>NC_090439.1:444692990-446055986 GCF_031143425.1 Pleurodeles waltl | reverse complement strand
GTTTTTAAACACTTTTCATCCAAAAAGTGAAAATAATCTAAATTCACATTTTTTCTAAAACAAATGACAAATTTCCATTCTGAGTGGGGACTTGGAAGAACTTCTGACTTTTTAAATAAAGTTTAATTATTTTCTGCGTCTCATCTGTTTCTGACACGGGACTTAGAAAATAATTAAACTTTTGTCTATGTTGACATTGTTTGTCGGGTTCCCAAGTCAGAATGATACATTTTGACTTTTTGGATGTTATGATCAAATTGGGTGAAAAAGTGCAAATTCATATTTCTTCAAAATGAGACAAAGTCCAATTCTGAGTTGGGGACTTAAAAAAAATGAAAAAATCCAAATTCAATTTTTTTTCCAAAAAAGTGACAAACTTAGCATTCTCAGTGGGGACTTGGAAGAACTTTTGACTTTTTACAAAAGTTGATTGTTTTTCTATGTATCATGTCATTCTGAGATGGAACTTAAAAAATAATTCAACTTTTGTCTAAGTGTGATATGTTTAGCCGGTTCTTATGTCAGAATGGGAAATTTTGACTTTTGGATGAAAAGATCAACTTAATGAAAAAGTGCAAATTTATGGTTTTCTTTAAAAAAGTGACAAAGGTCCCATTCTGAAATGGGACTTAAAAAAGCATTTAATTTTGTCTAAGTTGACATTTTTGTCAGTTCCCATGTCAGAATGGAATCTTTTTAATTTTAGGATGAAAAGATCAACTTAGTGAAAAAGTGCAAAATCATGCTTTTCTTCAAAAAAATGACGAGGGCCAATTCTGAGTGAGGACTTAGGAATAAATCTCAACTTTTTCATCCAAAAAGTGAAAAAGTGCAAATTCATCATTTTTGTCAAAAAAGTGAAAAAGACCCATTTAGAGTGGGGACTTAGAAAAAAATGTCTACTTTTTTCAACTAAAAAGATAAAAAATGCAAAGTCATCAGTTTGCAAAAAAGTGACAAAGTCCCATTGTGAGTGGGGACTTGGAAATAAATTCTACTTTTTTTATCCAAATAAGTCAAAAAAGGTGCAAATTCAACATTTTTCTCCAAAAAAGTGACAAAGTCAACTTTTGAGTGGTGACTTGGAAAAAATTCAACTTTTTTCATCCAAAAAGTGAAAAAATGCAAATTCATCATTTTTGTCAAAAAAGTGACAAAGTCCAATTCTGAGTGGGGACTTAAAAAAAATCCAAATTCAATTTTTTTTTCCAAAAAAGTGACAAATTAGCATTCTCAGTGGGGACTTGGAAGAACTCTTGACTTTTTTTCAAAAGTTGATTGTTTTTCTATGTATCATGCCATTCTGAGATGGAACTTAAAAAATAATTCAACTTTTGTCTAAGTTGATATGTTTGCCGGTTCTTATGTCAGAATGGGAAATTTTTACTTTTTGGATGAAAAGATCAACTTAATGAAAAAGTGCAAATTTATGGTTTTCTTTAAAAAAGTGACAAAGTCCCCATTCTAAGTGGGGACTTAGAGAAAATTTCAACTATTTTCATCAAAAAAAGTGAAAAAGAGCAAATTCAATTGATTTGTTAAAAAAAGTGACTAAGGGCCAGATGTAGTAAGAAATGGGTTTGCGACTCGCAAATTGCGAGTCGCAAACCCATATGCAGAATGGTGTCCCTGACACCATCTGCGAATCGCAAGGGTGTTGCAAAGACCCACCTCATTACTATTAATGAGGTGGATCGCAATTTGCGACCCTCCTGCAATTCCCTGCACTCACAGAAATGGTGGCCTGCTGGAGACAGCAGACCACCATGTCTGTGACCTGCTTTGTTAATTAAAGCCTTTTTTTTTTTGTATTGCAGCCCGTTTTCCTTAAAGGAAAATGAGTTACAATACACTCGAGAAAATGAAACCATTTGGTTTCATTTTTTCAGAGTAGGCAGTGGTCCATAGGACCACTGCCTGCTCTGAAAAAATATTTTTAGAGCCATTCACATTCCCTTTTGCGAATGGGTTAGCACCCACTTCACATGAGTGCTAACTGCAAATTACTTTGCGACCCCCGTTTGCGGTCACAAAGGCAATTCTGCATTGCGATGCGAATCGCAAATTGGAAGGGGAACACCCCTTCCTATTTGCGAGTCGCATTCCCATTTTGCAAGTCGGTAACCAAGTTACCGACTCGCAAAATGGGAATGAGCATCGCAATGCGCATTTTGCATGGCGCAAACTGCAAATTTCTCAGTTTGTGCCATGCAAAAACGTTTCATACGTCTGGCCCCCTAAGTCCCATTCTCAGTGGGGACTTAGGAAAAATTTATACTTTTTTTCATCCAAAAAGTGAAAAAGTGCAAACAGGACCATTTTTTTTAAAAAAAGTTACAAACTCCCATTCTGAGTGGGGACTTAGAATTTCTTTTAAACACTTTTCATCCAAAAAGTGAAAACAATCTAAATTCAATTTTTCAACAAAAAAAAATGACAAATTTCCATTCTGAGTGGGGACTTGGAAGAACTGACTTTTTCCAAAAGTTGAATTATTTTCTATGTCACTTCTCATTCTGACATGGGACTTAAAAAATAATTCAGCTTTTTTCTATGTTGACATGTTTGTCAGTTCCCAAGTCAGAATGAGACAATGTGACTTTTTGGATGAAAAGATCAAATTGGTGAAATAGTGCAAATGCATAGTTTTCTTCAAAAAAGAGACAAAGGGCCTGATTAAACTTTGGAGGAGGATGTTAATCCGTCTTAAATGTGACGGATATCCTGCCCACCGTATTACGAGTTCCATAGGATATAATGGACTCGTAATACGGCGGGTGGTATATCATGTCACATTTGGGACAGATTAACACCCTCCTCCACAGTTGTAATCAGGCCCAAAGTGCTATTCTGAGTGGGGACTTAGTGAAAATCTTCAACATTTTTCATCTAAAAGGTGAAAAAGTACAAATTCATTGTTTTGTTCAAAATAGTGACTAAGTCCCCATTGTGAGTGGGGACTTTAGAAAAAATATCCACTTTTTTCATCCAAAAAAGTGAAAAAATCCTAATTCCAATCTGTCACCAAAAAACTGACAAATTCCCATTCTGAGTGGGGACTTGGAAGAACTTTTGACTTTTTTCAAAAGTTGATTGTTTTTCTAAGTCCCATCTTATTCTGAGATGGAACTTAAAAAAGAATTCAACTTTTGTCTAAGTTGATATGTTTGTCAATTGTCATGTCAGAACGGGAAATTTTGACTTTTTGGATTAAAAGATCAACTTAATAAAAAAGTGCAAATTCATGGTTTTCTTAAAAAAAGTGACAAAGTCCCATTCTGATTGGGGATTTAGAAAAAATGCCACCTTTTTTTACTGAGAAAAAGTGAAAAAGTGCGTATTCATCATTTTTGTCAAAAAAGTGACAAAGTCCCATGCTGAGTGAGGACTTAGAGAAAATGTCAACTTTTTTCATCCAAAAAGTGAAAACGTGCAAATTCATTGATTTGTTCAAAAAAGTGACCAAAGTCCCATTCTGAGTGGGGACTTTGGGAAAAGTTCTACTTTTTTTCATCCAAAAAGTTAAAAAAATCTAAATTCAGATTTTTTCTTCTAAAAAAATGACAACTTTCCATTCTGAGTGGGGACATGGAAGAACTTCTGACTTTTTCCAAAAGTTGCATTTTTTTCTAAGTCTCATCTCATTCTGACATGGGACTTAGAAAATAATTCAACTTTTGTCTAAGTTGACATGTTTGTCGGTTCACAGGTCAGAATAAGACATTTTGACATTTTGGATGAAAAGATCAACTTAGTGAAAAAGTGCAAATTCATTGTTTCTTCAAAAAAGTGACAAAGTGCCATTTTGAGTGGGGACTTAGAGAAAATTTCAACTTTTTTCATCTAAAAAGTGAAAAAGTAAAATTTCATTGTTTTCTTTAAAAAAGTGACTTATTCCATTCTAAGTGTGGACTTAATTTTTTTTAAAAACTTTTTTCATCCAAAAAGTAAAAAAATCGAAATTCCATTTTTTTCTCAAACAAAGTGACAAATTCCCATTCTGAGAGAAACTTGGAAGAACTTTTGACTTTTTTCAAAAGTTGATTTTTTTCTAAGTCCCATCTTATTCAGAGATGGGATTTAAAAAAGAATTCAACTTTTGTCTAAGTTGACATGTTTGCCAGTTCCCATGTCAGAATGGGAACTTTTGACTTTTTGGATGAAAAGATCAACTTAGTGAAAAAGTGCAATTTCATAGTTTTCTTTAAAAACTGACAAAGTCCCATTCTGAGTGAGAACTTAGAAAAAAAATCAACTTTTTCATCCAAAAGTGAAAAAGTGAAAAGTCATAATTTTTGTCAAAAAAGTGACAAAGTCCCATTCTGCGTGGGGACTGAGAAAAAATTGCAACTGTGAACAGTCCAATTTCAACTTTTTCCTTCAAAAAGTAATTAAGACTTTTTTTTTTTATCCAAAAGTGAAAAGATACAAATTCATCATTTTCTTCAAAAAAGCGACAAAGTCCCATTCTGAATGGAGAATGAAACATAAATTCAACTTTTTTCATCTAAAAAGTGAAAAGGTCCAAATTTAACTTTTTTCTTCAAAAAAGTTACAAAGTCCCATTCTGAGTGGGGGCTTAGGAAAAAAAATAATTTTTCACATCCAAAAAGTGAAAAAGGTCTAAATTCAACTTTTTTCTTCACAAAAGTGATTAATTCTGAATCTGAGTGGGGATGAGAAAAAATGCAACTTTTTTCATGCAAAAAGTGAGATGTCCAATTTCAACTTTTTCCTTCAAAAAATGAATGAAGTCGAATTCTGAGTGGGGACTTGGAAAAAAATTCTACTTTTTTCATCCAAAAATTAAAAAAGCGCAATTTCCAGTTTTCTCCTCAAGAAAGTGACAAAGTCCCTTTCTGAGTAGGGACTTAGAAGAACTATTGACTTTTTTCAAAAGTTCAATATTTTTTCTAAGTCCTTTCTCATTCTGAGATAGGACTTAGAAAACAAATTCATCTTTGCCAAAGTTGACATGTTTTTTGGCTCCCAAGTCAGAATCAGATAATTTGGGCCTTATTGTGACCATGAAGGAGGGGTTTCCTACATCACAATTGTGACAGATATCCCATCCACCCTATTACGATCTCCACTGAATATAATGGGATCGTAATATGGAGGATGGGATATGCTTCACAATGGTGATGGAGGAAAACCCCTCCGTCAAGGTCATAACAAGGCCCTTTGACTTTTTGGATGAAAAGATCACTCTTTTTGATCCAAAAAATGAAAAGTGCAAATTCATCATTTTCTTCAAAAAAGTGACAGAGACTCATTCTGAGTCAGGGCTTAGACAAAAATTGAACTTTTTCATCCAAAAAATGAAAAAGTCCAAATTAAACTTTTTTCTTCAAAAAAGGGACAACGTCCAATTCTGAGTGAGGACTGGCAAAAATTGAAACTTTTTTCTTCCAAAAAAAGAGAATTACAATTTCAACTTTTTCCTTAAAAAAAAAAAAGTATTGCAGTCTGATTCCAAGTGGGAACTTAATTTTTTTTAAAACATTTTTCATCCAAAAAATGAAAAAGTGCAATTTCAAGTTGTTTTCCTAAAAAAAGTGACAAAGTCCCTTTCTGAGTAGAGACTGAGAAGAACTTTTGACTTTTTTCAAACAGTTAGGGGCATATTTATACTCTGCACCGAATTAGTGTCATTTTTTTAAACTCTAAATCGGTGCACCAAAAAGTTTAGCACCTGCTTGCACCATTTCTGTGCACCAGCCAGGCACCATATTTATGGAATGGTGCAAGCCGATAGGCTAGAGTTGAAAAAAATGACTTTCGTCGGGTGGGGCTGGCAGTATAGAAGAAGAGGGTTTAGCACCTAAAAATGGCTTTAGGCAGGTTAGAGTAAAAAAAAATTACTAACCAGATTAGCGTCATTTTATGGTGCTAAACCTACCATGCCACATGACTCCTGCCTTAGAAAAGGCAGGAGTCATGCCCACCACCCCAATGGCCAGCACAGAGGACAGGGGTACCCTAGGCATGGCCATTGCACCCTGTGCCATGTATGGGGACCCATTTCAGGGCCCCCTATGGCACTTTCAAAAATAAAATGCACTTACCTGTACTTACCTGGGATGGGGTCCCCCATCCTTGCAGTCCCTCTAGTGTGGGTGGGGGTGCCCCTGGGGCCTATGGAGGGCACCTCTGGGCTTATTCCATGGTGTTCCACCATAGAAATAGGCCCACAGGTCCCCTAACGCCTGCCCTGACCCAGGCCTTAAAAAATGGGGCAAAGCAAGCTTTGCCCCATTTTTTGACCCCTCCTCCCTCCCTTGCACCATTTTTGCATGGGAGTATAAATATGGCATTAAGGCCATAGAGTCATTTTTTGCACGGGAACGCCTACCTTGCATCTCATTAAGGCAAGGTAGGTTTCCACTTCCAAAAAATTACTTTAACTCCATAAATTTGGCGCTAGACGGGTCTAGCACCAAAGTATAAATATGGAGTTAGTTTTGCACTGAATTAGAGTAAAAAAAAAGATGTCGCTAATTCAGTGCAAACAGAGTATAAATATGCCCCTTAGCATCAAAAAATGATGCTAATCTGGTCAGAATCATTTATTTTGACTCAAACCTGCCTAACGTGATTTTTTTTCAAGCTAGCCTACCCATTGCACCGGCTTGCACCATTCCATAAATATGGTGCCCGGCTGGTGCTAAAAAATGGTGCAAGCCGGTGCAAAACTTTTTGGTGCAAAACTGCCTTAGTGCAGTTTTTCACCAAAAAGTATAAATAAGGCCCTTAATATTTTTTCGAGGTGCCATCTCATTCTGAGATGGGACATAGAGAAGAATTCATCTTTTGTCAAAGTTGACATGTTTGCTGGCTCCCATGTCAGAATAGGAGATTTTGACTTTTTGGATGGAAAGATCAACTTTTTTGATCCACAAAGTGAAAAAGTCCAATTCTGAGTGGGGTGTGAGACAAAATTACAACTTATTTTGTCCAAAAAGTAAGAAGTCCAATTTCAACTTTTTACTTCAAAAAAGTATTTAAGTCCAATTCTGATTGGGGACTTAAAAGAAATGTCACATTTTTTCATCCAAAAAGTGTGAAAGTCCAATTTCAACTTTTTACTTCAACAAAGTAACAAAGTTCCATTCTAAGTGGGTACTTAGAAGAACTTTTGACTTTTTTCAAAAATTGAATATTTTTTCTATGTCCCAACTCATTCTGAGATGGGACTTAGAAAATAATTAATCTTTTGTCAAAGTTGACATTTTGACTTTTTGGATCAAATGATCAACTTTTTTGATCCAAAAAGTGAAAAAGTGCAAATTTATCATTTTCTTTAAAAAAATGACAAAGACCCATTTGAGTTGGGACTTAGATAAAAATTCAACTTTTTTCATCCGAGAAGTGGCAAACTCCAATTTGAACTTTTTTCCTTCAAAAAAGTGATACATTTCCATTCTTATTTTGTGACTTAGAAAAAAATTTCAACTTTTTTCACCCAAAAAGTGAAAAAGCCCAAATTCAACTTTTTTCTTCAAAAAGGTGGCAAAGTCCCATTCTGAATGGGGACTTAGAAAGATATTAAACTTTTTTTTATACAAGTGACAAACTCTAGTTTGAACATTTTTCCTCATAAAAGTGAAAAAGTCCCGTACCATTTTGATTGGAGACCTAAAAAAATTACAACTTTTTTCATCCAAAAAGTGAAAAGGCCAGATTTTCATTTTTTTCTTCATAAAAGTGAAAAAGTCCAGTTCTAAGTGGGGACTTAGAAGCACTTTTGACTTTTTTCAAAAATCAAATTCTTTTCCAAGTCCCATCTATTTCTGAGACAGGACATAGAAAAGAATTCAACTTTTTTTAAATTTATTCCAAAAACGGAAAACTTTCAAATTCATCATTTTATTCAAAAAAGAGAAAGTCCCATTCTGAGTGGTGACTGAGAAAAAAAATCAACTTTTTTCATTCAAAAAAATGACAAAATTTAACTTTTTTCTTCAAAAAAGTGACAAAGTCTGATTCTGAGTGGGGACTGAGAAGAAATTGCAACTTTTTTTTTTTTTATCCAAATGTGAGAAGTCCAATTTCAACTTTTTCCTTCAAAAAGTAATGAAGTCCGATTCTGAGTGGAGACTTAGAAAATATTTCAACTTTTTTCACCCAAAAGTAAAAAAGTGCAATTTCACATTTTTGTCATCAAAAAAGTGACAAAGTCCCTTTCTGAGTAGGGACTTTGAAGAACTATTTACTTTTACAAAACCAAAATATTTTTTCTAGGTCCCATCTCATACTGAGGTGGAACTTAGAAAAGAATTCATCTTTTGTCAAAATTGACATGTTTTTCGGCTCCCATGCCATGTCATTACGAGTTTGGCAGTCTTTGGGCAAGACCGCCATGCAAAATTCCCCCAACCATCCCGCCAACAGTGTCACCTGTATTTCGAGTCACAAACACCAAGCTGACAAACATAGCAAGAAATCCAACACTGCCAGGGCCACTGACGGCAAAAGAGCAACAGTCCCTCCGCCGGGCCCACCCCACCGACACCATTACAGCCACCATATTATGAGTCACATTTCAGCACAGCGGAACATGCATGGCTGTAAACCATTGGTGGAGCACACCGTGGCGGGCTATAAAATCTCCACCAATAGAAGGAAACACCAGAATGGACAACCCGAATACCACACGCCTGAAGCATATACGCACACCACACATACCTGTTCATCGCATTATAATACGTACCCCCTCACACCCCAACAAACCCTTGAGAATATCAGTACGAGCCAGAGATATATGATCCACGAACCACTGCACACAGAGCAATAATTCACACGTTGCACACATCCCCACAACAATCATCCACCCACACTGCACCTAACACACATAGCAAGCACCCCCACAACATGTCACACCACAAGCACCCACGCTTCACCGACAATGAGTTACATGTTATGGTGAACAAGATCGTCGAGCCACAACTGATGGGAGCACAAGTCCAGCAAACATCAATGGCCAGGGAAACTGAGCTATGGCAGAGGATCATGGACAGCGTGGATGCAGTAGGCAGCTACCCACACACAAAGGAGGACATCAGAAAGAGGTGGAACGACCTCAGAGGGAAGGTCCGTTCCATGGTGTTGAGGCACAACCTCACCCTCAACAAGAATGGTGGTGGAACCCACCACCTCCCCTTGACCTGACAATCTGGGAGGAGAAGGTCTTGGACATCATGCATCATAAGGGCCTGACAGGAATCATTGGAGGGATTGATACTGGTAGGGAACCTACACTCCCCCTGAGCACTAACCACTCCAGTACTGCATGCCTCCCAAGCACCTAGCACTCCCCGTCATATCACTAATCACAAGAATGCACCCCCCACTATCACTCCACCTTCCTACTCTGCATGTCACACCACCCCTATCCCACCATCCACACGCCCACCCCACACACTGCACGCTAAAACGTCACAGTCTCCTCAACTACCACTCCCACAATCCATCACTAGGCATGCCAGATCCGAGTCACATTCACACCTCAGAATGGTGTATCTTCATGGACATTCATCCCACAGCCCACCCAGACTGACAGCCAACACCACCTCACTACCAATGCCAATTAGAGCAATGTCAAACAGCAAACCCACAACTACAATTGATATGACAAGCATGACCCAAAGGTCATTCACCATGCAGTGTCAGCAATGCTGCAAATGTCATTGCCATCCCTGGGTAACGATTACACCCACTGCAAGAGGCCCACCCCAATGATATTTTCAAGTAATAACTCTCACCCTTTCCATTCACAGTGAACCCTGCCACTGCCATCCATCAGAGGAGGCCAGGGTCAGACAGCCGTCCCATGATGAAGGCCCCAGTGGATGTCTGGAGGATGACAAAATGCCTGGGCCATCTGAGGCGACTGGCCAGTCCACATCCAGCATCCCCAACCTAGACACCCTGGACTCACCCTTCTGTGTGGCTACAATACCACAGCTAGCGCCTCATCCCCAAACCTGATTCTCAGGGACCATTCAATTGGATGTGTGCCCCACAGTACAGGGGCCTAAGTCAAGGGCACCCACCCCAGACAATGAAGGCCTTGGTGCTACTGGGAGTGGGCACACTGTGCCAGGGGAACAGGCACAGGGGGCCAGGGCTAGTGAGAGGGGATCTGAGGTCCAAGGGAGGGGGCAGTAACAACATCAGACTGGCCAGGAGGCCCTCAACCAGGTCCTGGGTGCATATCACCAAACCCAGGACACCATGGACCAGATCCTCACTACCCTGCATGAGACCCTGAGGCTACAGCGGGAGAACCATCAGGAGGCCATGCAGCAGTGACAGATGCACAACGCCACCATGGCCACTATAGCAAGGGTGCTGATGGAACTTGCCACAATCCAGCGCCAGTCCACCTCCTACCAGCAGGCCCCTACCATAATCCTTATCACATCTGAGACCTCCATATCAGCCGCAACAAGTGGAATGGAGGCCCTGCTATAGGACACACAGGACAGCAGCACCGCTTCCCCTGTAGCTGAGGAGCCCCCACGCAAGCAAAGACATCCAACCAGGCATACAGCCTCCACTGATGCCAACACCAAGACCACCGCCAGGAAGTGAGCCACTGCAGAACATACCCCCAACACAGTGACACCCTGTTGACTATTCACTGTCATAACACCTCTTTCACATGGCCATCATCCTCGACAATGACTCCCCACAGGTGGGCTAAGTACTCTGATGATCCCACTCGCCATGACCCCAATCATCAGCCGCTGCACTTGTCTGATAAAAATAAACACCTTTGAGCACAGTTTCTGTCTACGTCTTTATCTACCATGAGTATAACATATAGAGCCATCACATATGTAACAGGAAGACTACTGACCTACCAATTTATATGACAGTGCCAGAAGGGGGAGCAATCATTTACAAGTTCAGTAATTCAGTTAACAGCTCCACATCTAAAGTAATGTGTACACACTACACCCACATTGAATATACAACCCTGGTAGCAGCCCTGCACAGGGCAGACATTGCTACTGGTTACATAGCATGGCTCTGACACATACCTGTATGTCAGTAAAAGTATTGTTGTATCAGCTCTGCAATGGAAAAAGCTGTATCCTCAACATCCTCCTCCTCATCACTCCCCATGTCCCCCTTATCAGCCACTGGCACAGCTGCACCCTCCTCATCATCCAGTAATGGGATGTGACGTCTGATAGCCAAATTGTGCAACATGCAGCATGCTAAAATGATCTGGACATTTTTTGCTGGTCTGTACAGTAGGGCCCCTCCAGTAAGGTGCAGGCACCTGAATCTGGCTTTCAGCACTCCAAAGGTGCGTTTGATTACCTGTCAGGTCCTACCATGGGCCTCATTGAAACGGTTTTCTGCTGCTTTAGTCGGATGCCTGAGACGTGTCAGTAGCCTTGGCAGGTTGGGATAACCAGAGTCACCTGTGTTCACAGAGGTAATAGGCATATTGAAAACTGTAGGTAAATCTGGAGGGGGTGTAGAGTATGCAGTATACAGAGCACACATATAACACAATACATACCGATGAGCCAGGCACAATCAACTTGCAGTGGTGCCATCAGGTGTGGGCTACTGCTGTTCTGCAATATGTGTGCATCATGCACTAACCCTGGGAACCGGGCAGTCACTTGATTGATGTAGAGGTCTGCGAGACATACCACCTGAACATTGGTTGACTAGAAGTTTTTATGGTTCTTAAACACCTGTTCACTCCTCCTGGGTGGCACCAGGGCAATGTGGGTCCCATCAATAGCTCGATCACACGTGGCACATGTGCCACAGCATAAAAGGCTGCTTTCACATTGGGCAGATCATCACGTTGGGTGAACCTGACATAGCTGCCAATATGTTTCAGTAGGGCATATAGGACGTTCTTCAAGACGTTACTGAACATGGGCTGGGACATTCCGGCAGCCCAGCCCACTTTTATTTGGAAGGACCCTGAGGCAAGGAAGTGGAGGACTGCCAACACCTGTACTGTGGGTGTGATGGCATTAGGATGACAAATACCAGGCTGCATATCCGGCTCCAACAGCCTCACAAGATCCATGATGGTCTGACAGTTGACCCAATAGTACTGGTGACGTACCTGTCTTTAAGGGTGGCAAGATCGACCAGGGGCTGTAGACAGGAGCATTCCTCACCATCATTCTTCCACCGTACCTGGGAATAGGAGGAGGTGCCAATCATTATGTGCATAAAGGACTGTGTGGACGCCGCAGAGCTGTGCACAGGTCACTATTAAACATCCATGACACACCTCATAAACCCCCTCTGTACACATTACAGAAGTAAAATGTCGGCAGCCGATGGAAGTGAGCGAATTCTCCTGGCGTAAGATGTCATGGCTGTAGGTGGTCACAACTGCTGTGCAACTCCTCATTGGTTAACATGGTTGCCTATGGGAGACATGAGCCAATGGCAATCACCGCTGGCGGTGAGGGTGATGTCCGCGGCGACCGAGACTGCCATTTCATATGCTCATGTTCACTTGACTCCTGGCACTCATGCTGAGTATACCTCCACTGCATGTGCTGCTGTGTTCTGCCACTGGTAGCCAAGATGCCACATGCTGCAGGGGGAACTTGAGAACCTTGTGGAGGGTGTCCTACTCCTGTATGCACAGTTGTATGGGGCACCAGGGCAGCAGGTGAGTGCACTATGGTTGTACTGTCTGTGAGTCGTAAAAATGTGGATGGGAGCCTTGGGACGAGGATGAGTGACTTGTGGAAGGACCTGGCTGAGGGCTGTGAGGACAACTTGAAGGTTGAAATGTGCATATGTTCAGGGGATGTGTTGTGTCCAATGCAGTTCTTAAGATGCCATGCTATATGACTGTCTCCTTTTCTCTGTGTTATCCATGCAGGTGAGCGCCCATCAAAAGAAGGGGATCTGGCGTGCCATCTCCAAGCAAGTGCAGACTCTGAGGGTCCATGCCTGGCGGAGCACCCACTGCAGGAAGCAGTGGGAGGACTTGCGACGCTGGGTGAGGGAGACCTGTTAGGCCCCTCTGAGGACATCCTCCCAATGAGGGAGGGGTGCCCATCGGACCCTGACTCCCCCTTATGTCCAGCATTTTGGCGATGCGTACCCTGAGGTGGATGGGCGCTTGAGGGCAGCACTGCAGCCACAATGGGGGTGAGTTTACATTCATACTTAGGTTATGTGGTGAGCGCTAGGTGCAGCCTGTGCAGTGTGTAAAGGCTGTGGAGTTTGTGCTAGGTAGCTACTGTATGACTAGGCTTGGGACACATTGATGCCGGATGTGCTACATATATGTGTTCATATGCTGTGTAGGATGTGAGTTGGGGTTACCTTTACTGATAAGTGGCATCAATGACAGGGCAACTGTGTAGTACATGAGCAGGGTCTTAGATGTGAACAAGGTTCCTGCTTCTGGAGTTCACACACATTGTGCTCCCAACTATCCAATCAGTGTTGCTGGGCCATATCCCTATCTGCTGTCTGGTGGCATGTGGTGCATGTGTAGTCTGCAAAGTCTGAGGTTTCATATCATGTAGCTATATGTGTTTGGGTTATGTGGCTGTGTAAGTATGCCTCCAAACACCCGTAGAGTAAAAGTTTTGGTCTAGTGATCGTATGGAGCCATGAGCCAATGGGGTGGGTCAGACGTGTGTTGAGGGTATAGCTTTCATCCTGTACAGGATTGAATGTGTGTCAGCATGTGTGAAACTCATGTGCATGACTGAGGTGGCATGCATGGGCTGTCATTGCAGTGGCATGTGTGTGTGAAGGCATGGCATGTAATGACATGTCACTAGAGTATGTTGTAGTGACTTATATGTGGCTGTTGTGCTGGCATTTACCACTTTCTCCCTGTTTCTCTTCCTCCCACCCTGTCTCTCAGCGTCCCACCATCCCTCCCTCTGCTCCTCTGTCTTTCTGTGCAACAGCATAATCTGGCGAAGGAGAAAGGGCACCGGAAAGTAGGGATGCTGCATTCAATGGGACCCAGGAGAATGATACCAGTGGAGCTGAGGGGACCAGTGGGACGGAGGGCGAGTGGAGCCCCCCAGGGGAGACAGGAACATTTATGCCATCATAAGATTCTTCCTCCGATGGTGACTCACTGGTGGTGGCAGATCCTTCAGGCCCTATGCCTGCACCATCCTTGTCCGCCACCCCTTACCACACTGCCCTCCCTGTAGCTCCCCACCTAATTGCCCGTGCCCGCTCACCCAGGAGGGTGGGCATCTCCTTTGCTACAGGCACCTCTGTCCCTGCCTCAGTCAGCCCTGCTGCCCTCAATGAGAAGGCTATTGACCTCCTGAGGTCCATCTCTGTTGGGCAGACAACCATTGTGAATGCCATCCAGGGACTGGCAGACTAGAGGCAACAGTCAAATGCATACCTGGAAGACATTTACCGTGCCCTGTCTGCCCTTCAGAGATCGTTTCAGGCTCTGGCCTCCTCGTTGACAGCAGCCAGTATTCCTTCTTCTTCCGTCCCCCCTCCAACTACCTATTCCCACTCCCACATCCTTCTCCCATTTCCCATACAAAGCACACTTTCATACCAGCATGCATCCCCACCAACAGACCCAGAGTGCAAGGACATTCACATGCACCACAAACACCACCACCGCCATGCACACACCCACCATTCAGACACACCAACATCCACTACCTACCCTGACTCTCCCACCTTCTCCCCCTTCACAGTCACATCGCCACTCACACATGCAGACACCAGATCATCAGTCCCAGGTCCAGACACATGTCCTGTCACTGCCACCATTACCACAACAGCTGACCTCATGCATGCACCCCATACACCACATCTGCATGCACAACAGTCAACACAACCACATGCAGCACCACCCTATCTGCACACACCACCCCAATATTCACTCAGACATCCACCCCCTTCCATTTCCCTGTCTCCTCCACTCCTCCTCCCAGTACACATTTAAGCCTACACTCATCCACGCAACACACACTCAGCACACACATTTCATACACTTCATACAGCAACGCACCAGCACCCAAATTATCTCCACGTACACATCTATCAATCATCCCCTCTCCCTCCACTCCCAAACGTGTAACCCATGGCCTACCCACTGCCCCTAAAAAGAGATTCCTGCATGTGTTTTCCCTCTTCCTGTCTCCTGGTCCAGTCCCTGTTCCCCCTCAAACACCCTGCTACCCTTCCCAGAGCACTGCCTTCCACCTCCCTGTCCTCCTCTGCACTGAACCATGCCCGCAGTCAGCAGATTGCAGTGCTGCCACAACAGGCAAACCTGCCCCTCACACCTCCAGCCATGGTAGCACTCCATCTGGGTCCCTGCTGTGGTTGCCTCCACTGCCGTCCCACTTAAGAAAGCAGGAGAAAGAGGCGCGGCTAAGGCATCCCCGACAGCAGGACAGTAAGGGGGGAAGCCTGATAAAGAGAGGAAGGACCCCCATCCAAACCCTGATCACACACCCCACCCCATATCCCCGAGGTGCCTGCATGCCCCATTGATGTTCCTGCCCTGTAGAGGTCTGCACATTGCAGTCAGGAGTCAAGTTGGGCAGTCCTCACATGCCCAGTGTGCCTGGGACATTTGGACACTGAAACACTGGACCTTGTGGCATCTTGTAAATAGTTATTTTGGGGGGATTTTGATATTTCCAATAATATTTAGCTACAACAGCACCATTGGTGTCAGTGCTACTTAGCTTGTCCTGGCTTTCCTTGCGCATGTATGTATGGTAACTTTGCATCTGTGTGTGTGTGTGTACTAATGTCCTTCCCTTCAGTGTGTGCTAGGATGGGGTACTTACGGCTGGTGTCTATGTCGGCATCACTGGTCCTAGATGTCAATGGCCGGCAGGAGCATTGGAAAGACTTGCAATTTGCGAGCTATGGTGCCTACGGACATGCCTGTGTTCCAGAAGGTGGGTGCTTCCTTTTATGTTGTTCTTTTCCGCCATGGTTTTAGCTGAGTTTAGACTGCCCCAGAAGTCCTGGCAGTGTGCAACCGCATAATACTGTGGGTGGAAACTCTCTGTCTGCTGGCCTGAAGAGGCCTTCCTCTGGCAACAGCGGTCCACTCACATTGGCGATCAGAATGGAATCTTGACTGTGTTGTGCAGGTGCCTTTCCAGTACTCATAATATGGCGGTCTATACCGCCAGTCCCTTGGCGGAACAACCGCCATCTCCACTGCGGCAGTCCACTGACTGCCAAACTCGTAAGGAGGACCTTTGACTTTTTAGATGAAAAGATCAACTTTTTTGATCCAAAAAGTGAAAAAGTGCAAATTCATCATTTCCTTCAAAATAGTGACAAAGACCCATTTTGAGTTGGGACTTAGACAAAAATTATGTTTTTTTCACCCAAATAATGAAAAAGTATAAATGCAACTTTTTTCTTCAAAATAGTGACATCGTCCATTCTGATTGGGACTGAGAAAAATTGCAACTTTTTTCATCCACAAAAAGTGAGAAGTCCAATTTCAACGTTTTCCTTAAAAAAAGTAATGACTTCCAATTCTGAGTGTGGACTCTACTTTTTTTCATCCAAAACATTTTAAATGGCAATTTCCATTTTTTCCCCCTCAAAAACGTGACAACGTCCAATTCTGAGAAGGGACTAGAAGAACTATTGACTTTTTTCAAAAGTTGTATTTTTTTTAAAGTCCCATCTCATTCTGAGATGGGACTTAGAAAACAATTAATTTTTTGTCAAAGTTGACATGTTTGTTGGCTCCCATGTCAGAATAGGACATTTTGACTTTTTGGATAAAAATATCAACTTTTTTGATCCAGAAAGTGAAAAAGTTCAAATTCATCATTTTATTTAAAAAATTGGCAAAGTCTCATTCTGAATGGGACTGAGAAAAAAATTCAACTTTTTTAATCCAAAAAGTGAAAAAGTCCATTTCAACTTCTTTCTTAAAAAAAGTGACAAAGTCCTATTCTGAGTGGAGACTTAGAAAAAAAGTCATATTTTTTCATCCAAAAAGTGAAAATGTCCCAATTCAACATTTTTCTTCGAAAAAGTGGCAAAGTTCCATTCTGAATGGGGACTTGAAAAAAAACTTTCAATTTTTTTGATCCAAAAAGTGACAAACTCCAAACGTGAACATTTTTCCTCCAAAAATGGCAAAGTCCAATTTTGTGTAGGGAATTCAAAAAAATTCAACTTTTGTCATCCAAATTGTGAAAAAGTTCAATTCTAAGGCAGGACTTAGAATAACTTTTGATTTTTTCATTCTGAGATAGGATATAGAAAATAATTCAACTTTTGTGAAAGTATGATCGAAAAAGTGAAAAATTTCAAGTTCATTATTTTCTTCAAAAAAGTGACAAAGTCCCATTCTGAGTGGGGACTGAGAAAAAAAACTTTTAACTTTTTTCATCTAAAATGTGAAAAAGTCCAAATTAAACTTTTTTCTTAAAAAAAAGTGAAGAAGTCTGATTCTGAGTGGGTACTGAGAAAAAATTGCAACTTTTTTCATTCATAAAGTGAGAAATCCAATTTCAACTTTTTCCTTCAAAAAAGTAATGAAGTCTGATTCTGAGAAGGGACTTTGGAAAAAGTTCAACATTTTTCATCCAAAAAGTGAAAAGTGCAATTTCAAGTTGTTTTCCTCAAAAAAGTGACAAAGTCCCTTTCTGAACAGAGACTTAGAAGAATGTTTGACTTTTTTCTTAAGTTTAGGGGTATATTTATACTCTGTTTGCGCCGGAATTGTGTCGGTTTTTTTGACGCAATTTCGACGCAAAACTAACTCCATATTTATACTTTGGCGCTAGACGCGTCTAGCGCCAAAGTCCATGGAGTTAGCGTCATTTTTTAGCGTGGACACCTACTTTGCGTTAATTATATGCAAGGTAGGCGTTCCCGTCTAAAAAATCGACTCCGAGGCATGTGCGTCGGATTTATACTCCCGGGCAAAATTCACGCCCGGGTGTGGGCGGGTAAAAAAAAATGACGTACGGCCGCTTTTGCGCCGTTTTTTAGCGCCTGCAAAAGGCAGGCGTTAAGGGACCTGTGGGCTCGGAAGGAGCCCAGAGGTGCCCTCCCATGCCCCCAGGGACACCCCCTGTCACCCTTGCCCACCCCAGGAGGACACCCAAGGCTGGAGGGACCCATCCCAGGGACATTAAGGTAAGTTCAGGTAAGTTTAAAAAAAAAAAAAATGTTGTGGCATAGGGGGGCCTGATTTGTGCCCCCCTACATGCCACTATGCCCAATGACCATGCCCAGGGGACAGAAGTCCGCTGGGCATGGCCATTGGGCAAGGGGGCATGACTCCTGTCTTTGCTAAGACAGGAGTCATTTCTATGGGGGTTGGGAGTGAAAAAAAATTGCGCAAATCGGGTTGAGGCGAAAAAATTGCCTCAACCTGACTTGCCCCATTTCTTGACGCCCAAGCCCCATATCCCCCTACGCCGGCACTGCCTGGTGTACGTCGTTTTTTTTAACGCACACCAGACGGCGCCAGCGGCTAACGTCATTCAATAAATACGGCGCCCGCATGGCACTTCAGAATGGCGTTAGCCGGCGCTAATTTTTTTGACGCAAAACTGCGTTAGCGCAGTTTTGCGTCAAAAAGTATAAATATGGGCCTTAATTTTTTTTATGTCCCATCTCATTCTGAGATTGAACTTGGAAAAGAATTCAACTTTTGTCAAAGTTGACATGTTTACCTGCTCTCATGTCAGTATGGGACATTTTGACTTTTTAGATGAAGAGATACATTTTTTTGATCCAAAAGGTGAAGAAGTGCAAATTCAACATTTTCTTCAAAAAAAGTGACAAAGACCCATTCTGAGTGGGGACATTAAAAAAAAAATATTTTTTTTTCTTCAAAAAGTCCAAATTCAACTTTTTTTCGTCAAAGAAGTGACAAAGTCCTAATCTGAGTGGGGACTGAGAAACAAGTTCAACTTTTTTTCATTCAAAAAGTGGAAAACTCCAATCTGAAGTTTTTTTTCTTCAAAAATGTGACAAAGTCCTATTCTGCATGGGGAATTAGAAATAAATGTCATCTTTTTTTTATCCAAAAAGTGAAAAAAAGTCCAAATTCATCTTTTTTTCTTCAAAAAAGTGGCAAAGTCCCATTCTGAATGGGGACTCAAAAAAAATTTCAACTTTTTTGATCCAAAAATTGACAAACTCCAATGTGAACGTTGTTCATCAAAAAAAGTGATAAAGCCCCATTCTGAGTGGGGACTTAAAAGAAAAAGTCAACTTTTTTAATCCAAAAAGTGAAAAAGTCAAATTTCAACCTTTTACTTCAAAAAAGTGACAACTAAGGGCCAGATGTAGCAATGAATTTGCGACTCACAAACGGCGAAAATCGCCGTTTGCGAGTCGCAAATGCGTCTATGGTATGCTTTTCCGAGTCGCAAATAGGAAGGGGTGTTCCCTTCCTATTTGCGAGTCGCAGTGGTATGCAATTCCATTTGCGACTGCGTAAGCGGTCGCAAATGGACTCGCAGTTACATCCACTTGAAGTGGATGGTAACCCACTCGCAAACGGGAAGGGGTCCACTACCTGCCCTGAAAAAATCCGAAACAAAAGTTTTTTTTTTTTTTTTTAAGTGCAGCTCGTTTTCCTTTAAGGAAAACGGGCTACACTTTGAAAAAAAAAACTGCTTTATTTAAAAACATTCACGGACATGGAGGTCTGCTGTTCCCCGTGAGTGCCCTGAGTCGCTATGGGGTCGCAAATTGCGACCCACCTCATGAATATTAATGAGGTGGGTCTTTGCGACCCCATAGCGACTCGCAGAAGGTGTCTGAGACACCTTTCTGCATCCCAAATTGTGACTTGCAATTTGCGAGTCGCAGGGACTCGCAAATTGCAAGTCGCAATTTGGGAGTTTCCTACATCTGGCACTAAGTGTTCTAAGTGGGGACTTAGAAGAACTTTTGACTTTTTTCCAAATTTGAATTTTTTTTCTCAGTCCCATATTATTCTGAGATGGGAAATAGAAAAGAACTCAACTTCTGTTAAAGTTGAAATGTTTGCTGGCTCTAATGTTAGAACAGGACACTTTTGACTCTTTGGATAAAAAGATCAAGTTTTTTCATTCAAAAAAGAAAAAGTTCAATTTCAACTTTTTACTTCAACACGGTAACAAAGTTCCATTCTAATTGGGGACTTAGAAGAACTTTTGACTTTTTTTTTAAAGTTGAATTATTTTTGACAAAGTTTACATGTTTGCTGGCTACCATGTCAGAATGGTACATCTTGACTTTTTGGATGAAAATATCAACCTTCGGTCCAAAAAGTGGAAATCCAAAAATGTTTCATTTTCTACAAAAAATTGACAAAGTCCCATTCTGAGTTGGGACTTTGAAAAAATGTAAACTTTTATCATCTAAAAAGTTACAAAATCAAATTTCAATTTTATTCCTCAAAAATGTGACAAAGTGCAAGTTCATCTTTTTTAATTCAAAAAAGTAACATAGCCCCATTCTGAGTGGAGACTTGGAAAAAAATTCAACATTTTTTACCTCAAAAAAGTGAACAAATTCCAAATGCAACTTTTTTTCTTCAAAAAAAGTGACAAAATCTAATTTCAATTTTATTCCTCAAAAATGTGACAAAGTGCATGTTCATCTTTTTTAATTCAAAAAAGTAACATAGCCCTATTCTGAGTGGAGACTTGGAAAAACAATTTAACTTTTTTTCTCAAAAAAGTGAAAAAGTCCAAATTCAACTTTTTTCTTCAAAAAACGTGACAAAGACCCTTTCTGAGTGGAGACTTAGAAAAAAATAAAAAAAAGTGATAAACTCAAATTTGAACTTTTTTACTCATAAAAGTGGCAAAGTCTTATTCTGATTGGGGACTTTAAAAAAACTTTTTTGATCCAAAAAATGAAAAAAACGTCCAAATTCATTTTTTTCTTCATAAAAGGGACAAAGTCCCATTCTGAGTGTTGACTTAGAAGAACTTTTAACTCTTTTCAAAAGTGGATTTTTTTTCTAAGGCCCATCTCATTCTGAGAGGGAAAACAGAAAAGAATTCAATTTTTGTCAAAGTTTACATGTTTGCCAATTCCCATGTCAGAATGGATGAAAAGATCAACCTTCGATCCTAAAAGTGGAACTGTGCAAATTTATAAATTTCTTTAAAACTTTTTTATTCAATAAACGTGACCAAGTCTCTGTCTGAGTGGAGACTTGGGAAAAAAAGTCAACTTTTTTCATCCAAAAAGTTAAAAAGTCTAATTTGAATTCTTTTCTGCAGAAAACTGACATAGTCCCATTCTGAGTGGGGACATAGAAGAACGTTTTACGTTTTTAAAAGTTTAGTATTTTTTTCTAAGTCCCATCTCATTCTTAGCTGTGACTTAGAAAAGATTTAAACTTTTGTCAAAGTTGACATGTTTATGGCCTCTCATGTCAGAATAGGGCATTTTGACTTTTTGGATGAAAAAATCAACGATTTCTATCCAAAAAGTGAAAATGTTCAAATTCTTCATTTTCTTAAAAAAAAGTGACAAAGTCCCATTCTGAGTGGGACTGAGAAAAATGTTTAACTTTTTTTATCCAGAAGTGAAAAAAATCCAATTTAAGTTTTTTTCTTCAAAAAAAGTGACAAAGTCCCTTTGTGATGGGAACTTAGAAGAACTTTTGACTTTTTTCTAAAGTTGTTTTTTTTCTAAGTCTCATCTAATTCTGACTCAAAGGAATAGGAGTAGACAAGTAGACTCCCTGATCATCAACAAGTACAACATAGTTAAAGTAATTCAACTGCAAAGCTAATGAGAGGATCATTCCAGCTGACCAGTAGGAACTGGATTTTTCCAAGACTTTTCAGGTACAATTTGTGGGAGATTGAGTCTTAGCTCCCATGATGAGGCAATGCAGAGTTTTTAAACCTCTGGCTTATTCTACTTGACCTCAAATGAACCAACAAATACTAAGATTTCAAAGTTTGAAAACTTTTGACAAAGGTTTGCAGAAAAGCTCCAGGAGGAGAGATAAGCGCTGACATAGACTCGCAGATCAGATTTACCTTACCGGTTCATCCCATAGAAAAGCTCCAGGTGGATCTCAACTCAACATCGAGAGGGTAAGCTGCTGATGACTGCTTCAAGTCCCTCCTTGCCGTGATGAATTGATGCCTATCTTTTCACCAAACCACCAAGGTGCAGCAGACTACTGTCATTGACTCAAACTCTGGCTCTAGAAAGGCTGAAGACCAACCAACAAGCCTGTCAATGAGGCAAAAGAGCAAATAACAAAAATAAAAAAGCCTGATTTAGATTCTAATGGATGTGGTCCCTTTGTTGCTTCTCCATCACTTTCTCCGTTCACCTACTAGGTGGTCCACCCAATCTTTTTAGATGCTGGTGGGTCAATGGATGAAATCCATCATACTGCCACCATCTAAAATAGAACTTTCTTCCTGCAAGGATGGCGTCATAGGCAAAAGTGGCGGTTGGGGGGAGTACAACCAATTATTCTTCTGGGCCAATCATGATGTGCCTTCCCACCAACATAACTTTGGTGGCTAAAACTTCACATCTGAGTTGCTGTTTTGGAAGGGATATAAGCTAGAAACTCACATTTTCTTCTTTTTTGACTTTTGTTTCCATCATGAACCCAATCGTCCAAGTCCTTGACCACTAACAAAATCAACTCCGTCATTGCCAAAATTGAAGATAAGTGTCTATTTTACTGTCAGCTTTTTCATTTCCTGCTTATATTAGCCCTAGACCTATGAATTTTTACTTTACACTTACAAGCAGTATTTTACTAATGTGCAATTCATATTTGTGTAATATGGAAATTTAAAATAACAGACCTGTTTATTATTATTATTATTTTAATTTTGTGCAAGGTGCCTTCATGCTAATGGACACCTATACAAAAAGTCACATTAATCCCAAATTCACAATATGTACACACAGGTGTGTTAAATCATTTGTTGTAAACTATCAAAGCATGTAAATATGCACTACATATTTTTGGAATAATATAAAATATAATGAAATGTAAACATTGCACTAGACAAGGCAAATCATTTGTTTACAACAAATGTAAAATCAATGTTTGTGCAAAACTTAAAACATCTCATATATCTATGCGTGTCACATTTCCCTTTGTCTAATGTATGTTCTGTATATACATATGTTTAAATTTACTTTTAAGTTTAAAAAATCTGTAATACATATGAGTTACAGATTACATTAGATTTTTATTACTTATCAATTAAAAATAAACATGCCCACATTAACACGTAAAAAATGAATACAAATCTTAACCTTTGGTGTAAGTGTCCTTTATCATGATAAATGCTTGCACCAAAATTAATGTGTCCATTACAAATGTCTGTGACTAATGTAAGCACTGTACAAACATGTTATTTAAAAAAATCTTCTGTGTGTACTGCCATATATGTAAGTAAGTTTATGTATCTCACATTTTTGTCATTAACATCGTAACTAAACAATGACTTGTAAAGAAATGGTAATGTTAGGGCAAACTTTGTGAAAAGAAAATATTTGTATTTAGAAATGAGATACCTCTCTCAAAATCTGTAATATTATTTTGAATAATCAGCAAAACAAACATGATGCACAACATCAACAAATGGGTCTTTGGTCCAGAACGTGCCTCCTAAATAGACTGTCAACGGGTAGCCTTCTCAGAAAGTGACATCTAGTGGGCACAGAGCAGTAACCTCAAGGATTTGTCTTGGTACGGGTTGGTTTGGGTTTCACAGGGGTCAGGGACTGGTAAGAAGTGAATTCAGGTGGAGGAGTATGGGTTTGGAGGGTGGGAGGGAATAGGGTTCGGGAGGTAGAGGGAGCTGGAGTGGTTGATTTGTGTCTGTCTGTCTGTTGTGCAGTTGCATGTGGGTCTGTATATTTTGTGTGTGCTTAAGTGTGTGACTTTCAGACAGTATTTTTTGTTTTGATCAGTGTGTGCATTTTTATTTGGTTGTTGTGGGTGTGCTTGTTTGGGTGAGGGTGCTGTTGAGGTGGTTGTTGTGGTTTTGGTATGTGTGTCTGTATGTTTTGTAGCTACATGTGTACCTTTTATATGTTTGGATTTGTGTGGTTTAGCAGGTATTTGGTGATCGGGTGAGTTCAGTGTGCTTGGTGGTGTTGTATATCATGTACATGTCATTTGTGTGAGTGTGTTTGTTTGAATTAGTGTGCTGTTGAGGTGGTTGTTGTGTTTCTGGTGCTTGTGGGTGTGCTGGTGCAAATGGGTGTGCGGGTGTTTGTGGGCATGGTAGTGGTTGTGGGTGTGATGGTGGTTGTGGGTGTGCTGGTGGTTGTAGGTATGCTGATGGTTGTGGGTGTAATGGTGGTTGGTGTGCCTGTGGGTATAGTGTCAGTAGTGTGTGTGTGTTGTTTGGATGTTTGTGTTCATTTGTGTGTTTCTGTTTACGCGTTTGTGTGTGTGAGTGTGCTGCTTGTGTCTGCTGGAGTGGGTGCCTGAAAACATGTGAGTGTGCTTGGAATAGGAGTAGGACTTGAGATTTGGGATGAGGGAGAGACCTGAGGTGGGCCCCAATTTTAGCTGATTTGGGGGACAGCGGTTAGTGCGGTGGCTATTTTAGCAAGTGATCTCAGCATACCCGACATCGAGCTATGAATGGCATCTGGAAATGCAACCATTTGTTGAATTTGACAGCTGAGGCCCTAGATGTCATTCACTGTCACTGTCTGGCCTATATAGATGCTGTAGAAGAGGTCAATAGTCTCCTCACTCAACCAGGGGGACAGGGTCAGGGGTGAGGTTCCTGCAGTGAACCAGACCTTAGCCCTTTTAGGGAATTGGGTTTGGCCAGCTGGGGGGGAATAAAAAGAGGGTAGAGATGGGTCTCTTGGTGCAAATGCGGAAGGTACAATCTCTGTATGGATTGCCACCACTAGGGACTGCTCACTTGTGGAGGCCTCCAAAGAAGATGACAAACTGGTGGCATTGGTACCAGTCCTCCTAACCTCCATGCCACTGTGTTCATGGGTGTCTGATGTCTCACCACCCGACACACAGTGGCCAGCTGCTTCCCCACTTCTGTGGCCAAAGTCTCCTTTGCCTGCTCCTGAAGGTGCTGAGAAGACATATACAATTGTTTTATTGCATCTATGTAAATAGAACTGATCTTAAGGTTTCAATCAAAACATTTTCCTACTTTTCATGTTTGACCTCTTTCAAGGCTTTCAAACTGAGGTTGAATTTACCATTATCTCATGCACAAAAATCAATACCAAGCAAAAAAAACATCGTACATTGTACTTTCCCCATTTGAAAAAATCCCCTCAAACACTTTTTCTTCTTCATAGAATGTTTTTATCTGGACAAAAAAAGGACATTAAAAATCTGTTTATGTGTATGTGTTTCTCTGTCACCAATCTGTACACATTCTTTTTAAAAATCTTTGCCTATCAAAAACATTTTTAAAAAAGCACTGGTCTACATGCACAATTTGCGAAGGAGTAAAACATTGTGCAAATCTGTAACTTTTAGCTTAAATGAAATTGTATTTATTAGTAAAAACAGATTTATAATTTGTTGCTGTAACTAAAAAGAATTATTTAATTAGAAGAACTTAAAAATACTCTTTCTGCTGATGTAGGCCTTTTCAACTGCCCATCAAACTGGGAATAGACACTGCAAGTATGCGGGCCATTAGAGGGCTCAGAGTGGAGTGCACGCGCTTCAAATGTTAGAAGCACTGGCCCCAGCTGGACTTCTGCTTACTTCTTGGTTCAGCTTCATAGGTCCTCCCACATCTTGCAGCATTGGCTGACGCTCTGATTGTAGACCCCAGGGTCTGAACCTTCTTCACAATTGCCTTCCAGATGGATTTGTTCTGATGGGCGTTGACCTGTATGGATATTAAAAAAGAAAGAAAATAAATATTTTTTGAGTTTTTGTTTGTTTCTATTGATGTAACACAAGTTTGAGAAAACAATCACAAGCATTTAATAAAAGGTGAAACAGCATATTTGATCCTTACATTTTCTAACATAAAACTTAAAATTTGTAGTGACTGTTGAGTACCCTTATCCCTTCTCATGTCTTATTTTAATAATCCAGGCCAGGGGTCTCCAACATGTTCTGTAGTGAGAGCTGCTTCTGGTCAGTCAAAAACTCACTGTGAGCCATTGAAGGCAAAAAAACTTGCACATTGTTAGCAGACACCCCATGCCCGCTTCACTGACTTTAATCCTAATGTCCATATAGCCAGATACTATGGTTTGTATATCATACTATGACTAAAGGTACTATGAAAGGGCTACAATGTGTGCCATTAAGAGCGCGGTCTTTGAGGATGTATGAACATGGGTATGTATGAATGGTATATATTTTTACAAGTGACTGAGAGCTTTTGTCATATGTACCGGAGAACAGAACATGTCTTTCCCTAAATGTGGCATGTTACATATACAACACAAACATGCAATTTGTATTTTTAAATGGAACTGCAAAAAAATAAAATAATTTTTGACACATCATAATACTGTACATTTTTGTGAACTTAAACTTTCTCACATATGACTAAATTGCTGTGTTTTCCCATTTACTCATGGCACAAATCATTTTTATTTGGTATGTAAATGTAAAAATATATATGTACATATGTTACTTTTATTGCAAATATAATATAATAAAAAAATTGACATATTGTTAATTTAGTAGATCTCATAGTAAAACAGTAACATGTATATATATATTCAAATATATATACAAATGGCAAAAGATTTTGTCCCTGTTTGAAAATATAGGCTATTGTTTGCATTTCATTTTTTTGCAAAAAGTGTATATGTGGTGGGGTTATATCTGATGGCATAGGAGTAGGTGTGATGTTCTAAAACCTTTATAGCTCAGCTAATTTTTGGTTCCGCATTTGTAAATTAATGTTATTTTTGTCTTCAGTGTTACGACTATGTCTCCTTTTACTAGCCAGTGTATGTGCTTTTCATCATCCACCATTTGTCTTTCTTTTCCATGCCGCGTAGGCAAGGGCCATTTTGTGTTGTCTATGTCCATAGGCTTGCATGTGTTCTTTGTTCTCCGTGCCTACTTGTTTGCAGCTGCTGTTTGACCATTTGTCTGGCAGCCATTTTCTGCATCCAGCCACTGTGTCTTTGCCATTTGCTTGCATGTGTTCTTTGTTCCCCATGCCTCAATGCTCACTATTGTTATTGTTTTATCATGTGGCTGGTGGCTGGTTTGTGCATCTAACTGGTGTATTTTTGCCATAGGCTTGACCATGTGTTCCTTGTCCCCATGACCCCTTGATTGCTGTTGTTATATGAACATGTGGCTGGTGGCGATTTTGTGCTTCCAGCCAGTGTGCCTTTGCATAGGCTTGCATGTGTTCTTTGTGCCACATGTCTCCACACTGGCTGTTGTTTTTGTTTGACCATGTGGCTGGTGGCCAATTTGTGCATCCAGCAGCTACGTTTTTGCAATAGGCCTGCATGTGTTTTTGTTTCCCATGCCTCCTTATCTGGTATTGTAGTTTGACCATGTGCGAAGGAGATGCCCACCATCCGGGGTGAGCGGGCTAGGGAGCCTTGCTGAGGGGCTGCTGCGAATGTGGTGCTGTTATGGCGGCAGTACCTGTAGCTCGGGTGGGCACAGAGGTGTCTGCCATTACCAGGGAACTTCCTTCAGAGGAGATATCTGTGTACGAACTGTCCCCTTCAGTCTCCGCCGTGGTGCTCCCCTCATCCTCTGTCCCACTGGTACCCTCACCATTGGCGGCTTCGGCCTCCTGGGTCCTGTGGGATGGAGCTCCCTCTGTCGCCGGTGCCTCTGCTCCTCTGCCAGATGATGCTAATGCACGTAAGGACAGGGTGACAAAACACAAAGGGGGGGAAGAGACAAAGGATACACTTGGTCAATGGCGGCACCCACACCACCGTTGGCATACACAACATACTCACATACAGGGAACAGCCCTAAGCATTAGGCAATGCACTACCAGTCACAATGCTAGACACCAGCCCATGGATAGAGACACCTAATGCAAATTGCAGCATACCTGAGACCCACAGACCCCAGCCCAGTAGTGGATGCCTACCTACTTGGTTGGAGGACTTTTATATCTTAACCCTGCCCAACATGGGACCTACTCTACAATGCCAGGCCTGGCTTAGGGGCATCCACAGGGCCCACACCCCACCCGGATACCACCCCACCAGGTGTAAGTTGTAATATAGGGCACTGCACTTACCCCCTTATTGCTGCTGTGATGCCCCCAAGCACCCATCTAGCTCTGGAAAGGCCACCACCAGTTAATGGGCCATCAGGGGGGTTAGGGTTCGACGGGCACCCCTTCCTCGTTGGGAGGCCATCCCCAGCTGGGCCTCCGCTGTCTACCGTGCCCAGCATCGCAGGTCCTCCCACCTTTTCAGACAGTGGGTGCTCTGCCTGCCTTAGACCCCCAGGGCCGCACGTCCTTGCCGATGGCACGCTATATACCCTTCTTTTGATGGGCACTGACGTGCAGGGAAATACACACAGGGAAAGGTATTAGTCCGACCGTCCTGCCTGTTACACGTATGGCCCACCATGCCCCTTCCCATCCCCATTAGCACAGACATGGCCCAGCATAGATGCTGCATGCTGCCCAGGGCCCATCCACCAACTCCCTTACAAGAAGCCTTCACACACAGCACTCCATGCATTCACCCCCCATGCATCGTACTCACAGTGTACTCACCTGTTGGTCTGGGGGCCCATACAGCAGTCGGTACTGGGGTAGGACACCATCCACCAGTCTCTCCAACTCTGCTGAGGTGAAGGCAGGGGCACTTTCCCCAGTAACACGAGCCATGGTCGGTTCCAGACACAGGTCACAGCAGCACACACAGTGTAGGTCCTCTCCTGTTGAAGTTCATGTAGTGAGTGAACAGATAGAAAATGGCGGTCACGTCCATGGTAGTGCGTACTGTCACCGCCGGTGTACATCACCATTGGCCACTGAAGCCCATAGGACCCAATGATGACCAATGAGGAGTTGCAGGGCGGTCCTCAACCGCCTCCCGCAATGACGCACAACAACAGCGGAATTACCTCATTTCCACCAGTCCCTCCATACAGGACAGGCAGACGCCATTTCAGGGGGGGGTGCAGGCCATGGATTCTAACTGCGTCACTGTACACAAATTCACATTTCGGACATATCCCACCAAAATAATGTTACAATCACAACATACATTGAACTGTAGTGGTTAGAATACAAATAATAAGATGATTGGCAGCGGATTAAATTAAACACTGCACCTACCGCTATCACCTGTTAAAGTATAAAACCCATAACAAGTAAGAAACAAGAGTTAGTCATTTCATGTGTGCACTAATCACATCACTTGCCGCCAAAGTGCCAGCCCAAAGGGGTAACAAATGAACAATATTTTGATAGTGCGCCACTTTTTTAAGTATATCACAAAAGTCCAGACATTGAATGACTTTTCTTGCAACATAATCATAAAAACATCAGCCAACGTGTTTTGTCCTCAACACAGGAATTCTTCAGGGCTGTAATACAATAGAAATAATGTCCTCAGTATAATAGAGAACAAAAATACATAAAATAAATACTAACTAGAAAAAAGTGCTCTTTAAGAAAACAGAGAAAAGACAAAAAATCCTAACAGTGCAACAATCAACTTAATCCATCAATTGCAAAGAAAGAATAGAGAAAGACAAGGGACATACACAACCAATAATAAGCAATTAGGAAAAATAAACATAAGAAATATATAACAAAAATCAACAAATATTGCTTACCACTTACAAAAATTTACAAATACAGAAAACATATATAATATATACATAGCAGAAAAAAAGAAATAACCACAAAAATGTAATCAATGAAAAAAAGATGTAATATGTATGCATATCTATAACAACAAGCATATTACATTTCTTAAAAACTAATACATAGGAAGACAAAAGTTAGTTTCACAGCTTGTTAATAATTATATGTAACTAAAATCACCAATACCCCTTACAATATAATTTATTCTCATCCACAATGGTACTGATTACACAAAACTAAATGAGCCCCTCAAAATATGCACAAATGCATATCGATAATGTAAATGGCTGATGATTGCGTTGATAATATATTTGGCATAAATTGTAATAACCAATTAGAAGAGTACAAAATGTGCACCTTTTATGTTTATGACTTTCCTGGCAATCACCAAAATAGGTGTTAGGATCACTCATCTCCATATGGTATGGCCTAAATAAGGCTTACTCATACCATAAAAAAAATGCAAAGGAAACAACAAATCACACCAAGATCAACCACTCAAGAAGTAACAAAAAATGTCTAGTACTGAAAAAAGCACGCAGTAGCCGCATTTATTGCACAAAATTGATATATTTTGTTTTTATATTTCAATCGCTACGGGCAAGAGACCAATAATTAAGGGTCATTTTGACCATGATAATATGTTAACAGTCTCACCTGAAGCACTGTGTAAAAACCACTTACTTCTGCACATTTCAATATAACTGCATAGGAACGCAACTGTAGCATTACACGCCGTGAAAACAGAAGATAAATCCGAGCAATCATCTGTGCTTTGGTTTTAAACTGAACCGCCCTTTCCGATAGGTCCATAATATATGCATGTTACCATGCCGACAATGCGACTTGTCGGCACACGGAAAAGATACACAGAAGTGGCAGACATCTTATAATAGCAAAAAATAAATTTGTGCCAGTTGATAGTAAAGTATAAAAATGGTGCTCGGCATTAACAAATATTGCTAATATCATATATGCATAAAACATAAAAAACAAGACACTGAAAAAGATAATAAAAACATGAAAAAAGTAATAATACACAAAAGAAAGGGAGAAATTACCAAACTAACCTGCAGAGAAAAGCATCATACAACTGTCAATGGCACATTCAGAAAACAAAATATATAAATGGCAACGATTTGCTAACTATAATGGCAAACCGCATGTGTGATCTTGCCATCCACGATTACCCAGTGTATCAAGATACCACATATGCAAACCAAAGTAGCCATTTTAAAATGGTCAAAAATATATATTCTTTTATGTATGCTAGTAAAAACTACAAAACATATGGTAAATGAATTATTACAATCATAATCTTCCTACAATCTCCGGGCCACCCACTCGGCGGCCCTCAAAACAGAAAAAAAAGGAACGGCGTGTAATGCTACATTCACATTCAGATGCAGTTATATTGAAATGTGCAGAGACAAGCGTTTTTTACACTGCGCTTCAAGTGAGAGTTTACATTTTTTTATCTAAAAAGTGTAAAAGTCCAATTTCAACCTTTTAATCAAAAAAGTAACTAAGTTCTATTCTAAGTGGTTACATAGAAGAACTTTTGACTTTTTTCAAAAATTTTATATTTTTTGTAAGTCCCAACTCATTCTGAGATGGGACTTAGAAAATAATTCATCTTTTGTCAAAGTTGAAATGTTTGCCGGCTCCCATGTCAGAATAGGACATTTAGACTTTTTTGGATGAAAGAGTGAAAAAGTGCAAATTCATCATTTTTTTCAAAAAGCTAACAAAGTACCATTCTGATTTTGTGACTTAGAAAAAATTTCAACTTTTTTCATCCAAAAAGTGAAATAGCCCAAATTCAACTTTTTTCTTCTAAAATGTGGCAAAGTCCCATTCTGAATGGGGACTTAGAAAAAAAAAAAAACTTTTGTTATACAAAAAGTGACAACTTAATTGGAACTTTTTTCCTCAAAAAAGTGACAAAGTCCCATTTTGAGTGGAGACTTAAAATAATTAAAACTTTTTTCATCAAAAAAGTGAAAAAGTCCGATTCAACTTTTTTCTTCATAAAATTGAAAAACTCCAATTCTAAGTGGGGACTTAGAAGAACTTTTGACTTTGTTCAACAATTGATTTTTTTTCTAAGTCCCATCTCATTCTGAAATACGACATAAAAAAGAATTCAAATTTTGTTAAAGTTTTTCTAAACAGTGAAAAAGTTCAAATTCATCATTTTCTACAAAAAATTTAAAGTCTCATTCTGAGTGGGAACTGAGAAAAATATTCAACGTTTTTCCTACAAAAAGTGAAAAAGTCCAAATTCAACTTTTTCCTTCAAAAAGTAATGTAGTCCAATTCTGAGTGGAGATCAAAAAAGTGAAAAAGTGTAATTTCAAGTTCTTTTCATCAAAAAGTCGGGACTTAGAGGAACTATTTACTTTTTTCAAAAATGGAATATATTTTCTAGGTCTCATCTCATACTGAGATGGGTCTTCGAAAATAATTTATCATTTGTCAAAGTTGACATGTTTTTCGGCTCCCATGTCAGAATAGGAGATTTTGACTTTTTGCAAGAAAAGATCAATTTATTTGGTCCAAAAAGTGAAAAAGTGCAAATTCTTCATTTTCTTCAAAGAAGTGACAACAACCAATTCTGAGTGGGGACTAAGAAAACTGTTTAATTTTTTTTAGCCAAAATTGAAAAGATACAAATTCATAATTTTCTTCAAAAAAGCGACAAAGTCCCATTCAGAGTGGGGAATGAAAAATAAATTCAACTTTTTTCATCTAAAAAGTAAAGAGGTCAAAATTCAACTTTTTTCCACAAAAAAGTGACAAAGTTCCATTCTGAGTGGGGACTTAGAGAAAAAATTAACTTTTTAAATCCAAAAAAGTGAAAAAGTCCAAATTCAACTTTTTTCTTCAAAAAATTAATGAAGTCCGATTCTGAGTGGGGACTGAGTAAAAAAATGCAATGTTTTTCATCCAAAAAGTGAGATGTCCAATTTCAACTTTTTCCTTAAAAAAATAATGAAGTCTGATTCTGTGTGGGGACTTGGAAAATATTTCAACTTTTTTCATCCCAAAATTTAAAAAGTGCAATTTCCAGTTTTTTCCTCAAGAAAGTGACAAAGTCTCATTCTGAGTAGGGACTTAGAAGAACTATTTACTTTTTTCAAAAGTTCAATATTTTTTCATTCTGAAATGGGACTTGGAAAACAAATTAATCTTTTGTCAAAGTTGACATGTTTTTTGGCTTCCAGGTCAGAATCGGATATTTTGGGCCTTATTGCGACCTCGATGGAGAGGTTTCCTCCATCACAATTGTGACAGATGTCCCGTCCACCCTATTACGATCTCCATTGAATATAATGGGGACCATAATATGGAGGATGGGATATCCTCCACATTTGTGACGGAGGAAAACCCCTCCGTCAAGGTCGTAATAAGGCCCTTTGACTTTTTGGATGAAAAGATCACCTTTTTTGATCCAAAAAGTGAAAAGTGCAAATTCATCATTTTCTTCAAAAAAGTGACAAAAACACATTCTGAGTTGGGACTTAGACAATAATGTAACTTTTTCATCCAAAAAATGAAAAAGTCCAAATTCATATTTTTTCTCCAAAAAAGTGACAACTTCCTATTCTGAGTGGTGACTGACAAAAAATTGAAACTTTTTTCATCCAAAAAAAGAGAAGTTCAATTTCAACTTTTTCCTTCAAAAAAGTAATGAAGTCCGATTCCGGGTGGGAACTTAGAACAATTGTCAACTTTTTTTTATCCAAAAAGTGAAAAAGTACAATTTCAAGTTGTTTTCCTCAAAAAAGTGACAAAGTCCCTTTCTGAGTAGAGACTTAGAAGAACTTTTGACTTTTTTGCAAAAGTTGAATATTTTTTCTAGGTGCCATCTCATTCTGAGATGGGACATAGGAAATAATTCTTCTTTTGTCAAAGTTGACAGGTTTGTGGGCTCCAATGTTAGAATAGGAGACTTTGACTTTTTGGATGAAAAGATCAACTTTTTTGATCCACAAAGTGAAAAAGTGCAAATTCATCATTTTCTTAAAAAAAGTGACAAAGACCCATGCTTTGTTGGGACTTAAACAAAAATTCCACTTTTCTCACCCAAAATGTGAAAAGTCCAAATTCAACTTTTTTCTTCAAAAAAGTGACAAAGTTCGATTCTGAGTGGGGTGTGAGAAAAAATTGCAACTTATTTTGTCCAAAACGTGTGAAGTCCAATTTCAACTTTTTCCTTCAAAATAGTGATGAAGTCCAATTCTGAGTGGGGACTTAGAAAAAAATTCAACTTTTTTCATCCAAAAAGTGAAAAAATCCAAATTTCATCTTTTTTAGTTCCAAAAGTGAAAAAATCTAATTTCAAGTTTTATCCTCAAAAAAGAGACAAAGCCTGATTCTGAGTGGGGACATAGAAGAACTTGTGACTTTTTTCAAAAGTTCAATATTTTTCTAAGTCAAAGAATTTAACATTTGTCTAAGTTGACATGTTTGCCTGTTCTCATGTCAGAATGGGACATTTTGACTTTTTGGATGAAAAGATCAACTTAATGAAAAAGTGCAAATTCATAGTTTTCTTAAAAAAGTGACAAAGTCCCAGTCGGAATGGGGACTTAGAAAAACTGCCACCTTTTTTCATCTAGAAAAAGTGAAAAAGTGCAAATTCATCACTTTTGTCAAAAAAATGACAGTGTCCCATTCTGAATGGGGACTCAGAGAAAATTTCAACTTTTTTCATCCAAAAAGTGAAAAAGTGTCAATTAGTTGTTTTCTTCAAAAAATTGACAAAGTCCCATTCTGAATGGGGATGTAGAAAAAATTTCAACTTTTTTCATCCAAAAAGTGACAAAATCCAAATTCCAATTTTTCTCCAAAAAAGTGACAAATTCCCATTCTGAGTGGGGACTTGGAAGAACTTTTGACTTTTTAAAAAGTTGATTTTTTTGTCTAAGCCCCACCTCATTCTGAGATGGGACTTAGAAAAGAATTCAACTTTTGTTCTAGTTGACATGTTTGGCGGTTCCCATGTCAGAATGGGACATTTTGACTTTTTGGATGAAAAGATCAACTTAGTGAAAAAGTACAAATTCATAGTTTTCTTCAAAAAAGTGACAAAGTCCTATTCTAATAGGGGACTTAGAAAAAATATCAACTTTTTCATCAAAAAAGTAAAAATTTTCAAATTCATCATTTTCTTCAAGAATGTGACTTACCGCCGCCCGCCACGCGGTTACCGCCATATGGCCGCTCCGCGGTCAAAAGACCGTGGCGGCCATTCTGCCTTTCCCGCTGGGCCGGTGGGCGACCGCCAAAAGAGCACCTGCCGGCCCAGCGGGAAAGGCCCTGCAACAAGGAAGCCGGCTCCGAATGGAGCCGGCGGAGTTGCAGGGGTGCGACGGGTGCAGTTGCACCTGTAGCGATTTTCACTGTCTGCTAAGCAGATAGTGAAAATCTTTATGGGGCCCTGTTAGGGGGCCCCTGCACTGCCCATGGCAGTGGCATGGACAGTGCAGGGCCCCCCAGGGGCCCCACGACACCCGTTCCCGCTATCCTGTTCCTGGCGGTAAAAACCGCCAGAAACAGGATGGCGGGAAGGGGGTCGGAATCTAGCGCCGCCATGGAGATTCAGCCCATGCAGGGGAAATCCGTTGGGAAACCGCCGGATCCCCTTTTCTGACCGCGGCTTTACCGCTGCGGTCAGAATGGGCTGGGAAGCACCGCCAGCCTGTTGGCGGTGCTTCCGTGGTCCCCGGCCCTGGCGGTCTTGGACCGCCAGGGTCGGAATAACCCCCTTAGTCCCTTTTGATTGTGAACTTAGAAATGTTTTCAACTTTTTTCATCCAAAAAGTGAAAAAGTGCTATTTCAAGTTTTTTTCATCAAAAAAGTGACCAGGTCCCTTTCTGAGTAGGGACTTAGAAGAACTATTTACTTTTTTCAAAACTTGAATATTTTTTCTAGGTCCCATTTCATACTGAGGTGGGACTTAGAAAATAATTCATCTTTTGTCAAAGAAGACATGTTTTTTGGCTCCCATGTCAGAATAGGACATTTTGGCCCTCATTACGAGTTTAGCGGTCTTCGGGCCAGACCGCCATGCAAAATCCCCCCACCATCCCACCAACAGTGTCACCTGTATTTCGAGTCGCAAACACCAAGCCGACGAAACATAGCAAGAAATCCAACACTTCCAGGGCCACGGACGGCGAAAGGGCTACTGTCCATTTGCTGGGCCCGCCCCATCGACACCATTCCAGCCACCATATTATGAGTCACAATTCAGCACAGCGGAACATGCATGGCTGTAAACCATGGGCGGTGCGCACCGTGGGGGGCTAGAAAATCAGTGCCAATAGAAGGAAACATCAGATTGGACAACCCGAATACCCCACACCTGAAGCATATACACACACCACACATACCTGTTCACCTCATTATAATACATACCCGCTCACATCCCCACAAATCCTTGCGAATATCACCACGAGACAGATATATACGACCCACGAACCACTGCACAGAGAGCAATAATTCACACATTGCACACCCCCCCACAACAATCATCCACCCACACTGCACTTCACATGCATAGCAAGTACCCGCAACATGTCACACCACAAGCACCCACGCTTCACCGACAATGAGTTGCAGGTTATGGTGGACGAGATCATCGAGCCACAACTGATGGGAGCACAAGTCCAGCAAACATCAATGGCCAGGGAAACTGAGCTATGGCAGAGTATCGTCGACTGCGCGACTGCAGCTACCCACGCACATAGGAGGACATCAGAAAGAGATGGAACAACCTCAGAGGGAAGGTTCATTCCATGGCATTGAGGCACAACCTCGCCCTCAACAAGGATGGCCGTGGACCCCACCCCATCCCTTGACCTGACAACCTGGGAGGGGAAGGTCTTGGACATCATGCATCATGAGGGCCTGACAGGAATCATTGGGGGGATTGATACTGGTAGGTAGTCCTGCATGCCTCCCAAGCACCTACCACACCCCATCATATCACTAACTACAAGAATGCACCCCCCACTATCACCGCACCTTCCTACTCTGCATGTCACACCACCCCTCTTGCACCATCCACACGCCCACCCCACACACTGCACGTTAAACCTTCACTGTCTCCTCAACTACCACTCCCACAATCCATCACTAGGCATGCCAGATCCGAGTCACACTCACACCTCACAATGGTGCACCTTCATGGACATTTATCCCACAGCCCACCCAGACTGATAGCCAACACCACCTCACTACCAATGCCAATTTGGGCAATGTCAAACAGCAAACCCACAACTACAATTGATATGACAAGCAGGACCAAAAGGTCATTCACCATGCAGTGTCAGCAATGCTGCAAATGTCATTGCCATCCCTGGGTAACAATTCCACCCACTGCAAGAGACACACCACACCGACATTTCCAAGTAATAACTCTCACCCTTTCCATTCACCATGAACCCTGCTACTGCCATCCAGCAGAGGATGACAGCCCTCCGAGGATGAAGGTCCTAGTTGATGTCTGGAGTATGACAAAATGCCTGGGCCATCTGGGGCGACTGGCCAGTCCACCTCCAGCAGCCCCAACCTAGACACCCGGGACTCACCCTCCTGTGTGGCTACAACACCACAGCTAGCGCCTCCTCCCCAAACCTGTGGCTCAGGGACCATTTAATTAGAGGTGTGCCCCACAGTACAGGAGCCTGAATCAAGGGCACCGTCCCAAACAATGAAGGCCTTGGTGCTACTGGGAGTGGGCACACTGTGCCAGATGCACAGTGGGCCAGGGCTAGTGAGGGGGGATCTGAGGTCCAAGGGAGGGGCAGCAACAACATCAGACTGGCCAGGAGGCCCTCAACAAGGTCCTGGGTGCATATCACCAAACCCAGGACACCATGGACCAAATCCTCACTACCCAGTAGGAGACCCAGAGGCTACAGCGGGAGAACCATCAGGAGCCATGCAGCAGTGGCAGACCCACAATGCCACCATGGCCACCATAGCAAGGGTGCTGATGGAACTTGCCACAATCCAGTGTCAGTCCACCTCCCACCAGCAGGCCCCTACCATAATCCAGATCACATCCGAGATCCCATTTGAGCCGCAACCAGTGGATTGGAGGCCCTGCCACAGGACACGCAGGACACCAGCACCCCTTCCCCTGTAGCTGAGGAACCCCCTTGAAAGCAAGGACATCCACCCAGACATACAGCCAACACTGATGCCAACACCAAGACCACAGGCAGGAAGTGAGTCACTGCAGAACATACCCCCTACACAGCGACACCCTGTTGACTATACACTGTCATAACACCTCTTTCACACGGCCATCATACTGGACAACAACTCCCCATCGGTGGGCTAAGTACTCTGATGATCCCACTCGCCATGACCCCAATTATCAGCCGTTGCACGTGTATGATAAAAATATACACCTTTGAGCACAGTTTTTGTCTAAGTCTTTATCTACCATAAGTATATCATATAGAGCCATCACATATGTAACAGGAAGACCATTGACCTACCAATTTATGTGACAGTGCCTGAAGGGGGAGCAATCATTTATAAGTTCAGTAATACAGTTAACAGCACCACATCTAAAGTAATGTGTACACACTACACCCACATTGAATACACAACCCTGGTAGCAGCCCTGCACACGACAGACATTGCTACTGGTTACATAGCATGGTTCTGATACATACTTGTATGTTAATGGAAGTATTGTTGTATCAGATTTGCAATGGAATCAGCAGCATCCTCGTCAACCTCCTCCTCATCACTCCCCATGTTCCCTTCATCAGCCACTGGCACAGCTGCACCCTACTAAGCATCCAGTAATGGGATGTGACGTCTAATAGCCAAATTGTGCAACATGCAGCACGCTACAATGGTCTGGCAAATTTTTGCTGGTCTGTACAGTAGGGCCCCTCCAGTAAGGTGCAGGCACCTGAATCTGGCTTTCAATACTCCAAAGGTGCGTTTTATTACCTGTCAGGTCCTACCATGGGCCTCATTGAAATGGTTTTCTGCTGCTGAAGTCGGATGCCTGAGAGGTGTCAGTAGCCTTGGCAGGTTGGGATAAACAGAGTCACTTGTGTGCACAGAGGAAATAGGCATATTGAAAACTGTTGTTAAATCTGGAGGGGGGTAGAGTATGCAGAATGCAGAGGACACACATGACACCATACATACCAATGAGCCAGGCACGATCCCCTTTCAGTGGTGCCATCAGGTGTGGGATACTGCTGTTCCACAGTATGTATGCATCATGCACTGACCCTGGGAACCGGGAAGTCACTTGAGTGATGTAGAGGTCTGCTAGACATACCACCTGAACATTGGTTGACTAGAGGTTTTTATGGTTCCTAAACACCTGTTCACTCCTCCTGGGCGCACCAGGGCAATGTGGGTCCCATCAATAGCCCCGATCACATGTGGCACATGTGCCACAGCGTAGAAGGCTGCTTTCACAGTGGGCAGATCATCACGTTGTGGGAACCTGATATAGCTGCCAATATGTTTCAGTAGGGCACATAGGACATTCTTCAAGATGTTACTGAACATGGGCTAGGACATTCCGGCAGCCCAGCCCACTGTTATTTGAAAGGACCCTGAGGCAAGGAAGTGGAGGACTGCCAACACCTGTATTGTGGGTGTGATGGCATTGGGATGACAAATACCAGGCTGCAGCTCCGGCTCCAACAGCCTCACAAGATCCATGATGGTCTGACAGTTGAGCCAATAGCACTGGATGACGTGCCTATCTTTAAGGGTGGCAAGATCGACCAGGGGCATGTAGACAGGAGCATTCCTCACCATCATTCTTCCACCGTACCTGGGAATAGGAGAAGGTGCCAATCATTATGTGCATAAAGGACTGTGTAGACGCAGCAGAACTGTGCACAAGTCACTATTAAACATCCATGACACACCTCATAAACCCACTCTGTACACATTATAGAATTAAAATGGCAGAAGCCGATAGAAGTGAGCGAATTACACTGGCGTAAGATGTCATGGCGGTAGGTGGTCGCAACAGCCGTGCAACTCCTCATTGGTTAACATGGTTGCCTATGGGAGACATGAGCCAATTGCAATTACAGCCAGCGGTGAGGGTGATGTCGGCGGTGACTGTGACTGCCATTTCATGTGCTCATGTTCACTTGACTACTGGCACTCATGCTGAGTATGCTGAGTATACCTCCACTGCGTGTGCTGCTGTGTTCTGCCACTGGTAGCAAAGATGCCACATGCAGCAGGGGATAGGGCCCTAGCCTTCACACAGGAGGAACTTGAGAAGCTTGTGGAGGGTGTCCTACCCCTGTATGCACAGTTGTATGGGGCAAAACATTTTTTTCACCCAAATAGTGAAAAAGTCCAAATTCAACTTTTTTTCTTCAAAAAAGTGACAACGTCCGATTCTGACTGGGGACTGAGAAAAAATTGCAACTTTTTTCATCCACAAAAAGTGAGAAGTCCAATTTCAACTTTTTCCTTCAAAAACGTAAGGATGTCCATTTCTGAGTGAAATCACCTTTTTTCATCCAAAAATGTTAAAAGTGCAATTTCCAATTTTTTTCCTCAAAGAAGTGACAAAGTACAATTCTGAGAAGGGACTTAGAAGAACTATGGACTTTTTTCAAAAGTTTTATATTTTTTAAGTCCCATCTCATTCTGAGATGGGACTTAGAAAACAATTCATCTTTTGTCAAAGTTGACATATTTTTTGGCTCCCATGTCAGAATAGGACATTTTGACTTTATGGATGAAAAGATCAACTTTTTTGATCCAAAAAGTGAAGAAGTTCAAATTCATCCTTTTATTAAAAAAAGTGACAACGTCCCATTCTGAGTGGGGACTTTAGAAACAAATTCAACTTTTTTCATCCAAAAAGTGAAAAAGTTAATTTCAACTTTTTTCAAAAGTTTAATATTTTTTTAAGTCCCATCTCATTCTGAGATTGAACTTGGAAAAGAATTCAACTTTTGTCAAAGTTGACATGTTTACCTGCTCTCATGTCAGTATGGGACATTTTGCCTTTTTAGATGAAAAGATACATTTTTTGATCCAAAAAGTGAAGAAGTGCAAATTCAACATTTTCTTCACCAAAAGTGACAAAGTCCCATTCTGAGTGGGGACTTAGAAAAAAATGTCATCTTTTTTCATCTAAAAAGTGGCAAACCCCAATCTGAACTTTTTTTCTTCAAAAAAGTGACATAGTCCAATTCTGCTTGGGGACTTAGAAAAAAATGTCACCTTTTTTCATCCAAAAAGTGAAAAAGTCCAAATTCATCTTTTTTCTTCCAAAAAGTGGCAAAGTCCAATTCTGAATGGGGACTCCAAAAAGTGACAAACAACATTTTCTTCAAAACTTTTTTCTTCACAAAATGTCACAGAGTCTCTGTCTGAGTGGAGACTTTGCAAAAATGCAACTTTTTTCATCCAAAAATTGAAAAAATCCAATTTGATTTTTTTTCTGCATAAAACTGACATAGTCCCATTCTGAATGAGGACTTAGAAGAACCTTTAATGTTTTTAAAAATTGAATATTCTTTTCTAAGTCCCATCTCATTCTTAGAAAAACATTCAACTTTTGTCTAAGTTGACATGTGTGCTGTCTCTCATGTCAGAATCGGGCATTTTGACTTTTTGGATGAAAAGATCAACATTTTTGATAAACAAAAGTGAAAATGTTCAAATTCATCTTTTTCTTAAAAAAAGTTCTGAGTGGGACTGAGAAAAATGTTTAACTTTTTTTATCCAGAAGTGAAAAAAGTCCAATTTATGTTTCTTTTCTTCAAAAAAGTGACAAAATCCCTTTCTGATGGAAAATAGAAGAAGTTTTGACTTTTTCCTAAAGTTATTATTTTTTTTTTCTAAGTCTCATCTTATTCTGATTCAAAGGAATAGGAGTAGACGAGTAGACTCCCTGATTACCAACAAGTACAACAGAGATAGAGGAATTCACCGGCAAAGCTAATGAGAGAATCATTCCAGCTGACCAATAGGAGCTGTATTTTTCCAGGACTTTGCAGGTACAATTTGTGGGAGATTGAGTCTTAGTTCCCATGATGAGGCAATACAGAGTTTTGGAACCCTTGGCTTGTTCTACTTGACTTCAAATAAACCAACAAGTACTAAGATTTCAAAGTTTGAAAACTTTTGACAAAGTTTTGCAGAAAAGCTCCAGGAGGAGAGTCAAGCACTGACATAGACTCGCAGATCAGATTGACCTTGCCGGTTCATCCCACTGAAAAGCTCCAGGTGGATCTCAACTCAAGATCGAGAGGGGAAACTGTTGATGACTGCTTCAAGTCCCTCCTTGTCCTGATGACTTGATGCCTATCTTTTCACCAAGCCACCACTGTGCAGCAGACTGCTGTCATTGACTCAAACTCTGGCTCTAGCAAAGCTTAAGACCCACCAACAAGTCTGTCAATGATACAAAACAGCAAATAAGAAAAACAAAAGCCTGATTTAGTTTTTGTTGGATATGATCCCTTTGTTGCTTCACCTACTAGGTGGTCCATTCAATATTTTTAGATGCTGGTGGGTCAATGGATGAAAGTCCCTCATACTGCCACCATCTACAGCAGAATTTTCTTCCTGCAAGGATGGAGCCATAGGCAAAAGCGGTGGTCAGGGAGAGTAAAACCAATTATTCCACTGGGCCAATCATGATGTGCCTTCACGCCAACATAACTTTGGTGGCTAAAACTTCACACCTAAGTTGATGGTTGCGAAGGGATATAAGCTAGAAACTTACATTTTCGTCTTTTTTTACTTTTGTTTCCATTCAGAACCCGTTCGTCCAAGTCCTTGACCACGAACAAGATCAACCCCCTTATTGCCAAAATTGAAGATAAGTGTCTTTTCTACTGTCAGCTTTTTCATTGCCTGCTTATATTAGCCCGGGACCTAGGCATTTTTACTTTACACTTATAAGCAGTATTTTACTAATGTGCAATTCATATGTGTGTAATATGGATATTTAAAATAACAGACCTTTTTATTTATTTATTTATTTTTTCATTTTGTGAAAGATGCCTTCATGCTAATGGGCACCTATACAAAAAGTCACATTAATCCCAAAATTCAAAATATGTCCATGCAGGTGTGTTAAATCATTTGTTGTAAACTATCAAAGCATGTACATATGCACTACATATTTTTAGAATAAAATGAAATATAATGAAATGTAAACATTGCACTAGTCAAGGCGAAGCATTTGTTTACAACAAATGTAAAATCAATGTTTGTGCAAAACTTAAAACATCTTATATATCTATGCATGTCACATTTCCCTTTGTCTGATGTATGTTCTGTATATGCATATATTTAAATTTACTTTTAAGTTTAAAAAAATCTGTAATACATATGAGTTTATTTTTATTACTTATCAATCTAAAATAAACATGCCCACATTAACATGTAAAAAATTAATACAAATCTTAACTTTTCGTGTAAGTGTCCCTTATCATGATGAATGCTTGTACCAAAATTAACGTGTCCATTACAAATGTCTATCACTAATGAATGCAATGTACAAACATGTTATTTAAAAAAAGATTCTGTGTGTACTGTCATATATGTAAGTAAGTTTATGTAGTTCTCATTTTTGTCATTAACATTGTAATTAACCAATGACTTGTAAAGAATTGGTAATGTTAGGGCAAACTTTGTGAAAAGAAAATATTTATATTAAGAAATGAGATACCGCCCTCAAAATCTGTAATATTATTTTGAATAATCAGGAAAACAAACACAATGCACAACATCAACACATGGGTCTTTGGTCCAGAACTTGCCTCCTAAATAGACTGTCAACGGGTAGCCTTCTCAGAAAGTGACATCTAGTGGGCACAGAGCTGTAACCTAAAGGATTCGTCTTGGTACGGATTGGTTTGGGTTTCACAGGGGTCAGGGACAGGTAAGAAGTGAATTCAGCTGGTGGAGTATGGGTTCGGTGGGTGGGAAACTATAGGGTTTGGGAGGTAGAGGGATCTGGAGTGGTTGATTTGTGTCTGTCTGTCTGTTGTGCAGTTGCATGTGGGTCTGTGTCAGTAGTGTGGGTATGTTGTTTGAGTGTTTGTGTTCATTTGTGTGTTTCTGTTTACATGTGTGTGTGTGTGTGTGTGTGAATATGTTGCTTGTGTCTCCGGGAGTGGGTTCCTGAAAAGATGTGAGTGTGCTTGGGATAGGATTAGGACTTGAGATTTGGGATGAGGGAGAGACCTGAGCTGGGCCCCAATATTAGCTGATTGGGGGGCAGCGGTAGTGCAGTGGCTATTTTAGCAAGTGATCTCTGCATACCTGACATCGAACTATGAATGGCATCTGGAAATGCAACCATTTGTTGAATTTGACAGCTAAGGCCCTAGATGCCATTCACTGTCACTGTCTGGCCTATATAGATGCTGTAGAAGAGGTCAATAGCCTCCTCACTCAGTTCAACCAGGGGGACAGGGACAGGGGTTGAGGTGCCTGCAGTGAACCAGACCTTAGCCCTTTTAGGGAATTGGGGTTGGCCAACTGGGGGGGAATAAGAAGAGGGTAGAGATGGGTCTCTTGGTGCAAATGAGGAAGGTACATTCTCTGTAAGGACTGCCACCACTAGGGACTGGTCACTTGTGGAGGCCTCCAAAGAAGATGACAAGCTGGTAACATTGGTTCCAGTCCTCTTAACCTCCATGCCACTGTGTCCATGGGTGTCTGATGTCTCACCACCCGACACACAGTGGCCAGCTGCTTCCCCACTTCTGTGGCCAATGTCCCCTTTGCCTGCTCCTGAAGGTGCTGAGAAGACATATACAATTGTTTTATTGTATCTGTGTAATTAGAACTGATCATAAGGTTTCAATCAAAACATTTTCCTACTTTTCATATTTCACCTTTCAAGGCTTTCAAACTGAGGTTGACTTTACCATTATCTTGTGCATACAAGGAACAGCTTCAGAAAAAAATCTTAATCAGTTTGTATTTTCCCAATGATGCTCCCATTTTATTTATGATTACTTCTCTTAACCATTTTGAATTTTCTCCAGGAGTCATTTAATACCAATGAATGGTTCTGTTTTTTTGTTTTGAATAGTGAACTTATGTAACAAAAATCAATATCAAGCAAAAAATTGAAAACAAAATCCCCTCAAACACTTTTTCTTCTTTATAGAATTTGTTTATCTGGACATAAAAAAGGACATTAAAAAGCTGTTTTTGGGTATTTGTTCTGATGGGCGTTGACCTGTATGGATTTAAAAAAAGAAAGAAAGAATTATTTTTTGAGTTTTTGTTTGTTTGTATTGATGTAACACAATTTTGAGAAAACAATCACAAGCATTTAGAAAAAGGTGAAACAGCATATTTGATATTTAAATTTTCTAACATAAAACGTAAAATTTGTAGTGACTGTTGAGTACCCTTATCCCTTCTCATTCCAACATTTTCTATAGTAAGAGCTGCTTCTGGTCAGTCATAAACTCACTGTGAGCTATTGAAGGCTAAACAACTTGCAAATTGATAGCAGACACCTTCATGCCCCGCTTCACTGACTTTAATCCTAATGTCCATATAGCCAGATACTGTGGTTTGTATATCATACTATGACTAAGGGTTCTATGAAAGGGCTACAATGTGTGCCATTCAGAGCGCGGTCTTTGAGGATGTATGAACACGGGTATGTATGAATGGTTTATATTTTTACAAGTGACTGAGTGCTTTTGTCATATTTACCGGAGAACAGGACATGCCTTTCCCTAAATGTGGCATGTTACATATATAACACAAACATGCAATTTTTATTTTTAAATGGAAGTGCAGAGAAATAAAATAATTTTTGAAACATCATAATACTGTACATTTTTGGGAACTTTAAATTTCCCTCATGTGACTAAATTGCTGTGTTTTCCTATTTACTCATGGTAAAAATCATTTTTATTTGGTATAAATGTAAAAATATATATGTACATATGTTACTTTTAATGTAAATATAATATAATTAAAAAATTGACATATTGTCAATTTAGTAGATCTCATAGTAAAACAGTAAAATGGATATATATTCAAATATATGTACAAATGGCAAAAGATTTTGTCCCTGTTTGAAAATGTAGTTTATTGTTTGCATTTCTTTTTTTTGCAAAAAAGTGTATATGTGGTGGGGTCATATCTGATGGCATAGGAGTAGGTGTGTTGTTCTGAAATTTTTATAGCTCAGCTAATTTTTGTGTTCCGCATTTGTAAATTAATTTTAGTTTTGTCTTCAGTGCTACGACTGTGTCTCCTTTTTCTAGCCAGTGTATGTGCTTTTCATCATCTGCCATTTGTCTTTCTTTTCCATGCCATGTGGGCAAGGGCCATTTTGTGTTGTCTATGTCCATAGGCTTGCATGTGTTCTTTGTTCTCCCTGCCAACTTGTTTGCAGTTGTTGTTTGACAATGTGTCTGGCAGCCATTTTCTGCATCCAGCCACTGTGTCTTTGCCATTTGCTTGCATGTGTACTTTGTTCCCCATGCCTCAATGCTTGCTTTTGTTGTTGTTTTATCATGTGGCTGGTGGCTCGTTTGTGCATCCAACCGGTGTATTTTTGCCATAGGCTTGACCATGTTTTCCTTGTCCCCATGATCCCTTGCTTGCTGTTGTTGTATGAACATGTGGCTGGTGGCCATTTTGTGCATCCAGCCAGTGTGCCTTTGCCATAGGCTTGCATGTGTTCTTTGTGCTCCATGTCTCCACACTGGCTGTTGTTTTTGTTTGACCATGTGGCTGGTGGCCAATTTGTGCATCCAGCTTGTATGTTTTTGCCATAGGCTTGCATGTGTTTTTGTTCCCCATGCCTTCTTACTTGGTGTTGTAGTTTGACCATGTGGATGGCGGCCACTTGCTGCATCCAGCCAGTTTGCCTTTCCCATAGGCTTGCATGTATTCTTTCTTTGTCATGCCTCCTTGCTCACGTTTTTGCTTGCCCATGTAGCTGGCAGCCATTTAGCTCTTCCAGTCAGTGCGGTTTGCCCTAGGCTTGCATCTGTTCTCCATGCCTACTTGTTCGCAGTTGTTGTTTGACCTTGTGTCTGGCAGCCATTTTGTGAATCCAGCCACTGTGTCTTTGTCATTTGCTTGCATGTGTTCTTTGTTCCCCATGCCTCCATGCTCATTGTTGTTGTTGTTTTACCATGTGGCTGACTGCTGTTTTGTGCATCCAACCAGTATATTTTTGCCGTAGGCTTGACCGTGTGTTCATCGTCCCCAAGACTACATGCTCACATTTGTTGTTTGAACATGTGGCTGGTGGCCTATTTGTACCTCCAGCCAGTATGTTTTTGTCATAGGCTTGCATGTGTTTTTTGTTCCCCATGCCTTCTTACTTGGTGTTGTAGTTTGACCATGTGGGTGGCGGCCATTTTCTGCATCCAGCCATTGTGCCTTTACCATAAGCTTGCATCTGCTTTTTGTTTGCCATACCTCCTTGTTCACTGTTTTTGCTTGCCCATGTGGCTGGCAGCCATTTAGTACATCCAGTCAGTGCGGTTTTGCCCTTGGCTTGCATGTGTTCTTTTTTCCCCAAGCTTCCTTGCTCACGATTATTGTCTGACTTTGTGTCAGGCAGCCATTTTGTGCATCCAGCCAGTGTGTTTTTGCCATAGGCTCGCATGTGTTCTTTGTTCCCATGCCTCCTTGACCACTATTGTTGTTTGACTATGTGCCTGGCAGCAATTTTGTGCATCCAGCCAGTGTGTCTTTGCCATAGGCTTGCATGTGTACGTTATTTGCCATGCCTCCTTGCTCGCTGTTGTTGCTTGACCATAAGGCCGCCAGCCACATTGTACATCCAGCCAGTGTGTATTTGCTATAGGCTTGCATGTGTTATTTGTTCCCCATGCCTCCACAGCAATTATTTATCATTTGATTTTTTAAAGATTTCATTCTGTTTTATGTTTTTTATATATTTTTTAAAACATGCTTTTTATTTCAGTTTTATAAACCTAATTTTGTGTTTGTTATTTTAAATTCCTAATTTTTATTTTTTATTTAAAATACTTTTATTTTCAATTTTCTTATGTTTTATTTTTTTCTATTTTTTAATTTTTTCAACTTATTTATTTATGCATTTTACCTTGATCCATCCAGCTATTCACCATAGGTGCACAGCCACTTTACAGCATTCAGTTTGTTTAGGTGTATTATTCCATTTCCTCCTGGACACTCTGGCTGCAGTGCAATGCAGACACATCAGCAGCATAATTCATTTTTTAAATGATTATTCAGTTTTCTCTGGACCACCTTGCTGCCACAGGTTTTTTAAGAAGCCACTCTGGCTACCATAGGTGTCTCAATTAAAACAGATGGAGATAGAACAAAGATCTATCTCTGCATGTTGTGTTTCCAGATTTTATGGTGTGGTGTGCGGTTTGACTTTACAGTGTTTGATTAAATATACCACACTAAAATTGCATTTGTCTGTAATATTTCAATCTGCAGCAATGGCACGTTTCACTAATTACATGTTCTTCTTGCTTGGTTGCTTTTACATGCACAAGAAAAGAAGAGACATCATTGGCAAAACTGCCAAATAGAAGGCCTTTACAGTGATTTCAGTCCTCCAGTTTCTCCCGCTTGTGCAGCTTAGTACTACTGCATATTGAGAGCTTTAAGACGACCTCAAAGAAAATTGCTCCAAGAAAGTAATCAGTGGGAAGAAGCAGCTTTCCACCAGTAGAGTGCCAACCACAACCTTGCGTGTGCCTGCCTCATCGGCCTCCAGGGAGGATCCTGGGAGCAGCACTCCAACATCAACAGCACCATCCCAACCTAAGCTCAAGACCATGTCTGTCAGTGAGACAGCCACTGCCATCATGGCAATGCCGATGAGCAGCAACGCTGAATTGGATTTGTCCTTTTCACAAAATGGTATCCAATTGTTTCAGGAAACAGAGAAGAGTGGACAGCAGCCAGCAACAGTTAGCCTTCCTCAAGTTGAAGCAGAGCAGGAGGCCAAGCTTCTTGCCGAGCAAGAACCTCCTTTTTTAGATTCAGTGGCTCCCAGATCTCCAGCAAGAAAAAGAAAGGATGCCTCTCCACAATCTTTTCCAAGCACCACTTTTAATGACAATGATAGAGGGTGATGAGGAGGATGATGATAATGAGCCAGTCATTGCGGAAGCCAGCACAGGGGATTCCAACATTACCATTCAACTTGTTCCAAGGGATGTGGCACAGGCAGCACTACCATCTCCCATATTTGTAAAGCCCCAGCTGAGACCTGCACCAACCCCTACCTCAGTAGAAGTATGCACTGCAAAGAGGCAATCAACAAAAGACCTACCTACCTCCAGTTCTTCTTCAGGCATTGGCAGTGGTCCACTAACAAAGTACTCCTCCCCAGTTTGGGATTGTTTTATGCTTAGAAAACATGTGAAGAACATTGCAATATGCTCAATTTGCCACATAAGTGTTCATTGGGGAAAGCCTGGTGCACATTATTGCACTGGAGGGTAAGCGACCCATATGAAAAAAAACATGCAATTTGGTGTGAGAAGCACCTTAAAAAAGATGCTGACTGTGGTTGTGGTGGTGAATGTGATGAGAGCTAGAAACATCCACTACAACTGGTCCAATCACAGAGGGAGGCAAGGAAGAAGAGGATAACTTCCTGATGCAAAGCAGCCCTCTCCCGAACAGTGCACCAGAATCACCCCCCTCAACGACCTCACAATAGACTAGGAAGACTCAGAGTAAGATAGAGACACCATAGCATACAGTAACTGTGCCACAATGTTCATTGAGTCGACCACCATTTACTTCTCAAAAGTTGCCTGTGTCAGTGTCCCCAGAAAAGATGAAAATCCAGGCTACTGTTATGGGCATGTTTAGGCAGGAGGGGCCCTAGGACTGCAACGACCCAATAGCGTGTTTGTACAATGGAAAGCTGGCAGAAATGTTAGCGCTGGACCTCCTCCCTTTTTCTTTTGTGGAAGGAGTCAAATTCTTAGAACTTGTGGCAGCCATCTGTCTGAAATGGAAGGTTCCAAGTCAGACCTTTTTGCCAGAGTAGCTTTTTCACTGCTGCATCACGATTCCCTGCAAAGTGTTAGATTAGCTTTGCAGCACAGTGTTGTCCACACTTTCCACCTGATGACAGATATGTGGACCAGTTGTCAGGTTACTAATTACATGTGCATCACTGTACACTGGATCTCTTCTGTGGGGATAAAGCAAAAGCTATCTACAGGTCTTGGCCCAGAAGAAATGTTTAAGAGCATTCAGCAGTATGCACCAGTAACCATGAGAAATCACATACAGAAGCAAACATTGCAACGCAAAAACGATGCAAACTAAGGAAGTGGACCTAAAAATTGGCACTAAGTCTGATTATCGTAAAATTTGAACGCATAGTCAGACCAGGCATTAAAAAGAGGACACACACAACCACTCAAGAAAAACACACAAAAGGAGCATTTGAAACCTCCAGGAGAACATGGAAGTGGTACTGCTCCAGCTTGGCACATGCTGCAGACATCAGCAAAGACAGCAGGTCCCTCCATCACCACCACAGCAACCCCAAACACCAACACAGGAGCCACAAAGGCAGCGCAGAAGGCAGGACAGGATTTTCAGACAGCACACAACCATCCTTGGCCTCAGGGAACAAGATGTGATCAGGATGTACCGACTGAACAGGGATACCACTGTAAGCCTGCTGCACCATAATCGTGCCACGGATTACAACAAGGATGCAAACTCCCACTACCATTCTATCCTGGACCAAACTCCTCACTGTCCTTCATATGCTGGTGATAACGGATGCACAAGGGGCTGGTATGTCCCAGCCATCCTTCTTGGTCCCCCTACCCAAGATCCTGGACGTTATCATACACCTCACACCCCACCACATGTGCTTCCCAAACACATCTGCAACAGGAGACCAAGCAAGGTTTCTATCAAATTGCTGGGTCTCCACATTTGCTGGGTGCATTGGACTGAATCCTTGTGCAGCTGGTGCCATCTGCAGCAACTGAACACCTATATAGGAACCGCAAGCACACACATTCAATCAATGTGCAGGCCATTGTCGATCACTGTTGGCTCTTCACCAACATCCTTGCAAAATATCCCGTCAGCGTCCATGATGCCTACATATTTCACCATTGCACTATCAACAAGCAGTTCAGGGATGGGAAACATCATTTACAATGTAGTCTTGCTAACGTAAGACTGTTTTAACAAAGGCAAAACAACGCATGTGCCTTTACAACGAAAGGCATGAAAACGCAGGTAGGTTAGAACGCGTTGTAATAGCACGCACACTATTCCAACTTTTTTTTCTCCACGCATGTTGTTTTAACAAGATGCTTTTACAAAGCATGTTTTAAGAACGCATCCGGTTACAATGAAGCCTTTACAACGATTTACGAGTTTGAAAAGGAAGGTAAGTTGGTTATTTATTAATATGTGTTTTATATATGTGTGTGTGTATGTTTTTTATATATATCTATTTGTAAGTTTACTATGTGTATATATATTTATATATATATATATTAATATATATGTGTGTGTTTATATATATATTAATATTTATTTAAGAAAAATACAATTTTTATGATTTTGGGTTTTGATGTGGAGGATATGGTGGCTATATTTGGGGAGTCTTGTTAATGCTCTAGTAGTTCAGATTTTTATTTTAATACCTTGGTATTAAAATTTTTAATGTTATATACATACATTTGTATATGTATATTTTTATTTATTTATTTATGTAAGTATGATAATACTTTAGTATTAAAAATTATTACTGGAGTATTATGTTGTAGGATACTTTTTTAAATTTATTTATTAAGCTAAAAGAAAAAATAAACTAGTTATTGTATGTTGCACATACCTTTTAGGGTCGGGATGTAAGGGTTTTAGGGGTAAGGGTGGGGAAGTGTATGAGTACTCCGGTATTAAACTTTGATACCTGAGTAATAATTTTAACGTTAAAATGTGTACATCTTTCTATCTTCATATATAATATATATAGGGAGAGAGGATTTGAGAGATTAGGGGTAACGGATGTGTAAGTATGATAATACTTTATTTAAAAAAAATATTAATTGAGTATTCACCTGTAGGAGATTTTTTTAATTTATTTCTTTAGTTAAAAGCATATTAAAGTAATTAGGGAAACAGCACTAATCACGCGGTCAATGCAATGATATGCATTGACCACGCTGCCATCACCACACATATGCGTTTACTATGCATACGTTTACCATGCATATGTGTGGTAACGGTAGAGTGAGCAGTCGGCGGAAGGAAGGAAACAAGCAGGAAGGCGCAGCGACCAGAGGAGAGAGGTAAGTGGGGCCTGCGTTGGGGAGAGAGGGTTGTGATAGCTTTTAGGACAGGGTGGGGGATCTGGGTAGGTTTCATGGCAGGGTAGGTTTAAGGGTTTAGGGCAGGGTGGTGGGATGGGGTAGTTTTTAGGACTGGGTGGGGTAGGTTTTAGGACAGGGCAGGGTAGGTTTTAGGGTGGGGTGGGGGTCAGGGTAGTTTTTAGGGCAGGACTGTGTAGGTGTTAGGGTGTAGGGCAGGAGGTCAGGTAGTTTTTAGGATAGGACGGGGATAGGTTTTAAGCTTTAGGGTGGGGAGTCAGGGTAGGTTTTAGGACAGGAGTAGGGTAGTTTTTAGGGTGAAGGCAGGGGTCGGGGTAGTTTTTAGGACAGGGTGGGGTAGGTTTTAGGACAGGGTAGGTTTTAGGGTTTAGAGTGGGGTCGGTAGTTTTTAGGACAGAGCAGGTTTGGTTTTTAGGATAGGGGAAGGGTAGGTATTAGGGTGAAGGTGGGGATTGGGGTAGTTTTTAGGACAGGGTGAGTAGGTTTTAGGATTCAGGGTGGGGCAGGGGGATGGGGTAGTTTTTAGGACAGTTTGGGGTAGGTTTTAGGACAGGGTAGTTTTAGGGTTTAGAGCAGGGTTGGGTAGTTTTTAGGACAGAGCAGGGTAGGTTTTAGGACAGGGCAGGGTAGGTTTTAGGGATTAGGATGGGGCAGGGGTTGGGGTGGACAGGACAGTGTATGTTTTAGTGTAGGGGGTCAGGTAGTTTTAAGGAGAGGGCGGGGTAGGATTTGGGATAGGGCAAGGTAGCTTTTAGGGCTTAGGTCTAAGGCAGGAGGTTAGGGTAGTTTTTAGGACAGAGCAGGGTAGGTTTTAGTGTTCTGGATGGGGGCTCTGTAGTTTTTAGGAAAGGGTGGGGTAGTTTTTAGGACAGGGTAGGTTTTAGGGCTGGAGTGACGGGGGCCGGGTAGTATTTAGGAGAGGGCATGGTAGGTTTTAGGACAGGGTAGCTTTTAGGGTTGGGGGAGGTATAGTTTTTAGGACAGGGCAGGTTAGGTTTTAGGGTTTAGGCCAGTGGGTCCGGTAGTTTTTAGGACAGGGCAGGGTAGGTATTAGGTTTCGAGGTGAGGCTGGAAGTAGTTTTTAGGGCAGAGAAGGGTAGCTTTTGGGCCAGGGTAGGTTTTACGGTTTACGGCGGGGGTCAGAGTAGTTTTTAGAACAGGTGGGGTCGTTTTTGGGCCAGGGTAGGTTTTAGAGTTTAGGGCAGGGTGGGGGGTCGCAGTAGTTTTTAAGAAAGCTTGGGGTAGGTTTTAGGGCAGGGCAGGGTAGGCCGGGGGCTTAGGGCTCTGGGCAGGAGTTGGAAGGGGCAGTTTCAAGGGCTTGGGCAGGTGGAGCATGATGTCAGGTTTAGGGGGCAGGGCGGGGGAGTATTTGCCATGCATGTTACTTTACCAAACACGCTTCTACAACTAAATTTGTTGTAAAGCATGCGTGGTAAAGGCATGCGTGGTAAAGATGCAGTTGTTGTAAAGACCGCGTTGTAAACACATGCGTTGTAAACGCATTCGTTGTTCCATCATACATCCGAGTAATCATTATTATTTGCACATACCTTTTAGGGTCGGGATGTAAGGGATTTACGGGTAATGGGTGGGAGAGTGTATAAGTACTCAAGTTTTAAACGTTCATACCTGAATAATAATATTTATGTTAACATTTTTGCATACTTATATATGTTTATATATATTTTGTGAGTATTTATCGATAATTTTTAATTTGATTTTATATCAATAGAGACATATATATCATTGTTAAATGTAAGGCTTGTTTTTAGGGGCGGGTTCCAAGGGATTTAGGGGTTATGGGTGGGTAGTGTTTTAATACTCAAGTATAAAAATGTAATACCTGGGTATTTTTATTTTTATTTTCTTTAAATATTTCAATATATCTAAAAGATATGCATGTGTAAACAATTGTCAGATGATATTTAAAATATCGTGCACAGATAGTGGCATTATGGTGTGCAGCATAATTTTTATTAAATATGTTAGCAAGATTAGTGGTCTGCAGAATGCATTAATTAATTGTTTTAAATACTAATGTTTTGTTTTACTTACCTTATTTTTAATTATTAATTCATAATGCATGAATATTGTTTAAAAACAATATAGTTAAACCATTAAAAAAAAAAAAAAAATCAACTACAGTTTTATATTTTTTGCATTTTTTTATTTTTTTCCAAAGGAAGATATTGAAGAAAATAAATAACACATTTTACTTAAATTGAAAAAGTTATTTAGCATTTCATTAACACATATATTTTTATCTCATTTTAAAACTATTAGAACTATTTTAAACACATTTGAAAAGTGTTTTGTATTCACTTCCATATTAAAAAATGGATAAAATAGTCAGTTTGTTTTTCCTTTGCAGTACGTCGCTCTGCGTCTGTTCCAAAGTTGATGGAAGTTCCAGTCGTGCTAGGCAGGGAAACAGAGCTCCGATCAGTTAACCAACGTTTAAACATTGTTTTCTACTATATAGTGCATATTTTTATTGCAACAAAAGGGGGAAGGGGGGTTTAAACAATGTATTATCGTTTTTTCATGTTATTATTTTATCTGTACTCTCATTTTAATCCCTAAGCACGTTCCTCTTCATATGCAGTAAAAGGTATTTTTCTTTTTCAAAATAAAACGTTTCCATGTAGTGAACTGTTGTTTTTGTGAAACGTTTTTTTTTTTTTAATGGAAATAAATGTGTTTTATTCAGTTAAGCAAATGATTTACAATTTCAGATGGAGTTTTTATTCTAAATATATATATATTCGGGGAACATATTGTTTTAAACATCATTTTCTTTATTGGTAGTGATACAATTGTTTTTCCAAAAATGTAACAGTGAAAAATATTTATTCCACTTTTTTTGCTACACAGAGCATGCTGCATTGTTAAAAATATATTTTTCTTTTTTTTCTTATGTACAGTTATACTTTTGTTGTGTGAAATGTTTATTTTATTTTTAATTTTTCAGATGAGGGTCTATTATGACTTATGCCGGTTGGTGCTGCACAGTAAAAATCCATGACTCTGGATGGATTGAACTGAGTGGTTGTGCTCTGTTGACCTCTATACCATGTCACTCAGAGTAACCGCTCTGCCTTTGCAATGAGTAGAATAGTATTCGACACACCTCCAATGACTCCTGGACTCAGTCAACCTTTCTTTGCAGTAAATATATCCTCTATATTTCAGCAGTCTATTACCACTTCTTGATCCTATATAATTAGCACGACGACTGCAGTCACTTGGATTTGCAGCTGTGTAGAAGTAAAAAGAAATATAAAAAAAATATATTAAAGTTTAAGAAACGTTTTTTCATTTTCTTCTGCACTTATTTACTACTGTTTGGGTGAAAAAATAATTGCATCAATTCATTTTCCAGTTGACCTTTTTCTCTAATGTGCACTGTTTACATTCATTGCAAATATAAAACATTTCAAGATTATGATTACATTTTTATTTTTGCAACTTAATATTTCCTATATGTTTTTATTTCATTTTTATCCGAATCCACTATAGGGCAAATATTATGTTTGATGATATATAGGAAATCACATCCATTAAACTGCTCACAGGTGGCCACCATATTTCTTCAGAACACTTGTCATCTCTTATTAGTGTTTCTTGTCAGGCTGGAAAGCAGAATCTTTGATTTCTGTCCACTACCTTCATGGGAAACAGATGATAGCATTGTCTCTAATCTATAATTGAGACAGTGACAGTGTTATCACCAGAAGGGGGCATCAGTACTTAATGTTCATTGTCTACACAATAGATAATTAACATTAAAATGGTGCTGGAGAGCCTGACCATTCCACTACCCATGTCCATTGCATGGGTAGTTCAAGGGTTGTCTCATGGTCCTCTGTACCTGTAGTCCAACTGCTTGTTCATACTACTGAAAATGTCTGAAAAACCTTTGCTGTAAACAAAGTCATAATCCATTGGTTTGCACTGCATGCAATGCTGTCCTAGTGGATTTTGATCTATGCCACTATCAGTCCATTTGGATTAGCAATCCCAGGTGACATATTGAAACACTGACAGTTTGACAACCATGGTCTTTATGTGACTGTCAAACTTTTAAAGCCGCAGCAGTCCTGTCCACCACCAGTAACCCATTGGTCTTAAGACTCACATGTTTGAAATGGTCTATTTTTTCTTTGGGTGAACAAGGCAGGTTTTCCTTATGAAATACAAAAAAAATCATTTGACAGTTTTTTTCTTTTCACCTGTAAGGTAAATATTTAAAAGGTTTCATTTTTTTACCTGTAGGTTCCACACTAGATATTTTTCAATTTATTACAGCTTGATTTAGTTATTGTTATTCTTCTTTGTTCTTTATACTTCTACAGTACAAGAGAAGAAATAATTTCAAATAAGTACCTGACATATATGCTATTAAACAGTAAAAATGTCCTTTATTACTTCTTAATCTTCTCCACCTGTGTTCACAAGCTGTAGTTCAGGGAACCCTAGGGGTCCGCGAAGCATCCTCAGGGGCTCCAAGACTGCTTAAAAAATTAAATAATATTAACATATTAGGTCCCCAGTTTTCAGTAATGACTTAGTGGGGGTCCCCAGATTCCAATAATAATTCAATGGTTGTTCTTTTGTTCATGTAATGATAAAGTGGGGGTCCATAGAAATCAAAAGGTTGGGAACCACTGTTCTACAGAATATCTTAATACATTTCTGTTTCTCCCTTCAAATTAAATTTATTTTACTTTGATTCTGTAGGTATCTTGATGGTGAAAAAAACAGTTGTTTCAGATAAATATGGTTTAAGTGTTTACCTTTTCTATTTTTCTTCCTTGTCTTCCAAGTTATAGATATTTTTCTTCTGTATTTTTCTTGTTGGCCCAGCTTAACAACTTCTGGATAATGAATGTACTATATAACTGTAGTTTGTAAAAAATAATTATTTGGGGTACAAGTATCTTGTTTTTTTTTTACACAGTGCACTATCTATATTATCTTTATCTATAGCCACTGCTCATTGTAGTACTAGGGTAAGCATTTACTTCATTAAGATTTGTAATTTTTCACCCGTCATTGTCCAGCTCCTCCCCTGAGGTAAGTACCCGGTGGAGTTAGTATAGTAATTTTGTCCCCACTCACTGTCCAGCACCTGTTCTGAGATAAGTACCCGGTGGAGTTTCAATAGTAATTTTGCCCACTACTCACTGTCCAGTGCCTGCCCTGATGTAAGTACCCGGTGGAGTTAGAATAGTAATTTTTCCCCCTACTCACTGTCCACCGCCTGCCGTGGGATAAGTTCTCGGAGGAGTTAGAATAGTAATTTTTCCCTCTACTCGCTGTCCAGCGCCTGCCCTGAGGTAAGTACCCAGTGGAGTTGGAATACTAACCTTCTATGTCTAGTCCTGCACCTGTTCTGAACCAAGTAACTTATACTGCTGCGAGTGTCCACGGGTTGATAGCTAAATATAGACCACACACACATTACACCAACCAAAGAATGGCACAAGATTGTCAATGGCATAGGGCATGGCCTTTTTAAGAAAGTAAATCATGTTGTGCAAGCCTCTGGCAGAACCTAAATCAAATGCCACCCAAGAGATGCCATAACCAACTACATATCATCTACACATATCTGACATACCTGTAGTGTGCACATATACCTGTCTGCTGCATTGTGTCGCACACATATGAATACAAAATTATCTGCCATGAAAGACCATGGGGCAGAATCATGAGAAATAGGGCAGCACCTACTCCAGCGCTACGTCATATGTGCCCCTAGTGCCCTATAACAGCACTGTGTCCATGTACCAGAAACGGTCTATCATGATATAGAGGGGCATATTTACACTCTATTTTGACGCACATTCGGCACAAACCATGCACCATATTTAAACTTTGACGTCCGAGCCCGCGAACGCCAAAATTCCGCTGTGTGTGTCATTTTCTGGATGCGGGAAACTTCCATGCGTTAATGACATGCACGGTAGGCGTTCCCGTCCAAAAAATGACTTAAATCCCTGTGCGCCTCATTTATGCTACCACGCAAAAATGACACACAGCCGGGAGGCGGAGTCAGAAAATGATGCACAGCCCAATTTGCGTAAAAAAATCATGCCTGCGTCAGGGCAGGCGTTAAAATGGGGCAAACACATCTGTACCTAATGAAAACACACAGAAGCAACAGCAGAGCTCCAAAAGGAAGACATGGAGGTGCTTTTCATCCAGCATGCACGCAGACGCAGAGCCCAGGACCAACAACAGCAGCTTCCACAACACCAGCAGGGACCCCAAAGGCAACGCAGAAGGCAGGAGAGGATATTCCGCACCAGGACAACCCTTCTGCGACTCCGCCAACAAGACATCATTCAGAGGTACAGGCTCAACTGGCAAGCCATTCAGCAGCTGCTGCGCAACATTGAACCACAGTTGGCACCCAGCTTGCAGACACCCCGCAATATTCCACCAGAAACCAAGCTGCTAGCTGTACTCCACATGTTGGCAAGTGGCTCCTTTCAAACTACTGGCGCCCTGGTTGCTGGGATCACACAACCATCATTCTCCACCTTCCTACCCAAGGTACTGGATGCCATCATCTCCCTCACACCTGCCACATCAGCTTCCCCAACACACAGCAGAAGCAGCAGGAGACAAAACAGGGGTTTAACCAAATTAATGGCTTCCCACACGTCCTTGGTGACATTGACTGCACACATGTCTGCATTGTGCCACCTGCTGCAACTGAATATCTATACGGCAACAGGAAGCACACACACTCCATCAATGTGCAGGCCATTTTCGATCACCGGGGTTTGATCACCAACATCGTGGCAAAGTATCCTGGGAGTGTACATAATTCATTCATCTTCTGTCACTGCACCATCAATCAACACTTCCAGGATGGACGATATGGAAATGGCCTACTTGTGGGTAAGTACAGAAACCCAGTTATACATACACAGCACAGCAACCACAACATCGACACGTGGACAGGAACACATTGAGGGTGTGAAACCGCTAGGCATGTTTGATATCCTCACCCAATGGGAGACACAACTTCGGGCAAATGACATTTCCAAATAACAACAGATGCCGCTCCACAGACACAAGGCGACAATTTAAAACAACACAATGACAAAGACATGGCCCCAACTGGCAGTACATTTTGGAAGATTAATCTTTCAATATCACATCAATAACACTCAATCCAACACCCTTCAAACCAATACGTACTGTGTAAGGGATGTGTAATGTTTTTTGCTGCAGGTCAAACACCATGACACACATAGCATGATGATGACTCCAATGAAGGTCACGTGCAATCATTGAGGCTGGACCAAAATCTCACATCACTCCTGCTCTCACATTGCCCACTACCATGAAGTAAGTGGACTGTGCGAAGAATACATATTGATGGGACAATTTTGAAAGTGCACATTCCTACACATACGCACTGCGACAAATTAACACACACACAACAGATGTACTGGCATACGGACCTTCTGAAACTCTAAATGACAACCTCACAACCAAGTTAGCCATCTGAACTTGAACATGTTCAGTAGTATAGGTACACGTTACAACCTGAGTCGACTTGGCAAGGGCAGACAAATAGGTCTGCAGTGAACTTGTCACACATGTGAAATTAGTGCATAGTAATTTGTTAACACATCAGTGCTCACATCGTACGGAGATGTTTTGCACATTGTCACCTTGCAAAATCTAAGGGTCTCACTAGTGGTTAAATAATTCAATTGCATATGTGAAATTGTATGGGATGTCCAGGGTATGTAGATGCAACGGTGTTACCACCACTGTCAAATTGATTCTGTGTATTGAAGTATCATGTCACCCCCAGTTAAGACACATATTTCACAAGTCACAATGCAAGGGAGTACACACTGTACTGCAACTCTACAAAAATACTGCTGACATCCAGTCAACAGCCAAACACCCATTCAGATAAGGAAACAACCCAGTGCTGATGGTACATCTTAGAAGCCTAGGATTCCACACAATAACAAAAACACCAATGAGTCACAGACAACACAAGAGAACAACTACCATGCAAAGTGATATTTATGGTGCAAGGTACATCAACATGTTCTCACTCATTTTCTCTTTCAGCTGATCAGGGGTATGGGCTCCAGCCATTGATCATGACCCCATTTGCAAACTCAAGCATTGCAGCAGAGCGTGCCTATAATGAGGCACATAGAAGGACACGCAGCATAGTCGAGAGGACCTTTGGCATCCTGAAATCAAGATTCAGGAGCCTCGACATCACCGGAGGCAGCCTCCTAAACTCACCTGAAATGGTGTGCAAAATAATTTTGACCTGTGCCATCCTGCACAACATATGTGTAAGAAGGAACATTCTCCTATATGAACCCGACCTACAAATGCCTGAAGAGGAGGAAGAGAAGGATGCTGTCCATCAACATGAGGGGGACCATCCAAACACAGCTGCAGGATTGCGTCGGAGACAACATATTGTCCAAAATTTCTTTTAACTCTACTCATCCATCACCACTGTCTTACCATATGTAAATAAACACCTATACTAATCACTATATCATGGTCTGGATAATCATTTTTGCATATTATTATCTCTAACTATCAGAATCAGAGTGTAGTCTCATGGAGCATTGCTGAAATACCGATTAGGACACAGAAAATTCCAAAACTAGTTTGATGCATATGAATGCACAGCCACATTCACTCACACTGTAAATGACATATATCCTGTACATCTCACATTTGAAGGGCAATAGCAGAGGACCACACCTATTTCACACATACATGTTGGCAACATGGTTCATCGCAGCATATGGCACACAACTAATACACCATCATTCAAGAAGGGAAAAAAATGCCTCATACACGAGGCAGTGGATGTGCTATTGCATTGGTAACAGAAATGTATGACCAGACCCTTGACAGCAGTAAGTCTTACATCACCTATCTTTGCAAGGACTATGTGTGACAATATTTCCAGATAAGCAGCAAATCCATGGCACAAGTGCCACAGGTATGACTACCATTGCTCACATGACATCCCCTGCACATGGCAGCCCTTGTCCTAAGTCCAGCCACACCCTTGTTCCCTGTCTCAGCCCACCCTTCTTCTGAGGTCCCTGGAATGGGAATATGTGTCCCCAGATAATCCTTCCTCCACACACTCCCAGAGTCACAATGGAAATCCAGTGTGCTTCCCTCTTTAGTATGGTATGCCATAGTCATTGTATTTCTGTCTGCATGGACATCAGGTTAAATAATGCACTGGCTTGTAGTCTGTAGGACCTGTATTCACCTGTACATTGCTTCCCATGTGAAAGATACTGTTGGCCCTTTAAACTTGAATCGCACTTACAGGATTTGTGAGAGACTGATGCTGCACACACCCATGAGCACCTCCATGGAGACCAGCCATTTGAACATGCACTGCCCTTGCAGCTGCTTGGAACAGCATAGAAGCAGCCATTTTATCTATAACACTGTTATGCATTGCCATATAAATTAGCTGTGTAATACAGCCCATGGTTTAATGTGTTACGTTCCAACACACAGGACAAACACAGTTTTCAGTTTCCACAGTCTTGTTCCACCTTTGACCAGTCTCAGTCTGACCACTGTGTATTTACCTTGTGAAATGTTTGGAAACTGATTGACCCTGCATCCTGTTAGCCTAAAGGATCCTTATGCCTACATTTGTATCATAGTTGCTTTCCGAACCCTCATATTCCTCCTGGGGTATTGTGTCAGGTGGGTCTACAATGCATACTCAAATACATTGCATAGCATAATCAGTTTATTTCTTGTACCATGGGGGGAACTTGTCTCCAAATAGCCGAATCATGGCCTATCCCTTGTCTGGGTTTCATGTATGCATGAGTGACAAATTGTGACAGTGTACCATGGCTGCATGCATGGATAGGGTATGGTGCCTCCAGCACAACAAACAACGTCAGATAATGTGCATGAAATGTCTACACATGTTAGGACCCTGACAGTCCACATGCTGATTCACATTGCTCCCAACATATTGATGGGGCTTGTGTGGTGAATAGCTGTGAGATTAATCAGCACAGAGGCACTGATGTTCCCAGATGCAGTGGGAATTTTAGAGGCCAACCTGTGTACAAATGTTGTGAGGACACCTGCTGGTATAAGAATCCTGAGACATTAACTTTGTCAGCACACCAAGGTTGCCCTGTTGACAGTCTCATAACACGTCTGCAGTGACAGGGTTGGACCATCCCCATGTGTGTTCTCAATTCCTCATTGGTTTTCCTTCTATTGATCTGCGAAGGATACTTTGTAGATACAGGAAATGCCTCCACAGACTCATGACTAGACCTGCATATAACTGTGATAACATAGACCCCAATAATTCTACAGGCTAAACATTGGCCCACACACATGAACCAGACACCTCTGTGCATTTTACCACTGGAAATATGTGAACACATGCTGCTTGGTCTGCTGGTCCTCCACTGCCACAGGAGAGACATGGCACAGTTATATGATTCCAACTGTGGCGTAACATTACAATTGTGCATCATATTTGGGACTCTGTGTCACAAACATGGTACCCACATAGTATGATCCCATGCCTGACTCATGGTGGGTAAGCAAACAAGTGCCTAGGAAGTAGTATCCAACATTCCAGGACATGTGATGGCTAAGTTTTGGAACATTGCCATGAACAACCGTCTGCTATCTATCCAGTGCATGCTTTGTCATTGGTGGTGTTTATGTTCCAAAGAACCTAGGAAGTGCACACAGCAGTTGTTGCTATGTGTATGACTAACACATATCCTCTCTCATTTCCACAGTAACCTGCATCTGAGGGTTGGACACATTCACTCCACATGCATACAAGCAGATTTGCAAAAATGCATCTTTTGATGGTCACACAGTGGGTCAACAATAATAATAGTAGCCAAATCACACACATTGACCCATAGGCATTGAGTTACTGTATTGAGTTGCATCGCTTTGCTATCCTCTCTTGATGCAAAACATACCCAAACTGGGTAATACATAATTGTATCCCACACGTTTGGCCATCTATTGCATCAGTGAAGAATGAAAATCCGGTACACCAAGTAGAGGATCATGGTCCGCAGTAGTATGATCTGTCACATGTGCCCATTCACCGTAATGCCCAATGTGGGTGCAATCAGCCTATCTCTGTATTGTCACAACTGTCATGTACCATTACAAATGAGAAATGACCCAAACCCATTTAATGACAGAAATTTTGACGCATACGTGTCAAAAAATGACGCATATGCGTAAAAAAAATACGCATATGTGTCAAAATATGAAGCGCATTTCCATGAAACATCCATTGGCCCTGAGCGTTAATTCCCACACTGTACCCCCGGAAATTGGTTAAGTATGAAACGTATTTAACAATACAGTTGCAGGATTATTTCTAATCATGTGCGTAAAAAAAAAGAAATTACGCAGAGACTGTAAGCGTCATAATATTTTGATGCATAACAAGAAAAACACACCACATTTGAGGCAGGAAGTGATGCAATAGGATATCCTGTTTACAGATTTGGTACAGTGGGTGTGCTTTCACTTTCACATTTCAGTCTGTGATATTTCCTGACTGTGTGGCTGTGTTTAGACTTGTCTCTCTGTGCATTTTGTGTTTTTGTCTCCAGTGTGGTCTTTAAATTGTCTTTTTGTGTATAATAACTGTCTGTGGTAGCCTGTCTGAGTGTTTTTTTTGGGTCATTTGTGTTGTCAACATTTGTTTTTGTTGTGTTTGGAGTCTGTTGTGGGTAGTGGTAGTTTGTGTATAGTTGGGCTGTGTTCTTAGTTATTTTGCATTTTCCTGTCCTACTTTCTCTCTATTGTCCTTTGTACCCCTTTATCCCCTCTTTTTTTTGGTGCAATAATGTTGGGTAGGCCTCGTCTTGGCAGGATGGGAGAGGAGGAGCTGTGTGGGTTTATTTGGCTGGTGTGCCACTTCCTATCCTTAATGATAGAGGTAGGTGGTCGTGTGATCCAAGGCTATCACACAGAGGCAAGGAGGCTCCGGTGGGCAAAGGTGTTGTACCATCTGCAGAGAATATACAACACACCCGGCAATGACCACCAGCTGAAGCACTGCTGGGCTGACCTTTTTGCCAAGGAGCAAGACCTACTGGACCACCTAGGAATTGTGATTGGTGGCCCTGTGGGTGAGTACAAATCAGCATAATGTGCATGTTTAAATGCTCTGTAGTGACAGTAGCTGATTTGTTCATATGCTGCCGGCAATGTTTTTGAACATGTGGAATGCTAGTGAAACATACAGGGCCCTATTTCTACTTTGTTAGCACCGCAATTGCGACCTGTTTTGAAGCAAGAGTGGCGCAAACGTACAAAATACAATTGTATTTTGTAAGTCCGCGCCGCCTTTGTGTCAAACAGCAACACAAATGTGGTGCAAAATATGTATAGATATGGGCTGCAGTTGCCTGTGAGGAATACAATTTTCCTACACATTAATGTCATTTGTTGACGCAACAGCTAGACTAACTTTCAAAACACAACAGGAGCTTGTAAGTTAGTGCTGGCTTCACGTCAATTAATGATGGCAATGTTTCCTCTGTGCTCTGTGAGTGTATCAGGAAACATATCTTAGAAATCCAGAAATTTTCAAGAAATAATGCGTCCCTCAATTGTTTTTGGATACATGTCTGAACTGGATTCTGACACATACATAACAAGTTATAGCTTACCTCAGGTAACATCTTAGACTGATGTTTTGAGTTTGTAGTGCCACATTTCAATTAGGGATGGCTGGCAAAAGGGATGCACACGGGTTCATATCTCTATGGTTGGTGCAACTCACCATAGCTGTGGCACATCAAATGAAGACAATGATACAAATTGAGGGCTAACAACTTTCCCTGGCCCTCTGTACATTGCACCTGTGTGTCTAAAATTTGTCTTAGTCACAATGTCTGGGTGACTGGTATTGCAGTCCTCACAGAAAGTGGCTTTGCATGTCTCTCATGGATACACATGATAAGAGGAATACAATCCATGAATTTGTCTACTCACTAATGAAGGAGCATGTTTGCCACCACATAATAGTTAGGGCCACTGCATGTGTGCAGATATGTGTGTATCACTCACTGGAGTCCCCGGGTCTGTACATGTTTGCAGTGGTATGTAGGATGCAGTATCATCATGTCTGAGAGGCTTTACTTTCTGAGTTAATATTACACACAGTATTTGTATTTTGAAGTGTTGGACAGTGCACAGACATTGAGCACATTTCTCCCTTCCATGCCTTACAGGTGGACCTACACTCTTCACTATCAGAGAGGTGGCTCAATTTGCAGACCCAGACATCTCCAGTAAGTGTTGATATTTCTGTTCTGTGTTGTGTTTGCTGATGATGTGTGATTGACTCCTGTGTGTTGGACACATAGCAAGGTGTGACGCACTGGTCAATGATCTGTTTTGTTCCTTGAGTGGAGTATCATTTTTCCCTATCTTTGAGTTGGCCAATCCTTATTGTATAGTCATATTTTGGGATTCTAGGTCAGTCCTGTAGGCACGGCAATGTGAATAGGGATGAGTTATGTGGTTAAAACTTGAAATCAGAAAATGTAGCAGTGGACCATATTAGTGATTTAGTCAGCCAATCAGACCCTGATTCTCCCAAAATAGGGATGCCAAAGTCTTACCCACAGACTTCAGCTTCCATATTCACTAATGAACATTTTTGACTGTATGTTTAACTTCCTTGCAGCATGTACCTCCAAATGTTGTGCTACGTGTATGTGGCACTTGAGTACAATGGCCTAGGTGTGCATGCAAATCATGGCCAGAGGTGTTCTTGCATCTATCTGTTTGTTGTAAGTAATGGGTTACTGGTAGGAAATGATGTTGACAATGGTCTGCATTTCCAAAGATAAGTGTTGATGGGATTGTCCAAGGTTTGGGTGTATCCTATTTGGAGTTCCTCCTTACCTGTGGTGTGCTGGCCAAACCCATGTAGAGCTTTCCAAAGCTTCCTGGGTGTCTTTGTTGTTAGAAATTATTAGTTGCTTGTCCAACCCCCCCCCCCCCACCCAGGCACAGGCGCAGGGTTGTGAATAGTGTACCTAGGACTGATGATCCAAGTTTGGTACACAGACATGTAAATCTGTAAATCACTTGTCCAAACCTAGAATACCCACTCATGATTAGCACCTGCATTCTATACTGGCAATTCCATTTACAACTCAAAGATCTTGTGGCCCTAGATTGCCATCAAGAACATAGAAATTTGTTGGCCTATCAGTGGTGGGGGATTTGCAGCATGATTTTTACCTGACAAGTGGCTGAACAATGATGCCAAAGTAATTCCAGTTGTTACCCACTTTTTGGGGTTTGGATGTGCTGTTTGATGATAGGACATGTGTAGGCTGGCTTGCCATGTACTTCCTCAGGGACAATCAGTGATCTGTATGATGATATGACTGTTTCAGGTACATTAGATGTATTGTCTGATTTACTTCTTGAGCCATTTCACACAATGAAGTACCTAATGTTTGGTTTCGAGAGTTTCAGCGCAGGGCAATGCATTACCGCCACATTCTGGATGTGGAGTCTGTGTACCGCAACATGGCAAGACGTTATCGCCATGAAAGAGCCTCCGGAGTGTGGAGGGCATTTGCCCAAGGGGGCCCTTCCGTGTCCACCACAGCCACCACAGCCACCACCACCAGCACCACAACTACCACCCAGGTGGCACCAACAGTAGCAGGGACCTTTGCTGGACCATCAACATCGACAGCTCCAGGACCTGTCACAGCACCACCTGCACCTCAGCCTATGGACATGGCACCGACAAGGGCCCATACTTCCTCCACTGGCACCCAGACCATCCCTGCTGCAGTCATAGACCCTGCAGCTTTTAACCAGATGGAACGGAACTTGGACTGTGTGCTATGTAAAATGACCAGACTGCAGTAGGAGGTGGCACAAGTGAATTGGAGGGTGCGTGCCATCAAAAAGACCCTGCGGGGGGCCAACTTGTAGGCTTATACTCAGCCATGATTCCCACCCCTCCCTCCTCTTTCCTGGGTTTAGGGGGCTTAGTGTTAGGTTAGTATAGGCTGTTAGTTTAGTTAGTAGTAGTGGGTGGGGGGTGGGATTTTCATACTTTTTACAACTGTTTTTTATTATGTGTGTGGTTGGGTGGGTGATGGACGATGTTGGGGTTTTGATGTTTTAAAAAAAGAAGAAAAAAAATAAATAAAAATAAATATATATATATATATATTTGTTTTGTATAAGATAGTATGGGGCATATTTATACTCCGTTTGCGCCGAATTAGCGTCGTTTTTTTCGACGCAAATTCGGCGCAAAACTAACGCCATATTTATACTTTGGCGGTAGACGCATCTAGTGCCAAAGTATGAGGAAAGAGCGTCATTTTTTTGCGTGAACGCCTTCCTTGCGTTAATGAGATGCAAGGTAGGCGTTCCCGTCTAAAAAAATGACTGCGCCGCAAATGCGTCGTATTTATACTCCCGGGCAAAAATGACGCCCGGGAGTGGGCGGGGCAAAAAACCCCGCATTTGCACCGGATTTTAGCGCCTGGGTCAGGGCAGGCGTTAAGGGACCTGTGGGCTCAAAATGAGCCCACAGCTGCCCTCCCATGCCCCCAGGGAACCCCCCTGCCACCCTTGCCCACCCCAGGAGGACACCCAAGGATGGAGGGACCCACCCCAGGGACATTCAGGTAAGTTCAGGTAAGTATAATTTTTCTTTTTTTTTATATTTTTTTTTGGCATAGGGGGGCCTGATTTGTGCCCCCCTACATGCCTCAATGCCCAATGACCATGCCCAGGGGACATGGCCATTGGGCAAGGGGGCATGACTCCTGTCTTTACTAAGACAGGAGTCATGTAAATGGCGTCTGGGCGTCGTTAAAAATGGCGCAAATCGGGTGGAGGTGATTTTTTGCGTCAACCTGACTTGCACCATTTTTAAGAGGCCCTAGCGCCATTTTTCCCAACGCCGGCGCTGCCTGGTGTACGTGGTTTTTTTCCACGCACACCAGGCAGCGCCGGTCTGCTTGCGCCGGCTAACGCCATTCAATAAATACGGCGCCCGCATGGCGCTTCAGAATGGCGTTAGCCGGCGCAAAACTTTTTGACGCTAAACTGCGTTAGCGCAGTTTAGCGTCAAAAAGTATAAATACGGGCCTATGTGTTTAGGTTAGTATATGTTGTCCTCCATTTGTCCCATCTTATAAGAGGGGGTGGGGGGTTGATGTTTAGATCGTTTCATTAAATGTGATAATTAAGTTTAGCTTAGGTTAGTTAGGGACAGTTGTGGGTAATGTGTAGTTAGAGTAGTTTAGGTTAGGTAAGGTGTTTCCCCTGGTTTTAGCTTCTGTTTTTACTGTTTGATAAATATCTAGGGAACCCTTTACAGTAAGTGTCAAATGCTTGTAGATCAGGGCCTTGCCATGAGTGAACAGTGCCTCTTTTGTATTAGCTTTTGTGTCCCATGCTGCAAACATATCCCAACTAAGCTGTTGCATTGGCAGCTACACCAAAGCTACTTAGCTAAGATTCGGCCATCCATTGCACCCACCACTCACGGTTACTATGGATCCCAAAGTGTGGTTACTTTGTGATGTATGTTTTCAATGTCACATACTTTGCTAACAGATTTGGTATTGGGGACACTGTGTTAAGTCTGCCTGCAGCCTGATGTCCAAGCAAATCCTTATAAGGTGAGTGATAGTATGCTCTCATGTAGTATGGCATACATAACTCACACCTATCATTTGTTACAATGTTCAGCCCGGTTACTTATTTGTATGGAAATTCATACAGATCCCTTCATGCTGTTTGGTGTGTGTTAGCTACAAATTGGGGCAAATGTCACATACGTAAGTTTTGACTTTCAGTAAAAATTGAAGGCACTATTTTCTGGCTTAGACATCCCTTGAGGAAGCGTTATTCTGTACAACACAGCATTTTGGTGTATAGTTTATATTTTCCTGTGAAATAACCCTCAGGGAGGGCAGATGATGGTACAGTCCGGGCCACTGTGCATAGTTATCAGCCAAGATGAATTCAGGTCAGGTGTATAGACAATCAATGATCCTTGACCTGAGGTTAACATCACTGATTGCCATCACGTTGATGTTTCACATTACACAGAGACAAGGTTGTTCTGTAAGTGCTATTTATTTAAAAGTGTTGTAGTGCTATGTGTACATTGTCCATGATTGTGAGTCCATTAGTGTGATATCTTCTATTGTGATCCTACACAAGTGCAAAAGGACATGTCATTGGACATGCTGGGGTGAAATGTCAGACAGTGCAAAGGGACAGGATTTGCCAATGAGTTAGTGAGAGACAATCACAGGGCAGGGTGACAAGATAAACAGTGGGTTGAAGAACAGTGCTTGAGTACAGTTGTTGAAAGACTGGCATGTTACAAAGCACAGGACCTTGGTAATAGGTGGCCATGTGGCAGGGACTAGTGCTACCGGGTACTCTTACGGGTGAAGGTGATCTGTTCCATGTCTTCATCTTCTAATGTGTGTGTTGTCTCCTCTGCCCTTGGTGGTGGTGGTTGTGAATGGGAAACACACACCTCAGTGTTTGAAGACGTGGAGCCAGACATCCCGGTAGCTGCTAACTGTGGGGGTCGTAAGGGTAGTACTGCAGCAAGGAGGAGCTGCTGGCTCTTCAGAATAGCAGTGACATCACGGTGGTAGGCAGCCAGGTCAGCCCTGAGGGGTTCAATATTGCATTTGAGCACGCATTGACAGGATTGTTGTTGTAGGTGTTGGGTCAACTCTATTAAAGCTGTGCTGATTTCCTTCAACCTTTTTTCAAGTTCCTGCAAGATTGTTGTTCACCCTTGCATAGCTGCTGCATGTGCTTCAGTTGACATCATGCACAAACACCCCCCCTCTTGGATGGCTGCCATAGTTTGCATCCCCACCGCACCTCCTTGGCCAGCTCCCGCTGTACTCCAACTACAATTCTCTCAAAGCTGGTGCCAGGGTCGTCAGAGTGCTCAGCTGTGTTGGAGATGGCAGGTCATACAATTGGGGTGGTGGGTGGGTCCTCTGTGATGGCTGCTAGTTCTGTGCTCCTCCTTGTGACTGAAGGTGTGATCTGGAGGGTTCCAAGGACATCTTGGAAGGTCTGCTGGCTGATGTTTGTCAGCTCGTCATCCATGTCATCAGGGTAGTCCTGGACAGGCATATCCGCAGGAGAGCCATCGTCCTCTGCAATGAGATATGGTACAATTAGTGTGTCTGTGTTGTGGGCTTTGTAATGTGACATGCCTGCCTTCCAATTATTTTCACATTGTGATCTTGGTTCTTGTTCATTGTTCATGTCTATAATTTAAGCATTCTCCCAGGCCTATGCCCCACCTGCATGTCACATGTATTGTGGTCAGTTTGTGGACTTGTCAGCATCACATCCTCTAGGTGTTGGTTGAGGCCAAATTGTGAATTGCCACCTTCTTGTCCTACTCAACCCTCCGTCTACTTCCATTCTCATGGTGAGGCCTTTCACTGGCTGTGGGTGCTCTGATGGCACTAGCACCACACTTAACAATCTGGACCTGCCCCAGTCTCTGATCTTTGACATCTACCTATATGTAGTTGTGATCTAGCATATACTATGTATAGCTTTGTTATGGCACAATATGGATGTTAGCATTGGTACTGTGTACTGCTGATGTTGGGGAATGTGTGATACATTGGACTGCACTGATAGTCCTAGCAGTGTTCCATTTCATCCTCTGACTGTGCAAGTGTATTTCTGTAACCAGTTACATGTGTCCTCCCCCTCAATGTTGTTGTCTGAGCAGTATGACATTTGGGATGTTGCATGGTGACATTGGAGCTATTGTGACCAAGGCACAGGGTGGACCCTGATATATGCAGCATGGCTGTAGCATTAGTGCTGTGTACCTCCTAATGTTAATGACAATGGCTGATGTTTGTAGAAACTTTGGACAATCACATTTTACTGGATTGGAACATTTGTCTTGATTTCAGGGGATTGATAACGTTGTCATCCTGAACCCTCTAATTTGGGTGTGTTTGATCCATGGGGACGTTACTGCCATTATCTACTTGACCTGCACACACAGCAGAGGTGAAAGTGGCAACTCTTGTCAATGTTACATTCCACTTGCAGGTATGGCCAGAGGTTGTTAATTGGGCCCTTGTTACTGTAGGGAGAATACTGGCTGAAGTGTGAGGGGCTGCCAGTTTAACGTTGGACTCTACCCTCCTGGCCTGTCTTTACCTTTGCAACATCCTTGGCATGACAGCATATGCCCATGCAAAGGTTGTTGGTGATGTGTAGTAGTGTGCCCCAGGTTTCTTCAGAACGGGCCATGTCCCGTGCCATGCCCCTTTACCCATTCCACTCCCTGAATTTCATGACTTACATGCATTGTGTAGTAGGTATGTCCACCACCCCTGTTTACAGTTAACATTTGTGCAATTTAATTCCCCATGCGACTTACCCTGCATGTGTCTTTTCCCCTGGTAGTCTGTGCTGTCCTGTCCTTGAATCCCTGTGACAATCTCCTCAGGGATGACGGCTGCGACCATCTCCTCCATTTGGTCCAGGGCCTTCTGCAGTGCTGGACTCCCACTTCCAGTCTGCAGTGCTGCCTTCCTGTTTCTGGCCATCTTTTCCTTGCTCCTGCAATTGCAGTCATGCCAGCGTTTCTTGCACTCGATGACTGTTCTCCGTACTTCTGCCACACTGTTGATCTTGTCAACAGTTTGTTGCCATATTGCCTCTCTCCTACTGATTGGCAACTTTGAGGTGACAAACAGTTGGTGCTGGTGCTCTGTCACCTCTTTAACCAGAATTTACTGCTCCTCTGCACTGAAGGGACACTTTCTTTTCTTCTTCTCCCTGTCCTGGGTCTTCTGTGGGTCCTCCTGGCTGGTTCCTGGTCTGTTGTCATCTTCCTGGGGTCTGTGCAAGCATCTGGGATCCATTTTGGCTCTCCTATGCACATTTTGCAGTGTTTGCGGTGCTTTTTGATGCAATTGAGTCAAAAAACGGTGCGTATCCGGTTTGCAGTGTCGTAAACCGGCTCACAGTCATTTTTGCCACGTTAACGTCATTTTCCTTTACGACGTGACGCATTGGTTTAAGTAAAAAAAATGACTCACACCTGTGGTTTGCGTCGCCGAGCGTCAAAGTATACATTTGACGCCCGCACGGCGCAAATAAATGGCGTTAGCTGGTGGTAAAAAATGTTATGCAAAACTGCGTCAGTGCAGTTTTGCGTCAAAAAGTATAAATATGGCCCAGAGTTTGTGAAAAAATTGTAACCATCATTGATGCCATAGTCGGACTCAGTAGAATTATAGAGGACATATCTGACCTTTCAGGCACCATACTAAGGGACCCATGTGAAAAATACCTTTGCCCCCTCTCAAAGCCTGCACTGTAAATGTGTGGAAAGTGTCTGTGAGAAATCATTTATTGGAAGCTAGGAGATACTACTGCACCAAATTACATCATCCTACTAATGTGTGATACACACCCTCGTACACTTAATGGCTGCCACAAGCATCATCTGCCACAAAGGGTCACAAAGTGCTGCACTGCATGCGTAGTGCCACATGGTAACATGGACGGCACAGTCTGGCTTTGTAGGGCAACCATGGCGTTTCAACATCTGACACCATTGTGGTGCAAGGAGGTGGTAGGTTTCATCTAACAATAGAACACTGCTTCAAATATAGACTACACAACACATTTTTCTACATTATAACCATCATTTTGGGATCAATATGAAAATTCCCACTGCCACTACCCAAGATTGTCATGTCGATTAACACAGTTCAATGAAACCATTTCGCAAGAACAAGGACATACACTATATAACAAGCAAGTCTGAGTCATGTTCCAAACCACTATCAAGGTTTACCAACACATCTTCTCTCTTTCCTTTGCAGCTGATCAAGGGTACAGCATCCAGTCATGGGTTGTGACTCCATTTGCCAATTCCCCAACGGTGGAAGAGCGGGCCATTAATGAAAGGCACAGAAGAACACGCAATGTGGTGGAGAGGAAACGTGGGCTCCTGAAATCAAGGTTGAGGTGCCTGGCCTTGGTAGGAGGAAGCCTCTTGTATGCTCCACCACTCGTATGCAAAATCATACTGGCAAGTGCAATCCTCCACAACATCTGTGTCAGAACAAGTGTCCCCTGGGATGACCAGGTTGATGTCCCCAAGAGGAGGATGACGGTGATGGAGCAGATCATTTGGTGGAGGAACAACAGAACACAGCTGCAGGTTTTTGCAGGAGACTGCATTGTACATTGTAGAGAACTTCTCGATATAGTCCCTGGACTAACAACATCACATTGTAAATAGCACAAATAAAATACTTTGCACCTGATTCTCCTTAGTGTACGCATTCTCCACTACATATACCATTCGAATGCAACTCAAACCTAAGGGAGCAGGTAAGAAACAGAAAGGTTACAAGTATGGTAGCAATATTGTTTGTGATGTAAGAGGGTATAGTGCCTCCATCTCACATAACAGTGACAGCAAAATTCACGGGCATGTGACTCCTGAAGGCCTAGATCCATGCACTACCACATATATTGTACCATCAAGTGGGCAAGGTGCTAATACCTAGCCCATTCACCACAACAAAACCATGCCTCACAGGATGTATGCAAGGGGGACGCACATAAGGTAGGATCTGTCAACAAATGGATATTAAGTAATTTTGGAACAGATCACTGTCACAAATTATGGTGATTGCAGCTTTGCCTGCATGGTACATGTGTGACATCATAGGTAACTGTGGACCATCAGTAATTGTCCAGGGATTGTAACCACTGCCTGATGCTGAGCCTGCACAGTGTATCCATGAGATTATGTCCTGGCACGGCCATTGGGCACAACCCTGTTACATGGTATACTGTACCACACGTATGGCACACACACATTGGCTGTGAAGTGCATAATCGGTTGACAAACAAAATAAGCTGATATGATGCAGAATCACTATCCAAACACATGACCCATTCTCAAGATCTAAGAATTTAATGGGACAATGCACCACCACATAATAGTCTGGTTGGAATGTAGGCAGAGTGTGTTACACTCACTATGTGCATGAACTACACACTTGTCACACAAATCTGCTGTCTTGACACATGCCTAGAGAAAATCCAAATAAATATGTGAAGACTGATGTACGAGTGTAAGTCTTAGGTAGAAACAGGTTTGCAAGTATCAACAATGCTTGACATGTGTCAGCATGTTTACCTACTATGCTCTGTATAACAACATCACACAGCATATAGTAATACACACCACTCATTGTCACTCACATGAGAGAACAAGTGCATTGTAGCAGAAGCAACAATTTATCCCTTACATTTTTTGGGCTTCAACATCACAATCACATGTGTGATATGCCACTATGTCCAGCATTGTACAATAATTTCAGAGACACAACATCAAACTGCGTGGGAGTAGACCTAGCCATATATATTGCATTTGGCTAATGAAAAGTACAGCACTGAGATGATTTCACACCTCAGCATCATTCAGTCATGGTAATAGTTACCTAGGTTGTGGAATGCTGGAAGAAATGCATACCATTGTTCAATGGAGTATGAGGATGGACAGCTTAGAGACACCCCCAGATACTTGCAAATACAGGAGGTCACTAAGAGGCAACACAAGTGCAGTGGCAGGTGTAATGTCATGTGTGCATGGCACTCATTACATCCAACACATACCATCAATGGAACCATATTTAGCAAGTAGCCAGTAGTAGGAGATGTGTCCATCTACAAATTACACATGTTGCATGTTGCGTCCTGTGTAGGAGGCTGGCCTGGCTTATAGTGGGTACCTTGTGGTACTTACACCCTGTGCCAAGTCCAGTTATCCCTTATTAGTAGAATAGAGGTGTTTCTAGCAGCTTAGGCTGATAGAAGGTAGCTATGGCAAAGCAGCTTAGGCTGAACTAGGAGACATGCAAAGCTCCTACTATACCACTTATATCATATAGCACAATATCATAGGAAAAAACAATACTCAGAGTTACTAAAAATAAAGGTACTTTATTTTAGTGACAATATGCCAAAAGTATCTCAGAGGATACCCTCACTTAGGAGGTAAGTAATATACACAAATTACATTTACGCAAACCAAAAACAGGTAAGTAACAGTTAGAAAAGTAGTGCAAACAATGTAGAATCACAATAGGATGCATTAGGTAGAAATAGGCCTGGGGCAACACAAACCATATACTCCAAAAGTGGAATGCGAATCACGAATGGACCCCAGACCTATGGGAGGTTGTAGAGGGTCGCTGGGACTGTGAGAAAACAGTAAGGGTATCCAATATACCCCACACCAAGACCCTTAAAAGTAGGAGTAAAGTTACCCTATTACCCTAGAAAGACAGAATAGTCGTGATAGGGGATTCTGCAAGAACCACAAGCACCAGCAAAACACTGAAGACGGATTCCTGGACCTGAGGACATGTAAAGGAAGGGGACCAAGTCCAAGAGTCACAAAAGTGTCCAGGGGGTGCAGGAGCCCACCAAACCCTGGATGAAGGTGCAAAAGGGGCTGCCTCCAGGTGAAGAAGCCGAAGATTCTGCAACAACAAAAAGGGCTAGGAACTTCTCCTTTGGATGGAAGATGTCCCACGGCGTGCTGGAGGTTGCAGAAGTGTTTCCAGGCAGAAAGTCGCAATTGAGGATTTTGGGTGCTGCTGGGGACCAGGAAGGACCAGGATGTCGCTCCTTGGAGGAGGAGACAGAGGGGGCACTCAGCAGAAGCAGGCAGCACCCGCAGAAGTACCATAACAGGTACTTGGAAGATCTGAGGACAGTGGTTGACTCAGAGACACAAAGGAGGGTCCCAAGACATCGAAGTCCAACTCAGCGAGTTGGGCAATGCAGGACGGAGTGCTGGGGACCCAGGCTAGGCTGTGCACAAAGGAAGTCCTGGAAAAGAGCACAGAAGCCGGAGCAGCTGCAAATCACTCAGTACATAGGTTTGCTGTCTGGTGTGGGAAGGCAAGGACTTACCGCCACCAAATTTGGACAGGAGGGCCACTGGACTGTGGGAGACACTTGGACCCAGCTCCTGTGTTCCAGGGACCACGCTCTTCAGGATGAGAGGGGACCCAGCTGACCGGTGATGCAGTAATTTGGTGCCTGCGTTGGCAGGGGGAAGATTCCATCGACCCACAGGAGATTTCTTCTTGGCTTCCACTGTAGGGTGAAGGGAGACAGCCCTCAGAGCATGCACTATCAGGAAACAGTCAAGAAAACAGGCAGGATGAGGTGCTACAATGTTGCTGGTAGTCGTCTTGCTACTCTGTTGCAGTTTTGCAGGTGTCCTGGAGCAGTCAGCAGTCGATCCTTGGCAGAAGTCGAAGAGGGAAGTGCAGAGAAACTCTGGTGAGCTCTTGCATTCGTTATCTGAGGAATAGCCGAGAGGAGAGACCGTAAATAGCCAGAAAAGGAGGTTTGGCTACTGAGAAAGGAGGCTTGGCTACTGAAAGAGGTAAGCACCTATCAGGAGGGGTCTCTGACGTCACCTGCTGACACCGGCGACCTTAAAGCAGTCTATTGTGCCCCAACACCTCTGAATGCAAGATGGAGCTCTGGGCACCTCCCCTGGAAGGTACTGGGCAGGGGAGTGGTCACTCCCCTTTCCTTTGTCCAGTTTCGCACCAGAGCAGGGCTGGGGGGTCCCTGAACCAGTGTAGACTGGCTTATGCAGAGATGGGCACCATCTGTGCCCATCAAAGCATTTCCAAAGGCTGGGGGAGTCTACTCCTCCCCAGTCCTTCACACCTATTTCCAAAGGGAGAGGGTGTAACACCGTCTCTCAGAGGAAATCCTTTGTTCTGCCTTCCTGGGCCTGGGCTACCCAGACCCCAGAGGGGCAGAAACCTGTCTGAGGGGTTGGTAGCAGCAGAAGCTGCAGTGGAAACCCCGGAAAGGCAGTTTGGCAGTACCCGGGTTCTGTGCTAGAGACCCGGGGATGCATGGAGTTGTCTCCCCAATACCAGAATGGTATTGGGGTGACAATTCCATGATCCTAGACATGTTACATGGCCATGTTCGGAGTTACCATTGTGATGCTACACATAGGTAGTGACCTATGTGTAGTGCACGCTTGTAATGGTGTCCCCACACTCACAAAGTCTGGGGAATTTGGCCTGAACAATGTGGGGGCACCTTGGCTAGTGACAGGGTACCCACACACTAAGTAACTTGGCACCTAACCTTCACCAAGTGAGGGTTAGACATATAGGTGATTTATAAGTTACTTATGGGCAGTGAAAAATGGCTTTGAAATAACGTGGACGTTATTTCACTCAGGCTGCAGTGGCAGTCCTGTGTAAGAATTGTCTGAGCTCCCTATGGGTGGCACAAGAAATGCTGCAGCCCATAGGGATCTCCTGGAACCCCAATACCCTGGGTACCTAGGTACCATATACAAGGGAATTATAAGGGTGTTCCAGTGTGCTAATGAGAATTGGTGAAGATAGTCACTAGCCTGCAGTGACAATTGTGAAAAGCAGAGAGAGCATAAACATTGAGGTTCTGGTTAGCAGAGCCTCAGTGATACACTTAGGCTCCACACAGGGAACACATACAGGGCATACATTATGAGCACTGGGGTCCTGCCTGGACAAAAACAAACATACATACAGTGAAAATAGGGGTAACATGCCAGGCAAGATGGTACTTTCCTACATCCTGTCTATGTATGACCAGACAATGTTGCTGTAGAAGGTTTGTGCAAAGCGCAAGAAGCCTAAAGAATGTGAGCAATTTAGAACATAATACATACCTTATCAGTACTGCAGGAAAACATGGAGAAGGGAAACACATAGACCAATACTGACTGTACAACACATCAATATCTAGATGTCAACATTTAACATATGTACAAAGAGGGTGGTCAGGTCGGTGCATAACCTAATCATGTTGGGCACTAGCATAACATGGTATTTGTCCATCGCATGCCACCCATCTGTACCCTGGCACGTTTCCAATATTGATGTCACTACAGATATACAACCCCTAAACAAGCTGCCCATGGAAACAACTAAGGACATCAAATAATGAGGCATGCCCTAAATGTGCAAGCACCCAGAGCACTGTACATGAGAGGGGAAGGCTGCCATAAAGTACCCCAGAGGAAAATATGATATCCTGGCCTGTATGATCACAATTGTGCATGTGTCTTTCTGCTGGGGTGTGTGCATCATTCTGCTGAGCAGCAATCATGAAAAGTCTAGATCCCTGCTCAATAAAACCACACACTACTGCTCTGGCTATGTTAATGTATGACATTGTCAGGGTCCTGATGCATGTGCACAAGGGGCTGAGTTAACTGGAGCACCATTAACCTGCCACTTCACATGCAGCAATAGGTGTGGGTTGCCAGACAAACTCACACAGTTGTGATGATGAGTAGGCTGGCATTTATGCCAGACTGCAACACCACTACACAGTGGTATACCATTGTAAGTGATAGTCATAACAAACAAGATATTGACAAATGTGACTGCTGAGTTGAAGGCATGCGCCCATATACCACATATCTCAGCCCACATGTACCACTATAATGCCTCAGGCATGGTAATGTGTATGTATTCTGAACAAAAGGCAACCTAGCACAAAAATAAGGGCATAGTTATCACAAGATCAGTGACTGAAAGAAATGACCTTCATCTGTGTTCCTTCATATGGAAAGATAGGTGGCACTGATGTGACTACACATGCATTTGTAAAATGCCAACATGCGTCCCTGCAGGAAGATAGTAATGTGATTTTTCACATCCCATGAATATACCACTATGGTCATTTGTTACAGAAAGGACACTACACATGTCTTTCCACACACACAGCATATACTAACGTTCACTAACACATGTGTACAACACATCTCCTGTAACTAAAATGCATGGTGAACCAAATGGCACTTGTGTAGCCGAGCAACATGAAGTAAAATCCAACAATGCATATCAGAGTGGACACACATGCACAAGCAAATTGCCAGGGGTAATGTGATGTCATTGCAGTCCTAGACCACTGAATACTCTGAGTACAAATTGTCATGGTTGTCACGTGCCTTACCATGTGTTAGACATAGGCCATCATATATATTATGTTGTAGGTATGGGTGCATTTGTATCTTAAACATAACAATGTAGTCTACCCACAAATTAGTATTCTTACAGATGTACACACATAGCACACATGTGCCAACATATATGTGGACACAGTGTATCTACACATGCACATATGCACAAGGTATGAGTAATCACATGCAGCAGACTCATAGATAAACCTGTCGATTCAATATACCAATGTCACCGTAATGACAATATTGGCTAGTCATGCACATACCACACGTGCAACATTATAGCACAGCCCATGTGATGTGTTAAGTTAATCAGTGTGCACTCAAGGCCTGGATGCAAAAATCCACGCAATTCGGTCATGCGTCAAACAAAATGATACAAATGTATTAAATCCACTTTGCAACATAAGTAAAATGACACCTTGGCCCTGAGCGGCAATCAAGCTTTCATACGCCTTTTAACCCCCCAATGTTGAAAAATCAATGCATGACTGTCATGCATCAACATTTTTCACGCACATGCATATATCATACAATTCCCCTGAGCTAAAAGACACCTAGCCCCTGAACATCTATCGCATGTCCACAGTCAATTTCACACAAAAGGTGAAAAAAATTGGAGCATGACCATCATGTGTAAAAAAAGAAATGACGCATGACTGGAAATGTGGCGCACAGGCAGAGGAAGTGATGAAACAGGACATCCTGCCTGCAAACATGGTGAAGTGCGTTCACTTTCACTTCACAGTCTTACTGACTGTGACTATGTGAGGGTGTGTGGAGCTGGTGCTGTAAGTGTTTTGAAGTGTTTGGAGTGTTTTGGGTGTTTATTATGCTTTTTCCTGTAGGTGTTGTGTTTTATCCGTCTTAAACATGTTTTCTGTATTGTAAGTGTACTGTTACTGTGTCTGTATTGTGGGGTGTTTGTCTGGGTTAGTATTGTTGTTGGGGTAGTTGGAGTAGTTGGGTTAGGTATTAGGAATTTCATTTTGTTTTGGGTGAACTGCATTTGCATGTCTGGGAAAGGGAAGATGGCGTGGATGGCCGCTGATGAGCTGGGGTTTTTTATATGGCTGGTTCAGCACTACCTTCTAATGATGCTGCAACTGTGTGACCGTGTCATTTTAGGCTACCCCACAGAGGCAAGGAGGCTGTGGTAGGGCAAAGTGACCCACCACCTAACACGGATCTTTGGGACAGGAAGTATTGACCACCAACCTAGGCACCCCTGGGCAGACCTCATTACTAGGGAGCAAGATCTGCTGGATCATCTGGGCATAGAGATTGCTGAAGCACTTCCATGCAAAGTCCTTTTTTGGCATGTGCATGACAGCTGCAGACACGTTTGAGTGCTGCATTTAATGGTTGTGGATCAGGATATGTCATATGCTACCTGTATGAAGATCCCCAGTGCCACCTTAGGCCTGCAATTCAAATGTACAATAATGAAGCCAATGCAGGGCAGATGTACCATTTTCCATGCACAACTATTATGAAGTGTTGTGATGCATGCATAGGGCAACTCGGTATTGAGCAGCACCAAATGAAGCCTGTGTCATGCATCATGTATGGAAGGTGGTCCCACAATCTGTTTGGGAGGCAAATGTATAAGCCACTGGGGAAAATGAGAAATACCTTAATTCCATTTTCCATGCACTCTGAACAGCTGCCGAGAGCAGGTGTGATATGGGAGCATATAGATGTATGTAATGGGCCTGTGTACTCAGCAGAAGTTGTGATGATCTGCTGCAACTCCTGCTGAGTACATCATTCACCCACACATAAGTAGATGCAGTTGGACGTTAACTGCATTATGCTTTGACTTAATTCTCATTAGGCGCATTGATGGAGCCACCACATGGAGCCGCCGTCAATGCCTCTGTGCGTCCGGTGCAGCTCACCCGTTGCGCAGATCACTACCCGTAAATAGGGGAGTGACCTGCGCGATGGGTCACTGCACAGGGGGCCCCTGCACTGCCCATGCCAAGGGGGGCCCCGGAGAACCCCTTCCGCCAGCCTTTCCCCAGTGGGGGAACCCACCAGGGAAAGGCTGGGGGCAGTAGGGATCATTATCTGAAAGGCAGCAGCGCTGCCCTGTCGGATAATGATGCCTATCACCGTCAGGCTGCCTGTCAGAGGCAGCCTGGCGGTGGGTGAGGACCACCTATGGCGGCCCTCATGCCGTTCATTATATGGCAGTTCAGCCTGCCATGCCAGTGGCGGGCTTTTCAGCTGAACCGCTGAGTTCATAATGAGGGCTCATGTGTGGTTGACTGATCATAGATGATTGTCAGTTGCTCTGATCTACCACTAGGATGACTTGCTCACTCAGTCTAACAAGTTGACAGTGAACAATGTCATCCATTAACTGACATGTACAAATTACACTAAGCAATGTTTTCCATTCATGTCTTGCAGGTGGACCTCTCCCCTACAACGTAGGTGAAGTGGCCCAATTTGAAGACCCCGATGCAGCCAGTAAGTGTCATCTTGTGCATCATGTGTGCTAATCCAGGATTTGGTGTGAGTCAGTCTGAAGTGTGGAATACTATGAAAGATGGTTTTTGCCTGACCAATGGTATGATATAAGTGGAGAATGGATGGTGACATCACGTCTGTTGGAATTGTGTGCAATGAGAATGGCTTGCTTGTACCTCAAGGGGCAAAATGTGCTGGCATGGAATTGTGTCTAGTAGGAATTGTAAAGGCTGGCCACTTATTCATTGATGTCTATCTTGACAGGTCTCAGGGCCGATGTATATGTACATAGCATGCCTGTTGACAACCACTATGTCACAGCACCATTGTCAGCACTGTGTGCCACACATAGCTTATACTTATTGACAAGACAGTACAGATGTGGGTTATATCTGCAGAGGCATGTAGGGGCTTATGTAGGAGACACATGCACCACTGGTCCCTCAGTACCCTTCAGATATAATGAGGCTATAGTATTGCAAGGAGCCGTATTGTGTTGCACAACAGTCAGCAGTGTACACAGTTAGTAGACAACTCAGCTCCAGATGGTTGTGGGAAAAGTCTATGATTCCTCCCACGCCAGATGTAGGCAGTTTTCACAACATGGTCCTGCTACCATGATATTTGTGAGTGATGTAGGTCACATCACATATGCATATGATGTGAATGTTGTGTGCATACCTGGTACTTTAATGATGTTTGATATGCATGTGGAAATGATGTATAATGTATCTGGATACTTTGGCAGCACCCAGTGCAGTGCCAAACTCACTGTGGGCCTAAGGGCACCCATACAGCCCCATGTGAGTGCCATTTAACACATGTAGCACAACATAGCAGAGGGAAGGGGGCTTTAGTTCTATAATGTGTTGACAACTTCGATGTGCAGCTCAGACTTTGGCCAAGCTTTCTGGGAACATTGCATCAGTTGTACATGTGGGACATCGTGGGCAATTGCATGCCTCCTTGTAAAGTATGCTCAGGCCAGGTCTTACACCAGTACACATAAATAATAATTTACCAAACCTTAAAAATGCCAGTGGAAAGCTACCAGATCCCATATCATATGGCTCCCACCTTGTAACCATGATGAAAGGGAAAGCCTTGATGTTTCACCAGGGGTGTCGAGGTGATGGATTGCATGTACAGCCCTACTTATGCACAGGGACATAGGAAATCCATACTTTTAGGGCACGTGATCCTCACAAGTTCGATGACAAAAATCTTGATCAGCTCTGGGCCCTGTTGGTTCACAATGGAATGCCATCATCCCAATGACATGTACATAATACCCTTGATGGCTGGTAGGAAATAGTCATAGATGTGGAGTAAGTCATTGCTGAAGAATGTGTGGTGGACTGTATGTGTTACCTGCAGTTGCACTGTACATAATATGTCTGTACAACCTCCACCCAATGCTGATACTGATGCTTGCTTCTCATATTTCAGCTGTCAATATGATATAAGACCAGAGGCATGCTTTCCACAAGAGGGCAGAACACGACCGCCACATAATGGAGGTTGAGACAGGATACTGCTGAAAGGGAAGGAGGTTCCATAGTGAGAAGGCACAAAGAGAATGGCATGTGCTTTCACATGGTAGACCTCTGCAGCAGCCACAGCCACACAAGGACACTAGACCAAAATCATCAGGAGTGCAGGGGACCACAGACGGACCGAGGCCCTCCACATCAGCTGCACCAGTCATGACTCAGGCAACAGTTCAGCCACCTGCTGCAGATGTAACTAGCCAGTTTGAACAAGACATGAGATGGAACATGGCCCAGATTTTAGCCAGACTTAAAAAATTGTAGGAGGAAAGTGCTGAGAACTGGAGAATGTTGCAATGCATCAAGAGGAAAATGAAATAACAAATGAAATGAACTTATTGTGTTGTACAGCCTCCCAGTTCATTCCCCTACCTTTTACTGTTTACATAATTTTGAATTGGGTTTTAGATGGGTAGTATTAGGTTAGTGTATGGTAGGCATAGGTTGGGTTAAGTATAGTGGGTTTTTCTACTTTTTTTTATTGTTGGGGGTTCGGTGGGGGGTCGTGTTGGGGTATTTGTGTATAAAAAAATACAAAAATACCAATATATATATATATATATATATATATATATATATATATATATATTTATGCCATAGATTAGGTTAGTACATGTGTGGTCAATGCTCATGTCCTACTTGTATCTTGTGTCTTAAGGGCTGTGGGGGGGGGCAATGTTTAGAGTGTGGTGTTATATGTGTAAGATAAGTTTAGAATAGGGTATATAGGTGTAGTTTTTAGTTACGTTTAGTTAGGATAGGTTAGGTTAGTTTAGCATAGGGTAGTTTTAGGCAATTTTTTGGCATATGGCTTTACAATAAATCCTGTTTATCTTAGCCTAAAAATTTTGTAAATTGATTGAGTGTCTGGGGATTCTCATGTGTGCACTGGCCAAATTGGGAGAATGGCCTAGGGTATGCTTACTATCTTGATTTCACAGGTTTCCCATGTGCTTCACCTATGACCAAGGACCTGTCAGAATGGCTGCTACATACCGGCTACTAGTGCATACATTTGCCATGCAGTGTTCCAGCCATTCACAATGTGGATGTATACATTACCTTGGACAGGTAAATATGGTACTTCACATGTCATTGGTAGGGTCCTGCAATTTCATTGTTGGTACATCTGACAAAAGGCAAATTTGGTACTGTATCCTGCAACACTGACAGGTGACCATCACTGATAAGGTTAGCTTTCCCTGTACCACACAAATAAGTTGTACTGGTACTCCCATCTGGGTAAATTACCATTGAATTGGTTCAGAGCCATACATGACATATGTCTTCTACAAAGGATATCGGTTCTAATTCATACTGTATACTTAGTAAGCTGGTTGTAGCCGACAAAACCATCATTCAGCTTTCTCATGTTAGGTTACTAGTGTGTGGCTTTGTGTCTGAACACTCATGTTCTGATATTCTGTATAAATTAACATGGATTAACATAATGCTATCCTTTAGCTGAGTTGATGGATCACAGTAAACGTAGAAAAGCTACATGTGTACAAGGTGCTTTATTTACAGGTGCAATTGTAATTGTGATTTCTATACAATATCCATTTCTACGACCCCATGAGTGAATATTAGCAATATGTAACACAAATGCAGTCCAGGGTTGAGGGACATGTCATGAGACATGGTTAGTAGTGTGAATTAGTGAGGATTTAAAAAATTGACAATTGGTATGAAAGAGACAATGACAGCACATAGCAGACAATTCACCATGGTTAGGCGAAGAGGGCACATTTCCTACTGTCACAACACTGGCAAGATCCTAAGCTCATAACTAAGGAGAAACTGTCCATGTGGCACAGACTGGTGCTACTGGGTGCTTTTCCTTGTGAATGTTATACCTTCCACATCTTCATCCTCTGATGTGTGTGGTGCCTCCTGTGCCATGGTTGATGCTGTTGTAGAGGTAGAGGGGGCCATACACATTTCAGGGGAAAGAGATGTTGAGTTAAAGGTCCAGACAGCTGCCATTTGTGGCAACACATAAGGCATCACTGCAGCAAGGGGAACGGCTGATTTTTCAACACCACAGTAACATCACAGTGGTAGGCAGCCATGTTTTCCCTGAGGGAGGCCAATTCCCACTGTATGCTGTTATGCTGCTGACAGTTAGGGACAGTTAGGGAAGGCATTTGTTGTAGCCTCTGCTTCACGACAGCAGCTATGACGGCTAGAGACTGCTGAAGTCCACGTTCAGGGAGTGGGTGCCTCTGATGGCAGCTGAGTTATCCTTATTTGGATTGAGGCACATACGCACTCCCTCTATGCTGCCTGCCATGGTCTGAATCCCCACTCATAACTGCGTGGCAAGCTCCCACTGGACTCCTACCACTGTCCTCTGAAATATGATCTCTGGGTCCTCGGAGTCCAGGGCTGTGTGAGTAGCGGCTGGTGGCATGTGTTGGTAGCTGGGTGGATCATGTGGAGACCCCGCAACACTGTGGCCCTCATTCCAACCCTGGCGGTCTATGACCGCCAGGGTGGAGGTCGCCGGAAGCACCACCAACAGGCTGGCGGTGCTTCATATGGCATTCCGACCGCGGCTGTAAAGTCGCGGTCGCCCAGCCGGGTCCGGCGGTTTCCCGCAAGCAGCGCCGCCATGGGGATTCCGACCCCCTTCCCGCCAGCCTGTTTCTGGCAGTTTTCACCGCCAGAAACAGGATGGCGGGAACGGGTGTTGTGGGGCCCCAGGGGGCCCCTGCACTGCCCATGCCACTGGCATGGGCAGTGCAGGGGCCCCCTAACAGGGCCCCAGCATGATTTTCACTGTCTGCATAGCAGACAGTGAAAATCGCGACAGGTGCAACTGCACCCGTCGCACCCCTGCAACACCGCCGGCTCAATTCGGAGCCGGCTTCAATGTTGCAGGGCCTTTCCCGCTGGGCCGGCAGGCGCACCCTTGGCAGGCGCCTGCCGGCCCAGCGGGAAAGTCTGAATGGCCTCAGCGGTCTTTTGACCGCGGAGCGGCCAAGTGCTGGTTCCCGCTTGGAGGGCGGCGCCCGCCGCCCGCCAATGTTGGAATGACCCCCTGTGTGTCTTCCCTACGACTGGAGGTGGTGTATGGAGTGATCCTAGGACATCCTGGAGAGTCTATTCATTGATAGTTGGCAGCTGGTCATCCAGGTCAGCAGAAGGTACCTCCGCAATTAACAGCGTTTCCGTCCACTGGCGCAGCGGAAAAGTCAGATCAACATTGTCAGCAACTCATAATAGAGCCGGCGGCCATGTTGATGTGCAGCGGGTGCAGCAGCACCTGTTGTGCATTTCACTGCCCGAAATTCAGGCAGCGAAATGCGTGATGGGGCTGTGCCTGGTGGCCCCTGCACTGCCCATGCCAAGTGCATGGGCAGTGCAGGGCCCCCCAGGGGCACCCCTAATCCCCCTTACTGCCAGCCTTTTGGACAGGCTGGCGGTTGGGGATTCATAATCCCCAGGGCAGCGATGCCCTGGGGATTATGATCACCTGGCGGAAATCTGGTGGTATAGTGGAGGGGCCGTTGGTATGGCCGTGGCTAATGCGCCACGGTCATAATACACTAGCGGAACAGTGCCAGCCTGTTGGCGGTGTTACCTTCAGTGTTCCGCCAGACACCAGGGTCATAATAACCCCCTTAATCTTTTCAGGTAAGAGAACTATGGGGTGAAATGAACTACTTTACTTAGTACCTAACTAACTCATACTGCAGTTGAGATGAGTGCTTGCTTGTTTATCTATGTTTTTGTAGGCGATATAGCGATGGTAGCATACTCTCCTAACTAGTATACACTTAGAGAAATAGAGACTAAAAAGATAGGCTGCACCAAAAGGCATCAGTACAAAGTTTAAAGTAAAACACAAAAACGCTTCAGACATAAAGTGGAAAGTAAAAATGTCCCCTTTATTAACATATAAAAATATAAATAATAAACAGTAAAATCCACCCACCCCACCCACAACAAGCTTGTGCCTCTGTTACCCATCCCTGACCAACGTCCAAAATAAACATCCAAGTCCAATGTCCAAAAATGCCCTTACCAAACTCCCCACCTCTCCATCCACAACTCCCTCCCTCCAAAAAAAACCATAAAAAAGGGCTAAAAAAGGGAGTTTTCAATGAGGGTCTCAAGATGCTCAATGTGGTCCTTGAGGAATGCCAGCAGAGTTCTCACTTGCCCCAGCTCACGCAGCACAGGACAAAGGTATAGCGGGTCTGAATGCGGACAGCACAGGGACAGGCAGCTCCAGGCTGGCAACAGCAGTGGTGTGTCCTGGAGGCACAGCCAGTTGGCTGGTGGAACTGGGCTCAGGTCTAGGAGCAGGGGCATGTGCTGGACCCTCCTTGTCCACTAGCTTCTGGTAATGTTGCCTGGTGACCTCTAGCCCTTGCTGCCAGACTGCGATCTCCTGCAGGGTCGATGGTGGAGGTGGAGCAGTAGGAATGGCTATATCAAGAAAGGAATTAAAATAAATAAAACAATTTGTAAAGAACGTTCTGTGGAAACACTTTTTGTTTATTTACATAGTGGTACAGTATAAGAGCATTGCTGCTCGTCCCCTAGGGGCATTGGAATTTTTGAGGCGATGATTATGAAAGTCAGTCACAGAAAGGAACATGATTACAACACACACTTCAAAAAACTTCTGACTGGCTGAAAGGAGGGAGCACAATGGTAAAAAAAATAGTGATTTTTTTCTGGTAATGGATTTCCTAAAATTTTAAACCGCACAGACACTTTGATGCTCACTACGACTTTGGAGGTCTAAGCATGGGCCAAAAGACCGCTAGTATCGGCGGTGTATTACAAGTCACAGAATGCAGACCGTCCAAATTCAGCTAAAAATCTGATACCTTTGTCCTGACCGAAGTTGGAATAGAGGTGGTTCCATCCACAGCACTGCCACACAGGGCAACATCCTGCCCTCCAAATTACAACTCACAAATCAGCACAGTGGTCTTTGCATGACAGTAATCCATTGGCGGTCTGACCCACCGCAGTCAAAAACTCAACTCCACCAGAACACAACACCACATTGGACAGTACAAATACCCCATACCTGACACACATGCACACACCATACCACACCTGATCACTGCACTATAAAACACACCCCACACATACCCATAAGCCCTTGTATTCTGAATTTATCACAGAGAAAGGGAAGAACGCACAAATAGAAGACACTGCAACTGGATACCATAGGCACCACCACACCTAACACGCAGCACACACTACACAACTGCACCCTACACACAACAAACATGTTGCCACTACACAGACCCACTACATACCACAAGCATACAAACCATACAACACCACCTCAACAAATAGCACACCCGGCACACCTGCACATTACATACCCCACCACCCCAACACATCCACAATGTCACAAAAGAAACACCCATGATTCACAGACGAGGAGTTGAGGGTCATGGTAGATGAAATCGTCAAAATGGAGCCACAACAGTTCGGAGCACAAGTCCAGCATATATCCATAGCCAGGAAAATGGATTTATGGCAGAGGATCATTTACAGGGTGAACTCAGTGGGGAACCATGCACGTACAAGGGAGGATGTCAGGAAGAAGTGAAACTACGTACAGTGGAAGGTCTGGTCCATGGTGGCAAGACACCAGATAGCCATCAACAAGACTGGCAGTGGACCCCCACACCTCCCCTGGTTGTTTGCAATCATAGCCTTGATATGCTTAGCAGTGATGGCAATGGTAGCTGCTTGACCACTGGCAATGTTTAAGGGCTGATGGATAGTGCAATTGTGTAAAATACACAAACACACACACTAAGAAAATAAATGTAAAACAGGGGAGGATTAGTAGGCCAAAGACAGGATGGTTCAGATTAAGTTAGGATTGAAATAGGCCCAACACCCTGCACAGACTAGGAAAAGAAGATGCCCCTGCGTGCAGGCAACCACTTGGTGCACTTGCAAAATGGAGCGGGTGACTTGCACCTATCAGTGCGAACAGGGGACACACACAACTCCAAACTCTCGCATGGAGTTAAGCAAAATTTGCTGATTTTTTTCCTTTACTAGGTGGAGTTCTGCATAGCATATCTCTGCGAACGCTGGCCAGACCTAAGAATCATACACACAAGGAAAAAAGAAATGAGCAAATAGAGAAAAAATTCACATAGTTACAAAATTATTTTAAATATTTGTTAAAAGAAGGAAACAAAAATAAATCTACAGCTTTACATAGTAAGGCAAATTAATAAATTATATTTTCCCCAAAAATATTTGTGGAAGGTGGAAAGCACATTATCAACAGCTAAATTGTAAGAAAAACTTGCATTTATGTTTAGTGAAACATTTAAAAGTGAAACTTGCAAGTCTCCACTCCACTAGGGTTTCCTGTGAAGCCTTCAGGATGTAGGATCCTGTTCTGTCCGGGCCTCCAGGTGCCTCCAAGTGATGCTTGGAAGCCAGGGAACACACTTTCCCCCACAGGTCGTTCCACCTCTTCCTAATTTCCCACTGTGCACACAGGTTGTTTGCTACAGCATTCACACTGTCAACTATCCTAGCCCACATTTACCTTTTCTGAGACATAGTTATATTTTGGACATGAGCTCCAAACAATTATGGTGGTCATTATAACCCTGGTGGACGGTGTTAAAGTGGCGGTAAGACCGCCAACTGCAGAGTAAAAACTTTGCAATTACGACCGTGGCGGAAACCGCCAACAAAGACAGCCACTTTAACACTCCGACCTCCAATGCGGTACAAACAAACAGTGCGGCGGTCACCGCCAACAGACAGGCCGGAGACAATGTACCGCCCACACTATTATGACAAGCCAATCCGCCACCTTTTCTGGTGCGGATTCACCGTGGATAAAAACACGGCGGAAACAGGAATCCCGAAGGAAAAACGATCACCTCTACACACCCCACGAGGACGCCTTGGATCCGGAACTCCAAATTCTCCCTACGATAGTCTTCCTGCTCCTCTACCAGGAGCACGAACGCCAGTGGCGAAGACCACGGTGAGTACTGCACCTACGACACAGGGGAGAGGAGAGGCAAAAAACAGGGACACGCAACACGCAACACCCCCACCCTCACCCACCACAACACACACACTAATACAGCATGATACATTACACTTACACCCCCAACCCCCCCAGAAGAATGCAAAGACAAAAGGAAATGAGTTTAACCATTGTAATATATTAAAAGCAAGTAGGCAAAAATATTTATATACACCATGTACAAAATATATACCAAGCATAGTAGTCCAGGTAGTGCTCAAATAAAGTCCGTTGAACACTGGGACCACACGGTATGGGCGAGGCCAACACAAGATCCCCGACCGTGACGGAGAGAACACTGCAGGGGCATCAGAGAGCAAGTTAACAGGCACCTCAGGGGGAGGGAAAGGGGGGCACCTCAGCCGGTTGAGTGCACGATGACAAAATCCACGAGAGGGCCATATGCCCACTGTTACATCCTGGGGAGTGCAAAGCCACAGTCTCACAAGTCTCTACAGTGGGTGGTTTGCCCACTGTTCAATCCTGGGGAGTGCAAAGCCACAGTCTCTCAAGTCTCTACAGTGGGTGGTTTGCCCACTGTTCAATCCTGGGGAGTGCAAAGCCACAGTCTCTCAAGTCTCTACAGTGGGTGGTTTTCCCAATGTTCAATCCTGGGGAGTGCAAAGCCACAGTCTCTCAAGTCTCTACAGTGGGTGTGTTGCCCACTGTTCCATCCTGGGGAGTGGAAAGCCACAGTCTCTCAAGACTCTACAATGGGTGGCTTGCCCACTGTTCAATCCTGGGGAGTGCAAAGCCACCGTCTCTCAAGTCTCTACAGTGGGTGGGTTGCCCACTGTTCCATCCTGGGGAGTGCAGAGCCACAGTCTCTCAAGTGGATAACAGTCTCCACTGGTTCTGGAGGGGGCATGGTGCCCAGAGTGCTTCATCCTGCTAAGGACAGAGTTAGTGGATGACATTCTCCACTGGTTCTGGAGGGGGCATGGTGCCCAGAGTGCTTCATCCTGCTAAGGACAGAGGTAGTGGATGGATCTCTCCACTGGTTCTGAAAGGGCCATGGTGCCCAGAGTGCTTCATCCTGCTAAGGACAGAGGTAGTGGATGGATCTCTCCACTGGTTCTGGAGGGGGCCTAGTGCCCAGAGTGCATCATTCACCCCGTGACGGACTCAGTTGCGTCAGTGTCCTTGCTGCTCATGGGCCAGCGGTGCTTGAGACGGCGGTGCCCTGTTCAGGGGTGCTTGAGACGGCGGTGCCCTGTTCAGCGCTGTTTGAGACGGCGGTGCCCTGTTCAGCGGTGCTTGAGGCGGTGGTGCCCTGTTCAGCGGTGCTTGAGGCGGTGGTCTCCATTGCAGGGACTCAGCTGCTGGGGGGCCTTCATGGCCCAGCGGGGCTTTTGATGGCGGTCCTTCGTGGCCCAGCTGGGCTTGTGCTGACGGTCCGGTCCTGGGCAGCTGGGGTTTTGCTGGTGGGCCGGTCCTGTGCAGCTGGGCTTGTGCTGGCGGGCCTGTCCTGGAAATCTGGGCTTGTGCTGGAGGTGGCCTCCTCAGCAGCGGGGATGATGGCGGTCTTCCCCGCTTTGCTGCTCTTCCCAGACTTGCCAGGTTTCTTGTGGCCCTTCCCCACCTTGGATGGTGTCACAGCTGACTCCACACTCCCACCGGGACCCCTGGGAGTGGCTTTGGTGGCTGGAGTCTTCCCCCTCTCCCGCCGGGCACTGGCCAACTTCTGATGCTTCACAGGTGGGGGACTTTCTGTGCTGTGGCTCCGTGCCACACTGGCTGCCCTGGTGGCCGGTGCACTCCAGATTCCGGTGACTACAGGCACCACTGGTCCCGGAGATGCTGTGGGTGAGTTGCTAGTTCAGGACCTAGGAGACGGACGGGGTGGGGGAGGTGTGGGAAAGAGGTCAAGGTTGGAAAGGAAAAGTTTTTGGGACATACTGGGACGGGTAGCTGGAGGGGGTTTGGGAGTGGAGGAAGAGGTTGTGGTTGTAGCAGGTGTTCATTTGCTGACTTTGGGTGAAGGTGCATGCGCTGGAGGCTGTCGTGAGGTGGATGGCTATTGGGTGGGTGTGTGGCTGTATTTGTGTATCTTGGTAGGGAGCGTCACAGACACACTGGAAGAGGACACAGGGGACGTGTGAATGGAAGTGGGGTTGGTGACTGCACGTGAGCGGGGTGTGGTGGTGGGTGTGCCGGTGATGGTAGTAGTGGCTGTAGAGGTAGTGCATGCAGGTGTGAGTGTAGACGAGACTGGGAGGGAGGAAGGAGACGAGGAGGAGGGGGACCCAGTGGAGGCAGTGGATGTTGGTGTGTCTGCATGTGTGTGATGCTTGCGTGAGTGCCTATGGGATGTGTGGTGCTTATGTTTGCCTGAGCTTCCCTTGTGTGTTGACACGTGTGCATGCTGGTCTGTAGGTGTGCTTGGGATAGGCTGAGGTACAGGGGATTGGGTCTGGGTGGAGGAAGTTGGAGGGGGAAGGCTAGACACAGGGATAATGGCTGCCATCAGTGCTGAGGCCAGAGTCTGAAAAGCTTGCTGAAGGGCCACCTGACCAGAATGAATGCCCTCCAGGAATGCATTGGTTTGTTGCAACTGCCTTTCTACACCCTGGATGGCATTCAAAATGGTAGACTGCCCAACAGTGAGGGACCTGCTGAGGTCAATGGCCTCCTCACTGAGGGCAGCAGGAGTGACTGGGGCAGGGCCTGAGGTGCATGGGGTGGAGGTGATGCCCACCCTCCCGGGTGAGCAGGCACCAGGCGAAGGCTGAGTGGCTGCTGGGAGGGTGGGGCTGGTAGGGGGGGTGGCGGCTGTACCTGTAGATGGGGTGGCACAGATGTTGCCGCCACCACAAGGGAGCTCCCATCAGAGGACGAGTCTGTGTCACTGGTGTCAGCTCCTGTCCCCGCCGTGGAGCTCCCCTCGCCCTCCGTCCCACTGGTGAATTCTGACTCCGTAGTCTCGCCCTCCAGGGCTATGTGGGATGCAGCTCCCTCCTGCTCCGGTGGCACAGCTCCTCCGCCTAATGATGCTAATGCACACAAGAACAGGGAGAGCACAAAAAGGGTGGGGGAAAGAAAGTAGAAAGACATGTTCAGTGCATGCAACACCTCTACCGTTGGCGGAAACTACAGACACAGCATCCCTCTGCACTACGCCATGAACTTAGAGTTCCCTAATTTATCACAGGGACATGGGGTACATGGCCTATGGCCGATTGCTGCACACATGGAAGTCACAGGAGCCTGACTAGGTGTAGATGGCTCTTACTACTGGTGGGGTTGGGGTGCCACTTGGCCTGCCTGTGAGAAAGTAGCCTCTTTCTAGCCTTGTTACCCACACTTTTGGCCTGTTTGTGAGTATATGTCAGGGTGTTTTTACTGTCTCACTGGGATCCTGCTAGCCAGGGCCCAGTGCTCATAGTGAAAACCCTATGTTGTCAGTATGTTTGTTATGTGTCACTGGGACCCTGCTAGCCAGGACTCCAGTGTTCATAAGTTTGTGACATTTATGTGTTCCCTGTGTGATGCCTAACTGTCTCACTGAGGCTCTGCTAACCAGAACCTCAGTGGTTATGCTCTCTCTGCTTTCCAAATTTGTCACTAACAGGCTAGTGACTAAATTTACCAATTCACATTGACATACTGGTACACCCATATAATTCCCTAGTATATGGTACTGAGGTAGCCAGGGTATTGGGGTTCCAGGAGATCGCTATGGGCTGCAGCATTTCTTTTGCCACCCATAGGTAGCTCTGACAATTCTTACACAGGCCTGCCAGTGCAGCCTGAGTGAAATAACGTCCACGTTATTTCACAGCCATTTACCACTGCACTTAAGTAACTTATAAGTCACCTATATGTCTAACCTTCACCTGGTGAAGGTTGGGTGCAAAGTTACTTAGTGTGTGGGCACCCTGGCACTAGCCAAGGTGCCCCCACATCATTCAGGGCAGATTCCCCAGACTTTGTGAGTGCAGGGACACCATTACATGCGTGCACTATACATAGGTCACTACCTATGTATTGCGTCAAAATGGGAACTCTGAACATGGCCATGTAACATGTCTAAGATCATGGAATTGTCACCCCAATGCCATTCTGGCATTGGGGGGACAATTCAATGATCCCCCGGGTCTCTAGCATAGTACTCAGGAAGTGCCAAACTGCCTTTCCGGGGTCTCCACTGCAGCTGCTGCTGCTGCCAACCCCTCAGACAGGTTTCTGCCCTCCTGGTGTCCAGGCTGCCCTTGCCCAGGAGGGCAGAACAAAGGATTTCCTCTGAGAGAGGGTGTTACACCCTCTCCCTTTGGAAATAGGTGTGAAGGCTGGGGAGGAGTAGCCCCCCCCAGCCTCTGGAAATGCTTTGATGGGCACAGATGATGCCCATCTCTGCATAAGCCAGTCTACAATGGTTCAGGGATCCCCCAGCCCTGCTCTGGCGCGAAACTGGACAAAGGAAAGGGGAGTGACCACTCCCCTGACCTGCACCTCCCAGGGGAGGTGCCCAGAGCTCCTCCAGTGTGTCCCAGACCTCTGCCATCTTGGAAATAGAGGTGTTTGTGGCACACTGGACTGCTCTGAGTGGCCAGTGCCAGCAGGTGACATCAGAGGCTCCTTCTCATAGGCTCTTACCTCTCTTGGTAGCCAATCCTCTTTTTCTGGCTATTTAGGGTCTCTGCTTTGGGGATCTCAGCAGATAACGAATGCAAGAGCTCATCAAAGTTCCTCTGCATCTCCCTCTTCACCTTCTGCCAAAGGATCGACTGCTGACTGCTCAGGACGCCTGCAAAACCACACCAAAGTAGCAAGATGACTACTAGCAACCTTGTATCGCTTCATCCTGTCGGCTTTCTCGACTGTTTCCAGGTGGTGCATGCTCTGTGGGAAGCCTGCCTCCTCTCTGCACCAGGAGCTCTGAAGAAATCTCCCGTGGGTCGACGGAATCTTCCCCCTGCAACCGCAGGCACCCAAAAGACTGCATCACTGGTGCTCTGGGTCCCCTCGCAGCACGACGAGCATGGTCCCTAGAACTCAGCATCTCTGTCCAAGTGACTCCCACAGTCCAGTGACTCTTCAGTCCAAGTTTGGTGGAGGTAAGTCCTTGCCTCCCCACGCTAGACTGCATTGCTGGGTACCGCGTGATTTGCAGCTGCTCCGGCTCCTGTGCACTCTTCCAGGATTTCCTTTGTGCACAGCCAAGCCTGGGTCCCCTACACTCCTTCCTGCAGTGCACAACCTTCTGAGTTGTCCTCCGGTGTCGCGGGACTCCCTTTTGTGACTTTGGGTGGACTCTGGTTCACTTTTCTTCTAAGTGCCTGTTCAGGTACTTCTGCAGGTGCTGCCTGCTTCTGTGAGGGCTCTCTGAGTTGCTGGGCGCCCCCTCTGTCTCCTTCTCCAAGTGGCGACATCCTGGTCCCTCAGGGCCACAGCAGCACCCAAAAACCTCTACCGCAGCCCTTGCAGCTAGCAAGGCTTGTTTGTGGTCTTTCTGCATGGGAATACCTTTGGAAGCTTCATCTCGACATGGGACATCCATCCTTCAATGGAGAAGTTCCTAGTCCTCTTCTTTCTAGCAGAACTCCAAGCTTCTTCCATCCGGTGGCAGCTTCCTTGCACCCTTAGCTGGCATTTCCTGTGCTCCTGCCCACTCTCAACACTGTCGCGACTATTGGACTTGGCCCCCTTGTCTTACAGGTACTCAGGTCTGGAAATCCACTGTTGTTGCATTGCTGGTGTTTGTTCTTCCTGCAGAATCCCCCTATCACCACTTCTGTGCTCTCTTGGGGTAGTAGGTGCACTTTACACCTACCTTTCACGGTCTTAGGGTGGGCTATTTTTCTAACCCTCACCGTTTTCTTACAGTCCCAGCAACCCTCTACAAGCTCACATAGATTTGGGGTCCATTCTTGGTTTGCATTCCACTTTTGGAGTGTATGGTTTGTGTTGCCCCTATACTTATGTGCTCCTATTGCAATCTATTGTAATTTTACACTGCTTGCATTACTTTTCTTGCTATTACCTGCATAATTTTGGTTTGTGTACATATATCTTGTGTATATATCTTATCCTCACACTGATGCTACTCACTGAGATATTTTTGGCATATTGTCATAAAAATAAAGTACCTTTATTTTTAGTACTTCTGTGTATTGTGTCTTCTTATGATATTGTGCATATGACACCAGTGGTATAGTAGGAGCTTTACATGTCTCCTAGTTCAGCCGAAGCTGCTTTTCCATAGCTACCTTCTATCAGCCTAAGCTGCTAGAAACACCTCTTCTACACTAATAAGGGATAACTAGACCTGGCACAAAGTGTAAGTACCTCTGGTACCCACTACAAGCCAGGCCAGCCTCCTACACTGCCTCACAAATTGTCCTTGCCTACAAGGCTCGCCCTAGCCTAGGGGAACCCACAGCCCACCTCCCCCACCCAGATACCTCTTAATGCGCGCAGAGTCAGATGGATGTGAGTGTACTCATCCCCTTGTGGCTGCTGTGATGCCCTCAAGCGCCCATCCAACTCCGGATACGCCACCGCCAGGATCCAGAAAATCAGGGGGGTCATGGTGCGACGGGCACACCTCCCACGTTGGGAGGCCATCCCCAGCTGGGCCTCCGCTGTCTTCTTTCTCCAGCGGCGAAGGTCCTCCCATCTTTTACGGCAGTGGGTGCACCGTCTGTGGTGGACCCCCAGGGCCTGGACATCCTTGGCGATGGCACGGCAAATATCCTTCTTCTGCTGGGCGCTGACCTACAGGAATAGTACAGGGGAAAAGGTTAAACATTAACCGTCCGGACCATCAAAGTCATTGGCCCACATTCCCACCCTTGCCCTGACATACATACACTCAATGTCGTATCATAGACGTCTCTCCCCCCCCCCATCTCCCATCCACACCACTCCAAACAGGCATTGCCCATACAGCAGGCTCACAGTATACTCACCTGTTTGTCTGGAGGACTGTACAACTGTACAACTGGTCAGCGCCCAGCAGAAGAAGGATATTTGCATGTACTGGGGGAGGACCCCATCCACTAGTTTCCCCAACTCCTCCGATGTGAAGGCAGGGGCCCTTTCCCCAGACACTGTAGCCATTGTCGCTTTCAGACTGAGGTCACAGCAGCACTTGCAGTGTAGGTCCTCTCCTGTCGAAGATCAGGTATCAAGTGAGTGAACACAGAGAAAATGGCAGTCACGTCCGCGGCGGTGCGTACCGTCACCGCCGGCAATACATCGACATTGGCTCCTGGGACCCATAGGGTCCAATGTTAACCAATGCAGGATTGCGCCACATTGTTTGACCGCCTACCGCAAATGTGTACAACCCCAGCGCAGTTACCTCATATTCCCTTGTCCCACATTACAGGTCAGGCAGCCGCCATTTCAGGGGGCCACATTGCATTAATTTTAAATGTGTCACACATATCTAGGCCTTGCATACACACTAAGACAGGCACATAGCGGATTGACAATTGTGTGTAATAAAGTTGTTTTTTTTGTACCTCAGTGTTGGCTGACCCTCTGATCGCTGTTCTCATCTATAGAGCACGTCCGCTGGGGCAGGTGAGGAGATGGTGGCATCCTCCGGTGTACAGACCGCTGGTGGACCTGTCGACAATGGAAGAGCGACATGTAATAGTCAACTACAGACTTGATCGTGCCACACTCCAGGAACTGTGTGCCCAGTTGGAGCCAGACCTGATGACAGCTATCCGCCATCCCACAGGAATCCCCCTCTAGTGCAGGTCCTGTCAGTACTCCATTTCCTGGCAAGTGGGTCTTTTTCAAACTACAGTGGCCATAGCATCAGGGATGTCCCAACCTTTCTTCTCAGACGTGTTGTCCAGAGTGTTGTCTGCCCTGCTGAAACACATGCGCAGCTACATCGTTTTCCCTCCGGTTGAGGATTTGCCTACAGTGAAACCTGACTTCTATGCTCTGGGACATATCCCCAACATCATAGGTGCCATTGATGGGACACATGTGGCCTTGGTACCCCCCCGCAGGAGTGAACAGGTGTACAGAAACCGGAAGAGCTACCATTCTATGAATGTGCAGATGGTGTGTTTGGCTGACCAGTACATCCCCCATGTGAACGGCAAGTTTCCGGGCTCAGTGCATGACGCTTACATTCTGAGGAATAGCAGCATCCCTTATGTGATGGGGCAACTCCAGAGGCACCGTGTGTGGCTATTAGGTGAGGACAAAGACCCTATACAGTGTGAATAGTTGTCTGGGTCTGGGGTTGTCCTTAAGGGTTAGTGTGTGTCTAACAGTTGTCCCTCGACATTTGCAGGTGACTCTGGCTATCCAAACCTTTCATGGCTACTGACCCCAGTGAGGAATCCCAGGACAAGGGCAGAGGAGCGCTACAATGAGGCACATGGGTGAACTAGGAGGGTTATAGAGAGGACCTTCTGCCTCCTGAAGTCCAGGTTCCCGTGCATCCATATGACAGGTGGTTCCCTTTACTACTCACCAAAGAAGGTGTGCCAGATCATCGTGGCCTGCTGTATGCTGCACATCCTGGCTTCATGACAACAGGTGCCTTTTCTGCAGGAGGATTGTCCTGAAGGAGGTGTTGTGGCAGCTGTAGAGCCTGTGGACAGTGAAGAAGATGAGGCAGAATAAGAGGACATAGACAACAGAAACACCGTGATCCAACAATACTTCCAGTGATACACAGGTAAGAAGACATCACTGCCTCCTACATCTGATAAAATTGTTCGACCTCTCATCTGTCTGTCACTTTCACCCAGTGTATGGACCCTAAATTGTCACTTTCCCTTTCGATTTCACAGATGTGGGTCCCACTGTGTGACCTCTGCTATGTTACCTCATGGACTAGAGCTGTGTGACATAGGTATGTTGACAATAGAATGGACATTGCTGTTTCCCGCAGTTATTGCAATTACACATTTGTGAAAGCACAGACTGACTCCAGACTGTTTTGTGGTTCAAGGGTGTTTATTTAAGTGCAAAATAGTGGAGGGGGTTGGAAAAGGTTAGGGGAGATGGTGGAGGCATGTCCATGGCAGAGTCCATTCTATTTGTCTCACAGGTGCATTGTCCAAAGGGGCATAGGAAGTGGAGCTAGGGCAGTTTAATAATGGACAAGTTGACAAAGTGGGACAGAAGGATGACATTCAGGGTGGTCTCGTTTCTTGGCGGGGTTTTGGCATTGTTCTCTGTCTTTGTCCTGGATCTCAGGGACTGCTTGTGGGGTGGTTCTCCGTCTGCAGGGGGTGGGGTGCTGGTGTCGTGGTCCTGTGGCGGTGCCTCCTGTCCACTAGCACCAGCAGAGGTGGTGGGCAGTTCATCATCCAGGCTAGTGTCAGGGGCCCCTTGTTGTGCCACAGTGACCCTCCTGGTGTTCACGAAGTCCTTCAGCACCCCTACAATGATGCCCAGGGTGGTATTGATGGATTTGAGTTCCTCCCTGAACCCCAAATACTGTTCCTCCGGCAGACACTGGGTCTCCTGAAACTTGGCCAGTAACGTTGCCATCGTCTCCTGGGAATGATGGTATGCTCCCAAGATGTTGGAGAGGGCTTCATGGCGAGTGGGTTCGCTGGGCCTGTCCTCCCCCTGTTGCACAGCAGACCTCCCAGTTCCCCGGTTTTCATGGGCCTCTGTCCCCTGAACCGTGTGCCCACTGCCACTGCCCCCAGGTCCCTGTTGTTCTTGGGGTGGTGGGTTAGCCTGGGGTCCCTGTAGTGGTGGACACACCGCTGCTTGACGTGTCCTGGGGACAGAAGTATGGGCCCGCTGGGTGGGTGCTGTGCTGGTGTTTCCTGAGGGGGGAGGCTCTGTGGTGGCCTGTGACTGTGTCAGGGGAACTGACTGTCCTGAGGTCCCAGATGGGCCGGGCTGGTCATCTAGATCCACCACCAGTTGGACAGAGCTGCTGTCATCACTGTGGGCCTCTTCTGTGGGTGGAGTGGACATGTCTGGAACCCTCTGTCCGGTGATGTTGGGTATGGGTCCTGCAGGGGTGTAAAGGCATGATTATTGCATCTGTGTGTGCCATGGTGTGCAATGGGTGAGTGACCCTGTACCCCAGTGCTTACATTCTTGTGTAGGACCTTGTGTGTTAATTGTTTCGGGGTCTGTGTGGGTATGTGTAGTGGACATGAATTGGTGATAGGTGTCCATGCTTTGTTGTTGCATGCAGGGCTTGGTGTTGGGATAGTGGGACATATGTGAGGAGTTGGAGTGATGGGGTGAGGGTGGGGGTATGTGATGGCATGCAGGTAGGGTGGGGGATGAACTACTTAAGATTTGACTTACCAGAGTCCATTCTTCCAGCTACTCCTGTGAGGCCCTCAGGATGCAGTATAGCCAAGACCTGCTCCTCCCATGTTGTTAGTTGTGGGGGAGGAGGTGGGGGTCCGCCACCAGTCCTCTGAACCGTAATGTGGTGTCTTGAGACCACGGAACGCACCTTCCTCCGTAGGTCGTTCCACCTCTTCCTGATGTCATCCCGTGTTCTTGGGTGCTGTCCCACTTTGTTGACCCTGTCCACGATTCTGCACTATAGCTCCATCTTCCTAGCTATGGTGGTGTGCTGCGCCTGTGATCCGAATAGCTGTGGCTCTACCCAGATGATTTCCTCCACCATGACCCTGAGCTCCTCCTCAGAAAACCTGTGTTGAAGTAAGCCTCAGCAAGGCCTGCTAGTGCAAGGGGTTCACCCTTTTCTGCACAAAGTCCTCAGACCATATAGGAAGAAGTTGGCACAGAAACTGAAATAAAAGACAAAGGCCCATATTTATACTTTTTGACGCTAAACTGCGCTAACGCAGTTTAGCGTCAAAAAATTTTGCGCCGTCTAACGCCATTCTGAAGCGCCATGCGGGCGCCGTATTTATGGAATGGCGTTAGCCGGCGCAAGCAGACCGGCGCTGCCTGGTTTGCGTGGAAAAAAACCACGTACACCAGACAGCGCCGGCGTAGGGGGAAAATGGCGTATGGGCGTCTTAAAATGGGGCAAGTCAGGTTACGTCGAAAAACTCGTCGTAACCCGACTTGCGCCATTTTTTTTCGACGCCCATCCCCCATCAACATGACTCCTATCATTGTAAAGATAGGAGTCATGCCCCCTTGCCCAATGGCCATGCCCAGGGGACTTCTGTCCCCTGGGCATGGTCATTGGGCATAGTGGCATGTAGGGGGGCACAAATCAGGCCCCCCTATGCCACAAAAATTTTTAAAAAAAATACTTACCTGAACTTACCTTAATGTCCATGGGATGGGTCCCTCCGTCCTTGGGTGTCCTCCTGGGGTGGGCAAGGGTGGCAGGGGGGGTCCCTGGGGGCAGGGGAGGGCACTCTGGGCTCATTTTGAGCCCACTTGTCCCTTAACGCCATGCCTGACCCAGGCGTTAAAAAGCGGCGCAAATGCGCCGTTTTTGGCCACGCCCACTCCCGGGCGTCATTTTTGCCCGGGAGTATAAATACCACGTAAAGGCCTGGGAGTCATTTTTTAAGACGGGAACGCCTCCCTTGCATATCATTAACGCAAGGAAGGGGTTCACGCTAAAAAATTACGCACACTCCGGGCACTTTGGCGCCCGAAGCGTCTAACGCCATAGTATAAATATGGCGTTAGTTGGCGTTAGTTTAGCGTCGAATTTGCGTCGAAAAAAACGACGCAAATTCGGCGCAACCAGAGTATAAATACGGCCCAAAGTTTATTAAACCTCATGAGGTGGTACTACAGTTCAAACAGCACCCTTCGGTAATGTTTGAAGTAGCACACTGAACTGAGAGAGCATGGTCCTTTTATACCCACGCAGGAGCTAAAAAGAGGTGGTACAATTATAGAAGCAAGACTTCTATACATATAAGGTCATGTGGAAATGCACAGTCGACAGGTAGGAGGGGCTAACAGTTTTCAAGGACTAACAGCTGCAGACCTTACTGGGCATGTGCGAAAGAGGGAGATGCTAAATATAACTTGTCACTAGGCAGATTTTCAAGAGTAGTTAACAGAAAGGTAGGACAGAGCAGATGGTGAGCACATGGCAGCATGTGGCAGAGGAAATGGCTGCCATGAATACAAAATGGATTCCACGAAATATTCACAATAGTTGCTAAATACAAGATGTCTTCTGCTAATGCTTAATCTAATTGCTGCTAAACTACAACAGACGACCCTTTCAGCATTAGCTGAAGACATTCGTCTTTCTGTGATAATCTAAATATTCATCTTGTATATTTATGCTCATCATTTCAGCTATTTCCTTATCTAACATGTGTTGTGCTTTCATTTCTGTAATATTTCTTTTTAGTAGGAATTCAAGCAGTAATACACATGGAGCAGTACATTGGACCACACTGAATACAGATATAGCATGTGAAAAATATTGCAGTCATCGCACACACCTGACCACCCAACAGGTAGTTGGTAATATCCATAGTTACCACAAACAAAATATGTATTATGTGAAGCTGTAAAACTACTATTATTTACACCCTCAATAGTTAAAATCAAGGTACAATCGCTTATCCCACTGGAATTCACCCAATGCAATGTATACATAAATCTGCTTTCATTTTTGTAACAGAAATCACAAATTGATCTTTCTTGTCAGTCTCTTATATTTGTGAAGACATATGGTATTGAAACATTGTCTGGTTGATACTCTTCCCATTCCCATTTAGTTCCTTTGGCTTGGGGATACCCATCTTTGTCTTGGTAGCATACTTTATTAAGGCGGAAAAAAAAAAAGTCCGCCCTCTGTACGTTTTCCAGATGCAAACAAAAGTGTGTACCAAGCTTGACAAGAACCATTGTGTGAAAAAGGAAGAGGAATAAAAGGTGTTCCTCCTTTCTTTTGATGCGCAGGTATCATTCCACATACCCAACAGTTAGTAGTATTTGTAGCATTATGAGTATGATGCAACATCTGAATTAAAGTATTATTGAAGTACGATTGACGGTGCTTCTGCTCATGATAGGGAAGCGTAAAGTAATAGTGATCCTCTAGTACTGGAGTAGTGGCAACAAAAAACTCACGAGCAGGAGCCTTCTTTTCAACAAACCAGGTGATTATTGCTATAACCACTAAAACAACAACAAATCCCATAGTACTAATGATCAGTTTGTTATTCATTTTAGCAACAGTGATAATCAACCCTTTCAGAAATTAATTAAAAACAATCGTTGGAGCTCTTATCCCTGGGCAGCCTCTGATTTCTTCACCAAGGGCCAAGACCGGTGTCACTACTCTAATGCATGGCTGATCCACCCCCCTTGCCACATTGGCTCTCCGTTTCACTAACCCAGGGCGGTAGCTCAACCAGTTTTAAAAAAAAAATCAGATTCTTTCCTCGGTCTCAAATTATATCGCGACACTCCAGAAGTCGTATGGTCAGGAAGAACTCCGCAGATTCGTCAGGTGATATAGCACGGCCTTTCTCTGTAGTCAAAATCTCTCGATGATCGGTCAGCACAGCAGTTTCCACCAAGGTAGGTAGCCCTCTCTTGCAGTGAGTACTATGGACCCAATTCTTTCGGTTTGTCACTCGAACTGCTGTCCTTGTCGCAAGGAGTACCTGTTCTGGGCCCCCGCTACCTTGGTTCCAAGCTGCTTGATCTTTCAAAGGACTTAATCATCACCTGGTCACCAGGTCGGAGTTCATGGCCTTCACCTGTAGATCTGTCAGGAAGTGCTTCTCGAACCTGTTGATGAATAGAAACCAAATTGTCGGTTAACTGTGCCAAATAATCATTCATCAGGACACAAGGTACATCATATACAGAATTTGGATTATGAACTCCCCAAATGTTCATTGGCCTTCCAAACACCACTTCTTAGGGTGTAAGGCCAATTCAAGAGTGTGGCACTGACCTAATAGACAATAATGCCAACGGTAATGCATCCGGCCAAGTTAAGGATGTGGAAGCCTGTATCTTCGCTAACTTCAGCTTCAAAGTAGCATTATACCTTTCCACCAACCCTTCAGATTGTGGATGGAAAACCGCATGGAACTTCTGTTTGATTCCTAATCCTTTCAGGACATACTTAATAACTTCCCCAACAAAATGGGGTCTGTTATCATTCCATAAAAGTCTGCAAACACCAAACCTAGGGAAAAATTATTTCAAAAGCACCTTCGCTGTGGTAATGGCAGTATTATCCTTTGTGGGGTACGTCTCTATCCATTTACTGAAGGCACATACCACCACCAAGACATACTTTAAATTGTTGCAGCGTTCAAGCTGAATATAATCCATTTGTAGAACTTCAAAAGATGCAGTTGGTGTAGCAAACCCTCCCGCAGGCGTACATGTCCCTTTTCCAGGTTTGTATTGTAAACTGATCAAACAAGACTGTACTACTCTCTTAGCTGTACTGGAAATATCTGGATGCTCCCAAACTTGCGTAAGAAACTTCGTTATTGTTGAAGCTCCAACATGTGCCAGCCCATGTGCCATCTGAACCATAGGTTGTACAAAAGCTATAGGAAATTTCCATTTATCCATCTGCTTATTCCACCAACAGCCCTCATCATCCAATTCTCCTTCTTCAGACCATTGCTCACGTTCTTTCACAGAAGCAGATTTCTGTATATCTAATACGTCTTGTCTAGCATTATGCCAACGTTCAGCTTGTGACTTCACTATATACATAGAAGTAGTACATCGCTGCATCGCAGTCTCAAGTGCTACGCGGTCCGCAAGAGCATTACCTTGCCCTATCTTATCGGTCACTTTCTTATGTGCACTACATTTCACAATAGCTAGTTTCTTTGGATATGTCAATGCAGTCAAGAGGTTATGCACTAATTCTCAGTGCATTATCTGCATCCCGTGGGATGTGAGAAAGCCTCTCTCCTTCCAAAGCAAACCAAAATCATGAGCCCCTCCAAAAGCATAGCGGCTGTCTGTATAAATGTTCACACATAAGTCAGTACTAAGCTCACATGTTTGTGTCAAAGCTATAGTTCAGCTGCTTGAGCTGACTTCTGTGGTATACGAGCTGTCTCCACTACTGTGTGTATTGTGGTGATTGCATATGCAGTTGAGGTCGTACCGTCTGGCAACTTGAAACAAGACCCATCAACCCACAATTCCCTGTCTACATCTGGAAGGGGCGTATCTTGCAAATCAATACGACCCTTTGTCTGTTCTTCGGTAAGGAATATACAATCATGTGTTTCTTGTGACTGAGGCTGAGTCACCGGATATGGCAACAAAGTGGCTGGATTTAGTGTTGCACATCTCTTCAGTGTAATGTGAGGAGCCAGCAATGTCAATTCATATCCTGTCATGCGAGCGCTAGTTAAATGTTCTTTCTTTGTTTAATTTAAAAGAGCATCAACCGCATGGGGTACTAACACCAACAGCTTATGTGACAAAACTATCCCTTCACTCTGACGTATTGACACAGCTGTTGCGGCAACTGAACGAAAACACCCAGGCAACGCTCGAGCGGCAGTGTCAAGTACTGCTGAAAAATATGCACAGGGACGCTGCTTATCGCCATGTGTCTGTACTAAAACTGACAATGCACATCCATCTTTCTCATGTACGTAAAGTGCAAAAGGCTTCATGTAATCTGGAGTACCTAACACTGATGCTGAACAAAGGGCTTGTTTTAGCTGCCGGAAAGCAGTCTCACATTCATCTGTCCATGGGAGGGGCATTGGAGTATCTTTAGTCAAAAGTGCTAGCAAAGGTTTGACAATGTGTGAAAACCCTAATATCCATTGCCTACAAAAAGAAGTAAGACCAAGGAATGCACGAACATCTTTCTGAGTAGAGGGTACTGGTGTGTCTAAAATTGCTTGAATATGATCTGATGTAAGTGCACGGCCCTCCTTAGACAAAAGGTGACCTAAATAGGTTACCTTTGGTTTATAATATTGCAATTTCTTTCATGACACTTTATGATGGTGTGAAGCAAGAAAAGAAAGTAAGGACAAAGTGCACTTTTCACATTGCTCAGGGGTATCAGCTGGCAACAAAATATCATCGACATATTGTATGAGAGCCACACCTTCAGGCAAAACAAAAGAATCAAGTTGTCCAAAGTCATAGTACAAGAACTAATTGCTCCCTCAACTTTCTCATAAAAGGCAGCTGTATTTTTCCGCGGGTCAGGTAATGCTATTTTAAGTGCCATTACATCTGCCCTATTCCAAGGAGTATACACCCAATTATAAATAAAATAACCCTTTACATCAACAGAAGTTTTATCATCACTTGTACCCAATCCTTTAGGAGGAACATACAAAGGTGCGGACTCCCGCATTGGTTTCGCGTGAACTATCATAGTCTTATCTGTTCCAAAGATGGAAGCTTGCACCCCGCCGGTCTGAGATGTCCGTGCAACTACATCCACAGCCCTTTTCTCCTCTTGCAAACGGACTGCCACAACACATAATTTCACCAAACGCCTGATTGCATCAGCCACCTGGGAGAAAACAAAAAGACCATCACACATTTGCTTATGATCAGCTGCTACATCATCGGACTCTAACTCATCAGAATATTTCCGATATAGTTCAATAACTTCTGTGTCAAATGCCTCAGTAAAATATAGCTGCTCCTTTTCTGTCCACCCTTTCATGTTGTCTAAAAGTTCAGAAGCAGAGACAACGCTACAAATTGTTTTACGAGCAATAGATCTAAGCTCAGACGCACGTCAGCAGGCAGCATAGAGTGACTGTCTCGCATCTTCTGTTGCTCCGAACCGGAGGCCTTAGCTAACTCATGAGGGGCAGAAGGAATGACATACTGAGGTGGAGGGCGATCCAGTAACAAAAAATAATTGTGTGGTTTATTAAGGATAGGATAGATAGGTTGCCTAATGGTGTATTGGCCAGTTACCTTTAATTTACGTTCTTTCTCTTCTAGCTCCTTTAAGTCATTTATTTCTTTCTTTCTCATTTCCGATGCTTTCACATATACATTCTTCTGCTGCTCTTTCTCAAGCAAGGCTTGCTCACGCTTCACTTGTCCATGCACTTCTTTCTCCCACATTCGTACAGAGTCAAACATATCTTGCCTAGACTTTCGCTTACACATACATTGTGCCACATACTCAATCTTTCGCAAATCAAATGACCCATGCATAGGCCAACGGAACTCAGGATCCGCACAAGTGTATTTATTCCATAATGTGCTGTACATTATAAAAGAAAGACCATATTTAACATACATATCTCTATTGGGCGTCCCCTCTGGGGGTGCCGGTTGCAATTCTTCCAGTCTCAAATTGGTACCATTACAAAAGCAACACATTCTACGAAGTGCGCTAAAAACAGGCATGCCAAAAATAGTGCAGAATATGCAGTATTATAATCAAAGTAGCACTTAATGTGCCGTTCAAATCAAAATTAAATTGGAGAGAATTCTCCTCATTACCTGCCTATATAAATTGCAATTTATATATCAATTCAAAGGACACAAATTGACTAGTCACCCAAAACACGAGAGCCACAGTAAGTAGTGCTAAACTTCATTACCAAACAAAGGCATCAAAACCCACAGCAAGTGCTGTAAAACGGCTCTTACCAATCACAGGGTGTCCAGGTTCCAACTGCCAATTCTAAAATCGACTAAATGGTCACTGCATAATGAATGAACAAAAAGGATCTCAGTCGAGGACCGGCGCCACCTGGATGGTCAAGTCAGAAGGAAGGGAAAAACGCTGTGGTTGCCAAGACTCGGGTCTCCTCAGGCATTGATCGTCCGCAGCGAGATCCCAATTCTTCGTCGCGACCAATCCGTTGGGCGTCCGAGTCGCCGATGAGTCCCTGTTCGGGCGCCAATTTGTTGAAGTAAGCCTCAGCAAGGCCTACTAGTGCAAGGGGTTCACCCTTCTCTGCACAAAGTCCTCAGACCATATAGGAAGAAGTTGGCACAGAAACTGAAATAAAAGACAAAGATTATTAAACCTCATTAGGTGGTACTACAGTTCAAACAGCACCCTTCGGTAATGTTTGAAGTAGCACACTGAACTGAGAGAGCATGGTCCTTTTATACCCACGCAGGGGCTAAAAGGAGGTGGTACAATTATAGAAGCAAGACTTCTATACATATAAGGTCATGTGGAAATGCACAGTCGACAGGTAGGAGGGGCTAACAGTTTTCAAGGACTAACAGCTGCAGACCTTACTGGGCATGTGCGAAAGTGGGAGATGCTAAATATAACTTGTCACTAGGCAGATTTTCAAGAGTAGTTAACAGAAAGGTAGGACAGAGCACATGGTGAGCACATGGCAGCATGTGGCAGAGAAAATGGCTGCCATGAATACAAAATGGATTCCGCAAAATATTCACAATAGTTGCTAAATACAAGATGTCTTCTGCTAATGCTTAATCTAATCGCTGCTAAACTACAAAACCTGGGGTGTCTTTGCAGTGCCATGGGGTGGTGTGGGTGATGTGTTAGGTGGTGTGTGTTGTGATGTGTGGGGTAATGTTTAGGGGTGTGTGGTGTTTTGTGTGTGGATGTGTATGTGTGATGGTGTTGTGTGCCTCTGTATGCTGGTGTGGTCTTTGCTGTGCTGTCTCTCTGCTTCTGCCAAATTGTTTGTTGTAAGTGTTTGTGAGTAATGTGGGTGTGTGTTTTATATTGTATTGGGTGTGTGGGAGTGTTGTGTGTAGGTGTATCAGGTGTGTGTATTTGGAATTGTCCAATGTGGTAGTGTTTTGTAAATGTGTGTGTATTTTGAGCGCAGCAGTGTGTACCGCCAATGGAATACCGCGGTTGAAAGACCGCCGCGTGGATTAGTGGGTCGTGATAGTGTGGACGTATTCCTGTTGGCGTGACGGTGGAGGTTTTGTTATTGCCAGTTTATCACTGACCTTTTGTGTGGCGGACTTGTGTGGGTGTCTAGATTTTGGCGGATTCTGAGCTGTGGGTCGTAATAGCTGTAGCGGATTTCCGCGACGGTGTGTTGGCGGTCTTCTGCACAGCGGTAAGCAGGATTTACTGCCAATGCTGTAATGAGGGCCTAAATCATTTCAATTGGAGTTTGTCAATAAAACCATCTACAAATTGTAATTTGTGTAACCAGATTTGGCCTTTCTGACCATTGATTAAGCTTTTTGTGCACCTGGAAAACAGTGAAAAAAATCAACAGAGTAGCCTAGCCTGTGATGGAATGAAGGGTTTCATTTACGGGGCCCATGGCACTTGCTGTGCCGCACTGGACCACCAGGAAACAAACCGCATCTACAAGATATGGCACATTTCAATCATCGCTCCCTTGCGCTGGTGCACAAATTGCTACCTAGCGTCAACACAGGCACCCTTGCACCATCGTGCAAGGATGCCGTCATTATGGGGATGATTGTTTTTGTGCAGGAAGGGTCACCTGCCTGCACAAAAGCAGTCATAGGAGGTATTTTCCTCTGTCTTTGTGTGCTGCAGAACAGAGAGGAAAAAATGGGGAGAAATACTGTAAAGATATTTTTCCCCGTTGTGTTATTCTTAAGCAACCCTTGTGGTGGTGTAGAAATATGACACATTCCACGACTTGTAAATCTGGGAATGCTTCAGTTTCCTTTCAAGTTCGATGGGTGTTGCATACGCACACACCAAGCAACACCCATGGAACACCACTTTCACACAGTGTTATGTATGAAAAGGGTCCACATTTGCAATGCCATGAAAAGCTACACAAGGTGGCTTTGCATGGCCTTGTAAATATGGGCTGTCACACTGCGCCACCGGAGAATAAAAAAATGACACTCCGGTGGCATAGTGTGCTGCTAGGGCCTCAGTCCTGAGTATAACTTCTGTGGCCTGTAGGAACTGGGGTGGATTGTTAGCACACAGATTTGGGTTTACTCCATCGTTCTTTTGCTCACACTGCCACCCCAGTTTGGCCTCAACTATATGCAAATTGGTCTTGACCCTGCTCCCCATGAGAACAGTCCATCCCGAACTGCCAGACCAGGTCCTCCCTGGACCAGAAGCAAGCATCCTGGGACCGGTTTCTGAGTATCACCCCTCATCAGCCAAGCTAGCTTGAATCCAATAGCAATGTGAGCAAGGGACCCACGTCTGGGCATACCCTGGCCAACTTACGACAACTTTAGCAACACAAAAAGATGATGGATTGAGTCCTGAAACTTTACAAACACTCACCCCCAGTCACAAATCTGGGTTTAATCCATGGTTCTTGTGCTCACTATGCTACCCCAGTTTGGACCCAGCCATATGCAAATCAGTCTTGACCCTGTTCCCCATGGGAACAGTCCAGCCCGAACTGCCAGGTCGGGTCCTCCCTAGACCAGAAACAAGCATCCTGGGACCGGTTTCAGGCTATCACCCATCATCAGCCAGGCTAGCTTGAATCCAGTGGCGCAGTTAGCCCGGGACCCATGTCTGGACATACCCGGCGCACTTATGGAGACAAAAGTAAAAAAATAAAAAGTAAATGATGGACCGAATGCGGAACCAATAAAACATTCACCCCCAGTCACAGATTTGGGTTTAATCCATCAAATCTTTTGCTTACTATGCCACCCCAGGTTGGACCCAGCCATATGCAAATCAGTCTTGACCCTGTTCCCCATGGGAACAGTCCAGCCCAAACTGCCAGGCCAGCTCTGCCCTGGACCGGAAACAAGCGGCATTCCGTCCATCATTTGTGTTTGTTTACTTTTGTCGCCATAAGTGGACCGGGTATGCCGCATCTAGGAAGGTGCGTTGAAAATTTCCCAGCACGGCAGTCTGTTCATGGATTTTCAATCTTGGTCTGCCAGCTTCACCTTCCACGGCCCCAGGAACTGGATATGGCACCACTTGGCATGGCAGGAGTCTCATCAGAGGTCCAGGTGCTGGCAGGGGAAGTCTTTGATGGCCCTGAGACTTCAACAACAGGAGGCAAGCTCAGGACAAGCCCATGGAAATTTCTTCACAAGCAGGAATGCACAACAAAGTCCAGTCTTTGTCTCCTTGCACAGTCAGAAGCACCAACTGCAGGATAGCTCCACAAATCACAGTCACAGGCAGGAAGCACATCTCCTCAGCTCTTCAGCTCTTCTCCAGGCAGAGGTTCCTCTTGATTTCCAGAATGATCTAATTTTCCAAGGGTTTGGGTGCTCTTCTTATACCCATTTCTGCCTTTGAAGTAGGCCTACTTCAAAGTAAAGCGTCTCTTGTTTGTGAACTCCTGCCTTGCCCAGGCCAGGTTCCAGACACACACCAGGGAGTTGGAGACTGCATTGTGTGAGGGCAGGCACATCCCTTTCCGGTGTGAGTTACCACTCCTCCCCTCACTCCTAGCACAGATGGCTCATCAGGATATGCAGGCTACACCCAAGCTCTCTTTGTGTCACTGTCTAGAGAGAGGTGAAAACAGCCCAATTGTCAAATTGATTCAGAGAGGGAATCCACAAACAAGCAGAGTCACAGAATGGTTTAAGCAAGAAAATGCCTACTTTCTAAAAGTGGCATTTTCAAACACACAAAACTCTCAAAACCAACTTCACAGAAAGATGTATTTTTAAATTATGAGTTCAGAGACCTCAAACTCCACATGCCTATCTTCTCCCAAAGGGAATCTATGCTTTAATAATTTTCAAAGGCAGCCCCCTGTAGGAAAGTAGCCTCTTTCTAGCATGGTTACCCCCACGTTTTGCCCCCACGTTTTGCCTGTTTGTGAGTGTGTCAGTGTGTTTTTACTGTGTCACTGGGATCCTGCTAGCCAGGACCCCCGTGCTCATAGACAAAAACCTATTTGTCAGTGTGTTTTGTCTGTCTCACTGGGATCCTGCTAGCCAGGACCCCAGTGCTCATAGTTTGTGGCCTAATTTGTATGCTTGTGTAGTACCTAACTGTGTTACTGAGGCTCTGCTAATCAGAACCTCAGTGCTTATGCTCTCTCTGCTTTTAAATTTGTCACTGTAGGCCAGTGACTTCATTTACCAATTTCATTGGCACACTAGACCCCCCTTATAAGTCACTAGTATATGGTACCTAGGTACACAGGGCATTGGGGTTCCAGGAGATCCATATGGGCTGCAGCATTTCCTTTGCCACCCATAGAGAGCTCAGACAAACCTTTACACAGGACAGCCATTGCAGCCACACTATTTCACAGCCATTTTCACTGCACTTAAGTAACTTATAAGTCACCTATATATCTAACCTTCACTTGCTGAAGGTTAGGTGAAAAGTTACTAAATGTGAGGGCACCCTTGCACTACAAAATTGCCCCCACATAGTTCAGGGCCATTTCCCCGGAATTTGTGAGTGCGGGGATGCCATTACTCGCGTGCACTACATATAGGTCAATACCTGTATGGAGCTTCACAATGGTGACTTCGAATATGGCCAAGTAACATGTTTAAGATCATGGAATTGTCCCCCCATTCCAAATTTGGTATTGGGGATCCAATTCCATGCATCCTGGGGGCTCCACCATGGAACCCCAGTACTGCCAAACCAGCTGTCTGAGGCTTGCACTGAAGCTACAGCTGCTGCCACCTCACAGACAGGGTTCTTCCCATCTGGGGTCTGGGCAGCCCAGTCCCAGAAAGGCAGAAAACAAGCATTTCCTCGGAGACCCGTGTGTTACACCCTCCCCCTTTGGAAATAGGTGTTACAGGCTGGGAGGGGTAGCCTCCCCCAGTCTCTGGAAATGCTTTGAAGGGCACAGATGGTGCCCTCCTGCGTAAACCAGTCTACACCAGTTCAGGGACCCCTTCTCACCTGCTCTGGTGGGAAACTGGACAAAGGAAAGGGGAGTGGTGACTCCCATGTCCATCACCACCCCAAGGGTGGTGCCCAGAGCTCCTCCAGTGTGTCCCAGACTTCAGCCATCTTGCTTTGCAAGGTGTGGTGGCACTCTGGAGGGCTCTGAGTGGCCAGTGCCAGCAGGTGATGTCAGAGACCCCTCCTGATAGGTCCATACCTGATAAGGTAGCCAATCCCCTTCTCAGGGCTATTTAGGGTCTCTTCTGTGGGTTCTCTTCAGATTCTACTTGCAAGTTTCCTTCAGGAACCCTCTGCAGCGACTTGAGACTCTTCTGACCTTGGATGAACCACAGCCTGCTCCAAGAAACGCTGTAACTGCAACAAAGTGTCTACAAGAGACACTTTTCTTCAGCAGCCTCAGCTCCAAGTCAGCAACATCAACAGTTTCCAATGTGTTCATGCTCTGGGGACTCCCTGTCTTCATCCTGCTCCAGAAGAACTGAAGAAATCTCCTGTGGAGTGACGGAGTCACTCCCCTGCTCCAAGCAGGCACCTTCCAAGATGACGAAGGGTAATATGGTACTCCTCTCACAGTGACAAGCATGTTCCTAAGGACACAGAGGGTAGACATCTTCGACATAGACTGTCCTGAGGTCCTGCTGATGCAATTTGGGGGATTTAAGACCTTGCCTTTCCCAAGGACGATGGTACCCCTGTGTACTGTGTCTTCTTCGCCTCCTGAGGCCTCTGTGCACTCTTTGAAAACTTACTTCATGTACAGCCAGGCCCGGTTCCCAGCACTCCATCCTGCAATGCTCATCTCGCTGAGTTGTTCTCCGGTGGCGTGGGACCTTCTTTTGTTGTGCTGCATCAACTCTGTTTTACACCTCCTTTGAACATGGATCCTGTGGTTTCTGGGGGTTCTGGCTGGCATCTTTAGGGCTCTCTAAAGTGCGGCGAGCACCCTCTTCCTCCTTACACAGAGTTGAGGCCCCCAGGTCCCTCCTGGGTCCATCCAGTGCCATTTTGACAAAAAATACACTTTTGTCGTAGCCAAGGCTTGTTTGCACCTTCGAACACAGAATCTCATCTGTAACAATCTTCACACTGTGGGATGTCTTTTGCATCATGCAGGAACCTGCTGGCATCTTGCATCTCTGCTGGCAGGGTGCATTTCTTCCCAGGGGACTCTTCTTTTGCAACCTCTTCTGGGTTGGCAGGGGCTCCTGTCCTTTCTGGAACTTCTTTCGACTTTTGGACTTGGTCCCCTTCCTTTGCAGGTCTTCAGGTCCAATAATCTAGCAGTTGTTCTTTACAGATTTGGTTGTGATTCACACTCCACTTTTTTAGTATATGGTCTGTGTTGCTCCAGACCTATTTTCTCCCATTGCATTCTATAGGATTTCCTACTGGTGCATTGTTCTATGACTATTTACTTGTCTAATTTTAGTGAATATATTGTGTATAATACTTACCTCCAGAAGGGGTATTGTCTCTAAGATATTCTTGGTACTGTGTCACCCAAATAAATACCTTTATTTTTGGTAACACTGAGTATTGTGTTTGCTTGTGTAGGAGTACTGTGTAACTATAAGTGGTATTGCATGAGCTTTGCATGTCTCCGAGTTCAGCCTAAGCTGCTCTGCTATAGCTACCTCTATCAGCCTAAGTTTCTAGAACACTACTACATTCACTAACAAGGGATATCTGGACCTGGTGTAAGGTGTAATTATCCAAGGTACCCACTACAAACCAAGCCAGCATCCTACACATACATTGTGCTTGGCACAGCCATGATGTGTGCCAAGCCTTTCCAAAGTGGTTCCATTAATGCATTGCACCACTTTGTAATGACAAAGCGGGGTAAATGGCAGGTTTGCGCCGTCTTACTGTCAAAGAGTTGACACTATGACAGTGCAAAGGTTGCACTAGGGGCTCTTACATATGCCCCATCATGATGGTTATGCAGAGATCATCATACATGTGTCCTGCATTTGCTGAATTGTTTTACATTTGAACAGCAGGCCTCAAGTGGCGCAGAGTCTCTTCATACAGGTTGCATACAACATGTTCACAACCATAACATGCAGCAGCCAGGCTTATCTACAACTGTCAGTGAAATGCTAAATGCAGCTGATTGTGTGGCAATGGGAGACTTAGCAACAATCCAGCCGATTTTGATTCCCAAATGGTCCAGCAGATCCTGCTCCCTTGCTATCAGATCTTCCCACCAATGTTTGAGCTGATGCTCAGTGCATTCAGTCTTGAATATGTGTCCCAGATGGTAGAAAACCTTGCCCCACTGCAGCTGCGCTGCCTCGGAGATGTAGCTGAGGATCACCCGGCCACCCATCTGCAGCATCAGAGGCAAGTAATGGGCCACCAACCAGATGAACCCCCCCAGTTCATCAGACAACATTCTCCCTATCCTACCCTTCCCAGACATTTCTAACAGGGAAATGTGTCACCCAAAACAAAATGTAAAATGAAACTTAAGCCCAACAACTACTCCAAACTATCCTAACAACTAAACTACCCCAGAAAGACATCCCAAAATACAATGACAAAAACAGTACACTATCATACAAATTGCAAGTAAATAGACAATTTAGACGCAAAAAACAGGATACAGCACAAAGGACACAACAAGCCCTCCAAACACACCACAGATCCACCAGCACCTCCAAAACACAACCACACACAGTCACAGAGGAACAGTCTTTGAAGTGAAAGTGAAACTACACTTACTGTACCATGCTTGCAGGTAGGATATCCTGGTACATCACTTCCTGGGCGTGTGTGTCATGTTTTTAGCGTCATGCATGTTTTTTTTGACTCATGAGAGTAATGCGTCGATTTTTCTCCATGGTACACTGAGAGTAGTGGTAACGTTGAATTGCCGCTCAGGGCCCAGGGGTCATTTTCACCATGTTGCGGTGTGTTGATGCATTTGCGTCTTTGTTTTTACGCATATAGTATTAGCATCATTTTTTCCATTGGAGCCCTTGAATGCACCCTGTCTCAATTCACATGTTACATGGGCTGTCCTACTATGTGGTATATGTTTTTGCGTACATGTGCAAGCCTATGCATTAATGCCATTACAGTGTCATTGGTATGTGCAACCAATACGTGTATTCATGTGCCAGATGTAGGTACTCACTCATGCTTTGTGCATTTGTACATGTGTCCCTATACTGTGTGCACCTGTATGTTGGCACATGTGTGCTATGTTTGTATATATGTGTATGACTAGTGAGTAGCAGGTGGAGTACATAGTTATGTCTGTAGACAATACATGTCTACATACCTACAAATATATTTGAATTTAGGCCCTGTCTCAAACACATGCTAAGGCATGTGCCAACCATTACATTTTGTACTCAGAGTATGCAGTGGACTGGGACTGCATTGACATCACGTATCCCCTGTCAAGTTGCGTGTGCATGTGTGTCTACACACAGGTTACTTGTCGTATTTAATTAGTTGTAGGTCAGCTATATATGTTCCATGGAGTTTCCCATGCATCTTAGTTGCTGCAGATGTCACGGACACGTGTGTTGGTATTCAACACTATGGCCCTCATTATGACATTGGTGTAGAAATGCCGCCTACCGCCACACTGACGGCCACCAACATACTGCCTCGGTGGGGAATAGCCATTCACCATATTATGACACACACAGACCAATCCGACAGAATACAGCCATGTACACAAATCCGCTAGCCCAAAGGTCAGTGAGAAACTGGCAGTCCCAAAATCCATACCATTACGTCAGCAAAACAACACCCATCACATTATGGCCCATGAATCACCATGGCGGACATTCAACGGCAGTAAACCATTGGAGGTACATACCGCTGCGCTCAGAGTGGACACCCACATACAAAACAACACTACATTGGGCAATACAGACAACACACACCTGACACTCATCATACACACCACACACACCAACCCACAGTCCTATAAAACACACACCCACATTACCCACAACCCTTTACCAACAATAATTACTGCCAGGAGGTTGACACGAACAGCACAGAGACAACTAGACACGCACACCACTCACACCCACACATCCCTCACGTACTCCACATCACACACCGCACCACATTACTCAACACACTCTCACCAACTCACACCACACAACACCCATGGCACCACAAAGGCACCCCGTTTCACTGAGGAGGAGTTAAGGGTCATGGTGGAGGAAATTGTCAGGGTAGAGCCACAGCTGTTTAGAGCACAGATACAGCAGATATCCATTGCAAGGAAAATGGAGCCATGACAGAGAATCGTGGACAGGGTCAACGCCGTGGGATAACACCCAAGAACAAGGTACGATATCAGGAAGAGGTGGAATGACCTAAGGGTAAAGGTACGTTCCATAGCAGCAATACCGAGGACTAGCGGTGGACCCCCACCTCCTCCCCCACAGCTCACAGCATGGGAGGAGCAGGGGCTGGTAGTACTGCATCCTGAGGGACTTGCTGGAGTAGCCGGAGGACTGGACACTGGTAAGTCAACATTTAACACTTATCACCCACATACCTGCATGCCATAACACCCCCTCAACCTCACTCCCATCACTCCACTCCATCACACACACTGCACCTACACATTTGACTAACCACAATGCCAGGCCCTGCATGCTGTACAAATGCATGGATACTCCTCCCAGCCCTGCATGGACACACATCACTAAAGCAGGCACAGCATAGGGAAACTAACATTCCCACAATACATCACCATAATCAATCAATCAATAATTTGTAGAGAGTGCTACTCACCTGCGAGGGTCTCAAGGCACTGGCGGGGAGGGGGAGTTGCTCCTGCTTGAACAACCAGGTCTTGAGGCATCTTCTGAAGGTCAGCAGGTCCTGGGTCTGCCATAGGTGGATGGGCAGGGTGTTCCAGGTCTTGGTGGCAAGGTGGGAGAACGATCTGCCGCTCTGTAGTCCTGTGGATGTGTGGAACGGTGGAGATGGCGAGGTTGGCGGAGCAGAGCTGTCGGTTAGGGGTGTAGAAGGTGAGTCGTTCGTTGAGGTAAGCTGGTCCGCGTTGTGGAGTGCTTTGTGGGCATGGGTGAGGAGCTTGAAGGTGATCCTCTTGTTGACGGGGAGCCAGTGTAGGTCTTCCAGGTGGGCTGAGATGTGCGTGCGGCATGGGATGTCGAGGATGAGGCATGTGGAGGCGTTCTGTAAATGTTGCAGTCTTTTCTGGAGTTTGGCCATGGTTCCCACATAGAAAGCGTTGCCGTTGTCCAGTCTGCTGCTGACGAGGGCCTGGGTGACCTTCCTTTTGGTTTTGGTGGAAATCCAACTGAAGATCTTGCGGAGCATTCGGAGGGTATTGAAGCAGGATGATGAGATGGCGTTGACTTGCTGGGTCATGGAGAGCGATGAGTCCAGGATGAATCCCAGGTTGCGTGCGTGGTTGGTGGGCGTCGGTGCGGTTCCTAGAGTGACCGGCACCCAGGAGTCATCCCAGGCGGAGGGGGCGGAGCTGAGGATGAAGATCTCTGTCTTGTATGAGTTCAGTTTCAGGCGACTGCTCTCCATCCAGTCAGCGATGGCCTTCATTCCGTCGTGAAGGTTAGCTTAGACCATACACAAGCAAAAGGTGGCAGGGCAACACTAACTGTAGAGGGGAAGCCAGGGATGTAAAATACGTCTCACACATGAAGCATAATAAATCACTTACATTCCCCCAGAAGCCCTAGCCAATATCAGTGGAGAGGAGGTGCCACCACTATCCAGTCCCCCAACAGAAGATGCCCCCAGTGATGACAGTAATTCTGGACTTCAGGATCTGGATGACCTACCTGGCCCATCAGGGACCACTGGACAGCTGGTCATCCAAGCCCACTCACAGACCACCACAGAGCCTCCCCCATCAGGATCTAACCTCACAGCACTCACCCAGCATGCCCACATCTCTGTCCCCAGGTCACGTCAATCAGCAGTGTGCCCACCTGTACAGGGACCCCAGGCCACATCTCATACCCAAGACAATCAAAGACCTGGGATCAGTAACACTGGGTACAGCATTCAGGGGACTGAGGCACGGGCCAACAGGGACACTGAGAGGACATGCTGTGTGCAAGGGGGAGGATAAGACCAGGGAACGACTCTCAAGGAGGCATTCTCAGAGATCCTGGGAGCCTACCAACAATCCCAGGATACGATGGGCCAGATCATTGACAACGTGCAGGAGAACAGGCAGCTGCTGGAGGGACAGAATCAGGGGATCAGGAAGGAAGTGCAGGCCATCAACATCACTCTGACCTCCATAGCAGGAGTGCTGGCAGACAAGGCCAACATCATGAGGGGATCAACAGCACACCAGTTTGCCCCTACCACTAGCCAGTCAACTGAACTGCCCTCTACTTCTGCTGCTGCTAGTGGCCAGGAGACCACACCACAGGACCCACAGGCCTTCAGCACCCCTCCCCCTGCAGAAGGTTAACCACCCCGCAAACGTTCCCTGTGACTCAGACAGAAGCCAGAGACAATTGCCAAGACCACTACCAGGAAATGAGATTCTCCTTATTTTCCCCCTTGTGTCCCACCCTGTCACCTTGTCCACCTTGAACTGCCTTTGCTCCCCTTCCTATGGCCACTTGGACGCTGCACTTGTGCTACAAACAGACTGGAACAATACCCTGGACTTTCCTCCATCATCACCCCATTCCCTTGCACTTTCCCCTCAATTTCTTAGTACTACAATAAACACCCTTGAACACAACTCAAATACTTGTATGTCATGTGTTGAAACAGTGTATTAATGAAAACAGTTACAGCTGTTGCAAATGAACTGTACAGTGTGAGGGCATAGAAATAATGACCTGTAGCTGGCTGTAGTCAGCACATCAGTACACAGTTGTCATAGCACCAACACCTGTAAAATGATAATCCATAGGTGACAGAAAGTAGAGGCAAAAAGAGGGTAATGCCATCATGCCACAGCCACACATAATACCCCAATAATCATAGAAATGTGAAGTTGCACTGACTCACCTGAGTGTCATTGGAAGTACTGACGTATAACTGTAGTTCTGTTGTCCTCATTCTCATCTTCAGCCTCTTCATCCTCACTGTCATCAGGGTCTACTGCAGCCACAAAGGCATCCTCTTCCTGCAGAACAGGAACATTGTGTCTGAGGGCCAGGTTGTACAACATGCAGCATGCCACCACTATCTTGCAGAACTTCTCGGGTGAGCAGCACAGGGATCCTCCTGTCAGATGGAGGCACCTGAACCTAGCCTTCAAGAGGCTGAAGGTTCTCTTGATGATCCTTCTGGTTTGTCCATGTGCCTATAACGTTCTTCAGTCCTTGTCCTGGAATTCCTCACAGGGGCCAGCTAACATACACAGGGGGCAAGGCTCACCTATTAGCTACATCCTGTGCCTCTGTAGTTGGGCCATCACATTTGGGATGCTGCTATTCCTCAGGACAAAGGCATCATGCACCGACCCAGGATACGTAGCATTGACATGAGAGATGTACTGGTCCACCAGGCACACCATCTGCACATTCATGGAGTGGAAACTCTTAAGATTCCTGTACACCTCTTCATTCTGGCAGGGGGGACAAATGCAATATGTGTCCCATCAATCGCCCCAATAATATTAGGGATATGTACCATTGCATAGAATCCGGCCTTCACAGTGGCCAAATCTTCCAGATGGGGTAAAGCTATGTAGCTGCACATGTGTTTTACCAGAGCAGACAACACTCTTGTGGGCACGATTGAGAACATTGGCTGTGACATTCCTTCTGCCAAGTCCACTGTCACTTGGAAAGAACCTGTCACCAGGAAATGGAGCACTGATAGCACTTGCACAAGAGGGGAGATCCCAGTCGGATGACGGATAGATGAGATCAGGTCAGACTCCAACTGGGCACACAGCTCTGGTATTGTGGCCCTGTCCAGTCAATAGGTGAGTATTATGTGCCTGTCCTCCAGTGGAGCTTAGTCCACCAGGGGTCTGTACACAAGGGTATGTCTCCACCTGTTATTCATCCGCAGCGGTAGGTATCTAAGGGACACAGAAGTGAGTAGGCTGTCACAATTTGAACAACTAAACCACAACATCAGTCCACATGCTGCACTTATGTATTGGGACAGTGCAAATGTTGAAGTATGTGCCTATTTAAAGTGTGACGCAGTAATTGTCAATAGGGCTGTTTCCCCCTGAAATGGCAACCGCCTGTCCTGCATGGAGGTACAGGTGGAAGTGAGGTAATTCCGCCGACGTTGGGCGTCATGGCGTTAGGCGGCCGTGCACCCCCATGCAATTCCTCATTGGATAGTATTGGGCCCTATGGAGTACAGTGGCCAATGAGAATGTACGCCGGCGGTGACTGGCATTTTATATTTGATTCCTCACTTGTTTCCTGACCATCAACAGGATACGACCTACAATGTGTGTGCTGCTGTGACCTGTGTCTGGAACCTACCATGGCCTGTGTGACCAGGGAAAGGGCCCCAGCCTTCATTTCGGAGGAGTTGGAGCGACTGGTGCTGCCCCACTGGATGGGGCCCTACCCCAGGACGGACAGCTGTATGGGCCTTCAGACCAACCGGTGAGTACACTTTGGGCACGATGCATGGAGATGTGTGTGAAGGCATCATGTAAGGGTGGGTGGGGGGATTCTCTTTTGGTGGTATACATGTTGTGAGATGGCCTATATGTGTGGCAATGGTGTTAGAATCGGGTATGGTGGGCCATGTGTGTGACAGGCTGGACTGTTTGCTTAATGGAGTTCTCCTGTATGTATTACCTCTGCAGGTCAGCGCCCATCAAAAGAAAGGATTATGGCGTGCCATCGCCAAGGACGTGCGGACCCTGGGGGTCTATGGCAGGCAGAGCACCCACTGTTGGAAATGGTGGGAGGACCTGAGACTCTGGGCACAGAAGACCGCGGAGGCCCAGCTGGGAATGGCCTCCCAACAAGGAAGGGGTGCCCGTCGGACCCTGACCCCCATTATGGCCTGCATACTTGTGGTGGCCTACCCTGAGCTGAATGGGCGCTTGAGGGAATCACAGCAGCCACAGGGGGGTGAGTACAGTGGGTTTCATTCCATATTTTGGCTGGTGGGGTGGTATCCCTAAGGCCAGGCCAAACATTGCAGCATGGGTCAACTGAAGGGTAATGGTCAGATGGCAAATACAGGTAACCTAGCTGGTTAGTAGTCCATTTGACACAGGGCATCTTGGGTCCCAGGTGTCCTGCAGTTGGCGGTGTGTGGTCCTCATCTTGCCTTAGTGACTAGCCATATCACTGGTAGTGCAATGCATAGTGCTTAAGCCTGTTCTCTGTGTGTGACTGTGATGTGCATGCCAATGGTGGTGCTGGTGCAGTCATTGACCAAGTGTATCCTTTGTCTCCCCCATTCTTGTTTTGCCATCCTGTCCTTGTGTGCATTAGCATCATCTGGTGGAGGAGCAGGGGCACTGGTGACAGAGTGAGCTGCATACCACATGATCTTGGAGGCAGAGCCTACCTACGCCGAGGGAACCAGTGAGGCAGAGGGCGAGGGGAGCACCAAGGCAGAGAATGGAGGAGACAGCACAGACTCTGATACCTCCTCCGATGGGAGCCCCCTCGTGGTGACCACCCCAGCTGCAGGTACAGCCGCCACCCCCATACCAGCATCACCCTCCAAGTAGCCCCTCAGCGAGTTGCCCATGCCCACTCACCCAGGAGGGTGGGCATCACATTCGCCCTAGGCACCTCAGGCCCTGTCCCACTGAGCCCTGCTACCCTGAGTGAGGAGGCTATTGACCTCCTGAGATCCATCTCTGTAGGGCAGTCAACCATTGTGAATGCCATCCAGGAGCTGGCATCGCAGATGCAGCAATGCAGTGCATTCCTGAAGGACATTCGCAGTGGATTGGCATTGCAACAGAGATCGATTTGGGGCTCTGGCCTTCTCTCTGATGGCAGCCATTGTCCCGGTTTCTACTGTCCCCCCTCTAACTACCACTTTCCAGTCCCATTCTCCTCAACCCCAACCCATCCCAGGCACACATACAGATGAGCATGCACATATGACTGGCACAGGCAAACACAAGCACCACACTTCATCCCACAAGCACTCACGCAAAAACCATACAGTTGCAGACATTACAACATCCACTACCTCCACTATCTCCCCCTCCTCCTCCTCCACCATCTCCCTCCCAGTCACGTCCACAATCACACCTGCATGCACTACATCATCATCCACTACCAGCATCACCACACCAAGCAGAGCACAGACCTCACTGGCAGACACCTCCACAAAAGCCATGCGCACGTCCCCTCTGTCCTCTCCCAACCTGTCTGTCCCCCCTCCTAAAGCACACAAACACAAGCACTCACACACCCAACAGCCATCCCCCTCACATCAGCATACTGCCCATGCACCTGCACTCAAGTCCAGCAGACATACACCTCTAACAACCACTCCCTCATCTTTCACTCCCATTACTCCTCCCTCCTCCCATCCCAACGTCCCTAAAAAGCTTTTCCTTTCCAAATTTGACCTCTTCCCTACCACCCTGTCCTGCCCGTATGGCCAGGGTACCAAGGACACAGCCTAGCACCTCAGCCAAACAGTCCATGAGGACAGTGGTAGCACCACCTACTCGTGGTGGTAAGGATACCACACCTCCATCGAAGGAGGGGAAGGAGCCAGCACCACCAGGAAAGAAGGGGAAGGAGCCGGCACCACCTGGAAATAAGGGGAAGGAGCCAGCACCATCAGAAAAGAAGGGGATGGAGCCTGCACCACCTGGAAAGAAGGGGAAGGAGCCAGCAGCACCAGGAAAGAAGGGGAAGGAGCCTGGACCAACAGGCAGAGAGGGAAATAGCTCATCCACCCCTGCCAGGAACAGTAAGGGATACACGCCCCATGTACTGGAGGAGACGAAGCACTCTGTGCCAGCAGAGGCTGTCAGGCTGACACCTCCTCCATCACTAGCTATCACGGGCCCCCACCTCCAACTGAGGAAGTGCAGCCATCAGACAGTGCAGAGGCTGCCCAGGAGGCTCCTCCATCCACCACCACAGTGCAGCCATCAGACAGTGCAGAGGCTGCCCAGGAGGCTCCTTCATCCACCGCCACAGTACAGCCACCAGACAGTGAAGAGGCTGCCCAAGAGGCTCCTCCATCCACCACCACAGTGCAGCCATCACCGCCAGCGGATGCCATGTAGGCCACACTCTAGGGGCTGATGTGTGAGTTTCCCCCTCCAGAACTAGTGGGGAAGGAACCCACTCGAGAGACTGTGGCCTTGCACTCCCCAGGACAGAGCAATGGGCATGTTGCCCCCTTCAGAACCAGTGCAAAAGTCACCCACTCGAGAGACCGTGGCCTTGCACTCCCCAGGGCAGAGCAATGGGCATGTTGCCTGTCCAGAACCAGTGGGGAAGTCACCCACTCAAGAGGCTGTGGCCTTGCACTCCCCAGGACAGAGCAATAGGAATGGAACCTCCTCTAGAACTAGTGGGGAAGTCACCCACCTGAGAGACTGTGGCCTTGCACTCCCCAGGACAGAGCAATGGACATGTTTTCCCCTCCAGAACCAGTGGGGAAGTCACCCACCTGAGAGACTGTGGCCTTGCACTCCCCAGGCCAGAGAAATGGGCATGGAGCCCTCTCCAGAACCAGTGGAGAAGTCACCTTCCTGAGAGACTGTTGCCTTGCACTGCCAAGGACAGAGAAATGGGCATGGAGCCCCCTCCAGAACCAGTGGGGAAGTTCCCGGTTTTGGCTGAGGTGCCCCCAACCCCATCTTTGTGAGTGCGGGGACACCATAACACGTGCACTACATATATGTCAATTCCTATGTGTAGCTTCACAATGGTAACTCCGAATATGGTCATGTAACATGTCTAAGATCATGGAATTGTCCCGCCATTCCACATCTGGTATTGGGGAGCCAATTCCATGCATCCTGGGGGCTCCACCATGGACCCCCAGTACTGCCAAACCAGCTCTCTGATGCTTGCACTGCAGCTACTGCTGCTGCCACCTCACAGACAGGGTTCCGCCCTCCTGGGATCTGGGCAGCCAAGTCTCAGAAAGGCAGAACAAAGCATTTCCTCTGACAGCAGGATGTTACACCCTCTCCCTTTGGAAATAGGTATTAGAGGCTGGAGAGTGGTAGTCTCCCCAGCCTCTGGAAATGCTTTGAAGGGCACAGATGGTGCACTCCTTGCATAAACCAGTTTACACCGGTTCAGGGACCCCTTCTCACCTGCTCTGGCACGAAACTGGACAAAGGAAAGGGGAGTGACCACTCCCTTGTCCATCACCACCCCAGGGGTGGTGCCCAGAGCTCCTTCAGTGTGTCCCAGACTTCAGCCATCTTTCTTTGCAAGGTGTGGGGCACTCTGGAGGGCGATGAGTGGCCAGTGCCAGAAGGTGATGTCAGAGACCCCTACTGATAGGTCCATACCTGATAATGTAGCCAATCCCCACTCAGGGCTATTTAGGGTCTCTCCTGTGGGTTCTCTTCATATTCTGCTTGCAAGTTTCCTTCAGGAATCCTCTGCAACAACTTCAGACTCTTCTGACCATGGATCAACCGCAGCCTGCTCCAAGAAAAGCTGTAACTGCAACAAAGTGTCTAGAAGATACACCTTTCTCCAGCAACCTCATTTCCAAGTCAGCAACTGCAACAGTATCGACGGTGTGCACGCCCTGGGACTCCCTGTCTTCATCCTGAACCAGAAGGACCGAAGAAATCTCTTGTGGAGTGACAGAGTCACTCTCCTGCTCCAAGCAGGCACCTTCCAAGACGACGACCGGTACGCTGGGACTCCTCTCACAGTGACAAGTCTGCTCCTAAGGACACAGAGGGTGGACATCATCGACATAGACTGTCCTGAGGTCCTACTGATGCAATTTGTAGGAGGTAAGACCTTGCCTTTCCCGAGAGCGACGGAACCCCTGTGTACAGTGTCTTCTTCGCCTCCTGAGGCTTCTGTGCACTCTTTGCAAAATTCCTTAATGCACAGCCTGGCCCTGGTCCCTAGCACTCCATCCTGCGATGCTCAACTCGCTTAGTTGTTCTCTGCGGCTTGGGAGCATCTTTTATTGTGCTGCATCAATCGCATTTTGCACCTCCTTCAAACCCGATCCTGTGGCACCTAGGGGTGCTGAGAGCCCCCTATTCCTCCTCACACAGAGATGAGGCTCCAAGGTCCCTCCTGAGTCCATCCAGCACCATTTTGACGCAAAATGCACTTTTGTCGTAGCCAAGGCTTGTTGGTGACTTCCAGCACAAAATCTCATCTGCAACGATCATCACGCCGTGGGACATCTTTTGCATCATGCCGGAACTCACTGGCATCTTCCTAGAGTGCATTTCGGCAGTCTTTGACTAACCAGGGAATTTTCTTTTGCACCCTCTTCTGGGTTGGCAAGGGCTCCTCTCCTTCCTGAAACTTCTTTTGACTTCTGGATTTGGTCCCCTTCCTTTGCAGGTCTTGAGGTCCAATAATCCAGCAGTTGTTCTTTGCAGACTTGGTTGGCTGGTGCAAAATCCCAAAAACTAGGTGTAGTGTGTCCTAAGGAAACTTGAAGTACTTTACTCCTGCTTTTCTGGGCTCTAGGGTGGGGTAATTTACTTACCTTTGCTGTATTCTTACTCTCCCAGTGATTCTGCCCAAACTACACTTGTCTAGGGGGTAATTCATGATTCGCATTCCACTTTCTTAGTATATGGTTTGTGTTGCCCCTAGACCTATTTTCTCCCATTGCATTCTATAGGATTTCCTATTGTTTGCATTGTTCTATGATTATTTATTTGTCTCATGTTGGTGTCTAGTGTATATATTGTGTATAATACTTACCTCCAGAAGGAGTATTGTCTCTAAGATATTTTTGGTACTGTGTCACCCAAATAAATACCTTTATTTTTGGTAACACTGAGACTTGTCTTCACTTGTGTATAAGTACTGTGTAACTATAAGTGGTATTGCATGAGCTTTGCATGTCTCCTAGTTCAGACTAAGCTTCTCTGCTATAGCTACCTCTATCAGCCTAAGCTGCTGGAACACTACTACATTTCACTAATAAGGGATAACTGAACCTGGTATAAGGTGTAAGTACAAACCAGACCAACCTCCTACATTGATGCATTCCCCCATTAAAAAATCATACAGCATACAATCTTTTATGTGTTTGTATATGGATTCAACGCCCCTAAATGCTATATGTCATTGCCAAGCCAATGGCCGTTAACCAGTGTAGGAAATTTCAATCTTGTCTGGCATGTAATACCAATTTTTACTTGTGTGTCAGTTTGTTTTTGCCTGTCTCACTGGGATCCTGCTAGACAGGATCCCAGTGCTCATAGTTTGTGGCCTGAATATGTTCCCTGTGTGGTGCCTAACTGTGTCACTGAGGCTCTGCTAACCAGAACCTCAGTGCTTATGCTCTGTCTGCTTTTAAAATTGTCACTGCAGGCTAGTGGCCATTTTTACCAATTCTAATTGGCACACTGGAACACCCTTATAATTCCCTAGTACATGGTACCTAGGTACCCAGGGTATTGGGATTTCAGGAGATCCCTATGGGCAGCAGCATTTCTTTTGCCACCCATAGGGAGCTCAGACAATTCTTACACAGGACTGCCACTGCAGCCTGAGTGAAATAACATCCACATTATTTCACAGCCATTTTACACTGCACTTAAGTAACTTATAAGACACCTATATGTATAACCCTCACTTGGTGAAGGTTAGGTGCAGAGTTACTAAGTGTGAGGGCACCCTGGCACTAGCCAAGGTACCCCCACATAGTTCAGGGCAATTTCCCCGGGACTTTGTGAGTGCGGAGACACCATTACATGCGTGCACTACATATAGGTCAATACTTATATGTAGCTTCACAATGGTAACTTCGAATATTGCCATGTAAAATGTCTAAGATCATGGAATTGTCCCCCCATGCCAAATCTGGTACTGGGGTGCCAATCCCATGCATCCCCGGGCTCCAGCATGGACCCCGGGTACTGCCAAACAAGCTCTCTGGGGTTTTCACTGCAGCTACCGCTGCTGCCAACCCACAGACAATCTTCTGCCCTCCTGCGGTCTGGGCAGCAAAGTCTCAGGAAGGCAGAACAAAGGATGTCCTCTAAGAGAGGGTGTTACACCCTCTCCCTTTGGAAATAGGTGTTAAGTACCTGAGAGGAGTAGCCTCTCCTGGCCTCTCGGAATGCTTTGAAGGGCACAGATGGTGCCCTCCTTGCATAAACCAGTCTACACCGGTTCAGGGATTCCCCAGCCCCTGCTCTGCCGTGAAACTGGACAAAGGACAGGGGAGCGCCCACTCCCCTGTCCATCACCAACCCCGGGGTGGTGCCCAGAGCTCCGCCAGTGTGTCCCAGACCTCTGCCATCTTGAATGCAGAGGTGTGAGGGCAAAATGGAGGCCTCTGAGTGGCCATGCCAGCAGGTGATGTCAGAGACCCCTCCTGATAGGTGCTTACCTGGCTAGGTGACCTATTCTCCTCTGAGGGCTATTTAGGGTCTCTCCTGTGGGTTTCTCATCAGATGATGAATGCAAGTGCTCACCAGAGTTCCTCTGCATCTCTCTCTTCAACTTCTGCCAAGGATCGACGGCTGACTGCTCCAGGACGCCTGCAAAACCGCAACAAAGTAGCAAGAAGACTACCAGCAACATTGTAGCGCCTAATCCGTCCTGCTTTCTCGACTGTTTCCTAGTGGTGTATGCTCTGAGGGCTGTCTGCCTTCACCCTGCACTGGAAGCCAAGAAGAAATATCCCGTGGGTCGACAGAATCTTCCCCCTGCTAACGCAGGCACCAAACTTCTGCTTCACCAGTCCACTGGGTCCCCTCTCATCTTGACGAGCCTGGTCCCTGGAACACAGGAGCTGGATCCTAGTGACCACAACAGTCCAGTGGTCCAACTGTCCAAATTTTGTGGCGGTAAGTCCTTGCCTTCCCACTCCAGACAGTAATCCTGTGTACTGCGTGAACTGCAGCTGCTAGGGCTTCTGTGCACTTTTGCAAGGAATCCTTTGTGCACAGCATAGACCAGGTCCCCTGCACTCCGTCCTGTATTGATGAACTTGCTGAGTTGACCACCGGCTTCGTGGGACCCTCCTTTGTAGTGTTGAGATGACCACCGTGCTCAGTTCTCTTGAATGCCTGTTCAAGTGCTTCTGCGGGTGCTGCCTGCTTTTGCGTGGGCTCTCTGTCTCCTCCTCCAAGGGGCGACCTCTTGGTCCTTCCTGGGCCCAGGCAGCACCCATTTTCTTCAACTGCGACCTCTGCAGCTAGGAAGGCTTGTATGCAGTCTTTCTGCGTGGAAACAACTCTGCTTCCTCCAGCACACCGTGGGACATTTTCTGTGTAAAGGAGAAGTTCCTGGCATCTTCCGTTGTTGCAGAATCTTCAGCTTCTTCCTCCCGGAGGCAGCCATTTTGCACCTTCATCCGTTGTTTAGTGGACTCCTGCCCTCGGACACTTTCACGACTCTTGGACTTGGTCCCCTTCCTTTACAGGTCCTCAGTTCCAGGAATCCGTCTTCAGTGCTTTGCAGTCATTTGTTGTCTTTGCAGAATCTCCTATCACGACTTTAGTGTGTTTCTGGGGAAGCAGGGTAACTTTACTCCTACTTTTCAGGGTCTTGGGTTGGGGCGTCTTGGACACCCTTAGTGTTTTCTTAGACTCCCAGCGACCCTCTACACACTACAGTAGGCCTAGGGTCCCTAAGTGGTTTGCATTCCACTTTCTAAGTATATGGTCTGTGTTGCCCCAAGGCCTATTGCATCCTATTATATTCTACAGTGTTTGTACTACTTTTCTAACTGTTTACTTACCTGATTTTGGTCTGTGTGTATATTTTGTGCATTTTAGATACCTCCTAAGGGAGTATATCCTCTGAGATATTTTTGGCACATTGTCACTAAAATAAAGTACCTTTATTTTTAGTAACTATAATTATTGTGATTCTTATGATGTAGTACTACATGATATAAGTGGTATAGTAGGAGCTTTGCATGTCTCCTAGTTCAGCCTAAGCTGCTCTGCTATAGCTATCTCTATCAGCCTAAGCTGCTAGAACAAAACTATTCTACTAATAAGGGATAACTGGACGTGGTACAAGGTGTATGTACCATCAGGTACCCACTATTAGCCGGGCCAGCATCCTACATTGGTGGTGAAGCAGTGGGATAAGTACTTGTAACTGCTTTACCACTTTGTCATTGGTGCTTTTCATAAGAAAAACATATACCAAATACTTAAAATTATACTCAGTTAACCTAAAAAGTTTAACTTTCTACAAACTTTCTAAAAGGTTTCAGAAAAGTTTTCAAAAGTTTGAAAAAGATTTTCGCTTTTCTCTAAAAGTTTCTAAACTTTTTTTATCTCTGTCCTAAACCCTTTCTGTAGGAAGTTGGCTCTGTATATACTATTTCAAAGTAAGAAATAGTGTGCACAGAGTCCAAGGGTTCCCCTTAAAGGTAAGATAGTGGCAAAAAGAGATAATTCTAATGCTCTATTTTGTGGTAGTGTGGTCGAGCAGTAGGCTTATCAGAGGGTAGTGTTAAGCATTTGTTGTACACACACAGGCAATAAATGAGGAACACACACTCAAAGACAATTCCAGACCAATATAATTTCTTAGTTTATTTTAAGAACCACAGGTTCAAGATTTACAAACAATACATTAAACGAAAGGTATTTCACTCAGGTATCTTAGGAACTTTGAATTATCACAATAGCATGTACAGTTTTGGCAAAAATGCAATACGCTATTTTAAAAGTGGACACTGCAAAAATCAACTGTTCCTGGGGGAGGTAAGTAAAGGTTAAGTTCACAGGTAATTAAAGCACTTACAGGGTTCAAAGTTGGGTCCAAGATAGCCCACCGTTGGGGGCTCAAGGCAACCCCAAAGTTACCACACCAGCAGCTCAGGGCCGGTCAGGTGCAGAGGTCAAAGTGGTGCCCAAAACACATAGGCTTCAATGGAAATAGCGGTGCCCCAGTTCCAGTTCCAGTCTGCCAGCAGTAAGTACCTGCGACTTCGGAGGGCAGACCAGGGGGGTTGTGTAGGGCATGGGGGGACACAAGCAGGCACGAAAAGTACACCCTCAGCGGCACAGGGTTTACAATAGGAATCAATGGGGAGTCCCGGAGGTCTCTTCAATGATGCAGGCAGGCACAGGGGGGGGGGCTCCTCGGGGTAGCCACCACCTGGGCTAGGCAGATGTCACCTGGGGGTCGCTCCTGCACTGGAGTTCGGTTCTTTCAGGTCCTGGGGGCTGTGTGTTTTCCAGGCGTTGGGTTCCTTGAAGCAGGCAGTCACGGTCAGTGGGAGCCTCTGGATTTCCTCTGCAGGCGTCGCTGTGGGGGCTCAGGGGGGTCAACTCTGGTTACTCATGGGCTCGCAGTCACCAGGGAGTCCTCCATGTAGAGTTAGTTTTCCGCAGGTCAAGCCGGGGGCGTCGGGTGCAGAGTGGAAAGTCTCACGCTTCCGGCAGGAAACGTGTGGTCTTTAAAAGTTGCTTCTTTGTTGCAAAGTTGCAGGTTTGTTGAACAGGGCCGCTGTTCTCGGGATCTTCTTGGTCCTTTTAGATGCAGGGTAGTCCTCTGAGGCTTCAGAGGTCGCTGGACCCTGTGGGATGCCTTGCTGTTGCAGTTTTTCTTGAAGGGGGGAGACAGGCCGGTAGAGCTGGGGCCAAAGCAGTTGGTGTCTCCGTCTTCTCTGCAGGGCTTCAGGTCAGCAGTCCTTCTTCATCGTCAGGTTGCAGGAATCTCTCTTCTTCGGTTCAGGGAGTTTAGGGGTGTGTTTAGGTCTGGGAGGGCACTAGCCAATGGCTACTAGCCCTGAGGGTGGCTACACCTTCTTTGTGCCTCCTCCCTGTGGGGAGGAGATCACATCCATTTCTAAAAGTCAGAGTCACCTCAGCTCAGGACACCTTAGGGGCTGTGCTGACTGGGGAGTCACTCGTCCTTGTTTTTCTCATTATCTCCTCCAGCCTTGCCGCCAAAAGTGGGGGCAGTGGCCGGAGGGGCAGGCATCTCCACTAGCTGGGATGCCCTGTGGCGCTGTAACAAAAGGGGTGAGCCTTTGAGGCTCACCGCCAGGTGTTGCAGTTCCTGCAGGGGGAGGTGAGAAGCACCTCCACCCAGTACAGGCTTTGTTACTGGCCACAGAGTGACAAAGGCACTCTCCCCATGTGGCCAGCAACATATCTGGTGTGTGGCAGGCTGGCAAAACTAGTCAGCCCACACTGGAAGTCGGGTATGTTTTCAGGGGGCATCTCTAAGATGCCCTCTGGGTGTTTTTTTACAATAAAGTGCACATTGGCCTCAGTGTGCATTTATTGTGCTGAGAAGTTTGATACCAAACTTCACCGTTTTCAGTGTAGCCATTATGGTGCTGTGGAGTTTGTGTTTGACAGACTCCCAGACCATATACTCTTATGGCTACCCTGCACTTACAATGTCTAAGGTTTTGCTTAGACATTGTAGGGGCATAGTGCTCATGCACCTATGCCCTCATCTGTGGTATAGTGCACCCTGTCCTAGGGCTGTAAGGCCTGCTGGAGGGGTGACTTACCTATGCCACAGGCAGTGTGAGATTGGCATGGCACCCTGAGGGGAGTGCCATGTCGACTTAGTCATTTTCTCCCCACCAGCACACACAAGCTGGCAAGCAGTGTGTCTGTGCTGAGTGAGGGGTCCTTAGGGTGGCATAAGACATGTTGCAGACCTTAGAGACCTTCCCTGGCATCAGGGCCCTTGGTACCAGGGGTACCAGTTACAAGGGACTTACCTGGGTGCCAGGGTTGTGCCAGTTGTGGAGAGGAGACAAAGGTACAGTTTAGGGAAAGAACACTGGTTCTTGTTAGCAGGCCTCAGCACACTTTCAAATCATAACTTGGCATCAGCAAAGGCAAAAAGTCAGGGGGTAGCCATGCCAAGGAGGCATTTCCTTACACTTTCTAACAATCATGTCTGCAGTATAACTTACTCACACAGTTGTCAAGGCAACCTATGGTAGTTTAAACTTTAAATGTTTGAGGGGTCTCTGCATAGAAAGAGGTTTAAGCATTGGTAAGAACCCTACCAAAGATCTTTTCCTTAGCCTTCTCCTAGAAAGTGACCAGAGCCAGTCTGTCCCATCCCAGGATCAGGAGGTAGAGGAGGGGGTACCCAGCAAGACTCGGAGGAGGCCCCTGAGTATGCTAAGGACGGTTCATCCAAAGACCTACCACCTAACAGGCCTCCTAGTGACACTGGTAGTTGGACGGGGTCACATACTAGTAGGACACCTTTCACTCCAAAAGGCCAGGTTATTAGAGTCCAGCCAGTTAGAGACAGGTCCACTTCTGCCAATTCCCACATTTCCTCTGTGTCTCAAAATTCCCAAGCCTCCCACCCTGAGGATAACACCTAGGAAAGGGAACTCAGAAAGCTGAGGTTGGAAGAGGTCAGACTGAAGCTAAGACAGCAACAGTTGGCCTTAGACAGGGACTCTCTAGATGTAGAGAAGGAAAGGCAGAGGTTGGGGTTAATTCCCCATGGTGGCAGCAGCAGTGTTTTTGATAATAATCCTGTAAGAGAACAAGATTCCAGAAACCTGCATAAGATAGTCCCCCCTAACAAGGAGGGGGATGACATTAACAAGAGGTTTGCTGTACTTGAGTGGGCTTGCATGTTACACTTGGTCCCTCAAGGACAGTGGGCTGCTATCTTGTGGCTATCTTTCACTGGTAAGAGTAGTGATAGGCTCCTTACTGTCAGAGAAAGTGATGCTAATAATTACAAGGTTTTGAAGTATGCACCCTTAGATAGATTTGGCTTAACCACTGAACAATACAGGCTAAAGTTCAGAGATACCAGAAAAGAGTCCTCTCAAGACTGGACAGACTTTGTAGACTGTTCAGTGAAGGCCTTGGTGGGTTGGTTACATGGCAGTAAGGTGACTGACTATGAAAGCCTGTATAATCTAATCCTGAGAGAGCATATTTTGAACAATTGTGTGTCTGATTTGTTGCACCAGTACTTGGTAGACTCAGATCTGACCTCTCCCCAAGAATTGGGAAAGAAGGCAGACAAATGGGTCAGATCAAGAGTGAACAGAAAAGTTCATACATGGGGTGACAAGGATGGCAAGAAGAAGGATGGTAAGTCTTCTGACAAGGGTGGGGACAAAGATAAAAAACATTCTGAGTCTTCATCAGGCCCACAAAAATCCTCTGTGGGTGGTGGGTGCAAATCCTCTTCCCACAATCAAAAGAAGCCATGGTGTTATTTATGTAAAAGTAAAGGACATTGGGCAAGTGACTCCACTTGTCTAAAGAAAAACACCAAAGCTTCCACTACCACAACCCCAACTGCATCGGTAGTCTACTGCAAATAGCCAATCAAAGGGTGTAGCTGGGCTCACCATTGGTAATGTAGTTGTGGTTGGTCTTGTTAGGGAGACCACAGAGGCTACTTTAGTCTCTGACTGGTTGTTTTGACTTTGTCACCTTGGTTGCTTGTCCCCTTAATAGGGGTAAGTACAAGCAACTTCCCCTAATAAATGGTGTTGAGGAAGAGGCCTACAGGGATACAGGAGCCAGTGTCACTCTGGCGATTGAGAAACTGGTTCACCCTGATCAATACCTACTTGGTCAGCAGTACCAAGTGACTGATGCTCATAACAACACTCTTAGCCACCCCCTGGCTGATGTGAATCTCAACTGGGTGGGGTTTCATGGTCCAAAGAAAGTTGTGGTAGCCACTGATTTACCTGTAGACTGTTTTCTAGGCAATGATTTGGAGACATCAGCTTGGGCTGAAGTGGAGTTGGAAGCTCATGCAGCAATGCTGGGCATTCCTGGGCATATCTTTGCTTTGACAAGGGCTCAGGCCGAGAAGCAAAGAGAACAGGGAAACTTGGATCCTGGAACAATGGACCAAGTGCTCCCAAAAGCTAGGGGTAGAAAGGGTAAATCCTTGCCCATTATCCCTCTCTTTCCAGAAGATTCCCCTTTTGAGGAAAATGAATCCTCTCCCTGTGCAGAACCTACACCAGATGAGCTGGCAGCAGACACTGCTGAGCTTTTGGGTGCAGGGAGGCCTGCTAGGGAAGATCTGAGTGTGGCACAGCAGACCTGTCCCACACTAGAGGGTTTAAAACAGCAAGCTGTCAAACAGCAGAATGGGTCTGTCACTAATAGCCATAAGGTGTATTGGGAATACAACCTCCTTTATACTGAGTCAAGGGACCCTAAACCTGGAGCTGCCAGGAGATTGGTTATCCCTTTGCAGTATAAGGAGTTTCTTCTAACCTTGGCACATGACATTCCTTTGGCTGGGCATTTGGACCAGAGTAAAACTTGGGACAGGCTTGTTCCATTGTTTCACTGGCCTCATATGTCAGAGGACACTAAACAGTTTTGTCGCTCTTGTGTAACCTGCCAAGCCAGTGGCAAGACTGGTGGCACACCTAAGGCCCCCTTAATTCCACTCCCAGTGGTTGGGGTGCCCTTTGAAAGGGTAGGGGTTGACATAGTTGCCCCCTTGACCATCCAACAGCTTCAGGCAATAGATTCATCCTTGTGGTAGTGGACCATGCCACTAGGTATCCTGAAGCAATTCCCTTAAGGACCACTACAGCTCCTGCAGTGGCAAAGACCCTCCTGGGAATCTTTTCCAGAGTGGATTTCCCTAAGGAAGTGGTGTCAGACAGAGGTAGTAGCTTCATATCTGCATACCTCAAAGCTATGTGGAAGGAGTGTGGTGTAACATGTGAGTTCACTACTCCTTATCATCCACAGACAAATGGTCTGGGTGAGATGTTTAATAAAACTCTCAAAGGTGTGATTATGGGACTCCCTGAAAAACTCAGAAGGAGATGGGATGTCCTGTTGCCATGCCCCATTTTTGCTTACAGGGAGGTACCCCAAAAAGGAGTGGGCTTTAGCCCCTTTGAACTCCTCTTTGGGCACCCTATAAGAGGTCACTATGCTCTTGTGAAGGAGGGTTGGAAACAGCCTTTAAAAGCTCCAAAGCCAAACATTGTGGACTATATACTTGGCCTAAGATCAAGAATGGCTGAGTGCATGAAAAAGGCCATTAAAAACATTCAGGCCAGCCAAGAGCTCCAAAAGCAATGGCATGACCAGAAGGCTGTCCTGACCCAGTACCACCCAGGACAGAAGGTGTGAGTATTGGAGCCTGTGGCCCCAAGATCACTCCAGGACAAATGGAGTGGACCCCATCTCATTGTTGAAAAGAAGGGTGAGGTTACCTATTTGGTAGACCTGGGCACTGCCAGGAGTTCCCATAGCGTGCTCCATGTCAATCGCCTAAAACCCTACTACGACAGGGCTGACTTAACCCTGCTCATGGCAACTGATAAGGGACAGGAAGAAGAGACTGACCCTCTTCCTGACCTCTTCTCCACCACTGAAGCTGATGGCTTAGTGGATGGAGTGGTGCTTGCAGATTGCCTTACTGCTGAGCAGAAAGACAACTGTGTAATCTCCTAGGCCAATTTTCTGACCCCTTCTCACTGATACCAGGTACCACTACCTGGTGTGAGCACACAATCAACACTGGAGACAGTTTACCTTTCCAAAGTAAGATTTACAGGCAACCTCACCATGTCAGGGATTGCATAAAACAAGAGGTACAGTAAATGCTGGACTTAGGAGTTATTGAGCCTTCAGAAATCCCCTGGGCTAGCCCAGTGGTGCTTGCCCCAAAACCTCACAGTAAAGATGGTAAAAGAGAAATGAGGTTTTGTGTTGACTACAGAGGACTCCTTCAAGTAACCAAAACTGATGCTCATCCTATACCCTGGGCAGATGAGCTAATAAATACATTGGATTCTGCCAAGTATCTAAGCACTTTTGATTTAACTGCAGGGTATTGGCAGATTAAATTATCAGAAGATGCTAAACCTAAAACTGCATTTTCCACCATTGGAGGGCACTATCAGTTCACTGTTATGCCCTTTGGTTTGAAGAATGCACCTGCCACTTTTCAGAGGTTGGTAAACACAGTCCTGTAAGGTTTGGAAGCTTGTAGTGCACCAAAAGTAGATGATATAGCTGTCTTTAGCTCCACCTGGGATTACCACCTGGTCCACATAGAGAAAGTTTTGGAGGCCCTGCAAAAGGCAGGCCTCACTATCAAGGCTTCAAAGTGCCAGATAGGGCAGGGGAAAGTAGTTTATCTGGGCCACCTGGGAGGTGGGGAACAGATTGAACCACTGCAGGGGAAGATCCAGACCATTATGGAATGGGCTCCCCCTACAACTCAAACCCTTGTGAGAGCCTTTCTAGGCCTCACAGGATACTATAGGATGTTCATCAAGAATTATGGCTCCATTGCAGCTTATCTTAATGACCTCACTAGTAAGAAGATGCCTTAAAAGATATTGTGAACAGCTAGCTAAAACCTGTCCTAAAAAGCCATTGTTACTCCAAGACGTTCATAGTCCAGACTGATGCTTCTGAATTAGGGGGGTGGGGCAGTGCTATCACAGCTTAACACTGAGGGCCTGGATCAACCTGTTGCTTTTATCAGCAGGAGGTTGACCCGTAGAGAAAAGCATTGGTCTGCTATAGAGAGGGAGGCCTTTGCTGTGGTCTGGGCACTGGAAAAGTTGAGACCATACCTGTTTGGTACTCACTTTATTGTTCAGACAGACCACAAACCCCTATTATGGCTTAAACAAATGAAAGGTGAAAACCCTAAATTCTTGAGGTGATCCAACTCCCTACTGTGACTGGACTATACAGTGGAACATAGACCTGGGAGTACCCACTCCAATGCAGATGGACTCCCACTCCAATTCAGATGGACTCTCTAGATATGTCCACTTAAACAATGAAGACTCATCTGGGCATGGTTAGCCTTATTGTCCCTCGTTTGGGGTGTGTGTGTGTGTGTGTAAGAAAGTACCATCTTGTCTGGCACGTTACCCCCATTTTTACTTGAGTGTCAATTTGTTTTTGCCTGTCTCACTGGGATCCTGCTATCCAGGACCCCAGTGCTCACAGTTCGTGGCCTGAATGTGTTCCCTGTGTGGTGCCTAACTGTGTCACTGAGGCTCTGCTAACCAGAACCTCAGTGCTTATGCTTTCTCTGCTTTTAAAATTGTCACTGCAGGATAGTGACAATTTTTACCAATTCTAATTGGCACACTGGAACACCCTTATAATTCCCTAGTATATGGTACCTAAGTACCCAGGGAATTGGGATTTCAGGAGATCCCTACAAGCTGCAGCATTTATTTTGCCACCCATAGGGAGCTTAGACAATTCTTACACAGGACTGCCACTGCAGTCTGAGTGAAACAACGTCCACGTTAATTCAAAGCCATTTTACACTGAACTTAAGTAATTTATAAGTCACCTATATATCTAACCCTCACTTGGTGAAGGTTAGGTGCAGAGTTACTGAAGGCACCCTGGCACTAGCCAAGGTACCCCCACACAGTTCAGGGCAATTTCCCCAGACTTTGTGAGTGCATGGACACCATTACACGCGTGCACTACATATAGGTCAATACCTATATGTAGCTTCACAATGATAACTCCGAATATGGCCATGTAACATGTCTAAGATCATGGAACTGTCCCCCCATGCCAAATCTGGTATTGGGGTGCCAATCCCATGCATCCCGGGGCTCCAGCATGGACCTCAGGTACTGCCAAACTAGCTCTGTGGGGTTTTCACTGCAGCTACCGCTGCTGCCAACCCACAGACAGGCTTCTGCCCTCCTGGGGTCTGGGCAACCCAGTTCCAGGAAGGCAAAACAAAGGATTTCCACTGAGAGAGGGTGTTACACCATCTCCCTTTGGAAATAGGTGTTAAGGGCCCGAGAGGAGTAGCCTGTCCTGACCTCTGGGAATGCTTTGAAGGCACATATGGTGCCCTCCTTGCATAACCCAGTCTACACCGGTTCAGGGATCCCCCAGCCCCTGCTCTGCTGTGAAACTGGACAGAGGAAAGGGGAGTGACCACTCCCCTGTCCATCACCACCCCCGGGGTGGTGCCCAGAGCTCCTCCAGTGTGTCCCAGACCCTTGCCATCTTGAATGCAGAGGTGTGAGGGCACAATGGAGGCCTCTGAGTGGCCAGTGCCAGCAGGTGATGTCAGAGACCCCTCCTGATAGGTGCTTAACTGGCTAGGTGGCCAATCCTCCTCTGAGGGCTATTTAGGGTCCCTCCTCTGGGTTTCTCGTCAGATAACGAATGCAAGAGCTCACCAGAGTTCCCCTGCATCTCCCTCTTCGACTTCTGCCAAGGATTGACTGCTGACTGCTCTAGGACACCTGCAAAACCACAACAATGTAACAAGAAGACTACCAGCAACATTGTAGCGCCTAATCCTGCTTGCTTTCTCAACTGTTTTCTGGTGGTGCATGTTCTGAGGGCTGTCTGCCTTCACCCTGCACTGGAAGCCAAGAAGAAATCTCCTGTGGGTCGACAAAATCTTCCCCCTGCTAATGCAGGCACCAAACTTCTGCTTTACTGGTCCTCTGGGTCCCCTCTCATCTTGACGAGCGTGGTCCCTGGGACACAGGAGCTGGATCCAAGTGACCCCGACAGTCCAGTGGCTCATCTGTCCAAATTTGGTGGAGGTAAGTCCTTGCCTCCCCACGCCAGACAATAATACTGTGTACTGTGTGAACTGCAGCTGCTAGGGCTTCTGTGCACTTTTGCAAGGAATCCTTTGTGCACAGCATAGCCCAGGTCCTCAGCACTCCGTCCTGCATTGCTCAACTCGCTGAGTTGACCACCGGTTTCGTGGGACCCTCCTTTGCAGTGTTGAGATGACCGCCATGCTCAGTTCTCTTGAACCCCTGTTCAAGTACTTCTGTGGGTGCTGCCTGCTTCTGCGTGGGCTCTCTGTACTGCTGAGCGCCCCCTCTGTCTCCTCCTCCAAGGGGCGACCTCCTGGTCCTTGCTGGTCCCAGACAGCACCCATTTTCTTCAACTGTGACCTTTGCAGCTAGCAAGGCTTGTTTGTGGTCTTTCTGCGTGGAAACAACTCTGCATCCTCCAGCACACCGTGGGATATCTTCTGTTTAAAGAAGAAGTTCCTGGCATCTTCCGTTGTTTCAGAATCTTCAGCTTCTTCCACCCGGAGCAGCCATTTTGCACCTTCATCCGGGGTTTAGTGGGCTCCTGCCCCCCGGACACTTTTGTGACTCTTTGACTTGGTCCCCTTCCTTTACAGGTCCTCAGGTTCAGGAATCTACCTTCAGTGCTTCACAGTCAGTTGTCTTTGCAGAATCTCCTACCATGACTTTAGTGTGTTTCTGGGGAAGTAGGGTAACTTTACTCCTACTTTTCAGGGTCTTGGGGTGGGGTATCTTGGACACCTTAGTGTCTTCTTAAACTCCCAGCAACCCTCTCCTCACTACACTAGGCCCGGGGGCCCTAAGTGGTTCACATTCCACTTTCTTAGTATATGGTTTGTGTTGCCCCTAGGCCTATTGCATCCTATTGTATTCTACTGTTTGTACTACTTTTCTAACTGTTTACTTACCTGATTTTGTTTTTTGTGTATATTTTGTGTATTTTAATTACCTCTTAAGGGAGTATATCCTCTGAGATATTTTTGGCACATTGTCACTAAAATAAAGTACCTTTATTTTTAGTAACTATAAGTATTGTGATTCTTATGATAGTAGTGCTACATGATATAAGTGGTATAGTAGGAGCTTTGCATGTCTCCTAGTTCAGCCTAAGCTGCTCTGCTATAGGTACCTCTATCAGCCTAAGCTGCTAGAACACTACTAATCTACTAATAAGGGATATCTGGACCTGGCACAAGGTGTAAGTACCATCAGGTACCCCCTATAAGCCAGGCCAGCCTCCTACACCCAGCCAATGTGTATGTGCCATACATGATTTATAGTCCTCCAAGTGTCAGGGATGTGACCAATTGCAGTGCCAGGACATATTCCCATGGACACACTCTGCAGGCTCAGCTTCCACCATTGACTAAATTCCATGGGCAATTACTGAAGAAGCATTGTTACCTATGATGTCCCCCCTTTGACACAGATGTACGGTGCAGGTAAAGCTACAATCACAAAGAGTAGTGACAGTGTTCAGTTCTAACATTACTTAACCTCCATTTCTTAACAGCCCCTGCCTTATGCGTGGCCCCTTGCATACAACCTGTTAGGCATGGTGTTGTGGTGGTAAATGGCCTACGAAATTGCACATTGTCCACATGATGGCACAATATATGTAGTGGTGCATGGATCTAAGCCTTCAGACGTCACATGCCAAGGATTTGGGTGTCACTGATATGTGAGATGGAGTTTGTAGAACTCCCTACATCACCAAGGACTTGTGTACCATACTTGTTGTTTTTGTGTTCCTGAAACACTCCCTGATGTTAGATTCACTCCAATGGTATATCTAAAAGGACAAGGAGTAGACCAAGGATTATGTTGTTAAACAACTTTTATTGGAGGTATTTACAAAGTTCTCTTTTGGTTGACTCAGTAAGTCAACAATGGTCTGTCTCCTGCAAACTCCTGCTTCTGTTTGGTTGTTCCCCCTCCAGGTCCTCAGCCCCATCCTCCTCTTCCTCCTCCTCATTGTGGACATCAACTTGTCCATCCCAGGAGACATTGTTTCTGGCACACATGTTGTGTAGGACAGTAAATACCAGTATACTCTTGCATACCAGTGGGGGAGCATACAGGAGGCTTCCTCCTCTCATGTCCAGGCACCTGAACCTGGATTTGAGTAGGCCAAAGGTCATCCCTACCACATTGCATGTTTTTCAGTGTGCTTCATTGTAGGCATACTGTTCATTGGTTGTTGGATTTGCAAATAGGGTCATGATCCACGTCTGTATGCTGTAACCTTGGTCAGCTGCAAAGATAAGAGGGAGAAATTTAGTGAAGAGTTGAGAGGGATCTGGAATATTTCATGGCAGTAGTTGGTTGCAGTTTGAGTGATGAAACAGAGGTGATTGTGGTGTTGTGTATGTTCCAGGTCTTGTAATATGGTTCAATTTGATTGTGTTGATGTACATGACATTCTTGAGTATTGACTCAAGGACCTGTATATGACCATCAGAATTCCAATATGTATGCTCATCATGTATGTAACATGTTTTGTGTAGTCCATATTAGTTGCAGGGTCGTTATATTAGATGGAGGCTACCACCTGCTTCCAGCACAGTGGTGTCAGAAGTGTAGCCAGCATAGTTGCCCTACAAAGCTAGCCTAGTCCATCAATGTTGACACGTGCATTACACATGCAGTTCAACACTTAGTGGGCCTTAGTGGCAGATGATGGTTGTGTCAGCCATCTTGGGCTCAGTACAAATTTGGCAGACTCAAAAATGCCAGACTCACAGTGGCAGTTGGACCTCCGCGGTCGTGGCAGTATGACCACCCCATTATGACTGTGGTGGACCCACCACACTAGGACCACCAAGATTGTCAGGCTGCCACCAGCCAGCTGCCTGGCAGCCCCAGCGGTCTTAATCCACCACGGCAGCGCTGCAAGCAGGGCTGCCCTCCGGATTTCAAATCCCCAATCTGCCAGCCTTTGCATGGAGGTTCCCCCTGGAGGCCCCTGCACTGGCCATGCACTTGGCATGGGCAGTGCTGGGAACCCCATGGACAGACGTGTAGCGCTTTCCAATGCACGAATTACAGGCAGTAGAAAGTTCAGCTGGTGCTGCTGCACCCGCCCCAATGCTACATTGCAGCTGTATCAATAACAAACTTGCTGCAATGTTTTGGCCCTCTTCCCCGCTGGGCCAACGGACAGAAAAATTGTTTCCCCCCACAGGCCTAGCAGTGAACTCCTAAAAGGACCGGCAAAAGTATTTGTACCAACACATGCAGTAATACAGTGAAAACACTACAAAATGGACACCACACCAGTTTAGAAAAATAGGTAATATTTATCTAAATCCATCAAGACCAAAACAACAAAAATACAACATACACAAGTCAAGGTATGAATTTTCAAAAGAATAAGGTAGTCATTATGACATTGGCAGTCAGGCTGCTGGTAATGATCGCCACATTATGAGCATGATGGTGGTCCCTCCCATAGACAGCCAATGTACCATCCCAACCGCCAGTGCGGTATTTCCACTGACCACGGTGGTAGCCACCTGCAGGTTTGCGGAAGACAAGGAACCGCCAACCATATTATGACATAACAGACTGCCAGGATTACCGGGGCGTAAGCACTGCCACCAAAAGCCTGGTGGAAACATCAAATAAAAGGAGACACTCACCTCCAGGGACACATAGGAGTCCGCGGCTGCCATGGCACCAGAACTGGAAGTCTTCCTGATGCTGTACCACACGATGGCAGTCCAGAAGCACCAACGCCGATGAAGACGATGACGGCGAGTACAGCCGCCTAGCACACAAGGGAGGGGGGAGAGTGACACACGCACACACAGCACACACCATACACACACACACACCACACACCCAGAACTAACTGCACAGTAAATCGACAGCAACAGAACCGAGGAGCAAAGAAAGCCAGGACACATACCTCTGGTCCAACCACTGTATTCGTTTTGGAGAACGAACGTTAATTTAAATAAATAATTAAGAACATATATACAGGCAGGGCCATTGGCCAGGCCATAGAATGCAAGTGGCCCCAGGGCAATGTCCATGGCCCACCTTGGCTCCTGACAACATTGGCACTCCACTGGGCTGGGGAATCATCAAGGTGGTATGCAGGCACCTCAGGGGACGGGGGTTTCTTCTTGGGAGTGGGGTCCTTGGGCTTGGGTTTGGGAGGGGGCAGGTCCTTACCCTTCTGTTTTTTGGGAAGAGGAGTGGCCTTGGGACGGGGGACAGAGTGCCACTTTTGTTCCCCTAAGTGGCAAGAAAACTCTTAGGGGGAGGAGCAGGAGTTGAATGAGAGCTGAAGGGACTGGGCTGGGGGACTTTTTTCTTACGGGCAGGACGGCAGTGGGGGTAGTGGAGGTAAGAGGTCAAGGCGGGAAAGAAAATGCTTCTTAAGACCAAAGGGGTAGGGTGTGGGAGGAGGAATGGGAGTGGAGGTAGAGGGAGTGGTTGTTGGAAGAATAGGTGTGCTGGACTTGGTTGCAGGTGCATGGACAGTGTGCTTGTGTGAGATGGACGGCTGAGTGGGAGAATTTATGTGTCTTTGGAAGGGGGCAGACAAGGTGGGGGGCAACAAACAGGATGTGTGGATGTATGTTGAAGTGGTGTCTACAAGTGAGGTGGGTGTGCTGTATGAGGTGGTGATAGTGGTGGTGGTGATTGCGCATGTGGTATGTGTGAGGTGCATGTGTGTGGGTCTGCTGTTGTGGTGACTGTGGGCAAGGCTTTACAGGTGGCAGGATCCAGGACTGTTGATGCAGTGCATGCAGGTATGAGTGCTGATGTGACTGTGAAGGAGGAGACGGATGGGGAGACAGTGGAGGCAGTGGCTATTGTTGTGTGTGTTGCTCTGTGTTCGCTGTGTGTGTGCTTGTGGACTGAAGTGTGCTGCCTGTGTTTGTCAGTGCGAGTCCTGTCTGTTGTTTTGGATGCATGCTTGTCAGAATGTGTGAGTGAGAGGGATTGGGGAGAGGAGACATCGCCAGGGAAGAGGTATTTGGAGTGGGGACGGAAGAAACAGGGACACTTGCTGCCATCAGGAGGCCAGAGCCTGAAATGATCTCTGTAGAGCCACCATGACTCCATGAATACCCACCAGATAGGCATTTCACAGCTGCATCTGGGATGCCAGCTCCTGGATGGCATTCACTATGATTGACTGCCCTACAGAGATTGATCTACGGAGGTCAATAGCCTCCTCACTGAGGGCAGCAGGGCTGACAAGGGCAGGGCCTCAGGTGCATGGGGCTAAGGAGACACCCACCCTCATGGGTGAGTAGGCACGGGCAACTGGGTAGGGGGCTACTGGGAGAGTGGTGCTGGTACAGGGGTGGCAGAAATTCTTGTAGCTGGGGTGGTCCCAGAGGGGTCTGCCACCACCAGGGTGCTTCCATTGGAGGAGGAATCAGAGTCAGTTGTATAAGCTCCAATATCCCCAGTGGTGCTCCCCTCGCCCTCCGTCCCACTGGTCCCTCCATGTCGGTGGACTCTGCCTCCTGGGTCCCGTGGGCTACAGCTCTCTCACTCGCTGGTGCCCCTGCTCCTTCGCCAGATAATGCAAATGCACACATGGACAGGATGACAGAAAGAGAGAGTGGGGGAGAAAGAAAGGGAGCACAGGGTCAGTCACAGCACCAACAGCACAGATGGCATAAATATCACAATCACTCCCTGGGGCTAACAGAATGCAGGATGGACCAAAGTGACAAACCATTGCCTAGGTACTACAGCAGGAAGGAACCCAAACACTGCCATCTGCACACCTACTGGGACCAACTAAGCCCTGTCTCACATGGTATGCTAGCTACGTAGCAATACCAAATATGGCTACCACCCTACACAGCTAAGCAGGACCATGCAAGAATGGCCAAACCGGCATATTGGGACATCCACTGACTAAAACCTTGCACTCCAATCCCATGCCAGGCAACAAAAAAGTGAATACCACAAACTGTATGCACCCCTTTGTGGCTGCTGTGCTGCCTTCAAGTGGCTATCCAACTCAGGATTGGTCACCGCCAGTATGCGGGCCATTAGAGGGGTCAGGCTCCAATGGGCACCCCTCCCCCATTGGGAGGCCTTCCCCAGCTGAGCCTCTGCGGTCTTTCGGGCCCACCGTCTCAGGTCCTCCCACTGTTTCCTTCAGTGGGTACTCCGCTAGCTATAGACCCCCACGGTCCGCACGTCCTTGGCGAGGGCACGGCACAACCCCTTCTTCTGATGGGTGCTGACCTGTAGAGATAACACAGACAAAGGGACACCATGAACCAGATCCAGCCTGTCAAAAAAATGGCTCACATACTGCATTTGCCCCTATTCAAGCACATATCTCTGCATTCACATTGCTTGCAGCTATACCCCCAACAAATGACATACTGCGAGCACACACATACATCTACATGCAGTCATGTCGCATGCAACGTACCCATTATATACTCACCTGTTGGTCTGTGGGCCCATATAAGTGCCCATACACTGGTAGGACCCCATCCATGAGGCTCTCCAACTTATCCAAACTGAATGCTGGGCCCCTTTCCCCTGTAGCATGGCCCATGGCAGCTTCTAGCCACAGGTCACTGCAGCATAGGCTGTAGAGATGTCATCCAGTGGAAAGTCAGGAATCAAGTGAAAGGGTAGAAAGAAAATGGTGGTCACATCCGCGTCGGTGTACACCGTCACCGCCGGCGTTGATCATCATTGGTTCATGTACTCCATTAAGATCCATGAGGAATTGCACAGCGGTACAGACTGCCGTCCGCCATGATGCCTAACGTTGGCAGAGTGAGGTCACTTCCACCTGTCCCTACATACAGAACAGGCGGTTGCCATTTCCTACTGCTAGTACTCATGTTTGCAATTTATATGTGCGTCATTGGTGTCCAGTGTACACACCTAGACAGTTCTAGTGTCCTACATTCATACATGCTCTGTGTATTATGATGTTGTGTGTCCATAGGTCCTGTAGTCACACCCATTCCACTTTTGGCTCAACTTAGTTTCCAACCACTGTGGAGGAATAGGAGGAGGAAGCAAGCACCCGTGTACAGACCCCTTGTGGACTTGGCTACACTGGAGGGCCAGAACATCATAGTCACCTATCATCTGGACAGGGCCACACAATGGGACACATACCACATGTGATTGAGGCCATTGACAGGACCCATATTTCCTTAGTTCCTCCCAGGGCAAATGAACAGATGTACAGGAATAGGAAGAGTTTTCACTCCCACGTCACTGCCAAGTATCCTGGATCTGTGCATGATGCCTATGTACTGAGGAATAGCAGCGCCCCACAGGTGATGGCATGACTACAGAGGCACAAAGTGTAGCTTATAGGTGAGACTGTGACCCCACCCAATGTATCACAGTGTATGCCTACTGGAGTCATACCACACGTCATTCTGCATGGCTAATGTGTGTCCCTCACGTCTTCCAGCTGACTCTGGCTACCCAAACCTGTCCTGGCTGTAGACCGCTGTTAGGAATCCAAGAACAGGGGCTGAAATTTGGTAGAATGATGCTCATGGGCGTACCAGGAGGATTGTGGAATGCACTTTCGGTCTCCGAAAAGCCAGGTTCAGGTGCCTGCATTTGACATGTGGATCCCTATGCTACTCCCCAGAGAAAGTCTGCAAGATTGTGGTGGTCTGCTGCATGCTGCACAATCTGGTCCTCAGATGCCATCTGTCCTATCTGCATGAGGAGGGGGTGGCAATGCACATGAGGTAGCATTGGACACTGAGGACAATGAGGAGGAAGAGAACAACAGGACACATCATTCAGCAGTGATTCCAATGACACTCAAGTAAGATTGTTGATCTATACATGTCTCCATTTTAGTAAAGTACTGTGTGGCTGTAGTGTTGTGCCAGACACTACCTTTGCATCACAATTGACTGTCACCTATGCCTTCCCTTATTGCAGGCATTGGTGTGGTTACAACAGTTTACTGATGTCATGACTACTGATTGTTGAGACACATTTTTTGGATGGTTTGACAAATGAAAGGACATTGCACAGGATAATGCCGTTCAATTCAGTTCAATTCATTGCACATTTCTATCTTATAAAGCACTATTACTCAAGTTGTGTTCAAGGGTGTTTATTTGACTTTTACCGAAACAATGGGAAGTGCTATTGAGTTGGGTGATGATTGGGAACAGTCCAGTGTAGTGGGTCAGTCTGTTTGTAGAACAGGTCCAGTGTCCAAGGGGCCATAGGAAGAGGAAAAATGGCAGTCCAAAGTGAACAAGGTGACTCAGTGGAACACAAGGTGGACATTCTTGACGGGCTAAGTTCCTGGTGGTGGTCCTGGTCTTGGCAACTGTCTCTGGTGTCTGTCCGGGTTGGAGGGAACATTTGCAGGGTGGTTCACCTTCTGCAGGGGGAGGGCTACTGGTGGATTGTGAGTCCAGTGACAGGGCCTCCTGTCCACTAGCTGTAGCAGATTTGGAGGGCTGGTCAGTACACTGGCTAGTGGTAGGGGCCCGCTGATGTGCAGTTTACTCCCACAAGATGTTCGCCATGTCACTCAACACCCCTGCAATTGATGGTATTCAAGGACTGCAATTGTTGCATGACCCCTTGGTGGTATCCTCCCTGCAGCCACTGGTTCTCCTGCATGATGTTTAACACTTGACTTATCCTGCCCAAGGATTGTTGGTATGCCCCTAGGACATTTGTGAGTTCCTCCTGGGCAGTCGGTTCTCAGGGCCTGTCTTCCCCCTGGTGCAGAGCTGTCCTCCGACTGTCCCTGGCCCCCTGTACCTGTGTCTCCTGAAGGGTGTGCCCAGTCCCACTGACACCAGGACCTTCAAAGTCTTGTCTGTGAGATGTCGACTCAGGTCCCCGTACTGGTGGGCACACTTCTGATTGACATGTCCTGTGGACAGACGTTTGGGGGCATTGAATAGCTGCCCGTGGTGTTTGAGTCTGAGGGTGGGACCCTGTGGTGCACTGGTTGTGGGATGTGCTAGGCGACTGACCAGTGGTCCCAGATGGGCCAGGGAGTTCACCTATATCAAGACCTCCAGAGTTGCTGTCATCACTGAGGGGATCTTCCGGTGGGGGACTGGGTTGCTGTGGCATCTCCTCGCCGCCGACATTGACTGGGGCACCTGTGGCGATGTGAGTGATTTGTTAGGGTAATTGTCTGTCACATCTTACGCATTTCTACCTTTCCCAAAGATATTGGTGTTGTCCTCCCACCTTTGGTAGTATATGGTGATTGATTATGGGATTGGTAGTTCTCTATGTTGTCCATGCATTGGTGGTGGGTGTGCATGCAGAGCTGGGAGGGATGTGCATGCTGTGTGTATAGCATGTAGGGGAAGACATTTAGGTGTGGTAATTGTGGTGCTGCACTGTGTGGGATTGGAGTGGGGTGAAGGGAGTCAGGGTGAAGGGGTAAGATGGCATGCAGGTATGGGGTGGTGGTAGGTTGGTAATGGTGACTCATCAGCGTCCAGTCCACCGGGTACTCCTATGAGGCCCTCAGGATGCGGTATTGCTAGGATTTGCTCCTCCCATGCTGTCATCTGCAGAGGAGATGGGGTCCACCGCCGGTCCTCCTGATGGCACGCTGATGCCTTGGTGCAATGGAAGTCACCTTCCCGTAGGTCATTCCACCTCTTCTGAATGTCGTCCCTTGTGCGTGGATGTTGTCCCACGGTGTTCACCCTATCCATGATCCTCCCCCATAGCTCCATCTTCCTGACAATGGACATCTGCTGTACCTTTGTTCCAAACAGCTATGGCTCTTTCCTGACTATTTCCTCCACCATCACCCGCAACTCCTCATCAATGAAATAGGGGTGCCTTTGTGGGAACATGGATAATGTGTGGTGTGTGTGCTGTGCAGAGGGTGTTGAGTAATGTGGTAGGGTGTGTGGTGTGTGGTGCATGACAGATGTATGGGTAGTTTTGGTGTGTGTGTGCAGTTATCTCTGGGATTGGTGTGGCAAGGTGTATCAGTCTTCTCTTGTTTGCAAAGGTTTGTGGGTGATGTGGGGGGTGTTTCATGGTGCTATTGGTGGGTGTGTGTGGTGTGTGTATTTGTGTAAGGTGTGAGTTTTTTATTCCGGCCAATGTTGTCTTGTTTTGTTTTTGGGCAGCCATTTCATCTGCGGTGGTGTGCACAGCCAATGGTTTACCACCATTGTATGTCCACTGTGGTGATTCATGGGTCATTATTTGGAGGGGTTGGTGGCATAATGGTATGTGTGCTAGTTCTGACAGTTTTTTATGTTTATTGGGACTGGCGGATTTGTGGTTGTGGCTGGTTTCTGTTGGTTTGTTGTATGTGTGTCATTATCTGGCAGACGGATGTTCGCCTCTGCAGTGGTATGCTGCCGGTCATCACTGTGGTGGTATTCGGTATTTACCATCAACGTCATAATCAGGGCCTAAGAGTTTTAATCTTTAGAAAACAGTGAGAATGCTGTTGTTACACAAAGTACCTGGTTAGTGTCAAAAATAGTCGGAAAAGTCAGAGATGCGTTGATTTCTTCCACGCAAGTGAGGCTGTGCGTCGTTTCCTTCTCTGGTCAGGTCAGCAGTGCTTTGTTTTCTCTATCGCAAGAGAGCGATGTGTCAATTTCCAGATGGGTCACCTCAGATCCGCGCAGAGTGAGGTTGACTTGGACGCCCATGGATGATGCGTGGAGCAGCAAAGCAAGTGGCATATCGTTCATCAGCCGTGCTGTGGAAAGTGTATCAAAAATGTATATACTCTGTGTTCTGTGCATGGATTTTCAGTTCTTGTTTGCCAACTTCACCTTTCAGGGCCAATGGACTGGATAGGTCAAAACTTGGCAAGGGGGGAGTTTCAGTAGAGAGTCCAGGTGCTGACAGAGGAAGTCTTTGATGGCCCTGAGACTTCAACAACAGGAAGCAAGCTCAATTCAAGCCCTTGGAGATTCTTCTCAAGCAGGAATACACAACAAAGTCTAGTCTGTCCACTTTCACAGGCAGAAGCAGCAACTGCAGGATAGACCAACAAAGCACAGTCACAGGCAGGGTCAGCACTTCTCCTCAGCTCTACAGCTCTTCTCCTTGGCAGACGTTCCTCTTGATTCCAGAAGTGATATAATTTTTAAGGATTTTGGGTCTGCCACTTATACCCATTTTTGCCTTTGAAGTAGGCAAACTTCAAAGGAAAGTCTATCTTGTTTGTAAGATCCTGCCTTGCCCAGGCCAGGCCTCAGACTCACACCAATGGGTTGGAGACCGCATTGTTTGAGGGCAGGTACAGCCCTTTCAGGTATGAGTGACCACTCCTTCCATCCCTCCCAGCACAGATGGCTCATCAGGATATGCAAGCTACACCCCTGTTCCCTTTCTATCACTGTCTAGAGGAGAGGTGCAAACAGCTCAACTGTCAAACTGACCCAGACAGGGAATCCATAAACAGGCAGAGTTGCAGAATGATTTAACTAAGAAAATGCCCACTTTCTAAAAGTGGCATTTTCAAACACACAATCTAAAAACAACCTTTACCAAAAGTTGTATTTTAAATTGTGTGTTCAGAGACCCTAAACTCCATATGCCACCATATTGCAAAGGGAATCTGCACTTTAAAAACATTTAAAAGCAGCCCCCATGTTAACTTATGAGAGAGATAGGCCTTGCACAGTGAAAGACAAATTTAGCAGTATTTCACTGTTAGGACCTGTAAAACACATAAGTACATGTCCCACCTTTAACATACACTGCACTTTGCCCATTGAGCTGTCTAGGGCCTACCTTAGGGGTGCCTTACATGTTTAAAAAGGGATGGTTTAGTCCTGGCAAGTAGGTACACTTGTCAAGTCGAATTTGCAGTTTAAAACTGCACATACAGATACTACAAGGCAGGTCTGAGCCATGTTTATAGGGCAACTAATATGGGTGGCGCAACAAGTGCTGCAGGCCCACTAGTAGCATTTGATTTACAGGCCATGGGCACCTCTAGTGCCCTGTACTAGGGACTTACTAGTATGTCAAATGCCAATCATGCATAAACCAATCACCAATACAATTTACACAGAGAGCATATGTACTTTAACACTGGTTTGCAGTGATAAAGTGCCCAGTGTCCTAAAGGCAACAAAGACAGGTCAGAAAAAATAGGAGGAAGGAGGCTAAAAGAGTGGGGATGACCCTGCAAAATGGGCCAGGTCCAAAAGTGTCCAGGTGTCGAAGGGTGTATATCACATATTAGTATGATGAGCACATTTGGTACTGGGTGTATGCCTTAGCTTCTTAGTAATTGGATTTTCAGCCAGACGTACTACACATGCACAGTGCAGACTTTGGGAGGGGGCCCAACTATTTTCCTGAAGTATTACTTAGTACAGTGCATATATGACCAGTCATGTCCTCCACACTCCTACAGGAACCTACTATGGCATCCATGTACATTACAGTTTAACATTGACTGAGCACCATGGTGAACTATTGTTAGTCTACAGTACAGGTATGATGGTGTTAGGGGGCACTAAGTGGGGTATGTGAGGCATCAGTTGAGTAGTTGTGGCACCATTTCTCATTTTTCGGCTCCATACTATTTAATGGTAGGTACATTGCTCTTCCTATGTGTGCAATGCAATGCATTCAACAGATTTATATGCAGCCTACATGTATGTCAGGTAGGTGTAGGTGAGATGTAGTTGTTTTTGGCACCACTTGGGTTGCTTTTGATATAGATTGTGCCTGAGTCTTGCGCAACATGAATGAGGGGGATGTGCCTAGATATGACTTTCTTTACATGGCCATGCCATAGACCATTGACATGGCAGAGATATTGGTGGTTTGGTCTAATTTTTGTGAAGTACATTTAGTAGTCAACCAGTGGTTTGCGGTCTTCTTCTGTATGCAAAGGGGACATAGCTCCACCTGTCATTCACGTGGTGTGGCTGTTAGTTTGTGGATGTGTTAGATACATGTGGGTGTCTGTGTTTGTGATGTCCAATCATGGTGTAGTACTGCAGCATGTTGCATATGTGTTGTTGCCAGCACATCTGTGGTCCCATACCCATGCATCTTTGTTGTGGTGTATATGTTATTTGTCCTAAAGGGGTTGGTGTGTTGTGTGTCTATTGGTTGGTTGTTTGACTTACCAAAAAGTAGGCCATTGCCATATTGTTCATCCTGGACCCGCTCGTTGATGGTGGATTGCTGGAACATGTAAGCATCATGGATGCTGCCGGGATGCTTGACTGAGATGTTCATGAATGTTGCTGTTGTGGAGGTGGGGTGAGCTGCTGTCATTGTGGCCATCTGTGTTGTGTCCCTAGCTGGAGCAGTACGACTTCCATGCTCTCCTTGATGTAGCAAATGTTCTTTCTGTAAATTTCCCTTAAGTAGTGGTGTATGTACCTCATTTTAACACCTGGCCAGACCCAGGTATTAAAAGTTGACTCAAAACAGGGTTAACGGCATTTTTTGGGGCCGCCTCCCACCCGTGAGTCATTTTAGCATGGGGGGATAAATATGTTGCTAAAGGCTTAGATTCATTTTTTGGACGGGAACTCCTACCGTGCATCTCATTAGCGCATGGTGGGTTCACACATCTAAAATATGACTTTAACTCCTATATGTTGACACTAGACAGGTCTAGAGTCATGATATAAATATGGAGTTATGTTTGCACCGAATTTGCGTAGCAAAAATTATGCAAATTTGGTGCAAACTGAGTATCAATATGCCCCTACATTCCTTTTGACTCACTCAAATCTAGCAAAGCAAGTTATATCAGTAGGTTTGTATTATTCCCTAAAATATTACACATCATTTGACTAAAATCAACTTGATTGATTGATTGATTGAAACAGACTCCAGCAAAGGTAACCAAAATTAAAAAACAATGTAAACATCAAACAATTGTGGTTTGTGAGTACCCTAGCCGGTTCTCAGATTTTCTGAGCTATGTAAAATATTCCTAGGACACCTTGGAAGAGACATATGACTGGAAAAGTGGCTTACAGGGAGGGAAATCCTTGACTCCCATGCACTTCAAACTTCTCACACATGCCTACAAAGTCCTAAACAATCAAGGACCGGACTACATCAACCACCGTCTATGCTTCCACCAACCCACCAGACAACTGTGCTCCTCCTCTCTCGCTCTAATACATACACACCAAGAATCCAGCTCAGCAGTGGTTGCTTTTTCTCCTACATGGCCGCCAAAGCCTGAAATTATCTACCACTCCCCCTCCAAACTGCACCCTCACTGGCAGACTTCAGGAAGAGACACAAGACCTCATTCTTCTACAGAGACATCGCACCCCTGCATCCATGTGCCCCCCGGAGAGATAGCGTTGTACTCTACAAATGATTGATTGATTGACTGAATATGATGGGGGTATTGAGAAGATGAGAAGGCAATCCACTGCTAGGTGGAAGCGCTTGATAAGCAGTTGCTGGTTATTCATTACTTAGATTAGTTGCTTAGTGGTCTGTCTCCAAGCAGTGTGTCATATCATCATTCATTCTAATTAATGAGTTCTCCTTATAACTGACCATGGAAGTTGCTAATAAATTACACATTCGTAATGCTTATGATTATCAACATTATGCTTGTATATAATTTGAACAGTAGTTCTTTGTAAAAGATTGTGTCAGTCACATAGGGGCATATTTATACTCCGTTTGCGACGAATTTGCGTCGTTTTTTTCGACGCAAATTCGGCGCTAAACTAACGCCATATTTATACTTTGGCGTTAGACGCGTCTAGCGCCAAAGTATGAGGAATGAGCGTCATTTTTTTGCGTGAACGCCTTCCTTGCGTTAATGAGATGCAAGGTAGGCGTTCCCGTCTAAAAAAATGACTGCGACGCAAATGCGTCGTATTTATACTCCCGGGCAAAAATCACGCCCGGGAGTGGGTGGGGCAAAAAACCCCGCATTTGCGCCTCTTTTTAACGCCTGGGTCAGGGCAGGCGTTAAGGGACCTGTGGGCTCAAAATGAGCCCACAGCTGCCCTCCCATGCCCCCAGGGACCCCCCCTGCCACCCTTGCCCACCCCAGGAGGACACCCAAGGATGGAGGGACCCATCCCAGGGACATTCAGGTAAGTTCAGGTAAGTATAATTTTTTTTTTTTTTTATAATTTTTTTTGGCATAGGGGGGCCTGATTTGTGCCCCCCTACATGCCACAATGCCCAATGACCATGCCCAGGGGACATAAGTCCCCTGGGCATGGCCATTGGGCAAGGGGGCATGACTCCTGTCTTTACTAAGACAGGAGTCATGTAAATGGCGTCTGGGCGTCGTTAAAAATGGCGCAAATCGGGTGGAGGCGATTTTTTTGCCTCAACCTGACTTGCCCCATTTTAAGACGCCCTAACGCCATTTTCCCCAACGCCGGCGCTGCCTGGTGTACGTGGTTTTTTTCCACGCACACCAGGCAGCGCCGGTCTGCTAGCGCCGGCTAACGCCATTCAATAAATACGGCGCCTGCATGGCGCTTCAGAATGGCGTTAGCCGGCGCTAAACTTTTTGACGCTAAACTGCGTTAGCTCAGTTTAGCGTCAAAAAGTATAAATACGGGCCATAGTACCTCTAATACAACATGCACACAACCACCATTGTTAAGCTTGCGCCTAAATGTTAATTATTGCTGGTAGCTAGTGAGGCATTATAGTCAAAATTGTCCTGTAGCACTAAGTATGAACAGAAGTGTGGTAAATAGCAGTACCAAATGACATATTGCTACTTGTGGGATCAGTACTTCATGAAATCCACTTCAGAGTGATTACACAAAGAGAGTTCTCCATAAAACTAAAAAATGCAGATGATCAGTGCTTATTGATAACTTCTGACTGTGTCCTAATATCTGTAACTCATGTTAAAATTCTGGTTCAAATGCTCCACCTTCAAATCTTTCAAACAAGGGGGCATATTTACAAGGGATTAGCGCTGCTGCTGTGCCATTTTTTTCAACAGTGGTGCTAACCCAGTGCCATATTTACAAAGTGGTGCTTGACATGTCTAGCGCAACTTTCACAAGGCGTGCATCATTTTTTTAGAACAGTGCCTCACATTGTGTCGTTTACCTTCATTGATATGGAAGGTAGGCGTTCCCTTGTAAAAAATGACACTAGTCCACCAGTGTCATATTTACAAGCCTCATGAAAAAAGACACGTGCAAAGAAAAAATGAGGCTAGCATGCATTAGCGTCAACATTTTAACACATGGTCAGATCAGGAGTTAAAATGACGCACAGGTACAGGTATATGAGGAGAACACTCACAAAACACTCTGGGAACCTATAGGACACAATGGACCTGCGCTCCTCCAACTTGGAACCCACAGGCGATGCCAGCGATGATGCAAAACACCACCAGCACCACCACAGCAACCAGAAAGGCAGCTCAAGAGGAGGGAGAGTATATATAGGCAAATAACAACAATTTAGAGGTCCGAGAAGAAGACATCATTAGATATTACTGTTTGAAGTGGGAGTCAATCATCAGGCTGCTCCACCCGCCCTCCTTCTTAGCATTCCTTCCTACTGTACTGGATGACATCATCCGCCTAACTCCCTGACACATCCTCTTCCCCAACACCCGACAACTGCAGCAGGAGATCAAAGAAGGGTTCTACGACATTTTTGTTTCCTCATTATTTGTGTGCCATGGAATGCACACATGTGTAACTTGTCCCTCCTGCTGATACAGGAGGCATGCCTATTAAAAAAAAAAAAACATGCAGGCCCTTATGGACCATCGGGGCTTCTTTACAAATGTCCTATCGAAATATCTTGGAAGCGTTCATGATGACTTCATCTTCAGGCACGCTATCATTAATCAACGTTTCCCAGATGGACAATATGGAAATGGGTTGCTCGTATGTAGGCCAGTAGACGCTACATAACACATACAACACATAAGATAAACAATGCACACACCACACTCTGCACACATTGATAGACCCTCATAGATGACTGTTCCTCAACACATATGCAACATGCATCACTCCACACATCCAATGCACATCACCTGAACTTTTGGCACTATGTACAGGACCCCTGCACCACTCAAGCATAATTTTTAGTGATGGTCTGGTGGAGCATTACCCACTCTGCAATTACAAGGCAGTTTCAAGCCACTTTTTTGTCTTAATGCTGTCTTGTGAATACTGAATGTTCATACACATCATTTAGGGGGATATTTACATGTCCTGTGTGCTGTCTTAGCGCTGCCTTAGTATCATGTCTATGATGCTAATGTGGCCATTCACCTGTGTCATATAACAAAGTAGTGATATACAAGCATTGGGACACTTTGCAAACTCTTGAGCCATATCATAGCTGCGTCAGGCAAAGTGTATGCAAGGGGAGCATTCCTACACAGGGATGCTTGAAAAAATGGTGCAGTGAGATTCACAAGATCTCACTATGCATTTTTTTTTACCTGAGTTTAAATGCCTGCTCAGTGCAGGGGTGAAAATGATGTCCCTATCATAAACTATGGGTTTCTCTGACCTTTGCTGCACTAGCATCACATTTTTTTAAATAGTCCAGCGAAGCACCATAACATCATCAAACAATCTGACTCTGTTGTGGTAATGACAGCCATGTTATGCTAGACAGTAAATACTGCACAACCATAATGTTGTTGGGGGGAATGGGGACGCCTATGGGTGGCATTACTATGGTGCAACAAGGAGAAATTTCACAAAAGTAATTTCCATCTTACTATGTTTGATGGATTCTGCAACACACATAGGAAGATTAAATGTTCATCATCGATTGGTCATATGCAGCAAGGGACATCTTCCTGCACAAAATCCATCGCAGCCACAATACAGGCATCTGCGCATCCCGTTACAATGGTGCCCATGTTGCAGCCTGGCATCTGACTGTGCTAGTGCAGGGACTGAGGACAGAAATGCATTGTATTTGGTGGATATGGCACATTGCTGGCCTTTTACGGTGGTGCAGTGTGGTGCAGGAACACATTTTCTGACCTGTCATGTGCCACAGGGCCTTGTAAATTCAGGCACATACATTGCAATAGAACTTAAGCCACCATGCCACGTTTTGCATGAAATCTATGCATACACATGCATGTCTGCCAGGAAATATGAATAGCAGCTCTGTGTGCAAAGGAGGTGTTCCATGTCTATAGGGGGCATATGCAGCACACAGGGCACATCACCTGTCTCATAGCACAGATAACACAAACTAGGAGAAAACTCACATATGATTTCACATGGATCATTGGCAGGTCACATGTTATTGGACACATGTACAAGCATCTGCAAAATCATACACATCTCACATGGGTGAAGTGTCATGACACACAAATCACACTATCACCAAGTCCCTAAGCCAGTGTCCAGGACTGGAAGGTGGTGCACACACAACTAAAATGATGCACGCAAACAGGAAACCACATAATGCCAGATGCAAGTTTGTGTATCTACACCACAAACACATACTATGCAAGACCAGGTGGTACAAAACACAGGGGCAAGTCTGGCACTTTCTCTCCTATGCCATTGCAGCTGTCCAAGGTTATGGCATTTAGCTCTGGGTGTTGACACCCTATGTAAATCCACAGAGTGGCAGTGAGAAGGCCTACAACGTGGCGCTAGTCCGTACCAAGAACCCAGTGGAACATACATTTGGCATCCTCAAATCAAGAATTCAATGCCTAGATGTTTTAGGGGGAAGACTGCAGGTCTCACCTACACTGGTGTGTAAGATGATTGTTGTCTGAGCACCTTTTGCACAACATATGTGTGCAGACTAATGTCCCCTGAAAGGAACAGGTGGAGGACCCCAGAAAGGAGGATGAGGACAATGATGCCCTACCTCAGGATGGGGAAGAAAAATATATCACTGCTGGGGAATGCTGGCGAGCACATATTGTTGCCAATTTCTTCTCTTGAATGTTGCATTGAAACTTTCACTTCCAATTAGCTTGTAAATACATCACTTCATCACACAAGTGTATTGGAGTATCTGTCAAATGCAAATGCAACAGCAAATCATACACATTTAAGAGAGCAAGACTAGGCCAAAACAGTGGGAAAACACATTGAAACATACATACCACACAGGTCCATTGGGTTGCAATTTGACATCAGCCACAATGTTACTCCTTGTGAGGAATGTTATCCAGGTGTCAGCCCCTAGTAGGGCAAGAGCAGTCAGTGTCCACAACAGGAGGTGGATGTTAGATATGTGACAACACCGTTTCTTCATATCCTAATCACAGGTGAAAATTCTCTCACACATCCCTCAGTGACACCCACATGCATGACATATAGTATTTGACATATAGAGGACACACACAGCACCAGTATGTCTAAGCCTGTCCCACTGAAATAAGCACTCTTCTCACATGTATATCAAGAAATGTCATTGCATCTCTCATTCCCCTGCCAAAATCCATTTGTCAGTCTGGGCACAGACATATTTACACATGCATGTGTGTACCACAGCTGTCAAGAGAACATATACAATCCATCCACACTCATTGTGCATCTGACAAATGATGTTGGCAGCAGCTGTGCGAGTGAGAGCTGTGTGTGAGTGCCCATGTTAAACACACACATTGAAGTACAGCTGAGACACACCTGTACTGAACTGGCACAGACACTTTGTGGAGGGGACTCACAGACTACACAAGTGCTGTGTCCAGAGATGTATGGATGTTAGTCACCCAACCTGCATACAATGGATTAGTAACAGTTAATTTTGCTTGCCCTGTAGCAAACTCAAGGTTCATTGGCAAATATCACATGGAAAAGATACAGTGACATTCACGAAGGACTGGACAGTGAGGATGACGATGATGAAGAGCAAATACCAATTGTCCAATGAGTAATAGCAATGTGGCAATTGAGGCCTACAGTACACTATCTTGCTTCTACAACTGGGAATGTCTAAACAATTCCAATACATCAATGCACAATACAACATTGTAGATACATAAGACAATAAACATAAGCACACACATTGTGTAGGTTACTGAACCTCTTAGCTGCTTTGTTTCCCCTCTGCCCGCCAGTGGTGAGCCCTTTTTTGGCTATTTGGGGTAGTTTGTGCTTTGGTCTTCATAACGTTTTGTCCACATAAGCTATTCACGACAAATTTGAGTCAGTTTTTTCAAACATCCTAGGGATTCTAAAGGTACCCAGAGTTTGTGGGTTCCCCTGGAGGAGACCAAGAAATTTGCCAAACTACAGCTAAAACTTCATTTTTTTAAAAAGAATGGGAAAAAAGGGCTGCCGAAAAAGGCTTGTGGTGTTTTCCCTGAAAACGGCACCAACAAAGGGTTTGCGGTGCTAAAATCACCATCTTCCCAGCTTTCAGGAACAGGCAGACTTGAATCAGAAAACCAAATTTTTCAACACAATTTCGTAATTTTACTGGGACATACTTCATTTTTACTATTTTTGGTGCTTTCAGCCTCCTTCCAGTTAGTAACAGGAATGGGTGTGAAACCAATACTGGATTATGGAAAGCATTTCTGAAAAGTAGAAAACATTCTGAATTCAGCAAGGGGTCATTTGTGTAGATCCTACAAGGTTTTCCTACAGAAAGTAACAGCTGAAAAAAAACAAATATTGAAATTGAGCTGACAAAAACAGCCATTTTTCTCCATGTTTTACTCTGTAACTTTTTCCTGCAATGTTAGATTTTTTAAAGCAATATACCGTTACTTGTGCTGGGCTCTTCTAGTTGGAGGGATATATAGGGCTTGTAGGTTCATCAAGATCCCTAGGTACCCAGAACCAATAAATGAGCTGCACCTTGCAATGGGTTTTCATTCTATTCCGGATATCAGGCAATTCATTTGCTGAAATATAAAGAGTGAAAAATAGGTATCAAGAAAACCTTTATATTTCCAAAATGGCCACAAGATAAGATGCTGAGAAGCAGTGGTTATTTGCACATCTCTGAATTCCAGGGTGCCCATACTAGCATGTGAATTACAGGCCATTTCTCAAATATACGTCTTTTTTACACACTGTCTTACATTTGGAAGGAAAATTTAGGGAAAGACAAGGGGCAAGAACAATTGTTTTGCTATTCTGTGTTCCCCCAAGTCGCCTGATAAAAATGGTACCTCACTTGCGTGGGTAGGCCTAATGCTCACAACAGGAAATGCAACATGGACACTTCACATTTTTACATTGAAATCTGACATGTTTTTTCCAAAGTGCCTAGCTGTAGATTTTAGCCTCTAGCTCAGCCGGCACCTAGCGAAACCTATCAAACCTGTGCATTTTTTAAAACTAGACACCTAGGGGAATGCAGGATGTGCTGACATGTGAGGCAATCACCAGGTTCTGTTACCCAGAATCCTTTGCAAACCTCAAAATGTGGCCAAAAAATACTTTTTCCTCATATTTCGGTGACAGAAAGTTCTGGAATCTGAGAGGAGCTACAACTTTCCTTCCACACAGTGTTCCCTCAAGTCTCCTGATAAAAATGGTACTGCAGTTGTGTGGGTAGGTTTAGCGCCTGCAACAGGAAATGCTCCAAAACAGAGCGTGGACACATCACATTTTTCTAAAAAAAAAAAAAGCTGTTTTGTGCAAAGTGCCTAGCTGTGGATTTTGGCTTCTAGCTCAGCTGGCATCTAGGGAAACCTACCAAACCTACACAATTTAGAAAACTAGACACATAGGGGAATCCAGGATGGGCTGACTTGTGGGGCTCTCACCAGGTTCTGTTACCCAGAATCCTTTACAAACCTCAAAATGTGGCCAAAAAAACACTTTTTTCTCACATTTCGGTGACAGAAAGTTCTGGAATCTGAGAGGAGACACTAATTTCCTTCCACTCAGCATTCCCCCAAGTCTCCCTATAAAACTTGTACATCACTTGTATGGGTAGGCCTAGTGCCTGCGACAGGAATAGATCACACAACGGTCAATGTTGCTCCTAACATGAGGCAACTGTTGACCCTGTGGTGATCCATTCCTGACGCAGGCACTAGGTATAGGCACTCAAGTGGGGTAGTGTTTTTATCCGGACAGTTGAGGAATCACTGGGTGGCAGGAATTTTGTGGATCCCAGCATGTTCCTGTACTTTGTGTGATAGGAATGCAAGAAAAATAGAGTTTTTATTCAACATTTTAGATTTGCAGGGTATTCTGGATAATAAAACTTTGAACACACAAGTCACACCTCTGTGGACCTCCCGGGATGTCTAGTTTTCAGAAATGTTTGGGTTTAGTATGTTTCTCTATATGGCTGCCGAACCCAGCACCAAAAATACAGGTGCCTGCCTTACAAAACCAGTTTGTTTTGTGATAGATAATTTTGATGTCTCCACAATACGATTTGGGCGGTGGAATTTGGGGCTGAACTAAATTGGGGAGCTCCCAAGAGAGCACTCTCTCTCTGTGCTTGCCGCCGCATTTACCTGCTCTCTGGGTTGGGCTAACCCACTTTTGCCCCGTTGCACAGACTGTGCTTGCAAAGTGACAGCAGAACTGTCCTCATCACCTCCCTCATAATTTAACGGAAGAGGAGTTATCCAGTGGGACTCCTCCGTCTGAAAAATCACTTCCAGAGTCTGCACCATTGTCCTATCCCTCAGATTCTGTCTCAGTATCTGCTGTCTCAGTCTCTGATCCTATGTCAGAGCTGTCCTCTATAACCCGAGTGATGGTGTCAGCAGCAGTCATCCATCAAGATGCCATCACTGCAATTGGTTAAACTGTTGCTCTAAAACACTAGCCTACGTAGACAGTCACAAAATTGCTGGTGTGTGTGTGATACATGCAACAGTAGAGGCCACCTTACCTGCGCTTCTTCCCTCGATCAGCACGTTCTTTTAAGACACTCAAAAAACACCTTGTCACATTCCATTTGTCACAGTCTTTAGCACCTCCTGCGCCCAGTCAAACAATCATTATTGGTGCTCCCACTCCCATGTCCTCCTCCTCGGATTCCCTCATTACCACCCAGCAGAAGTGCCATTCATCTCTCCATAGCCGCCCCCCACCCCGCACATGCATTTAATTTGTATTATAGTGCAGGTAATGGCTGACTTTAATAATGTACTCAGCTATTTACATAAAATACAGATTTTCTCTTTCCAGTAGGCATATAAACCTTTTGCGCTTCTTTATGGCACTAAAACTGCCACTATACAAAAGCCTAATCCTTTTGTAGCAGAAACATAATCACAAGACTTTCTTGACTTTTTTATTACTGCCTAAAAGCTACAGTTGAAATGTGTCAATTGAAGTATGTGCATTGCTTTGAAGACGCAAGTTGCAACTGCAAGACAACTGGTGGCAAATATATATATATATATATATATATATATATATATATTTATATACACATATATATATATATATATAGAGAGAGAGAGAGAGAGAGAGATCACTTTCATATGTGGGTCCGGTTTTCCTGGGGGCCCCAGGGAAACCCTACAACTACTAAAAAAAAAGTATTGCCCCCACAGGGGGTCGCTCTGCCCACAGTCAACCCCCTGTCAATTTCTTTATATTCTTTAAAAAAAAAAAAGTTGTCCAGTTTTCCGAGGGTGGCGACCTCTCTAAGTGAAATCCCTGGTGTCTAGTGGTGTTTCCTGCCCTTGATCGCAGCTGTGCTGCAATTGAGGGCCAGGAAACATGTTCAGGTAGGCCTCGTATGAAAGGGGAGAGTCTCCCCTTTCATACAAGGCCTTCCCGAATGTCGGGAAGGTCACTTGGGGCCATTTTGCCCATCGGAGCATGAAGCTACCTTACAGCCGCACCCTGCTCCAATGGCGAAAACAACAATGTGACGTCAGCGCACCTCGCGGTGCTCTAGGGGCATATTTATACTCCGTTTGCGCCGAATTTGCATCGTTTTTTTCGACGCAAATTCGACGCAAAACTAACTCCATATTTATACTTTGGCGTTAGACGCGTCTAGCGCCAAAGTTCCTGGAATTAGCGTCATTTTTTTGCGTGAACACCTTCCTTGCGTTAATGATATGCAAGGTAGGCGTTCCCGTCTTAAAAAATGACTCTGATGCTATTGCGTCAGATTTATACTCCCGGGCAAAAATGACGCCCGGGAGTGGGCGGGTCTAAAAAACCTGCATTTGCGCCGGATTTCAGCGCCTGGGTCAGGGCAGGCGTTAAGGGACCTGTGGGCTCAGAATGAGCCCAGAGGTGCCCTCCCCTGCCCCCAGGGACACCCCCTGCCACCCTTGCCCACCCCAGGAGGACACCCAAGGATGGAGGGACCCACCCCAGGGACATTAAGGTAAGTCCAGGTAAGTATTTTTTTTTAAAAAACATTGTGGCATAGGGGGGCCTGATTTGTGCCCCCCTACATGCCACTATGCCTAATGACCATGCCCAGGGGACATAAGTCCCCTGGGCATGGCCATTGGGCAAGGGGGCATGACTCCTGTCTTTGCTAAGACAGGAGTCATTTCAATGGGGGATGGGCGTGGTAAAAAAATGGCGCAAATCGGGTTAAGACGATTTTTTTGCCTCAGCCTGACTTGCCCCATTTTTAGACGCCCAAACGCCATTTTTCCCTACGCCGGCGCTGCCTGGTGTACGTGGTTTTTTTTCACGCACACCAGGCAGCGCCAGTCGGCTAACGGCATTCAATAAATACGGCGCCCGCATGGCGCTTCAGAATGGCGTTAGCCGGCGCTAATTTTTTAAATATGGGCCCTAACGTCACAAAGTGGGTGGGTGGGGGGCGGTAGGAGACACTGAAGCGCTTCCGTGTCTCCGGGGGGGGTTTAACAAAAAAAAAGCCTCAGGCGCAACGCACCCAAGGATTTTTTAACCCCCTCCCTGGTGTCGGCCACTGGTTGTGACCCGCAGCAGGGAGGTAGTGCGGGCGTCGGCCAGTGGCCGATGCCCGCAGCAAAGGGGTTAACCAGTTGGACGCCAGGAACGTAATAGTGACGTCCAGAAGCGCGGTACTGAGGTGCCACAGATGTAACCATTATGTCCTGGTACTGGCCTTAAGGGGAAGCGATATCGCTCCCCGGGGGCCAAGGGCAGGGCTGGAAAGGGAATCGCTTCCCCTTCCACGCCTGCCCCTGACCCACCCCAGTGATGTCTGATGATGTCAGAAGGCAATCATGCATTGACCTCATCAGAGGTCGCCTCCTATCACGCTGGAAGCAGGCCTACAGCGCAATCTGAGGAGGAACAGGTTAGGGGAGGTCAGAGAGGCCTGAAAAGGTAAGGAAAGGCTTTTCCTTTCCTTTTCACGTCTCTTTGAGCATTTCTGTAGCACGATGGTAAAGCAATCGTGCTGCAAGAATGCCCACTAGACACCAGGGAATTTTCTTTTTTTAAATTGGCATAAGGGGAGCGACCCCTTTGGGAAGGGTCGCTCCCCAAGGATGGGCATTTTTCTAAGGCCATTTCTGCCCCCCCCAATGGCAGATTGGCCAATACTAATTAGGCCAATCTTCCCCGGGGGGCATAAGCAATTAGACACCAAGGATGTTTTTTTTTCATTTATATTAATACAGGGAGTGAGCCCTTAGGCAAGGTCACTTCCCAGGGAACAATTTGTTTATTATGCCTTTTATGCCCCCCTGGGGGTAGCGTAGCCTATATTAATCAGGCAGATCTGTCCCCAGGGGAGGCAGAAACCACTAGACACCAGGGATTTCTTTTTTGTTTACATTGATAAGGGACGTGACCCCTTAGGCAAGGGTCGCTCCCCAGGGGACAATTTTTTTATTAGGTATTTTCTGCCCCCGGGGGCAGATCGGCCTATATTAATTAGGCTAATCTGCCCCCAATGGGGGCAAAAACCACCAGGCACTAGGGATTTTGTTTTTTGTTTTTGTTTTTCACAGATGGAGAGCAACCCATTAGGGAGGGTCACTCTCCAGGGAGCAATTTGTTTATTAGGCCTTTTCTGCCTCGCCTGGGGGCAGGTCAGCCTATATTAATTAGGCTGATCTGCCCCCAAGGGGGGCAGAAACCACTAGACACCAGGGATTTTTTTTGTTTACATTGATTAGGGGAGCAACCCCTTAGGCAAGGGTCGTTCCCCAGGGGGCAATTTTTTGTATTAGTCCTTTTCTGCCCTCCCTATATTAACTAGGCTGATCTGCCCCCAAGGGGGAGGGGGACTCACCAGAGACCAAGGAAGATTTTTTTTTTTAAGAAAAGAGGGGGTGGTGGTATGGCCATATCCCCACCCCAAATAGATGGGACAAAGTTGTTCTGCCCACCGGTGGACAGATAGGGCAATTACCCACCGATCCACTCCCCGGGGGTGCAGAAAACCTACTAGATGTCAGGGAATTCTGAAAAAATGAAAAAATAGTTGGGTGGTGGCTACCAACCAGTATGGGCATGGTTATGCCCCAACCACAACTGAATGGGGTAACAGTCTTTCAGCTCTCCCCTGCACACTGAAACATCTTATCCCACGGCAAGCAAGAGAACATTTGATTATTTTGGGTTTTGGTTTTACATTTGGGCCAGTAAGAGTTGTCATACTCTCAAAATCATCCTACTTGGAATGGTGAAGGCTGCACTTTTTGGACTTTGGGACCCTGCCATCTAGAAAAATCAACGTGATGTAGACACTTCAGAAAACTGAACATCTGGGTGAGTCCAGGGTGGTGTTCTTCACATGCACCCGCACCATTTTCTTATCCAAAATGCCCTGCAAACCTCCAACTTTGTTTGAAATCACACATTTTTATGATGGAACCTTCTGGAATCTAAAGGAACCACAGCATTCTTACCACCCAGCATTGTTGCATTTATACCGATAAAAATTCTGCCCCACTTGCCAGCCTGAAAATGATTTTTTCCTAACTGCCCTTTTGGACCCATTTTGGTTCCCCCTCATTTTCAATATGTTTTTGCCTCTACCCTGTCACAGGCACTTGGTCCACCTACACAAGTGAGGTATCATCATTACTGGGTGACTGAGGGGAACGTTGGGTGGTAGGAAATGTGTGCCGGTGCGGTGATCCCACACAGAAATGTGGGAACATTTTGATTTTTTTAGCTAAATTTGGGTTTGATGAGGATTCTGGGTAAGAAAATACTCGGGGATCCATGCAAGTCACACCTCCCTGGACTCCCTTGGGTGTCTAGTTTTCAGAAATGTTTGGGTTTGATAGGTTTCCATAGATGGCTGCTGAGCCCAGGACAAAAAACGCAGGGACCCCCGCAAAAACAGGTAGTTTTGTATTTGATAATTTTGATGTGTCCACATAGTGTTTTAGGGCTTTTCCTGTCATGGGCAGTAGACCTACCCTCACAAGTGAGGTACCATTTTTATTGTTAGACCTGCGGGAATGCTAGGTAGAAGGACATTTGTGGCTCCCCTTAGATTTCAGAACTTTGCAGCACCGAAATGTGAGGAAAAGGTGTTTTTTTGGCCAAATTTTGAGGTTTGCAAAGGATTCTAGTTAACAGAACCTGCTGAGAGTGCCACAAGTTATGCCATTCTGGGTTCCCCTGGTGTCTAGTTTTCATAAATGTCCAGGTTTGCTAGGTTTTCCTACGTGATGGATGAGCTAGAAGCCAAAATCCACAGCTAGACACTTTCCAAATGACACCTTAGTTGTCAATGTAAAAATGTGATGTCTCCATGTTGCGTTTTGGGGCGTTTACTGTATGGACACTAGGCCTACCCACACAAGTGAGGTACCATTTTTATCGGGAGACTTGGGAGAACGCTGGGTGGAAGGAAAGTTGTGTCTCCTCTTAGATTCCAGAACTTTCTATCACCAAAATGTCAGGAAAAGGTGTTTTTTATGCCACATTTTGAGGTTTGCAAAGGATTTGGGGTAACAGAACCTGGTCAGAGTGCCGCAAGTCACCCCATACTGTGTTCCCCTAGGTGTCTAGTTTAAAAAAATGCACAGGTTTGGTAGGCTTTCCTAGGTGCCGGCAGTGCTAGAGGCCAACATCCACAGCTAGGCACTTTCCAAAAAACACGTTGGTTGTCAATGTAAGAATGTGATGTGTCCATGTTGTGTTTTGGGGCGTTTCCTGTTGCGGGCACTTGGCCTACCCACACAAGAGAGGTACCATTTTTATTGAGAGACTTGGAGGAATGCTGGGTGGAAGGAAATTTGTGGCTCCTCTCAGATTCCACAACTGTCTATCACCAAAATATGAGGGAATTTTTTTTTTTGTGCCAAATTTTGAGTTTTCCAAAGGATTCAAGGTAACAGCACCTGGTGAGAGTGCCACAAGGCACTCCATCCTGGGTTCCCCTAGCTGTCTAGTTTAAAAAAATGCACAGGTTTGATAGGCTTTCCTAGGTGCCAGCAGAGTTAGAGGCCAAAATCCACAGCTAGGCACTTTCCAAAAAACACGTCAGCTGTCAATGTAAAAATGTGATGTGTCCATGTTGTGTTTTGGGGCGTTTCTTGTTGCAGGAACTAGACCTACCCACACAAGTGAGGTACCATTTTTATCGAGAGACTTGGGGGAATGCTGGGTGGAAGGAAATTTGTGGCTCCTCTCAGATTGCACAACTTTCTATCACCCAAATGTGAGGGAAAAGTGTTTTTTTTGCCAAATGTTGAGGTTTCCAAAGGATTCAGGGTAACATCACCTGGTGAGAGTGCCACAAGGCACTCCATCCTAGGTTCCCCTAGCTGTCTAGTTTAAAAAAATGCAAAGGTTTGATAGGCTTTCCTAGGTGCCGGCAGAGCTAGAGGCCAAAATCCACAGCTAGGCACTTTGCAAAAAACATGTCAGCTGTCAATGTAAAAATGTGATGTCTCTATGTTGTGTTTTGGGGCGTTTCCTGCTGCGGGCACTAGGCCTAGCCACACAAGTGAGGTACCATTTTTATCAAGAGACTTGGGGGAATGCTGGTTGGAAGGAAATTGGTGGCTCCTCTCAGATTCCACAATGTTCTATAACCCTAATGTGAGGGAAGAGTGTTTTTTTTGTTGCCAAATGTTGAGGTTTGCAAAGGAATCTGGGTAACAGAATCTGGTAAGAGCCCTACAAGTCCCTTATTCTGAATTTCCCTAGGTGTCTAGTTTGTAAAAATGTATAGGTTTGCTATCTTTCCTTAGGTGCCGGCTGAGCTAGAGGCCAAAATCCACAGCTAGGCACTTTGCAAAAAACAGGTCATTTTTGGGGGGATAATGTGATGTGTCCACATTGTGTTTTGGGGCATTTCCTGTCACGGGCAGAAGACCTACCCTCACAAGTGAGGTACCATTTTTATTGGTAGACCTGGGGGAATGCTAGATAGAAGGACATTTGTTGCTCCCCTTAGATTTCAGAACTTTGCAGCACCGAAATGTGAGGAAAAGGTGTTTTTTTTGGCCAAATTTTGAGGTTTGCAAAGGCTTCTAGTTAACAGAACCTGCTGAGAGTGCCACAAGTTATGCCATTCTGGGTTCCCCTGGTGTCTAGTTTTCATAAATGTCCAGGTTTGCTAGGTTTTCCTACGTGATGGATGAGCTAGAAGCCAAAATCCACAGCTAGACACTTTCCAAATAACACCTTAGTTGTGAATGTAAAAATGTGATGTGTCCATGTTGCGTTTTGGGGCGTTTACTGTATGGACACTAGGCCTACCCACACAAGTGAGGTACCATTTTTATCGGGAGACTTGGGGGAACGCTGGGTGGAAGGAAATTTGTGTCTCCTCTTAGATTCCAGAACTTTCTATCACCAAAATGTCAGGAAAAGGTGTTTTTTGCCAAATTCTGAGGTGCCCAAATGTTGAGGTTTGCAAAGGAATCTGGGTAACAGAATCTGGTAAGAGCCCTACAAGTCCCCTATTCTAAATTTCCCTACGTGTCTAGTTTTTAAAAATGTATAGGTTTGCTATCTTTCCTTAGGTGCCGGCTGAGCTAGATGCCAAAATCCATAGCTAGGCACTTTGCCAAAAACAGATCAGTTTTCTTTGGGATAATGTGATGTGACCATGTTGTGTTTTGGGGCATTTCCTGTCGCGGGCACTAGGTTTACCCACACAAGTGAGGTACCATTTTTATCAGGAGACTTGGGGGAATGCTGCGTAGAAGGACATTTGTGGCTACTCTCATATTCCAAAATTTTCTATCACCAAAATGTGAGGAAAAAGTGTTTATTTTTGCCATCTTTTGAGGTTTACAAAGGATTCTGTGTAACAGAACCTGGTAAGAGCCCAACAAGTCACCCCATTTTAGATTCCCCTAGGTGTCTAGTTTTCAAAAATGTGATATGTTCATGTTGCATTTCCTGTTGCGTGCATTAGGCCTACCCACACAAGTGAGGTACCATTTTAACGGAAGACTTTGGGGAACACAGAATAGAAGAACAAGTGTTAATACCCTTAGCTTTGTCTACATTTTTTCCTTCCAAATGTAAGACAGTGTGTAAAAAAAACACCTATTTGAGAAATGCCCTGTAATTCACATGCTATTATAGAGACCCCGAAATTTAGATATGTGCAAATAACCACTGCTTTTCAACACCTTATCTATTACACTTTTTGGAAATACAAAGCTTTTCTTGAGACCTATTTTTCACTCTTTACATTTCATCAAATGAATTGTTGTATACCCGTTATACAATGACACCCATTGCAAGGTGCAGCTCCTTTATTGGCTCCAGGTAACTAGGGGTCTTAATGAACCTATAAGCCCTAGATATCCCCCTACCAGAAGAGACCAGCTGATGGAATGGTATATTGCTTTTGAACATCTGACATGGCAGGAAATAGTTACAGAGTAAAATGTGGAGAGAAATGGCTATTTTTTTTACCTCAATTTCATTTTTTATTTTTTATTTCAGCTGTTATTTTCTGTAGGAAAACATTGTAGGATCTATTAAAATAACCCCTTGCTATATTCAGAATGTATGCTACTTTTCAGACATGTTTAACTCACTGGGATCCAGCATTGGTTTCACACCCATTTCTGTCACTAACTGGAAGGAGGCTAAAAGCACAAGCAATAGTAAAAATGGGGTATGTCTCAGTAAAATGCCAAAATTGTGTTGAAAAATGTGGTTTTATGTTTCAAATTTTCCTGTTCCTGAAGGTTGGGAAGATGGTGATTTTAGCACCATAAACCCTTTGTTGAAGCTATTTTCAGGGAAAAACTACAAGCCTTCTTCTGCAGCCCTTTTTTGACATAAAAAAAAATCTTTTCTGTGTTTTGGATAATTTCTTGGTCTCCTCCAGGGGAACCCACAATCTCTGGGAATCTCTAGAATCCCTAGGGTGTTGGAAACAATTACACAAATTTGGCGTGAGTAGCTTATGTGGATAAAAAGGTGTGAGGGCCTAAGCGCGAACTGCCCCAAATAACCAAAAAAAGACTTGCCACCTGAGGGGGAAAATGCCTGGCAGTGAGGGGGTTAACATCCAAGTCACACTGTCAGTAAGTCTACCTGTGTTTTTGCCCAACACAAACAAGTATGAGTGATGCATGTGTAAATTGACAATATCTGTACCTGGGATCTGCAGACATGTTCTTGTCCCACTATCTACCAATGGAGTGCCAATGCAATAAAGGCTCAAATAGAATTCCAAATCACAGACTCTTCTAATTCCCAGTAGATAAGAGCCCAAGGCTGACAGAAATCAACTGTAAGTCTCTAGTAGATAATAGGGCAAGGCTGACATCAACATGCCGTAAGTCCCTAGTAGATAATAGGGCAGCTGAGTGTAGATGTACATTGGGAACCTGCACTTCAGTGTGCATTGATGTGTAGCCTACCATCACTGTCTGAATACAACTCTGCCATGCAAAGCATGTATTAGAAGGGAATTAGTGCAAAACTATGTGGTGATGAGTTGTATTGTCAAAGTTTGCCTTGAGAAGACATTGTCAGAAAATGCAACCTCAATGTCTCCTCTAGGTGTACCAGGCTCTGTGTAGCTCAACATTGTGAGCATTAACTAATGTCAAGCATCATCATAGCCAAATTTGTATTGGTAAAAGACCTCCTATCACTTTCAAACAGTAGCGATGTTCCTACAGAGGGTAACGTGACAGTCAATAACATGAACAAAGATATCTTATTGAAAGTGCACTATTACCCATTATTGGATCATGTAGGTTGTTGCACTGATATTCCACACATACCACTGTAGTAGGCAGCAGGAATCATACATGAAGAACACAAACCAACCACATGCATGACATGACAAACACTTCCATGGCACATGTCTGTCCTAAAAATCTCAACACTTTCCTGCTTGAAGAACTGTAAGCTATCTATGTTGCATGACCGCCTGTTGTCTGCTCCTTTGGACACGCATTAGACTGTCATATAAATGCAGTGTCAGAGGGGTGGATTAGCTCGCCACAATGTAGAGAAATTCAAATGCATCCCAGGAAATACACTTAGCAAGGGCATCGTTTGGGTGAACATGTCGAACACATGGGTTATCTATGCTAAGCTGAGTGGCTAAACAAACTGTGGAAGCATCCCATCTGTGTAGTCAGATCCCAAGACTGAATGTACCCCCACACTTACAGAAAACTTATTGTACATATCAGAAGACAGGAAGGTATGAAATAGTGAAGCTACTCTCAAGCAAGTGGCTCATCAATTAGATCAGAACACTTGCTGTCACCATACAATTTGAAAATCACCACACCTTGCAAGACAGCCTTCTGTCTGTACATTGGGACAAAGCACATATTGTCTGACATGTGCACAGTCCTACATGTGTATGAATGGGGCACATTTTATGGCTAGTTCATGGCAACCATAGGTGTTAACTAATCAATGGTCTAAGATGACTACATATAGGGGCATATTCACAAGGAACTGAAGCATTGGCTGTGATGCGCAAGTTTCATTGGATTGCCCTGTGATCCCCTAACGGCACCATGGTAGCTCTGTTTTCACAATACAGTATTAGTAGTAAATACTTTTTTTCGACTAGGAAGCCATAAAAGTGCATATCATAATAAATAAATAAAATACATTCAAATCTTGTTCATATTAAGATCAATTACAATTTTTACAATTTGCCATGTCGAATATTTGCAACAGTCAACCCACAATAACTTCAACAATCACTTGGGATACTATACCAAAGTTGTACATAGATTGTGTCTACTTGGGCCTGCATAATCACTGGGTCTTTTGAGTACTAGTTCAATCTCAATTTCCAATACCAGTTCAAATAACGAGAAACTGCAGATCATGTAAATACTAAAATCATTTAAAATTCATACACTTTACCATGTTGAATATTTACATCAGGTGACCCAGAATAAGTTCAACAATCACATAAAATGCCATACCAGAATCATAACTAAATTGTATCTGTTTGAGTCCTCATGGTTACTGGCTCTTTTAAGGAGTAATTCTCAGTCTCCAAGCCCAGTGCAAATAGCGAGAAACAGCAAACACAATTGTTTTTTGTATTTCACTTTTTAGGATTCGTAACATTATCCTGTATTGTCTCACACCCATCCATTTGCATAGTGGAATTATCCATTTTTCCACACGTGGCGTATAGTGGACAAAAAAAAAGAGTCTTGGATTCATTGAGTACTAAGCCATGCGGGCAGGAAGATTGGTCACTGAATTTTTTTCCCCAACTTGCAGTGAAGGACTTTAGGGGAAGAACCTAACATCTGATCAAAATGTATAGTTGTTTGGCTTGGAGGGGAGTGATTCTGTCAACATATGGTTTAAATTTGGTAATAAACTTAGGTAACAAAAATTACACAGTTATACTCTGATTTTTCTGATCAACCCAGGCTCTTAACGCAGTGTGATCTCAATAATCTTTTTTCAAATTCTGCACAGTGTCTTTCCCTATTGACCAAGGCCTGTTCCACAATTTCTCTTTTTTTTAACATATCCGTTAATTGTTTTATATGTGTACTTGTGAGTCTAAGGATCCCAATTAAACCAGCGATTTCCTATATGGGGAAGATTCAGCAGATGACCATAATTCTGCCCAATACACAAGAGTTCTCAAAGCCCTCAAATGGTGAATCCTATCTAGGGACAAGTCATAAATTAGTGGTAGAAGGAGTACACTCATTGGGAGATCAAACAAAGCCCTGGCAAACTTATTTTCTGTCTGTGGCAATGGTTTTACGTTTGCATAGCCCCAAATCTCAGACCCATATCTGGCTGCTGACACAGCAGCGGCCCCATAAACGTATAGAACCAGCAATACTGAGCCCCCCCAGTACCTTTATATCTTCTCCATAAAACCATTGCCCTCTCAAATAGGATAGAATTACTTTTGTCTAGTTGAGATCCACAGTGCATGTTATCTGCCAGCCTTAGACCCCCAGGCAGTCGAAATTTTGACTTCTTTAAGTGGAGCTCCACAAATTATTGGCTTCTTTCTGGAGGACTGATGTTGGTTGATTGTCATGAAGTTGGACTTTGACGGATTTAATTCTAAACCTTTTTCATGGCAGAAAGGAGCAAAGACATCCAGCTCACATTGTAGTCCCATAGGGGATCTTGATATTAAAAGCGTATCATCCATAAACATAAGGAGTGGAATAGATACCACAGCACTTTTAAGCGCATCTTGCCTACATTGTAAAAGCCTTTTCACTGTGCCATTTATGTACAGGCTAAACAATGTTGGTGGAAGCACGTATCCTTGTCTAACGCCTTGCCTAATGGGGATTTTAGATGTAAGGTCCCCTCCTCTGCGCCATGTAACTTTTGCATATGTATCTTGATGCAATATTCTCAGGATCCACACAAGATCACCAGGAATTCCATATGCTTCCAAAACCTCCGATAAGGTATCTTTCGGGACGAGATCAAATGCTGCTAGTCAGTCTATAAATGCAACATACAGTTGGTCCTGCCTCAAAGATACATATTTCCAGCATATAGTCATGAATCGAAAAACCTGGTCAAGGGTACTAGTTTTGGCCCTAAAGCCTGCCTGTTCCTCTGCAAGGATCGAGTTGTTATCAAGCCAAGATTGGAGTCTATTCAGGACCTGCCTACAGAAGATCTTCTGGCTTATGTCAATTAGGCTTATGGGCCTATAATTGGTCGTCTCATCTCCATTTCCCTTTTTATACAATGGGATTATGACCACCCCTTGCCACGAGGAAGGAATTACACCACTCTACATAAAGGCCATCAAAGTGTGTCATCCATTTCTCAGGAGGAATTACTAGCTCTAGATGGCTATCTGCCGTATGCGTTCCATCCGAGATACCTTTCCAGAAGGTTTTCGCTTCACCTTGTGTAAGGGCATCTACTAGATCATCCCACTGAGTAATTTCCCATTGTTTCTTTGCCTCTGTCAGGGTAGCTAAGTAAGCCTTCCTGGCTATTACAATCTGAGTTTGGCAGTCTGACTTAACGGCTTCCAAGAAACTATTATCGGCAATCTAACACTTTCTGGTAAACCACCTAGGGGGCATTTTGGGACACATACCTCTCTTCACTGTCTTTATAAATAGTTTGCTTATATCTTTCATCAGTTGAGTATGCAGGTCTGGGATATTTATGCTGCCATACATTAGTGGAGAAGGCTTTACATGAAAGAGGCTATAGCTTTGGGTCAGGATCATACTATTGTTCATAACAGCTGGCCATTTTAAATATCTCCTATTCATAGTAACCTGGACTATATCAAATTGCTAGTTGGTTTCAAATTTGCACATTTGAAAACACAAAAATCCATCATGACGTCTAATGCGTGATGGTCATTATCTTCTCTAGCAATAATCTCCATATCGATTAAAAAGGACCACAAGTTATTATCCAAGAAGATATAATTTATATGAATTGTTATTGCTCCTCTTTTGAAGGTTGGGCGCTGTGGGCAGTCATTTCTTGTATTTCCATATACTATTTTCACACCATGTAGCATACCTAGGTTCATTAATTGTATAGCAACATTGGATTACTTTTTTCTCAGTAACATCTAGGAGCCCTAGTCTAGAAAATGACTCAGTAGACCCAGTCTTGTCTGTCTTCAGAGCTATTTGTGTATTACAATCCCCTGCTATAATTTTTACTGCTCCCTTGTGTAGTTTACCAAGCATGTCAGATAGTTGGTCAACTGTGGTAGAAAAGCAGCTTGATAAAACAGATCTTACCTATATGTCCATTATGCCCACATACTTAAAGCCTTGCTTAGTGGATATGCGTATTTCTGTGCCTAAGAGATCACCACTCCCCGAGCGCACAACCTTTACTGAGGGGAAAAGGACCAGCCATAACCAGATCAAGAGGCCCTCTGAGGCCCTTCCTGCTGGGGAGGGGGATGGCATTTTTGGTAAATGACATAAAGCTAGTCCTGTGGACTTGATTGGTAGTCCATGTCTCCTGTAGGAGTATTATATGATGTGAATCTATAAAGTTTCCCCATTCAGGAATAGCATCTTAGCCTTTATCCCAGCAACATTCCAGGACAGTAGTCTTATGCAATTGGCTTCTACCATGGTCATTCCCTTATCCTCAGAAGCTTTATCTTCGATCTGGTTCTCCAAGTACAATTTAGTAGGCCAATCTGTTTGAAGATTTGGGATAACCTCCAGGGGAATTTCGCCCTGACTTATGGTCTTCAAGCTTACCATACTTCCCCACTCTCTCACCAAGATTTCACTGTGTGCAGGTCCTATATGACTTGTAATTACCTTTTGTCAATCAACTTCCTGTTGTCCATCGATCCAGTTGTGTGCAAGATTGGTGGCATTTACGGGCCTAATTTTATTTGAGTCACTAAGTTTGAGTCTTGTTTGTGACATTTTTGGTGGCTGGAATCTCGGTTCGAGCACTACTAGTCCCTCCACCAAATACTGAGACTTTAGTTTTATCCCTATTGCGTCATGGGAACTATTTGTATTGTTAAGGCACGTTACATTAAGAATGTCTTTTCTAATAACAGACCTTCAGCCTCTAGAAGGTCTTATCCAGTGGATCACTTTGTTGGTAAGCGATTCTTGTGATTCCCTCCCTTCCGGTGGCAATTTGGGAACATTCATCATGTGAATATCATATTGATCATTAAGTCCATAATTCTTCCCCAATCCTCTGTTTGCTATGTGGATATTTCCTGAGTAAGTTTTCCTCTGGCCATGCTGTGGGTTGCTTTTGTCAACTCCCTGCGTGAATTGACTTGACCCATGGATATATTGCCCCTTATATTCCTAGTTTCAGTCAAATCATCTTTGGCTGTGCTTCTGCGGACAGCCAAGTTCTCATGTTGGTAGGATCTAGTGTGTGGGGTTGTTTTACAAATATTGGTCCCATCCCATCCCACAGATCTTCCCTTGGCTTATTTGATTCCCTGACCAGTGTTGTTAATTTTTTCAATTTACTATTTAAATTGTCAGCCAATCGACTAATGCAATCCCTTAACTGCGTAATTTTGTTCTTTAGGGATTGCAACTGATCAATAGGAGTGATGCTATCTCTATTGGCAGGATGTCTAAACACTGTAGTTTCTACATCAGTGGGCTCCACTGTATCCAATACCGCATATCTATTGGAGCATTCCACTGTGTTAATTTTAGATGATAAAGTTGGAATTTCCTCAGACATGCAGTCCGAGTCTATCATTTCAGGGGATGTCGAGTAGGGTAGGGGGGAAAGATATTCCTACTTGATGTATCCGTGCTGTTAGGGTTGTGGGACTGCACCTTTTTAGTTTGTTGGAGAAATGGCCTAATTCCCTTGTTGAATAACCCTTTGGCTTTAACCTTAGGAGCAGACCCATTTCCAAACTTGCTGTGGAGTTTATCTTTATGAACAAGGAACCCTTCCTCCTCCTCAATTAACCCATCAATCTCTGCCAAAGTACAATTCTCTGCAACGTGTCTAGGGATTTTCTTCGTGCTCCCTCGCCCTGAGGGTCCATCCATTGCTTTCCATTTTACCATGGTAATACCTTTCTCTTTTGCCCCTGCACTCTAGTTATCGGTATGGCATACAAAACAGAAAACAGATAAAGTCTTGACTTGACTCTATGAATTTGCGCACTAGAGTTCTAGGTACCGGTACAAGATCTAAACAGCACGCCAAACTATTGCATTACCTTGTTTCAATTGTACTGGACACTCCTGACAAGTGTTAAGAACTTTAATTTATTTTTCGGACTGGGCATGTATTTCTAGTGTGATAAGGAAAGAGAGATTGGCTAGCGTGAAAAATAGGCACCTGGGGTCGTGCAGCCCCCAGACCTCAGGTAGGGCCTCCTGAGGGACCAATCAACCAAGGGTGGGTGGCCTTGCCCTGGCTTTTCTTGGTGCTGACGGGTGCAGAACGGGCCCGCCCTTGGCCCGGGCTTTGCCTGGGTGCGGACTACACTGCGGGAGTCAAGAGCTTGCTGTAAAGCATCAGTAACCCAGCACAGGTGAGGTAGAGCCTTGGGACGCCTCTAGGGACATAATAAGAATGCTGGGATCTATAGTCCTCAGGCCTCCTGATGTCTCAATGTCTCGCAGTCCCACGCTGCAGGAGTGAAGAGCTTGCTATAAAGCACCAGTAACCCACCACAGGTGAGGTGGAGCCTTGGTCCACCTCCAGGGACCCAGAAAGAGTGCTGGGACCTGTTGTCCTCCTGCCTCCCAATGTTGCCTCCCAATGTCTCACTGTCTCGCTGTCCCATACTGCAGGAGTGAAGAGCTTGCTATAAAGCACCAGTAACCCAGCACAGGCGAGATAGAGCCTTGGGCCGCCTCCAGGGACACAAGAAGAATGCTGGGACCTGTAGTCCTCCTGATTTCTGATGTCTCACTGTCTCATTGTCCCATGCTGCAGGAGTGAAGAGCTTGCTATAAAGCACCAGTAACCCAGCACAGGTGAGGTGGAACCTTGGGCCACAACCAGGGACCAAAAAAGAATGCTGGGACCTGCAGTACTCCTGCCTCCTGATGCCTCGCTGTCCAGTACAGTACTCCATGGCACTCGTTAGCACAACTGTGCCAGTCGTGGTGCTTTGCTGGACTGGCACCAAAAACTGCTGCACTGTAAGGTCAGGAAGACCCATAGGACATAATACTAGCTTGGCAGCCGTTGAGAAATGATGCAAGATTGGTGTAAGGACATCTTGTCACTTCCCCAATGCAATAGCTATTGTGACTCCCTGCGGGGGTATGCCCATCTTGCACACATTATAACTTGAGCTGGTATGATGTGTCGCAATGGGTTTACAAAGTGGCAAACTGCAAGCATTGTGCTACTTTGTACATATATGGTGCATGGTTAGGGCCTGGTCGTGCCACCATAGTGTAAAATTCTATGACACTATGGAGGCGTAAAGGTGCACAAGGGCCTTTTAAATAAGTCACATTGTTGGCACATAAGGCCACCCCATGAAGTTGCCATTGACATGACTCATGGGAAATGTGGGCCATATATTGTCTAGTCCTTGTAAGGCATGTACCATCACACATGTACACTTACAAGACATACCTCAAATACATGGAAAGAGAGCAGGATGTTGATCTGAAATATCCACAGGTAACACAGCACTACACATGACTGATCATACGTAAAAAAATCATTTTTCCTAGGACACAATACATTTTAGTATTTTTTACATACCTTGTGTCATAAAAGCTGTGCATTTCCGCTATGAGTGTTTTTGATGTCATTGCTTCTACCAAAAACAACACATACCATGCGATGCATTGGAACTGTCTAATGTCATGTTGCCATGTATCATCAAAAATGTGATGCAGCATGGAGTGAGGTAATGAATCTCCAATGTACATCAGGAACTACAAATTTACTTTCACTTTCTTTTACAGTAGCAGTCTTTTTGTCTGTCTTGATTAGAGGAGGTGTTTAAGGTGTCTTTTGTGCTGTCCGCTGTACAATTGTTTTCTCTGATTCCGGTATTGTCCTGTCTATTAGTCATTTGTATTATGTTGTTATTGTAATGCTGGGTGTCTTTCTCCAGGGTAGCATAGTAAATTGGGTTAGTTGGGGGTTGTTTGGGTGATTTTTGGGGGTTCGGGGTACAGTGGGTGGGTGCGACACTATGTCAGGGTGAGAAAGGGCGCATCACTGCAGAGCTAAGGAGTTAGAGGGATTTATCTGCCTAGTGCTCCATTACCTGTCTAACATGGGGGCCATGGGTGGCTCAGTGATCCAGGGCTACCAGACCGAGGGGAAGAAGCTGCGGCGGGAGGAGGTCCTCTCCCAGATGAAGCAGTTCTTCAAGGTGGAGCAGACTGCCTGGCAACTCAAACATCTCTGGAAAGAGATTGTGAGCAGGGAGCAGGACCTTCTGGCCTCATTGGAACTGAGGTCTGAAAAACTGTGGGTGAGTACACAATCTTTGTGGTTGATTCTTGTTTTATAATTGCTGGTACATGTCTTTTGGCCATAGGGCCTTCTTTACAAATTTAAGGCTAAGGTCATGGTTGTAAGTATTGTGTTAGCGCAAAAAAAGCAACCTTGACAATGGCAACACTGCACCATTAAGAAGACAAAATGCTTAGTCCTGTTCTAGTCCACTGGGTCTTGCCACTAAATTCTGACATGCACCAATGCGGACACAACTGTGTCATGGTGGAAGGATATATGGTCACAAGGAACATATGTCCATGTCCACTAAGTGCCTAACTACCGTTGTGTGTTGCATAGTCAGATATATATGATGGAACAAATTACATAGGAGTAAAGACAGTCATGGCTGAGTGTGTCCTATGAGTAATGTATCTGCAGAATGACATTACAAATACTAATGTTTGAAAAACGGTGCAGTAGGAAGTCATCTGTAATTACTTATCAATTTAGCCATGGCATTCATGTTAGGTTCCAGAACTTATGTGTACACGTCAGCCTGCCCTACCAATGAATGTCACTGAGACATGTATGATGCCATTATTGAGTATTAATCAACATAGGTATACAAGTGTTATTGGCAAATGATGTCTGATATGGAATAGTTGTCTATAGTGTTCATTGTGCATCATTCACAGTGTCATGCCTCATGTTCCCTCTTGCAAGTGGACCCCAACCATAAACTATTTGAGAGGTGGCAAGGTTGGATGACCCCAATGCAACCAGTCAGTAACAATCTGTATGTTTAATGTGTTGTGCAAATGTTATGTGTGCAGTTATTTGTTGCATGCTACCACAAACATAGTAGGCTAAACCAGGATATGTACTGTATGCTTGCAATAGTGTGTAGGATGTGCATCCCATGAAATGATTGCACTGGTGGCAACGTGTGTAGGAAAGGTCATAGAAATGCTGCCCATGGTACACGAGTCCCATAACAGTGATGGCAATATGGACATGTGGCTCAAGTTAAGGGTCCAATGTGTGAGTTGGGATTCGAGACGTTGTTGACTGTTTATGTAACTGATCTGTGTGCCACATGTAGCACTGATTAACTCAGCTCATGTTGTGATGAATTATCATGTACATAGTCACCTAATATTAGCAGTTCAGTGGTCAACATACAACACTTGATATGCACTTGTGTGGTGTGATGCCCTGTTATCTGAGTCATAGTTTGCAACATTTCTAACCTATGTGATCCTCACATATCATTTCTGTTTGGCCAGAGGGATATCCATACTACCTTTACATATGACATGCCATAAACCTCAACATCATCTACTTGTGGTGGCCCCAATCTTGTCCAGGATGTGATTTAAAAACAAATGACACAATGTACAGCATTAGCCAGTGCTGTTCAATGATCCCTGTGCAGATGTAGTGTAGGACACGCATGCACCCACATATGAGGTGGTGGTGTTGAGTGCTGTGATGCAAGACACCGAGCACAGTTTGGGGCACATAGGCAAACAATGGCCAGCATAGTGTAAGGAGACAAGTTACTCTGGGGCTATGCATCAAGTCATTGCACAGGCCACCAGGTACTGTCCTCTGTCAATATGAGAGAAGTTTCATCATCCTCTGTATGACATGAGTGACTGCACCACCCTACAGATTCACATATCATGCATGTCTCAATCAGTTTTGCATTTAGCAATGTGTCCTGACATTTGTACTTGCCATGTGTAGTTTTATTGTGATACCATATTTTACTTGCTGTCCTTCCTTAGATGAGTTTGCCAAATTGCAATGGATCTGAGGTCATTTGCACAAGCATGAAAGACATTGATGAGCAAACCACCATGAAGAGTATGACATTGCTTGGTCACATATCTGATGTGTATGGCAATCTTAGTCAATGATGACATGATCATTCAACTATTTTCCACTATGGTTCAATGTTAATGTGCAACAAAAGCTAGTCTCGATACAATGGACATGGGCAATGTGCAGATGACTGTAGTTATCATGTGACATCATATGTTTAGAATAAGTAGAGCTAATTTAAATTAGGTTTAAGAATAAGGAAGGTTAAGATAGTGTAGTATAGGTTAGTGCAGATAGTTTTGTTAGCTTAAGAGTTTTAGGCTTAGTTTTGTAGTTAAATAAATCATTTTACTATTCCTAATATGTGGTCTCCATTCTGAATTACTGATTACGTGGTAGCATGTATGCATAGGTCATGTTAGGCACATGCCTTTGCAAGTTGTAGTTAGTTTACATGTGTGACTACGTGTATCCCCATGGTCAAGTTCCTGTCAGGTTGACAATGGTGCCACATCTGCAACTCCAGACATCTTTCAGCAATGTATGTGACACTCTGGATGTGCATGGATACACATCCCAAAACAGGTATTTATACAGCATTTCTCTGTATTGCGAAGTAATGTGACTTGCATTGAAAGCATATTGTTGCAATTGCACTTCCCCTAAATCTAGATTTTGTGACAAAGACAATCATGACTGTCCCTCATAGGCTTGCACATGCATCATTTATCTGCAGCATCAATGGTTTTCCTGTAACTACCATCCTTTCTAGGTCCTGCCGCTTGTGTAGTGATTGCTGTCAGCTATCACAATACATGCATGCTAACTATAAAATGACATGCTTGGGATACACAGATTCACTTGTTCGCATAGCTATCAGTCACCCCAATCATGCTCCAGTCAGTGTGTGTGACATTGTGTATGTCACAAATCCACATATATCCTTATGCAAGTACTCAGGGGCATAGTGACAAGCCCCTAGCACCATCAAAACATCTCTTTTTGTGATACTCGAGTGGCACTGTGTCCTTTCACAGATTTTCAAGGTAGCATAAAGCCACATTGGGTGGCTTAATACCGCATTGTGTAGATGGCTCCCCCAATGCAGATTTTTGTGGCAGATGGACATACAATGGGTATTGCTGTGAGCTTAGCCAGGCAACACTCACTGCATTTGGTATTGCCTCAGACTTTTACATTGGAATGTAGACCTGGGGCAGTGCCAAAACAACAATGTTAGCCCAGGGATGTGGCTTGCATAGCACAACAAGGAGTCAGACAAAACTTTTGCCGGATTTTTACTTACTTTTTGTGTGCTGCATTTTACCACTTACATAGTAGGGGCAAGGAGCTTTTACTGTTTGTGCTTTTACTGTTTGTGAAGCCTTCCTGCACATAAACATCCAATCCCTGAAACGCAGACACCCTTGCAATATGATGAAAGGGTGCCTGCATTGGCACTAGATAGCTACAGCTGCACTACCTCAAGAGCATAAGCATGGTTGGACACTATCTGTTAGACCTGACAGCCTTAGGGTGGTCACTCCAAACGTTTTGCCTGCCTCCCTCCACTTTTTGGACACTGATTTTTAGACTCTGTGCACTTTACACTGCTAACCAGTGCTAAAGTGCATATGCTCTCTCCCTTTAAACATAGAAACATTGGATCATACCCAATTGGACTATTTAATTTACTTATAAGTCCTGAGTAGAGTGTGCTATATGTTCCCAGGGCCTGTAGATTAATTGCTACTAGTGTGCCTGGAGCACTGATTGTGCCACCCACCTAAGTAGTTCCTTAACCTTGTTTCAGGCCTGCCATTGCAAGGCCTGTGTGTGTAGTTTCACTGCCAACTCGACTTGGCTTTTAAAAGTACTTGCCAAGCCTAAAACTCCCCTTTTATATATAAGACACCCCTAAGGTATGCCCTCGGTAACCCATAGGACAGGGTGCTGTGTAGGCGAAAGGTAGGGCATGTACATGTCCTGGTAGTGTAAAACTCCTAAATTCGTTTTTACATTGCTCGGAGGCCTGCTCCCTTCATAGGCTAACATTGGGGCTGCCCTCATACATTGTTTAAGTGGTAGCTGCTGATCTGAAAGGAGTAGGAAGGTCATATTTAGGCCCGTATTTATACTTTTTGATGCTAAACTGCGCTAACGCAGTTTAGCGTCAAAAAGTTTTGCGCCGGCTAACGCCATTCTGAAGCGCCATACGGGCGCCGTATTTATTGAATGGCGTTAGCCGGCGCAAGCAGACCGGCGCTGCCTGGTGTGCGTGGAAAAAAAACATGTACACCAGGCAGCGCCGGCGTAGGGAAAAATGGCGTTAGGGCGTCTTAAAAATGGCGCAAGTCAGGTTGACGCAAAAAAAAACGTCTTAACCCGATTTGCGCCATTTTAAACGACGCCCAGACGCCATTTACATGACTCCTGTCTTAGTAAAGACAGGAGTCATGCCCCCTTGCCCAATGGCCATGCCCAGGGGACTTCTGTCCCCTGGGCATGGTCATTGGGCATTGTGGCATGTAGGGGGGCACAAATCAGGCCCCCCTATGCCAAAAAAAAATATTAAAAAAAAATAAATGTATACTTACCTGAATGTCCCTGGGATGGGTCCCTCCATCCTTGGGTGTCCTCCTGGGGTGGGCAAGGGTGGCAGGGGGGGTCCCTGGGGGCATGGGAGGGCAGCTGTGGGCTCATTTTGAGCCCACAGGTCCCTTAACGCCTGCCCTGACCCAGGCGTTAAAAAGTGGCGCAAATGCGGGGTTTTCTGCCCCGCCAACTCCCGGGCGTGATTTTTGCCCGGGAGTATAAATACGACGCTTTTGCGGCGCAGTCACTTTTTGGGACGGGAACGCCTACCTTGCATCTCATTAACGCAAGGAAGGCGTTCACGCAAAAAAATGACGCTCTTTACTCATACTTTGGCGCTAGACGCGTCTAGCGGCAAAGTATAAATATGGCGTTAGTTTTGCGCCAAATTTGCGTCGAAAAAAACGACGCTAATTCGGCGCAAACGGAGTATAAATATGCCCCTTAGTATGGCCAGAATGGTGATGAAAAATCCTGATGACCGGTGTAGTTGGATTTAATGTTACTATTTTAGAAATGCCACTTTTAAAAAGTGAGCATTTCTCTGCACTTAAATCTTTCTGTGCCTTACAATCCTCGTCTGGCTGGGTTTAGTTGACAGCTCCTTGTGCAGTCACCCAGACACCCCAACCACAGGATACTCAGCCTCACTTGCACACATCTGCATTTTGAATGCGTCTTCCTGGGCTGGGAGGGTGGAGGGCCTGCTCTCACACAAAGGACTGTCACACCCCCTATGGGACCCTGGCAGACAGCATTGAACTGAAAGGGGTCCTGGTGCACTTCTAAGCCGCTCTTTGAAGTCTCCCCTACTTCAAAGGCACATTTGGGTGCATAAACAGGACCTCTGCCCCTTCCAACTCAGACACTTCCTGGAGAAGAAACTTGTAACCAGAACCTGCATCCTGCCAAGAAGAACTGGCTGGCTGCCCAAAGGACTCACCTGACTGCTTTCTGTGAAGGACTGCTGCCTTGCTGTTGTCCTGCTGCCTTGCTGCTCTCTGGCAGTAGTGAAGAAATGCTCTCCAGGGGCTTGTATAGAGCAGGCCTCCTGTTCCCTGAAGTCTCAGGACCAAAAAGACTTCATCTCTTCAAGAAGGACTTCTTGTTCGGCGAAATTCGATGCACAGCCTGCACCAAATTTCACTGCACGCCGAACCTGAATAACGGAGCCAGACTTCGCAACAAGAAGATCGACGCAGCGCCAGCGTAGAGACCAGAAATTCGATGCACGGGCAACTGGATCGACGCATAGTTGAGCCAGAACGATGCAGCCCGACTTCCAGAGAGGAATCGTTGCAGCGCCTGCTGTGCAATAGAAAATTCGAAGCAATGCCCACCCGATCGACGCAGCTCCTGTGACTTCATCAGGCCAGTGCAGTAAAATCCACACACTGTCCCCGGGGCATCTGAAAACCCCACAACCTGAAGAGGATCCACGACCGAACACCAGCAATCTACGCACAGCCGTCCCTGTGTGGAAACTAAATGACGTATCACCAGGTGTGGCCCCAGAAATCGACGAACACCCCTTTGTTTCCACGCTTCTTTTCCTCTGCAGCCCTTTGTGGAGATTTTTCATGTGAACCAGGTATTTTGTGCTTGAAAGAGACTTTGTTTGCTTTAAAAAGATTACGACACTTTATATCACTTTTCAGTGATATCTCTACATTTACTCATTGCATCTCTGATCGTTTTGACCTGCAGTCATCCAGTGTGAGAAAACAGGGCTGATTGCAGAGGCCCCCTAACTTTTTGCCCCCATTTTCCACTTTTTGCTGGTGTTTTCCTGACTCTGATTGTGCCCTGGGTTCTGCTAACCAGTCCCAGGGCCTGTGCTCTGTGTAAAATCAATATGCAAATTAAGCTAATAATAATTGGCTAAGTTAACCTACCTATAAGTCCCTAGTATATGGTAGGGCATGTAGGTTTAGGGACCACAGCATAGGTAGTCCAAGTGTCATTTTAAAGGCAGGCCTGCCCTGCTGGCTGCTTTTAAATTAAAGTTATATGCAAATTCAACTTTGGAATTAAAAGTAGTTCCAAAGTCTTAAACTACCTTATTTGTACATATAAGTCACCCCTAAGGTGTGCCCTATGTGCCCTCAGGGCTAGATGCCATGTAACCATAAGCAGGGACCTTATAAAAGTAGTTTTATATGCCCTGGTGAGGTAAAAACAGCCAAATTTGTTTTTCCCTCATTGTAGTGAATGGCCTTCATAGGCTAGAATGGGGAGACTTTATTTTAATTTTTAAAGTCCCCTTAAGTAATGGATACCAAGAGTTTGGTCTCTAATTAATTGTTATAATAAATCCCACAATTTCCATTTGTTGGATTTAATATAACTTGTTCAGGTAAAGAGTTTTAAACTTTACCTGAAAAGTTGTCAATTTCAGCCCTGCATTGTTTTTGCTGCTGTGTCCTGATTGGCCATCCTCTGGCAGCCTGGGCAGGCTGCCTTGATGAGGTGTGAAGTGGCCTGGCTTCACACAAACAGATGTGCCTGTGGGAAGGAATTTCCCCTCAGCAGATGGTGAGGCAGGAAGAGGGAGGGCTGCCAAACTGTTCTTCAAAGGCAGAGACAGACATTTGGAGCACCCCAGCAACACCCCAACATCCTGCAACCCCAGATAACTAGGTGCCCCTTGATTAGATTAGGAGAGGGAAGGAGAGGGGTGTGTTTATGATTTTTAGACACACCAGTGGGTGGGCTCAGCCAGATGTAACCTCCAAAAATCTGATTCAGCCATGATGGATTTTTTAAGAATGTTGCCTCCTGGGACTGTTTTTTGCCACACTTCCCAGGAAGTGGTCATCACAGGGTGAAGGACCCTGCACCTGATTGGAGAATCAGGACCCCCCTGTTTTTCACCCAGGAGCAAGGATAAAACTGGCAGACCTGCACCCACACCTCATTTCCCTACCACATCCCTACCAGGAAGAACTACAGAAGAAGAAGGACTTCCCTGCTGGACCCCTGGCCGGCACCTGGAACCTGCACTCAGAAGGACTGCACCAGCTGCACACTTGGGCTTCACCACAAGAAGGACTTTGCCTGGCTTCAACTGGTTCAAGGAGGGACTCCCTGTTTGCTACAGGTGAAAAATTGCTAACCAGAGTCCCCTGCACCAACTCCTGAAGAAACCGACCAACTGTCCAGTGGCCAAAAAGGAGTTTGCACCAGGTGCATTCTGGGAGTTGTAGTCCACATCCCCAAGGATCATCTCAGAACTTCTGGACCCTCGGGCGAGCTGTGGACCCCAAAAGAACCTTAAAAGAATATCTGGGAGAAGACCCAGAAGTTTGGAGAAGTTTGGAGTACTTTTGAAAAAAATCTCCACGAGGGCTCCCGCGATGCGTATCCGGAGAAGAGTTCCAGGAGGTCCGATTGGACAGGCAGGTTCTTCCCACTGAAGAAAATCTTCAGAAAAGAGACTAAGTCCGAAGGTAAACTTTTGACCGAGGCCTCCCGCGAGCTGTAGCGGAGCAGGGCTCCATCGCGGTCGGCCTTAAACTTTGACTTTGTACCGGTCTAGGTGCAACCAGATGACCAGATTAGCGCTTTTTGTTTCTAGGCGCTAGAAAACAATAATTCTTTAAAAAATCATATCTCCGGTTCCCCTTATCTGATTTTATTAATTATTGTGTCATTTTAAAGCTAAAAATATAATCTATTTTTAGAAATTGGTTTTGGATTTTTAAACGGTTTCTTGTGCTTTATTTAATTACTGTTCTGTGATATTTGAATGCTTTACACTCTGTCTCCTAAGTTAAGCCTTGACGCTCATTGCCAAGCTACCAAGGGTTGAGCTGGGTTTAATTTACTGAGACCTAACTGGACCTACATGGAGGTTAGCGGCCTATTGCTAAGTGCAGGTACCTACCTGCCCTTACCAATAACCCATTTTCCAACATCCAGATAAATATTATGTATTTTTCTAAACACTGTGTGGTGTATTTTTGTGGTGCTATACGATGTTATTGTATGACTTATTGCACAAATACTTTACACATTGCCTTCTAAGTTAATCCTGACTGCTCAGTGCCATGCTACCAGAGGGTGGGCACAGGATAATTTGGATTGTGTGTGTGACCTACCCTGACTAGAGTGAGAGTCCTTGCTTGGACAGGGATAACCTGACTGCCAACCAAAGACCCCATTTCTAACACTATCCTATTGCCTACAGTACTTACCTGAGTTTTAGTTATGATGTAGCTCAGAACAGCTACATTGCTTGCGGTACTATGCTGCCCAATTTCTTTCGGTACATAGGCCCCTCTGTGTTTAAGTTTCAAACAATGCATAAAGTTCACACATTTCCTGCCTCAGACACTGATTCAAGACAATTGAAATTTATTAGGATGTGAAATGATGTTATTGGTTGTACTGAACAGTACACAGGAGACAAATCCCATGAGAAATCCCAACCATTGGAAGTCCAAACAGAGGCCAATAGGGGGGAGGGGGCAACATGTAATGAGACATGTGAAGGAGAAGAGTGCATCGGTAAGGAGGTGATCACATTGCCAACATGTAGGAATTGGCCACAATGACAGTTCACATGTGTGATTGGTCAACAGCGGGAAAGTGAAGGGTGGTCTTTGATGGATGTTGTAACACTGGCATGATCTTCATCACAGAGCAAAAGAGAAACTGTCCATTAGCCACAGGCTGTAGATACCGGCTGTTTTTTTTCTGGTAAATGATGTTCCTTTACACATCTTCATCCTCTGATGTGTGCAGTCCCTCCCGTGCCATGGATGGTGTTGGTGTTGAAGTTGAGAAAGGCACACACACATCAGAGCTGTAGATGTGGATTCAAAGGTCCCAACAAATGTCATCTGTGGTAAGATGAAACGCATCAATGCAGCAAGGAGATACTGATGGTGTCAGAACACATCAGCTAAGTCACTGTGGTAGGCAGCCAGGTTACCACTAAGGGAGCCCAGCATCAGCTGCATAGACTCCTGGATAATTCAATAGCCCCAGCCTGTTGTTAAACATGCTGTTGCCATGTCGGCCAGAGACTATTGGAGTCCAAGTAGTGGAGGTGGCTGCAGAGTTGTCGTTATTTGGACTGAGGCACCTATGTACTCCTGTTAGGCTGCCCTCGCTTGTCTCTCTCCCCACTTGCACCTGCTGTGCCAGCTCCCGCTGGACTCCTACTGCAGCATTTTGGATGATGATGTTTGCATCCCAGAAGTCCAGGACTGTGGATGAGGTAGCAGGTGGTGTGTGTTGTCTGTTGGATGATTCATTTGGAGACCCCGCAACACTTGGTGTTCTTCTTGCGGCCAGAGATGGTGTCTTGATGGCACCCAGGATCTGCTGGAAAATGTCAGAATTGATGCTTTGCAGCTGGTCATCGCCATAGTCGGTGAAGATAAGGACAGGCAGCTGGCGGTGAGGTATGGCATTATCCTCTGCAAGGAGATGCAGATACATCAATGTTGATCTGTGTTAGCTGTTCCCATGAGTTTTTAGGTTGTCAATCATGGTGCCTCACTTACATGGTGCAGAGCCACGCATCATTGCCCTCATTTATGGGCCTTTAGCAGCACACTGTGCCACCAGGATGTCATTTTTTGATACACACCATTAGCACAATATGCCAGTCCACATTTGTTAGTCCAATCTAAGCCATCTTGTGTGGTTTCTTTTGGGCTACTGCATGTAGCCCCCATTTTTAATACATTACACTGCATGGCAGTTGTGTGGCATTGGTGTTGCTTTGAGTATTCCCAGGCAACACCCATAGAGACATAAGGACTCTGTTGCATTGCCAGATCTATTACTTTTAGCATGTGTCACAATCTTCTGCCAAACCATGTGTGTTGTGACAATGATGCAAGGGTGAGAACAGTCCGCATGCATTATTTGTGCCACCTCTTATCATATGTCCTGTTTCCTGAATCACCCATAGTAAGATGCCACCACCTCTCGTGTATGTGATTGTATGGGAAGATGTCCCTTGCAGCACAGGACACCTTGCAGCATGCACCTTGTGTACAGTCCCATACATGAGAGGTGGTGGCATCTTACTATGAGTGGTTCAGGAGGTGACAAGGATAATGCTGTTAGTATAGAAAGTATCAGTGTAGTTAGTATAGAAAGTGAAGATGGGGACCCTGAGATTATGCCACTGAACAGCCTCACCTTCACCCGCACAGAAATGTATATGCTTAGACGGCAATATGCACCCAATGGTTAAATTTAATGAAATAGAGGTGGTTGAGCTCAGAGAGAGAACAGGTGCAACCTTTGATACAAACTGACGGTAACCAGTAATCAATAAAACAGACAAATCAAGAAGTCTCTCTGGTACAACAAATAAGCCAGTATTGACTGTCCTCCAGAGAATAACCGAGTGAGGGGAGGAAGACAACGGAGGATGTACACAACAAATCAGCTTAGATGTCAATTTAGTAGGGAAAGATAAGACAGGGATGATCAAAATATGTTGCAATATGTTGCAACAGGAGCGTGTGCTCTGCTTGTTCTGAGGTTTTAGAATAAGGACACGTAGTCAGATTGCACAAAGGACACGTAGTAAGATAGCACAAATAAGACGTAGTCAGATGATCGCACCAGTGAAGATAGGGGGTGAGAGGCTTGGCTTTAGTTGTGGAACGTTGCTCAAATGTGCTATATTTGCCAAGTGCCAGTCACATGGTTAGGCTGATTTAGCAAAAACACGATATATAAAGGGCTACTTGCTGTAACCAAATTGAGAGTTAGGTGGCAACCCATTTGGGTTCATCACTCTCCCAGCTGCTGTAAAAATAAAACCTGTATACGTTACCACTTAGCTGTTGTTTGTTTTTCAACTTCAATTAAGGTTTAACCAACAATGCATGCATCACTGTCACAACACACGTGTTTTGGCATAAGGATCTGACACATTTCGAAACATGCCAATGTGTAAATGCATCAGGTTGCTACACTACTTCAGGGGTGTCATTGTAGTTGTGCAACATATGACTTACATAGTTATGTGTCCATTTTGAGCATCTTTCAATGTGTTGCAATTGGCAGCAGACATTGGAAGTGGCAGACAGCATTTCTGATTGTAGGTGCTGCAGGATGTGAGGCACACCTTGTTGCCAGTGTTGGTGTTAGGCAGCAGTTAGTGCCCCATGACAAATATTAGTACATGGATGCATTGCATGTTAGTGACAAGTACACATCCCAGCACATTCAAGATAATGCAGCATAGCACAGCAGGCTGGGCTACTGTACTGCACTGCATGATTTCATCATACATGGTTAACAATGGGTCGCAATTCCCATACATTGACTGCACACTGCCCTACCAAAGCATACCTTTTATGTTACACAAAAGTGTGTCAGAGTGCCAGTCCATATTTCCAAGGCTAAGGAAGGCCCCCTGTATGGCTTTTGATGGCTTGGTAATATGTGCCCCTTTCGTACCTCACACTGCATGTAGGTGTTATTCCATGTGTGTTGCTGGAGGTGTTCCCACAAAACACACATATAATTCACCCAACTTCTGAGGCCTTCTCAGATATTCATGTCTGGGAATGCTGCAGTTTCAAACAACACCTCAGAGTTTGCGTAGTAGTGACATGGGGGTCAGTGTAATCTTTGTCTCAGTAATGTCATGTTTCTCTATGTGATGCATTGTGCATCACACATAGAAAGACAAAAACACCACTTGTGCCTGATGTTGTGCAGTAAGGTATCCCTTGATGCACAACAGCAATCATCCCCAAATCACAGGCACTTTTGCAGCATAGTGCAGGTGAACCTGCGTAGGCACATGGCAGCAAAATTTGTACCAGCCTAGATGGTAATGACAGAAATGCCCCATATGTTGTGTGCATGTTACATTAGTGCCCTTTCACAGTGATGGACAATCATTGCCCTTGCTGGCCCAAACTGCATGACTTCCTGGTACATGATGGCCAATGAGAGTTGAACATGGCCAGATGGTTCAGTTGCTATGGTGAAAGGAATGGTGTGATTGTTGTGAAGTGGTCTGTGCATATGGTGGGGGGGGGTCAGTGCAAATTACATGTATTTGGTATTTTGCCTTAATTGTGTCCCCATGCCACCCTTTCACATGCATATAATGCCTACTATGTGCCCCCCCTTGGGACACTGTCTCCCACTGCAACTTACCCTGTGTTTGTTGTCACTCAACATGTATCGCAAGGTCCTGTCCCTGGAGTCTGGTGACCAACTCCTCCTGGATGACCGCTGCCACCATCTCCTCCAGCTCATCCAGCTCCTCCTGTGGTGCCAGACTTCCACTTCCAGTCTGCAATGCTGCCTTTCGGTTGCAGGCTAGTTTCGCTTTAGTTCAGGTCTTGCAATCGTGACATCGCTTCTTACAATTGGTCATAGTCCTCTTCAACTCTACGACACTGTTGATGTTATAAACTATAGACTGCCATATGGTCTCCTTCCTACTTATTTGCACTTTAGAGGTGACAAAGAGTTGGTGTTAGTGTTCGGAAACGTCTGTCATCAGGAGCTGATTCTCCTCCTCACTGAAGTGACATTTCCTCTTCCTTTTCCCCTTGTCCTGGGAGTCTTCCTGCCCATCGTGGCGTGTACTGGGCTGATTGGGGTCTGTCTGGAGGCCTCTCCTAACCTGACTTTTTAAACTTGTGCCTTCTCTTTGACATTTTTTTTTTTTTTTTTTACGCTTTTAAGGGAAAAAGTAATGCTAGCACTATTAGCGTAAAAAAACGTGCCGCTAATCATGCTGGCACCACTTTTGCAGCAATAACGTCATTTTTTTGTGACATGTTGCAAAGATTAGCATAATTTTTTCTGCTAACTATTTCTTACCGCCATGCTGTGCCGTTTTCTAAATATGGCATGAGCATGGCGTTGAGAAATTATGTTAGTTGGCATTAAATTTTTGATGAACATCTGAGCTAGTGTAGTTGTGCTTCATTTCTTGTAAATATGGCCCAAGTTGTCTTTCTTACCCACATAACCTAGGGCTTTGTTTTCAGAGCCTAGAAGAAAGAAAGCAGCCGACAGGTTGCTGATTACAACACACTGGCACTGCCAGACTTGTCAGCACTGATTGGAGCCTTCTTTTTTTGCGCAGCACTAATTTCTGGATTGTCGTGGTATTTATACCCGTAAGGATAAAGATGCCTGCCTATAAGACTTCTGCTTCTCATTTAGCATGAACTCTCACGAGATTCCAAAGGAAACTTCTTATTGGAGGTGGGGTCATTCTGCCACAAGACAACAGAACTGAGCACCAGGCGCAAACTAGGCATTAGTTTGGTTTGATGCTATCGGGGCTTTAACAGTGACACTATAATTCATTCAGGAATGTGTGAACCTCAGAGCATGAAATAGCACGCCAACACACAGTGGCAAACTGCTTGGTCAAGCTGGTTGCTGTTGACAATCTGCTCCACTGGCGGAGTGTCTGCATTCATGGGGCTGATATTCAAGTGGATATGTCCACCTGACTCTCAACCAGGATCGGGAAATTACACAGATCAATGTTTTGCTTCCTAATAGTAATTTCAACCTACATGCACCATCTATTTTGGGTCCGATTCACAAAAGGTTCTATGCGATCATGCAGACCACGAAATCTATGCATTTGGCTAATAATCTAATTCATAAATAACAAATGCACGTGCACAATGTGTGCAAGGTCTGACAACATTCAGGCCCATATTTATACTTTTTGACGCTAAACTGCGCTAACGCAGTTTAGCGTCAAAAAGTTTTGCGCCGGCTAACGCCATTCTGAAGCGCCATGCGGGCGCCGTATTTATTGAATGGCGTTAGCCGGCGCAAGCAGACCGGCGCTGCCTGGTGTGCGCGAGAAAAACCACGTACACCAGGCAGCGCCGGCGTAGGGGGAAAATGGCGCATGGGCGTCTTAAAATGGGGCAAGTCAGGTTACGTCGAAAAAATCATCGTAACCCGACTTGCGCCATTTATTTTCGACGCCCATCCCCCATCAACATGACTCCTATCATTGTAAAGATAGGAGTCATGCCCCCTTGCCCAATGGCCATGCCCAGGGGACTTCTGTCCCCTGGGCATGGTCATTGGGCATAGTGGCATGTAGGGGGGCACAAATCAGGCCCCCCTATGCCAAAAAAAACTATTTAAAAAAAAAAAAAAAATACTTACCTGAACTTACCTGAATGTCCCTGGGGTGGGTCCCTCCTGCCTTGGGTGTCCTCCTGGGGTGGGCAAGGGTGGCAGGGGGGGTCCCTGGGGGCAGGGGAGGGCACTCTGGGCTCATTTTGAGCCCACTTGTCCCTTAACGCCATGCCTGACCCAGGCGTTAAAAAGCGGCGCAAATGCGCCGTTTTTAGCCACGCCCACTCCCGGGCGTCTCTTTTGCCCGGGAGTATAAATACCACGTAAAGGCCTGGGAGTCATTTTTTAGACGGGAACGCCTCCCTTGCATATCATTAACGCAAGGAAGGGGTTCACGCTAAAAAATGACGCACATTCCGGGAACTTTGGCGCTATACGCCTCTAACGCCATAGTATAAATATGGCGTTAGTTGGCGTTAGTTTAGCGTCGAATTTGCGTCGAAAAAAACGACGCAAATTCGGCGCAAACGGAGTATAAATACGGCCCTCAGTTTCACTTTTTGCAGGTGGATATGCCAGTGGCGTGATTTTTTCAAATGTCAGTTCATCCCTCAATCATGGAGGAATGAGCTTTAATTCTACCTTGACCTATTCCTCTTTTACTACAGAGTTACTGAACAAGCATCAACAATTTCAGCATGCAGTCAAGGGACGGAGCGGTCCTCTTTCAACACTGTTGCTCCGGCAGTCAACGTCTCACTGCGTGCATGGGCACTGGCGTGCAGATTTACATTGCCACCACTGAGCAAGGACAAGGTTTCATTAAAAACAATAGGTGTCAGTGTGCCACCATAGGTGAGGGGGTGGCAGACAGCTGCCATTAACATGCTTTTTACCGTCACTATGTCTTGGAGAGCACTGGGAGCCAATGCATAACAGAGGAGTTGGAGTCTCTCTGATGTTTTGTTATGTATACAGTGCGGCAACAGAGTTGTGGAATTAGCATCTGTGTTGCTGTCAAGCCTTTCATCTCCCTGCAGGTCTTAATTAAGAATCTGGACCCGTGGATCCAAAAGTTGTAATGGCATACTTGTAAGCGGCGTTTTATCTTTGTTAGAATTCTGTCTCGTGTAAGTATGCCTGTCCATTCGTAAATTGAGCTTGATGTTTTAATATGATTAATTGTTTCTTGGTAAAAAAGGTTTCAAACATATTCAGGAGTGATGAAGGTTGATTCACCTACATACATGTATGAAGGTAAACTGCCAATGAGAGTGGTTTCTTAGCTACATAATGACCATTATTTTTGTTTTAGGGTATTTTCTATAATAGGTACAGAATGTGTTGTGATTTTTTCCAATTTCCTCAAGGAGTACGTTGAAAAAAGAGAAAGGCACAATAAATTGAAACCAAGAACACATGGTGCAAGTCGGAAGAAGCAGGATGAAGCGGTCTGAAACAAAAAGAACATTTCAATATGCAATACTCACTATTACCACTTGATGGCAGTATTGGCTTCTTCAGGTTAGTAGAGAAAATCTGCAATAAATAATTTGTATGTATGTAAAAGCAGATTTCTATTTCATTTTAATATCATGTGCAGGCATTTCAACGTGGATAAAAAGCAGTCGGCTCAGGTTTTACAGAATATAATGATTGTATGTAGGAGTGCATAAGAAGCATTTTTCATTTAAGATATTTTTTGTTACGAAAGTGTATACGTACAAAATATCGAAGCTTGCAAATACGCCAAGTATATCAGTTCTCCTCAAAAACAATATTAATACCACCCAGTATGTTAATAAGATAGGTTAAAATGAATGAGGTAGTTAGCACATCCAAGTGTATTCAGCAAATTGGATGCTATTAACATAACTGAGCACTATAATAAGAGAATAGGCAATAATGGTTTGTTAATCACTACATTTTAATATGTGCTCATACGCATTTAATAAAACATGACACTTTAATTTATGATAACTATTGCCACACGTCCGCTGTGTCACTTAATATATCGTGTAGCAACAAGGCAATTTAACATAAGGAGGAAACATGAAAAACATAGTAATAGTTCAGAAATGAAAGTAAATACCGTAAAATTATAAATATCCCTCAGTCAAAAGCACGTAATGGCAAAAATGCCTCGAAATATACCAGCCTCTTAATGCCGAGGAATGGCAAACGTTATAGCCACCGCAAACGAGTGAAACGTCAATAACCTTTGGAAAACATTTTCTTGTTTACGTGACTCCACACTGATCGCCGGAGAACCTAGCTGGCTACAATTTCATTTACTCCTGGAAAAGTACACTAGTGTTTCTCACCTTACAAGCCACTACACAACAGTTCTCGGGGTGTATTTATGGGGGTTTGGTGCAGGGCAGCGCAGCAAGTCTCCGTCCTGCACCACCCTGCATCAAAGTGGAAGGGCATGTCTGCGCCAAATCTATAGCATATGTCACATTTCTGTCCTTTCTCCCTGCGCGGGTGCTGGATGGGCTGCCTAGCACTAAACTAGACACCCTTACACCATGCAGGATCGTTTTTGTGAAGGAAGGGACACTTTTCTGCACAAAAACAATCCTGAGAGGCATTTTTCTCTTTCAATGTGTGCTGCAGAATGCAGCACACATGCAATGAGTAAAAATGAGTAAAAATGAAGACATTTCTCCTAGTTGCACCTCCCCTGCAGAGCCAAAAGATTTTGGTGCATTCCCACTTGTAAATGTGGGAATGCACCAAAATCCATGGGAGTTGTGGCGGAACACCCACCATAATGCCCATGGAACACATCCCTCATGCAGAGTAAGACAATTCAGCAATTTGAACTGCCTTGCCTTACTCCATATCTATGAGGCCATTCAAATTAAAAACACACAAAGGAGTACGGGGTTCGCTTATTATTAAGGAGCTAGTGACAGGGGGAGTATACCCTGCAGCTCTTGGGCCTTACTATGTGAGTCTTTACTAAGACAGAAGCCATGTCCATGGGGCTTGTGCACCAGAAAATGGTGGTACACTGCTGGGAGGCAATTGTTTTGCCTCTAAACAGTGTAGCACCATAATTTGGTGCACAAGCCCTGGTTCCTCCTACCCCTCCCCGGCCCTGTTAGTGTCCTTTCCAAGGGCGCTAACAGGGCCTTAATGCCAGCTAGCACCATTCCGTAAAAAATGAGGAGCCTGGCCGGCGTCTAGGAATGGCGCTATGCTTTTTGGCACAGGTTTGCGACAAAAAGTATAAATATTGGCCTATGTGTGCTAGAGTTAGCAGTTGGGCTAGGGTAGCCACATACTACATACAAGTGTTCTTTACATCTGATGGGTGCATTCCCTAGTGCAGGTTATTTGTGCTGTGGGTCTCCGATTGACTTCTGTCTGCTCACTGAGTACCCAGATTCTCACAGGTTTAACATCAATTAAGCATTGGTTTTATAATGCTAAACTGACGCTAAAACTTTTTTTTACCATTCACAAACCAATGCAAATAGGTATTTGAATTGATTTGTGTGGCAAAGTAATGCAAAGCAGTGCGAAACAGGGCTTTGCATTACTTAGCATCGAGTGGGCATTGCGTGGGTGGTACATGGGTGTATCCGCGCCACCACCCATGCTTTTTGATGCTAAACCCTATTCTGAATCGTCAGAAGAAAAAGTTTAGCACCAAAAATGAATGCCTTTATAAAAACAAGCACTAAACAGAGAAATGTTTTTATCTCTCCCTGCTTTTCCGACTTTGCATGTGTACTGCACTGTACAGCACACATGCAAAGTAAGAAAAGCATTTCCACTTGCCTAGGCATAGTAGTTTGTACATGAAGGGTACCCTTCCTGTACAAAACCCATGCTAGACTCATGCAAACACCAGAGCACTATGGTGCTAAGGTGTGTGTGTGGTGCGCGTCAGTTGAAATCAGCACCAGCAGTTGAGATTGGAGAGGAGAGTGTCATTTCTATGTGAATATGGTGCTCTCCTGCTCTCTCTTTGTCATGCAGCACAACATTTTTAGATGCTGCACTGTGCTGCGTGACAACTTTCAGAATCTAGACCAAAGTGTCTTAATCCTCCGAACTTGGACGTAGCCTGGAGACAATGCTATGCTCTCCTCTGTGCCTGTTTTCCGTTTTCATCTCTCTCTCGTCACCTGCCAACTTCACCCTGCAGGGTCTACATGACACATTATTCTCTCTGTGGCCCTCAAGTGTGCTGAGACTCGTGTTTTACCCAGGATGCAGGACGGACAGTCCAAACATGCAGTATTCATGAGGCAGTCATCTAGCCCTGCCTCTGTGAGCTCTTGCAAAATACCTTTCCATTAGACTGCCGTTTTGCAGTCAAAGACCTGATTGAGCTCAATGATGGTGACCTCTTTAAAGTCAGGCCATTTAACTCATATAAATGTATACAAAAACGGTTGTCCCTGTATCTTACTTTCCTGCCACTCATCTCTCCAGTGATCGGGCCCTACTACAGGCACATAAACAAGGATGTGCGGAATATCTAAGTATCTAAGGCACTTTTCAAACCTTTTCTATTTCAAATACAGTCCAACTGCTTTTGACCCCCTGTTCATTTTTAGTACTACCAATTGCTTCCAATGTAGACATCAACCATGTCTGACTCTGATGAAAAGTAAAACTGTAGAGGCTGTCTATTTTTCATTATACCAACATCTTTTAATATATACGATAAAAGGTGCCAGGATGTAAATGTGAGAAGTGTGTGAAATTTTGAAAACAAAAAAAGCACCACTAGTAAAACCTCTCTGGTGAATACACTATGGATCATTCTATCAACCTGCTGATGGAAAAGGTAAAGGTATACGCATCATGTTTCAATAAAACACAAGTAAAGAAGTTGTTGTATCATCAATACCACTTGCAAATACCACAAGAGTCCATAGATGATTAATGGCCCGATTTAGAACTCGGTGAAAGGGTTACTCTGTCACAATGGTGATGGATATCCCATCTGTCGAAATCTAAATACTATAGGTTATAATGGGATTTAGATTTTGGCAGATGGGGTTCCCATCACGGTTGTGATTGAAAAACTTGTCCGCTGAGCTGTAACTCTGGCCTCAAATCACGTCAGCCATATCAGGAGACAGACTGCGACTTCTTTAGCTCAAGGAATCCTTTCATCAAAGACTTATCAAAGGCAGTATTTTTACCTCATTCTTCAAGGAACTATTCAGGGAACCATTGACACATGCTCAGATCCTAGCAACGGCAACAGCAGTTGTGATAACTGCCACTCAGACAACTAAGGGTCATATTTATAATGCCCTAGCGCCACCTTGCGCCACATTAAAATCATTATTTTTTACACTAATGTGATCCAAAAAGGCCGAAATCCCCATGTCATATTTAGAGGGTGGTACAATGTATGTATTGCACCACTCTATAACCCTGTGCACTATATTATGCCTGCACCAGCATAACGTATGTGAAGGGAGAGTTCCCCCTTTGCGGGAGCTAGAAAAAAGACGTAAGGAATTCTATGAGATTTCCTTGCACCAATTTTAGGGCACTTTTAATGCCTGCTCAAGAGCAGGCGTTAAAATGGGGCTTCCATTCTTTAGATTGGGGCGCTATGTTCTCTGCAGGAGTAGTGCCAATATTTTGGCACTACTCCTGCAGAGTACACCATTAGCGTCATGAGAAATAACGCTATTGCCCCCTACCCTACTCCATGGTGTGCACACATGATGGTGGTAGGGAGTGCTAAGTGGCGCAGGAAAATTGTTGCTGCACTCAGTGCAGCACCACTTTCCATAAATCTGCCCTTAAGATTGGCAGAGGAAACAAGAGCAAATTATGCAAATCTCAGGATGTAAGAAAGAAACGGGAAGGACAGGGACACTTCTGCACTTGAGAAAGCATTCTATCAATTTTGGCCGGTTGTGACCGCCCTCGGTGTGATCACTGCCCAACTGTGGGTCAGAAATATCACAAGTGTGACTGAAGAAATCACTTAACAAAACCCATGCTTTGGCGCAGTGGAATTGTTAAGAAGATAATGGTATCACAAGACCATGTCAAGAAAAAAAGACAATATTCAAGATGGTGCCACACCATGAAAGGCAAAGAAAGCTTATCAGAGGAGTCCAGTTTGAAGAATAAAAAAGAGGAGGAGCAATTATGTACAATTACATTGCAGGATCATAATCTTCTCTGAACACCACCAACTGTACGGGTGACCAAATTGTCAAAGTGTTTGTCAATACATGGGCACATTTGTACTTGATATTGGAGCCACGTGTAACATAACGTGTGCATTTGAATACAACGAGATGCAAGGAAACCAGTGTTTATCACCATTGCATTTCAGTAGAGTGGAAGATGCCCCATGAAAAAAGTAGAGAAGTTCCTTCTGGTCTGATAATAGAAATATAAGTACTGAAGGATGAGGTACTCACAATTGTCTCATCACCATTGCCTCTTTCACGAGAATTAACGTTTAAGAAGTTGCCTGTGTTACTTTATTGTTAGAGGACGGTTCTGACCATCAGGACTGCCCTGATTTTTCGATTTTTGACCACCTGGTTTTTGACTGTTTACTGTGAGGAAGCCTCCTATGAGGTGACTCCCGCACAATAAACACATGGTAAAATGGACTACACATGGTTACCGCTGGTGTCGCCGTGCTAAGGAAAGGCTGCTGTGGCGCAGCAAGGCAGGAGGCCCCAGGCAGGTTACATGTGATCATGTGTGCGCATGGATGTGCACCCATGTGGGGGCTGTGGGAGGAGAATTCCTAGTGTGCGCAGCCCTAGAACTGCGCTTAGATAGTCCTGGCGCAGGAGGAACTATGCAGAGTGGGTGGTGACCTGGAGTAGGTCTCATGAGAGGGGTGTATACATGTGAGGGATAGTCAGGGTGCTTACTGTCTTTTCACTGTAGGGACACCCAGTACAATGCCAATGTCAGGGTGCTTAAGGTATTTGCATTGGGGAGATACTCCATTGAATGTCAATGGGAAAGGAGGGACTAGGGTGCAACTCCAGTTCTCTGGGGTCCACCGAGACCAGAGTCACACCAAAGTACACTGTAACCTGTAAGAAAAGAATGATGCAGTAGGTTACAGGAGCATAGTTGTACAACTTATGGGTCATCCAGGGATGTCATATTTTTCTGCCTCAGCTCAGGATTAAGGCCAATTACTGCTCTGTCCAGTTGCTGGAGCAGGGCCTAGCATCAATCAGCCAGCTGTCATTCAGTGCCAGGAGCAGGCTGGAGAAGCCCTGCGAGGAATGTCAGGAAGGAGGGGCTGAGACTTTCAGAGCACATGTGGCAACTAACTCCTGGAGGATGCCATCTTGAGCTATCCCAGAAGACTGTGCAAGAAGGAGGGGACGGGGGCAAGGAAGTGATGTGGCACATCTGGATAGGCCAGAGGTGCAGACCTGCTGGACACTTCCACCCACACTTAAAAGGTCCTGGATAGGGGAGAGCTCTCTCTCTTGGCTGTGCTTCACTGCTGGACACTGGGACTGCAGACGGGCGTCATGGACAACTGGAAGGAAGAACCTCCTGACTGCCCATGGGGCAGGGACTCTGCCCCTGAAGGATCCCAGGCCAGCGAGGCGAATGCCAGGGCCAGGCAAGCTGGCCCCCTTACCCCCCCAGAGGACTAGTTGGGGGAAGGACTGGGCTGGCGCAAGGAGAGCGCGCTGCCCAGAAGGAAAAGAGGGAACCCAGAGGAAAGAGTGGCGCAGGAGTCAGTGGGACTGGCTCCCTGATGATCTGGGACCCTTCGAGGCCAGGAGGCCTAAGGAGAGTGCTCCTGGTGGCAAGGGCTTGTCACCAGAAAATCGGCCCTTGGGGGCCCGAGATATCACAGGACAAAGAATGGTGACCTTTGACCTTTGTGAAAGCAGCTACGAAGCGAGTGGAGCTCCGCAGCAGCCTGAGACTGTGCCCCCAGGGAGGGCCAGGGCCTGGGGGCTGCCCAGGAGGAAGAGGAGCAAGGGGAGTGTCGTCGCACTCCCCCTCTCTGAAGAAAAAGGGACCCCGGACCCCATCCCGGGGCCCCGTGAAGCCTGGTCCCTGAGAAGGAGGTTTAAGAAGGGGGGGGCCGTCGCGCACCCCCCTGCCGCTGAGGAAAGGGGACCCCGGACCCCATCCCGGGGCCCCCGGCGGCGAAGACAAGCTGGGTAGCGCCGTCGCGCTCCCCGTGAAGAAAGGGTGAATGGGGGGGCGCCTCGCGCACCCCCCAGCAGAAGGGAAGTCGGGGAGCGCCGTCACGCTCCCCGTGAAAATGGTCCCCTGGGGCCCCGGACCCCATCCCGGGGCCCCGAGAAGAGGCAGGAGTGGGGGTGCGCCGTCGCGCACCCCCAGCTGAAGAAAAGTCGGGGAGCTCCGTCGCGCTCCCCGTGAATAATGGCCCGAGGGGCCCCGGACCCCATCCCGGGGCCCCACGCAGAAGAGGGCCTGGGGGAGCGCTCCCTGTCGCGAGGAGGAGGGGCCCCGGACCCCATCACGGGGCCCCGAAGATGCCAGTAGGAAGGGGGAGTGCCGCTGCACTCCCCCGCGCGGCCCCAGCAGCCGCGAGGATCCCTGAGGCTGCCCGCTGGAGCGGGCAGACTCTAAGTCACCTGGCCGGTTCCCGCGGCAGCACCCGGAGGTGCTGGCCGTGCGGGGAACCGGCAGGGGCGGCCAGGGGTGGGCTTCCTGAGCCGCCCTCCAACGAGGGATCGGCTTTTTAATGCAGGGGGTGTCCGGGTGGGACCGGCACCCCGAAAATAAAAACAAAAACAAGAGCAGAAAAGGAATCGCGGCTCTCCCCTCTCAGTGGGAGAGCCGCTAATCATTTATGCAGCCGCCCCAGCATGCTTTGCGGGGCTGGGGCTGCTTATTGAGCCCTTAAAACGCCTGTGGTGGTCCCATTGAGATGGGGGCCACCACCAACCGAGAACTAGGAGACAGGGGGAGCTGCAGGAGCTGCAGGAGCAGCGCAGCCTCCCCCCAACATCTGTTGGTGTCCCCACCCTAGGTAGGGTGGGACACCTGAGAGATAACCCCTCCAGGGTTGGATGGATATTTGAAGCACAAGCTTCAGTGAACTTTTGTTCCTATTTGTGCACGGGTGCCTACCATAGGTGTAGGTTGGTATGGCCCCATGTATTCTATTGTTATTTTATGTTTAAATAAGAATAATCCAAAAGTAATCTCAAAGTAATCAAAAATAATCCTAAAGTAATCCTGATGGTTAGATGTAGGTGTCATCATTGCACTGTACTGTTGAATACTGTCAGAATGTTCAAATGTCGCAAAGGGGGGCACTGGGATTGTTTTGCCATGTGGGTTGTTGGATTATATTCTCTCTTAAGGAGACCTGAACGATTACATACTGTTGGTCCAGAGTGATTTCATCACTTTGTATATATTTGTAGATTGTTGCATAGTATTGAGTAGTGTGTGTGAATAATAAATGTACTTTTGCTTTAATCAAAAGAAAAAACACAGACTGGACATTCATTTATTAAGAGTCATGCTTGCGTGCTTGTGAATGGGGATTACTAGCCCACACCACCTCCCTTGAGTAAGCCTTGGACTGCTCTGCAACGCTACCCTATGAGAGTCAAGCGCTACAATGGGATGTTTGGTTCCCAGTGGCGGTCATGTGCGGACTCGTTACTTGTGCAGGCCACACAACTAATGACCCACCTTCCAACATTTATGGACTGGGAAATTCAGAAAACTGTAGATCATACTTCACATCAACGAAGAGGTATGCCTAGTCCACTGTGGGTTTCTATGCACCTACAGCAAGAATTGGAGAAATAAATGTCTAGCCTGCGCAAGAATGGAAAACATGTCCCTTTCCTTTGCTTTCACCAATTGTTACATTTTCCTAGAAAAACACAAAACAGATATGCATGTGAGTCCTCAGCACTGCCAATGAAAGGGAAAGATATTTAGGTCCATGCATCAATTAAATGAAAAGTTTTTTTAAATGCAGGTCTTAACTTCGGAAATTTAGAGATTGTGGGCCAGATGTAGGTAGGTATCCGATTTGCGACTTGCAATTTGCGAGTCATAGCGACTCGCAAATTGCAACTCGCAATCCGAGATGCAGAAAGGTGTCTCAGACACCTTCTGCGACTCGCTATGGGGTCGCAAAGACCCACCTCATGAATATTCATGAGGTGGGTCGCAGTTTGCGACCCCATAGCGAGTCTAGGCACTCACGGAGATGGTGGCCTGCTGGAGACAGCAGACCACCATGTCCGTGACTGCTTTTTTAATAAAGCAGTATTTTTTTTCTCTTTGCAGCCCGTTTTCCTTAAAGGAAAACGAGCTGCAAAAAGAAAAAATTCCGAAACCATTTGGTTTCGTTTTTTTCAGAGAAGGCAGTGGTCCATTGGAATTGGTAACTGCAAGTTGGTTTGCGACCGGTTTCGGGGTCGCAAAGCAACTCTACATCGCGATGCGGTCGCAAATAGTAAGGGAACACCCCTTCCTATTTGCGAGTCGGAATCACATTTTGCGAGTCGGTACCGACTTGCAAAATGTGATTCTGCATCGCGTTCAGCCTTTTGCACCTCACAAACTGCGTTTTTCACCGTTTGCGAGGCGCAAAAAGCTTCCTACATCTGGCCCTGTATCAGCTACACGTTGACCCCCAAAGATGATTCCTCACTGCATTGTTTAACCATCCTGGAAAACATCTGGAAGCCAGTCCAAGAACATAACATGTCATACAATATTTTCAATATACCACATAATTGGTAAGGGTGTCTCACATATAACAGCCTCTCGATCCCAGCAATGGGCTACAATGCAGGATGCAGAACAAAAAATACAGCAATGTCCCTTCGCAACGCAACCTTGTATATTAAATCCACACGAATCCGTCAGAGAATCTGTCTGGTCCCCGTTCAAATAAAACCATCACTAAACACTTCATTAGTGTGCAACCCAAAATGACTCCTCTTTACACAATGAGAACCAGCAAAACACAATGGCCCTCATTCTGACCTTGGCGGTCTTTTCGCAAGACCGCCGAGTTACCGCCGCGGTAAAGACCGCCGACCGCGGCGGTATGCCGCTGCGCGTATTCCGACCGCTGGGAGCGTTCCGCCGGAATACCGCCAGCAGCCACACTGGCGGTCGGCGGGAAAGTGGAGACTGGTCAACCTCCACCGCCACGCCAGCAGAACACCGCCCCCAGAATTACGACCCACATTTCTGTGTGGCGGTCTTCTGTTGGCGGTCTTCTGTTGGCGGTCACGTCCCTATGGCTCCCGTCGCCTCCCGGAGGACCAACGCACAAGGTAAGTTGATCGTCCGTGAGGGGAGGGGGTGGGGGGGTGTTGTGTGATGTGTGCGTGCATGGGGGTGTGCGTGTGAGTGTGTAGAGGGGTGCTGCTGTGTCTATGGGTAATGTGTGCTGTTCGGCAGGTGCGCATGTCGGCATGTATGTGTGCGGGTATGTGTCCCCGTTGTGTATGTGTGTGTAGGGGGTGTGTATATGTGCATGTTGGGGGTGTGTGCATGTCGGGGTACATGTATGTACATGTCGGGGTGGGGGTGGGGAGGGGGTTCGTACCACCTCTGGGGGGTGGCAGGGGGGTGGAGGGTGTGGGGGGAGGACTCGGGTGGGTAGTGGGGGGTGGGGGAGACCCCTATCAGTGCCAGGGAAGGAATTCCCTGGCCCCGATAGTGCTTACCGCCATGGTTCGCACGGCGGTTCCCGCCCGCAAGAAACCGCGGCGGTAGGCAGGGTCATAATACCCTTGGCGGTCTTGGGACGACCGCGGGGCCGGAGTGCGCAAACTCCAGCCCCGCGGTCATGACCGCCGCGGCGGTCGGAGTGGAGAAGTAGCGGTCGGTCGCGGCGGGGACCGCCGCGGTCAGAATGCCATTTTTAATACCGCCGGTCTGTTCGCGGTCCGACCGCCGTCTCTCCGCCGACCGCCAGGGTCAGAATGAGGGCCAATATGTACAGATTCCTTTAACTACTTTTAAAAGATATTCCAGAACCATAAATTGCCCAGATTCTGTAAGTAGTAGGAGTCCAGACAAATGTTGGTAGCACGCTCATGAAAATGCATGTAAGATAACTTCACACACTATGATGGAGGTAGTTTCAAGTTTAATTTTATGTGCAGTTAATTAAAACCATTGCATACATAAAACCTTCAAAAGATAAACCTTTTAAAAGGAAAGGTCATTGTACGAGATAGCAATGTACACGTGCAAAACAAGAGCAGTTAAGTAGTGTCAAATGAAGTGCATTGTTCAAAGTACGCCCTTGTGAGGTAAGTACTAACTGCTCTAGTATTATATTGTAAGCATGATAGAAATGGCTGACATCAGCTAATGATCAATGATAACTGCTCATTTGTTATCAATCCTTATCTCTTCATAAATCAGTTACCTTCATCCACAAAGCCAAGCAACCAGTATTACACACATTTCTGTATTTTCAGGTCAATTCTATGTAGCTAAGCACAACACTTTATACACTATGGCTCATCATAACAAGTACCAAACATGTTGACACACACCACACTTGCAGAGGTATCCATCATTTTCTTGAAACACGAATCAGCCTAGAGAGAATGCTTTTTGTGACATCCAAGGACATATAGCAGGCTATTCCATTTTATGTGAAGTGTATCAGTTCACGTCGCAGTGCAAACGTATGTCACAGGTCCACGTGGACGGGTTGAAGGGAGCTAAAGATACTAAAATACTCGAGAAGATCTAATTTTCAGAAGATGTACTGTTGCCTGGAGCCTGCATCGTCATATTGACAATACCATGTCAATGTGTCATGAACACTGCACAAGAAAGCCACTGGGACATAGTTAGCACAAATATATCTCTGTGGATGAAGTTATCTGTAAGTAGCTAGATACGGTGGTTGAGAACACCATACACACATTCCCCATCTATCAACGCGCAGGAGGGCTGAAATCCCCAGCACGGGTGTTAACGTCGTGACTGTCCAGTTCAATGTGGACTTCATTGGCGCAGACGCCTGTGGATAAATTGACTCTTAACACTACCTCCTAGTTTCTGCCCTAGATCTTTTTGGGACGTCCATGTCTTGGTTGCCATGTGGCACACGCCTCTGTACGTTACTTTAAATCCCTTTTCCTGTTCTTAGAAGTCTATGGTGTGCTTGTCCTCAACTGCCAACAATGTACGAAAGGGGTAGGGCAGAACTGGATTTTTCTCTCCTCTCCTATTTCTGTCCCTGCAGACCTTGGCTTGCTGAGTAAAGGTTGGGCCCATTTTCCAGGGATTCGGTTGGGATGATGACAGTTTAAAACAGAGTTTAAAAAATGTTGCTCCATGTTAAATAAAGTATAATCCTGAGCAAGCATATGTTACTTCAGACAGGAAGTTGGAATTGGCGGTCACGACAGAGATATGACTTTACTATGGACACCAATAGGGGAATGATACCTAGGGCCACAGATAAACACAATGCCTCACATTGGCAGAAGCTACAACTGTCCATGCCGAAAATGCATGTCCCTTAAACATGATGTCACTCCTGAAATTCCTGAGCGCCATTTAGAATACGAAGTAGCAGGCTACTAAGTCAGACTTATCTCTCCTTTTGTGGAGCTGGGCTCTCTCGTGCGCCTTGTGCTATCACTTCACTCCCCATCCACAAGGTCGTGGTCCCTGTCTTGCCATGATTTTCAACTGTCAATGTGTCAATATGTTATCAAACACAATACTCTTCATGCCACCTTATTTTCAAAGTCAGCCGGCATTGCAGTTTCTGAGGAGTGCAACCCCTTCAGATTTTTAAAAAACAGCTATCATTAGTCTCCTGGGGATGATAAATTCTGGGTCCAGGCCACAAAACTTTGGCTACACATTTGCTAAGGGCAAGCGTACCCACCAGAATTTGTGATGTAGCATGGATGTTCTAGTGTCCAGTCCTGATCCACAGGGAGATGTAGGGCTTGGCATTGAGTGTAGATGCTGAATGTAACAATATCATGATCAGCATATCGAGGGACAAAATATTGAAGAGGCAAGTTCACAGAGCAGAGGGAGGTATAGATTTACTACTTTTAACTCCACATGTACATACCCTGAATAAATATATGTATATAGATATATATATACTGAAGAAACCAAGGCTACAAGGGTGTTATAGTTAGAAATGAAAAATAAAAAAAACATAGAAACTCACTTAAAAAACAAAGGTTACAGTGAGGTTATAGTTAGGTTCACATTTTAAACGTACAAAACCATGGAAATTCACCTGTTACAGTTATCTCAGGAGACTATAAGTGATGTCCTAAGGTAAATATAACTCCCATTCCCACCATGCACAGTTTTTCATCAAAAATGTTACTGGGAATATTACATTGATTTTATCAATAATGTTATCAAAGTTGTCATGAGTGCCGTAATTTGTGGGGTAATTAGCAGTGCACGGTGAGGGCATGAGTTACAGTTACCTTAGGCCACACGTTACCTTTTTTCTAGAACTCCGCTGATGCCAAATTCCAACATGGCTGCCAACACTTCCTTGTAAACAACATTTGGTACTCCATTGCTGATGCGTCTTTCGGTGGATTCAGCTTTCTAATATTTTCAAAATCTTTCAAACCACCTTCCTCAGGGCAAATGCATTAAAAGCACCAAAGGACACAAAATGCGTCTAAATCAAAAAGGTAAAAAGGATGCACTATTCAATTATATGGATATCTATATTACACCTATGTTGTATATTACTCTAAATCATTCAGTGCCATCCGAAAATAACAAAAATAATACAAATTTGGATGTGAATACTGAAAAACCCAAATAGCATAGAGACCCAAAAGGGTTTTAGTCATGAACTCCATGCATAACAGAGAACTGGGAATGTGCCTTGTGACTGATTAGTTACATAAAATCCAAAGAGTCATGTTTGTGAGCGTGGCAACCCTGTCCTGTTATCAGCAGGGTCCCTGCCTGGCATCCATGCTATGAAAGAATGGAAGACAAGATCTATAGTGCACACAGAGTATTTTCCTGCAATCTGCTTGCACTGCACCTTTCAAAAGCATCTTTATGATCAGTCCGTATATCCTTGGGAAAATCTGATTTGAACCAATGTTTAGATTCCAGAGCCTTTCTCCATGACTAAAAGATGTGCAGGAATCAGCACAACACACGGAGCACTTCAGCCCCAATTTTCCAGTGGAGGAAATTAATTCATGCTCACACATTTAATGTTGTGCAAAAATGTGTATGTGCTCAAATTCTCGTTGTGAATTAGAGCATATTTGAAGTGTGTTTTTCCTCTAAGAAATGTGAGTTGGGCTCATGGGCCATTTTCATAAACATGAGCACTTGAGGAGGGCACAGCTACATGCCTGCTTTAGGACAATGCACTGAATGTATAAAGTGCCTGCGTTAAATGCCAAATGCCCCTCAGTTATTTCATGAGCTGCAGACAGTGAGCAGTGGCTGCCTTTCCCTGTTTCCAGCTGGGCTTTCTGCAGCTCATGCAATAATGCTGGGATGCTTTGGGGCATATTTACAAGCCCCTTGTGCCCATTACCGCCACTGTGATGTAGTTATTTTTTATGCTACTGTGATGCTAAACAGGCTCTCACCCTGCGACATATTTACAAAGTGGGGCAATGGTACCATTGTGCCACTTTGTTAACCCTTGGGACACATTATACCTGCACCAGGTATGATGTATGCAAGGTAGGCATTCCTCTGCAGGGAGGCCCAAAAAAATGGCTCAGTGAAATCTACAAGATTTCACTGCACCTTTCTAGAGTCATTTTTTAACGCTTGTCCAGGGCAGGCATTAAAGTGATGCTACTGCTAAATCCTATGGGCCTCCCTGAGCTTTGCTGGACTAGCGCCAACATTTTTTGGCACTAGTACAGCAAAGCTCCACAACTGCACCAAAAATGTTGGCGCAGTTGTGCTAACTAGCACCATTTTGTGCTGTTTTGTAAATCCTGTGCTACCATGGTGTCGTTATGGGGGCGCAGGGCAGCACAAGGAAACTGGTGTATTGGAGCTGATGCGCAAGTTCCTTGTAAATATGCCCCTTTGAGTTAAATGCATTTGCTTTAGACTCTGCGAGCACATAAAAACAAGTACACAGCTGTACCCAGCACAAGTGTGTACATTGATGATATGGCTTCATGTGTCATATCATACAAGGTGAGCACGTCACCTTAATGGTAAATTATTTTTTGTCACTAGACCTAAGAGGAATTTGAAGCTCCTGACTGTAAATATAGGTTCAGATTTACCAACAGTTTGAACCAGGTTGAGCCACAAAACCAGTGAAAAGTGCTGCATAGAGATGCACATGTTTTACATTGGTAAGTAGCACTAACGTAATGAAAAGTAGCGCTTTGTGCTACTTTGAGCTGCTTTGTGGCAAGGGTCTGTCCTATGGGAGGTACGTGAGTTTTCTCATTCAAGCACCCATGGTTTTTGTTGCAAAGTCCTATCTACTAAAAGAGGAAGACAGAGATCCGAGTAAATAAAAACATACCTCCTTAAGAAAGACTTAAAGTTGGTCAGTTTTTCTCCAAACTTTTCTAGCTTTGCATGTGTGGTGTATTGTTACGCTCACATTTCAGGCTTGAAAATGAGCACACTCCAAGACTGCTTAAAGTGCACCAGTCCTGAGAGAGAGAGAGAAACAGCGCCCTATTATACGGTGCTGTTCTGCTCTCTTCCTTTGACTCAATGCAACACAGTAACTTTGGTTGCTGTGAAGTGTTGCTCCATTTCTTTATATATTTCCCGCATAGTATCATTTGTTATCATCTCTAAAGCAGTTCCAGTCCACAACAGAACACTCCACAATAGCCTAAGGCAAAGGAAAATAACAACAAAAACACAACAGGGCACACCCCACAGTCGAGGGAGAATGCAACACAAAACCACAGTACAGCACAACATTAACACAAATTAATAAAGCATTGCAAAAATACAACGGCAATAAATAACAACATAGCAGCACATCTTTAGGAAAACAAAACGACACAAAACATTGGCAAGCATTCTTGTCTCAGACTACCCCTCCGGAACAATTCTTTCATGATACGTAGTAAACGGAGTTTGCACCAAGCTAATGAAATCGCACCAGTCAAAACTGATGTGTGATCGTGCCCCAGTTGTCTACTTCACGCAAAAGACAAAGCACACGGAAGAAAAGAACCGGCGTGCACGCAGAAGAACAGAAGTTCATAAAATCAATGTGACAGGCAATAAAATACTACACAATCTTTCAAAGTGTATTGTATTGTGTATACGGAACAGTGCTCATTCAGACAATTGTTTTATTTTAAAAAGGCGACTTTTGATGCATTCTGTAATGAAGTCACTCCTCGTATCATTCGTTGAAGCCACTGGATGGCAGGATTGCATTACTTTGGTCTCTGACACAAAGTAACCACGAGTATATTTTTGTAGTGGAATCATGAACAAACCTTTTACAGTGAATAATCCGCATTTATTCTCACCTATTTCTGTATGTAACGATCGACATGAACACGTCCGAAGCATCTATCAGTCAAAATAAAACTGTTGGATCAGAACTGACTATACACTCAAGGAAACTTACACATGTACAAAGAAAAACAATGCTTTCCATGTACAGTGGTACACAGCTTGGCCCCCACCGAAAGCTAGTTTGAAATAGAAAGAACATTCAGGCAATAAGGCACGTTATTTTTCGATATTTTGTTTTGCATAATGTTTATGGCTGCAGTGGTGTATGGACTAACAATTTATCTCTGCACTGGTGTATGTACAAAGAATTCATCTCTGTGGTTACATCATAAATGTTAAAATGAGATTGGTGTAAAATCACTATTTTCTGTGTTGACTGCCGAATTAACAATTGTATCATTAACTCAAAGTGCTGAATCACGACTTTGTTATCGGACATGCGCATAACAAAGCCCAGTTGAGCCCAGTTGCTTTGCACTTGAAGCAAGGAAAGTGGTGAATGGGTGTCTCAACTCAAAAGTGAGATTGATCAAGCTATGCAAGGCCGCCTTCTGTGTCCCTGAGTGGCTTCATGAATTTAAACTAAAGCAATGCAGTACAAATTGCTGTGTTGGGTTACATTGCCCCAGGGGGCATTCCATGGGTGTTTTGTGGCTGTTCCCACATAACATCCATTGATTCTGATGCATTCCCAGATGTACCAGAAGTGGAGGACCTGGAAATGCACCAAAATGCCGCGTCCCCCAAGTGAGGATATGGAGGAGAAATATCTTTATTTCTCCTTATTTTTTCATCTTCCCATATGTGCTGCAGAAAGAGGAAAATGTCTCAGGGGATTGTTTTTGTGCAGGAAAGTGCACAAAGCTGTCAGCAAGGTGATGCTGCGCTGCCCCGCAATCTCATAAATATGCCCCAGTGCTTGTATGGAAGCGCAGTGAGTGTTGGCTCACATGCCACATGAGGCAAGAATGAAATTTGCACCATCAAGCAGAAGAAAAAGGATGTAACATGCTACGAAAATGGGGCTACACTGATGCTGGGCAATGAAAGTTTAATCTCAAAATTGAAAAAGTGGTGAGGATAAGTTTGTTATTCCTTAAAATATTTTTATCAATGCTCTTTCACTTCCTAAACAGTGCACTGCTATTTGGGTAATGCAGTGAAGGACCTGGTTATTTGTCGGTAATCTTCATTACCAGTGAGTAACTGGGTTATTACTCCCTCATCCAACTTCCTTTTCCAGCCTTCACAAAGTGAGCCTTTACCCAAGCAAAAGGTAATTGGTTACTAAGGGGCATATTTATACTCTGTTTGCACCAGATCTGCATCATTTTTTTAATGCAAATCCAGCACAAACTTAACTCCATATTTATATTTTGGCGCTAGACATGTCTATTGCCAAAATGTTGGAGTTAAAGTCATTTTTTGCCTGCGGAAAACTACCTTGCGTCAATGAGATGAGATTATTTAACACCTGGGTCAGGGCAGGCGTTGGGGGATCTGTGGGCCTATTTCCAAGGTGGGACACCATGAAATAAGCCCACAGGTGCCCTCCCCAGGCCCCAGAGACACCCCCACCAAAACCAGAGGGACAGCGGAGGATGCAGGTAAGTATTTGTTTTTTAAGTGCCAATGGGGGCCCTGAAATGCCCCACCCCCACATGCCACCGGGTGCAATGGCCATGCCCAGAGGACCCTGGTCCCCTGTACTGGCCACTGGGGTGGTGGGACTGACTCCGGTCTTTTATAATACAGGAATCATGTGGTATGGATGGTTTTGCGTCAGAAAATGAATAATGTTTTCTTCATAAAGTCGTAGGAACGGATGTGGGGCAAGTAATGCACCAAATTCACCAGTCTTACGTCCTGGGACAATGGCCCTCAGGAATAAAACCTAGGCTGAAAAAACAATTGGCAGAATGTAATGACTCAAAAGTATGATCCATTAGTGAATTGAGTGCTAAGGGAGGGTCCCAGGAAAGAAATGGGCAATGTGAAACAGGTCATTGAAGATAGAAAGTCCACTGTAGAGGAGATGCCAGCAGAGCAACAGTGGCAACATCTGGTCTTTGGAAAGCCTAATAGAGGTCCACTGGGATCTGATAGTCAAAAACGCCAAGCACTTATAGCAAGATTTAACCGAAAATTACGGTGTGTGGCACTGCTCCGAACTTGGCAGCGTCACGCTCCGACATTTTCAAAATGCATGGATGCACCATATTTAAAATAATAAAGTGCATCCCTGTCTGTGCCGGCCCTTAATTTGCTGATGTGCACCAATGCAGCCACCCTTGCACTATAGTGCAAGGATGGCTGCATTGAGTGGGGGGTATTTTTGTGCAGGAAGGAACACAATCCTGCAGAAAAACAATCTTAAATGGCAATTTGCTCTTTCTTTGTGTGCTGCAGAGTGCACCCCTGGAGTGGCGTTAGATTTTGGCATTGCCTCAGGTTTACGAAAACTCATAAATCTGAGATAGCATCAAATGCAATGCAGGACCCTTCACACAAAGTGCTGTGTGTGAAGGGGCCCTATTTACAAGGTGGAATTAAGCCACAAAAAGTGACTTAATGCCACCTTGTAAATATAGTGCAGGGCATTCCACCACTAGAGCATCACCAAAAGTGATGCTCCAGTGGTGCTAGGGGCTCTTAAATATGCCCCTGGATAGGGTCACAAGTACTAAGAGAAAAACTTTTAGTTATGCACAGGGGCCCATATTTATCATAATGCTGACTCATACTTGTGCCACACAAGGTAGTGCAAGGGCATCAAAACACTAAAGTCAGATCTATTAAGCAAAGCAAGGCCACCTTATGTGTCCCTGCATGGCTTGATAAATGCAGAGTAAGGCAAGGCAGCGCAAATCGCTGCCTTCTGTTACTCTGCCCCCAGGAGGCATTCTATGTAAGGATCGTTCTCACGCATCTACCCATGGATTTTGTTGCACTCCCAGATTTACCAGTAGTGTTAGACTTGGGAATGCTCCAAAATACTATGCCACCACAGGGAAAGCATATTGAGGAGAAATGTATTTATTTCTCCTTGTTTTGTCCTCTTTTTATGAATGCTGCATTCTGCAGCACACGTAGAAAGAGAAAAATGCCTCTGAGGATTACTTTTGTGCAGAAAGCTATCCCTTCCTGTACAAAAACAATCCTGCTTACAATGCAGCCACTTTGGCACTATGGTGCAAGGATGCCTGCATTGACGCTAGCCAGCAAAAAATGCACCAGCGCAGGAAAGGACATGAGTGTGATGTTTGATGTAAAAATACAGTGCAGTACTGCCCTTTCCTTTTAATGCAACACAGTGCAGCAAGGTGGCTTGATGTGTTGCGCTGCATCAAAGTATTATAAGTAGTCTCCCAGGTTTCAAAATGTGTCCAGTGATGATTATAAGGTGGAAGGTTTTCTCATCAACTAAATACTTTCAGGGACCTCAATTGAGCAGCCCTGTGCGACCAAAGTTACATTTTCAAGTGTCAGGCTCCCATCTTTAGGTGCTTTAGGGAGTCTAGCCTCAGAATGGGAACTCTCTGTGGTGATAGATGAATGGGAAATTGCCAGTGAGCTCTCTGCTTTATTTCCAGAAAAAGGGAAACCAGATTTGCATGGACCGTTCCAAACGAACACCTCTGCATGATTACTCTGAGCATCACAGAGAAGAGAGAAAACTCATATATAGAAGACACCAAGACCAAAGACCACAAAGGCATCTATTGCCCAAGTCTTTTTGAATGCTACTAGACTGCAGAAGTTTGGTAGTAAGACATTGATCTCAAAAAGAGCCAGCCACTGGCAACAAAATCAGTGAACAATCTGCATAAACAGAGAGAGTGAAAGGTATAGAGTTACTTAGGAGTGGAATGTTATGCTCAGGGAATCTGCAAACCCATTCTCCCACCACTGAAGATAAACTGCCCATAGAGACAGCAGATTTATCTTAGCCCCAAGGCCCCTCCTCCAGTAAAGGAAATAAGGGGGTGTCTGCACTCCCTCTGGTGGCTCACATAGGCCCTCATAACCTGACTCTCTGTCAGCACACAGACCTCTTTATTCAGAAGGAAGGGACAAAACTACTGAAGAGCCTTCCAAACAGCAGTCAGCTCTTGTCAGTTTGATGATTGAGACTGTTTGAAAGTGTTCCATTTGCACTGGGCTTTTGACTGCTTCGAGACTGCCCCCTTTCTGAAGCCACTGGCATCAGTTGTCAGGGACACTGAAGTTGTGAACTGTAAGGGGTCTCTTCTGTAGAGACCCGATGAGGAGAATCCCCACCACAGCTCCTGATGGACCCTCACCATCACTGGATTCAATGGCTTGATTCCCTGAGACACCAGGCTCCTGTGATGAAGAAGATGGTGTATTATGTGGTAGAAATGAAGATGAGCCCATGGTAGAATTGCTAAAGTTAAGCCGATCTCTTCCTGGATTTTCAGCCACAGTCTTACTGAAGTCTGGAAGCCTGACAGAAGCACAGACCAATCTGAAATCAGACTTGATTGCCTCTCACTGGTGAGGAAAATGTCCCTCAATCTGTCCTGAATAATGACCTGATAAATTTCAGGAAGAGAGAGGGTTGAGGATGGGACATCTTGCAGTTGAGCAGGAAGTCAAAATCCATTAGAAGATTGCAGACTTGCTGAACATGCTTCAATGCTTTATTAAAAGAAGGAGGAGCAATTGACCAGTTATCAGAATTCCATTCCTCTAGAATGCAAAATACCTATCAAGGGATGACCCCCCCACAGAAAGTGATGAATAGTCTTGCTTTAGAGGGAGCAGAGTTCACAATTGTTGAAAGTTGACACTGGGACTTGTCAGCATTAGGCTCCCACTGGCCTGAATCCCTACCTCAACAGGGCTGACCAGAACCTCTAGAAGAGTTTGAACCAAAGACTCTCTGATAACCAAATCCCTTATCTCTTAAGTCTGGGTAAACTGGGGGTAATCAGTCTTGTAGTTTCAACTGATCTATTTATCATACCTTCCAGTTGACAACCAAAAATCTTAGAACCCCGAAAAGGCAGCTTCTTTAGCATGGATTTTTGGGTGGCACCCACTTTCCATGTGAGCATTCAAATATGGTACTGAGCTGCAATGGAATCACATGATGAAGCTACCAAAGCACATAAATTGCCAAAAGATACACCCAATAAGAATCAGACATATTGCTCCTTCATTGATAATGCCTAAGAAGTACCTGCTTCTTCATTCATGAGTCCTGTATATGTCTGAAAGTCTTTGAGAAGAGAATGGTCTACATAGGTGGAATAGGTGTTTCCCCAGACTAAAAAGTTGGCAGTCATATAGGCCCTCTTGATGGATCCCTCTACCTTTTTATCCAACTGGTCTGACAGGAGTGCATCCTCAGAAACCATAATGCCTTGGGTGTAGAGCCCAGTCATCAGCCTATCTTCACAGAAGGTGGAAATTCTTCACAAATTTCCTCTAGTGAATAACATATGAGAGGAATCTGAGAAAAACACTTTTATCAATTTATTTAACCTGTGAGCGAGTGCCTTGTGTCTGCACTATGCAAAGGGAGACATTTTGGGTCAGGGCACTGGTATTTACTAAAAAACATTCTTCATTCCTTGTTGCCATTGTTGTGGGAATCCCTAATTCTCCCTCATATGGTGATACAGTTCAGTAAGCTCAGCTCCCTGCACAACAAACCCTTATCTGCTTCATCAGGATCAGGTGCATTATTGTGGTGAGGCATTGGCTTCTTCCCTAACTCTGAAGGTATCTTTAACAGGCGTGTCAATCATTTGTTGAAGGGCTGCAACAGAAGGGACTGCATAAGAAGTACCAGGTTGCTCTTGCATTCTGCTGGTACAGCAAGGAGAGAACATGCTGACTAGGAACACCTGGACTTCCTGATTTCACTTTGTTTCTAGGAAACAAGTCACAAGGCAACCAAAATCTCATGGAAGCTGCCATTTTGAAATCAGAAAGTGTCACTAGAGTCATGCACACTGTAAGGTTATAGATGCCAAGTCAATTAAATATGCCAATGAAACAGTTCACATTTCAGAACAACCTAAATGACTACACAACTATAGCAAGTCTCTAAAGACAATAATGGAATGATAAATCATACATAACTTGCTAGGTAACAGCTTTGCTTCACAGAAAAGAAGAAACAGTAATTGATCATTCCAAATTCCTCCTTTTCTACATACTGGGATATATATATCTTGGGGGAACTTTTTTACTTTTCTAAGTAATATTATTCCGTACAGTAGAATAACTACTCACTTTGTGAGAACAGGGACAGGAAGACAGAGTAGGAGGTAATAAAGTTCAGATGATGCCTATTGGTTGGAAAACATCATATGAGAAAAATTATGAATCTATGCCACAGCATATATGGTGTTCAAAAGTGCAAGAAATTACACTACAAATATTACATAGTTTGACAGATAAATCAAGTTTGTGAGATCGAAGAATATTAGTTGAGGTGGAAGGTAGTCCATCACAAGCTACAATGTCACTACTCTTTTTAGGCCCAGTAATAACTTAAAACCTGAGCTCAACCCCTGGTAGCAGTGGCACAAAGCAGACAGGCTGGAGTTAAGAAAATGTGAAAAGCATTCAGAAGTACTAAAGGTTACAAAGTTGAAAACAGCACAATAAAAGTCCCACTCCAATGTATTAAAATATGAAATAATTTAATTAACAAAATGACACCAAAATGACAAATATCCAATAAGATAAGAATTTGTAAAGCTTACATGTGAAAATAGTGCCCAAAAGCATTAAGTACAAACTGCAGTCAATTGGTTGTGCTTGACCCGGACTAATGCATGATTTAAAGCCGACCATGATGGAGTGCATGTTGGATAGTGAAACTAGGTTGTTCCCAGTCAGACATTTTATCTTGCTTTGTGTCTGAACAGAAAGTCAAAAGTCCTCAGTGGGACAAGGCAGCAGACTGTGGCTGAAAAGGGTTCCTTGAGGTCAGATAGCCACCAGAAGAGGTCTCTATGAAACCATTGACTTCTGAAGGGGAAGCTCAGAGGTAGAAACTCAAAATTCACACCCAAGAAGGTCCCCGCCAGAAGGATAGCCTGGAAACCTTCACCTGCAAAAGTGTTCTACATTCAGACTTAGCCACTTTTTTAAGCATGGATTCCTTGAAAATGACAAGGCTTAATGAGGCAAGCTACCGTCTCCGCTATGTACTGCTAAAAAGGATTTATTGCTGTGGAAAAAGTCCAAGAGGGAGCAACCTAATTATTTAGCCCAGCTGTAACGTACATTTGTCAGATTGACCTGGATGGTATGTCCCGGTATTTCTGAGGTCATTGGAGCCAAAACACGTTTTTAAGTTCCAGGTGTCTCAGAATGTTAGGAGCAGTACACAATGACACAGCCATGGGACCCAGGACCTCAGGAAAACAACTCAGGGGTGAAAACTCTCTCCAGTAGAAGACACCAGCACAATCCTGGGCAGATCCATTTTGAACTAGTCAACTGGACTCTTCAGGAAAATGGCTTCTATCATCTTGTTGCACCCTTGTTGCCTACCAGGAGGTAAGCCAACTCATCCTTAGAGTTCGCTTCTTCATCTTGACTTCATGTAGGAGCAGGACCAGCTTTTCACATCTCCTCACAGGTCTGACCAGCTGTCTTCCACAGGCCCCGTAGTGTTCAGAGGAGGTTGCATAGTGGAGCCACATTTATTCCTGGCACAAACCTGCTGGTGAGGGTGACTCATGGCCCTTTCACAACTAATAAGTAAAAGGTTCCCAGGTGTAACCCTCCCAAAGTTTGCAGAAGTTCCCGTGTGTCCTACTGCAGGCAATCTCACAGTGCCCCTCTTAACCTATTCTAATGTGGCAGAATCTTTATTTCGCTATTCACTGCTCCTGAGCTCGTCCTAGAGGTTTGGTCAGGCAAATGAGCAACATCTCCTCTGTGGTCACTCAAAACTGGTTTTAGAACAGCTCCTCTCCTACTAGCGTTGGTGCCTGGCTGACTAGAGGGATGGAGATGGTGGCAGGCCAGTCCTTTGCTATATCTGTCTGTGAAATGGTAGGCTCTTTGAAGTTAATTATGTTCTTCCCAGAGGACAAGAGCACATCCTTTCATTCATGGCCTTTGTTACAGCTCTGGGAGCAAGTTCACACCTCATTAAGTGGCCTACTCAGTTCCTGAGACCCAGCTTGCAGCTTATGCAAATGGGCTTTTATAGGCTTTAGTCAAGGAAGAGGTGACTTTCAAAAAGGGCCTTTTGCAAAATATTTGTTACAAAACTGATTTTACTAATGAATTATGCTTGTAAGAAACATTTTAAAGAGTCCAAGAATGAACTTTGTAGCCGTGCAGATAACAGTATTAAATGCAATATTGTATCCCAGTGCTTTTCTGGGGAACAACTAACCCTGTTGCAGTGAAAATAGCTTTTCTGGCCTTGTCGCTGTAAGGACATGTTTAACATTAAACTTTTATTTGAACAGTGTTTAAATACCATAGGACTCATTTACAAGCCCCTTGCGCCAGCGTAGCATCCTTCTTTTTTATGCTATGGCACTGCAAAACAGTCCTAAACACTGCCACATATTTACAAACTTGTGCACGGTCACCATTGGACCAGTTTGTAATCCCTTGCACCACATTATACCTATGCCAGGTATAATGTATGTAAGGGAGGCATTCCCCCGCAAGGAGGCCCAAAAGAATGGTGCAGTCAAATCTACAAGATTTCACTGCGCCATTCTAGTGTTGTTTATTAATGCCTGCCGGACCAGCATCAACATTTTTGAATCTAGTCTAGCAAAGCGCCACAACTGTGTCAAACATTTTGATGCAGGTGTGCTAATGAGCGCCATGGTGCACTGTATTAGTATTAGCTGATGCTCTAATTCTTTGTAAATGAGGCCCTATGATCCCTACCTTATTTCCATTACGGCCCACTTAGGCGTAACTTATTAATACTTAAAAGGAGTGTTTAGGCCAGTTAAAATGGGGTATTTCATCAGGTTAAATTTGTAATTTTTAAACATTTTTAAAACAGTGTTTCTCTCTTGGTAGTGCTGCAATCAGGTTTGCACTGTCACTGTAATGGGTAACAGAATGAGTGATGATGAACACTAGTGACATTTATCTTACAGACTCTGGGTACACCATGTACCATATACTAGGAACTTAAATGGAAGTTAATATGCCAATTAGGACTATAGCCAATTTCCACAAGTTTTAGGGGTCAGAGTCCATGCAATGGAGCCTGGTTAACAGAGTCCCAGTGAACAGAGCCAAAACACAGCAGCATCAGTCTAGAAAATGGTCTTACAAAGTGGAATGCTGTTTTCTGATAAAAGTGCAACAACTGCACTAGGTCACTCTGTCGTTATAAAGGTAAAAGGCACCAATTAATTGAGTAATGCTAAAATGGGAAATTGTTGGTATTCCGTCCTAAGGCCAGACATAAATCGGAAACTCAATTGCATTTAGCCAGATGCATTTTCTATAAAGGTAACTCATAATAAAAAGAGCACAGTTAAAATGGCCTGATAATAACTACTTGGTGTATTATGAATGATGGAACACATTGTATCACATAAAATAAATAGTTGCGTGTTAACTTCAAAAAGCAATAAATGGTGTTTGGAAACCAAAGTGCTGTTTTTAGAAAATATATTTTCTCTCCAGACTGCTAGATTAACTGGCGGACTCTCATAATTAAGAAAGAAAACGTTAAAGAGAACTTCAGTAGAGATGTTTGAGGATGCAATATGTACGAGCGTGGTTTGGAGTGTGAGAATTTATCAGAGTATCTTATTCACAGTACAAATTCCTGTGATGTAGCAAGAGAGCCAACCCTAAAACAAACAAATAATATCACTCCCTAACGTGTTTGAGTATTTTAAAACAACCACTAATTCAGGTGCAGTGGCCTCCTTCGGCTCTGGTCCATTGCACCTACCATCATGGCATTTGTTTGTTCGTCTCTGTTTTTATGCATCAGCAAATTTATTTTGAGATGCAACTCACACACCATCTGTCACTCTTTGATATTGCATCTTCTCCTCTCTGCCCATGCACCTCCAATTTTTTGGGAACATTCGTAATGCTGAACTGTTTAGAATGCGCTGCACTTGATACTAAGTTAAAGTCTATTATACCAAGATGATTAACTTTGCTCACATAGGACCTGATTTACACTGTTTTTGCGCCGCATTACCGTCATTTTTTGACGCAAAAGCGGCGCAAACTTAAAAAATACAATTGTATTTTGTAGGTTTGTGCCGCTTTTGCATAAAAAAGTGACGTTAATGAGGTGCAAAAGAAGTATAAATCAGGGCCGTAGTTTGGAAGGGTGGAGCTTCACCAGACACTCAAAGCCTCTCTACCTGCCTTTTGTCTCCCCATCACACGTTCTGAAATTCATTTGCCCCTTTAATTTTCAGTACATATTAACATTATTGAACTTAAACTACCCTTGATTATTAATAACACTTTGCAACTGAATGTAGCCAAAATACAGTACATGATTGTTCGTTTTTGCTGTTGCATACAAAATAGAGTCAAGGGCTGATTGAAGAAAAGTGGCACTGCACCCATTACAACACCACTTTCCTTGCGCCCCTTAGCACTCCTCTACTGCCACCATGTCTATATTAAATATGGTGCATCATGGCGCAGGGTGGGGGCAATAGTGTCAGAATTCTGGATGCTATTATTGTACTCTGCAGGAGTAGTGCCACAATTTTGGCACTACTCCTGCAGAGTACATAGGGGCACATCGTATTCAATGGCATGCCCCCTTTTAATGCCTGCTCTGAGCAGGTATTAAAAGTGCTGAAAAATGGCACAAGGAAATCTCTTAGATTTCTTTGCCCCATTTTTTTGGACTCGCTAATGTGGGAAAGCCCCCCTTGCATATAATATGCCTGACGAGGCATAATATGGTGCAAAGGTTTACAAAGTGGTGCAATGCATGCTTTGCTCCAATTTGTAAATATGGCATGTGTAAAAAGCCACTTTAGTGTCACCTTAGCATAAAAAAATGATAGTATGGTGGTGCTAGGGCCTCTTAAATCAAGCCTTAAGTCTCCTACCTTGGTAGCCTAATCTCAAAATGACACCCCTTTAATGTAATGCCTCACATACAATATACAAATGGTTGCTGTGCACGATGCCTTGTATAATCTCCCTGACTTTAGTAAGGTAAGACCTTACCTGCTTGCTCATCAGTTATTACGTCCTTTATACTGGATATTCTTCATGCCCCTTTTTAACACTTTCGGTAAATGTGTCCTTATTCTGATGTTCACTGTATTTCACAATCAACCCAAATGTGAGTTGACTTTGGCACCCTTGAAAAACTGATTTCAAACAAGTCTGAAGTGCTGATACAGAGGTATGTGTTTTCAATATGTAACATACATATCTCTTATTCCCGGCTGGGTGAAGATCTTACTACACAAGACAATACATAAATTCTGAAGGAAATTAGAGACACTATTTAATGTGGTACCAAGCCATCAAAAGTAATATTCACAACGCTTGTAAGGGTGAATCACTAAAGTTACTAAATTAACCATAGCTCAAACCCTTGGTAGCTAAGGTACAGAGTACACCAGCTTAAATTAGAGGAAATGTGTAAAGTATATAGCAGAACCAAAACAGTAATAAAGCCAAAACACAAAATCATAAAAACACAAACCGATATAACAAAATAGAGTACATTTTAATAAGTAAAATCAAAACAGAATAACGCAAATCTAATGGTGGGAACTGGAAATATGAACGTTTAAAGTGTAATTGTGAAAATAATGCCCAAAAGCATTAAGTGACACCTGGAAATCCTTCACAAGTATCTAGATGGAAATTAATGTTGCCCATGGTGTACTGTGAATCAGATAGAGTAACCAGGTTGATCCACCTGGAATTAGCTTATGAAAAGGAATTCAAAAATCTTCAACAGGGAAAGGCAGCAGGTTGTGGCCAAAGAGGAATCCATTACATCAGATAGCTGCTGGATGAGGTACCCATAAAGCTGCTGACTTTTGGCAGGGAAATAGTGAGCAGGTTAAATTTGAATTTCGTCACAAGGAAGGTGTCTCACCTGCCGGATACTTATCCCTCCCTTGCCCGGAGAAGGTTTCCATGTTTTAACTTAGTCACTTTTTTGTTGCTCAGATTTTTCCTTGGGGCAAGGCTGATGTCTGTAGGCAAAGAGAGATCCACAAGGCTGGATATCCTATCCACCTGGCCCTGTTAGATCCAATTTGCTACTATGGAGCTGCTAAGGGTGGGAGTAACATGAATCTTAACACAGAGGCAAAACACCTTCATCAGATCAACTTGGCAGGATGGTTCTGGTCCTCTTGAGGTCTTTGTGGCCCAAAAGTCTTTAAGTCCCAGGTTCCACAATAAGTTAGAGGAGTACAATTTGACCCAGGCAAAGGGAAAGAACTTGGGAGCTAAGACTCGCTGAAGCAGACGCCGGCAGCCGGGCCCAGGGAAGGTCCAGGTGGCAATGGTCAGCCGGGCAGCTGCAGGAAAGGTCTCTTGTAGCTTAAACAGGAGGTCTGCCTCATTACCCTTTGGTGACCACCTCTATATCAGTGCAAGAGGGAGAGCAGGTCACATCTTCTCAGCTTCAGGTGTCACACAGCAGGTTCATTCCTCTTCTGTACTTCTAAGGCTCTAGCATTATTTTGAGAAGGGTACTGGGGGTGCCACATTTATGCCTGCCACCACACTGTGAGTGGGGTGATTGCTGGCCACTCACCAACCAATAAGATACAAGTTCCCAGGGATACCCCTACAACAGTTTGCAGAAATTAATGTGTGTCCTACAGCAAAGAAGACCACAGTGCCCCTCTCTGCTTACATCTAAGATGGTAAAACCTTTCTTCCCCTGTGTAGAGCCTGTATGCCCTCCTCAGATGTGTGGGGAGGGAAATGAACAATCTGCCCTTTGTGATTTCTCTAAAGCAGTTCTGGAGGCAGCTCCTCTCATACAAGGGTTGGTGCCTGCCTGAGTGAGAGAACAAAGAAGGGCCTTGCCAAGGTATCAGTTAATATTTGCTAGAGAAAAAATAGCTGTTGTTTTTTTTTACATAGAAAAGCATATTTGACATACAATTTCTACACATCGAATCTTAATTACCATGCACTCTGCTTTATGGGAAGTATAGACTTCCGAAGATTGAACTATTACTATTTGAAAAGATGTTTTAGGCTTGTCCAATTAGGTTATTTTGACAGGCCAAATTTGCAGTTTGAAACTGCAACATTATTTGTACACATGGGTGGCTTTGGAGCCATATTTTCACTGTCATTGTACTGGATGGCACATTGGGTGTTGCAGTCCACTTGTGAAATTTTGCCTATAGTCCCTAGGTGCACTTTGCACCATTTATTAGGTACTGATAGGTAGGTTAAATATTCCAAATAGAGATCTACCAATGTCAACATGTTCAAAGGGAAAGCACAGGCCCTTTGCTACTGGAAAGCAGGAGGGAAGTGTTCTACAGGCAGGGAATACAATCAGGGCAAACATTTAGGGTTACACCACACAAACGATGGCCATTTCATACACACACACATACATAAATATATAAATAAGTAAACAAACCATGATAGCCATGTCCACACACACGTGGAACAACATTGAAGCATCCACAATCACCTAAATGCAAAAATTGAGAGTGCAAACATTTATTGAGCAGTAGTATTAATTCATAGATGATGACAGTTTGCCTGCACTACAGATTGGTTTTGCAGAAGACTGCTGATTTTTGTTTTAGGTCTGCACAGATGTTAGGAGACATGACATTTTTTTCAGATTTTAAATTTTGGAAGGTATCCACCCTAAAATTACAAACCACAAGAAAATGTGTAGAAACAATCATTAGAAAGGATGAATCTCCCCAGTTAATAAGTTAGAGTTGCAGCATAAGTTATTAACATAAACTAGTAACACCAAAGGCACTGACACGGGCTCAGTTATTATAATGGCAGCTAGGCTGAGATGTAGGCTGAGCTGAGCAGTGAGCTTTTGCTAAGTAAGGGCTGTTGTAGCCTAGCCTATTTTAGTGAGTCTCCGAGTGACTCCTGCAGCTTATACCTGAATGAAGAAATGTGAGGAGTTAAATATCATTCTTTTTCTCATTCCTTTTGGCACCAGTCTACAAAACATTAATATTATTTCCTCTCTCTCTAATGATTTTACTTCCTTTCACCACATAAATATGACAATATTTTGTTCTATTGTCACAAAACATTCCTGTTATTAGACTACATCTAGATCTAAAAGAAATGTAAAATACTCCAGTGTGATTTGTGTAATATTGGGAATTTTGCATTACATGTGTTATGTGAAACTCCCACAATTACGCCACTTTGTATAATTATGTATTGCTTGCATTAAACATTTACCAGAAATGGGGCAATTTGTCGTAATCTGCATTCAAAATTTACCACAATCACACAAGAACAACAGAACGCAAGCAGATATTGTTCACCAAGCTGTTTTTGCATGCATCTTCAAGTCACAAATTGTGGTGAAGATGCATTTCACACTCTAAAATAGAGTATGGAAGTACAGATTTACATTCTGCTTAATTATGTGTAATTCCATGTCATTTTGTCATAATTTCAAGTAATTTCACAAAACACAACTACGCCAATTTCACACTCTTCTAAATAAATCAGGAGATACATCCATGGATCTCCACTGGCAAGGAAGGTGAAGTTGCAGTGAGGACACATAAACACACCAAGGAAAAGCATGCTTGAAACAAATTATAACATCTGCAGGACCATTTCTGTTTGGTGTATGAGATGCCCACTGTCCTTCTGTAGGGTGGCATTGTTTTCCCACTGTGTTCACCAATGCAATACCTGACTATATCAAGTATTTATTCATAGGTGGTTCTACAGTTGTGCAACAAGGACCATTTATGCACAGTCAAAAATGACAGTGATGTTGTACAGAAAAGGAACAGAGAATCCTTCTAGTACAGTGTATTATATGCCATTGATGCAAATGAAGTCCAGAGCTATGCCGATAAGATCCCCTCTTTGGCTGTGCATATGGTTGTAAAGAACCTGTTAATTCTTCTACTGTGTATTATTTTGATATTGGATAGTGGTGTATGTGGGAACATGTATTATAATTTCCATTACATTCTAGTCAATCATCAATGTTGAACGTTTTTCAATAGAATTTACTTTGTGACACAATATATCCGTATTAGGTAAATAAGGACCAGTATCTAATAAGGTGAGATTGCTAGGTGAAACCCCTCAGTCATTAAAGGAAAATACAAATATCTTTGTAGTAGAGCTCTAGGGTCAGGTCCACAAAGCCATTTTGTAGTTGTAAACCCAGCAGTTCACATCATCATAGGGTTTATGGCCACAAAATATATTTTTGATACTTCTGAAAAACTATTTTAGGAGTTCTAAAGGAATTTCTGACACACAAAATGGGTTTATGGACCCATACCAAAGTGCAATTTGGAAGTGACGTATCAAGGGGAGTTCCTTCCCACTTATTATACAGTATTGTATGTACCATCGATTTGTGTCTACAATTAAGGTTGCAAGCCACTGATCAGTTACTGACACTGCAAAAGGAGGTCGTAACTGATTTGCAAAGGTGAAGATATTCCCATGGGGTGCCTTCTCCATTGACCCTTAAGAATGCTGTGAACAGCCTCAATAGAAGTATGCAGTGGTCCGTGGGACTACTACCTGCTTTCTCCAGAAGATTTCCCTAATGTGAAACGTTTTTTTAAAGTAGCTCATGTTCTTAATAGGAACAGGAGCTGCTTTTTTTCTTTTTTCTTTTTGAAAACGTGCCCCACCTGTGAATACCAAAAGGAGGATGGTGGTTGGATGTTCCGTGCAGGCTACCACCACTTTGTTTATAGCCACTTATACAGAGACTCAAATAGCAACCTACAGAGTTAATATTAATTAGAAAGGTAATTTGCGATCCCCTGCAACAGGACATTTTCCAACAAGACTTTTTAGCATGTAGATTGCATCGCAAAATTAAGGACTTTTACAACCACATTTTGCGGCCAGTCTTTTCAGCAAGACTAATTAAACTTTAGTCAAAAACTGCTAATGAAGTGAGAGCAGAACTAGCTTGACGCTGTTATTTGATGCCACAATTGAGTTTTTAAAATAGCTTTTATCACAATTTTAACCTTGCACTACCTGCCCAGTGAGACCTTTTGCACATCCTCATTACTGAGTTCATGGGTTCGCTGAGCTTGTTATTACACGTACGCCAGACATAGGCCCATATTTTTACTTGGTTTGCACTGAATTAGCGTCATTTGTTTTTACGCTAATTCAGAGCAAACCAAACTCCATATTTATTCTTTGGCGCTAGACACGTCTAGTGCCAAAGTAATCGAGTTTGCGTCGTTTTCTGGAGGGGAAAATCTACCTTGCCTCAATGAGATGTAAGGTAGGCGTTCCCATCCAGAAAAAGACGCCATATTTATCCCCCATGCTAAAATCCAGCACAGGGGGATGGGGGCCTTAAATAATGGTACTAAGCTTGCTTAGCGCAATCATTTAATGCCTGGATATGGGCAGGCGTAAGGGGACCTCTAGGCAGATTTCCATGGTCAGAGACCATGAAAATTGCCCTGAGGTGCCCATCCCCATCCACAGGGACACCCCCCCATCCCTACCCACACAAGGAGGTCACCTAAGGATGAGGGACCCATTCAAGGTAAGTCCGGGTGAGTATTTTTTCTTTTGCCCAAGACCGCTTGGGGGCCCTGACTTGGGGCCCCTTGCATGGCGCTGGGCCCAAAAACCATGCCCGGGGGACGTTCGCCCCCTGGGTATGGCCATTACGGTGTTGGGCATGGCTCCTGTCTATACTAAGACAGGAGCCATGTCCATGGGGCTTGTGTGCCAAAAAATGGTGCTTCACTGTCTAGAGGCAATTGATTTCCCTCTAAACAGTGTAGCACTTTAATGTGGTGCACAAGCCCCAGTTCCCCCTATGCCTCCCCTGCCCTGTTAGCATCCTTTCCAAGGACGCTAACAGGGCCTTAGCATGGGCTAGCACCATTCCATAAATATGGTGCCCGGCTGACGTCTAGGAATGGCGCTAGCCGACGCTATACTTTTTGACGCAAACCTGCGTTAGAGCAGTTTGCGCCAAAAAGTATAAATATGGGCCATAGTGTTTATCATTGAAACCTGGGTGGCTAGCACTTTTGGCCCAGATATCATTCAGGCTATCCTGACAGGCTACACTATTGTTAAAGAAGATCGACTTAAAGAAAGAGGGGCAGGCTAGCGAGTGTAGCTCACCACAATATCCCCATTCATTGTCATTCTGGTCTCAATAACTTGGTGTATGAAACACTAAACTTTTCAATGGAACTCACTAGACATTACACCTTTAAGGCCTCCTGCTTTACCACCCTCCAGATCCACATGCACCTTTAATTTGTAATTTAAGTCCTCTGCTTGAATCCAGCAGTGGTGAACTTCACGGTGCTGGGAGACTTCAACTATCATCTAAAAAATAACTCGGATAGAGACTCAAAACTTTTGACTGACTTAATGGTCAGCTTAGATTTACATCAGCATGTAAACTTCCCTACACACCTAGCTGGGCACAGACTGAATGGTGTCTTGTCTAATAACCTGTACATTCAGGGTAAAGATTCTCTTCCGTTAACTTGGTTGGATCATTATGCCATAATTTTTTATTTGAATATACCTTCTACTTCAGCCACTAAGAATAATAAACCTCAGAGTATCATACATAGAGATTGGAATAGAATTAATCCACCCACCCTACATTCCGTTTTATCTGACTCTAAAGGTAGCTCTGGTTCAAATCCTGATGATGTGGTCAAGAGTTACTCAAAATGGATAAGTAAGGCAGTAGATGCTCTAGCTCCTAAGAACATTTTCTTATTATAGGAAACTCCTTCAGAGCCATAATTCATGGAGAAACGCAAGATAGAGAAACAAGAATGTAGGAGGAAAGAACGAGCTTGAAGAGCTAATTATAAAGATTAATATGAGGATATCTATAAACAGTCCATTGTGATCTACCAAAAATTGATTTAAGAAGAAAAATTTAAATACTTTTCTAATAGAACCCTACATTCCTAAAACTCTGCAAGAGAACTATTTAATGCTGTAAAGACTTTGGGGGTCATTCCGACCCTGGCGGTCCATGACCGCCAGGGCGGAGGGCAGCGGAAGCACCGCCAAAAGGCTGGTGGTGCTTCCTGGGCTATTCTGACCGTGGCGGTAAAGCCGCGGTCAGAAAAGGGAAACCGGCGGTTTCCCGCCGGTTTTCCCCTGGCCCAGGGAATCCTCCATGGCGGCGCTGCTTGCAGCACCGCCACGGGGATTCTGACCCCCTTCCCGCCAGCCTGTTAACAAGGATGGCGGGAATGGGTGTCGTGGGGCCCCCTCACAGGGCCCCATACAGATTTTCACTGTCTGCTTAGCAGACAGTGAAAATCGCGACAGGTGCCACTGCACCCGTCGCACCCCTGCAACTACGCCGGCTCCATTCGGAGCCGGCTTCCTCATTGCAGGGGCTTTCCCGCTGGGCCGGCGGGTGGCCTTTTGGCGGTCGCCCAGCGGGAAAGTTGGAATGGCTGCCACGGTCTTTTGACCGCGGTGCGGTCATTCGGCGGTAACCGCATGGCGGGCGGCGACCGCCGCCCGCCGCGGTCAGAATGACCGCCTTTGTCTAAGTTGCCAGATGCAAGAAATAATAACTGTACCTAAGCCTTTTGTAAAATTATAGTCGATTTTTTCAGGTTAAAGTCAAGTAAGTTTATGATACTTTCCAATCAAATAATCACTTACCTTTGTCAACTCTAACAGGCAATGAACTGCAATCTCTAATGTCTACCCTGGATAAATTCACTACACTCAGTATTGAAGAGGTTCATAAAACTAGCAACTACGAGATCAGGATTTCCTTTATATCCCGGCCCTTCTAAGATTATACCACAAATATAATCAGTCATCTGACCATAATTTTTATTGACATAATCCAGTCAGGTCGCTTCCCTCAGGAGTAGATTATGGGCTTTATCCGATGATTGTTAAAGAAATCTCATCTCGACCCAAATGAAGCCAGTAGTTGCATTCCAATCCCTAGATTTCCTTTCCCCACTAAGATATTAGAAAGGCTTTGAACTTGGAATTAATGACTTTCGTAGATACCAACAATTTGCTGGATAGCTGTTAATAAGTGTTCAGGAAATCATATAGCATGACAACAGCATTAATAGCAGCATCAGAAGAACTGAGATCTATACTGGATGATGGGGGAAAGGCCGCATTGATTTTACTGGATTTTTCCGTGGCATTTGGCACTGTCAATCATGTAATTTTGATCAACTGTCTTGCACGACTGGGAATAGGTGGCATGTCACTCAGTCTAATACAATCTTTCCTTACTGACAGAGAGCATCATGTTGCCATGGAGGGCTTTGTTTATGATCACTTCTGTCTAACCTGCTAGGTGCTGCAGGGATCCTCACTGCTTCCCACACTATCAGTATCTACGTCTTCCCGCTGGCTAAAATTATTAAATCATTTGGCTTCTTAGTGACCTCACAAGCTGACAACACACAAATAGTGGTTTCACTCTCTACAAATCCAGATGTTATTGCTGCTAATTTCAGTTCCTCTATGATACAAAAAAAGAGCTGGATGAACAGGAACTGTCTCAAATAGAATTCCATAAAGCAGAGGTCCTCCTGCTAGGGAATGACACTTCATTCTGGTCTCATAAGCGGTGGCCAAAGGAAATGGGACCACCTCTTTCAACCATACAGAAATTGAAGAACTTAGGTATGATTTTTTATAAACAGCTTACCTTTGAATTTCAGATCAATAAGTTAGCTATGTCTACATTCTATGTCCTTAGAACAATTAGAAAAATTAGCTGTTTCATTCCACCTGATCTATTAAATATGGTGATTACTACCCTTGTCCTATCCAAATTAGATTATGGCAATGCACTGTTCCTGGGCACAATGTAAAGTCTCCTTTAGGAACTTCAGATGCTCCAGAATTCAGCCACCCAAGCCATTAAAAAAGCTCCAGTGGCTCCCTACAGCTATGTTAATAGAATTTAAATCTCTTTGTATAGCCTTTAAGGTGGCACATATAACTGCGCCCAAATACATTCAAGACAGATTCATCTTGTACCAACCCTTTCGGAACCTGAGATTTACAGCTGCCATGAACCTTGTGCTGCCCAGGATTTACCAGGAATCATGGGGAGGTAGGAGCTTTTTTTCCAGAACAGTACAGCTCTCAAACTCTCTTCCTCTACACCTAAAGAACTGTTCTGATTTGCTGACATTCAGAAAATCTCTAAAGACCTGGCTATTTACATAATAAGCCCAGCACACTCTCTTCTCCGTCCCCCTTCTGCAACAGTGCAATCGCCAAGACGCTCTTGGGCATTCAAACTCTATTTAAAATGAAAATAAATTAATCAATCAACAGTCATTCTAGAGTCAGCAAGGAAAAATGACAAACGTTCTCCTTGCTTGGGGGGGAGTCTGAACCACAAGCCCCAGACTCCTTAGCGGCACTAGAGCCACAGGCTGCCATTTTGCGCCCCAAGGCATGGTGAAAAGGATGCTGCAAACCTGCTCAGCGGGTCAAACTTTCTCCTTCCTTGGGTGGTAGCCTGAACCACAAGCCCCAGACTTCTTAGTGGCACTAGAACTGCCGGCTGCCATTTTGCACCCGGAGGCAAGGTGAAAAGGAAGCTGCAACCCGCTCCACGGGATGAACTTTCTCCTTGCTTGGTGGGGAGCCGGAACCACAAGCACCAGACTCCTTTGCGGCACTGGAGATGCCGGCTGCTATTTTGCACCTAGAGGTGCGGTGAAAAGGACGCTGCAAACCTGCTCCGCGGGACCCAGACGGGACGCGCCCGACTGCGAGCCTAGGCGATGATCGGGGACAGAGCAGCCCCATCTGCACCTGTCAGAGCCCGGAGGAGGCTGGGCTGGGCATACTCTCTTGGTTTTCTCTTTTGGCTTGAGGGCTTGTATAATTCCTGCCTAGTTTAGTAAAGATTAATTAATATAGCAAGTCCCTGCATATCTACAATGGGGGAAAAGGAAGCAAAACCAAGAAGGGAACGTCAAAAATACAAAAACTCCTAGTATCACTAATATGATCACTAACTATCTCACAGATGCAATGGGGAAACTCAGTGAAGAGATCATTAACGCTGAAGCACGTTTAGTGGCAACAAAAAATGTTGTACATGAGGCTATCATAGAAGTGAGTGCTGAGGCTGCAGACTTGATTATTGAACTAGAATCCTCAAAGGAAAGTCTTTTTGGGGTGGTCCCTAGGTCTTCTCTAGGCCCATTAGCACCCATGGACATAATAGTAGAAATTGAATCTTCAAATAATAAAGATGATCTAACCTCTCTGCCACCAAAGAAGAAGAGAAGTAGACAGATAACCAAATCCAATTTTATACCACCATCACAGCCCAAGAGTGGAAAAATAATCAGGGAAATGCATGAAAGTCACAAATCATTTGCATTATTAGGCCACGATGGCCCTCTATTAAAAAGTATTGAAACTTTGTTTAAGACATTATACAGTAAATTAAACAATATAGAGTCCAAAGTATTGGCAGAAATTAAGGAGATAAAAGAACGTATACGCAAGATAGAAGTTAGTGTTAACTTAGTGACTAATGCTAAAAATGTGTCCCTTGGTTGTGATATTAGCCCAAATAAAAATCAAGTGGATATAGTTACAAGGAATAACACAATGACAGGGAATGGGGACGCTAATAGAAGAGGTATAGATTGCTGTTATCCCGCACAGAGGGAATCATCTCAACTTAAGGCACCTATTACTAACCAAATGAGGCAATTAAATGTAAACCATAAAAGGCAGAGTGTGAAGAGAGATAACCCTGTGAAGGAGGTTTTATATCTACCCCCAGATGCAACTCCACATACTATAATTCTATAAAATGTTCCCAAATTGGGACCAAATATTGTTAAATAAAACCTGGCCAGAATTACATAATGAAGTAGTACATTGGATGTCGATTAATATATGTACCCCAGACATATTATTTTGTGAAATTTTATATGCAAGGAGAGTCCAATGGGTGGGATACCTGGATGAAGAAGAGGGAGATTGTATAGTGGTTAATTTCCGTGATCCTCGTTTTGTGGGTAATTTACTACTAGACTTAGACAAAAGACATTGAACTTACAAAAGTATGGGAAGGGAGATTATGGCTGTCCCTCTAGGATATTTTTATAGAGCGCTGAATATTCTAAGTGCAGGATGTACAGGGGATACAAGCAAAGCACATAGGAAAATGGATAGGCATGCTAGTTTAGAGTGTTTCAATCGATTTACCTCCTTGAGTAATATTGAGGACCTGGATTGCCAGCAGGAGGATATGAAAAAAATAAGGATACCCGCTCCTGACGAAATACCATCCACCACCATAGAGCCAAAATCCAACATTCTGAGATGTAATGGTGATGCTGAGTCTGATGGGAGGTCCTTAACAAGGAACTCAATTATTCCCATTTTGTGGAATATAGCCGGGGTGAGATCGAAATTGGATGATAAGGAATGGCAGACTGTAATAAATTAATCACATATTATCTACCTACAAGAGACATGGCATATCGGATCCTTCTATATGGAAGGATATTCCGCATTTACCACAGCAGCTATCGCCTCACCTAGTGGGAGGGCTAAGGGAGGGCTATCAATATTGATTTCAACATTAGTACAGTTTGTAACAGTGAAATCCTTCCTCTACTCCCCTTATTATCAGTTACTATATCTCTGGATAAATTGCGTCAAAGAAATTATATTAATCAATTATTACAATAATAAATTTGATGATACCAAAAAAGTAGTGGCATTAACCCTCCAGGATGATGTACAACTATTTCTAAATGATATAACATCAACATATATATTAGCATGGGCTGGAGATTTTGACATCAGGACATGCCAGACTACTATTGAAAAAGTATGTTGATTTATTGATGATGGGGGAAATGCCCAATTTCATTTTGTACATAATATTATTAAACTGTATTGAATGAAATGATACCTAGATGCGATCTAGAATTGGTAGAACAAGAGAAGATCAAGGGAGTGAAGCACCCAACGTTTATAGGAAGAGGACATTTCTCATCTATTGATTACATACTAATCTCTAGGAACAATGTAGCTATGATTGAATCTTTAAACATTAAGCGACCACCATCCCTTGCTTCTTACTATGAGATTAGTTAAACCCTATAACATAGGAGAACGTTTAGCAAGAAATATAGGAATAAAAAGGGAAAATGGAATTGCCATAAAATGGACTGGGATCATTGAAACAGATTTGAACACAAAAATTGTGACCCGATACAGACGAGAAATCTTAATATGTACAGAAATCAATCAAAGCCCTCTTGAGATTTTAGTGTCTTTTAACCAACTCAGTAATGCCATTTCAGAGAGCCTAAAAGTAACATCTAGGAACGCTCATTAGCTAGTCAGGAACTTAAGCGAGACTTCCAGGCCCGACCAAGAAACAGGGAAGAAATAACTAATAAATGCTCCAGCTATAAACACGCACTGGAGACTAGGAAGGCACTATTGAGACTTAAGGCATGGGATAATCTTGAGAATGCAACAGCATTGAGAAATAGCACCTTATTTTGGAAAACCATTAGTCAACCATTCCTAAAAAATAGAGATGCACTTGAGATTACTGTAAATTTTTCATCAGGGGATTGGCTCTCCCACTTTGGCATAATATTCAATCCAGATCACTTGATTATGCATTCCTTGAATACCGGGATAACTGAGATCAAGCCACCCTTTTTGAAAGTGATCAGTCTTGTGGAAGTGAGAAGATGTTTGAAAGGGAAGGCACCGGGCCCTGCTGGGGTGCCAGTAGATGCTTACTTGACATATCTGGATCTATGGTGCCCTATTTTGACCCAAGTTTTCCTGAGTGTGGCAAGGGGATATATTTTAATATCATGGACTGAAAGTATAATTGTTCCCATTTTTAAAAAGGGAAATAGAGGTGACCGCAAATGCTAACAACCTATATCCCTTTTAGAATCTTCAGTTAAACTAAGAAGAGTACTCCTAGAAAGATTAGAGTCTTGGGCAACCAATAATCATATACTTACAGAGGCCCAATTGGGATTTAGACCTGAGGTTGGTACCTTGGAACAGTGTATAAACCTTAACTTAATCATAAGTAAATACACAATGGCAAAAAAGGGTCATGTGTTTCTCTGTTTCGCAGATCTTAGCAGTGCTTTTGATTTAGTGAACCATGCAAAGTTGTGGAAAGTCTTAATAGATCTGGGTGAGCCCTTAGATATAATTAGTTTTTTGGCACAATTGTACAACCATTTAACAGCGCGAGTGAGATATGGAAGAAATGGGGAATGTACCCCAGGCTTCAGTATTGGGAGAGGTATACGTCAAGGCTGTGTTTTAGCTCTCTTTCTATTTTCCATCTACATCAATGGGGTAAATGCCCACTTTAAAAGCATGGCAATTGATACGCCCAAAAATAGGGGAATGTCCCATTCCGGTCCGCTTATATGCAGACGATGCGGTATTGTTGTCACGAACCGTAAATGGGCTGCAGCGGCTGATCGAGGGTTTTGTAGAAATTATGGAGGGTAGAGATATGTGCCTGAATTTGAATAAAACAGGCGTAATGACCAGAGAAAGGCCAGAAAGAAAATGTATTTTATTAAGGGCCATAAATGTGAAGAGGCAAATAGATTTACACATCTGGGCGTACAGTATTCTAATATGGGCCACTGGAAACAACACCTAGAAATAACTAACATGTAGTATATCAGGGCAACAGAGGCCATTTTTCGATTCTCAAAAAAATTGGTAGTAAACCCCTTAGGGAAATGCTACAAATTTATGAAATCAAACAATCAATAGCATTACGTATGGGTCTGCCATTTGGGGCCTAATGCCAGAGATACAGTCATTACAAGCATTAGAGAATAAATTCCTCTGTAGACTACTAGCAGTACCAAACACTAAAATTACTTATATTGTACATAGGGAATTGGATTGCCCTTATATGGAAGACTTAATATATATACCAGTGCCCTACTGGCTTGGCATGGCATTTGGTCTAAAGAAGGGACTAGATTTACTAAAAAGATCATAAAAGACTGCCTTACACTAGAACATTGGGATAAAATCAAGTGGTTTGTGCATTTAAAAGATCTGTTGAAAAGCATAAAACCTAGATTCACACAGACAATCCAGGTATTATTCTTCAATTTAGCAAAAAAGAATTGAACAAAAAATAATCGAATAGAGTGATAGCGATAGAGTAAATAGAGAATATAGGAAACCAACAGTAGCACTTTACCTGACGAAAGCTAATGATACAATTCAAAACTATTTATTGACAGTTGTAAATATCCAAGATAGATTTTACTTAACCCGGAAGCGTTTTAGGACATTGAACTTTCCAGTAGCTTGGAGTAAAATTTTACCGAAGTGCCTTGTGTGGGAAGATTTGCACAATCTCTGATGCACTTTACTCTATCTTGTAGATTTTATCATGACATTAGGAAAAAAAATTAAAACCACTATTTGTTAATTATAAATTATTTTATTGTTGAGAAGCTGTAAATTATTTATGTAAACTGGCCACTAAAGAGAAATGTGACACAGTGATAAAATGTACCTTACATGCTATAGAACAGAGGAAAAAATTGATGCATCGAGAAACCCTCTGTTATGAGAATGAATAATGGCCCAATTAGCTGTAACGAAGGATTTTAATTACTTATTATTAATGTTTTGAAGCTTTATTTTTGTATATTATCTTTCTAAATGGACTGTATATCTTTTATGGAGGAATATCCGAATAAAGATTGATTTGATTTGATTTGAGTATTATCAGCACAAATTTGCTAAATGAATTTCATGTAACGACTGAACATTTTCTGTTACTTTGCACATTGTGTTAGGATGCTGGATGTATCTGATGGGTAAAGGTATAAGAGATACAAATACTTAATTATCATAAGGTATAAATATATTTTCCATTTGTAATACTGTGATTCCCAAAATTACAGTTTTTCGGATCCCGAAATATCTTCTTACAATTTACAAAATCTATTTTGCAAATAGGTGGTGTTTCTAATACAGGGCTTTTGGAAACCGTTTGAAACAATAAATCACCTGGAATGTTAAAAAAGTTTATTTTCCAAAGTACATAATAATGGTTTGAGGCCACAATTGCTGTTGCAAATCATTGATGAATAACAACATTGGAAATGGGATGGTAAATGATTCACAGAGAGGAACATCTCCACTTTGGGAATCATGTTGGGAGAACTCAGTGAATGCAGACATGCTACTCTGATGTCTTTCATGACTGATTTTTTTTATAGCAGCACCTGTCCATTAAAGGGACACTGGGGACAGATTTATTAACTTTTCATGTAACACAATACAGCAAGTTGCTGCACTGGTTGCATAAAATGGAGAGAGCAGAACTGCACCACATCTATTAATAAAGAACTGTTTTCCTCTCTCCCTGTTCTGGCATGCTTTCATCTACCGTGTGCCAGCGTGATGTCAGGCATAGGCTTTGTACTGGAAGGGTTCCCTTTCAGTACAAAATACTATGCTTAGACATAGTTGAAAACTTGAAAACTTTTCCAGATGTTTATGTTTGCTGTAAAGTACAACACACATGCAAAGTTGGAAACATTACAAATATAAAATTATTTCTCTAAGTTAATGCCAGCCTTAAAGAGGACAATTTGTTGATGCAAAGCCCTGTCTACAATTGTTAGTAAATAGGCCTTTGCTTCAAAAACAAAGGCTAGTTTCAGGGGAGTACCCGGGCACCACCCATGGGATGCCAACTTAAAACTACCACTACTTTACATTATATTACCAATACTTTCCAATGTGAATAAAGCTTTGGTCTGGGGAGCAAATCCAAAGTCAAAATTTTGGGGCTGGGTGTGACACGCTTGTGATGCAGAAATAGCTAGAAATGTTAGTTAATCTATCCCAGCATAGTTTAAAAAAAAAAAATTCAAGGAGCAAATATGAGTGCAGGGACAGAGGTCTGCTCTCAAAGGCAGGCCTATACCTTACGCTATTCATGGAGGTAGCAACTTGCCTTCTACCTCATGAAGTAAGAGGGTTTGCAACCTCCTAAAATAAACACTGGTCACATCATAACAGTCATGGATGTAAATTAGGGACACAGCTTAGACCACTGCTTGTTTCTTGTGTCACTGGTGCTGTTTATGAGACCCCACTAGTCTCAGAGGTGACACAATCATTGCCAAAACCACTGGGGCAACATGCCATTGTGGGCATTGAAACTCCACTCTCCTTGTACTGTGCCTTTGTTTTTTTATACTAATATTGTATAAAAGTATATTATTCACTACTTGTGTAAGCTGGCAGCTCAGATGTCACTTAATATACTTTTAAATATATATTAGGCACATGTTTGAGGGTAAGAGTAAGTTGTGTGAGAAGATTGCTTGTGTACATTGTGAACATGGGTGTCTGTATGTGCGAGCATGTATGTGAGTAAAAGTGAGTGATAATAAATGACTTTTATTGTGAGAATGAGTGATATTGTCAGTGAGTGGGATTGAGTCAGAGTGGCAAGAATGAGTTAGAGTAAGATTGACTTCAAATAGAACGGTGTACACGAAAGTGAGTGACTAACAATGAGTATGAGGGAGTTTAGGCAGTGTGTGTGTGTGAATGAGTAAAAATTATTGTCTCTGAGAATGAGTGAGAATGGTGACAGTAAGTAAATGTAACAGTGAGTGAAAATGAATAAGTCAGGGTAAGAGAGAATAAGTGAGAGTAAGAGTGAGTGGAAATGAATGTGAGAGAAAAACTATGAATGAGTAAAAGTGAATGTGAGAGCAAGTGTGAGTATATGAGTGAGAAATAGTGAGTCAGATTCAGAGAAAATAAGTGATGTCAAGAGAGAATGAATGTGTGTAAGAGTGCAATTGAGTCTGAGTGAGTGATAAAGTATGGCTGAGTCAAAGTAAGAGCAGAAATAATTAGGGACACTAAAGGTGCAAGTGAATGCAAGATAACGAACGAGAATAAAAGAGAATGCAAGTGACTGAGAATACATGAAGGAAAGAGTGTGAGTGAATGAATTCAAGTTTAACTGTTGTTGTCCCTAGGACTGAAATAATAATTCTTGGCTTAAAAAGGGAATGCATGGTAAAGCACTGGGGTAGGCATGTTGAAGGTAATTCTTAGCATGTCAGGCACCTCTTACAAAATAATGGCATTGACACTGGAGGTAATTCTTGGCACAGCACACCTGTTGGAATATACTAATGCTGGCATACTGAAGGCATTTCATTGGATAAGGGGCACCTGTGGCAAAATGCTGGAACTAGCCCATTGGAGTTAATTCTTGCCATAAGACAGGGCAACTGTGGAATAAGGGAGGGGGCAGCCATGACAAATTTCGACCTTGACATACCAGAGATATTACTTGACTTAAAAATTACCAATAGTATATGGATGGTACTGATGGCAAAATGCTGGCACTGCCAAATTGCCTGCAACTTTTTGGTGCAAGGGTATGCCCATGACAAAATGGTGGCCCTGGAATGATGAAGCAAGTTGTTTACATATGGAATAAATGGGGTGAACTCATGGGGAGCACTGATTTGGCACACAATGAAAGGGCTTTTATATAATTTGTGGAAGAGACCCTCTCCTGAACCCTCTCTATAAGAGGTCAGGATTACTTGCTTTGTTTATTCTCTACAATTCATGGCAACTACTGCAGCCCTCCATTTTGATAACTCACCAGTGGCACTGCCAAAAGATGAGATAAACATTGTTCTGATAAGCATCCTTTAATTCCAGCATCTTCCACAGGCACCGGAACAATATACTTTAGGTTCCGTAAAAAAAAAAAATCTGCAGTGAACTGTGCTGTATTAAGGTTAAATAAAAAAAAAAAAAAAAGCAAATAACTTATTTAACATGTTTTATCCATGTTTTATTATCATGAATATGGTGAATACAAGAAGGAATAATTTAAGCCAACAGCATAAGCTATATTCAGTATAAGTTCTATATCAATTAATACATGTGGACATAACTACAATTGTTATTTTTAATCTCTTTTCCTCCTCCATGATTTCTAAATATATACCTTGTTTTGGTATACACTAAGGAAACCATTAAATCATGACAGTTTGTAATAAGAATACCTTTAATTCTCAGTGCTGTTTTGTGTTTTATGACATCTACATTCCCTTCAAATGAACACATATTTGTCATGCAATACAATGAGTATAATGTTTCCCTGGCAGTTCATGTTAGCACCCTTCTATAGATGGTAGTTAAAATGACATCTGTTTGTGTTGTGTTCTGTTGTTATAGTAGTCATGCAGTTACTATGGAACTTCAGCAAGGTTCATTATTGTTGTATCCTCTGGGTTAGGATTAGTTAACATTACTTCTTGTGAATATTTAGGGTCACATGTCATATAATGTCACTTTATGTGATGATATTACAGTCAGATGATGCATGATGTCACTTCCTTTACCCCTGATATTTTGATGATTTGTTGTTCATAGTATCTTTCTGGTTAGATAGCAAACATTCATTGTGCAATTTACATATACTGGCTTTTACCTTGCCCAATACATCAGACCCATCCTCAGAATGCATTAAACGTCGAAAGAGGAGAAATTAGGTGACATGAAGATATTTCTCCTTGTCATGCCTCATCCAGGGAGGTGTAGCATTTTGATGCATTCTCAGGTCTATCACCAATCTGGGATTATGCCAAAACCCAACCGTGGATGCTTGGGAACATCCATGCTCTGCCCTTGTAAAGCCTCACTGGGGCAGTGTAATGAAAGGCAGTGATTTGCGTTGCCTTGCGTTACTCTAAATTTAGCCAGCCATGCAGGGCCATGCAAGGCGGCCTTCCATTTTTTACTAAATCTCACTTGTTTATTGCCCTTACACTTACTTGCATGGTGCAAATGTGATGCAAAACACTTGATAAATCTGGCCCTTGGAATATAAGAAAAATTACTGCTCCAGGGATAAGTTAGTAAAACCAGTACTACCAGTCAGTACCATTTTTCTACTCTCCATAAAAACATTTTTTGTTGGCCAATTTAGCTGGCACTTACTTTATAACAGTTTAATAATGTGTTCATGCAATATGCTCATGCATGAAATCTTGAAAAGGTGAAAAACCTTAAACAAGTTGCTGCACTATATTTTGCATTGCTTCCTAGGACTCTGCTTTGCAGTTCCCCTTCTTCATCGGCCAACCTTCTTCCTTATATATCTTAATTTGTATTTTATCTCTACAAAGTCAACAATAACAATAGCATTTTTTCATTATTTCTACCATGTACTTGCACGTGAACGTGTATGAATTATTAATCCTCCTTATGACATTGGTGGGTGGTGTTTAACCACGACTATCTTAAGAAGAGGGCCGGATCAGAAAATGTTCTAGACTGGGAGCAGAATATGCCCTGGTGGTAAAAAGGAAGTGGTAACTACAAACAAGTTTTACCCCCATATTAATAAAAACAGATTACATGGGGTGGTAATGTATAGCAGGAATAATTGTGCATGTTTGATGTGTTACATTCTGTTTTGGTTGTGATATGTTGTGATTTTTGTACTGCTTTGTTTTTGTGCTGTATTGAGGTATTGTTGCATTGAACTGTGGATTTTAATTTGAGTTCTCTTTTGACTGTTTGTTAATCTTGCGCCATTATGTTTTTGTTTGTCATTTTATTTTATTGTGTTCTCTTGTGCTCTGTTAATACTTTAGATATATCAACAAATGCTGCTCATTTCCAGTGAAAAGTATCACAATTCTTGAACCCTTTAACAGCTGGAGAGTTGTGCACCTCTGTGTGAGAGTTTTTTTTTTAATTGTCTTCAGTCTGTGCAAACACATGTGCACCTTTGATCTATGTTGAAAGACATTCAAGCTGTGTCCTTCTATGGCACAGTCAGAGCTGTGTATTGGTGCAAACCTTGTATCAATATTTCATTGCAGCCTGAAGATATATGCAAAAAGGTGGAGATATTATTTTTATAAAAATGCCTTAATGTTTTGTTGCATTTCTTAAATGGACAAGCATAAGTTCTTAAACTTTAATGAAGGAAATACTGCTTTAGTTGTCTGGAGTCCTGCAATAACACATACGTTTGGGATTTAGTCTGCACAGGCAATTATGTAATATTACTGCAGATCATCGAATTGTGGCAGAATCACTGTTATTTTGTTGTGTTCTCTTGTGCTCTGTAAATACTTTAGATATATCAACAAATGCAACAATTCAATTTCAGGACTTTATGGAAAGTATACTTCTATATACTTTTCTTATTCCACAAGACCTATGGAATCCATTGGGATAAGCCAGACCTCATTTGTCCTGATATTCTGACCTGTAGCTCTCAATGTCCATAATCAAATCCTTAAGGAACTATAAATCAATGTCCATGTAGTGATGTTCGGCTACAGCAACATTGTAGCACAATTACCTAGCAATGACACCAAACACCATGAATAAAGTTATACCTGATTATCTTAGATAGTTGCTGTCTCTCTACATGCTTAATTCAATGGCCTTCTGGGATACATGATTCACTGCTGATGCTCTCCCATGTGGTACATTCCCAACACCTGAACAATTTGATTCCAGTCGGCATGCACACTCTTAAGTCACCTCAAGCCTTTCCTTTGCTGATTGGCCCTTAGCATAGATGGTCTTAAGGTACTATTTCAACGCACATGCATCTGATTCGAGGGTAAGCATCACTTCCAGCCCTGCATCCTGACATTTTCACTCTTAGGCCACACCATTTCAGGATGCAACTTTAAATAATGAACCATGGGACTGAGGTGTTCTTCCAGATTTAAAATAATACCTGAATTGCTTTGTATTAGGGTTCTAACAGAAAATGAAGAGTGACAAAATGGAAGCTGTGACCCACAACTATTAAAGTGGTCAACTGGATGGCAAAGAAGTCCAGATTGTTCTTCTGGGAGTTTATGATGTCAAGCATTGTTCTTGATGGATGACATACAATCAAACTATTAGGCGCCTGAATTCTACAGCCCCTTTTGCTGGAATATATGTTAAAATGAGCAGGGGCCTTACACAAAACTGATAACTGGCTGCTGACTTTTCTGGTCTGCTAGATTTATTTGAGGTAAGTTATAAAAATAGCATAATGGTACAGACAAGATATCCATACATGAATTCAATGAATGGGACATATAGTGAAACAAATCATTAAGTTTTGTAAAGCAATCTCTGACTGTTAAGTGGAAACGGTCTGAACCCTTATCATAGATTTTCCTGGTGCATTTGTCGACTTTTGATTTAAACAACAATTGTAAGTACCTGCGCAATATCCTTCTGGTTGTGTTTATCTGCTTTCCTGACTGAAACAGTGACAAAGCACTGGAGATGAGAACCAGCATGGGATTTATTACACGCTTAGCAACAGATGACAAATACTTCAAGTTCACCAGTAATTGGAAATTATGTGGTTCTTAAAGGGTGTTCTGTTTCGAAATGTATTTCTGCTTGATATTCCATTGTGTTCATGCTTTTAAATATGTGTGAAAAAGTCAAGGTACCTTGTTGAGGTTTCTGTTGAATACAAGTAGACATCTTGCAATATGGTTCTCAATTGATTGTATGTTTTTGGAATTGTGTTTAATAATTACTTCTGCTTCCATGCACCATTTGTACTAAGCCTACAAGGACTCATAGGCAGATAATTATAACTGGAAAATTTAAACGTAATATCCCAGCATGCGCTTGCTATAGTCAGAAAAAAAAAGACTGGCTATAATATTGCTTCATAGTGGCATTTGGCGGCCATTATACAAAAAACGCAACTCTGTCTGCCCATAATTTAAATAGTGTATTGTGTTGGCATATATTTCATACCTCTTGCAAGGCTCAAAGTGCTTTCTAACAGACTGAAGAACATTTGATTTTGTCAGTCGCTGCTCATGCTAGCTGATGAGGCGGGGCAGCATGCACGGGGGAGTCTTAAATTAAATAAAAAATAATAAATAAAAAAATACCAAACAATTACCTCCTCCGCCGCCCACCGCTCCTCTCTCTGTCCCTCGTCGACTGCAGGCACAGTCTCCCAGCCTGCCCTGCGGGCAATCCTGATGCTGCTCAAAGTAGTGTCAGGAGTGGCTGGGAGTGCCCAACCAGGGTGCTCCGAGGCAGACTGGGAACCTGTGCAGGTTCTCTTCAGCCCAGCAACTGTGCTGCTGGGCCGGAGAGAGCCCTGTGCGCATGTGTGTTTTGCCGGCCCGAGATGGCTGGCCACACACACACGCACTCTAAGGGGGAGTGCACAATACTCCCCCTCAGTGCATGTCAGCCCCCTAGCCAGCCTCCTTTCCCAAAAAACGATCATAAACACAGTTTTAAATCGTTCTTAGGGAAAAGGTTTGTACCTGTCACTGCTGGAGGGGGCAACGCTCCTCCACCCTTATGGAGGAGCCACCCCTGCATTTTATTATTATGGCATTGATGTGCCTGAGTGTTCTTCTGATCTACATAATATCCCAGGTTATTTTTTTATTATTTTGGGTCTCTGGTGTTTAGGATCTTTGCCGTGAATGAGACACCATAATGACGTTTCAGCCTCTTTGAGATTCTTTTAAAATGGTTTACAGTGATAGTTACTATTACCTGATTTACAGAATAAGGTCTTCAGCTGAGCATTCTGGGTAAGAGACTGTGTGCTGTTTACATTCAAATGTGCGTTCACTCAAGTGTGCACTATATGAGCAGTCTGCGAGAATGAGACTACTGTATCACTCAGCCTGGTTTCTGCACACAGGAACCTTTGTGAACTTTAAAATTAAATTGTGCAACCAAGAAGGAATACCCCATTTCTTTTGGATTGAAGTGTAAATCTGTAGTGCTTTACTATAGTTACACAGTCGGGGAAAAACAGCACAAATTATAATTTTGGATTGGTTAAATATCGAAATATTGATTTGGCCATATCTGCACTCTTTCTTTTTGGTTTTTGCAATATTACCCTGAACCAGCCCTAATGAGATTTAAGTTTTGAAACTGTTTGGTTATGTTTAGAGCTATGAAATCTACGAATGCTGCCTCCACATATGTTACTTCTAATTAAAACAGCATCCTCAACATGGTCTTGCTAGTCCAAGTGTGATCAAACACATACACAGTTGATGCCCAGAGCTCCCAGTCAGTCATCTTTCTTGCTAATCAGGAATCCTTATTGAAACTAGTGTTCCCCTGTGTGTAGGTTTAGAGTACTGCACTATGATGTAGGAGCTAGGAATCACATGCATGCAATTCATTGAAAGAATGACCTGTGGCCAAATATTTAGGTTTTCCTGTGTCAGATTGCTACATTTCAGCTGTGTGGTTTTTGCCTCAATTATGGCCTTAGTTTCCCTCTTCACTCCGTTGCATCCACCCCACAGTCAGTTCAAACAAGAGATACCTCCATTTCCAGTTAGCCATACAACCTGGGTTGGAATGTACTATGCTTACTAAGTTTGGGTATGATGTCTCATCCCTAAAAGGGTTAGGTTTTACAATCTGCACTAGCTGAGGTAACAAACTGGTATTCATTTACAAACCCATAGTCTGGCTGGTATAAGATTCACAAAGTGGAAGATGTTCCAGTAGAGCATCTTTTTTTTTTGGAGTCCTCATATCAAATCCAAGAAGGCTACTAGACCAGCAGGTTTAGAGCATCGAAAGGAGGGATCGTACCCAAAAAGGGGGTGTCTCCTCCGGCATCCATCCAACCATCCGTCAGCCATTCAGGCGGAGGCCAACTCCGCAATAAACTCCACTCAAGAGTAGCAAGTTCATTGCATTGACCCCAACTCTTATCACATGCGGGCCTTAACGGAACTCATAATCATTGGACTGACCATGACAGCTAGTCTGCCCATATTCAACTTAATTAAAACTTTATTTTTCTTCCATAGTACCCAAAACGTATTCCTCCTGCTCTGAAGGCCACACTTTTCCAAGTGATACAGCTTATTGACTGATATAATCCACTCATGCATAGCTGGTGTCTGGGGGAGAGTCCATTTTAAGCATATCTCCTGTAATGCCAAAAGGATTAGCACAAATAACATATGCCGTAAATCTTTATCAAGATTTACCAACCAATCATCCCCCATGTTGGTTCTGAATATTATTGACGGGATGGTTACCTTAACTTCTGGAATCACTATGGGCCATATTTATACTTTTTGACGCAAAACTGCGCTAACGCAAAACAATTTTTGCGTCAAAACAATTAGCGCCTGGTATGCGTGAAAAAAAAACACGTACACCAGGCAGCGCCGGCGTAGGGGATATGGAGCTTGGGCGCCAAAAAATGGGGCAAGTCAGGCTGAGGCAAATTTTTCGCCTCAACCCGATTTGCGCCATTTTTTTTGACTCCCAACCCCCATAGAAATGACTCCTGTCTTAGCAAAAACAGGAGTCATGCCCCCTTGCCCAATGGCCATGCCCAGGGGACTTCTGTCCCCTGGGCATGGTCATTGGGGATAGTGGCATGTAGGGGGGCACAAATCAGGCCCCCCTATGCCCCAATTATTTTTTTTTAAAAACACTTACCTAAAGTTACCTTAATGTCCCTGGGATGGGTCCCTCCAGCCTTGGGTGTCCTCCTGGGGTGGGCAAGGGTGACAGGGGGTGTCCCTGGGGGCATGGGAGGGCACCTCTGGGCTCCTTCCGAGCCCACAGGTTCCTTAACGCCTGCCTTGTCCAGGTGCTAAAAAACGGCGCAAAAGCGGCTGGACGTCATTTTTTTTGACCCGCCCACTCCCGGGTGTGAATTTTGCCCGGGAGTGTAAATACGGCGCACATGCCTCAGAGTCAATTTTTTAGACGGGAACGCCTACGTTGCATATCATTAACGCAAAGTAGGTGTCCACGCTAAAAAATGACGCAAACTCCATGGACTTTGGCGCTAGACGCGTCTAACGCCAAAGTATAAATATGGAGTTAGTTTTGCGTCGGAATTGCGTCAAAAAAATGACGCAATTCCAGCGCAAACAGAGTATAAATATGCCCCTATGTCTCTGAGCACCTTCCTCACGTCTGTCCAAAAAAAATCAAGCTTCAGAAAGCTCCAGAACACATGGATGTTGTCAGCTCTTTCCTCGTTACACCGTGGGCAATATTTCTTTGCCTTCCCCAAGGCAGTTATCTTCTCTGTTGTACAATATACCCTGTGCACTGTAAAAATAAGTTTTTTCTTTAATGTGGAAGATTTAACTGCAACCCAAAATGTGACCAAAGATACTTGCCAGAGATTGCCGATGTCCAATGAAGTTAACTCCTTACTCCATATTTCCACCGGCAATAGGGAGGAATCTTCTACTGCCTCCATAAGCATCCAGTACCATAGTGCAAACTACTTACGATAAGCATGATTGTGACATACCTTGTCCTCCAAGGTATAATCCTTTTGCCTTACTTTAGGGAGCATACTTGCCCAACTTGCCAATTGATATTATGTAAACTTGGAAACCGTATTTTCCACTAATTCTGTAAACATATGCCAAGGTATCAATTTGTGCTCTATTAAAATTTGGCCCCACTTAACCACCCCTTTTCGTCGTAATGGAAAGGATAGCCTGTCCTGAAGGCATTCTGGAGTGCCCGGTGAGTCCCATATCAACACCAAGGCACTATAATACGCTATCCCAAGCTCTCTTCGTATCTGGAACGATGTCTTGCATGCTGCACTAAGACACTTTAATCTGACTTTCGTAAAGTACTTCAGGTATCCGTACTTATATATAAAGTAATCACCTGCCTCCAGGGTATATTCAATCATAACTTTATGGTACAGGGTATAACTAAATCAATCATTCAGGAGCCTCCCTATATTTTTTAAGTGAAAAGCTGTGAAATGTTTGTACAGGTCTGGAGCAACTATTCCCCCTTGATCCTTCTTCCTACAGAACTTCCTCCAGGCAATTCAAACTCCTTTTGATGCCCAGACAAAAGAAGTCAAATCCCCCTGTAATTTTTGAACCATATTGTTTTACATTCTTAAGGGGTAGTATTAAATAAAAAGGTATTTTTCGGGAGATTAACCATTTTTAAGATGTTAGATCTACCAATCAGGGACAATGGAAGAGCAGCCCAAACTTTTAACAACTTCATTGTTGATAACCAGCCTTTATTAAAAACAACCCAAGCCACCTCCTCCAGGTTTGCTGTAATCTGAACCCCCAAATATCTGATTTCTTTTTTAACCAAAGAGAATAATAGAGAATATTCCCTCACATTATCTCTATCTTCTGTTGGTTAACAAGGTACCCAGACACCCTAATAAACTCTTCCAAAGCACACCAGGTATTTGAGAGCGAACTGGCCAAGTCACTAGTATATATCAAAAGATCATTGGCATGCAATGCCACTTTTTTCTCCCACCCTCTCAAATAAAACGGTATTGTTAGAAATGTGGTCTTTGGTTGGGAGTCAGGTTACCCCCTGTTCAAGCAAGGACCCTAACTCTAGTCAGGGTAAGTCACACACAGTCCTAATTATCCTGTGGCCACCCTCTGGTAGCTTGGCACTGAGCAGTCAGGCTTAACATAGAAGGCAATATGTAAAGTATTTGTGCAATAAATCATGCAATAACACAGCACAACACCACAAAAATACACCACACAGTGTTTAGAAAAATATCTAATATTTATCTGGTTAAATGCAGGTCAAAACGATCAAGATTTATTAAGTAGATGTTAAAATATCACTTTAGAGAGTGAAAAAAGGAGTCTTTAGACTTTAAAAAGCAACAAGTATCTCTTGCAAGCACAAAGTACCTGGTTTGCATTCAAATTCTCTGCAAGGGACTGCAGAGGAGGAGATGCGTGAAAAATGGGGAGGTGTGAGTCGGATTCTCCAGGTGCACACAGACGATGCGTGGACAATTTTCTACGCAGGGAAGGCTTTGTGTTGATTTCTGGTGCGCTGACTTGGATCCTCTTCAGGTTCCGGGGTTTTGGGATGCCCCGGGGATGATGCAGAGAAATCTTGGGCGTGCAGTACGAAGTCACCGGAGCTGCATCAATCCGGTGGGCGATGCAGGGACATTACTGTCACACTGCAGGCGCTGTGTCGATTTTTCTCACAGGAAGTTGGGCTGCGTCATTCCGGCTCGGCTATACATCAATCCAGTGGGCAGTGCATCAAAGTTTCGGTTGCAATGCTGACACTGCGTCGATCTCCTCTTAGGGAGTTGGGCTGCCTCATTCCGGTTCGGTGTGTGGTGATTTTCTCACCGTGATGCAGCCTGTGCGTCGTTTCTGTCAGGTTGGTACATTGAAGTTTCGCTGCACAAGGAGTTCTTTGCAGGAGGAAGTATTTTTGGTTCTGAGACTTCAAGGAACAGGAGGCAAGCCCTATCTAAACCCTTGGAGAGCACTTCTCAGCAGAGCCAGAGGGCAGCAAGGCAGCAGGGCAACAGCAGAAAAGCGGTCCTTTGCAGAAAAGTAGTCAGGTGAGTCCTTTGGGCAGCCAGGCAGTTCCTCTTGGCTGGTTGCAGGGTCTTGTTCAGAGTTTCTTCACCAGTGGTATCTATCCAAGAGTGTCTGAGTTGGTAGGGTCGGAGGCCCTCTTTAAATACCCAAATGTGCCTTTGAAGTGTGGGAGACTTCAAAGTTTGTCTTAGAAGTGCACCAGGTCCCCTTTCAGTTCCATCCTGTCTGCCAGGGTCCCAGTAAGGGGTTTGGCAGTCCACTGAGTGAGAGCAGGCCATTGTCCTTTCAAATGTAAGTGTTAGGACCACCACCCTCCCAGCCCAGGAAGACACATTCAGTATGCAGATGTGTGCAGGTGTGACTGAGCATCCCGTGTTTGGGGTTGTCTGAGTGAACTGCACAAGGGAGCTGTCAAGTAAACTAGCCAGACGAGGATTGTAAGGTACAGAATGATTTAAGTGCAGAGAAATGCTCAATTTCTAAAAGTGACATTTCTAAAATAGTAATATTAAATCCAACTTCACCAATCAGCAGGATTTTGTATTACCATTCTGGCCATACTAAATAGGACATTGTTACTCCTTTCAGATCACAATCTACCACTCAAACAGTATGTGAGGGTAGCCCTAATGTTATCCTATGAAAGGAGCAGGCCTCACAACAGTGTAACATGAATTTAGGAATTATACACTACCAGGACATATAAACTACACAAGGATATGTCCTGTCTTTTACCTACATAGCAACCTGCCCTATGGGTTACCTAGGGCCTACCTTAGGGGTGACTTACATGTAGTAAAAGGATAGGTTATGGCTTGGCAAGTACCTTTAAATGCCAAGTCGAAGTGGCAGTGATACTGCACACACAGGCCTTGCACTGGCAGGCCTGAGGCATGGTTAAGGGGCTATTTATGTGGGTGGCACAATCAGTGCTGCAGGCCAACAAGTAGCATTTAATCTACAGGCCCTGGGCACATGTAATGCACTTTTCTGGGGGCTTACAAGTAGATTAAATAAGCCAATTGGGTACGAACCAATATCACTATGTTTTAAGCAAGAGAGCATATGCACTTTAGCACTGGTTAGCAGTGATAAAGTGCGCAGAGTTCTAAAACCAATAAAAACGTGTCCAAAAAGTGGAGGGAGGCAGGCAAAAAAGTTAGGGGTGACCACCCTAAGGCTGTCAGGTCTAACAGGTATTATGTTTGGATTAGACCTAATCATAATTGCCAAAGGTTTTATGTATAAATCGAAGAGGAGAGGGGAAAGTGGACAGTCCTGTCAAGTGCCTCGCTCAATTTTAACTTGTGTCGATAGGTTACCATTTATCAATATCCTAGCTACCGGATCCTTGTATAATGCCTCCATTGCTTTAATGAAGGTGCGTCCAAACCCATTTTCCTCCATGATTCTTAATAAAAAAGGCCAGCTGACCCGATCAAAAACTTCAGCAGTATCTATGGTGAGGATCACAAGGGGGTGACCATTCAATTGAGCACAATCTATCGCACCAAATAATTTGGGTGTCAGTTTGAAACGTTGTCTACCTCTAATAAACCCTTCTGGTCACCATGTATCAATGTGTCAATTACCTCACCTAAGGGCATATTTATACTCTTTTTGATGATGATTTGCGTCATTATTTTTGATGCAAATCCAGTGCAAACTTAACTCCATATTTATACGTTGGCACTAGACCAGTCTAACGCCAAATTTATGGAGTTTGAGTCATTTTTTTTACGGTGGAAACCTACCTAGCTTTAATGAGATGCAAGGTAGGCCTTCCAGGGCAAAAAATGATTCTAAGGCATTTGTGCCTTATTTATACTCCCGTGCAAAAATGACGCACAGGAGGGGGAGGGCCTTAAAAAATGGCTCTAAACCAGTTTAGAGTCATTTTTTTACGCGTAGATCAGGGTAGGCGTTAAGGGACCTGTGGGCTCATTTCCATGGTCTCTGACCATGGAAGCAGTCCACAGGTGCCCTTCACTGCCCCCAGGGACATCCCCTGCCACCCTCGCCCACCCCTGGAGGACACCCATGGATGGGGGGACCCATCTACGGTAAGTAGAGGTAAGTATTATTTTTTTTTTTTTAAAGTGGCATGGGGGGGCTATCTTGGGCCCCCCTACATGCCATTGCGCCCAATGGCCATGCCCAGGGGACAGAAATCCCCTAGTCATGGCCATTGGGCAGGGGGACATGACTCCTGTCTTTGCCAAGACAGGAGTCATTTCCATGGGGGTTGTGTGACACAAAATGACGCTAGTCAGGTTTGAGTCAATATTTTTGACTCTAACCTGACTTGCACCATTCTTTGACGCACAACACCCATTCTTCCCTATGCCTTTGCTGCTCGGTTTTAGTCATTTATTTAGACGCTAACCAAGACGCAGCACTGGCTAATGCCATTCCATAAATAAGGCGCCCGGATGGCGCCCTGGAATGGCGTTAGCTGGCGGTAAACTTTTTGATAGAAATCTGCGCTAGAGCAAATTTGCGTCAAAAAGTATAAATATGGGACCAAGTCTTTTCATTAAAACATGAGTATAGATCTTGTAATCTGAATTGAACAGTGAAATGGGTCTGTAGGACTCATATTGTGTTGGATTTTTATTCGGTTTCAGGATCAAAGTGATTGTGGTTTCATTCCATGATTTCGGCATTGGAGAAAGTAAAAAAAAAACATTGCTAATTCATTCTGTCATGACCGGGGCTAACTCATTCATGGCTAACATAGAATTTGTTAGTTAAGCCATCAGGGCCAGATGATTTGTCCCCCTCTTTAAGGACTTTATTGCTTCCTGAAGTTCTTCCATACTTATTCATGCTTCCAAGTCCTGTCTTGCTGTATCGTCTAGGCCCCGGAGAGAAATTCTATTCAAGTATCTCCTAATCTGGTCTTCCGTGGCCTCTGATTCCTCTGTATACAATGTCTGGAAAAAAAAGACAAAGGCCACTTCTAGCTCTGATTCCTCAGTGGCACAAACCACCTTACCTTCAATATGGAGTGCTGCAATACTGCTTCTGGTTTGATCTACTCTTGTTTTAGAAGCTAAAAACTTACTGCACCCCTCCCCATACTCATAGTGTGCAAATCTGCTGGTTTCCATTCTTTCCTGATTTTCACTTCTAAAAATGCCTCTAATTCTACCCTCGCGCTCTTCAGATGACTGTCCAACCTATTCACTTGAGAATCATTCAAAACATATCCCAAGTACCTGTAACTCCAAAATTGTGGACTCAAGCTCTTGCAGCAGCTTCTTCTCTTCTTAATGTTATGAGCAGAAATACAGACTAACCGTCCTCTGATATATGCTTTATAGATGTCCCATCTTACATGTAAGGAGGCAGACCCATAGTTTGTGGCAAAAAAAACTTTGGAGTCTTGTTTTAGCCCTTCAACAATTCTGTCATCAGAAAACAAGAACCGATTTGCAGTCCACCTAGGGGAAATACCTGATGTGTTGAAACTAATGTGTGTACTTTTACTGCCAAATCGTCCGACAACTATCCCGGAGCATGGCCAACATATCTCACTTTCCCAAAGAGGCTTCTATGAATCAAAACAAAGTCAATCCTAGAACTGTGACCATGATTTTTATTGTTAAAGGTAAATCGTGGACCCCCACTAGCCTTCCTTTGCCCAATATCTACCAAGCCCAGATCTTCAATGGCCTGTTTCACCCAAGTTCTTGTTTTTTAGGGAATCTCTGATTAGTGAGATCACCTAGGCTTTTATATCCTTCCTTTGACCTCGTCCGGAACATTCAATAATCTAATGCTGTTTCGTCTCATGTTATTTTCTAAGGTCTCCAGCCTGTCTTGTAGAAACTTCTCCCCTAATTTTAATTGTTTATTCTCTTGCTTAGTCGACAGTACCTGCACATCCAGCTCTTCCACTGCTGTTTCCAAGTAGGCCATATTTTCTATTAATATGTTTATTTTAGTCTCCATGACCTCACATAGGCTCTCATTACGACCTTGGTGGGCGGAAGGCCTGACCGCCGTGCGGCCATAAGGAGATCTCCACTGGGCCGGCGGGCAGAACCCCAGCTGGGATCTCGGCTGCAACACAGGAGCCGGCTCCAAATGGAGCCGCCAGTGTTGCAGCCGAGCGATGGGTGCGGGACCACTGTAGTGGGAAACCGCCGGTCCTAGCGGTGTGACCGCGGTGCTTCCACTGCAGTCGTAATGCCCTGTGAAGCACCGCCAGCCTGTTGGCAGTGCTTCCTCCGAAACAGCCCTGGTGGTCTTGGACCGCCAAGGTTTTAATGACCCCCTTTATGCCTTAATCCTTGCTTGGTTCAGCACAGAGATCAAGAACTTTCCTCTAATGTCATCAGTCAGAGAAATCAGGGGATTTGAAACATCTTGTGCGCCAGAATTTATGGACTGCAAGTTTGTGGGCTGAGGTGTAGGGCTCAGTATCTGCTTGACAGTGGGGTCTGGAAAGGACCCCTGCTTTCCTCTAATGGGGCAGACATATCAATGCAATTTCCTTCTGATAAACCAGGCCTTTCATCTGAGCCTCCCTGGGCACACATTTCAGTAGTTGCTTCCTTTGCCCCAAACGAGCAATCAGTACTTCTTCGCATAGCTCCAGTACCTCTGGGCCCTACTTTAAAGAGTGAAAACTGGGGAGAGTCTGTTCTGGAATTCTTAACAAGTGTATTTTCTTCCAAAGTACCCTGACTGCCCCCATGAGTTGAATATTGCGGTTTGTGTTTTATGGGGCCCTCCCCCCTCTGGCTACTTAGAGATTTGCTGGCCCCTTGTGCCTCCTTAAGGCCCCTCCTAGTGTTATCTGCCTTCTGTTATGGGCCACCTCCTTACCTTTGCCTTGTTTCTGGGACTGCTGTGTCGCATTAAGGAGGGCCCCCTTAGGTGCTTTCCGCGTGCGAGCACGATTTCTGGTCATATGCACAGTTCAGCCCAGGCTCACCACCCTAGCTTCACTCAAAGTTCCAGGCTTCTGAGGAGAGACAGAGGGAAAGGAGCCGACAACGCTGCTTCCTTTCTCCCGGAAATGCACTGTAGCAGAGAAGCGTCATTCCCGGGTCACACTCTGAGCTGGCTCCGCCCACAAGCCAGTTATGTGGCTGCATGTCTTTCACCACGGTGTTTCGGGGGCTAAATTCAAGCCAGGCCACCCTGCTAACTCTGCTGCCATGTTCCTCCCCCACAAATGAAACCTTGCTGAATTCAGAATTTTAGCAAGTTTTCAGAAGTGTATGAGGGCATCCTTTTAAAATCATTTTGGGCACCTCAGTTTCAGAAGGCCAATACCTGTTCTCTCCCATGTGATCCCAAATGTGAAACATGTTTTTGAAGCCACACCTGTGCTTTAAATGCTCATGGGCAGCTTTAAGCTAACAATGTTTCCTGTCTGGGAAAGCAAATGCAGGTACACATGTTTGCTGTCCCTTACAGGCTTTTAGCACTGCTTTAGCAGCCAATTGCAGCAAATTGTGACCTGCCTAACTAATATTTATTAGGCAGGTTGTTTTGAAGTCCTATGACTGGACACATTTTGATGTGACTTATTAGTACATAGGTTGCATGGTAAATTGCAGTTCCATTTGCAAACCAGTCTTGTGCAAATTGCACATCCCTGGCATATTTCTTAAACTAAAAACTGATTTAATGTCCATTGAAAAATCTAAATCTAAACAAAGAAAAGGTTGCCACATTCAACCATACATTCTGAATGCAGCTGTCAAATGAAGAACATTCTCAGTTCATTATGCATCCTTTTGTGTTCATTATGAAGGGCGTCACTTGCATAAATAAAGGCTATCGTTTAACAAAACAATGAGTGCTTCTGAATATACCATTAAAATAATGAAGTAATTAATAGAGGAAATATGTGACAAGTGAAAGAACAAATATTTGCATAAAGTTATTGTATCTTTTTAATTTTAACTGTTGCATCAATGAATATTCAAAGGAATTAAGCGACATCTTGGCATAACAGATGAAGCAGCATTGTGTGAGTTCACAAAGGAGAATACGAAAATAGAATACAGGTTGGGATTCAAAGAATCTTTCAGAAGGGTGAAGTCTGATGTAGAGAGTATGTAGGAAAAGAGCTTAACTGGAAGATGTGTTGGTATCCAGACAGTTCTAAAACATTGGAAATATTCTATAAAACACTGAACATTGCGTCTTCTCCCTAGCTTAGGAATGATTATTCTTTTGGTGGTTATTTAGGCCCGTATTTATACTTTTTGACGCTAAACTGCGCTAACGCAGTTTAGCGTCAAAAAGTTTAGCGCCGGCTAACGCCATTCTGAAGCGCCATGCGGGCGCCGTATTTATTGAATGGCGTTAGCCGGCGCAAGCAGACCGGCGCTGCCTGGTGTGCTTGGAAAAAAAACACGTACACCAGGCAGCGCCGGCGTTGGGAAAAATGGCGCTAGGGCGTCTTAAAAATGGTGCAAGTCAGGTTGACGGAAAAAATCGCCTCCACCCGATTTGCGCCATTTTTAACGACGCCCAGACGCCATTTACATGACTCCTGTCTTAGTAAAGACAGGAGTCATGCCCCCTTGCCCAATGGCCATGCCCAGGGGACTTGTGTCCCCTGGGCATGGAGGCATGTAGGGGGGCACAAATCAGGCCCCCCTATGCCAAAAAAAAAAAATAATAAAACAAAAAAATTATACTTACCTGAACTTACCTGAATGTCCCTGGGGTGGGTCCCTCCATCGTTGGGTGTCCTCCTGGGGTGGGCAAGGGTGGCAGGGGGGGTCCCTGGGGGCATGGGAGGGCAGCTGTGGGCTCATTTTGAGCCCACAGGTCCCTTAACGCCTGCCCTGACCCAGGCGCTAAAATCCGGCGCAAATGTGGGGTTTTTTGCCCCGCCCACTCCCGGGCGTGATTTTTGCCCGGGAGTATAAATACGACGCATTTGCGTCGCAGTCATTTTTTTAGAGGGGAACGCCTACCTTGCATCTCATTAATGCAAGGAAGGCGTTCACGCAAAAAAATGACGCTCTTTCCTCATACTTTGGCGCTAGACGCGTCTAACGCCAAAGTATAAATATGGCGTTAGTTTTGCGCCGAATTTGCGTCAAAAAAAACGACGCTAATTCGGCGCAAACGGAGTATAAATATGCCCCTTAGACTTTCTTTAAGTCAATGTATGTCTTTCTAGAAATGTGCCTACTTCAGAATAACTAATAGATTACCCGTTGCAAATATTTTCATGTTCATATAGAAAGTAATTTATTTTTCACATCTTCTAAAAAACATGAAATAAAGTTTAAAGGTTAGGTAATGTTGTGTCCTAAAATAAACATATATGTTTTACAGCATTCCAACGTGAACACATTACTGTTGATGATATTAAACGTTTGTTTACATTTTCGATTTAGAGTGAAATTGAAAAAGTAAAGCCAAAGAGCAAATATTTCCAGAATGATAAAAAAAAAAAAAAATAATGATTAAAAACAGTGACACATGCCATAGGAAAGAAAGAATAATGGAGAAAAGTACCAGGACACTCTGAATCAAAGCAGTAAACTTTGCATTTGTCTCTCTAAGAAAAGCATTGCCGTGGATATAAGGACCAGACATAGGAAGCATTTTACCTGTCACAAAACTGTAAAACTGCTTTTTGGCATGTACCAAAGGCAAAATGTGACTTGGTAACTTGTTACTGTGTCACATTTTGCTTTTGCGATTTGATATTTGGAAGGGGTGTGTTTAGTGTGTCCCATCTTAATATCGTATCTCACTGGTAAGTATGAATGTTTTGCGACTGAAATGCAGTCACAAAAGAAATATTTACCAAATTCATAGAGGAGGCAGTACCCATTTGAAAACAAGAAGGGGCTCCCAAGGGACCCCTTCCCTTGGTGAATGTGGGTGAAAACATTTTTTTTAAGTGCGGACGGTGGTCCCAGGGACCAAAGCCTACTCTTAAAAAATAATACAAATTTCAGCTTTCCTTTTGTAATGCATCCCATTTTTCTTTAGGGAAAATGGATGCATTACAAAAAAATGATTGCTTTATTTAAAAAGCAATCACAGGTATGGTGGTCTGCTGATTGCAGCAGAACACCATCCTTGTGATTGTTGCCAATCCCAATGGGTTGCATATTGCAACCTGCCTCATGCATATTAATGAGGCAGGTCCCTTGCAACCCATTTGGGAATCACAAACAGTATTGTACACAGCTGTTTGAGAATTCTTAATAGTGAACTGCAAAAATTTGCTATTGGGCATTGGCATATGCCAAGCTACATACATCTTACTCTAAGTGCTCTGGAATGATTAAGTGTAGCTGTGCATTCAATAAGCATCACCAAAGAGAGTAAGGGGCATGTTTATACTTTTGGGTTAAAAAATGCACTAACACAGTTTTGCACCGGCTTGCACCATTGTTGAGCGCCAGCTGAGCACCATATTTATGGAATGGTGCAAGCCGGCGCAAAGGGTAGGCTAGCGTAAAAAAATTACGTTAGCCGGGTGGGGGTGGCGGTATGGGAGAAGGGGGCTTTGCACCACAAAATGATGTTAGGCAGGTTAGAGTAAAATTTTTTTATCTAACTAGCCTAGTGTCATTTTCTGATGTAAAACCATCCACACCACATGACTCCTGTCTTAGACAAGACAGGAGTCATGCCCACCACCCCAATGGCCAGCACAGGGGACCAGGGTCCCCTGGGCATGGACATTGCACCCAGTGCCATGTAGAAGGGACCATTTCAGGGCCCCCATTAGCACTTTAAAGAAAAAAATACTTACGTGTATTTACCTATACTTACCTGGGATGGGGTCCCCATCCTACGATGTCCCTCTGGTGTGGGTGGGGTGTCCCTGGGGTCTGGGGAGGGCACATGTGTTCCACCATGGAAATAGGCCCACAGGTCCCCTAACACCTGCCCTTGCCAAGGTGTTTGCACCGGTATTTGACCACTCCTCCCCACTGTGTGTGAATTTTGCACAGGGGATAAATATGGCATTGAGGCCATAGAGTCATTTTTTGCACGGGAACGCCTACCTTGCATCTCATTGACGCAAGGTAGGTTTCCACATCCAAAAATGGCTTTGACTCCATAACTTTGGTGCTAGACGGGTCTAGTGCCAAAGTTTAAATAGGGAGTTGGTTTTGCACCGAATTTGTGTTAAAAAATAAAAAATTATGCAAAGTTGGTGTAAAACAAGTATAAATATGCCCCTAGGTCTGGTGTGTCGGTGAAAGTTTTTATTCATTCATTATACCTGTATTTCTGTGAATGGCTGAGTGGATGAACGTGAGAATGATTCATTGTTTGGTATATAAATGCGTTGATGGAAGAGTTTGTGAATAGGTATGTTTATTGCTGAGATGAAAGGCTAGACGAAAGGGTGAGTGCAAGAATGGATGAAGGTGGCAAGGCCAGAGTGTGAGGACTAGGTCTTTGGGGGGGGCAAAATGTGAGGGAAGTGCAGAGTATGAGGTATGGTTAAGTTATTAAGGCTATTATAAGAAGTGTGTGCACATTCATGGATAGATTAGTGAGTGCACTGATGGTTCAATGAATGAGTGGGTGCATGGTTGGTTGAAGGAGATGTCTGCAACGTGAGCAGTCGTGCCCTTTGTGTCACTCTGAGGTCCTGGGTTCAAAATGGAGGTAGCAGGCCAAGTTCCTTTTCTCAGGCAAGAAAACAGCAGGGTGTAAGGCAGCAGGACACCACAACACAACAGCAGCACCTTCAAAATAGCAGTCCATTTGGGTGATAGTCCTTGTAGCAGCACAGCAGTCCTCCTTTCTGGCATTGTATCCACAGGTCCAGAAGTGTACTGAAGTAGGGTGCCCGACGTACATCTTTCATATACTGATACAGTAGTTCTGGAAGGAGGGAGAAGATTCCAGACAGTGAAGGTCATTATGAGTTTGGCCGTCTTTTTTTTTTGGTTACATTGTGTAGTACACCAAAAATCAGCCAATTTCACAAAACAGCCAGGGCACTGGAGGACAGAAAAGAGGCAGTTCCACAACCAGCACCACCAGCCCAATAAAAGATTACGATCCACAAATCATGAAAGTGGTTCTTCCATGGCGGAAAACCATTGGTGGAGCAAAACCACAGCAGTCTCAACATCACATCACACTGAACACAACACCACATTGGATAGTTTGAATTCTCCACACCTGACACACATCCACACACTCAACACACCTACACACTGCACTATTATACAAACCTCTACACAACTCACAATCCTTCGAAACCTCAATGCCACACACAGCCACGTAGAAGAAATAACAATCCCACAATTATAAATAAAGAAGCAGATTTATGGAAAGTGGCGCTGCACCCAGTGCAGCGCCACTTTCCCAGCGCCACTCAGAGCCCCCCCATCGCCATCATGTGTGCGCCATATTTAAAATGCGATGCACCATTACGCAGGGTAGGGGGCAATAGGGTAATTCTATGTGACATTATTGATGTACTCTGGAGGAGAAGTGCCACCATGTTGTCGCTACTCCTGCAGAGTATATAGAGGCCCATTCTAAACAATGGAAGCCCCCTTTTACGCCTGCTCTGAGCAGGTGTTAAAAGTTCCATACAAAATCGCTTAGATTTCCTAACACCATTTTTTCGGCCCCCCTTGCATACATTGAGCCTGGCGCAGGCATAATGTAGCGCAAAGGGTTACAAAGTGGCACAATGAAAATATAAATATGCCCCAAAATACTTTGCCACCTATATACATTTCACCACGCATACATCACACACCTGCACAACACACAACTTACTTTTACACAAAACACACTACAACCATCACCCACTGACGTCACAGCATTAACACCTCATCATTTACGTATTTCTCACCCTTATTCCTTTAACACTACCTCACCGACTTTACCACCTCTGTCATGTCCCACCAAACACCCACATTTTACGGATGATGAACTGAGGGTTATGATGGATGAAATTGTCAGGGCAGAGCCACACCAGTTTCGGAGCACAGGTCCAGAAATGTCAATAGCCAGGAAAATGGAGCTGTGGCAATGAAAAGTCGACAGGGTCAATGTTGTACGCACCTATCCCTGCACAAGAGAGGACATCAGGAAGAGGTGAAACGACCTCCAGGGGACGGTGCATTCCACAGGCACCAGCTGACGGTCCTCAAGACTGGTAGTGGGCCCCCACCACCTCTCCCTACTTTTACATCTTGGGAGAAGAAAGTCTTGGACATAATGCATTCTGAGGCAGTGACAGGAATATCTGGGGGAGTGGAGTCTAGTAAGTCCCAACAACATTCATGTCTCCCAATTGTATTCTCCTGCATGCTCCCTCACCACCTTATCCCATCTCAATTAACAAACCACCCTTCAGTCCAAATGTGCTAACACCACTCACTGGCATGCCACTTGTCCACTAAATTCATCTGGCACCAGAGCCCTTCGGAATGGCATGTGAAGTACAGAGAACTGTTAGCACTACAGCTCCCAGAAGGCAATATCCCAACATTATGAGAACCTGAACAGTGCACAAAATGTGAGTTGTCATGCATGTGAAACTAACTACCAATCTAACCCATCTTGAATGTCCAACTGGGAAGCGGTTTATGGCAAGAAAAGCAGTGCCAAGGACCACTCCCACCATCATTACATGCATAATACAGCTATTGCTGAGTGCCCCATCAAACTGCCCTTAGGACAAATATATCTAAGATAAAAATATACTCACCTGGGCTGGAAATCTAGATGCCAAAGTGGATGCACATGCAGTACATCCAGATAGAGGTCAATGTCTATTACTTGCTCCCATACTGTGTCCCTATTCTGACACTATTGTGCAGTATCCAGCTTTTTATTTTGTGCCATGTATCATGCCAGACACTTCACTGGGCAACAAAGGTGAACACCCATGTCAGTAGTCAGACAACATGAGATGGTATTAACAGTCTAATGACTACTAACATAGTTTAACATCTTTAAGCATGGTGTATGTTATTGAAATTACAGAGTCTCAGGTTGTACAAAGTAAACTTTTGAAGCAGCTGTCATTGTCATTTCTGGGGATCATGTCAAGGCACTGTGTGCATCTCAAACAACAACACTAATACTCCCAATAACACATCACTTATTTTATCACTTACTGCAACTCTGTGTTCCACTTCTCATATAGGTAACCTTGCCATTGCCACCATGAAACACATACCAGAAACTGCCACTTCTCCTCTGGATGACGGCCCCAGTGAGGACAAGACCCCTAGATGTGTGGACACTGAGGACAAAGCTGGCCCATCAGGGACACCTGATTAGTCAACAACTGCTATTCTCGCCCTGCCCACAGTAACTCCTCCCAGCCCTTTTGCATCAACATTGCAAGCAACCATTCACCCCAAACCTGTGTCCCAATTACTTTTTCATCCATTGTGTGCCCCCATATAGGTACCTGAGTCCCACCCTGTCACCCCTGACAATAATGGTCCTGCCACCACTGGAAGTGGGCACACTGTGCCAGTGGCATAGGCTCATGTGGGTAGGGTGCATGGGAGGAATGGTGTGGACCAGAGGATGGGGTCTTCAAGGGACAATACTGACTAGGAAACCATCTCCCAACTCTTCGGAGCCTACAAAAATTCCCAAGGCTTGACGGGCCAGGTAGTCACCATGATGAGGAAAACCCAACAGCCATAGAGGGACAACCACCAGGAAATCATGCAAATGTGGCAGACACGAAATGCTACCATGGCTTCCATTGCTGGGGTGCTGAGGGATATTAACACTTCCCTGAGTAGGTCTGCCGCACAACATCAGGCCTCTTCTGCTAGTAATGACTCTTCAGGCCCTTAAACATCTGCAGCTGCTAATGGAATCGAGGCCCTCCCAAGAGAAGGACATACCTCAAACACCCCACCCTTTGTAGCAGAGGAAACCCCACACAAATATGGATGTCCACAGAGACATCCAGGAGGAGCAGATGCCAAGATCAAATCCACTGCCAGGAAGTAAACCCATCCTGACTGGTTCCCCTTGTGTGCCACAGATATACCTTGCTGACTGTTCTGAAACCTAACTCCATTTTCCTGTGTTGCAAGGACACTGGACTTGTTTCACCTAATGGTGTAGCATCTACCCTGATGATATCAGCCACCATGACAGAACCCTTCACTGTTAACTTTGTGTTTTTTGGTTACTATTCACACATATTGTTTTGCACTCCCATATAAATAACACTTGAACACAGGTCCTGTGTAAGTGTCATCCATCAACCATGTACAGCTATTATCTATGCCAAGTATGGTATTAATGTCACTGTGTATTGTGTAAGCTTTGTTATGGACATCACACATGTACTCTATTACCAGGAAATTCATTACATTGGGTTTGTAACATAGACAGAAGCAAACACTCCTGTGTCCTACATATCTACCCATTTATTCCTAGATTTGACAACAGCAGATAAAATAGTGCTGCTAGTGACTTATGATTGTCAGCTTACACTACTAAGCCATAAGGTAGAGAAGTTAGGGACATGTCAGTCTTTCTACAAGCCAGGAAGCATCCACATTGGTCCTTTGTTACATCATGAAAAGCCTCATCACATACCTTAGCTGTTGAATAATCATACCCCATTATACGGACAGAGATCAGTACTGATATCTCCAATCCCGGGACCTTTAACTTACATTGCTGACATACCTGTAGGCTTGCCACTCACCTATATCGGTCCACAGAGACATGTGCATTGGTCTGCAAAGCAGGAGGACACTAACAGCTAAAATACAGGTAGGTCACATACAATAAAAACCATTATGATGATAGAGGCTCTGGGTCAACATTTTCCCTTGTGTCAGACACATATGGACACACACATGACACCATTTGACCACCTCCAGTACCAAACAGTTCTTCTTGGTTGGAAAACACACTTCCACCCCAGTGTCCTGGCAGTCTGGCCATATTAGGTACAGCCACATACTCATGCCATTCAGTACCTGGTTTCATCCCAGTTAGAAATGGGGTCTTTGGTTGGCAGTCAGGTTATCCCCTGTCCAAGCAAGGACCCTTTCTTTAGTCAGGATAAGTCACACACAATCCAAATTATCCTGTGCACACCCTCTGGTATCTTGGCACTGATCATTCAGGCTTAACTTAGAAGGCAATGTGTAAAGTATTTGTACAATAAATAATGCAATAACACAATATAGCACCACAAAAACATACCCCAGTGTTTAGAAAAATATATAATATTTATCTGATAAGATGCAGGTCAAAACAATAAAAATGCTATAAGATTATGTTGAGATATCACTGTAAAAGTGATATAAAGTGTCTTTAGTCTTTTACAAGCAATAAGGCCCTAATTCTGAGTCTGACGGGCGGCGGAGGCCGCCCGCCAGACTTCCCCCCTCCGAAATACCGCTCCGCGGTCGAAAGACCGCGGAGGGTATTCCGAGTTTTCCCCTGGGCTGGCGGGCGGTCTTCGCAAGACCGCCCGCCAGCCCAGGGGAAAACTCCCTTCCCACGATGACGCCGGCTCGTAATAGAGCCGGCGGAGTGGGAAGGTGCGACGGGTGCAGTTGCACCCGTCGCGTATTTCAGTGTCTGCTTTGCAGACACTGAAATACTTTTAGGGGCCCTCTTACGGGGGCCCCTGCCATGCCCATGCCATAGGCATGGGCACGGCAGGGGCCCCCAGGGGCCCCGCGACTCCCCCTCCCGCCATCCGGTTCCCGGCGGGAGAACCGCCAGGAACTGGATGGCGGGAGGGGGAGTCGGAATCCTCCATGGCTGCGGAGCGCGCTCCGCAGCCATGGAGGATTCCTACGAGCGGCGGAAAGTCAGCGGGAGACCGCTGGCTTTCCGCGTCTGACCGCGGCTAAACCGCCGCGGTCAGAATGCTCGTAGGAGCACCGCCAGCCTGTTGGCGGTGCTCCCGTGGTCGGTGGCCCTGGCGGCCACCGACCGCCAGGGTCGGAATGACCCGCTAAATGTCTCTTTCAAGCACAAAGTACCTGGTTCACGTTTAAAATCTCTGCAGGGAACCGCAGAGCAGGAGATGCATGGAGAACAGGGAGGTGTGCGTCGATTTCTCAGGCCACACATGGCGATGCGTTGTTTAGTTTTCACGCAGAGACAGCTGTGCGACGATTTCTGGCACTCGGTCGTGGATCCTCTATGGGTTGTGGGGTTTTCGGATGCCCCGGGGATTTCCGGCGCTGAAAGGATGAAGTCACAGGGGCTGCGTTGATCCGGTGGGCCTTGCATGGAAATTTCTACTGCACGGCAGACGCTGCGTCGATTCCTCCCTGGAGGTCGGGCTGCGTCATGCTGGCTCAGCTCTGTATCAATCCTGTGGGCAGTGCGTTGAATTCCCAGTCACTACGCTCATGCTGCATCGACCTTCTCATTGCGAAATCGGGCTGCGCCGTTCTGGTTCAGCGCGCAGTGAATTTTTCACAGCAATGCAGGCTGTGTGTCATTTCTGGCTGGCTGTGCATCGATTTTTGCCGCACAAGGAATCCTTCTTGTAGAGATGAAGGGCCATATTTATACTTTTTGATGCAAAACTGCGCTAACGCAGTTTTGCGTAAAAAAAATTAGCGCCGGCTAACGCCATTCTGAAGCGCCATGCGGGCGCCGTCTTTAATCAATGACGTTAGCCGGCGTTAGCCGCCGGCGCTGCCTGGTGTGCGTGTAAAAAAACGACGTACACCAGGCAGCGCCGGCGTAGGGGGATATGGGGCTTGGGCATCAAGAAATGGGGCAAGTCAGGTTGAGGCAATTTTTTCGCCTCAACCCGATTTGCGCCATTTTTTCCGACTCCCAACCCCCATAGAAATGACTCCTGTCTTAGCAAAGACAGGAGTCATGCCCCCTTGCCCAATGGCCATGCCCAGGGGACTTATGTCCCCTGGGCATGGTCATTAGGCATAGTGGCATGTAGGGGGGCACAAATCAGGCCCCCCTATGCCACAAAAAAAAAAGAAAAAAAACACTTACCTGAACTTACCTTAATGTCCCTGGGATGGGTCCCTCCAGCCTTGGGTGTCCTCCTGGGGTGGGTAAGGGTGACAGGGGGTGTCCCTGGGGGCATGGGAGGGCACCTCTGGGCTCCTTCAGAGCCCACAGGTCCCTTAACGCCTGCCTTTTGCAGGCGCTAAAAAACAGCGCAAAAGCGGGCGTACGTCATTTTTTTTGACCCGCCCACTCCCAGGAGTATAAATCCGACGCACATGCCTCGGAGTCGATTTTTTAGACGTGAACGCCTACCTTGCATCTCATTAACGCAAAGTAGGTGTCCACTCTAAAAACTGATGCAAACTCCATGGACTTTGGCGCTAGACGCGTCTAACGCCAAAGTATAAATATGGAGTTAGTTTTGCGTCGAAATTGCGTCAAAAAAAACGACGCAATTCCGGCGCAAACGGAGTATAAATATGCCCCGAAGTGTTTTTGGTCCTGAGACTTCAGGGAACAGGAGGCAAGGTATATCCAAGCTCTTGGAGAACACTTCTCACCACAGCCAGGGAGCAGCAAGGCAGCAGGGCAACAGCAAGGCAGCTGTCCTTCACAGACAGCAGTCAGGTGAGTCCTTTGGGCAGCCAGGCAGTTCTTCTTGGCAGGGTGCAAGTTCTTGTTCAGGTTCTCTTCTCCAGGATGTGTCTCAGTTGGTAGGGGCAGAGGCCCTGTTTAAATACCCAAATGTGCCTTTGAAGTCGGGGAGACCTCAAAGAGTGGCTTAAAAGTGCACAAGGTCCCCTTTCAGTTCAATCCTGTCTGCCAGGGTCCCAGTAGGGGGTGTGGCAGTCCTTTGTGTGAGGGCAGGATACTGTCCTTTGACATGCAAGTGTCAGGCCCTCCACCCTCCCAGCCCAGGAAGACACATTCAAAATGCAGATGTATGCAAGTGATGCTGAGCATCCTGTGTTTGGGGTGTGTCTGAGTGAATGCACAAGGGAGCTGTCAACTGAACCTAGCCAGAAGTGGATTGTAAGGCACAGAAGGATTTAAGTGCAGAGAAATGCTCACTTTCTAAAAGTGGCATTTCTAAAATAGTAATATTAAATCCAACTTCACCAGTCAGCAGGGTTTTATATCACTATCCTGGTCATACTAAATATGACCTTCCTACTCCTTTCAGATCAGCAGCTATCACCCAAACAGTATTTGAGGGTAGCCCTGATGTTAGCCTATGAAGGGAGCAGGCCTCACAGCAGTGTAAAAACAAATTTAGGAGTTTTACACTACCAGGACATGTGAACTGCACAGGTATATGTCCTGCCTTTTGGCTGCACAGCACCATGTCCTATGAATTACCTAGGGCACACCTTAGGGTGACTTATTTGCAGGAAAATGGGAGTGTTTAGGCTTGGCAAGTACTTGTAAATACCAAGTTGACTTAGCAGTGAAACTGCACACACTGGCCTTGCAATGGCAGGCCCGAGACAAGGTTAAGGAGCTACTTAAGTGGGTGGCACAATCAGTGCTGCAAGGCCACTAGTAGCATTTAATCTTCAGGCCCTGGGCACATATAGTGCACTTTACTAGGGACTTATAAGTAAATTAAATAATCTATTTGGGTATGATCCAATGTTACCTTGTTTAAAGGCAGAGAGAAATGCACTTTAGCACTGGTTAGCAGGGGTAAAGTGTGCAGAGTCTTAAAACCAGCAAAAACAGTATCTAAAAAGTGTAGGGAGGCAGGCAAAATGTTAGTGGTGACCACCCTAAAGCTATCAGGTCTAACAATCCTTGTTCACTTCTCATGTCTACCTGCAAATCCCATCTGCCTCTGACACTGCCTGTGACTTGCCAATGATGAAGCACCTAACTGAAATGCAGCAGATCTGTGATTGACGGAGATGAGGGATAGGACATAGTTGTAAACATACATCAATTCTGACAAGTTATTTTCACAAGTGTGACTTTGCACGTGCAGTAACAATAAAGGGCACAGCATAACATTCTGTTCTGTATACAATACTAAATTACATACTGCATGCACAACTGAGTAATTGGCATTGGAGATACCTAAGCTCTCGTGGATGATGCTAGATAAGAGGTGACATGCCAGCCATCAATCATATGCTACAAAATGTAATCTCACCATCAAGAAGACATCCTGTACCTTGAGTCAGTTGAAGTGCTAATTGATGAGATCTGCCCTGCGGTCTCCAGCTTCATTTTTATCTGGCTCATCATCACTTGGCAAATCTGCATTTCCACCCACAGGTTCTGATGGCTTCCCCTCATCTGGTATGAATGGTATCTGACGTCTCAGGGCAAGGTTGCGGAGCATGCAACAGGCAACAATTATTTGACATACCTTGTTGGGTGAGTAGATGAGGGCTCCTCCAGATACATCCAGGCAGTGAAATCTTGCTTTCAGGAGCCCAAAAGTCCTCTCAGCGACACACCTTGTCCTTCCATGGGCCTCATTGCAGCGGACTTCCCCTGGCAATGTTGGGTACCTCACTGGTGTCAACAACCTAGGACGGTTTGGATGGCCTGAGTCCCCTGTAAGGAATAGGTATGACAACACAAACATATATCTGGGACACGCAAATTTGTGATAGCAAGAGAGAAACATAGCAAACACACATCTCAAATGTGACTTATCAACCAGCCAGGCCCTCTCTATGTGAAGTCGTGTCATCAGTGGTGGGAAAATGCTGTCATGCAAAATGAAGGAATCATGGACTGATCCTGGGTACATTGCACACACTTGTGAAATGCACTGATCTGCCAAACACACCACTTGGACATTGATGGCGTAGTCGTGTTTCCTGTTCCTGTATACCTGTTCATTGGAACTGGGGGAGCCAAGGCAACAATGGTTCCATGTATTGCTCCAAACCATGTTGAATGTGTCCCATTGCACAAAACCCTGCCTTCATATAGACCAAATCTGCACATTGGGGAAACCTGATGTAGCTGTCCAGGTGTTTCAACAATGGACACAGGATATCTTTCACAAATAGACTGAACATGGGCTGAGACATCCCTGCAGTTAGGGTCACTGTATTTTGAAAGGATCCAGTGGGCAGGAAGTGTAGCACTGAAATGACTTGAATGATGGGGGATATGCTATTGGGATTGCGAATGAGAGGCATCAGCTTTGGCTCCAACTGATAGCAATGGTCCATGATTGCCTATTCAGGTGATAGATCAGTATAATATGTCGGTCCTTCATGGTGTGCAGATCTACTAGTGGCCGGTACAATGGAAGTAGTCTTCCTCTTGTCATACCAAGGGTACCTATGTGGAAAAACAAATAGATTGTAGGTGACTCTTACAATGCACACAATATGAATATAATCATATACAAGGCAGACATATCTGCTGTCGATGTCAGAGACAACATATGACATTTGAAGTACTGGATTTTACCATGCATGCTGTGTCACTCCCCTTGCTTCAAATTCTCTGAAACCTCTAATGTACTATACATGCATACTTATCTGTGACTGTCAGTGTTTGATAGACTAACCTAGTGCACATGTGAAACATACTTTTTGTACCTATGCTACCTTACCAATGTACATAGGATGTAGAGAATAATTATACATTTTCATTTCCACCATTCCCTCTGTCACACAGCACTTACTACTCACATGCACAATTAGACTACTAAACATGAAGGCAGCACTCACTGATATTTTGCACAATATAGGACACCATCAATGATGCAGATTCCCATACTTTTCCATACATATAATTGCATAAAAATGTCAGCAGCCTGACCTTGTGTACTGGAAATGAGGAAGTGACCTCACTCCACTGATGAAAGTCGACATGGCGGTAGGCAGTTACAACAGCGGTAGACATTGCCATTAGAACACATCACTGCCTTTGGCAGACTTGGCCCAATCAGGATGTCCACTGGCTGTGATGGTCCTGTATGAGGCAGACTACACCACAATTTTCTGCAGTATTGCTCACTTGACTCCTGACACAGCTGCCAGCAAGACCTCCACTACCTGAACTGCAGTGTACTGCCTCTGGGAGCTATCATGCCACGTCCTGCAGGTGACAACACCTAAGCCTTCACCCCAGAGTAGCGGGACATGCTTATTGAGGAGGTCCTACCCCTGTATTGGCACCTAGATGCTTCACCAGAGGAGCAGGCAAGTCCAGTGGTATACCTCTGTGTGAAAGTTGGAGTGTATGATGGTGTAGATAAAATTTGTGAATTAGTGAAGGTTTCACAACTCATGTCCAGGTATATGAAAATGTGTACATGTGCATAGGCAAACATACAGTAGTGTCACAGGGTAGATGGTATGTAGTGTAACTTCATTCACACACAGCATAGGCAGCAATGATGTAGTGAGATGTATTTCTATAGACACTCCATGTTAAGGACAATCATGTGTGCTGGTCACGTCTGTGTAGTCAATTCCAGGTAGTGATCATGCATGTTGTATGGGAAACTTCATACATGGGCTGCCTGCAGATGTTAAATTGTGCATGTGTTTGAACTTAGAGGATGGGAATGTTTGCCTCCTTGCTATCACTAAAGTGTTTTGACCACTTGTGTTGGTATGGTGCATGTGGACATGACTTTCTCCTTTTGTCTGTGTATCCATGCAGGTCAACACCGATCAAAAAAAGGGAATCTGACATGCTGTCATCAAGCAAGTGCGGACCCTGGGGGTCCACAGCTGGCATAGCACCCACTGTAGGAAACACTGGGAGGACCTGAGATGCTGGGCCTGTAAGACTGTGGAGGCCCAGCCGGGGATGTCCTCCCAATGAGGGAGGAGTACCTGTCAGATCTTGACCCCCCCTAATGACCAGCATTTTGGCAGTGGCCTACTTTGAGGTGGATGGGTGTTTGAGGGCAAAACAGCAGCCACAAGGGGGTAAGTACTGACTACAGACATTTAAATCCTTCTGCCAGTTCAGTGTCTGATGTATAAGTACTATAACTGTAACAATGTGGTAAGTGCTAAAAGCAGAGGGTCTCCTAGGAACACATAGAAGTACAGTTGGTACCTTTGATACACAGGTGTGGACATGGTATTGTGTATAGGGAAATATAACTCATCTATGTTAAGCCTATTGTATGACAGCATGTGGTGATACACATGTGAATGTGTCATATGTGTACCTCTACATTGCCATACATATGTGTAACCTATTGTGTAATCCTTCCCACCTGTTGATCCATACTCCAGAGAGCCTGTTGGTAAGCTGTCCCGCTCTTTGATCTCAGTCCATTCCTATTCCATTAGATCTAGCTCTACGTGCAACATAAGGTCTGACATTTGAGAAACAGGCCAAATACTCCTGAGTTGTGAAACAGATGTCAACTTCATGCAAGGGTGTTATCTCATTCTGATAGTTAACATGGCATTACCTGCTGCACTTACTCAGATGGGTGAGGAGGTGTCCCCATTGTTAAGTGTGGACTGTACTTTGGCAAATGTGATATTTGATCAGAGTACACATCCTACATGATGGTGGTAATTATATATTCCTAGTGCAAGACATATCATGGACATGTGAGTTAAGACTAGCTGTACTATGTATGTGGTATTGAGAAGGTAAGTGGCTAGCCTGCTATTCATTTAACCAATGTATTTTCCCCATCCTACACAGGGCATGTCATCTCCTATATAGGTATAACATCCACTGTATTTTGGCAAATTATTGTGCACATTGGTACTTCCTACCATTGTTAAGATTTAATGTATAGGTTTGGCATATTTACTTTTGCTATTCTGAATATGTTTAGGAGATTTTAGTATGGATAAGAAATGTTAACAATGACTACATAGTGTTACTGGTGTTGTAGTTGACAGTTGCATGTTGATTGAATGGGAAATGTTGTCAGTCAAACTGTTGGACTGTAGATGTATGCGTCAATCATGATTACTGTAGATGTGGTTTATGTCAGTGTAACAGTACTCCAAAGATGTAAGGTGACTCATGTCTGAAGTGTTGATAGTGATGTTGGCAATTTGATGAGGTCTTCTTGAAGTTGCAACTCAGCATAATTAGTGAAATTGTATGTGGCTTTCATGCACACAACAGGTGTCCATCATATTGAAGGTGTTGGCATGCTTCCTGTGACTGTCTGTAGGTGTGTCCTATGTGCTAAGTAGATCCTCTATTGTTGTACAAGACTTTATTTTCTATGCGAGAATGACAAAGATGAGTAGGTCCTGATTGAATGTACAATCCTTTGCAAAAACACAGTTAATACATGTGTTGGAGAAATGGTCTGGGAGTCTATCATGCTTCGAACTTGGATATGCCAAATGCTGTTGATGCATCTGAGTCATTTGCCATTGGGAATGTTTTAGGCACAGTTACATTTTAGAGATGTCATAGTTAAGCAACATGCTGAGTAGAAATTGGATTGTGATGAGGTGACTTTCACTGAACATGACATCTAGCAATGGACCGAGCAAGTATATATTTGGAGTAGTTATGAATTTGATATCAAAATGAAGACTGATTTCCATTAATGGCTTGTTGCTGAACAGTGATGATGTATTGAGGGACATACTTATTATGTTGGCAAATCATCTTGTGCAGGAATAGTGTGTGTTTTAGATGTACTGATAGGATGGTGAGGTAGTCAGATAGTAGGCTCATGTTGGGTGTTTTCAGATAGGATTGTGAGATGTATGTTGTTGTGACATGATGTTGGCTAAAAGTCTTTACTATGTGGGGGTGTTTTACACATAAATGTGATGTCACTGTTGAGTATGGTGTAATGTATGTGTATGTTAAAATGTGATGACCCTACCTCTCCCTCTGTTCCTCCGCATCAGCATTGGCAGTTGAAGGAGCCAGAATACAGCCGATTGGGGAAGCTAATGGCCATGTTTCCTGGAGTGCTAATATCACTGTCATGGAGGGACCCACTGGCCCGGAGGGAGAGGGGAGTGCCATGGGCATGACAGGACCCAGTTCTTCATCATCAGAATCTTCCTCCAGTGGACACTCTCTGGCGGTGGTGGACCTATCTGGGACCATCCCAGTAACATCTAAGTCTGCCACCTCCCTTACTACCACCTCCTTCCCTGTAGTCCCCCCACCCAGTTTGCCGTGTCCACTCACCTAAGAGGGTGGGTGCCTCCTTTGACACAGGCACCTCTGCCCCTGACACTCAGTGAGGGGGCTATTGACCTACTTAGGTTCATGTCTTTGGGTCAGTCAACCATTGTGAATACCATCTAGGGACTGGCAACTCAAGTCCAACAGAGTAATGCGTTCCTGGAGGGCATTCACTCTGCACTGGCTGACCTACAGAAATCCTTTCAGGCTTTGGCCTCCACACTGATGGCAGCCAGTCACTCTTTGTCTCCTGTCCCTCCCCTCATCTACCTCTTCCCAATCCCAAAACCCTCTTCCCGGACTCAGCTAAAGCACACAGACAGACAGGCATGTATCCACCTCAAAATCCAGGGGTAGCTCAGACAAACACAATCACCACAATACACACCACCGGCATGCACACAAGCAACACTCAGATGCACACCCAGCAACAGTCACAACCTGCACTGACACCCCCACCATCCCCAACATCACTGAAAGCACACCTGACGCACCTGCTGAGACTACACCAATATTCCCTGATCCAGCCTAGTATGGAGGTGTTCATGGCTGACATTAGATGTGTGTCTGTTTGCGTGTGTGTGTGTGCTGCTTGGGTTACCTGTGCTGTTTAGCCAGTATGTGAGGTTGTGTGTAGTGCTTTTGTCTGAAAGTGATAAGGAGTGTGTTGTGTGTTGGACATTTGTGTGTTCAAGATTTTTTGTGGTCTTCGTATTCAGTGTTGTTAGTGTTGAGATGTGTTTGTTGGCGTGTTGTGTGGCTTTGTGTGCTTTGACTGTGTGCATGTGCATTTGGTATGTGTTGGACTATTTTTCCTTTGCAGGATCATCTCCAATCTTTTTGCCTCCTGCCTCCTATTTTTTTCCTGACCTGTTGTTGGCTTTAGGACTCTGGGCACTGTACCACTGCTAACCAGTGCTAAAGTGCATATGCTCTCTGTGCAAATTGTATTGTTGATTGGTTTATCCATTATTGGCATATTTGATTTACTGTTAAGTCCCTAGTACAGTGCACTAAAGGTGCCCAGGGCCTGTAACTCAAATGCTACTAGTGGGCCTGCAGTACTGGTTGTGCCACCCACATGAGTAGCCCTGTAATCATGTCTCAGACCTGTCACTGCAGTGTCTGTGTGTGCAGTTTTAAACTGCCAATTCGACTTGGCAAGTGTACCCACTTGCCAGGCCTAAACCTTCCATTTTCCTACATGTAAGGCACCCCTAAGGTACGCCATAGATAGCCCCATGGGCAGGGTGCAGTGTATGTTGAAGGGAGGACATATGCTTATTTGGTTTATATGTCCTAACAGTGAAATACTGCCAAATTCAGTTTTCACTGTTGTAAGATTGTAAGACCTATCCCTCTCATAGGTTAACATGGGGGCTACCTTTTTAAAAATAATAAAAGCGTAGATTCCCTTTGGGAGTAGATAGACATATGGAGTTTGGGGTCTCTAAGCTCACAATGTAAAAATGCATCTTTAAGTAAAGTTAATTTTAAGATTGTGTGTTTGAAAATGCCACTTTTAGAAAGTGGGCATTTTCTTGCTTAAACCATCCTGTGACTCTGCCTGTTTGTGGATTCCCCTTCTGGGTTAGTTTGTCAGTTGAGCTGTTTGCACCTCTCTCTAGACAGTGACACAAAGGGAGCTGAGATGTAGCCTGCATATCCTGATGAGCCAGAGCCATCTGTGCTAGGAGGGAGGGGAGAAGTGGTCACTTACACCTGAAATGGCTGTGCCTGCCCTCACACAATGCAGTCTCCAACCCCCTGGTGTGTGTCTGGGGCCTGGCCTGGGCAAGGCAGGGTTTCACAAACAAGAGAGACTTTCATTTGAAGTAAGCCTGCTTCAAAGGCAAAAATGTGTATAAGAAGGGCACCCAAAACCACAGACTTTAGATCACTTCTGGACATCAAGAGGAACCTCTGCCTGGAGAAGAGCTGAAGAGAAGTGCTGCCCTGCCTGGGACTGTGCTTCGTGGAGCTATCCTGCAGTTGCTGCTTCTGCCTGTACAAGGGGACAAAGACTGGACTTTGTGTTGCATTCCTGCTTGTGAAGAAATCTCCAAGGGCTTGTCCTGAGATTCCTCCTGTTGTTGAAGTCTCAAGGCCATCAAAGACTTCTCGTGCCAGCACCTGGACTTTCTGATGATACTGGTGCCCTAACCTGTTCCTGGGGCCTTGACAGGTGAAGCTGGCAGACCAAGATTGAAAATCCAGGCAAAGACCGCCGTGCGGGGAAAAATATTGCTGCACCTTCCGAGACACGGGTGAAAAAACGATGCGCCGCTGTCTTCGGGGCAGAAATCAATGCTGGAGAAATGACACGCAACACCCGCTAATGGAGGCGTGTAAAGTCGCAGCCCACATAGCGCGGTTTTGCTGATACCGTGCAGCTGGATTTCTGACGCAAACGTTGCTCGGTGCAGAGAAATGGCACAAAGCCTGCCCAGACCCGTGTGCTTGCCAGGATCGGCAAATCGCTAACGTTTTCCAATGCACACTCACTCTTGCATGTTATTTTTATGCTACCCAGGTAGTTTTCAGCGCTAACAGTGTTTTTACTGTCTTCTCAAGGATTTAATACTCTTGTGCTTTTAAAATTAGTAACTTGACTTGTGTATGTTGGATTTTTGTCGTCTTGGTCTTGTTTTGTTTAGATAAACATTTTCTATTTTTCTAAACCTGTGTTGTGTCATTTTGTAGTGTTTTCACTGGGGTACTGTGTGTGTTGGCAAAATACTTTACACCTAGACTCTGAAGTTTAGCCTGCCTGCTTGTGCCAAGCTACCAAGGGGGTGAGCGGGGGTTAACTGAGGGTGATTCTTCTTTATCCTGACTAGAGTGAGGGTCCTAGCTTGGACAGGGGGTAACCTGACTGGCAACAAAGTACCCATTTCTATCAGTATGTTAGATATGATGTTCAGTATAAGTCGTTCAGTAAGTAGTATGGTTGTGTATTTGTGGGAATTTTTGCCTCTTGGTGTTACGTTGTGATGTATATGTGATGTGTCCCTGGGTAGTGTCCCCTGTGGGCCCTGCCATGAGATTGGAGTTGTGTGTTTGTGTTGTGGTTTTGAAAGTTGTGGTGATGTGGGGTACTATGTGGGTGTAGGCCTTTGCAGTATTTGCGTGTGTACTTGTGTGCATTTGTGATGTGAGTTTGTGTGTGTTTTTGTGTTGGCCATAGCGTGGTTATTGTGTATATGCAAGTGTGTGGCTTTATGTGAGTGTGCATGTTCGTGTGCTGTTATGTGTGAGTATCACCTTCACACCCCCTTCCCGAATGTATGTTGTGTGAGTTTACAAAAATGACAATATACAACAGTACCAGGTAAGCACTCATGGTTGCTGTCATTGTCATCACCGCAGATGCCAGAGTCGTTGTGCAAGCAGGAGCAAAGTGAAGATGTGCAGTTCAGATTCTATCGCAGCTATGAACGAGTGTGGCTTCTTGAAGGTGAGTGTCTTCTTTTATGCAGTTGGTTTCTGCCTAGGTCTCCATGGTGGTGCGACCGTGGCAGGAACCTTGGTGGTTTGTAACCTTGTAATCTTTCCAGCGGAAACATGGTCTACACTGGACAGCATGTGCCTACCGTTGTCCGTGGCAGTCTGACAGCAGTGGTGGTGCCAGTGTTGCCCTGGCTGTATTTTGTTGTGAATCCCGCCATAATCATAATTTGGCGGTCTTCTCCTCCAGCCTATTGCCATTACGATTGCCACTGCCAACATGGCGGTCCCGAGACCGCCAAACTCATAATGAGGTCCAGTGTCTTTGAAGTGCCATTTTCAGAATTGTAGCTTAAAACATGATTTTACCATAAATTAGGATTTCAAATTAGGATTTTGGAGACATCTAACTTGAAGGGGGTATCTCTTCTTGTTTGGAAATTACACTTATAAAATGTAATAAGACAAGTCCAATGTTAGCTGACATTGACGCTAGACCTGTCTAGCGTAAAAAAGATGGAGTTCATTTTAAGGATGCATGAAACCGCCTTGCGTCAATGAGATGCAAGGTAGGCATTCCCATCCAAAAAATGACTCAAACATCCTAGCGTCATATTTATCCAACAGGGCAAAAATGACGCATGGGTGGGAGGCGGTCCCGAAAAATTACACTAAGCCCGATTTGCACCAGATTTTAACACCTGGGTAAGGGCAGGCATTAAAATGAGGCAAACATACCACTACTTAAGGAAAACACACAGAAGCAAAATCATTGCTCAATAAGGACAACATGGAGGTGCTACTGATGCATCTTGCAAGATGACGCAGACCACAGGACCAACAGCAATAGCCAATGCCACCCCAATGTGGCCCCCACAGGCATCGCAGAAGTCAGGAGTGGGTCTTCAGGACCAGAACAACCCTCCAGTGCCTCAGGGAACAGGACATCATCCAGAGGTACTGACTCAACTGACAAGCCATCCAGCAGCTGCTGTGCCAAATTGAGCCACATATAACAGCCAGCCTGCAGACACCACACAATATACCACAGTTGACCAAGCTGCTAGCTGTCCTGCATATGTTGTCTGGCTCCTTCCATACAACGGGTGCCCTGGTCGCTGGGGTATCACAGCCCTCATTCTCCACCTTCCTTCCCAAGGTCCTAAATGCCATCATCTCCCTCACACCCTGCCACATCAGCCTCCCCAAAACCCAGCAGAATCAGCAGGAGATCAAACAGGGGTTTTAGCAAATACATGGCTTCCCACATGTGTTTGGTGCAATTGGCTGCACCCATGTCTGGATTGTACCACCTGCAGCAACAGAGCATCTATATCAGAACAGAAAGCACACCCACTTTATAAATGTGCAAGCCCTAGTTGACCACCAGGGACTGTTTACCAACATCTTGGCCAAGTATCCTGGGAGTGTACATGATTTCTTCATCTTTTGCCACAGCACCATCAATCAGCACTTCCAGGACGGATGATATGGCACTGGCCTTCTTGTTGGTAAGTCCATAAACCTAGCAATATACACATGGCACAGCAACCCTGTAGGACACACAATACATACACTACGACATTGACACCTGGACAGGAACACACTGATGTGTGACACAGGTAGTTATGTTGTACACCCTGACACAATGGGATACACATCGATGGACAAATGACAACTGCCAATAACATTAGCTGCCACTCTAGAGCTACAAGGGACCAATGTCAAAGCACACAGTGACAATGAGATGGCCTGCACTGGAAGTACAACTTGGAAGATGAACCATTTACTATTACATTAGGCCACATAGTCAATCCGACACCCTCCCAAGCAATACGTACAATGGAAGGGGTGTGCAATGTGTGTTGCTGCAGGTCTAACACCATGAGACAAATACCATGATGATGTAGAATCACATGTAGGTGACACAGAAATACTGAGGCAGTCCCAACATCAGACATCCAGCCATGGATCATGACCCCATTCCCCACCCCAAGCACAGCAGCAAGGCGTGCCTATAGTGAAGAACACCGGAGGACTCACACCATTGTAGAAAGGACCTTTGGCATCCTGAAGTCCAGATTCAGGTGCCTGGACATCACAAGAGGCAGCCTCCTATATGCCTCACACATTGTGCGTAAAATAATACTTACATGTGCTATCCTGCACAACATTTGTGTGAGGAGGAACATCCCCTATATGAGCCTGAGCAAGAACTGCCTGAGGAGGAGGAGGAGGATGGTACCAGGGAAAATTAGAGGGAACATCAAAACACAGCTGCAGGAAGGCGCTGCAGACAGCAAATTGTTCAAAACCTTTTTCACCACTAGCCACTCGAAACACCTTGTTAGGATATGTAATTAAACACCTTACTTTATCACACAATCCTGCTCTGGTTACTTATTTCTGCATCACATGTTCTTTAGGAATGTGAGTATTACCTCAGGGAGCATGTCACAAAGACAAATCTGACTACTTCTGATGCAACATCACATGTAATGCGTATGATTGTACCGCAAACATCACACACATATAAAAAATACTCATCTTTTGAATTTCACATATGAAGGAAAAAATCATAGGACCACAGCATATGACACACATCCATGTTGCCACCTTGGTCTAGTGTAGCATATGACACACAACCATGACATCTCCAATCATAAGGTAAATAAGCGCATCATGAGGCAGTAGATGTGAAATATCAGTGGTAACAGGAATGTATGAACAGAACCCTGACATTAGTAAGTGTGAAATTTCTATCTATGCAAGGAGCTTGTGTGACAAGAGGAGCATCATTTCTGAAAAAGGAGAGAATGAGTGTCCCAGGCAAGACAAGCAATGTTCACAACAGATGCCCTGCGCAGTCCATCCCTGGAAATAAGTCCTGCCACTGCCATGTGTTAAGTCTCTGCCCTCCCATCTCTAGGGGGGCACTGTAAATGGACTATCTGTACCCTGAAAATCATCCTTAGCACTCACCCAGACTCCCTTTCTGACTTCTGTTTGCTTCCCTTTTCCATATGGCATACTATAGAAGAACTACATTAGCCTGAATGGATTTCAGGTCCCATAATGCACTGCTTGGTAGTTGATAAGACCTGTAATCTTCTGTCTATTGCTTCCTATGGGAAATGTCCAGTTGTCCCTTTATATTGGATTCTCTCCTCCAGGACTTGTGAGAGACTGAAGCAGCACACACCTGTGACCTCTCTTGTGCAGCCCAGCCATGTGACTCTGCCCTGGCCTTGCTGCTGCCTGGAACTGCTTAGAATCTGCCATTCCCTGAAGCTCCTCGTCGTGTATTGGAGTACGATTCCTTTGTGTTCCAGACCCCTTGTCGGACTGTGTTACAGTCCTGATTCAGCATGAACCTGCTTTCTGTTTACCCAGTGCTGTTCCTGTATGTTCCAGTCAGACTCTGCTCTGTGTTTCTCAGCTTTGTTCATGTTTGTTTCTGCCAGAGCCTGCTTTATGTTACCCAGACCTGTTCCAGCCTTTGCGTCAACCTCAGCCTGTTCCCTGTGCCTGGCTTTGCCTCCTAGTTGGTTCCCTAGCTTTCTCTTTCCTCTTGGGGTATCTTGTCTGGTAAGTGTCCTCACTGGTCTAGAAGTGTTTTACTTTGTATTTGGTCTGGCACCTGGATTCCAGGAGGCTTACCCAGCCCCCATCCTTTGTCTAGTGTTGCAAGTAGTCATTAGTGCCTAACATTGACACTGTGCTATGTCTGTATTCCAGGAATTGTTACTGTGTCTCCAGCCCAACCAACAAGGGCTAGTCTTCTGTATGTAAGTACAATCCTTGTTTGTGCCCTAATGGTGCAGACACAGATTCACTTCTGCTGCCACCCTTCTATGGGGGTTTGTAGGAAAGTACCATCTTGCCTGGCATGTTACCCCCATATTTCACTGTATATATGTTGTTTTAGTCTATGTGTCACTGGGACCCTGCCAGGCAGGGCCCCAGTGCTCATAAGTATGTGGCCTGTATGTGTTCCCTGTGTGATGACTAACTGTCTCACTGAGGATCTGCTAACCAGAACCTCAGTGGTTATGCTTTCTCTGCTTTCTAAATTGTCACTAACAGGCTAGTGACCAATTTCACCAATTCACATTGGCATACTGGAACACTCTTACAATTCCCTAATATATGGTACTGAGGTACCCAGGGTATTGGGGTTCCAGGAGATCCCTATGGGCTGCAGCATTTCTTTTGCCACCCATAGGGAGATCTGACAATTCTTACACAGGCCTGCCAGTGCAGCCTGAGTGAAATAACGTCCACGTTATTTCACAGCCATTTACCACTGCACTTAAGTAACTTATAAGTCACCTATATGTCTAACCTTCACCTAGTGAAGGTTGGGTGCAAAGTAACTTAGTGTGTGGGCACCCTGGCACTAGCCAAGGTGCCCTCACATCGTTCAGGGCAAATTCCCAGGACTTTGTGAGTGCGCGAACACCATTACACTCGTGCACTGTACATAGGTCACTACCTATGTACAGCGTCACAATGGTAACTCCGAACATGGCGATGTAATATGTCTAGGAGCAGGGAATTGTCACTCCAAAGCCATTCTGGCATTGGGGGGACAATTCCATGATCCCCCGGGTCTCTAGCACAGAACCCGGGTACTGCCAAACTGCCTTTCCGGGGTTTTCACTGCAGCTGCTGCTGCTGCCAACCCCTCAGACAGGTTTCTGCCCTCCTGGGGTCCAGGCAGGCCTGGCCCAGGAAGGCAGAACAAAGGACTTCCTCTGAGAGAGGGTGTTACACCCTCTCCCTTTGGAAATAGGTGTCAGGGCTGGGGAGGAGTAGCCTCCCCCAGCCTCTGGAAATGCTTTGATGGGCACAGATGGTGCCCATCTCTGCATAAGCCAGTCTACACCGGTTCAGGGATCCCTCAGCCATGCTCTGGCGTGAAACTGGACAAAGGAAAAGGGAGTGACCACTCCCCTGACCTGCACCTCCTAGGGGAGGTGCCCAGAGCTCCTCCAGCGTGCCTCAGACCTCTGCCATCTTGGATTCAGAGGTCTGCTGGCACACTGGACTGATCTGAGTGGCCAGGGCCAGCAGGTGACGTCAGAGACTCCTTCTAATAGGCTATTACCTTTCTTACTAGCCTATCCTCCTTCCTAGGTAGCCAAACCTCCTTTTCTGGCTATTTAGGGTCTCTGCTTTGGGGAACTCCTCAGATACCGAATGCAAGAGCTCACCAGAGTTCCTCTGCATCTCCCTCTTCACCTTCTGCCAAAGGATCAACCTCTGACTGCTCAGGACGCCTTCAAAACCGCAACAAAGTAGCAAAGATGACTACTGCAACCTTGTATCGCTTCATCCTGCCGGCTTTTTCGCCTGTTTCCTGGTGGTGCATGCTCTGGGGGTAGCCTGACTCCTTCTTGAACCAGGAGCTCTGAAGAAATCTCCCGTGGGTCGACGGAATCTTCCCCCTGCAACCGCAGGCAACAAAAGACTGCATCACCGGTCCTCTGGGTCCCCTTTCAGCACGACGAGCAACTCTGTCCCAGTGACTCCCACAGTCCAGTGACTCTTCAGTCCAAGTTTGGTGGAGGTAAGTCCGTGCCTCCCCACGCTAGTCTGCATTGCTGGGTACCACATGATTTGCAGATGCTCTGGCTCCTGTGCACTCTTCCAGGATTTCCTTCATGCACTGCCAAGCCTGGGTCCCTGACACTCTAACCTGTAGTACACAAGCTTCTGAGTTGTCCTCCGGCGTCGTGGGACTCCCTTTTGTGACTTCGGGTGGACTCTGGTTCACTCCTCTTCTAAGTGCCTGTTCCAGTACTTCTGCTGGTGCTGCCTGCTTCTGTGAGGGCTCACTGACTTGCTGGATGCCTCCTCTGTCTCCTCATCCAAGTGGCGACATCCTGGTCCCTCCTGGGCCACAGCAGCATCCAAAAACCATAACCGTGACCCTTGCAGCTAGCAAGGCTTGTTTGTGGTCTTTCTGCATGGGAATACCTCTGCAAGCTTCTTCACGACGTGGGACATCCATCCTCCAAAGGGGAAGTTCCTAGTTCTCTTCGTTCTTGCAGAACACAAAGCTTCTTCCATCTGGTGGCAGCTTCCTTACACCCTCAGCTGGCATTTCCTGGGCTCCTGCCCACTCTCAACACTGTCGCGATTCTTGGACTTGGTCTCCTTGTCTTACAGGTACTCAGGTCCGGAAATCCACTGTTGTTGCATTGCTGGTTTTGGTTTTCCTTGCAGAATCCCCCTATCACTACTTCTGTGCTCTCTGGGGGTTGTAGGTGCACTTTACACCTACCTTTCAGGGTCTTGGGGTGGGCTATTTTTCTAACCCTCACTGTTTTCTTACAGTCCCAGTGACCCTCTACAAGCTCACATAGGTTTGGTGTCCATTAGTAGTTCGCATTCCACTTTTGGAGTGTATGGTTTGTGTTGCCCCTATACCTATGTGCTCCTATTTCAATCTATTGTAACTTTACACTGCTTGCATTACTTCCTTTTGCTATTACTGCATATTTTTGGTATTGTGTACATATATCTTGTGTATATTTGGCATCCTCATAGTGAGGGTACTCACTGATATACTTTTAGCATATTGTCATAAAAATAAAGTACCTTTATTTTTAGTATATCTGTGTATTGTGTTTTCTTATGATGTTGTGCATATGACACCAGTGGTATAGTAGGAGCTTTGCATGTCTGCTAGTTCAGCCTAAGCTGCTCTGCTATAGCTACCTTCTATAAGCCTAAGCTGCTAGAAACACCTCTTCTACACTAATAAGGGATAACTGGACCTGGCACAAGGTGTAAGTACCTCTGGTACCCACTACAAGCCAGGCCAGCCTCCTACATTGGTTGTGCAGCGGTGGGATAAGTACTTGTAACTACTTACCACTTTGTCATTTTGTACTTTTCATAAGAGAAAAATATTCAAAACAAGTTCAGTGTATGTACACCTAACCAAAAAGTTTTGCTTTTCTTCTCTTACTCTATCTGCTAAGTGCTGAAAAGTATTTCTAAACTTTCTAAACGTTTCAAAAAGTTTCAAAAAGTGTTTTTTTACTGTTCTTTAAAAAGTCCTGAAACTTTTTCTCTCTTCTATCTGTCTCTAAACCTCCTTCTATCATGTCTGATGTAGGTACTGCTCTTAAATTAGTCAACACAACTTATGATAATTTAAATTTCAAGAGCCGAAGGAGTCTCTGCATTGATAGAGGTTTAGTGGTAGGAAAGAACCCTTCTAGAGAATTTCTGTCTAACATGCTCATTGAGAATGATAAGGCCCAAGGTGGCACTTCATCTGAAAAGTTAGTAGATAGCTCACACTCCGACTCAGGGGAGCCCCTTGAGGGAGGTGTACAGGGTTCTCTTCCAAATCTGCCCCTTAGCAGACCACCTAGCAATGTTGGTAGCAATAAGAGGCTCCCATCATAGTAGGGATGCTTTTGTTCCTGAAAGCCAGGTTGTTAGAGTGCAAACTGTTAGGGACAGGTCTCCCTCTCTAATTTCCTATATTTCCTCAGTGTCTAAAGATTCCCAACCCACCCACTGTGAAGACAACATGTTAGAAAGGGAACTCAAAAAGTTGAGAGTGGAAGAGACCAGGCTGAAGCTTAAACAGCAACAGTTGGCTCTAGACAGGGAATCCCTAGACCTGGAGAAAGAGAGACAGAGGTTGGGGTTTGGACCCCATGGTGGCAGCAGCAGTATTCCTGATAGTAATCCTGTGAGAGAGCATGATTCCAGGAATCTGCACAAGATAGTTCCCCCTTACAAGGAGGGGTATGACATTAACAAGTGATTTGCTGCACTTGAGAGGGCCTGTATGGTATGGGGGTTCCTCAAAGGCAGTGGGCTGCTATTCTATGGCTATCTTTAAATGGAAAGGGTAGGGATAGGCTCCTTACTGTTAGAGAAAGTGATGCCAATAATTTTGCAGTTTTGAAGGATGCACTCTTGCATGGATTTAGCTTAACCACTAAACAATACAGGATTAAGTTCAGAGACACCAGAAAAGAGTCCTCACAAGACTGGATAGACTTTGTTGACTGTTCAGTGAAGGCTTTGGAGGGGTGGTTACATGGCAGTAAAGTTTCTGACTATGAAAGCCTGTATAATCTTATTCTGAGAGAGCATATTCTGAATAACTGCGTGTCTGACTTGTTACACCAATATCTAGTGGACTCAGTTCTGACCTCTCCCCAAGAATTGGGAAAGAAGACAGACAAATGGGTCAGAACAAGAGTGAGCAGAAAAGTTCATACAGGAGGTGACAAGGATGGCAAGAAGAAGGATGGTAAGTCTTCTTACAAGGGTGGGGACAAATCTAAAAATGTGTCTTCATCGGGCCCACAAAAACACTCTGGTGGGGGTGGTGGGTCCAAATCCTCTTCAAATCAAATTAAAAAGCCTTGGTGTTATTTATGTAAGGTAAAAGGCCATTGGACAACTGATGCCAGTTGTCCAAAGAAAAACACCAAACCTCCCACTACCACAACCCCTACTGCAACCTCTAGTGACCCTAGTAATAGCAGTGGTGGTGGGAGGAAACCTACTAATAGCCAATCCAAGGGAGTAGCTGCGCTCACTTTTGGTAATTTAGTTGGGGTTGGTCTTGTTAGGGAGACCACAGAGGCTGTGCTAGTCTCTGAAGGTGCCATTGATTTGATTTGGTTGCTTGTCCCCTTAATATGGATAAGTACAAGCAACTTCCCCTAATAAATGGTGTTCTGGTTCAGGCCTACAGGGACACAGGTGCCAGTGTTACCATGGTAATAGAGAAACTGGTACACCCTGAACAACACCTACTTGGTCACCAGTACCAAGTGACAGACACTCATAACAACACTCTTATCCACCCCATGGCTGTTGTGAATCTCAACTGGGGGGGGGAGGGGTTACTGGTCCAAAGAAAGTTGTGGTTGCTTCAGATTTACCTGTAGACTGTCTACTAGGAAATGATTTAGAGACATCAGCTTGGACAGAAGTGGAGTTGGAGGCTCATGCAGCAATGCTGGGCATTCCTGGGCATATTTTTGCTTTGACAAGGGCTCAGGCCAAAAAGCAAAAAGGACAAGGTGACTTGGATCCTGGAACAATGGACCAAGTGCTCCCTAAAGCTAGGGGTAGCAAGGGTAAATCCCTACCCACTATCCCCCCCTCTACAGATGGATGATTCTCCTTCTGAGGAAGAAGAATTTCCTCCCTGTGCAGAACCTTCACCAGATGAGCTGGCAGCAGACACTGCTGAGCTTTTGGGTGGAGGGGGGCCTGCCAGGGAAGAGCTGAGTGTGGCACAGCAAACCTGTCCCACATTAGAGGGTCTCAGACAGCAAGCTGTCAAACAGCAAAATGGGGATGTCAGTGACTCACATAGAGTTTACTGGGAGGACAACCTCTCGTACACAGAGGCAAGGGACCCAAAACCTGGAGCAGCCAGGAGATTGGTCATTCCCTTGCAGTACAGAGAGTTCCTCCTAACTCTAGCACATGACATTCCTTTGGCTGGACATTTGGGTCAGATAAAAACATGGGAAAGGCTTGTCCCCCTGTTTCACTGGCCTAGGATGTCAGGGGACACAAAAGATTTTGATAAGTCTTGCGTGACCTGCCAAGCCTGTGGCAAGACTGGTGGCACTCCAAAGGCACCGCTTATTCCACTGCCTGTGGTTGGGGTTCCCTTTGAAAGGGTAGGGGTTGACATAGTTGGCCCCCTTGACCCTCCTACTGCTTCAGGCAATAGGTTTATCTTGGTGGTAGTGGACCATGCCACAAGATATCCTGAAGCAATTCCTCTAAGGACCACTACAGCACCTGCAGTGGCAAAAGCCCTCCTGGGAATCTTTTCCAGGGTGGGTTTTCCAAAAGAGGTTGTATCAGACAGGGGTAGCAACTTTATGTCTGCATACTTGAAGGCTATGTGGAAGGAATGTGGTGTAACATACAAATTCACCACACCTTATCATCCACAAACAAATGGACTGGTAGAGAGGTTTAATAAAACTCTCAAAGGAATGATAATTGGACTCCCTGAAAAACTCAGGAGGAGATGGGATGTCCTGTTACCTTGCCTCCTTTTTGCTTACAGGGAGGTACCCCAGAAAGGAGTGGGCTTCAGCCCTTTTGAACTCCTCTTTGGGCACCCTGTAAGAGGTCCCCTAACACTTGTGAAGGAGGGTTGGGAACAACCTTTCAAAGCTCCCAAACAAGACATAGTGGACTAGGTACTCAGCCAAAGATCCAGAATGGCTGAGTACATGAAAAAGGCCAGTAAAAACCTTCAGGCCAGCCAAGAGCTCCCAAAGCAATGGCATGACCAGAAGGCTGTTCTGATTCAGTACCAATCAGGACAGAAGGTGTGGGTATTGGAGCCTGTGGCCCCAAGAGCACTCCAAGACAAATGGAGTGGACCCCATCTCATTGTTGAAAAGAAGGGCGAGGTCACCTACTTGGTTGACCTGGGCACTGCCAGGAGTCCCCTTAGGGTGCTCCATGTCAATCGCCTAAAACCCTACTATGACAGGGCTGATCTCACCCTGCTCATGGCAACAGATGAAGGACAGGAAGAAGAGACTGACCCTCTTCCTGATCTCTTCTCTTCCACTGAAGATGATGCTTTAGTGGAAGGTGTAGTTTTGGCAGACTGTCTCACTGCTGAGCAGAAAGACAACTGCATAAATCTCCTTGGTCAGTTTTCTGAACTATTTTCAACTGTGCCAGGAACCACATCTTGGTGTGAACACACAATTGATACTGGAGACAGCTTGCCTGTCAAAAGTAAAATCTATAGGCATCCTGACCATGTCAGGGACTGCATAAAGCAAGAAGTTCAGAAAATGCTGGAACTTGGAGTGGTTGAACATTCTGAAAGCCCATGGGCCTCTCCTGTGGTGCTTGTACCAAAGCCTCACTCAAAAGATGGAAAAAGGGAGATGAGGTTTTGTGTAGATTACAGAGGTCTCAACCAGGTAACAAAAACTGATGCTCACCCTATACCCAGGGCAGATGAGCTCATAGATACACTGGGATCTGCCAAGTATCTAAGCACCTTTGATGTGACTGCAGGGTATTGGCAGATCAAATTATCAGAGGATGCTAAAGCAAACACTGCATTTTCGACTATTGGAGGGCACTACCAATTCACAGTAATGCCCTTTGGTTTGAAAAATGCACCTGCCACTTTTAAGAGGTTGGTGAATACAGTCCTGTAAGGGTTGGAGGCTTTTAGTGCAGCATATCTGGACGATATAGCTGTCTTTAGCTCCACCTGGGATGATCACCTGGTCCACCTGTGGAAAGTTTTGGAGGCCCTGCAAAAGGCAGGCCTCACTATCAAGGCTTCAAAGTGCCAGATAGGGCAGGGGAAAGTGGTTTATCTGGGACACCTGGTAGGTGGAGAACAGATTGCACCACTTCAGGGTAAAATCCAAACAATCATAGATTGGGTTCCCCCTACAACACAGACCCAGGTGAGAGCCTTCTTAGGCCTCACTGGGTATTACAGGAGATTCATTAAAAACTATGGCTCCATTGAAGCCCCACTTAATGATCTCAGTAGCAAGAAGATGCCTAAAAAGGTATTGTGGACAGCTAGCTGTCAGAAAGCTTTTGAGGAGCTCAAACAGGCCATGTGCACTGCACCTGTCCTAAAAAGCCCATGTTACTCCAAGAAATTCATTGTTCAAACTGATGCATCTGAATTAGGGGTAGGGGCAGTCTTATCACAACTTAACTCTGAGGGCCAGGATCAACCAGTAGCTTTTATCAGCAGAAGGTTGACCCCTAGAGAAAAGCATTGGTCTGCCATTGAGAGGGAGGCCTTTGCTGTGGTCTAGGCACTGAAGAAGTTGAGGCCATACCTGTTTGGCACTTACCTCATTGTTCAGACAGACCACAAACATCTACTTTGGCTAAAACAAATGAAAGGTGAAAACCCTAAATTGTTGAGGTGGTCCATATCTCTACAGGGAATGGACTATACAGTGGAACATAGACCTGGGTGTGCCCACTCCAATGCAGATGGACTCTCCAGATATTTCCACTTAGACAATGAAGACTCATGAGGTCATGGCTAGTCTTATTGTCCTTTGTTTGGGGGGGGGGGGTGTAGGAAAGTACCATCTTGCCTGGCATGTTTCCCCCATATTTCACTGTATATATGTTGTTTTAGTCTATGTGTCACTGGGACCCTGCCAGGCAGGGCCCCAGTGCTCATAAGTATGTGCCCTGTGTGTGTTCCCTGTATGATGACTAACTGTCTCACTGAGGATTTGCTAACCAGAACCTCAGTGGTTATGGCCTCTCTGCTTTCTAAATTGTCACTAACAGGCCAGTGACCAATTTCAACAATTCACATTGGCATACTGGAACACCGTTAAAATTCCCTAGTATATGGTACTGAGGTACCCCGGGTATTGGGGTTTCAGTAGATCCCTATGGGCTGCAGCATTTCTTTTGCCACCCATAGGGAGATCAGACAATTCTTACACAGGCCTGCCAGTGCAGCCTGAGTGAAATAATGTCCACGTTATTTCACATCCATTTACCACTGCACATAAGTAACTTATAAGTCACCTATATGTCTAACCTTCACTTGGTGAAGGTTGGGTGCAAAGTTACTTAGTGTGTGGGCACCCTGGCACTTGCCAAGGTGCCCCCACATCCTTCAGGGCAAATTCCCCGGACTTTGTGAGTGTGGGGACACCATTACACGTGTGCACTGTACATAGGTCACTACCTATGTACAGCATCACAATGGTAACTCCGAACATGGCCATGTAATATGTCTAGGATCATGGAATTGTCACTCCAATGCCATTCTGGCATTGGGGGGACAATTCCATGATCCCCCGGGTCTCTAGCACAGAACCCGGGTACTGCCAAACTGCCTTTCCGGGGTTTTCACTGTAGCTGCTGCTGCTGCCAACCCCTCAGAAAGGTTTCTGCCCTCCTGGGGTCCAGGCAGGCCTGGCCCAGGAAGGCAGAACAAAGGACTTCCTCTGAGAGAGGGTGTTATACCCTCACACTTTGGAAATAGGTGTCAGGGCTGGGGAGGAGTAGCCTCCCCCAGCCTCTGGAAATGCTTTGATGGGCACAGATGGTGCCCATCTCTGCATAAGCCAGTCTACACCGGTTCAGGGATCCCCCAGCCCTGCTCTGGCGCAAAACTGGACAAAGGAAAGGGCAGTGACCACTCATCTGACCTGCACCTCCCAGGGGAGGTGCCCAGAACTCCTCCAGCGTGCCCCAGACCTCTGAAATCTTGGATTCAGAGGTGTGCTGGCACACTGGACTGCTCTGAGTGGCCAGGGCCAGCAGGTGACATCAGAGACTCCTTCTGATAGGCTCTTACCTTTCTTACTAGCCTATCCTCCTTTCTAGGTAGCCAAACCTCCTTTTCTGGCTATTTAGGGTCTCTGCTTTAGGGAATTCTTCAGATACCGAATGCAAGAGCTCACCAGAGTTCCTCTGCATCTCCCTCTTCACCTTCTGCCAAAGGATCAACCGCTGACTGCTCAGGACGCCTGCAAAACTGCAACAAAGTAGCAAAGACGACTACTGCAACCTTGTATCGCTTCATCCTGCCGGCTTTCTCGCCTGTTTCCTGGTGGTGCATGCTCTGGGGGTAGCCTGCCTCCTTCTTGCACCAGGAGCACTGAAGAAATCTCCAGTGGGTCGACGGAATCTTCCCCCTGCAAACGCAGGCAACAAAAGGCTGCATCACCGGTCCTCTGGGTCCCCTCTCAGCACGATGAGCGTGCTCCCTGGAACTCAGCAACTCTCTCCAAGTGACTCCCACAGTCCAGTGACTCATCAGTCCAAGTTTGGTGGAGGTAAGTCCTTGCCTCCACACGCTAGACTGCATTGCTGGGTACCGCGTGATTTGCAACTGCTCTGCCTCCTGTGCACTCTTCCAGGATTTCCTTCATGCACATCCAAGCCTGGGTCCCCGACACTCTAACCTGCAGTGCACAAGCTTCTGAGTTGTCCTCCGGTGTCGTGGGACTCCCTTTTCTGACTTCATGTGGACTCCGGTTCACTCCTCTTCTAAGTGCCTGTTCCGGTACTTCTTTGGGTGCTGCCTGCTTCTGTGAGTACTCCCTGACTTGCTGGACGCCACCTCTGTCTCCTCATCCAAGTGGCGACATCCTGGTCCCTCCTGGGCCACAGCAGCATCCAAAAACCATAACCGCAACCCTTGTAGCTAGCAAGGCTTGTTTGCGGTCATTCTGTGTGGAACACCTCTGCATGCTTCTTCATGACGTGGGACATCCATCCTCCAAAGGGAAAGTTCCTCGCCCTCTTCGTTCTTACAGAACACAAAGCTTCTTCCATCCAGTGGCAGCTTCCTTGCACCCTCAGCTGGCATTTCCTGGGCTCCTGCCCACTCTCGACACTGTCGCGACTCTTGAACTTGGTCCCCTTGTCTTATAGGTACTCAGGTCTGGAAATCCACTGTTGTTGCATTGCTGGTGTTGGTTTTCCTTGCAGAATCCCCCTATCACGACTTCTTTGCTCTCTGGGGGTTGTGGGTGCACTTTACACCTACCTTTCAGGGTCTTGGGGTGGGCTTTTTTTCTAACCCTCACTGTTTTCTTACAGTCCCAGCGACCCTCTACAAGCTCACATAGGTTTGGGGCCCATTCGTGGTTCGCATTCCACTTTTGGAGTGTATGGTTTGTGTTGCCCCTATACCTATGTGCTCCTATTGCAATCTATTGTAACTTTACACTGCTTGCATTACTTCCTTTTGCTATTACTGCATATTTTTGGTATTGTGTACATATATCTTGTGTATATTTGGCATCCTCATACTGAGGGTACTCACTGAGATACTTTTGCCATATTGTCATAAAAATAAAGTACCTTTATTTTTAGTATATCTGTGTATTGTGTTTTCTTATGATGTTGTGGCATATGACACCAGTGGTATAGTAGGAGCTTTGCATGTCTCCTAGTTCAGCCTAAGCTGCTCTGCTATAGCTACCTTCTATCAGCCTAAGCTGCTAGAAACACCTCTTCTACACTAATAAGGGATAACTGGACCTGGCACAAGGTGTAAGTACCTCTGGTACCCACTACAAGCCAGGCCAGCCTCCTACAGGGTTGCGTGGTGACTAGCTGTGAGATTAATCTGCACAGAGGCACTGACGTTCCCTGTTGCTGTGGGAAGTTCTGAGCCCAGCTATGTGTACAATCTTAGTGATAAGCCCTGTGTGTTTGTCCATTACTGATTTGTTCCATATTTGTCCACACTAAGGCTGCTTTGTTTTCACTTTTCAGTTTTATCTGCCTTACCATAGCTGCCCTATCCCCTTGTATGCCTTTAGCTGCTCTTCTGCATTGGTACACTTCTTCCTTGCAAGATACTCTGTGAACTCAAGGGGTGACCCTAACATACTCCTGACTAGACCCACACGAAACTGTAACACCATGAAGGCCAATCCTGACACAGAGTACACATGCCCACACACTTGAACTAGACATTTCTGTGGAATGCACATCTAAAAATATGTGACCACATGCAGCCAGGGCAGCAGTTCCACCACAGCAACATGAGTAACATAGGTAATTTTCATGAGTCACAGAACATTTTTATGGGTGGAATTAAGGCACAGTGTCTCAAACACTGTACGTACCAAACATGCACACATGGCCGACATATGGGTAGTCCACACACAAGTCACCATGAAGTCGTAGCCATTAATTAATGACATATGAGGGGTAACATATCCTACCTAGCACTCATCAGCCACCCTCTTTCACCCCTGAGTTTTGTTTGTCGTGTGAAATGCAATGTTCTCTAAGTCAAACAATTACACACATAAAATGAGTCAACACATATTACAAACACATGTCATGATTGTTGTACATCACTGATTGCCATCTGATGTAGATATCCATTTGTAACACATTCATAAATGGGCATTACATCAAATGTATTCAGAAGCACACATATTGTTGTTACAGATCATTCACACACAAAACACACAGGCCATGATCCATACTTTGTTACGCGCATTGCCGTCATTTATTGTTGCAAAAGTGGCACAAACGTAGAAAATGCAATTGTATTTTCTAAGTATGCTCTGCTTTTGCGTCAGAAAGTGAAGGAAATGCTGCATAAGTAAAGTATAAATCTGGGCCACAGTTGCATGCTCTACCACATGTGTCCAAGCACTATACCACACACTGCAGGCCATACCATCCTATCTCCATGTTGATACAGTGTGCATGCATGTTAAATAATTTAAAATCTCACAAACACATTTATGTAAACATCGTATGCATCGAAAATATTACATGCAAGACAGAAAACGGGCTGCAGGGGACAGGAATCTGATGTAATAGGAAATCCTGTATACAGGCAAGGTACTGTGGGTGTACTTTCACTTTCACTTTACAGTCTGTGCTTTTTCTTGACTGTGTGGCTGTGTCTTGGTGTTGCTCATGTCTAGATTGCGTTTCTTGTATCTTGTGGTGTCTCTCTTGTGTCTTTTTGTGTTTTCTATTTGTATATTGTACCTGTTTAGGTGCTTTGTGTAGTTTAGTGTTTTTTGGATTTTATTTATACTGTTGGATGTCTGTTTGGGGGTTACATTAGTTGGGTTAGTTGGGGTTCATAGTTTGGGTTTTAAGTTACCTTTTTCACACTTATTTTCCTTCCTTTTTCTATTATTTTTTTTAAAATTGTTGTGCACGGATATGTCAGGAAGGGCGAGACTGACCTGCATGGGCGAGGAGGAGCTTGAGGCCTTTGTGTGGCTGGGGTGCCACTTTCTGCTGTTGATGCTGGAGATGGATGGGTGTGTGATACAGGGGTATCACACAGAGGCAAGACAGCTGCGTCGGGCAATGTGCTCTACCATCTCAAACGTGTCTTCAACACAACAAGGAATGAGCACCAGCTGAAGCATCACTGGGCTGACCTAGTGGCCAGAGAACAGGAGCTGCTGGATCACCTGGGTGTGGTGATTGGTGACCCTGTTAGTGAGTATCACATTGACAAATGTGTACAGTTGAATACTCCTGAGTGACAGTAGCAGATGTCTTGAAGTGCTGCATGCAATGTTTGTGGCCATGTTGAATGCAAGTAGAACAAACTTTTAGTGTCCCAGTACTGAGATGTATTCCCCATGTCTATACATGTTAATAATGCAGTCCTGAGCTTTGTTGAGTCATGTCTGACTATTACTTAGGGCCACATGTACCAAGCTATTTTTAATTCTCACAAACAGCCTAGTTTTCAGATTTATTGTGTTTACATCAGGAAAAATGTTCATTCAAATACACACATCCAATTTTGCCAATCTGCTATCACATTGCCCAGTCACAAAACAGGGTTTGCTAGTGGCATTTGGGAAGGGGCGTTCCTTTCCTATTAGCGAGTCCTAGTCCGCTGATTAATTCTTTGTTGACCCCACATGCTGGCACTAAACAATTGCAGTTACCATCCATTTCAAGTTGGTGCTAACCCATTTGCAAAAGGGGAGGGTCCCCATGAGATCCCTTCCCCTTTGTGACTGCATACCCAAAAATTGTGTCTGAGCAGGAAGTTGTTCCACGGACCACTGACTGCTTCAAAAAAAAAATTTGAGTCGTAATATGTGTTTTTTAAATGTTTTCTGTTTATCCCTGATGAAATAAGGCTGCATTTAAACGAAAATATACATCTCTATTTGAAAGCAGTCACAGACATAGTGGTCTGCTGAGCCCAGCAGGACAGCATCCCTGTGAGTGCCGCCATTCCCAAGGGGTTTGCAACATGAGACCTACCTCATAAAAGATTATGAGGTAGGTCATTTGCTACCCCATTTGTGATTTGCAAACAGTGTCACTGACAGTGTTGTACCTCAGATCATCCTACTTGCAAATTGCGAGTTGCTAAGTCTCGCAATGAGTGACTCACAAAACATGATCTTGGTACATGTGGCCCTGAGTAACACATTTCAGGTGCAATGAGAACACCTGTGCCCATGCATTCTGTCAATGAGGATCAGGTAAGACACTGTCAGCATACCACATTTCACTGTATTGGGAAAGCAAAGAGGGCTATTCATGTTTTGCCCGACATTGTCATCATTACACACACAAGATGCCTGCCATTATGTTGGCAAAGGGGGCATATACAGCTTAGGGGACGCTGCCAATAGGACATTTGTTACCTACACATAACTGTGCCACATCTGTTATGGAGCACTGAATGCATGATAATTGCTTACTGAAAATTGAGCCACATGTCCATCACACAGTAACTCAGTATCCCTTGATGCACAAGCCACAATACCTGAGTCACCTGTATTGCAGTGCGCCAGGGAAGTTCCATTGAAATTGTCATCCAATTACAAATCATGACCACTCATGTTTGTAGTCAGGTTTAGCACCACATGACAGTTAGGCCCAGTGCATGTGTGCAGATGTGTGTCTATCACTCACTGGAGTGTCAGTGTCAATGTGAGTTTGGAGTGGTATGTCTGTTGGAATGTCTACATGCAGGTTCAGCAGCTCACTCATGTGAAATGTTACACACTATTATATGTTGCCCACACGTTTGTACAGTAATCTGACATTGAGCATATATTTCCTTTCCATGTCTTACAGGTGGACCGGCCCCCTATACCATCGGGGAAGTGGCTCGATTGAGGATCCAGACGTATCCAGTAAGTGTGATAATCTCTGTACTGTGTAGTGATTGCAGCTGTTGTGTGAGTGACTCTTGTGTGTTGCACTCATTGCAAGATACGATGAGCTGGCACATGATCGGATCTATTACTTGACCGGATGTTGACATAGTGTTCCATGCACAGGTTCAACATTCACAGGCAGAGAGTCATATCTTGGGGGTCTTGTGCTGCACTGTAGGAGGCTGGCCTGGTTTGTAGTGGGTACCAAGGGGTACTTACACTCTGCACCAGGTCCAGGTATCCCTTATTAGTGTAGAAGAGGTGTTCTAGCAGCTTAGGCTGATAGAAAAGGTAGCTTAGCAGAGCAGCTTAGGCTGAACTAGGAGACATGCAAAGCTCCTACTATACCACTGGTGTCATATGCACAATATCATAAGAAAACACAATACACAGATATACTAAAAATAAAGGTACTTTATTTTTATGACAATATGCCAAAAGTATCTCAGTGAGTACCCTCAGTATGAGGATAGCAAATATACACAAGATATATGTACACAATACCAAAAATATGCAGTAATAGCAATAGAAAGCAATGCAAGCAATGTACAGTCACAATAGGTTGCAATGAGAGCACATAGGTATAGGGGCAACACAAAGCATATACTCTAGAAGTGGAATGAGAACCACTAATGGACCCCAAACCTATGTGAGCTTGTAGAGGGTCGCTGGGACTGTAAGAAAACAGTGAGGGTTAGAAAAATAGCCCACCCCAAGACCCTGAAAAGTAGGTGTAAAGTGCACCTAAGTTCCCCAGAGAGCACAGGAGTCGTGATAGGGGAATTCTGCAAGGAAGACCAACACCAGCAATGCAACAATGATGGATTTCCGGACGAGAGTACCTGTGGAACAAGGGGACCAAGTCCAAGAGTCACGACAAAGTCGAGATTGGGCAGATGCCCAGGAAATGCCAGCTGTGGATGCAAAGAAGCAGCCACTGGATGGTAGAAGCTGTGGATTCTGCAAGAACGAAGAGAACTAGGAACTTCCCCTTTGGAGGATGGATGTCCCACGTCGTGAAGAAGCTTGCAGAGGTGTTCCCACGCAGAGGGTCGCGGTTAGGGTTTTTGGATGCTGCTGTGGCCCAGGAGGGACCAGGATGTCGCCAATTGCGTGAGGAGACAGAGGGGGCCCACAGCAAGACAAGGAGCCCTCTCAGAAGCAAGCAGTTCCCACAGAAGTGCCGGAACAGGCACTACGAAGAAGAGTGAACCGGAGCTCACCCGAAGTGACAAAAGAAGATCTCACGACACTGGAGGACAACTCAGGAGGTTGTGCACTGCAGGTTAGAGTGTCGGGGACCCAGGCTTGGCTGTGCACAAAGGAAATCCTGAAAGAGTGCACAGGAGCTGGAGCAGCTGCAAATCACGCTTTACCCAGCAATGCAGTCTAGCGTGGTGAGGCAACGACTTACCTCCACCAAACGTGGGCTGAAGAGTCACTGGACTGTGGGAGTCACTTTGACAGAGTTGTTGAGTTGCAGGGACCACGCTCGTCGTGCTGAGCGGGGACACAGAGGACCGGTGATGCAGTCTTTTGGTGCCTGCGGTTGCAGGGGGAAGATTCCATCGACCCACAGGAGATTTCTTCGGAGCTTCTAGTGCAGAGAGAAGGCAGACTACCCCCACAGCATGCACCACCAGGAAAACAGTCGAGAAGGTGGCCGGATCAGCGATACAAGGTTGCAGTAGTCATCTTTGCTACTTTGTTGCGGTTTTTCAGGCATCCAGAGCAGTCAGCGGTCGATTTCTTGGCAGAAGGTGAATAGAGAGATGCAGAGGAACTCTGATGAACTCTTGCATTCGTTATCTAAAGAATTCCCCAAAGCAGAGACCCTAAATAGCCAGAAAAGGAGGTTTGGCTAGTAAGGAAGGAGGATAGGCTAGCCACACAGATAAGAGCCTATCAGAAGGAGTCTCTGACGTCACCTACTGTCACTGGCCACTCAGAGCAGTCCAGTGTGCCAGCAGCACCTCTGTTTCCAAGATGGCAGAGGTCTGGAGCACACTGGAGGAGCTCTGGGCACCTCCCAGGGGAGGTGCAGGTCAGGGGAGTGGTCACTCCCCTTTCCTTTGTCCAGTTTCGTGCCAGAGCAGGGCTGGGGGATCCCTGCTTCGGTGTAGACTGGCTTATGCAGAGATGGGCACCATCTGTGCCCATCAAAGCATTTCCAGAGGCTGGGGGAGGCTACTCCTCCCCAGCCCTAACACCTTTTTCGAAAGGGAGAGGGTGTAACACCCTCTCTCTTAGGAAGTCCTTTGTTCTGCCTTCCTGGGCCAAGCCTGGCTGGACCCCAGGAGGGCAGAAACCTGTCTGAGGGGTTGGCAGCAGCAGCAGCTGCAGTGAAACCCCGGGAAAGGTAGTTTGGCAGTACCCAGGTCTGTGCTAGAGACTCGGGGGATCATGGAATTGTCTCCCCAATGCCAGAATGGCATTGGGGTGACAATTCCATGATCTTAGACATGTTACATGGCCATGTTCGGAGTTACCATTGTGACGCTGTACATAGGTAGTGACCTATGTACAGTGCACGCGTGTAATGGTGTCCCCGCACTCACAAAGTCCGGGGAATTTGCCCTGAACAATGTGGGGGCACCTTGGCTAGTGTCAGGGCGCCCACACACTAAGTAACTTAGCACCCAACCTTTACCAGGTAAAAGTTAGACATATAGGTGACTTATAAGTTACTTAAGTGCAGTGGTAAATGGCTGTGAAGTAACGTGGACGTTATTTCACTCAGGCTGCAGTGGCAGGCCTGTGTAAGAATTGTCAGAGCTCCCTATGGGTTGGAAAGGAAATGCTGCAGCCCATAGGGATCTCCTGGAACCCCAATACCCTGGGTACCTCAGTACCATACACTAGGGAATTATAAGGGTGTTCCAGTATGCCAATGTGAATTGGTGAAATTGGTCACTAGCCTGTTAGTGACAATTTGGAAAGCAAAGAGAGAGCATAACCACTGAGGTTCTGGTTAGCAGAGCCTCAGTGAGACAGTTAGTCATCACACAGGGAACACATACAGGGCACACTTATGAGCATCGGGGCCCTGGCTGGCAGGGTCCCAGTGACACATACAACTAAAACAACATATATACAGTGAAATATGGGGGTAGCATGCCAGGCAAGATGGTACTTTCCTATGTGCACAATAGGCAGCAGCATGTGAACAAGGTGATAAGTAGCCACATGTAGGCCCACATGTGACTTGGAAGTGCTCCAGTGTAAGAATATTGTCACCAAGTCATATCCTCATTTTCACAAGACAGTGATACATTATTTTTCAGCACAAAATTGTGCATCCCTGTATTGTAAGGTACATGTAGGACTGTATGGGTAACTGTCCCTCAGCATCTAGCCCCACATCTTGTACTCCATTTACGTGACACTTATGTGGTATGTAATAGTCATGCATGCAGGTCAAGGCCAAATGTATGCTATCATCAATGTGGGTGCTTTTGGAATTCTGTTGGCAGATCAGGTGTTGATGGTTGTCCACAACTGGACACATGAATGTAGATGCGATTGACTTATAGGTACCTCATTCCTAGGTGGCAGCCCTCCTCATATGTGTTCCACTCACTAAATTAATGTCCAAGTGGACATGGCTTCGTGAATGTCCTCGACAGTTGTGATGATGTATTGCATGCCCATCCCCACTGAGGCACAGAGGTAGGGGAAGAACATATCTGCAGGAAGATGTGATGGTCACAGTGTAGATGACAGTCATCTCATTCAAGCTTGCATGTGTCCTAAACAACACTGACCCCTTATGATTAGCAACTGCATACCATCCTGACAATTACATCTACAAATCACTGGTCTTGTGTGCCTTGAAATTGACTCAGATGATAAAGATTAGTCGGCCTGGCCCATGTGAAGTACTTGCTGCATTTGCATTGTGACACATTGCACTACATCAATACACAGATCACTTTATTTGGTCCAGCTCTTGTGCTTTGCTGTGCTGTCAGATACTTGATGGGTAGGCAGCATTGCCATTTCATTTGTCAGGGACATTATATCATCTGTACTCAGATTTGGACTGAATGTGCAATTTGAGGGAGAGTGTTAGATTATCATCTGTACATGCATCACACAATGATGGCACTGATGGCTGCCTGTCTAATTTTTAAAGCTGCCAACATGAATGCAGAGCAGATCAGGGATATCCAGAAGCGGGCAGTGAGGTACAGACACATCTTGGATGTTGAGTCTGGGTATGGGAGGATGGCAAGATGCTATCAGAGAGAGAGAGCCAAAGGAGAATGGCGGGCTTTTAGCCAAGGCGGACCGGCATTGGCCACAATGGGTGGAGCCACCACCACAACCTCACCCAGTAGCACAGCGGCCACCGTGGCATCAGCCCCACATGCTGCACCATCAACCTCGGGAGCAACAACCACCACACCTGCTGCACCTTCCACTTCAGCTCCACCGACCACTACACCAGCAGGAGCAAAAAACTCTGCAACAAAGACCACCACATCTGCTGCTTTGGACATAGCCACCATTTCCCAGCTCCAGCGGGACGTGGACAAAAATAGCCGGAGGCTAAATTCTATAAAGAAGACTCTGAGGAGGGCAAACCTATGAACTCCAGCTTCCCCTTACCCCTAATTCCGTCCCCTCCCTCCTCTTTCTGTATCCAGTTTTTTGTGGTTTTAGGGGGTTTAGTGATAAGTTAGAGCAGGGTAGTAGTTTTGATAGGATAAGTAGGTGGGGGGCTCATATTAGTTTGTGGGAGGGTGGGTGGTGGTTAGTGTTGGGGAGTTTCGTATTTTAATAAATATAAATAAAAAAGAAGTACAACATTTAAAATAAATACAAAAATATATATATTTGTTTAGTATGTTGGTTTCTGTTTAGGTTAGTATATGTTGTCCTACATGTGTCTCGTCATATAAGGTGGGTGGGGGACAAATGTTTAGAGTGTGTTGTTAAATGTGGTAAGTAAGCTTTGCATAGGGGAGTTAGGGCCAGTTGTGGGTAATGTATAGTTAGGATAGATTAGGTTAGTATAGGTGTGTTACATAGTTTTAAGTTCTGTTTTGTGCATAGACATTAAATATGTAGGTAATACCTTACTGCATATGTCATATGCTTGGGCTCTGGGTCTTTGCATGAGTGTACAGTGCCAATTGTCTGTTGGCCTGTGTATTCCATCCTGCATCCACATCCCTCTCTTGACATGTTAACTCCCAGTTCCTACTGAGCTGTCACATTGGCAGCTACAACAAATCAAAATCTCTGTGCATCTGCCATCCATTGTACCCACCTCTCAACATGACTATGGTTCCCATGAGTTGGACAGGTAAGTGTGGTTTTAAATCTGTCATTGTTTGGGTCCTGTTAGGAATGTCGGGCACTGTGGGACATCTGCCTGCAGCCTGAAGTTCATGTGAACACTGCTAAACTGAGTAGTGTCAATTTCAGATGAGGTCAAGTATAGAAATGTCATGCCTATGTGTTTTACTTGTTCTCCCAGCTGACGTTATTGGCCAAACACTCTTACACAGCCATTCCTGCTATATGTTGTGGGTGAGGCATGTATGTTTTAAGGCAAATGTCACATACACAATGACTTGCTTGTAGGGGATGTGGTCAGCACTGACTTTCATCTTGTAGATACCTTGTCCCTGAGTTACACTATTATTACACTACATTTGCCTAATTTTTTGATGCAAAAGCAGCACAAACGTACAATAAAAATGATATTTTGCTTCAAAAATGATGCAAATGTGGCACTGAAAAAGTAAAAATCAGGGCCCTTGAGGAATAGATATCCACCCACGTTATTTCTGCACTCTGGTATTGACATTCTGTGACCATGTTACATGCATCACAACTCTCCAGCAAAGTAGATGTGTTACATTACACAGAGACATAGTGGGTGGGTAGGTGCTGTTTATTTTAAAGTGCTGTAGTGCAACATTTACATAGTCCAGGTCTGTGACTCCATTAGTGTAAAGCATTCTATTGTCACGCAACACAAGTGCAAGGTTTAGGGACATGTAATTTGACATGCTGATATGAAGTGTTGTTCAGTGAAGAGGAACATGAATTGCCAATTGATTAGTGAGAGGCAATTGCAGTCCCTAGTGGTAAGGTTAACAGTGTGTCGGTGAAGAGTGCATGTCACCAACTGTAGCAACACTGGCATGTTGTCAAGCACAGGACAAAGGAAAATCAGTGCCCATGTGGCATGGGCTGGTGCTACCGGGTACTCCTACGGGTGAAGATGATCTGTTCCACATCTTCATCCTCTGATGTGTGTATTGTCTCCTCTGCTCTTGATGGTGGTGCTGGTGGGTTTGAGGGGGCAACACACCTTCAGTGGATAGAGAAGTGGACACCAAATTCCCGGTAGCTGACATCTGTGGAACTGCATATGGCATCACTGCAGCAAGGAGGAGCTGCTGATTATTCAGTATGGCAGCAACATCCCTGTGGTAGGCAGCCATGTCTGCCCTGAGGGAGGACAGTTTCTGGTGCATGGAGTCCAGCTTGTTGTCATGCATGCACCTGCAATATTGGGAGGGCAGGTGTTGTGCAACTCACTAAAAGCAGTGGTCAGGTCCCTCACACACTGTTGGACTCCTTGTTGTACGGATTGTGTGACTTTTATGGCTGCTGACTGTTCTGCGGACGTCATCATGCACATGCGCATCCCCTCAAGGCTGGCTGCCATATTTTGCATTCCCACCCGCACCTCCCGGCTCCCGCTGTACTCACACTACTGTCCTCTCAAAGGTGGTCCCTGTGTCATCAGAGTCCTCAGCTGTGTTTGAGCTAGCAGGTTGTACTATTGGGGTGGTGGGTGGGTCCGTGGTGGGTGGGTCCGTGGTGGGTGGGTCCCCTGGGATGGCTGCTACATGTGTGCTTCTCCTTGTGACTAGAGTTAGTGTCTGGAGGGTTCCCAGGACATCTTGGAGGGTTTCCTGGCTGATGGTTGTCAGCTGGTCATCCAAGTCATCACGGCAGTCCAGGACAGACAGATCCACAGGAGAGCCATCGTCCTCTGCAATGAGATATTGTACAATTAGTGTGTCTGTGTTGTGCCAGTTGTAATGTGACATCACTGACTTCCTATTGGTGGTACATTGTTATCTTGGTTCCCATGTATTGTTCCTGTCATTAATGTTTGCAGTCTCTCAGCCCTATGCCCCACCTGCATGTCACATGTAGTGTGGGCAGTTTGGGGAATTGTCTGCGTCACATCTTCTAGGTGGGAGTTTTGTCCAAACTGTGGCTTGCCACCTTTTTGTCCTCATCAACCCTCCCACAGCTTCCATTAGCATGGTGAGGCCTTTCAATGATTGTTGCTGTGCTGATGCCACATGCACCACTCATAACAATATGGCCCTGTCCCCGTCTATCATTTTTCACATACACCTACATGGTGCTGAGACCTAGCACCATACCATGTATTGCATTTCCATGAATCGATACAGGGGTCACCATTGGTAGTTTCTCATGTTGATGTTTGTGTATGTGTGCTACATTGCATTGCACTGAAGGGCCTGGCAGAGTTCCATTTCCTCCTATGACTGTGCAGGTGTGTTTGCCTAGCTGCACACATATGTCCTCCCCCTCAATGCTGTTGTCTTATCACTACGGCACCTAAGATGTTGGATGGTGGCATTGCAGCTATTGAGACACATACACAGGGGTACACCCTGGAATGGGCAGCATGGGTATGAGATTACTGCTGTGTACATCATAATGTATGTGACTGTGCTTGATGGTTATTGAGTCTATGGACATGAGCAGTTGACAGGAGTTGTACTTGGATAGGGATTGAAGGGGATTGATCACGTAGTCATACTGAACCCTCATTTTGAGTCTGTTTGTGCCATGGGCACCTAACTGTCATTTCCTAATTGACCAGCGCACACAGCACAAGTAGTAGTGGCAAGTGTTGTCATTGATAAATGTCGCTTGAGTCAATGGCCTGGGACTGAGCATTGTCCTCTAGTTTACATTCTGACAATACCAGCTGTCCTGTGGCAACAGACCAGTTTTACATTCCCCCCTACCCTCCTGGTCTGCTTGAGCATTTCCAGCAGCCTTGACATTGTGGTGTACCCATGCAAAGGTTGTTGGTGTTGTGTTGTGCTGTGCTCCTGGATACCCCTGCATAGCCCAGGCACCTGGCATGGGCAGTACATGGAGTCCTGTGTTGTGCCCCTTTGCCCTATCCACTACCTGATTTTCAGGGCTGACACAAATTATGTGGTAGGTATGTGCCTCCCCCTTCTTGCACTTGACATTTAGGCATTTCTGTCCCCCATGCAACTTACCTTGCATATGTGTTGTTTCCTGGTAGAATGCGCTGTCCTGTCCTGCGATACCAGTGACGATTTCCTCTGGGATGACGGCTGCAAGCATCTCCTCCATCTCGTCCAGGTCCTCTTGCAGTGCTGGACTCCCAACTCTGGTCTGCAGAGCTGCCTTCCTGTTCCTTGCCATTTTCTCCTTTGTCCTGCGCTTGCAGTCATGCCAGCGTTTCTTGCACTCTGTGACAGTTCTCCTGACCTCTGCCACACTGTTAATCTTGTCCACAGTCTGTTATCAAATTGCCTCTCTCCTCCCAATAGGCAATTTAGAGGTGATGAAGAGTTGATGCTGGTGCTCCGCCACCTTTCTGACCAGGATTTCATGCTCCTCTGCGCTGAAGCAACACTTCCTCTTCTTCTTGTCTCTCCCCTGGTTCCTGGTTGTGTGGGGTCTCCCTGGGCTTCTGGGATCCATTTTGGTGCTCCTTAGCACTGTTTGCTGTGCTTGCGTCTCTTTTTGATGCTATTGCGGGGAAAAGTGGCGCTTATCCATTTTGTGACATTTTTCCATGTCGCAGACCGGATTAGAGTAATTTTTCCTGCATTAACGTCCTTTTGCCTCACGACAAGGCACAATGGTTAGCGTCAGGAAAAATTACTCTAACCTGTTCTTAGTGCCACCCAGTGCCTAAGTATAAATTTGATGCCCAAGTGGCATTAAGAAATTATGCTAACCAGCGCTAAAATGTTTGACGCAAAACTGCGTTAGTGCAGTTTTGCGTCAAAAAGTATAATTCTGGCCCTGTTTTTCCCTACCAGGACATGTAAAACTCAAAAGTACATGCCCCAGTTTTTAAATATACTGCACCCTTCCCTCTGGAAATTCCAGGGCCTACCCCTAGTGGTAGCCTATATGTATTTTGCCAGGTGGAAATGGCAGTTTAAACTGCAAACACAGATTCTGCAATGTCAGGCCTGGGACATGTTGGTGGCACAATAAGTCAATCAATCAATCAGTCGCATTTATAAAGCGCGCTACTCACCCGTAAGGGTCTCAAGGCGCTGGGGGGGTGCGGGGTCAATGCTCGAAGAGCCAGGTCTTGAGCTGCATTCTGAAGTGGAGGTGGTCTTGTATGGCGCGAAGGTGGCTGGGAAGGGAGTTCCAGGTCTTCGCTGCTAGGTAGGAGAAGGACCTGCCTCCGGCGGGGGCTTTGCGAATTTGGGGGACGGCTGCCAGGGCTTGTCCGGTCGAGCGTAGGGTGCGAGGAGGAGTGTAGAAGGAGACGCGGTGGTTGATGAGTTCTGGTCCGCGGTTGTGCAGGGCTTTGTGTGCGTGGGTGAGGAGTCTGAAGGTTATCCTCTTGTTGACTGGGAGCCAGTGGAGTTTCTTCAGGTGACCGGAGATGTGGTGGTGGTGGGGTATGTTCAGGATGAGTCGTGCGGCAGCGTTCTGGATTCGTTGAAGTTTCCTCTGCAGCTCGATGGTGATGCCGCCGTACAGGGCGTTCCCATAGTCCAAGCGACTGGTGACGAGGGCGTGGGTGACGGTCTTCCTGGTGTCGGTGGGGATCCAGCGGAAGATCTTGCGGAGCATGCGGAGGGTGTTGAAGCATGCTGAGGTCACCGAGTTGACCTGTCTGGTCATGGAGAGGGAAGAGTCCAGGATGAAACCGAGGTTGCGTGCGTGGTCGGTGGGTTGGGGAGTGCTGCCTAGGGCGGGAGGCCACCAGGAGTCGTCCCAGGCGGTTGGTGTCGGGCCGAGGATGAGGACCTCCGTTTTCTCTGTATTCAGTTTAAGCCGGCTGTCTGTCATCCAGTTCGCTACTTCCTTCATGCCTTCGTGTAGTCTGGTTCTTGCTGAGGTGGGGTTGTTGGTGAGGGATAGGATGAGCTGGGTGTCGTCTGCGTAGGATATGAGGTCGAGTCCGTGTTTGCGTGCGATGTTCGCCAGGGGGGTCATGTAGATGTTGAAGAGGGTGGGGCTGAGGGAGGACCCCTGGGGGACGCCGCAGATGATCTCCGTAGCCGTGGATCTGAAGGGGGGGAGGCGGACTCTCTGAGTTCTTCCGGAGAGGAAGGAGGTGATCCATTCCAGGGCCTTGCCTCTGATGCCGGCGTTGCTTAGGCGACGTATCAGGGTGCGGTGGCAGACCGTGTCGAATGCTGCAGAGAGGTCCAGGAGTATGAGGGCCATGGTTTCTCCTTTGTCGGTCAGGGATCTGATGTCGTCCGTGGCTGCGATGAGGGCGGTCTCGGTGCTGTGGTTAGCTCTGAAGCCGAACTGTGAGGGGTCGAGTGAGTCGTTGGTTTCCAGGGCGGTGGTGAGTTGAGCGTTGACAATTTTCTCTATCACTTTGGCGGGGAACGGTAGGAGCGAGATGGGCCGGAAGTTTTTGAGTTCAGTGGGGTCTGCTGTTGGTTTCTTTATCAGTGCTTCGGGTCCCCTAGTAACATTTAATTTACAGGCCCTGGGCCCATGTAGAGCACTCTACTAGGTCTTATAAGTAAATTAAATATGTCCATTGGGGATAAGCCAATATTACCACATTTTAAGGAGTGAGCACATGCACTACATCAATTGTTAGCACTTTTAAAGTGCTCAAAGTCCTAAGGCCAAAAAAATAGGTCCAACAAAATGGAAGCGAAGAAGCAAAAGGTTTGGGGGAAGACCACCCTAAGGCTGACAGGTCTTACATCCACTTTTTCCAAGATATCATCATCTTGCACCTCAGCAGAAGCACCACAAGTAAGGAAATAGTGTGCTTCGAATTTCAGCTGGAAACTGTCTCCAAGGTGGAATCTTTTCTCTCTCTGTGCTCACTCATCCTTTTGTGGACTCTGACTGAAAAGATGCAAATTCCATCAGTTATAATGTTTGACACTTCTAACGCTGAATAGTTATGCTCTGGGCTGATCCAAAATGTGAATGACACTTCCAACAGCATGCCATGGCTGTATGAGGCTGCCCCAAGGCTCTATCTATATATATTGTTCAGTCAGGGTTTTATCTTCAATATATGAGCTTTGACATATAGCTAACGCTGTCATTACAGTTGACCTAAAGCAATACCTCAGATTGGGTTGTGTTAAGGTGCAGTAACACTACCCAAAAACAATACCCTTCTACACTCAACATAACACGAGGGCCCTCATTACAACCCTGTCAGTTGGTGTTAAAGTGGCGGTAACACCGCCAACTGGCCGGTGGGAAAAAAAATGGGATTACGACCACGACGGAAACCGCCAACATAGACAGCCACTTTAACACTCCGACCGCCACAGTGGTAGCAACAAACACTGCGGCGGTCACCGCCATCAGACAGGCGAAAGACAATGTACCACCCACCCTATCATGAGAGGACAATCCACCACCTTTTCCGGGGCGGTACCAGCGACATCAAAAGCATGGCAGAAACAGTAAACTGAAGGGGAACGATTCACCTTCCGACACTCCACGAAGAACCAGGGTACCATGGAGCCCGAACTGCAGGTCCTCCCCATGTTGGTGTATCTACTAATACGCCAGGAAGTAGAAAGAAGGTGTCGTCGACGACGACGGTGAGTACTGTACCTAGCACAAAGAGGTTGGGGGAGGTAAAAGAGAGTGACACACACACGCGGCACACAACACCCCCACCCCCACCCTCACCCACAACACCGTACACACAAACACATCCAACAACATCACAGATAAATCCTGTCACACCCTGGAAGAACGCAAGGACAAAAGGGAATGAGTTTAACCAGTGATATTTTGATACATTCAGATATAGCAATCGAATATAAAATAATCAGTATATACAAATATTTACATGATGTACAGAAGGCCGTATACTGTCCCTTGTAAATGTCCGTGGACCAGTGGTCCCAAAATTCATGGGCGAAGCCCGCACATGACACCTGCCTCAAAACGAAGAGAACACTGCAGGGACATCAGGTAAAAAAAACACAGGCACCTCAGGGGTAAGGGAAGGGGGTGCACCTTAGCCGGAAGATGGTACTACACCACTGCTCCTCGAGGGGGCTCCTTGCCCTCTGCTTGGTCCTGGGGAGTGCAAAGCCATAGTCTCTCAAGTGGGTGGTTTGCCCACTGCTTGGTCCTGGGGAGTGCAAAGCCACAGTCTCTCAAGTGGGTGGGTTGCCCACTGCTTGGTTCTGGGGAGTGCAAAGCCACAGTCTCTCACGTCTCTCAAGTGGTTGGGTTGCCCACTGCTTGGTCCTGGGGAGTGCAAACCACAGTCTCTCAAGTGGGTGGTTTTCCCAATGTTTCTGGAGGGGGCCTTGTGCGCAATCTACTTCATCCTGCCAAAGAAAGGGTGAATGGATGCATTTCTCCACTGGTTCTGGAGGGGTCCTTGTGCCCAGTCTGCTTCATCCTGCCAAGGATAGGTTGAGTGGATGCCTTCTTCCACTGGTTCTGGAGGGGGCATTGTGACCAGTGATGCTGCACCTGGGGTGTGGCAGTTCCCATTCCCTCACCTGGGTGTCTGAGGCACGAGATGTGCAAGAACAGGTAGCATGATACTCCATGGATGCAGAGCCACACTCCATCCTGCGGTGACTTAGGCTGCAAACTGCTGTAAGCGCCAGAGCTGGTGCCTCATGTGTGTGTGTAGGGTCCAGGACGTCTCCTACAACCTCGGACAGCTGCCCACTGGGGATGCTGCTGATGTCCGATGTAGTAGCACTGGCTGGGCACTTGGCGGTGCAGATGGCGGTGTAGGTGGCGGTGTCTGTGGCGGAGATGCTGCCGGTGCTGCCCATGGTGCAGGTGATTGTAGTAGTGGAGGAAGACACCAGGCCATCTCCAGCAGCCTCGGACGGCTGACCACTGGGGAGGATGCTGGTGACTGTCGTTGTGGCAGCACAGGTGGCGGTGCAGGTGGCGGTGCAGGTGGCGGTGCAGGTGGCGGTCGTTGCGGCGGTACTGACCGTGGTACAGGTTGCTGGCCTGTCTGGAGAAATGGTGGCCACCAGCCCCTCACCAGGAGGCTTCATGCCCTGAGGTGACTTGCCCTTGCTTTTGTGTCCCTTCCCCACCTTGGTAGTCGCTGCTGGGACCTTGGCACTGTCCTCTTTGGTTTTGGATGAGGCCTTGCTGGGTGGGTGGTGCGTCTTTTCCCTGCTGCATGCCGGCCTCTTCCTAACCTTGGCAGGTGGCGGAATCGGGTGGTCCTTACCATTTGTAGGTGACACACTGGAAGCCCTGACGGGTGCCCTCTTCGATCCTCTATGCCTTGCAGGGACAACAGCAGACGCCGATTTGGTGGCTGAGGTGCTGGCGTGGGATCTAGACATCGTGGCCCTAGGGGAAGGATGGGGGGGGTGTAGTAAAGAGGTCAACGTTAGCTAGGAAAAGTTTTTTGGACACACTGGGACGGGAAGATGGAGGGGGTGTGGGAGTGGAGGAAGAGGTAATGGTTGTAGGAGGTCTACGTCTGCTGAGTTTGGGTGAAGGTGCATGGGCTGGAGGCTGTTGTGAGGTGGATGGCTGTTGAGTGGGTGTGTGCCTGCGTTTGTATACTTTGGGAGGAGGGCTCACAGACACCCTGGGAGAGGACACAGGGGATGTGTGCATGGTTGTGGGGGTGGTGATTGCTTGTGAGGGGTGTGTTGTGATGGGCGTGCTGGTGATGGAGGTAGTGGCTGATGATGCAGTGCATGCAGGTGTCAGTGGAGATGCAACTGGGAGGGAGGTGGATTAAGAGGAGGAGGGGGACACAGTGGAGGCAGTGGATGTTGGTATGTGTGCATGTGTATGGTGCTTGTGTGAGTGCCTGTGTGATGATGTGTGGTGCTTATGTTTTCCTGAGCCACTTTTGTGTGTTGATGTGTGTGCCTGCTGGTCTGAAGGTGTGCTTGGGATAGGCTGAGGTAGAGGGGATTGGGTCTGGGTAGTGGAAGTTGGAGGGGGTAGGCTGGACACAGGGACAATGGCTGCCATCAGTGCTGAGGCCAGAGCCTGAAATGCTCTCAGTTGGGCCGCCACGCCAAAATGATTGCCCTCCAGGTATGCATTTGTTTGTTGCAAATGCCTCTCGACTCCCTGGATGGCATTCAGAATGGTTGACTGCCCAATAGTGAGGGATCTCAGGCGGTCAATAGCCTCCTCACTGAGGGCAGCAGGGCTGACTGTGGCCTGAGGTGCCTGGGGAGAAGTAGATGCCCACCCACCTGGGTGAGAGGGCACGAAATACACGCTGAGGGGCTGCTGGGAAAGCGGTGCTGGCAGGGCGATGGCAGCTCTACCTGTTGTTGGGGTGGTCACAGATGTCTCCGCCACCGACATGGAGCTTCCATCAGAGGAGTCGCTGCCACTGGTATCCCCTCCTGTCCCCATCATGGAGCTCCTCTCGCCCTCCGTCCCACTGGTGGCTTCACCCTCTGTGGATTCACCCTCATGGTCCATGTGGGATGCAGCTCCCTCCGTCACCAGTGCCTCTGTTCCTCCACCAGATGATGGTAATGCACACAAGGACAGGGTGACAAAACAAATAGGAGGGGGAGAGACAGAGGATTCACTTGGTCAATGCCAGCAACACCACTACCGTTGGCGTACACAACACAAAGGGAGCAGCCCTATGCACTAGGCCATGGCCAACAATTTACTCAGATAGTCATCAGCCCATGGGGTATAATGCCTAACGCCATTAGCTGCACACCTGAAACCCACAAGACCCTTCCCAGTAGTAGATGCCCACTAACACTATTGGGGTAGGAGTGCTTCAGAGCCTGCACACAAGGGACCTACCGTGCCATGATCGCCCTGGCCTAAGGGCACCCACAGCCCACATTCCCCACCCAGCTAGCTCCAAAAGCGCGCAAAGTCAGCTTTCCGAAACTGTATTCACCCCCTTGTGGCTCCTGTGATGCCCTCAAGCACCCATCCAACTCCGTATAGGCCACCGCCAGGATGCGGAACATCAGGGGGTTCATGGTGCGATGGGCACCCCTTCCACATTGGGAGGCCAGCCCCAGCTTTGCCTCTGCCATCTTCTTGGTCCAGCAGCGCAGGTCCTCCCATCTCTTGCAACAGTGGGTGTTCCACCTGTAATAGACCCCCAGGGTCCGCACCTCCTTGGCAATGGCACGTCAAATACCCTTCTTCTGGTGGGCGCTGACCTAGAGGGTAAGGACAGCTGGAAATGTAATTACTCACCCATCCGGACCGTCATACTCATTGCCCACCAGTTCCCACCCATGCCCTGATTCACATACACTGACCAACTCACATGCAGCAGTCAACCCAGGACACCTTAGCAACCCCCAACATGTGGCTTACATCCACACCACTCCAAACAGGCATTCCCCACGCATCATGCTCACAGTGTACTCACCTGTTTGTCTGGAGTACCGCAGAGTAGCGTGTACTGAGGGAGGACCCCATCCACCAGTTTCTCCAACTCCTCCGCAGAGAAGGCAGGGGGCCTTTCCCCAGACACATGAGCCATTGTTGCTTCCAGACCCAGGTCACAGCAGCACTTGCAGTGTAGGTCCTCTCCTGTTGATGGTCAGGGATCAAGTGAGTGAATAGGTAGAAAATGGCGGTGATGTCCGCGGCGGTGCATACCGTCACCGCCAGCATACATAGCCATTGGCTCCTGGAACCTCTAGGGACCAATGATAACCAATGCGGAGTTGCGGGGCAGTCTTCGACCGCTTACTGCAACGCTGCACAACGCCAGCGCAGTTACCTCATTTCCACTTGTCCCTCCTCACAGGACAGGCAACTGCCATTTCAGGGGGGCACATGGCATGGCACCTAACTGCGTCACATAACATATTAGCACATATACTGACTCCCGAATTTACATACTGCTTCTGTAACATTAATTTAGACACAGTTGTGGTATCTATGTGGTATATGACCTTCTGCTCACCATTCTCCTCCATAGGCTATAACCGCTGAGGCAGATGATGAGATGGCAGCATCCTCCGGTGTACAGAACCCTGATGGACCTGTCGACAATGGAGGACAGACACATTATAATCACACACAGTCTTCTTTGTGCCACAATCCAAGAACTGTGTGCCCAATTGGAGCCAGACTTGATTTCAGATATCCGCCAGCCCACAGGTATCCCCTCTCTAGTGCAGGTCCTGTCAGTGCTCCATTTCCTGGCAAGTGGCTCTTTTCAAACTACAGTGGCCATGGCATCAGGGATGTCTCAGCCAATGTTCTCCAACATGCTGACCAGGGTGTTGTCTACCCTGATGAAACATTTGCGCATCTACATTGTGCTCCCCCAGGTGGAGGATTTGGCCACAGTGAAAGCTGACTTCTATGCCCTGGGACATATCCCCATCATTGGTGCCATTGATGGTACACATGTGGCTTTTGTCCCCCCGCAAAAATGAACAGGTTTACAGGAATAGAAAAAGCTATCATTCGATGAATGTGCAAATGGTGTGTTCGGCGGACCAGTACATCTCACATGTGAATGCCAAATATCCTGGCTCTGTGCATGACGCCTATATCTTGAGAAATAGCAGCATCCCTTATGTGATAGGCCAACTCCAGAGGCACCGGGTGTGGCTAATAGGTGAGCCCAAGGTCCCCACACAGTACATTTAGGTGTCTGGGGATTGGGTTGTCCCTAAGGGTTAGTGTGTGTCTCACAATTGTCCCTCGATCTTTACAGGTGTCTTTGATTACCCCAACCTGTCATGGCTACTGACCCCAGTGAGGAATCCCAGGACAAGGGCAGAGGAACATTACAATGAGGCACATTGATGAACAGGATGATTATTGAGAGGACATTCGGCCTCCTGAAGGCCAGATTCTGGTGCCTCCATCTTAAAGGTGGCTTCCTGTACTACTCACCCAAGAAGATGTGCCAGATCTTTGTGGCATGCTGTATTTTGCACAACCTGCCATTGAGACGCCAGGTGCATTTTCTGCTGGAGGATGAGCCTGGTGATGGTGTTGTGGCAGTACTGGAGCCTGTGGACAGTGAGGAAGAGGAGGCAGATTAAGAAGATGTGGACAACAGAACAAACATTATCCTGCAGTACTTCCAGTTACACACCGGTAAGAGTCTGTAACTCCTCTTCACATTTCAGTATACTTTAAGACATTGTACATGGCAGCCTCTCACCCTCTGTCTATGACCACTGACTGTTCCCTTTGGGTTTCCTTTTTTCAGATCTGTGTACCCCATTCTGGCTTCTGCTGTGTGTACTGATGCCCACCAACTGTCATACATTGGTATGAGTAAATGAACATATACGTTGCAATGCTTAGATAATGTTGTACTAATACATTTGTGAATCATTAGACTGACTCCAGATTGGTATTTGTTTCAAGGGTGTTTATTTAGGTGCTTATAAGTATAGAGGTATGTGCAAGGGGATGGTGGAGGAATCTCCAGTTAGAGTCCAGGCTCTTTGTATCACAGGTGCATTGTCCAATGGGGCATTGGAATGGGAGCAATGGCAGTTCAAGGTGGACAGGGTGACATAATGGGACAGAAGGGTGACAATTAGTAGAGTCCTATTTCCTGGTGGGGATCTTAGCAATGTTCTCTGTCTTCCTCCTGGATTGCAGGGACCGTTTGCGGGGTGGTTCTCCTTCTGCAGGGGGTGGGGTGCTGGTGACCTGTTGGTCCTGTGGTGGGGCCTCCTGCCCACTAGCGCCGGCAGAGGTAGAAGGCTGTTTATCAGTTTGGCTAGTGTCAGGGGCCCTTTGTTGTACCACTGCCTCCCTCATGGTCTTGCCCATATCAGCCAGCATCCCTGCTATGGTGACCAGGATGGTTTACATTTTTGTGAGGTCCTCCCTGATCCCCAGGTACTGTCCCTCCTATAGCTGCTGGGTCTCCTGAAACTTGTCCAATACCGTGCCCATGGTCTCCTGGGACTGGTGGTATGCCCCCATGATGTTTGAGAGTGCCTCGTGGAGGGTCGCTTCCCTCGGCCTGTCCTCCCTCTGTTGCACAGAAATCCTCCCAGCTTCCCTGTTGTCCTGTGCCTCTGTCCCCTGAACCGTGTGCCCACTGCCACTGACCCCAGGTCCCTGATCGTCCTGGGTTAGTGGGGTTGCCTGGGGTCCCTGTAGTGGTTGACACACTGCTGATTGACGTGTCCTGGGGACAGTGGCATGGGCCCGCTGGGTGGGTGCTGTGCTGGTGTTTCCTGAGGGGGGAGGCTCTGTGGTGGTTTGGGAGTGTGGCAGGGTAACCGACTGTCCAGAGGTCCCTGATGGGCCATGTTGGTCATCGTGATCCAGGCGTGCAAAGCTGCTGTCATCACTGTGGGCCTCTTCTGGGGGGGACTGGATGTAGTTGGCACTTCCTGTCCAGTGACGTTGGGTAGGGGTCCTGCTGGGATGCAAATGCATTGTTATTGAATCTGTGTTTGCCATCTTGTGCAATGGGTGTCTTTCCCTGTATAATTGTGCTTTCCCTGTTGCCTTTGCCTTGTGTGAGTGGTGATTATGTGGGTTGGGTGAGTCTCTCTCATGGGCATGCTGTGGTGATGGGTGTTCATGCAGGTCTGTGATGGGGGTCCATGCATTGTTGTTGCATGCAGGGCTTGATATTGAGATGGGTGGGTTGTGATAGTGGGATATATGTAAGTTGGAGGAGTGATGGGAGTAAGGGAAATGGTGTGGGTATGTGATGGCATGCAGGGAGGGTGGGGGATATAGTAGTAAAGATTTGCCTTACCAGAGTCCAGTCCTCTTGCTACTCCTGCGAGGCCCTCAGGATGCATTATTGTCAAGACTTGCTCCTCCATTGTTGTTAGTTGTTTGGGGAGGAGGTGGGGGTCCACTGCCAGTCCTCTATACAGCTACTTGGTGTCTTGATACCATGGAACGTACCTTCCCCCGTAGGTAATTCCACCTCTTCCTGAAGTCATCGCTGGTTCTTGGATGCTGTGCCACTGCGTTGACCCTGTTGACGATTCTCTGCCATAGCTCCATCTTCCTTGCAATTGATGTCTGCTGCACCTGTGATCCGAATAGCTGAGGCTCTTCCCAGATAATTTCCTCCACAATGACCCTTAGCTCCTCCTCAGAAAACCTGGGGTGTCTTTGAGGTGCCATGATGTGGTGTGAGTGTATGTGTGAGGTGATGTGTGGGGTGATGTGCTGGGATGTATAATGTGATTTGCGTGGATGGTGCATGAGGGTGTGTGCTCCTTGCTTGTCTCTCTGTGCTTGGTTTCTTTTTTTGTTTTAAGGGGTTGTGGGTAATGTGGGTGTGTGTTTTATAGTGGTGTGAGTGTGTGGGTGTGTGTATATGTGTAAGGTGTGTGTATTTAGAATTTCCAATGTGGTGTAGTTTTGTAAGTGTGTGTATTTTAAATGCGGCGGTGTGTACTGCCAATGATTTACCGCAGTTGACAGACTGCCATGTTGATTCGTGGGTCATGATACTGTGGGCGTATCCCTGTTGCCGTGACGGTGTGGGTTTTGCTATCGCCAGTTTATCACTGACTTTTGGGCTGGCGGACCTGTGTGGGTGTTTGTATTGCGGTGGTATTCTCACTGTGTGGGTCATAATACTTGTGGCGGATAATCGCTGCGGTCACGGTATGTTGGCGGCCGTCGGCACGCCTGTAAGCGGGATTTACCGCCAGGGTTGTAATGAGGGCCTTTATATTATTAACAAAGAGTTCACCTATTTGCTAGGGTAGGGCATAACTGGTGTAATTCTCTGGCATGTAATTACTCATAATTACCCTAAAATTACTCGTAATTATGTGTAATTATGTGAGAAGTGTAATCCAGCATTTAGAGGTATGATAAATACTCAAAATGCACCCTCATGGCCAAAATTGAACCAAGGGTGCATTTTGCGCTAGGAAAAGAGCACTAAGGGACACATGTACAAAGCATTTTTCTAGTTGCAAACGGGACGATTTGCAGAAAAATGCTTTTTGGGATGTACAAGGCCCAAGCTGTTGTTCAGTAACTTGTTAATGAATTGCAATTTGGATTTTGTGATTCAGTATTAGGAAGGGGCATGTTCAGGGCATCCCTTCCTAATACCGAATCTAAATGGTATCTATAATCTTTTGTGACCGTGACCAACTGGACCTTTTTAAATGCAGCATCTTTTCCTTAAAGGAAAATGGGCTGCATTTAAAAAAAATAAAAAAAAGATTTCTTTAGTTAAAAAAAATCACAGACATGATGGTCTGCTGACACCTGCAGGCCACCATCCCTGTGATTTTTGCGATTTCCGGTGGGTTGTAAATTGCGACCTACCTTATTAATATTCATGAGGCAGGTCTGTTTGCGACCCACCAGGAATCTCAAAAGAAACTCAGTGGAGTCTCTTACATTTGGAATTGTGATTTCCTAATTGCAATTTGCATGGAATCGCAATTAGGAAATCGTAAATTCAAATATTTGTACATGTGGCCCTAAATGCACAGGACATGAACAGCAGAATCCAGGAGCTGCTCTTTATCCTATGCTCCTGCAGTAGGGATTTTTTCCCAAATAACTCTTATTTTCTCAGGACGGTATGATTGCATAATTTTGACAAATTCACATCAAAAGTGTAGTGGATAATTACTGAAATTACTCTGATTACTCTGGCACAATTAAAATTTCGCTCCGACCTAGAATTCCCATATTACTATGATCATGATTCTAAAGTAACTTCCCCGAGAGGAGATCAACACAGCGCCAGCGTTGCGACTGGAACTTTGACACACGGCCTACTGGATCCATGTATAGACGAACAGGAATGACGCAGCCCGACTTACTACGGGAAGAACTGACACAGCACCTGCCATGCAAAAGAAATTGGCCTGCATCACCCACTGGATCGACGCAGCTCCTGTGATGTTGTCCTGCATGCCCAGGATTTCTTTGCACAGGCCCCGAAGCATCCAAATACCCCGCAACCTGAAGAAGTTATCACGGCTAAAATCGACACATGGCCCTGACTGCATGGAAAAATATCGACGTATCGTCTGTGTGCACCCAGAGAAACAGACACACACCTCCCCATTTTCCACGCATCTCCTTCTCTGCGGCCCCTTGCAGATAATTGTTACGCAAACCAGGTACTTTGTGCTTGCAAGAGACACTTGTTGCTTTTTAAAGACTAAAGACTTATTCTTTCATTCTCTGAAGTGATATTTTGATGTGTACTTCTCAAATCTTGATCCTTTACCTGCATTTAACCAGATAAATATTAAATATTTTTCTAAACACTGTGTTGTGTATTCTTGTGGTGCTGGACTGTGTTGTTGCATGAGTTATTGCACAAATTCTTTACGCCTTCTAAGTTAAGCCTGACTGCTCAGTGCCAAGCTACCAGAGTGAGGGCACAGGATAATTTGGATTGTGTGTGACTTACCCTGACTAGAGTGAGGGTCATTGCTTGGACAGGGGGTAACCTGACTGACAACCAAAGACCCAATTTTTAACATTGGTGATCAGCAGTGAGGATAGGACTTGTTTTTGTGCAGTGACATACAATAGCTATGTTTACACTACCTACCCACAGTTGAAGGTCAACTTGATTTTTTGTCTTTCTCTTCAATTTCCCTTTTTCTACCTGACATTTTAACTAAATCCTCATTTAACATGTCTCTGGCTGCGTCTCAAGCAGGAGCTGAAGATTTTGACCTAGCCACCTGGATACATACACTGTTAACCAGCTGAAGGGGTTCTGCAAGGGGATGGGAGTACCTACCCAGGGTGTCTCCAGAAAGGAGGAATACCGAAAGGTGCTGAGGTCCTGGACAGAAGCCCATTCAGAGGAGAATGTTGAGGAGGAGGGTCCATAGGATGACTCCTCAGAGGATTTCTTGCCAGTAGTGGGGGATGTTACCCATGGAATTGTGCCCCCTGCTAAACTAGGGAGCAGTGTCTCTAGCCATGGCCTGACCACAGAAGAAAGGAGGGAGAAGAGAGAATTTCAACTACAAATGGTAAAGTAAAAAATTGAAGCTGAGAGAGCGAAGGCAGAAGCTGCGAAATCCTTTGCTGAAAAGAAACCTTTGTTGGCTCATGAACTAAGTCTCAAGGAGCTCAATATCAAGGTGAGACAGTCTAAGTCCAGCAGTGATGGTGCATACATGCAGAACCTGCTGGGGAAAGGAAGGTTTGTATACCCAAAAATGTAGTGGCAAGTTATGTGGTGGGAGATGACATTGATAAGTGGTTGGCTGCTTATGAAGTTGCACTAAGGGCTCATGCGGTCTCTGAAGAGCAATGGGGGTAGCCTTGTGGTGGTATGTACCAGTAGTGGGGAGGGACAAGCTCCTTGCATTGGATCCTAAGGATAAAAACAGATATTCACCCATGAAAACTGCTTTGCTTGACAAGTTTGGGCTGTCACCTGAGAAGTACCGTCAGAGATTCAGGGACAGCACCAAACTCTCCACACAGAACTGGGTAGACTTTTTTGATTTCTCCAGTAAGGCACTGAATGGGTGGGTGCGGGGCAGTAAAGTAGATGGCTATTTGGGGTTATATAATTTAATACTGAAAGAGCATATGTTCAGTGTTTGCTTTACAGAGTTGTGCTAGCACCTAGTTGACAGTAAGCTGACTGACCCAAGGAAGCTTTTCTGAAGAGGAGGACCTCTGGGTTAGCACTGGAGTGTCCAAGAAGGTACCTGGGGGGGACACCCACAAAGGTGGTCAGGGTTCCCACCAGAAGAAAGTGGGGGGAGGACAACTTAACAATAAGGAGTTCTCAAAAGGCCCCCAAAACAATTCCCAGGGGGGTGGGGACACCCAGCCCCGGCCTGAGTCTGAGAAGAGAATGGGAGTTTTTGACCGGAAGAAAGGGAAGATTTTTCCCAAAAGCTTAGAGTGCTTCAAGTTTGGACACTCTAATGGCGACTCCCAGTGTCCCAAGAGGGCATAGCCCACCACTGGAGGACAGACACCTGGTTTGGCTAGTGTAGCGCTGGGGGGGGGGGAGATGGTCCCAGTTAGCTTGGAGGAACAGATAGAGGTATCACTAGTGTCCCTGGGGGATAAGGAAATGGTGCCAAAAGCCCACATGCCTGCCAATACTTCCAAGTATAGGCAGTGGGTCACCATTGATGGGCAAAGGGTAGAGGCTCTGCGTCACGTAGGAGCCAGTATGACTACTGTCAGGGGTCAGCGGATGTCAGCAGAGCAAGTCATCCCTAATACATTCCAGCAGGTCATAGTCGCTGACAATTGTAGAGCCACCTACCGGTAGCTCTGGTTCCCTTTGAGTGGGGGGGATCTCTCTGGTACTCTAAATGTAGCTGTGAGTCATACCATGCCTGTAGATTGTCTGTTAGGCAATGTTTTTGAGCACACTGCCTGGAAGGAGGTAGAGCTCAGATCCCACGTGGAAAATGGGCTCCAAACCTTCTCTTTCAGTATTAAAAATATTAATATTTGCAGCTCAGATGGACCCTTAGATCACTGGGCCTCGGTTCCAACAATCCTGGCGCACAATTGATTGCTACACCCCTTATCTTGACTGTAAGCTGATTGGCTGATGGTAGTCTCCTTCTTTGAAGTATGTGACCAGTGACCAGGAAACCTTCCTTGCCTTATTGAGATGCAAGGTAGGCATTCCCATGCAAAAAATGACTCTATGGCCTTAACTCCATATTTATACTCCCATGCAAAAATGGTGCAAGTGAGGGAGGAGGGGTAAAAAAATGGGGCAAAGCTTGCTTTGCCCCATTTTTTAAAGCCTGGGTCAGGGCATGCGTTAGAGGACCTGTGGGCCTATTTCCATGGTGGAACACCATGGAATAAGCCCACAGGTGCCCTCCCCAGGCCCCAGGGGCACTCCCACCCACACCAGAGGGACTGCGGAAGATGGGGGACCCCATCCCAGGTAAGTACAGGTAAGATTGCATTTTATTTTTGAAAGTGTCGTAGGGGGCCCTGAAATGGGCCCCCATACATGGCACAGAGTGCAATGGCAATGCCCAAGGGGACCCTTGTCCTCTGTGCTGGCCATTGGGGTGGTGGGCGTGACTCCTGCCTTTTCTAAAGCAGGAGTCATGTGGCATGGTAGGTTTAGCACCTTAAAATGACACTAATCTGGTTAGAGTCTATACTGCCAGCCCCACCCGACTAAAGTCATTTTTGTTTACTCTAGCCTACCCTTTGCACCGGCTTGCACCATTCCATAAATATGGTGCCCGGCTGGTGCACAGAAATGGTGCAAGCCGGTGCTAAATGTTTTGCTGAAAAACTGAGTTAGTGCAGTTTTGCAGCAAAAAGTATTAATAAGGGCCAATATTTTGTAAGTTTGCGCCACTTTAGCATCAAAAAAATTACATTAATGCGGCGCAAAAAAAGTATAAATCAGGGCCTTGGTGTTAGACAGGTCTGGCACCATAGTATAAATATGGAGTTAGTTTTGCACCTAATTAGACGCTAATTCAGTGCAAACAGAGTCTAAATATGCAGCAGAGTATAAATATGCCCCTAAATAAGGCCAAAGAGTCATTTTTTGCACGGGAACGCCTACCTTGCATCTCATTAAGGCAAGTTAGGTCTCCACTTCTTAAAAATGACTTTAACTCCATAAATTTGGCACTAGATGGGTCTAGCACTAAAGTATAAATATGGAGTTAATTTTGCACCCAATTAGAGTAAAAATAAAATTACGCTAATTCGGTGAAAACAGAGTATAAATATGCCCCTCAGCTGCAGAGACAGAGGCTGCCCCAAAAACAGTTTACGTTTTTGTAAAGTGATTCTTCGTTCAGATGTGAGGATATTTTGTATTAGATTCCCAGGGACAGGTTTACAGATCAGGATCTGCTGACCTAGCTCACAAGGCAGATCTGCATATTTTTTAAGCCATATACATGTGTGCTAGAAACAGGGCAAATAGGCCTGGCATTGCACTTTGTCCCCGCTGGGGACACCGGATTGACATCTGCAGCACTCCGGGTGGATTGGGAAGGAACTGGTTATAGTATACCAAAACAAATTGCGCTGAAAAATATTTGTTACAGTTTCCTTTGCATTTTCGATGCCTTGATATACTATGAGATGCTATCAGTGATGTCATGTGTTATTTCAAAAACATCACATGAAATGAGTATCAGCTAGAGTTGCACAGATAACTATAACTGAGCAATGTTGGTGATTTTTTGGTTTTGCAATGAGCAGTAACGTCACTTTCACTAGTTTTCAATTTATTGGAACAGCTGAAGTTTTATGAAGAAACATTACTTTATAACAACTTTATATTCAATGAGAAATCGCAGTTAGAGGGATTCTGGCTCAAATTTGAAAAATCAATAATACTTGTCAGTTATGATAAGCAATGCACAAAACCAAAGCTATAACTCAAAGATTTTACACTTGCTCCTCTGCTTTTTGTTCCTGTATCATTGACAAATTAGGGCCATATTTATACTTTTTGACGCAAAACTGCGCTGCCTGGTGTGCGTGAAAAAAAACGACGTACGCCAGGCAGCGTCGGCGTAGGGGGATATGGAGCTTGGGCGCCAAAAAATGGGGCAAGTCAGGCTGAGGCAAATTTTTCGCCTCAACCCGATTTGCGCCATTTTTTCCGACTCCCAACCCCCATAGAAATGAGCAAAGACAGGAGTCATGCCCCCTTGCCCAATGGCCATGCCCAGGGGACTTCTGTCCCCTGGGCATGGTCATTGGGCATAGTGGCATGTAGGGGGGCACAAATCAGGCCCCCCAATGCCATCATTTTTTTTTTTTTTAAAACACTTACCGGAACTTACCTTAATGTCCCTGGGATGGGTCCCTCCATCCTTAGGCGTCCTCCTGGGGTGGGCAAGGGTGACAGGGGGGGTCCCTGGGGGCATGGGAGGGCACCTCTGGGCTCCCTCCGAGCCCGCGGGTCCCTTAACGCCTGCCCTGACCAGGCGCACAAAAACGGCGCAAAAGCGGCCGTACGTCATTTTTTTTGACCCGCCCACTCCCGGGCGTGAATTTTGCCCGGGAGTGTAAATACGGCGCACATGCCTCGGAGTCAATTTTTTAGACGGGAACGCCTACCTTGCATATTATTAACGCAAAGTAGGTGTCCACGCTAAAAAATTACGCAAACTCCATGGACTTTGGCGCTAGATGCGTCTAACGCCAAAGTATAAATATGGAGTTAGTTTTGCGTCGGAATTGCGTCAAAAAAAACAACGCAATTCCGGCGCAAACAGAGTATAAACATGCCCCTTAGTGTTTTGATCAGGGTGGAACACACAAGTTTTCACGTTAATTGCGTGCATTGCAAACCATAACTGATTTTTTTTTTATTGATTTGGGCTCAGTTTCTACCTCTGTTTTTTCATTTAATTTCAGTGCTTTTCTATGCTGCATTAAATTCCTATGCATGGCCTTTGGCTATGCTTAGTGGACCTTGAGAATAAAACGTGTCATAAAAACCATATATATTCAATGAAAAAACAACGAGTTATGCCCTGGAAATTCCAGCAATGGGTTAGTCTTCTGTGCATGTTCTCTCTCCCTCTGGCTTCTTCCATACACCTGTTCATATTTACTTTTGAAATATCTCCTCACTGTTTATATTCTGACGGAGTAGTTGCCTGACTTTCTCTGGCTGAGCTTCTGGTAATAGATTTTCGACGTGAGGATGTTTAGTGCATTATTATTTTGGTGGCTGAGAAGAAATCATCCAGACCTTTGAGTAATTGTTGCCTTTGCTTCCCACTGCTTCCTTGTTAAGGAGCTGCAGTTGTAAATCCTCCTCCTCCTTTGCAGATGCACTAGATGGTCCAGGAAGATGTAACCCACATGCCTGTACCATTTCTTTGGAGGTTGCAGCAGTGAAGTTCAGAAACACGCTCTCAGGTTTCCTGCTTTACACAAAATGATGCTTCTTCACTCAATACAAAGGAATTGCCAATTCGTAATCTAGAGGAAAGGTACCTGAGCTGGTAGCCAATTATAAACTCTGGGTCTAATTTACAAGGCCCTAGCGGCACACTGCGCCCTTGGAGCATCATTTCTTTTACGCTCTGATGGTGCACTGTGCCAGCCCACATTCACAAGGCCATGCAAAGCCACCTTGCATGACTTTTCATGACCTTGTAAATATGGACCCCTTTCATGCACAACACTGCGTTAAAGGGGCGCTCCATGGGTGTTGCTTGGGGTGTTCCCATGCAACACTCATGGAACCTAAAGGAATTTGATGCATTCCTGATTTACAAATCTGGGAATGCATGAGACGTCTATGGCACCTCAGGGGTGACGTTAGAATGACACAACGGGGATAAATCTTGATGTTTCCCCATTTTATGCATTCTGCAGCACACATGGAAAGAGGAAAACACCTCTTGTAATTGTTTTTGTGCAGAAAAGTGTCCCTTCCTGCACAAAACCAATCACCCCCAAACTGCAGGCATCCTTGCACCATAGTGCAAGGGTGCCTGCATTGGCATTAGGCAGCAATTTGTGCTCTAGGGCCGGGAGAGAAGACATAAAGTCATTGTATCTTGTAGATACAGTTCATTTCTGCTCTTTCCCTGTGGTGCATGGTTGCTCAACAAGGCACTTACTGTGCTGCCCTGCAACAAAGGCCTCATAAATGAATCTCACTCTATACTATTTCAATTATTAAATAATCTGTGAACATCAACAGGCCATGACAGAATTCCTCCCCAATCAGATATTTGAAATGGTCTTGTAAATGTAAAATAGTCTGTGGACATCTGTGAAGCGTGATGGAAGACCTGTCCTGGTTGCTAAATACAGATGCCCATATTTATACTTTTTTACGCAAAACTGCACCGGCGCAGTTTTGCATCAAAAATATTACCGCCAGCTAATGCCATTTCGGTGCACCGTGCGGGCATCAAATTATACTTTGACGCACGGCGGTGCAAACCACAGGTGTAAGTCATTTGTTTTTACACACACCGTAGCGTCAAGTCGTAAAGCAAAACGACATTAATGCGGCGGAAATGACTGTGGGTCGATTTACGACCCTGCACACCAGATATGTGACATTTCTTTATGTAATAGCGTCAAAATTCCCCGCAAACACAGCCATTTCAGCAGAGGAGAGCCAAAATGGATCCCAGATGCCTGTACAGACCCCAGGAAGATGACAACAGATCAGGAACCAACCAAGAGGACCCACACAAGACCCAGGACAGTTTTAAGAAGAAAAGAAAGTGTTGCTTCAGTGCGGAGGAACAGGATATTCTGGTTAAAGAGGTGACAGAACACCAGCACCAACTGTTTGTCACCTCAAAGTTGCCAATCAGTAGGAGAGAGGCAATATGGCAACAAATTGTTGACAAGATTAACAGTGTGGCAGAAGTACGCAGAACAGTCATCGAGTGCAAGAAACGCTGGCATGACTGCAAGCGCAGGCCCAAGGAAAAAATGCCTAGGAACAGGAAGGCAGCACTGCAGATTCGAGGTGGTAGTCCAGCACACCAGGAAGCCCTGGACCACATGGAGGAGATGGTCGCAGCAGTCATCCCTGAGGAGATCGTCACAGGGATTCAAGGACAGGACAGCGCAGACTACCAGAAGACAACGCACATGCAGGGTATGTCGCAGGGGAAATTAAAATGCACTAATGTTAACTGTAAGCAGGGGGGGATACCAACCACAAAATGCATGGAAGTCATCATATACATGGAGTGGCATTGGTAAAGGGGTATGGCATGGGGGCATGGCAGAGAGAAGCTATGGCACACCATAACACTACACTAACAACTGTCCCATGGGGGGCATGCTGCCATGCCAACGATGGAGCAAAGGTAAAGCCACACCAGGATGGAAGGGCACAATGTCAAACTGACAATCGGCTGACATCAGCCACTATACCCCCTACATTAACTAGGGCCCAATTAACAACCTCTAGCCATACCAACAACTGGAATGTCACAGTAACAACAGTTGCCACTACCACTTCCGCTCTGTGTGCAGCTCAAGTTGCCAATGGCAGTAACGTCCCCATGGATCATACACACCTAAATTAGTGGGTTGAGGATGACAACTTTACCAATCCCCTGAAACAAGACAAATGCTCCAGTCCTTGCAACTGTGAATGTCCATAGTTGCCGCAAACATCAGCCAATGTCATCAACAGTATGAGCTACACAGCTCTAAGGACACACCCATGCTGCATATGCCAGGGTCCACCCTGTGCCTGGGTCACAATGCAACATCCCAAATGCCATGCTGCTCAGACAACAGTATTGGGGGGGGGGACACATGTAACTGGTCACTGAAATACACCTGCACAGTCAGAGGAGGAAACAGGACATTGCTACGACTATCAGGGCAATCCAATCTCCACACATTCCCCAACATCAGCTGTACACATTACCAATGCTAACATCCATATCGTGCCATAACAATGCTATGCATAGGATACGCTACATGTCAACTACATATAAGTGGATGTGAAAGATCAGACCCTGGGGCAGGTCCAGATTGTTAGGTGTTCTGCTAGTGCCATCAGAACTCCCACAGCCAGTGGAAGGCCTCGCCATAAGAATGGATGTAGACGGATGGTTGAGTAGGGCAATAAGGTGGCAATTCACTATTTGGCAATGCTTGCCATAGGTGTTGCACTTCTGCTGTCTATGGAACTCTAGTCACAGATAGTCCTTGCAAAGATAGGTGCTATACGACTTACTGCTGTGAAGGGTCTGGTCATACATTCCTGTTACCAATGCAATTGCACATCCACTGCGTCATGTATGAGGCATTTTTTCCCTTAGTGACTGATGGTGTCTTAGTTGTGTGCCATATGCTGTGATGAACCATGTTGCCAACATGTATGTGTGAAGTAGGTGTGGTCCTCTGCTATTGCCCTTCAAAGGTGAAACGTACAGGATATATGACATTTACATTGTGTGCGTATGTGAATGTTGTATGATACGCATCACAATTGCTCAGGAAATTTCGGTGTCATGATCCGTATATCAGCAATGCTCCATGAGGCTACACTATTATTCTTCTGATAGTTGGAGATAAAGATGAGCAAAAATTATTACCCAGACCATGATGTGGTGATTATTAACGGTATTTATTTACATTAGTTAATACAGTGGTGATGGTGAGTTGGTTTAAAAGAAATTGTTCACAATATATTGGTGCCTACACACTCCAGCAGCTGTGTTTTGTTTTTCCCCCTCATGTTGCAGGCCAGCATCCTCCTCTTCCTCCTCTTCAGGCATGTGTGGCTCTGGTTCTAAGAGGGGAATGTTCCTTCATACACATATGTTGTGCAGGATGGCACAGGTCAAAATGATCTTGCAGACCATTTCTGGTGAGTTTAGGAGGCTGCCTACAGTGATGTCGAGGGACCTGAATCTTGACTTCAGGATGCCAAAGGTCTTCTCGACAATGATGCGTGTCCTCCTATGTGCCTCATTAAAGGCACGCTCTACTGTAGTGCTTGGGTTGCCAAATGGTGTCATAATCCATGGCTGGATCCCATACCCCTTATCAGCTGAAAAAGAAAATGAATGGGATCATGTTGATGTAGCTTGCCCCATTGATATCAGCTTGCATGGCAGTAGTTGTCGTGTGTTGTCTGTGACTCTTTTGTATTATTGTGTTCCTTCCTGGGCTTGTAGGATGTACCATCTGCATTGGGTTGTTTCCATGGCTGAACCAGTGTTTGCCTGCCGTCCTGTTGTCAGCAGTATGTTTGGGTATTTACAGTAGTGTGCACTCCCCAGCATTGTGACTTGTGATACAGGTGTCCCTATGTCTTCACTGGGGGTGAGATGATAATTCCATTCACAGATTCATTTTGACAGTGGTGGTAACACTTTAGCATCTATGTACCCTGGACATCCTATAACTGTAGACTTATGAAATGGATTAATTTAAACATCAGTGAGCCGCTTACATTTTGCAAGGTGACAATTGGCCAAACCTCTCCAAACGTTGTGATCATTGACGTCTTAACATTAGACTGTACACTAATTTCAGATGTGTGACAGGTTCACTGCAGACCTATGAAACATGGCTAGTGATGTCACGACCTTAGTGTGTTCCTGTCCACATGTTGCTGTCATGGTGTATGTGTTGTGTGTCCTAGAGGGTTGCTGTGCTGCGTCTAAATAAGTAGGTTTCTGTACTTACCAACAAGTAGTCCATTGCCATATCGTCCATCCTGGAAGTGTTGATTGATGGTAGAGTGACGGAAGATGAATGAGTCATGGACACTCCCAGGATACTTTGCCACGATGTTGGTGAACAATCCTTGGTGATCGACAATGGCCTGCACATTGATGAAATGTGTGTGCTTCCTGTTGGGGTAGAGGTGTTCAGTTGCAGCAGGTGGCACACGGCGTACATGTGTGCAGTCGATGGCACCAAGGACATGTGGGAAGGCACTAATGAGGTAAAAACCCTGTTTTGTCTCCTGCTGCTTCTGCAGTGTGTTTGGGAAGCAGATGTGGCAGGGTGTGAGTCCAATTATGGCATCCAGTACTTTGGACAAGAAGGCAGAAAATGATGGCTGAGATATTCCAGCAACCAGGGCGCCAGTGCTTTGAAAGGAGCCACTTGCCAGCATGTGATGTACAACTAGCAGCTTGGTTTCTGTTGGGATGGCGCGGGGTGTCAGCAAGGTGGGTGCCAACTGTGGCTCTATGTTGCGCGGCAGCTGCTGAATGGCCTGCCAGTTCAACCTGTACCTCTGGATGATGTCATGTTCCCTGAGGCCATGAAGGGTTGTTCTGGTGCGGAATATTCTCTCCTGCCTTCTGTGCTGCCTTTGGGGTCCCTGCTGGTGTTGTGGTAACTGCTGTTGTTGTTGCTGGGCTCTGCGTCTGCGTGCACGCTGGATGAGAGGCACCTCCATGTCTCCCTTTTGCTGCTCTGCTGTTGCTTCTGTGTGTTCTGATTAAATACAAGTGTGTTTGCCCCACTTTAATGCCTGCCCTGACCCAGGCGTTAATATTTGACGCAAATCTGGCTGTGCGTCATTTCCTGGCTCCGCCTCCCGGCCATGCAGCATTTTTGCCCGGAAGCATAAATACAACGCACGGCCTTTTAAGTAATCATTTGGACAGGAACACTTACCTTGCATATGATTAACGCAAGGCGGGTTCCCACATCCAAAACATGACACACACGGTGGGATTTTGACATCCGTGGGCTCAGACGTCAAATTTTAATATGGGGCAAAGTTTGCGCTAAATGTGCGTCAAACTTTTTACGCACATTCGGCGCAGACAGAGTATAAATATGCCCCAAAATGTCCACAGTCTTGCAAAACAGGGAGCGGATTCAGCACTCCCCTTCAAAATATTTGTCTTAGATATGTAAACTCCCCAGGAATTTACTGTGATAAAAACCCAAAGAAAACGTGAATAGGCAATTTAAGTTAGGTTTTAATTTGTAATTTGAATTAACACACTCAAAATGGAGCTGACAGTCTGCAGCCCAAACAACTAGGCCACTGTCTCAATACACTTACGATGGCACCTGTTGATCCTGATTTCGTTTTCAAGCCACTGACTATTGGAGACACCCAGGATGTGTAGATTTCTCTCCACTTTTTCAAAGCTGTAGACTTCAGAGGTGCGATGAGTCCGCAGTGTAGAAATATAGCGGATGAACCATGGCATAGAGTCACGCTTTTGTTTGCATTTGGTATGAGTGCTCTCCCCACCCCTATTTTGTGGCCATCTTTCATTTTCGTTTTGGGGGAGAGCTACACGAACTGTGCTCTGTGTCTGGTTTAGAGGCTAAAAAAAGTTTTTTTTTTCTTGTAGCCAGCTAGTCATAGTCTTCAATTTTATTGTCTCCACTTTGGTCCACAGACCCGAAAAAAATGTCCTTATCCAATTCGAAGTCTTAACTTTTTTAGGTTTAGGTTTATTTTAATTTTGGATGGTCCTCACATTTTCCTGCAGACAGTCCGCAGGTCAGTATATACAAAATTAGTAACCCTTTCATGGCCATCCACAACAATTTTACATGCTAATATCTCAAATCTAAAGGATTTACACTAAGCCATGACAGGCATGCTTACTAAGGAAAGTTCTACGTTGATACCAGGTTTGACGTAGACTGATTCAGCATTTTTTGCTACAGGTGTGTGGGAAAACGCATCTTTCTTAACTTTTTAACTTTTTTCCCTGCTCCTTACAACACAAAAACTGAAATTCCAGATGTAGGAAAGTGCCACTGTTGACATAATTACCCCCCCCCCCCACTTTTTGCCTAGTGTTGATGCCAACTTTCATTGAAAGTGAGCTGGGATCCTGCTAACCAGGCCAAAGTACCACTGTTCTTTCCCAAAATCTGTTCCCCTTGTTTCCACAGTTGCCAAAACCCTGGCACTCAATTGAGTACCTTGTAAAAGGTACCCATGGTACTGAGGCCCCGTGGCCAGGGAAGGTCCCCAAGGACTGAAGCATGTATTACGCCACCCTCTGGGACCCCTCACCAAGCACATGTACACTGCCTTTGTAGCTTGTGTGTGCTGGTGGGGAGAAAAAGGCAAAGTCAACGTGGCACCCCTCTCAGGGTGTCATGCCCACAAACCACTGCCTGTGGCATAGGTAAGACACCCCTCTAGCAGGCTTTACAGCCCTAAGGCAGGGTGCACTATACCACCGGTGGGGGCATAGCTGCATGAGTAATATACCCCTACAGTGTCTAAGTCCATTTGTAGACATTGTAAGTGCAGTGTAGCCATATTGAGTATATTGTCTGGGAGTTTGTCATTATGAACTCCACAGCTCCATAATGGCTTCACTGAATGCTGGTAGGTTTGTTGTCAATCATCTCAGCACAATAAACACCCCACTGATGCCAGTGTGGGATTTATTAAAAATTGCACATAGAGGGCATCTTAGAGATGCCCCCTGTATGTTATCCAAACTGCTAGTGTAGGACTGACCGGTCTGTGCCAGCCTGCCACATTCAGAAAAGTTTCAGATCACATGGGGGGAGAGCATTTATGCACTTTGTGGTCAGAAACAAAGCCTGGCCTGTGTGGAGGTGCTTCACACTTCCCCCCTACAGGAACTGTACCACCTGGCGGTGAGCCTCAAAGGCTCAAGCCTTGGATTACAGTGCTCCAGGGTACTCCAGCTACAGGAGTTGCCCACCCTCTGGACAAAGCCCCACCTTTGATAAAAAAGTCAGGAGGGAAAATTAGAGAAAACAGGGAGGAGTGACCACCCCAGCCAAAACCACCTCTAAGGTGTCCAGAGCTGAGGTAACCCCCTCCCCACAGAATCCTCCATCTTGGTTTGGAGGACAGGGACCAATAGGATTAGGTATGTACCCCCCTCCTTAAAGGAAGTGGGCACAAGAAGGATGTAGCCACCCTCAGGTACAGTAGCCCTTGGCCATACAAAGAAGGGTGGTTATTCCATCAGGATCGCACATCCAATGTGTCCATACAATTGCCGGGGAAAATGATGTCCTGGTTAAAGTGAAACTTGTTCCATGGGTGCCACACTGGTATTACACCCAACCACCAAGGGTGTAGGTTGCGACGACTAGAGAACCAATCAACCTAAGATGATTGTTACAGATCGCCAGGCACACCAAAGCAGTCCGCAAAGTCCATGGTATGACAATGAGATTCCTGAACACGTCCTGTGATTGGTGAAGATTTATTTTTTCCAAGGCACGATACATCCAAGAAAACAGCCGACGTGTTTCATCATCTAGGCTTTCTCAAGGATGTAAGAATTAATGTGCAGAAGAAAGTACAATGAAATGTAATGACAATAACAGGGATTTATAACTATTGCAAGATTCCATGATACCATTTGCACAATAGGTGTGGCACTCTTCTGTCTTAAAACTTCCATCATATAGGGGTCCACTAACTTGCCTTTTGTAAGTACTTAGCACAATTATTTTTCTAACACATGGCATCATGGAATATTACAATAGTTATAAATCCCTGTTATTGGCATTACATCTCATTGTACTTTCTTCTGCACATTGATTCTTTCACACTTGAGAAAGTCTAGATGATGAAATGCGTGTCAGCTGTTTTCTTGGATGTATTGTGCCTTGGAAATAATAAATAATAGCCAATCACAAGACTTGTTCAGGACTCTCATTGTCATACCCTATTACTTACATGGACTTTGCGGACTGCTTTGGTGTGCCCTGGCAACCTATAACAATCACAGTAGCCATTGGATACTGCCCTCTGACCTCTATAACGCCCCTAATTTTAGGATTTAAGGGCATCCCTGAACCCATCTCACCAGATTTCTGGCGACCTGACAAGAAAGAAGAAGGACTGCTAAGCTGAAACCCCAGCAGAGAAGAAGGAAGATGACAAATGGCTTGGCCCCAGCCCTACTGGCCTGCCTCCTGCTTCAAGTACCTGCAAAAGAAAAGCAACACATCCAGCAGGATCAGTGATCCCTGCCAAGCTCCAGAGGACTGCCCGCACCCAAAAGGACCAAGAACTCCCGTGGTCAGCAGCCCTGTTCAAGAAGAAACCCCCGGGGTCCCCTCATAGAGAATCATTAGAGACCCAATGCCTTGTTTGCACCCTGCACCCAGCTGCCCCAGTGCTGCTGAACGTGTATGTTTGGTGCCTACTTGTGCCCCCCCCGGTGCTCCTCTAAACTGCCCAGGTCTTCCCTCGGAAGACGTGAGTGTTTACCTGCCTGCACATCTGATGCCGAGTGCCCCCTGTCTCCATAGGAGCCCATGTTAATTTTGCCTACACTTTGACCTCTGCACCCGGACGGCCCTGTGTTGCTGGTGGTGGGGGTTAACTTGAACCCCAACCTGAGGACTTACTAACCCACGGAGACTGGAACTGTAAGTGTTGTACTTACCTGTAAAACGATCTAACTTTTCTTCCCCTCAGGAACTGCTTCTGAAAATTACACTGTGTCAAGTTTTAAAACAGATTATTGCTAATATTTCAAAAGCTCTATAGCTTATCTATTTCAAACAAAGTACTGTTGATACATGTATGAACTACAAATCTATCGAAGTACTTACCTGCAACTTGAATCTTGTAGTTCTAAAAATAAATTAAGAAAATATATTTTTTGCTACATAAAAACCATTGGTCTGGAGTTAAGTTATTGAGTGTGGGCTTCTTCCATTGTCTGTGTGTGTACAACAAATGCTTTGCACTACCCTCTGATTAGCCTAACTGCTGGACCACACTACCACAAAGGAGAGCATTGGTATTATCTACTTTAGCCTCAGTTAAGCCTCTGAGGAACCCCTTTAATCTGTGCACACCATGGCCCTCATTACGACTTCAGCCGTCTTTTCAGAACTGCAACTGTTGGTGGTCTTCTGACCACCATGTTACGAGTACTGGAGGATTTCTGCCACAATTTGGGTGGAAATCCTTCATTGGTCAGAGGAGCAGAGGTGGTTCTACCATTGGCCCCACCCAGCCATAAGGACTCCACCAGCCATATTACGATCTGCAATACGGCCTGTCGGTGTCCTGATGGCGGGGGGGCTGCCGACGGTGGAAGCACCTGTTCCCGTTCCCTGCTGGATGACCTCCTCGCCGGACAAGATAGGTCAATCATCTGACAGGGAAGGGGCTCTGGAGGCTGGGGGGTTTTGTGTGTGTATGTGTGAGAAGATTTATGTCTGTGTGTGTGTATGCATGTGTGTATGGGTGTTTGAATGTGTTTGTGTGTGTATGGGTATTTAAATGGGTGTTTGAATGCGTGTATGATTGTTGCAGTGAATCCATGCTGGAATGTTTGTATGTGAGTGAATGCGTGTACGGATGTGTATGAGTGAATGCGAGTGTGTATGCATGTGACTGAATTCGAGTGTGGATGCGTGTGAGTGAATGCGTGTATGGATGCATGTGAGTGAATGTGTGCACATAAGTGTAGGTGAATGAGTGTATGCGGGGTGCGTGTGGGTGTGTGTGTGTGTGCGTCTATACGGGGGGTGCTGTTATGGAAGGGGGTGCTAATATGGAAGGGGGAAGGGGTGTACTGGGTTTGCAGGGGAGGGTTGGGGGAGTCATCTGCCAGTGACAGGAAAGAAATGTCCTGTCACCGGCAGGCTTTCCGCCAGGGTTTTCGTGGCAGTGCTACCGCCGCAGGTTGGTGATGCTAATCTCTTGCACAGCTGTCCAACCCACCACACCCATAATATGGTAGTCTTCAACACCGGCTCGTTGGTGGTGAGACTGCCACCGCGTGCCCTGGTGGTCGTTCGACCGCCACGGTCAAAATGAGGGCCTAATCTCATTTTGATATAGTATGTACAGAGCCAGATTCTTACACCAGACTTCAGCTCGCTACATTAACTGAATGGCGAAAGATAAAGGAAAATCAAAACATTTCTTTTCAATATAATATACGGCTGAACCATTTCTATGCAGTGATGATTGCTAGTGTGATTTATTAACGATGCCCTAATCTATATTTGGAATCTGAATACCTGTCCTACTTTCACTCATCCTCACCACCCTCAACATATGCCCTGCACCAAACTGAAAATAACCTGGCATCTTGCCACCCACCATGAACACCGTCAGCATAACCTTCCTCCTTGCCCAACTGAAGAGTAAATATCTGGCCTCTAGCCACCCACATTTCCCACCCTTTCCCACACCCTCCCTGCCCAAAGCTACCCTCTCCACTCTCACAATGAGAAAAGAAAGCCAACAATACACAATCACATGCTCTAAAAGAGCTGCTTGTCAGCCTGAGGAGGAACCTTTCTCCTATTACTGTGCGTCTTCATATACCTGCACTTACATGAACGAAGGCAATTGGCACAATTCTGTGCTCTTCCACCTACCTTGCATCTGTGGAGACTTGGTAGAGGTGGTGGATAAGGTAATTAGATCACCAACCACCATTCTGCCACTGTGATCTGGTTTCATGGGACTCAGGTGAATTAGTGGAACAAAAGACATCAGCACAATAGGTAGCCAATAGGTAGCCACTCGTTCATGACAGAGCCTTTAAATGTCATTAGCAACATTATTATATTATCATAATCATCTTCATCCTCATCATTACTATTATTATTAGTAGTAGTAGTGGTAGTAGCAGCAGTGGTGGTAATAGTAATAGTAGTAAGAAAAATATATTTCACACACCTTCAGGAGTCTCTTGGTACTGAAGCAAATTTCAGAACCTGAGTCCAGCTATCAGTCCTTCAAGTTTGATAAAAATTACTGTGTTTTCAACAGCTATTCTTTGGTATTAATTCTGCGAGGTCATTATGACAAGTCCATTTGTGAGTGAGATTTAGTTTAATGGGAGCACAAATTATGATTTATGAAGCTAATGATAATCGGCCAGTCTGCTATTTTCACAGGAAACTGAATCTGTTTTGGTGAAAATTACATGACATACTGATGATTATACCAAATTGCATTGATTCTGGCAGTAAATAACACAGTCAAACTGAAAAGCCATTTTCACTGCATTGATCTATTAATAATTTCTTACAGTAACTTCACTCATACATTGCAGCATACTAAACCACTCAAATCAGTTGCTGCTAATGCAGGAAATGCTTTCAATAATGTAATCTTGTAAAGGAGATGTTAGACCTGGCATCCTTAGGATGGTCTTACCCCAGGCTTTTGCCTTTATCTCCTGTTTTGTATCTGTATTTTTTTGTTGGCTTGAGGACTCTGAGCACTTTACCACTGCTGATCATTGCTAAAGTGCATGTGTTTCTCCCCTAGAAACATGGAACATTAGTGTAACCACAATTGGTGTATTTAATTTACCTGTAAGTCCCTTGTGAAGTGGTATACCACACACCCAGGGCTAGTAAATGAGATGCTACTCATTGACCTGCAGCACTGATTGTGCCACCTACTTCAGTAGCTCTGTAAACATGGCTCAGGCCTGACACTGCAGACCCCGCCTATGCTGTCTTACTGTCACCCTAACTTGGCATTTAAAACCTCATGCCAAACCTTAACCTCCCCTTTTCTTATATGTAAGCCACCCCTAAAGTAGGCCCTAGGTGGACCATAGGGCAGGGTGTCATGTAAGTAAAAGGCAGGACATATACTTTTAAGTTTTCATGTACTAGTAATGAAAAACTCCCAAAGACACTTTTCATTATTGTGAGACCTTCCCCTCTCATATGCCAAGCATTGGGGATTCCTTATGATACCTTTAAGCTATAATTCCTGATCATAGAGGTGTAAAGGCAGTTTGTTTAGTACCGTTGGAATGGTAGTAATACATCCACTGTACTGGTAAAGTTGGATTTATTATGATTTTTAGAATTGCCACTTTCAGAAAGTGGGCATTTCTCTGCACTCATTGCCGTGTGTGCCTATAGCCTATCTTCAATACGTGTCTGGCTTGGGCTAGGTGACAGCTACACTTATGCATTCCTTTCAGATACCCATAACACATGATACCCAGCTGCATCTGCATGCATCTGCCTATTGCTGTGTCTTCCTGGATAGGAGGTTGGGAAAGGCTCACACTTACACCTCAAAGGGTAGTGACCAGAGTCCACACAAAGGTTCTAATTACCTCCCACTGATAGTTTTGAGCAGGGGCTGATCTAAAAGGGGGACCTGTTCACTTCACAAGAACTCTATGTAGTCATTCCCCCACATCAAAGGCACTTTCTTGTTTAAGTATGAGGTCCCCGACCCACTAAAATCAATACACTTCTGGACTTTAGGAAATTGTGATGGAGTAAAGACTGCTGTGTGCCAGGATTGCCACCCTGCCAGGATAGACTGCTACCAAGGTCTGCTGCCCTGCTTTGGTGCACTACCCTCTAAGAGGCTTTTCTGCTTTTTTTTGCCACTCCTTACTTCAATGCCTTCTGAGTGCCTTTGCCAAAATCTACAACTCACAACTTTGATCACTCGGAGCAGCCCTGCTGAATCTTTGCTGCTCATTTTTTTTATCACCCCTGAGCCTCTTGCCGAACTCTGCAGCTTGCAACGTTGTTCACCTGGAGCGGCCCTTCTGAAACTTTGCTGCTCACTTTTTCAATCACCCTGTGTGGCTTAACCAAATGCTGCCTCTCACATCTGTGAACACCTGGAGTGGACCTACTGAACCTTTGCCACTTGTCGCTTCAATCAACCCAAGCAGCTTTGTACATCTTGGCCGCGTGCAGCTTCGATTACCTGTGGCAGCCTCAATAGCCATTGTCATCCGTGCTCTCGTTTTATCTGGAATGGCCCAGTTCAATCCTGCAGCCACATGGTTCTCCCGCAGTCCTTACCTTCTTTTGGTGTGACCACACCCAGAAATCACCTATCTTCTCACTGAGAGGAGCGCAACCAGGAGAGTCCCGTAGTCTATAAAATTATTGGGCTCTTATGCCGCGAGTCCTTCGCACCACCTCCTTGATGGCATCATTGGATATCAACCTTGTTTTATTTTGAGTCTACAAGGTAATTATTTAGCCATTTATGAATTGGATCTGTATTGTGCTGAGCTTAAATTAACCAGATAAACAAGGTGTATTTTTCTACTCTTGTGAAGCATCTTTTTGTGGTGTACCTCATATGGTTTTTATGTGTGTGTTGCACAAGTACTGTACACATTGCCTTCTAAGTTAGGCCTGCCTGCTCTGCGCCAAGGTACCAGAGGTGGAGCACAGGCTTATTTATGTCATGTCATTGACTTGCCTTGCCTAGGAGTGTTGTCCCTACTTGAACATGGTGCATACCTCTGCCGACTAGAGACCCAATTTCTTACATTGGTGATCAGCGGTCGGGATAGGACTTGTGTTTGTGCAATACCACATAGTGATTCAGTGTACACTACAACTCTAAACGTAGACCCATTCTTCCTATGTTTGCTTGACCTGTACCAATTGTCATTCTTCTTTTTGATTTTTTTTCCCATTCACCCTAATTGCCATTTTTGAATTTGCGTGCTAAATAATGTCTTGCTCTGGAGAACCCGTACCTGCTCCTGAAAGTTGTTGACTTTGAGATGACCAGAATGGAATTATACATTATGCAAGAGCTGAAGGATTTCTGTAACGACATTCAAGTGTCTACAAGGGGTTTCACCAGGAAGGTGAAATCACAGAAGGCCTTGTGGGCCTGGGCAGAGGGCCCAAGTTGCAGGGGAAGGTATTCCAGAGGAGGAGCAAGAATTTCTGGAGGAGGAGGTTGTCCTAAACTTGGATTCCCATGAGGAAGGGAACCACCTGTGAAAGGGCCAACAGTTTGCCAGGAACAAGAGTGATTTCCAGACCAGGGAGCAGTGGCCCTTCTACGAACCTGTCCCCAGAGGAGCTGGCAGCCAGAAGGGAGGAGAGGAAACTCAGTTTGGAGCTCGCCAGATTGGAGCTGGGCTGGGAGGAGAAAAAACTGGGATCTAGAGGAGAAGAAATTGGCCCATGAGCTCAGTTTTAGAGAACTGAACATAAGAGCCCTGCAAGTAGGGTACAACAATGGAAATGGTGGCAGCATACCTGCAGTGTCTTCATGTGAGTCTAAAACCAACATCCCAAAAGATGTGTTACCCAGTTTCAGTGTGGGGGATGATGCGGAAAAGTGGCTTTCTTTAAGCGTGTCTTTAAGAGTGCACAGGGCACGAAAGGAGTTCTTGGGAGATAATCTACGGCCGTACATGCCTTCTGTGAGGAGGGACACCCTTCTTACTTTAGAAGTGGGGGACCAGACCAAGTACTTGCTATTAAAGCCATCTAAGTCAAGAAGTTTAGTCTGATACCTGAAAGGTACAGGCAAAAGTTCAGTGCAAGTCGCAAACTCAATACACAATCATAGATAGATTTTCTATGCTGGTAAGGCACTGAAGGGGGGCCTATGTAGTTCACAAGAACTCTTTGTAGTCATCCCCCACCACATCAAAGGCACTTTCTAATATATATTGGGAGTCCCTGACCCACTAAAATCAGTACACTTCTGGACTCACTGAAACACTGCTGGAGTAAAGACTACTGTGTGTCAGGATTGCCACTCTGCCAGGATTGACTGCTCACTGAAACTGCTGCCCCGCTTTTCTGAAACCCCCCGCTGCCTGCTGATCTCAGCCTGGAGGCCCAAGACTCATTCACCATACCCAGGGTGACTCTGAACAGCTTTTTACTTTCCATTGCCACTCATTACTCGAATTCCCCTTGAGAAGCTTTGCCAAGATCTGCAGGTCACGACTTTAATCACCCTGAGTGGCCCTGCCGAATCTCTGCTGCTCTTTACTTCAATCACCCCTTAATGGCTTTGCCAAATTCTGCCGCTTGCAACTTTGTTTACCTGGAGCAGCCCTGCTGAATCTTTGCAGCGCGCTGCTTGAGTTACTTCCGAGCGGCTTTGCCAAACTCTGACTCTTGCAACTTTGTTCACCCAGAGAGGCCCTGTTGAATTTTTCCTGCTCACTGCTTCCATCACCCTCAAGTGGCTTTCCCATGCTGTGAACAGCCGGAGCAGCCCTGCTGAACTTTTGCCACTTGTCACATCAATCAACCCAAGCAGCCTTGTCCAACTTGGCTTCGTCTATCTTTGATTATCTTCGATTAGCCATCGCCTCCAGTGCTCTCCTTGCATCTGGAGTGGCCCTGCTCAACTGGGCAACCTCACCAATCTCCTGCGGTCCCCACCTGCTTCCCAGTTGACCACACCTGGAAATCACAATCTACTCCTTGAGAGGAGTCCAACCAGGGCAGTACTGTAGTCTATAAAAGCATTGTGCACTCATGTTGAAGAGTCCTCTGCACCACTTCTTTTGTTGCATCATAGGATATTAAACTTGTTTTATACTGATTATGCAAAGCAAATATTTAACCATTTACGAATTGGATCTGTATCATGCTGATCTTTAATCAACCAAATAAACAAGCTTTATTTTTCTACTTCCTTGTGGAGTTTTTTGTGGTGTACCTCTTGTAGATATTGTTTGTGTTTTACACAAGTACTATACACATTGCCTTCTAAGTTAGACCTGCCTTCTCTGTGCCAAGCTACCAGATGGTGAGCACAGGCTAATGTCTGTCATTGACTAACCCCGACTAGGATTGCAGTGCCTACTTGGTCAGGGTGCACACCTCTGCTAACTAGAGACCCAGTTTCTAACAGGAGATAATTGTATGTTGCCATTCATTACACAAGAAAAATTAGTTCAATACAGGCTAGATTCGTAATCCTGACATTATGAGCCAAAGAGGCTACTCTGGTGAGCAGGACCCTACTTCCACCCATGCAATTCACTCATTACACTTAAAACTGAACTTTTACAAGAAAAAGGCAAGGAATTTCTCAAGAACCAAAAGACAATAATCCACTGGCTCTTCAAGTCAAATATATGTTTGCAATAAAGTAAAAACAAAAAGCTGCTTAAAGGTTTTCATAAAACCAGCATCCCAGTCTTAAAACAGACTTTTCCTCGGCGAATAAGGGTGTCATGAATATCTGACAGCTTAAGGTTATGTTATAGACTATTTCAATTACAGAAAAAGTGTTTATGACAGAAAAAGGAAAAGTAACTTAGGTTTCCGGAGGCAATTTACACATTGATGACCTATTAGAATTCTGCATTGATTATTCTAACAACTAATTACATTTTGCACTCACACAGTATCAATTTGAAATGGAAATCTACTTTAATTTTGAATGATGAGTTTTTTTTCACCTGAACCTCATTATTAATTTAAATAATCTATAGTGCAAACTAGACCCAAAGAGAGAAACACGGTGTTGATATGTATGTACAATAGATAATCAGTAATAAAAATACTTATGATAAGTAATCAAGATGACAGTGCAAAGTGCTCCAGCTGCAATACAAATGATGCAGCCTGGCTTTTGTCTGTTTTTAGGTATTTTATTTATTTTAAATATTCTATAGCGCGAACCAGAGGGCGTCGGAGCAGTATACAGAAAGAGAAAAACATGAAGTTAACGAACATAAGGTATTCAATCTTTAAAGTAGAGAATGTATAGAATATGGAAGAAAAATATTTTTAGATGTTTCTTGAAAGCTTTGTGTGATGAGATTAACGAGCGATTTGCAGGCAAAGGGTTCCTAAATCTAAGAGCACAGTATGAAAAAGGTTGAGACAGGAAAGCCTGCCCCAGATTTACTAATGGCTCGTATTGTCCTTGTGTCACGCAAGGTGATGCAAGGCAAGACAAACCTTTAAGTCAGATTACTAAACCACGCAAAGCCACCTTATGTGGCTCTTTGTAGCTGAATAAATCTAGAGTAACGCAAGGCATCACAAGTTGCCGCCATGCGCTACTCTGCATTGGAAAGGTGTTCCATGGGTTGGGTGTGGGCGTTCCTCGCATCCGCCCATGGAGTTTGGTGCATTGCTAGACTTACTAAAATTAGTAAACCTAAGAATGGGTCAAAATGTTATCTCCCACAGAGGTTCAAGGATCATAAATATGCATATTTCTCTTTGTAGTTTCCTTTTTCTTCATGTGCTGCACTCTGCAGCCCACATAGAAAGAGTAAAATGCCTGTAAGGATTGTTTTGTGCAGGAAGGTGTCTCTTCCTGTACAAAAATAATCGTACCTGCATTGAAGGCACCCTTGCACCATGGTGCTAGGGTACCTGTGTTGGTGCTAGGCAGAACTCAGTGCACCAGCACAGGGAGACAGAAGGAATGTGTCATAATACACAGTACAGTGCAGTGCGCCAAGCTTTTTGCAGCACTGCATGACTTTTTAGTAAATCTGGGCCCTGAAGTCTCTGCTGTGTGTAATAAGTGCTGATTCAGAGAGATGACATCTTCTCAGCCAAGTACAATGAAGTATTTTGTGTGTTAGACGGGGAGGTTTTATACACATCGAGATCAATTGGACTCCATTGTGGAAATAAATGGACCGCTTCACAAGCAATTCGACGCATTTCAAGTAGTTCTTCGGTAGTACTCTTTTAGATACACTTGTATGTCTTTGTGAGGTGGCCCCCAAAACATTTAAATTTGGAAAATAATAGGAATATTTAAGAAATGTTCATAAACTATTTCCAGAAATTAAAAGGATTGTGCCCTATTTGCATTGTTTCTAATAGGGCAACTGGAGGTTTCAGGCTGATCTGCAAAGGCATGTAAGGGTGCATAAGAGAGTACTTCTTTCATTCTGTTTCTCATACTAGCGAAGTTTTTAGTGAGGAAATGCCAAATTCTTGAGAGATGTGATTTAACTGCAGAGTATGAGCAGTGAGAGGCTAGGCTGATCTCTGGTATGTGATGGAGAATAAAATATCTCTACTATGAAAATGACAGGTTGGGCTATTTATTTGAAATCAGCTACATTTTGAAAATTTATGATATCCATTAACAATCCAAGTAAAAAGCAATCACTGTTGACCATGTCGCTCCTGTGTTGCTGATGCATAGATTACTAACATGAAGTCTTGAGATTGGGCATTATTTATGATGATATAAGAACCACCAAAAGGCCAGAGGTTTGTCATCCGAAATTGGAACAGGAGGAAAAGTAGAAAGAAGTTGGTCTTCAGCGTGTTTACTTTCAGAAATCATAGTTATTTTGGGAATGTAATCAAAGATATCATCAAAGGCCTATATGAGTCATGTGATGATTTGTAGATACAATCAAGCCGTAGCATGCACAGAGGATTTATATACTTCTTCTTCAAAGTAGGTAGCATTATTGATTTTTGCAGTACACTGTGTGTTATTTGAAGTGCTTGAACAAATTGGCCATGATAATTTGACTTTGATTATTTGGTGAGAGCTAAGTAGGTGTTAAGTACTCATCTGATGCCAATGTATTGCTGTAGTGTGCAAATGAAAACCCTGTGGGCAACAGTGTGGAAACCAGATTAAGTTCAAAGAGACAAAAGGCAAAGTTTCCCTTTGTCAAGAATAAAGACCTCTTCCAAGATATGAATAATAGATGTCTTAGTGTGTAGCCTGGTGGAAACTATATTAGCAAGCATCATGCCAGTTATTGTGCGAAACAAAATTATTGAGTTAGATTGCAATGGATCTCTCAATAACTTTAACCAAGAAATGTGATTTGTCATGGAGCAGTAGATATTGATAACATTTAAATCAGTATTCACTTGTTTATGAGAATCATACCGTGGCTAACCTTTACACATGTGGGGTACTTTGTTGTCCCCCCAGAACGCAATTAAGCACAAAAGGATTTGGGGTGATGCTGAAATAGGATTGACGAAGTAGTAGAGGCCTGGGGCATTATAAAACATCAGTATACAAAAATATAGCCCTTGCAGGAGCTTATTGGATGCTCCTTTGCACCGGCTGATCAAAATATCTGATGTGGCTACTGCCTCCTACCAGTTTTCTTTTTAAGAAGGGTGCCCCATTCCTAAACATGACAACTGGTTCTGCTAAAGTGAGTGCCACAGGGGAACTCTCAAAGCCCAGTCACACCTGCACAAGGAAAGCAATCCCAGAAAGCTGTCACAGAAACTGAGTTTGCACGCCTCTTCATTATGCAAGCAGGAGCTGCAGCTCTGGTACGTCGGCCACTCTCCATACATCGGCACACAGGAGCTGAGTGAGCATCCTCTTCTGCTCCCGGTGCTCTAGTCTGCGAAGGGAGCCACCTGGTTTCATTCTTCTCTCCTTATGTAGATCCCTAGAGAGATGGGAGCTGCTGAAGGAATACATAACAAAATGTAGGGAGGATGCATATGTGCCCCAAAGCCATTCTTCTGAGGTCAGGCTTTCTGAGTCCCCTGTGAGATGGAGGCCTCTGGGGATAGTGCAAGTAATGGAAAGGGGTGAACATATATGCTGTTGCAGCAATTCTCCCATGCTTCAGCCCTCCCTGAGAGGTTTGCAGAGATAAAGATCTAAGTGAAATACTCAGCTAGTCCTGGTCAGACCCCTGGGGAACAAGCTTTCTCTAGTCCTGCTGTGCAAATATGGACAGTTCTGGTGTTTTTCTCCTGGTGGTGGACTGTAGTCATTAGGATGGGTTACTTCAAGACTCCTGGCTTCTTAAGGTTTATATTCCTTTGGGAAGCGTGTTTTGTCTGCCCTTAAGCTTTGTACTCATGACCTGTCCCCTGTCCAGTGCCTGGTGTTCTCCCCAACCTGGGGTTATCTCCAGCAGCACATAATAGGCCTAAAGAAAAGCTACCCTCCATGTCTGCACTTTTCTGTTCCATTAGCATCCATTGTCATTTGTACCCACCCGTGTGATAGAAGAGTCAGGGAGTAGCCCTTCAAGGCAACCCTTCTCTTCCCAGGGCTTTCCCTCTACTGATCCTCAGAAGGTGCAATGAGACAGTAAATCCATAGGGTCATATCCAGTTTAATGCCAATGTACACTTTCCCATCAGACAGGGTCCCAGTCTTCTTTATAGTCTTGCAAAGTGGAAATTCTTTCTCCTGCACAGAGGTTTTTAATGGGAGACGCACCAGAAGATAGGTAGCTCTGTCCAATTCTCAGAAAACACAACAATCTACCCCTGCCCCAATACCCCTACACAGCATTGGGATATTACATGATGACAACATGAAGTTATCTATTGAAAGACCTCCTTAATAGCCTGAACAAACACCTTTAACTGGCACTTCTGCCAGGTTCCTTCTCTCCAAAACTTTAAAGGGGTTCCCATCCTATGATTGACTCCGGTGATCTCACCTTCTCCCAGCAACAGGCTCACACATTGGCATAGCTCCCTATTGTTTGGGGAGTCCTTTCACTGTCCAGATGGCCAGCAGAATAACTAACTTTGTCAAGGCAAACAGAAATGTGGAATATAATTAGCAGCTGAGTAAAGAAAAATGACAGATCCTCAAGTTGCAAAGGGAGTGCAGATTTGACAAAAGTAACATTGATTCTGCAGTCAGGATACATTTTTGCCATTTGACTGGTGCACTATACTAATCTCAAGGCCTAACTGTGATGAAATTTGACTTTGGTGTAGATGTTGCCCATTATGTATAATATAGTGTCACACACTCCTTTCAGTTAAGCACTACAGAGTTACCCTATGTATGCCCACTCACATTATAAGGCTACACCAGGTCAGCACCAATCCCTGAAATGTCCCATCTGTGACAGATCACTTGTGAGCAGATACCACGTTTTGCTGGACAGTAGTCTCAGTTGCTCTGCCTTCACACATGTGCACATGCCACTGAGAGACTCTTACAAGAGCTGCACTTAATCTGAACTAGGGCCTGATGTATAAAGAGATTTCGTGATTGCAAAGCCTAATTCGCAAAACCACATGGTTTTCAATGAAAACATTTCTATTTTAAGTGTACTAAACCCAGTTTTCATTTTGGTAATGTCACTGAGTCACAAAATGTTTTAGAAAGGCTTACTCACTATTTGGATGGGGAGTGTTTAGGGTGTACCTTTAAAATAGTGATTCCTTATGGTATGTGTCAATGGGGGTCATTCCGACCGCCGGGGCCGGGGTCGGGGTCGGCGGTAGCACCGCCAACAGGCTGGCGGTGCACCGCCGGGCATACCGCCGCGGCCAGAAACGGAAAGTCGGCGGTGTACCGCCGACTTTCCGCTGCCCATGGGAATCCACCATGGCGGCGCAGCTTGCTGCGCCGCAATGGGGATTCCGACCCCCTCACCGCCATCCTGTTCCTGGTGGTTTAGACTGCCAGGAACAGGATGGCGTGAGGGGTGTCGTGGGGCCCCTGGAGGCAGGCACTGCAGGGGCCCCCGTAAGAGGGCCCCACAAAGAATTTCAGTGTCTGCTCAGCAGACACTGAAATTCGCGACGGGTGCAACTGCACCCGTCGCACCTTCCCACTCCGCCGGCTCCATTCGGAGCCGGCTTCCTCGTGGGAAGGGGTTTCCCGCTGGGCTGGCGGGCGGCCTTCTGGCAGTCGCCCGCCAGCCCAGCGGGAAACACAGAATCACCGCGGCGGTCTTCAGACCGCGGAGCGGTGTTCTGTCGGGGGAACTCTGGCGGGCGGCCTCCGCCGCCCGCCAGAGTTAGAATGACCCCCAATGTTTTGTGACTGTATTCCAGTTGCAAAACATTGAAAAGTTCAATCCAGGCTCCTGAGTTTGGGTTGTAACACATTTGCAAAAAGTAAGTAGTCCCCTCAGGCCCCCTTCCTCTGGGGCGTAGGCAGTGAAATGGGGCACCATTGCTAACTCTCAAACAAAACGTTAAAAAAAATGATAATAACCTTTTCTTTTTAAATGTAGCCCTTTTCTTTTGAGGGGAAAGGGCTACATTAATAAACATAAAAATGTATTTAAACTGAATTACAGGCATGGTTGCCTGCTGACAGCAGCAGGCCACTATCCATGTGATGACATCCAGTTACAGTGTGTCACAAATTGCAACCTTCTTCATGAATATTGATGAGGCAGTTTAAGTTGCAACCCACTACAGGGTGTACCAATCTATTAGTACAAAGGTCGGCTTACAAAATTATATTTCAGTTGCATAGTGCCTGTGCACAATTTGTGACCACTTTTTGTGAAGGACAATGAAGGACAATGTTAAACATCATGCCCTAGGCTATAAAAGGCACACACGATCCGCCAGTGCCTTTTAACACAGTGTACTGTGAGTGAGACGGTTAGTGAAAGTCGCTCACAGTAAAATTCCAAAAGTCAAGAAACTGAAAAGAAAAAAAAATGGCATTCGTTCAGCCACAAAACATCTTCCTACAAAAATTAATAAAACCATTTACATGACAAAACCAATTAATGCTTTTAAAATAACCCCAGTTGGGGATAATCCCTAAGCTATCACTCTAAATGAAAAAGACGAAAGTAGAACATTCATCAAAATAATTGTTAATACTATTAATACTACTACTACTACTACTACTACTGCTGCTGCTACTACTACTAATACTAATACTAATACTACTACTAATAATAATAATAATAGCAAGTTACAAATCCTTGTTTTATGCAACTTCATGCAACTTCTGTTTGGTGGACTGGAGCTTGAAAAGTAAATCTGATTCTGCTATAATTTATGCACTTTCCCCCATGTGGGTAGGACTGGAGTAGAACAGTCATACCTATTCATCCAAGATTCATGCACTTTCCTCAATGTTTGTGTGCCTGAAGTTAGAATAGTAAATTGGAACAACATTCCACTTTCAATGTGCACATATTCCTTAACCCCTTCAGTGGGTGTGATGGCCAATGGCTGTCGCCAGGGAGGGCCTAAAATAATTCTGTTATAATTCCCTTATTAATGTGTTTTTTAAAGCCAAAGGTTATCAGAAAGTTATAGTTAGTCTCCAATTTCAAATGTGCAAAACCATTGAAATTCAGCTGTTAAAGGTATTTCAAGTAACTATAACACATGCTCTAATTTAACTATAGCTCCATACACAGTTTTCTTTTTAATATTCATATTTTAGAAGATGTCATGAGAGCTGTAATATCTGGAGTAATTAACAGTTCATGGCACAAGTTATCATTACTTGAAATAACTCTGACTATAAAAGATTAATTTCTATGTTTTGTACATTTGAAATTTGACCCTAGCTATAACATACCTGCAACCTATGTGTTTTTAACTGAATTTCTTAGGTTTTTATATTTCTTTTTCCTAACTATAACAAACCTGTAATATTAGGGCCCTGATTTACACTTTTTGGTGCAAAACTGCACTAACGCAGTTTTTCACCAAAAAGTTTAGAACCGGCTTGCACCATTTCAGAGAAAATGCCGGGCACCATATTTATGGAATGGTGCAAGCTGGTGCAAAAAGTAGGCTTGCGTAAAAAAAAAAAATTATGTTAACCGGGCCGGGCTGGTGGGATGGAAGAAGGGAGTTTTGCACCAAAAAATGACGTTAGGCAGGTTAGAGTTAAAAAAAAATACTCTAACCGGCCAAGTGTCATTTTCTGATGCAAAACCATCCATACCACATGACTCCTGTCTTAGAAAAGACAGGAGTCATGCCCACCGCCCAATGGCCACCACGGGGACCAGGGTCCCCTAGCCATGGCCATTGTACCCAGTGCCTTGTACCTGTACTTATCTATACGTACCTGGGATGGGGTCCCCATCCTCTGCTGTCCCTCTGGTGTGGGTGGGGGTGTCCCTGGAGGCTGGGGAGGGCACCTGTGGGATTATTCCATGGTGTTCCACCATGGAAATAGTCCCACAGGTCCCCTAACGCCTGCCCTGACCCAGGCGTTAAATAATGGTGCACAGCAAGCTTTGCACCATTATTTGACCCCTCCTCCCCCTGTGTGTGATTTTAGCACAGGGATAAATATAGCGCTAAGGCCATAGAGTCATTTTTTGCACAGGAATGGCTACTTTGCATCTCATTGACGCAAAGTAGGTTTCCACGTCCAAAAAAGTACTTTAAATCCATAAATGTGGCCCTAGACGGGTCTAGAGCTAAAGTGAGTTAGTTTTGTACCGAATTTGCATTAATCAAAATGTCACAAATTCGGCAGAAAACAATTATAAATATGCCCCTATTTTTTTCAGTGACTTTCCATGTTTTTTAACATTAAGTAATTTTAATTACTTTTCACTAATTCAACCACCACCATGTTTAAGTCGAGTCCTGAAATGGCCACCTACACTTCCTGGAGGATTCACAAAGTGTTCATGCTCTAGACACAAATTGAGATATTTTAAAATCACTCAAAACTATGGAACAGATTTACACCAAATAAACAGAGTGATTTCTGGACCAACAGCAAACTTTCTGCCTTGTTGCCAAATTTAGTGTAATTCCGTCCAGTGATTCGGGCTGCAGTAATATTTAAAATCCCAATGGGAATTAACATGGGAATGTACTCCCCTCTCCCTCTTTTTCTCTGCCCCTGCTTGATGGATCACCCCAAAAACTTCTATGCACAACAAAACTCAACTTAACACTTTTTGGAATATTTCATGATGGTTGGTCAAATGATGCTAAAGATATAGCCAATTCAATAAAAACTTTTTCTATGGAAGCTATGTCCTAACTATAACTACCTACTTATATATATATTTCGTTTTTATGGAGAAAAAAACATTGAAATTCAGCTGTTATAGTTACGTTAGGGTATGGGTCATAGTTACCTGAAATAACTCTTACTAAATCAGCTGAATTTCGATTGTTTTGTGCATGTAAATCCAGAACTTCAATATAGTATCCCTTTTTCAGTGAATTTTTATGTTTTTTTAAAATGCTAATTCCTAACTATAATGTCCATGTAACCTTTGTTTTTTTCTATATGTGACAGGGGTTAGTCACAGTGCCAACGCCTCGCAGGCATCTAACCCCCGATGTGCAGCAGGAGTTGACTGCTGGCCCTGACTCACAGCTTTCAAATCTCCTACCGAACAAAAGCAAACTGCTATCTCTTGAGGGTGGGCAGTTCGGGAGAAAAGGAGCTGGCCCTAGGGGTGGCGGTCCTCAGGGCCATTACTGGTTTCAGGAGGAGGACTGTGTGACCCAACTGCTTTTTTTTGCACAGGACTGGCCCCAGGGAGGTGTGGCCACGTACTCTCCTTCCCCCTTTTGACATATTCTGCGGGGAGAGGTAGAAGTAACTGGGTAAAACACCATGTAAAGAGGAGGATCCATGTGGCCCACCTCTAATATATATGTCCAGTCCACAGATGGTGGTGGTCCCCGGGGCTCTTAAATGCCTATGGAGGGGGGCTGCCATGCATTTTATTTAAATAAAATAAAGTACTGGCAAAATGGCTGTTCTCAGAACTACCGTTGATCCTTCTTTGATCCATTCCTTTCTTAGGCATTAGGCCCAGGCACACAAGTGGGGTACTGTTTTATTGAGATAAGTGGGGGAACACACGGTGGTAGGAAGTTTGTGGTTCCCTGCATATTGCCTTAAATCAGTCTAGCATTATGTTTGACCCACTACCGCCATTTTTTAGAAAGCCATTTATCACCGGCTAGCATCATTTCTATGACACTAACCATTCCTTAGCACCATCATGCATAATTTTTAAAATATGGTGCACAGATGGTGCTAGGGAATTACGGTAGCTTGCATAAAAAATGTTGACGCACAACTGCGTTAGCTTAGTTGTGCATCATTTCACGTAAAAATGAGTCTTTGTGAGAGCCACGCAAGCCAATCCACCCTGGATCACTCAAGGTGTCCAGTTCTCAATAATGTACAGGTTGTCTAGGTTTAACTAGGTGCCAGCTGAGCTAGGGTCCAAAATCATGAGCTACATACATTGGAAAAATAGGGTCAGCTTTTAGTGGAAAAATGTGATGTGTCCATGTTTCGTTCTGGTTGTTTCCTGTAACTGGCACTGGGCCCAGTCACACAAATGAGTTATCATTTTCACTGAGACACTTGCAGGAAGGAAGATTGTGGCTCCCTGCAGATTCCAGAACTTCCATCACAACAATGTGAGGAAAATGTGTTTCTTTAAAGGAAAACGTGACCATTATAAGGGATTCTGAGTAGAAATTGTTTTGAGAGCCATGCAAATTAGCCCACCCTAGATCCCCCTAGGTTCCTAGATTTAAAAAATGTATAAGGTGGGTAGGTTTTGCTAGGTGCTGGATGAGCAAGTGTCTAAAATCTTTAGCTGCTCAAAGTGAAAAAAGGGTCATTTTTTGGTGGGAAAATTTGTTGTGTTCACGTTGCGTTTTGGGGTGTTTCCTGTCATGGTCACTAATTCTACCCACACAAGTGAAGTACAATTTTCAGGAGACCTGGGGAAATGCCGGGTGGAGGAAATGTGTGGCCTCTCACAGATTCCAGAACCTTCTATCACAGGAATATGAGGAAAAAGTATTCTTTGGTCAAAGTTGGAGGTTTCAAGATATTCCAGGTAAAAAACATAGTGAGAGCCTTGCTCGTCATTCCACCCTAGATCCCCGTGTCTAAATTTGAAAAATGTACAGGTTGCCTAGGTTTCCCTAGTTGTTGGCTGAGCTATGGTACAAAATCTAGAGCTACCCACATTGGAAAAATAGGGTCAACTATCAGTGGAAAAATGCAGTGTGTCCATGTTGCATTTTGGGCCATTTCCTGTTAATGGCACTGGGCCTACCCATACACATGGGGTACCATTTTAATTGAGAGACCTATGGAAAAGCAGCGTGGAAGGAAGTTTGTGGCTTCCCAGAGATTCCAGAACTTCCCATTACATAAGTAGGAGAAAGTTTGATGTTTGCAAGGGATTTGTGGGAAAAAAACACGGCGTAAGCCACACAAGTCAGACCACACTCGATACCACTAGGAGCATAGTTCTTAAAAATGTACAAATGTACAGGTTGGCTTGGTTTTCCTAGGTGCCGAATGAGCTAGGGTACAAAAACTAGAGCTACCCACTTAGAAAAAGAGCTTCAGTTTTGGGGGGAAAAATGCGACGTGCTGAAGCCAACCCACCAATGTACCACCTCCAGCCCGGTGGCTGCCACTGTGCCACCTGCAGTATTATGACCCCACCTACCGCCATGGTTTTCGTGGCGTTCGTAACGCCACAAAAACCATGGCGGTAGGCCCTATTAGTGACAGGGAATTTGTTCGCTGTCACTGATAGGTGGCCCCCCGGCCCACCTTTCCAAAGAATCCCCCACCCCCATCCATCCACTCCCCCTTCACACAAACACACACATGCAGACATGCACTCATTCACATCATTCACACATACATACACGCAAGCATACATCTAATCATACACACATCCGCACACACTTCAAAACATACACGCAGACACGCATCACGATTGCTATACATACACACACTCACACTTCCATACTTTCACGCACGAAGTTAACATTCAACACACACCCACAATCAGGCACACACATACATGCACACACCCCCACACAAACACACAACAGTCCCCACCCCCTCCCCTGTCGGAGACCCGACTTACCTGGATCCAGACGGGATGGGGCACTGCCACCGCCAGCAGTGCCCACCAGCAGAACACCACCAGGCCATATTATTTCTCATAAAACAGCTGACGGCAGTCTACTGGCGTGGCGCTGCTGGTGGTAGCAGCAACCGCAATACGGCCATCCGCCAGTATGGCCACAGCCGGATTTCTGCCCTTCTTGTGGTGGAAATCCAGATGTGGGCATATAATGCCAGATGGCAGATAGCCGTGGCAACGGTCTTTTGGTGGCCGTCGCCATGGTGGTAGGCAGTTTTTTACCACCAATGTTACATTGAGGGCCAGAGTGCCAGTACAAGAGTGCAGGAATATGGGGGCACATACCTACAAACAAGGTCCCAACATGCCAAATGTCAATGCTGGTCTTATCCCCTACAAGCATTTCATTGCAGTATGACATGTGAAGAATAAATGTATGCTTCACTCACTACATATGGCAGGAATGGTTGTGAAACAGTACCTAACCTCATTAGTGATTGCCACCAGTCACTTTTGCAAGATTGAGTTCAAATGGAGACCGTTGTCTGATGTGCCACTGTTCCCAACATTCCTACACAGGACCCCAACACTGACGGCTGAATTACCACACCTACCTTTCCAATACAAAGTACACCTTGTCACCTTGATTGGTGGGTACACTGGATGGCACATGCATGGACAAGAAGATGTGTTGTTGCTGCCAATGTGACAGCTCAGTTGTCAATAGGTGATGCACATGTCAAGAGAGGGATTCATAGGCAGGAGGTAATACCTAGGCCAATACACAATTTGCACTGTGCACTCATGGGAAGACCCTGAGACACAAGCATATAAAACAAAATGTATAGGAGTACGCAAAAATGTTTATCAAGTATTAAACTAACCTACAAAATTTAATAAAACCTACCTTATCCTAAACTAACCTATTCTAACTATACTTAACCAACAACTAAAGCTAAATACCCTATGTAAACTTAACTAACACATTTAACACCACACTCAAAACATTGGCCCCCTACCCCCTTAAGTTACAAGACACATGCAGGACAACATATACTAATAGTGCACATATACTAACTAAATCTAAACAAATATATATATATATATATTTTTTTTATAAAACACATAGATAACCCAACATAACCCCCCACCCACCAATTAACACATAGGGGGTAATTCCGACCCTGGCAGTCATAGACCGCCAGGGCCGGGGATCGCGGATGCACCGCCAACAGGCTGGCGGTGCATCCAGGCCAATTCTGACCGCGGTGGTAAAGCAGCGGTCAGAAAAATTCCCGCCGGTTTTCCCCTGGCCTGAAGAATCCTCCGGATTCAGACCCCCTTCCCGCCAGCCTGGTTCTGGCGGTTTTGACCACCAGAACCTGGCTGGCGGGAACGGGTGTCGTGGGGCCCCTGGGGGCCCCTGCAGTGCCCATGCCAGTGGCATGGGCACTGCAGGGGCCCCCTAACAGGATTTTCATAGTCTGCATAGCAGACACTGAAATTCGCGACGGGTGCAACTGCACCCGTCGCACCCTTTCCACTCCGCCGGCTCCATTCGGAGCCGGCATCCTCGTGGAAGGGGGTTTCCCGCTGGGCGGGCGGCCTTCTGGCGGTCGCCCGCCAGCCCAGCGGGAAACTCAGAATGACCGCCGCGGTCTTTTGACCGCGGTACAGTCTTCTGGCGGTTCCCGTTTGGAAGATTAGAATGACCCCCATAATAAGTAAATAACCCACCCCCCACATCCACCTATCCTAACTAAACTATATACCAACACAAACCCAACACTAAACCCCTAAACCCCACATCAAAACATAACTGAAAATCAGAAGGGAGGAGACAGAACTTTGTGGCAGTTCACATGTAACTCAGAGTTTGAACTTCTTCAGTTTTTTCTGGATAAATGTGAGCTTCCTGGTGTTGGTGGCCACCTCTTTTTCCAAACTGTCCAAACGTTTTAGGACTAGGCAGATCCTGAAGCAATTGTGTGTCCATGGCAGAAGGTGGTGTGGGCTGTTGCACTGTTGTTGTTGTAGTTGCAGCTGATGTTGTGGGAGTGGTGCCAGCTGTGCCCCCCTACACTGCTGAGGAGTTAGGTGTTTGCTGGGCCTTTTTAGCCACTGTGTGGACCCCCCCCAGGAAATGCCCACCATTCCCCTGTTGCCGTCTTTGCATGGTAGCAACGAGCCATTTTTCGGAACCCAGATTCCATTGCCAGGATATGGCGGTACCTCATTGCCCTCGTATGAATTGCCCACAGCTCATCATTGGTCATGTTGGCAGCTGTTAAATGGAGAAAGGCAACCATCAGTGTCAGAATTCTGTGAAGTCTGTACAGATTAGTACCTTAAGTTGCTAAATCGAAATACACATTGTTAGAAATGGGGTCTTTGGTTGACAGTCAGGTTACCCCCTGTTCAAGCAAGGACCCTCACTCTAGTCAGGGTAAAAGAGAATCACCCTCAGCTAACCCTTGCTTACCCCCTCGGTAGCTTGGCAGAGCAGTAGGCTTAACCTCAGAGTGCTAGGTGTAAAGTATGTGTACCAACACACACAGTAACTTAATGAAAACACTACAAAATGACACACCACCAGTTTAGAAAAATAGGAAATATTTATCTAAACAAAACAAGAACAAAACGACAAAAAGTCCGACATACACAAGTCAAGTTATGAATTTTTAAAGATTAAACTAAAAAATAGCGCTTAGAAACAAAAATGCTTCCATGAGATGTTAACACAGCGTCATGACGGAGTCGTTCCCAACAAGACGACACCAGCGGTGCCGGACACAGAGTTGTGTAGACCCCCAAGTACAGTACCTTTGGTGAAGAGTTAAAACAAGCTGATGCGTGAAGTCGGGGATCGCAGCGTCTGTGCGAAACATTGAATCCACGCACTTCGAGCGGCGTCGGTCACGACGTGGTGCGGCGACTTCCACGGAGTCGCGGACTCCAGCTGGGCTGCAGCGGCGTCGGTCCTGCGAAGAGCGTCTCGTTCCAGAGAAGGTCACGGCGTCAGGTGCAGGCTGCGTTACCAGATTCAGCAGCGGCGTCGGTCCGGAGTCGTCCGAAGTCGGTTTCCTTGGATTTCCACCAGTTTTCCTTTCAAGGGCCCAGGGACTGGATAGGGCACCACTTGTCAGAGCAGGAGTCTCTCCAGAGACTCCAGGTGTTGGCAGAGGGAAGTCTTTGCTGTCCCTGAGACTTCAAACAACAGGAGGCAAGTTCTACAGCAAGCCCTTGGAGATTTCTTCACAAGATGGAAGGCACACAAAGTCCAGTCTTTGCCCTCTTACTCTGGCAGAAGCAGCACTGCAGGAAAGCTCCACAAAGCACAGTCACAGGCAGGGCAGCACTTCTTCCTCAGCTATTAGCTCTTCTCCAGGCAGAGGTTCCTCTTGGTTCCAGAAGTGTTTCTGAAGTCTGTAGATTTGGGTGCCCTTCTTATACCCATTTTAGTCTTTGAAGTCACCTTTCTTCAAAGGGGACTCACACCTACTTGTGAAATCCTGCCTTGCCCAGGCAAGGCCTCAGACACACACCAGGGAGTTGGAGCCGGCATTGTCAGAGGCAGGCCCAGTCCTTTCAGATGAGAGTGACCACTCCACCCCTCCCTCCTAGCAGAGATGGCTAATCAGGAAATGCAGGTTACACCCCAGCCCCCTTTGTGTCACTGTCTAGTGCGAGGTGAAAAATAACTCAACTGTCAAACTGACCCAGACAGGGAATCCACAAACAAGGCAGAGTCACAGAATGGTTTAAGCAAGAAAATGCTCACTTTCTAAAAGTGGCATTTTCAAACGCACAATCTTAAAATCAACTTTACTAAAAGATGTATTTTTAAATTGTGAGTTCAGGGACCCCAAGCTCCACATGGCCATCTACTCTCTAGGGGAATCTACACTTTAATCATATTTAAAGGTAGCCCCCATGTTATCCTATGAGAGAGACAGGCCTTGCAACAGTGAAAAACGAAGTTGGCAGTATTTCACTGTCAGGACATGTAAACCACATTACTATATGTCCTACCTTATCCATACACTGCACCCTGCCCTTGGGGCTACCTAGGGCCTACCTTAGGGGTGCCTTACATGTAAGAAAAGGGAAGGTTTAGGCCTGGCAAGTGGGTACACTTGCCAAGTCGAATTTACAGTGTACAAATACACACACAGACACTGCAGTGGCAGGTCTGAGACATGATTACCGGGTTACTTATGTGGGTGGCACAACCAGTGCTGCAGGCCCACTAGTAGCATTTGATTTACAGGCCCTGGTACCTCTAGTGCACCTTACTAGGGACTTACTAGTAAATCAAATATGCCAATCATGGATAAACCAATTACATACAATTAACACGGAGAGCATATGCACTTTAGCACTGGTTAGCAGTGGTAAAGTGCTCAGAGTTGAAAAGCCAACAGCAACAGGTCAGAAAAAAATAGGAGGCAGGAGGCAAAACGACTGGGGATGACCCTGCATAAGCAAATGTCCAACACGTCCCACTACCAGCCTAAAGCCAGGGGAGAACAATCAATACCTTGATGTACTTCCCTGATTGGGGCGATAGAACAAGGACCCAGGCCCACAACAGCAGGGGCATGTTCCAGTTCTATGCCTTCCTGACTCCAGTCTGATCCCTCTGTCCATACTCTCAGGGCCCACTAAGGTAACCTATGGGAACCCTTCTCCACATCTGCAGACACCATCTGTGCAGCGCCTAACTTTACTTTGCTCACAGATGTATTGCAATTGGCAGATAGTAAAACCAGGACCAACACAGTGGTGTTGCCCACTCCACCCCTGGGGTGTGACTCTCGTTCCCCCCCAGGGGCAGCTCTGTCCACCAGGACAGCAAGCCACAGTGACCCCTGACAACTGTCAGGGTTGAGAGCCTGACATCAGGCCTCTCCAACCACTGCGACTGTGGAGAGTGGGGGGTGGTAGCCCCAGGTGCCTGATACCCTTTGACCACTCTAGCTTCCACCAGGTCAGAGAAGATAACCTGACCCTGGTCCTCCCCTCTGGGGCTCTGTACCATCCCTGCAGGCGTGGCACCCCCAGAGTCCAATATTGTCAGGGTGCTTGTAGAAGCAGTCCTGCACAATTCTTCCACCAGTGCAGGGATGTTAACCTGCAACTGGTCCTCCAACCTGGGGTCTGTACCTTCAGGTTGGACTAGGGCCAGGGGTGAGGCTTCCCTCCCCCTGCCCTCTCTTCTTTGGTCCTGCACCCCCCAACGAGGAGTCGCCCCCCCAGAAGACAACATGGTAGGGGCACTGTTAGCAGTAGCCCCTTCCTCCAGGTCAGGGGGGACACCCTGAACCTGGCTTTCCAATCTTGGGTCTGTACCCTTAGATTTTACTGGGGTCAGGGGTGAGTCTTTTTCTCCCCTTCCCTTACTTTCAGGGTTCTGCACCCACCCCTCAGGGAGAGTACCCCTTGAAATCACACCGGGGGGTGATTGGGCAAACCGCCCACCCCTTCAGGCCAGGGTTTATCCCCTGCACCTGATCTTCCAATCCAGGGTCTGTACCCACAGACTGGACCACTGCCTGGCAACCCAGGAATTCCTGGGGGGCATACCTACCCCCCACCAGGTCAGAGTTTACCCTCTGAACCTGGTCATCCAACCCAGAGTCACCACCCTGCGGTTGAACCACTGCCTGGCACACCAGGTCTTCCAGGGGGGCACACTTACCCCCCTCAAGGGACACACTGTCCCCAAGGGCCACACAAGAGTCTGGCTGGCGCAGGTCTCCTGACCTCTGCCCATCTGACAGAGTCTGGATTCCCCCAACCCAGAAATGGTCTCACCAAGGTCATTCCTGGGGGCTCTGCTCTCAGAGCTGACCCCTGACCCTCCTGGTTCTCCACTGGGGTCCGCAACCCCCTCTCAACCCTCTGTCTGGACTTCTGCACCCCCTCACTAGGAGGGGTACTGCCAGACACCAGAACTGGTGGGATGCTGACTACAGCCGCCCCCCCCAAGTTCTCCTGACACTGTGGGATCTCCCTCAACAGATAGCCCTATGGTACAGGCTAGGCTCCCCTCCTGGTGTTCCCTCATGGAACCCTCCAGGACCTGGGACCGGATCTCGGGCACCTTGGACCTCAGCCCATCCCCATTCCCTCTCCTCAGAGACTGGACATGGGGTCCCTCACCCATCCCACTACACTGAGACCTACCTGGGACACTACAATCCTTCCCTACCTCACCTGGTTGGGAAATACCTAGACCACTCCTCTCAGGAGCCCCCCCAAATGCCTCTTCAGACTCTCTGGTACTCACCAAGAGGTCTGCCTCCATTGTCAGCTCCCTGGGGTCAGAGAACTCACACTCCACCTGGTGTTGGCGTAGCTCTGGAAAATAAGGACTAGATATATGCTCTCCAGCAATTACATCACTCAGCCCCTCACATGAATTAACCAAAGTACCCTTCACCCAACCATCCAGTGACTCTGCTTTGAAAAAGCACCCCACATCACCCTCCTGGGACTGGTGAGACAGTACCTGACTGTCCCTGATACTCAACCAACACTCTTCTGGGATGTCTTCACACTCCATAACCAGGACTTCTACCTGGGGGGAACCCCGCTCCCTGTCACTGTCACCTAGAGTCGGTAGAGTGTCCCTCCCACCAGTAGGAATATGACTCCCCATGCCAGTTCCCCAATCCACCTCAGGGACCCTGTGCATCACTGGAGCTGCCTCATACCCCTGAACCTCCTGGCGTGTGTTAACTCCCTCCTTCAAGTAGGGCACCACATCTCTGGGCATGTGCACTTCTTCAGCAGCACTGGATATAAAATTGTTGCTGCCACCATTCCAGCTGGACTCAGTCCTTATGACTTCCAGCTCCTTCATTTTGAGGTCATAAGCCCAAATCCTCTTTTTGATCTCCAAGTCCCTCCTCCTTTCTTCCAAATCCTTCTCCCTTTGCATCCTCAACTCCTTGAACTTCAACTGGCAAGCCCTCTCTGCCTGTCTGTCCTGTAACTTTTCAGGAGTCAGACACTTGGGTGGCACCCTGCTACTCCTCCTGGGGACCCTCCCCCCAGGCGTAACAGGTACCTCCACTACACCACTGTGAATCCTCTGCACTTCCCCACCCACATTCTCCTCCTCTGTGTGCCCTCCAGCCTCCTTGATTGTCACCCAGGCCCTCTGTGCCTTTTGCAGCTCCCCCTCCCTGGTGGAGCTCTCAATGGGACAGTCAAGATCTTTAAGGAACTGTTTCAATTGAGTAACTGAGTACTCCTTCAGTTTCTCTATTTCAAACACAGCTCCAGCTGTTGCATCTCCAGATTGAGACATGATGGGCACAAGTGCAAAGTTCCAAAGGCAGAAAATAAGTTCCCAATGAAGTAAAAAGAATCAGTCAAGGGATCAGCAAAATCATGGAAGTAGAACAAAAAGGAGTCCTTAAGAGAAAAAGCAAAAGATCACCAAACAAGTAGTATGTGGTCACGTAGTGGTCTGAACTCAAACAGTAGTGTAAACTTAATCACTGTATGTCAAGTACAAATACAAGTCCAAATCCCAACCGCTGATCACCAATGTTAGAAATGGGGTCTTTGGTTGACAGTCAGGTTAACCCCTGTTCAAGCAAGGACCCTTACTCTAGTCAGGGTAAAAGAGAATCACCCTCAGCTAACCCCTGCTCACCCCCTCGGTAGCTTGGCAGAGCAGTAGGCTTAACCTCACAGTGCTAGGTGTAAAGTATTTATACCAACACACAAAGTAACTTAATGAAAACACTACAAAATGACACAACACCAGTTTAGAAAAATAGGAAATATTTATCTAAACAAAACAAGACCAAAACGACAAAAAATCCAACATACACAAATCAAGTTATGAATTTTTAAAGATTAAACTCAAAAATAGCGCTTAGAAACAAAAATGCTTCGATGAGATGTTAACACGGCGTCGTGACGGAGTCGTTCCCAACACGCCGACACCAGCGGCGCCGGACATGGAGTCGTGTAGACCCCAAGTGCAGTACCTTTGGTGAAGAGTGAAAACAAGCCGATGCGTGAAGTCGGGGATCGCGGCATATGTGTGAAACGTTGAATCCATGCACTTCGAGCGGCGTCGGTCACGACGTGGTGCGGCGACTTCCACGGAGTCACGGACTCCAGCGGGGCTGCAGCGGCGTCGGGCCTGTGAAGAGCGTCGCGTTCCAGCGAAGGTCACGGCGTCGGGTGCAGGCGGCGTTACCGGATTCAGCAGCGGCATCGGTCCAGAGTCGTCCGAAGTCGGTTTCCTTGGATTTCCACCAGTTTTCCTTTCAAGGGCCCAGGGACTGGATAGGGCACCACTTGTCAGAGCAGGAGTCTCTCAAGAGACTCCAGGTGCTGGCAGAGAGAAGTCTTTGCTGTCCCTGAGACTTCAAACAACAGGAGGCAAGTTCTACATCAAGCCCTTGGAGATTTCTTCACAAGATGGAAGGCACACAAAGTCCAGTCTTTGCCCTCTTACTCTGGCAGAAGCAGCACTGCAGGAAAGCTCTACAAAGCACAGTCACAGGCAGGGCATCACTTCTTCCTCAGCTATCAGCTCTTCTCCAGGCAGAGGTTCCTCTTGGTTCCAGAAGTGTTTCTGAAGTCTGTAGATTTGGGTGCCCTTCTTATACCCATTTTAGTCTTTGAAGTCACCTTTCTTCAAAGGGGACTCACACCTACTTGTGAAATCTTGCCTTGCCCAGGCAAGGCCTCAGACACACACCAGGGGGTTGGAGCCGGCATTGTCAGAGGCAGGCACAGTCCTTTCAGATGAGAGTGACCACTCCACCCCTCCCTCCTAGCAGAGATGGCTAATCAGGAAATGCAGGTTACACCCCAGCCCCTTTGTGTCACTGTCTAGTGAGAGGTGAAAAACAACCCAACTGTCAAACTGACCCAGACAGGGAATCCACAAACAAGACAGAGTCACAGAATGGTTTAAGCAAGAAAATGCTCACTTTCTAAAAGTGGCATTTTCAAACGCACAATCTTAAAATCAACTTTACTAAAAGATGTATTTTTAAATTGTGAGTTCAGGGACCCCAAACTCCACATGGTCATCTACTCTCTAGGGGAATCTACACTTTAATCATATTTAAAGGTAGTCCTCATGTTATCCTATGAGAGAGACAGGCCTTGCAACAGTGAAAAACGAAGTTGGCAGTATTTCACTGTCAGGACATATAAACCACATTACTATATGTCCTACCTTATCCATACACTGCACCCTGCCCTTTGGGCTACCTAGGGCCTACCTTAGGGGTGCCTTACATGTAAGAAAAGGGAAGGTTTAGGCCTGGCAAGTCGGTACACTTGCCAAGTCGAATTTACAGTGTAAAAATACACACACAGACACTGCAGTGGCAGGTCTGAGACATGCTTACCGGGTTACTTATGTGGGTGGCACAACCAGTGCTGCAGGCCCACTAGTAGCATTTGATTTACAGGCCCTGGCACCTCTAGTGCACCTTACTAGGGACTTACTAGTAAATCAAATATGCCAATCATGGATAAACCAATTACATACAATTTACACGGAGAGCATATGCACTTTAGCACTGGTTAGCAGTGTTAAAGTGCTCAGAGCTGAAAAGCCAACAGCAAAAGGTCAGAAAAAAAATAGGAGGCAGGAGGCAAAAAGACTGGGGATGACCCTGCATAAGCAAAAGTCCAACACACATGCACTCCAACTCACATTCCAGAAAAGACAATGGCCCTGGTAAATGTAATGACAATGCTGCCTTAGCATCATATTTATGACACTAAAGCAATACAAACTGAGAAAATGAACCAAACATTTGGAAGTGTGCATTACTTTTGGGCAAAAGGGATAATGCAAAGGCAGTGCCAACTTTACAGGCCCAAATTTCCTCATCATCTGTGTCTATTTCCAACCAGACCCAGCCACCTATCTTAATCATCATGGGCAGGTAGTGGGATACCAGCCACACAAATCCACCTAGCTCATCTTCTGACATCCTCTGACATCCCCGTCAACCTCCCCCTACCAGACATGTCATATATGGTCAAAGTTGACCCCAAATACCAAGAAGAAAAAAATAAATGAAAACTTAACCCCACTAACTTATCCCAACTATCCCAAATGAGTAACTACCCCGGACAGACACCCCACAGTGCAAATAAAAATTTAGACAAAAAATACACAAAATCACAACTACTGGACAATATGCACACAATATATAACAGGACACAACAGGAGGGGCACCACAAACTTCAATACACAACTAAGACACAACCACCAGCTCCAAAACACAACCACATGTCACAAGGGCACATACTTTAAAGAGAAAGTGAAAATAAACCCACTGTACCATGCTTGTAGACAGGATTTCCCATCACATCACTTCCTGTCCCGGTGCGTAACATTTTTCAGTTATGTGTGTATTTATTTGACGCATTTGACAATTGCATAGGTTTTTTAGACGCATAACGCACATGTGTCATTAATATTGACGCATGATGGTTATGCGTTGATTTCACTGAAGGCCGCATGGAGAGGAGTGTGAAGGTAGAATTCACGCTAAGGGCCCATGTGTCCATTTATTTGCGTTTTCAGATGTTTTAGACACATTTGCGTCATATTTTTTTACTCAATTCCTGATTGCATTTTTTTTGCATTGTCCTTAGATGCACCATGAATCAACAAACATATGACATGGGCTGTGCTGCAGTGTGGCATATTGGGTATGGCCACATGTGGTAGTCCATGCAACAATGTGAAAAGGGCGTGATTGGTCTGTTCCACCAATGTGTGTGTTACTGAGTCACCAGTATGCAAATTGTTGCACGTCGTGCATATATATGCATGTGGTGACAACAGTGGATCTACATATGTTTGGCATTCAGTACAATGCAATAGTTCTGTTTTGTGATTGTGTATTGTGTTTTCGTCTGTGATTTGTGATGTTGTCATACAGAGAATATTATTTAAAGCTACATACACAGGTCAGGCATTGTTGATGATGGGTGAACCATTGCTACCTAGGAAATATTACCCGACAACTGTCTCCGTATGTAGATTTTGAGGCTATGGAGACTTGTGTGAAGCCTGAATATTTGTCGGATATGTGTACATCTTTGGTACACAGTGTGTATGACACAGTTTGCCTACATTCCACCGAGAAAATGTTTTGATCACCAAAGATTGATTGAACTCGTTGCATTTACCAATGGTTATTGGTTTTGTGTGATGGACCTGCAGCCCAAGCAACATATGTTCTCATCCATACTGATGTGCATTCCACAGACGTGTCCGTGCAATCTGCGAGGTCATGTGTACCCTGTGTCAGGGTTAGGCCCCATGGCAGTGGCAGCACAGATTACCATGGATAGTCTCTGCAGGCCCAACTTCTACCATTGGTTGTTATACCTGTGCAAATCATGATGCCGTAGTTACCAATGATGTCCCGCCCTTGTCACACATGTTCCATGCAGCCATTGCAACTCTCACACTGAGTTGTGATAGTTTCAGTTCCAACATGACTTAATTTCTATTTTTTGACATCCACTACCTCATGTGTGGGCCCCATGCATACATCCTATTTGGACATGATGTATGACCTATTGATTAAGTAGTTGGCAACGTGGATGCACAAAATATGTTGTGGTCCATTGATTGTGTCCTTAAGTTGTCACATACCAGTGATGAGGCTGTTAGTGATGTGTGTGATGGTGGCAGTGCAGTCTTACATATCACATATGATGTCACAATAGTCCTTGTCAGATTCCTATTTGTGACATGCTCCCTGAGGTTAGACTCACATTCCTGTGGTATAGGTAGTGGTGATTGCAGAGACCAAAGCAGGATTGGTTGTATAAGTGAAGAGTTTTTTTACAAAATTAACAAGGTGAATTCAGTGGTTCTTAAGAGTAAAAGTTGTCAACCATGTGCTGTCTCCTGCATACCCCAGCAGCTGTTGTGCTCTCCTCCTCCATATTTCCACATCTCCATATCTCAGTGGAGATTTAAGAGACCAAAGCAGGATTGGTTGTATAAGTGAAGTGTTTATTTACAAACTTAACAAGGTGAATTAAGTGGTTCTTAAGAGTAAAAGTTGTCAACCATGTGCTGTCTCTAGCATACCCCAGCAGCTGTTGTGCTGTTCCCCCTCCATATCATCACCACCATCCTCCTCCTCAGGCAGGTCATCAACCTGGTCCTACATAGGAACCTTCATCTGCACACATATCAGGATGATTTTGCAGAAAAAGTGTGGGGCATTTAGGAGGCTGTCTCCTGTGAGGTCTAGGCACCTGAATCTTGTTTTCAGTATGCCGAAAGTCCTTTACACTATATTGCGTGTCTTACAGTGTCCCTAATTATATGCACGCTCTGCTGTTGTGCTTGGCTTTGCAAATGGTGTCATCATCCACAGCTGTATGCCATAACCCTGATCACCTGCAAAAGATAAAAGGTGTAAGTTGTTTTTAAGGCTTGCAACAGGTTTGTCATGTAGCATGGCAGTTGCTATTTGGAGTTGGTTGTGACTCATACGTTTTAGTGGTATGGTGTGAGTTCCTGGTCTTGTGCAAAGTTCTTTTAGCACTGTGTTGTTGAACATGACAATCTTGGGTATTGGCTCAAGGACCTGGCATATATATTTTAAAATTTTAAATTCCTAACTGGTGCTCAGTGTGAATGTGCCATGTGTTGTGTACTGCACCTTCGTATCAGTATGCTATCTCTAGGAGGGACATGACATATTCTCACAACAGAATGGGGTGAGATGTGATGACTACATGGTAGCCCTACAGAGCCCGGACATCCCAGTCATTTTGACATGTGTCATTACAGATGAATTGCAAAACTTACGCTCATTTTAATGAGTATGTGACAATACACAATGCAGCTCCAACATTGGCAGCACTGTGCTGCAACATTTTTACTATGCAGGAATGCACCATGTGTTACATGTTACTAGGAACCCCTTTGTTGTCCTCTGTATTGGTACATAATATGCAGCTGTGCACCAACACTACCAATCTTGAATCAGGGTGCTTGGCTAGCTGTAAATATAGGTACACTGTTCCAAAACTACACTTGATTTAGAAAGGCGACCTGAACTGTCAGGAGCAAGAGCCCTCATGCATCACAATGGATGACGAGCATCATCATCGGGCAATGCTTCTCTCCAAGCCGGCACTGCAATGCCTGGTGGGCTCCCCGGAGGGGGCTCTTATGCCGTATTGTTCAACTAGAGTAAGCAAGGTGGTTACGCTAGGAATAGAATACTGGAGAGAACAAATGATAGATTAAAATTGGTTATTCATCATACCTAAACAGAAATACTTTAATCGGTGCAGCATTGATGAAGACCAAGATTAAAAGCGAAAATAAGAGGGTCACTAAAGGAGTACAATGCTCGAATGACTCTCCAAAGCAAACCAAAGGGGAGCTGCAAAATTTATATGGCTCCTCTATCTGGCATGGCCAACATGTTTCGCGTCCTTACGGTCCCTGTGGATCCATAGACGCTTCATCAGGACCAAAAATTAATAATCTTCTCCAAAAAACAATATAAACAAAATGGAGTCTATATCTAGGATTCTGGGGTGAGACAGTCACTTACATAGTAATCACCTAGTCAGGTCACCCTGAAAAACAAAAACATCAACAACATAGAACGTCAGAAGGACTGACAATATTGGGTGTAGTAAAATTGGTGAGTAATCACACATCACACGTGGCAAGTGCGAAAGAAGTGCAGTAGCAGAGAAGTAGAATAGTTATAGAAATTAATATGAATAAAAATAGAAGTGAGCAGTCAAGAAGGCTTACCATCCCTTATTGTGGGGGTGGGCTCCATGGGACACAAGTACTATGGACTTGAAATAATCTCTGTTTGAGAATAACACAAGTTATAAATAAAGAAATATGACCTCGCAATATATCAAGTGACATAATGTGAGTGACCCACCATGAAGTATTAAACGGTGACAATATCGTACAAAAAACATAAGGGTTGTCTACAAGATAGTATATATCTGTATTACGTTATTAATAATCAAAAATGATTGATTAGTGGCACTGTAATCCTTACAACCACATCGGCGCAGGCTTGTGACCGGTAGCGCGGTCAGCTGCAGGTTCGAGTTAAAGAAAAGCCGAGCTGTTAAAAAACGGCGGAAAAGCAGAAGCGACAACTTACTTTTCGATTAATGGTCCTGCACTATGGACCTACCCTCGGTACTGCGTCCCGCTTAGACGTTGAGCGGGCGTTGTCCGAGAACTTTTAAAGGAAATACGGCGGGCGGTAGGAGAATTCCTTCCGGCTCGCATGTAGCCTCGGGGTATAGAAAACATGGACGCACGTACAGGAACTTCCTGGTAGTCCGCGTGACACCCCGGAGTATAGAAAACAACGACGAACTTCAAGGAAAGGTAATGGACACAAAAGAGGGACCATATGAATGTTTACATGTGCCTCAATATTATTAGACAATTGTTGGACGGGGGAAATATTCTCGCCAATTCAACTGACACGGATGGAACTTCGGAATTGGATTATGTTTGTCAAAGGTCTCCAAAAACTTTTTTTTTTAAACAAATTAAAGTTTTTTAAAATGGTGAAAAGTATTTACTAATAATGGAGCTAAACACCCATAATACTTTATGGATAGCGGAGGGAAATTTGGGTTAGCAAAAAGGCCCAATCACACGGGGAAGGCAAAAGATTGTACCATGGTCTGTTAAAGTGCATGTGGCAGGGATCAACATATCGAAAATTATGATGGAGAAAAGGGGACATTTAGCCTGATACATGCATAAGATTAACAAACAATTTTTTTTTAGTGATATTGGGACAGTGAAGTCCACGGAATATCATCATTCAGCCCATTCAAGTTCGTTCCAAGTTTAAAAATCCATCTTTGTTCGGTTTTAAAGAGACCTCCTGGGTTGTCAAGGGGGATATTGGGGACATCTAATATTACCCACCACATTTCATCAGGTGTGTGGGGTGCCTCAACATAGTGAGCACACAGTTTGGTGGTAATGCGTTTACACCTAATATTACTTCTGTGTTCATTTATGCGTAACTTGGCAGGTCTTGTGGTCATTCCTATGTAACGCAGGCCACACGGACACGTAATCATGTAGATACAGTTTTTTGTATTACAGTTCGTATGCTTTTTAAGGTGCCAGGTGCCGATAGGATTAAGATGTATGGTTTTAAAGTGTCTGGTAAGGGAACAAACGTTACATGTGCCACAAGGATGATGTCCTTGTACTGGAGGAAGGTCCCATAATGTTCTTTGACTGGGTACTGTCTGTGGTTGTCGTGGTCTCGTGTGGACCACGATATCCTTGATGTTGGCAGTACGTTTAAAAGCGAAAAGTGGTCTTGGTAAATCGGTGCCACCACAAGTGAGTATTGACCAACGTTTGTTGATCAATCTTTTGATGAAATTGGACAGTGGTGTAAAAGTAGAGACACAAGTAAGTCTGGGCTGTGACGTTTTATCTATAGTTGTCAATAGGGCGTCCCTGTTGTTATTCCTGGCTCGCTTCCGTGCTTGATGAACCAATTTGGAAGGGTAGTGGCGTCTGAGAAGTTTACTCTCTAGCATATCTGCTTGGTCATCAAATTCGTGAGGTGAGCTACAATTGCGTCTTAATCGTAAAAATTGCCCTACTGGTAGGTTATCCCGTAGGGATTTTGGATGGTAACTGTCGTATAGTAAAAGAGAGTTGCGGTCTGTAGGTTTGTGATAAACACTAGTAGACAGTTTGCCAGCGTGGATAGTGATCATCAGATCTAAAAAAGGTAAGTTTGTAGCCGACACGGAGGCAGTGAACTTTAGAAAGGGATCTAGGGAATTAACCCAAGTTATGAAGTGGTCAGTGGTTGCAAGTGGGCCTCGCCATATTATCAGGATATCATCAATATAGCATCGCCACAACTTTATTGAATTTTCAAAAGGATTGTGAGATGGTAATATAAACTTTTTCTCGAAGTCGTACATGTATAAGCATGCCAAACTAGGTGCAAACGTACTTCCCATCGAGGTACCTCGAATCTGGTGGTAAAATTGATCTTCAAAAAGAAAGAAGTTCTCTGTGAGTGCGAGTTTGGCACACTGCATAATAAAGTGAACGGGAGTCGACAATGATGATGACACTTCTCGAAGGGCTGTCTCGATGACCTGTAAAGTCGCTGTTTGAGGGATGTTAGTGTATAGTGACTCGACATCCAGAGTCATGATCCCTTGTACAGGCTCAGAATCATTGATGGTTTCAATTAAGTTCAAAACATCCTTGGTATCTTTCAAGTAAGTAGAAGAACCCAACACTAAGGGTTGTAGAAAATAGTTGCAGAAAATTGAAAGGGGTTCTAGTAATGAACCCAACCCAGATACTATTGGGCGACCTGGAGGGGGCGTGATGCCCTTGTGGATTTTAGGTAGGCAGTAAAAATAGGGGGTTTTAGGATGGCTAGTTATCAAAAATTCTGCCTCTTTAGATGAGATCCACTGATTTTGTTTGGCTTCTTCAATCAGACCACTAATTCGGGTCTGTAATCTTTCTGTGGGATTACTCATAATTTGTGCATAATAGGTGGAATCACTTAGAAGTCGTAGGCACTCCTGTCTATATTTAGTAGTGTCCATGATAACAATTGCGCCTCCTTTGTCTGCCTGCTTGATGGTAATGGTGGGATCTGCGGCTAAGGATCGTAGAGCTTCCTTTTCTTTTGAAGGTAAGTTGATAAAGGAATGTTTCAGAGTTAATTTTCCTATGTCAGCTAAAACTGCCTTTTCAAAAGTCGAAACCTCGATTGGTAAGGTTGTCAAAGGAGGGACAAAAGTGGAAGGTTTTCTCAAACCAGAATCAGTCATTGGTGAAATCTTCGGTTTGTCTTTAAAGAAAAAGTGTAGCCGGACTTTTCGGAAAAATTGTGCAATTTCGATGTGCAATTGAAAGAAGTCTTCAGTCGGGGTGGGCACGAAACCAAAACCTTTATTCAGTACACTGGTTTCATCCTCTGTGAGATGGCGATCAGATAAATTAACAACTAAGTTCTCACAAACGGGTTTTTCACTTGGCTCCTGGTCACCATCTGCGGTTGTTCTCCGGACCATTGGATGTGTCTGCCTCTTCCTCTTCTTCTGCCTCTGCCTCTGCCCTGGCCTCGGCCTAAAAAAGGTACGTAGGGCACAAAAGGGCGAGGTTGGAAGAAAGGGTAGGGGGAATGCCACGGTATGGGTTGCTGTACAGGGTACGGTGGATAATTGTAAAATGGCTGGGGTTGATTTTCATCTGAACTCCATCCATCAGATGATGACCCGCTGTTCTGGTTGCGAGACTTCCTAAAAGATGGTGTGGAGTCGTCTGATGATCGAGACTGATTATCCACATCATAGTCGTCCTTAATGTAAGGGTAGAACTTTTCTTTGCTAAACTTAACTATATCCTTTTGGAGTTTGGTGATCTTTTGTTGAGTCAAAAACTCCTTGGTTTCGTTTAACTCAGCAGTGATCTCGGTCAATCTGTTTTTGAAAGCCGTTAAAGTAATGGTGGTCTTTAAAGAATTTTCTACAGCACTGATTTGGATTGTGATGGAGTCAGCTATACGTTTCGAGGTGTTAATGATCAGGACAAGCCAATCCCTGGTACATTTCCAGGCTATCTGTGCCCAATCTTTTCTGAAAGCCAAGTCATGAAGAAAAATCCGTGGGATGTTCGAGACAAGTAGCCCATTGGGTGCGATATTAGCACGTAAATATTCAGTCATGATGGTTCCATGCATGACCGTTTTAATCAGATCTCTTTTGAGAGATGATAATTTGTCCCAATCTGCCTTTAGACTGCTCGATGGGGCTGACCCATCGCTACTAAGAATAGAAGGTGTCTGTAGAATTACAGACACCATGTCATCGTCATAACTGAGACCCTGTAAGTCGTCCATCTCAGGGATCAGGGATGCATAAAAAGAACAACTAGAAGGTCCCACAGCTGGCTGCTGTACAATAGACGAAAAAAGAAAAGGAGGGACCGGGAGTTTTATGTGGTCCAGTGCACGATCTCCCAATTATAGTACTGTAAATATAGGTACACTGTTCCAAAACTACACTTGATTTAGAAAGGCGACCTGAACTGTCAGGAGCAAGATCCCTCATGCATCACAATGGATGACGAGCATCATCATCGGGCAATGCTTCTCACCAAGCCGGCACTGCAATGCCTGGTGGGCTCCCCGGAGGGGGCTCTTATGCCGTATTGTTCAACTAGAGTAAGCGAGGTGGTTACGCTAGGAATAGAATACTGGAGAGAACAAATGATAGATTAAAATTGGTTATTCATCATACCTAAACAGAAATACTTTAATCGGTGCAGCATTGATGAAGACCAAGATTAAAAGCGAAAATAAGAGGGTCACTAAAGGAGTACAATGCTCGAATGACTCTCCAAAGCAAACCAAAGGGGAGCTGCAAAATTTATATGGCTCCTCTATCTGGCATGGCCAACATGTTTCGCGTCCTTACGGTCCCTGTGGATTCATAGACGCTTCATCAGGACCAAAAATTAATAATCTTCTCCAAAAAACAATATAAACAAAATGGAGTCTATATCTAGGATTCTGGGGTGAGACAGTCACTTACATAGTAATCACCTAGTCAGGTCACCCTGAAAAACAAAAACATCAACAACATAGAACGTCAGAAGGACTGACAATATTGGGTGTAGTAAAATTGGTGAGTAATCACACATCACACGTGGCAAGTGCGAAAGAAGTGCAGTAGCAGAGAAGTAGAATAGTTATAGAAATTAATATGAATAAAAATAGAAGTGAGCAGTCAAGAAGGCTTACCATCCCTTATTGTGGGGGTGGGCTCCATGGGACACAAGTACTATGGACTTGAAATAATCTCTGTTTGAGAATAACACAAGTTATAAATAAAGAAATATGACCTCGCAATATATCAAGTGACATAATGTGAGTGACCCACCATGAAGTATTAAACGGTGACAATATCGTACAAAAAACATAAGGGTTGTCTACAAGATAGTATATATCTGTATTACGTTATTAATAATAAAAAATGATTGATTAGTGGCACTGTAATCCTTACAACCACATCGGCGCAGGCTTGTGACCGGTAGCGCGGTCAGCTGCAGGTTCGAGTTAAAGAAAAGCCGAGCTGTTAAAAAACGGCGGAAAAGCAGAAGCGACAACTTACTTTTCGATTAATGGTCCTGCACTATGGACCTACCCTCGGTACTGCGTCCCGCTTAGACGTTGAGCGGGCGTTGTCCGAGAACTTTTAAAGGAAATACTAGCTGCCCTGTGAAGGTGGATTTATCTGTGCAGGAAGGGACACCTTCCTATACATATACAGTTTTGATGGACAATTGGCTCTTTCTGTGTGTGCAGCAGTATGGAGCATACAGAAGTGGCACATTCATATGAGGTCAAATCACAGTCTGTTTCCTTATTGCAACCTGCAGACGGCACCCCTGGAGTGGTGTTTGATGTTGGCACTGCCTTAGGTTTTAGGTGACACCTACATCTGAGTCAGCACCATCATGTTATGTATCTTGTGATGACCGACCTGCAACAACACACATTGCAAGACCCTTCTACGCCAAGTGCTGTGTGGGAGTGTGGGCAATTTACAGTGTGGCTCCAAGTTACAAAAGGATGGTCATCCGCAAACCGCTACATACAGTGCAGGCCATGGCAATGGCACTGGGGGCCATTGCAAGCAATGGGATGGAGCTCAGCTACCTAGCAAACGTGTCCCTTAGCACAGTGCATGTAAGATCAGTTATGTCCTAAATACTCCTATAAGGTCCTACTATGGCATTCATGATCTGCACTGTCTAACAATGACTCTGCCCCATGGTGGGCCATTTATTGTTTACGGTACAGGCATGATGGTGTAGTGGGTCAGTGAGTGGTGCATGTGAGGTAGCACTACAGCAGGTGTGGTGCCACTTCTCACAAATCTGGTACATGGTATGTGATGGCCGTTAATGTTGTATTCCTATGTGTTCGACCCATTGCATCAGGTAGATGTATATGCACACTACAGGTAGGTCAGGTATGTGTTGATGAGATGTAGTTGGCATTGGCACCAGTTGTCTGGCATTTGATGTTTGTTCTGGCAGAGACTTGCACCGCATGATTTGAGGGATCTGTGCCTATGTGTGAATTACGTCACTTGAGCATGGTGTATGCCATTGACATTGCTGTGGTATTCTTTGTTTGGTGTACTGTGTGTGTGAAGTGTATATAGTAGGCAACCTGTGGGCACTTGTAGTGGTTTGCGCACATCTTCTGTTTGCAAAGGGTACACATCTGCACCTGTCCTTCACATGGTGTGCCTGTCACGTTGTGGGTATGTTACGTACAGGTGGGTATATGTGTTTGTGCTGCCCACTGATTGTGCTGTACTGCAGCATGGTGCATATGTGTTGTTACCTGCACATCTGTGTTACCCTGGTCATGTCTTTTTGGAGTGGTGTATGTCTGGTGTGTCCTACAGGTTTATTGTGTTGTGTGTAAATTGCTAGGTTTGTTGACTTACAAACAAGTAGGCCATTTCCGTATTGGCCATCCTGGAATTGTTTGTTGATCCTTCTGTGCCTGAATATTTAGGCATCATGAACACTCCCAGGATACTTGGCCAAAATGTTTGTGAATAGGCCATTGTGGACCACTATGGCCTGCACATTTATGGAATACGTATGTTTGTGATTCCAGTACAAATGCTCTGTTGCTGCAGGTGAAACAAGTTGGACATGGGAGCAGTCAATTGCACCGAGTACATGCGGGAAGCCATCAAATTGGTAGAACCCCTGTTTTATTTCCTGCTGCATTTGCTGGGGAAGCAGATGTGGGAGAGTGTCAGAGAGATAATTGCATCTAACACCTTTGGCAGGAACACCGAGAATGACGGCTGTGACACACCAGTAAGCAAGGCACCCATTGTCTGAAATGAGCCAATTGCCAGCATGTGCAGGACAGCTAGCAGCTTTATCACAGGTGGTATATTATGTGGGGTCTGCAGGCTGGCTATGATCTGTGGCTCAATGTGGTGCAGCAGGTGTAGCATGGCTTGCCGGTTAAGTCTGTATGTCCTTATATTGTCTTGTTCCCTGAGGCCAAGGAGGGTTGTCCTATTTCGTAATATCTTCGCCTGTCTTCTGCGTTGCCTTTTTGAGCCCTGTTGTGGTGGTGGTGGTTGCTGTTGTTGTTGCTGTCCTCTGCGTTGTCTCCCAAGCTGGAACAGTATCACTTCCATCCTGTCCTGTGGGCTGGTAATGTTGCTTCTGTGTGTTTTCCTTAAGTAGTGGTATGTGGGCCTCATTTCAACTCCTCGTCTGACCCAGGTGTTCAAATTTGACACAAATCGGAGTTAACGTCATTTTTTGGGTCCGCCTTCCACCCGTGAATCATTTTTGCCCAGGTGGATAAATATGGTGCTAGGGGCTTAGAGTAATTTTTCGGACAGGATCGCCCACCTTGCATCTCATTGACGCAAGGTGGTTTCACGCATCCAAAAAATGACGTTAACTCCAATATTTTGACACTAGATGGGTCTAGCATCAAAATATAAATATGGAGTTATGTTTGCGCTGAATTAGCGTAAAAAATAATTACGCTAATTCAGTGCAAAGCAAGTATAAATCTGAGCTCAAGTTTTTCCTCAATGTGTTTGTGATTGGTATTAGAAAAGTACATTTGCTCCATCAATCCAATATATGCATTTTCTCAACTGAGCATGCAACTGGAGTTAGACTACAATAACACCTTCTACCTTCACCTTATGAAGCTTCCCCAGTGCTTGTGGGACCCTTTCAAAACCTACAAGAGACAGCTTTAGTTCCTACAGCTGCAGTGTACCCCTGAAGCTTCACTGACATTACTCTCTTCATTGTGTGTCCCCTGTGCTTCATTGCGGTTCGAATCAAGTTCTGGGCGTTCTACGCCGTACTGGAATGTTTTTTGGACTGAGCTGCGTTAAGTCCGTGCCCTTTAAAATGGGTCTGCTCCATAATCAACCCTCAGAGTCTTCCTTTACTTCAGTGACCTTTTCTACTAAAGAGGCAGATATTTCCCCATCTCACACAATAGCATTAATATACAAATACATTCACCATTGTTATCCTGTAAGTGAAATTCTTGAGTTGTGTGTAGTTACTGTCTTTGCAAATTTTGTGAGGTGATTTGGAAATATCTGGGTAATCAACATTATTCCTCCGTAGATATATACATTCGAAATGTCATTGTTAAAAGTGCTTTTGAATTTGAAAATGTCTCCCAACATATAATAATGTGTAATTTGGTCGACAACGCCCGTTTCAGACTTTTCTTTCAGAAAGGAGCATGGTTATTTTAGAAAAGGGCGCACAATCCGCCAACTTACTAAAAAAAGTATGACTGTACAATAACATAAAGTACAGGTGAATAGTGTCAATGTGTTTCTGCGTCTTCGCTTTAATTTTTACTTTTCATAAGAAGAATGTTCTTAATAAAATCTGACTCCCCAATTTCGAAATGTACTGCTAGACCTTTTTTCTTTTGTCTTTTCGTTTGAAAAGAAAGGCCAGCAGCAGCTTGATTGGAAAAGGCAACCCTGAGGCAACTTACAAAATTAAACCGCAACTCTGACATCGAAAGGAACTTTTAAAGGCCTAGCTTTTATTTTTGATTTTCATGTTCATGAGTTACCACACAAATGTGTTTCAGTCAGGGGTTCTCAATATCTCGCCAGCGTTTACAAGGTAGGCTGAACAAACCTTTATTACTGTTTATCATTCTGTATGTTTGTGATGAACAAAACATTTAAATACAGTTTTGGAGTAATTTTTATGATATAAATATCACTTGACCAATTGGAAGGACTGAGGGCCATATTTATACTTTTTGACGCAAAACTGCGCTAACGCAGTTTTGCGTCAAAAAAATTAGCGCCGGCTAACGCCATTCTGAAGCGCCATGCGGGCGCCGTATTTATTCAATGACGTTAGCCGGCGTTAGCCGCCGGCGCTGCCTGGTGTGCGTGAAAAAAAATGACGTACACCAGGCAGCGCCGGCGTAGGGGAATATGGAGCTTGGGCGCCAAAAAATGGGGCAAGTCAGGCTGAGGCAAAAATATCGCCTCAACCCGATTTGCGCCATTTTTTTCGACTCCCAACCCCCATTGAAATGACTCCTGTCTTAGCAAAGACAGGAGTCATGCCCCCTTGCCCAATGGCCATGCCCAGGGGACTTCTGTCCCCTGGGCATGGTCATTGGGCATAGTGGCATGTAGGGGGGCACAAATCAGGCCCCCCTATGCCACAATTTTTTTTTTACAAAAAACTTACCTGAACTTACCTTAATGTCCCTGGGATGGGTCCCTCCATCCTTGGGTGTCCTCCTGGGGTGGGCAAGGGTGGCAGGGGGTGTCCCTGGGGGCATGGGAGGGCACCTCTGGGCTCCTTCCGAGCCCACAGGTCCCTTAACGCCTGCCTTGTCCAGGCGCTAAAAAACGGCACAAAAGCGGCTGGACGTCATTTTTTTGGACCCGCCCACTCCCGAGCGTGATTTTTGCCCGGGAGTGTAAATACGGCGCACATGCCTCGGAGTCAATTTTTTAGACGGGAACGCCTACCTTGCATATCATTAACGCAAAATAGGTGTCCACGCTAAAAAGTGACGCAAACTCCATGGACTTTGGCGCTAGACGCATCTAACGTCAAAGTATAAATATGGAGTTAGTTTTGCGTCGGAATTGCGTAAAAAAAACGACGCAATTCCGGCGCAAACAGAGTATAAATATGCCCCTGAGTTTGCCCATAAGTATATGAAACATTCGCATTCATGAAGGCGATATCAATAGTCCGTCTTTCAGTCACAAGTCACCCTTGTACACCAGATATTATCCAGGTGATAAATCAAAAGTAAGATGACGCCTGCACCCAGGGTGTTGGTCCTTAACTAGGACAGTGTCACTTACCCGGAGGTTTGGATGACTGGTGGGTGGCATGGAATGATGCCATCATCAGTTGTTCTCATAAACATCTTGTTAGAGACATAGCCAGTGACCACTGTGAGATGTGATTCCCCAAAGGAATTATTATACAGGCTCTTCAACATTAATATCTGAGGCACAGCCCCTTCTGCTCAGCTGGTTGAAAGCGTGCATGAATACTTCAGCTTCACCATTCTGTTGAGCCCATCTTGGAGAGATGATTATTTTCAGATTCATGTCAGTATGAACCAAACATTATTAGCAAGTTCTTGACTTGAGAAGAAAACCTGATGTGTGTCCTCAGTTCTCGATTGAATCCTTTTGGCGTACAAAATGCTTTCATTTTTGTGAAGACATCTTCAGCTCTTGTGGTTTGAATGATTTACATTTTAAGGCATTTAAAATAATTATATATCATGGCCAGAAAATGAATAATGTGTATATAACTGCCAAGATCAGCTCTCACTCTGAATCAAGGAGTGCTATGGAAATCTTCAGTGAGAACAAGTGCTGGACGGTGATGTACGCTTTGGTTTGGCATGTGTGGCAATTTTTCACATAGTCCTCCACTGGAACTTGCAGGATTTCTATCTTTTCCCACCAAACCATGCCTTGGGTATAACCAAATATTGGTTCTCAGCTTGTGTAAGTTGAATGACACTCTTCATGTCATTGAGCTGCGGTATGAAAATGCTGGTTCTTCAATACAGGATTTGATCATGTGTCACTGCGAATGCAATGTGGGCATAGCGAAGGGAATTCCCTACTTGTTATGGCACTTTGGTGTGAAGTGATTGTGCATTATGGTCATACGATTGCCATTGTGGATGATGGAAATGGCTAGCTGTGCACAGTTGCCAGTAACAGTAGATTCTTTTATGTCTTGAAGGGACGTATGTAGTTGTGCAGAACCATCAAAAATATGGTATGCGGACTGTTCAGTTTTATCAAAGCATTGAAGAATTACTGACCCTTGTTGAGGATGCTGAATGAGATAATCAACAGGTGTTGGACTTGGCCCTGTCTGCAGGTTCATCAGCAAATGTGTTGCCTTCACTCCTCCTGTTTTGATGAATTAGTTTGTGTTGATCTCAGGACTCTGTACACTTTACCACTGCTAACCACTGATAAAGTGCCTGTGCTCATTCCCTAAAACAAGACAAAATCGGCTTATGCCTGATTGGTATAGCTAATTTACTTATAAGTCAGTTGTAAGGTGGTATACCATATACCCAGGGCTGGTAAATGCTACTAGTGGTGCTGCAGCACTTATGGGGCTACCTACTTAAGTAGCCCCTTAAAACATGATGCATGCCAGTCATTGCAGCCTCTCTGCAGTTTCCAACTGCCAATTCGACTTGGCAAAAAAATATTTTTTGCCAATCCTAAGCTCCCTTTTTAATATATATACACATCACTCCTAGAGTAGGCCCAAACCAGTCCATAGGGCAGCATACAGTGTATTTAAAACTTTGGACATGTACTTTTACGTTTTTACATGTCCTGGTAGTGAAAAACTCACAAATGTAGTTTTTCACTACTGCAATGCCTACCGCTCCCACATGATAACATTGGGTTAGTTTATTACATTTTATATGTGTTCTTGTTTGTTTGGGAGTAGACATACATTTCTGATTTTTTGTCTAAGGAACTGTAATTTAAAATCCTCTTTAACAATAAAGTTGAATTTTAAGTCAAAATTATAAAAAAGCTACCTGTGGAAAGTTGAGATTTTCTTTTCCTAACCACTTGGTACCTTGCAGCCTGTGAAAGCAGGACAACATCTCTTGGGGTGAGATTTTCATGTACATGTGGGTGTCATCAGCATAGAGGTGGAAGATAATCCCAGAGTTTCAGAGAAATACACATAGGCCCTAATTACAACCTTGGCGGTCGGTGTTAAAGCGGCAGTAATACCGCCAACAGGCCGGTGGTAAAAAAAATGGGATTACGACTGTGGCGGAAACCGCCAACATAGACAGCCACTTTAACACTCCGACCGCCACGGCGGTACAAACAAACAGTGCGGCGGACACCGCCAAGAGACAGGTGGAAGACAAAGTACCGCCCACCCTATCACAACACAGCTATCCGCCACCTTTTCCGGGGCAGGACCAACGTGAATAAAAACACGGAGCAAACAGTACACAGAAGGGAAAAAACACTCACCTCTCCACACCCCACGAGGAACCAGGACGCCATGGAGCCCGAACTGCAGATACTGCCGGCGATGGTCTTCCTGCTCCTCTATCAGGAGCTCCAACGATGGAGGGGACGACCAGGGTGAGTACTGCACCTACAACACAGGGGAGGGAAAAGAGTGTGACACATACGCGCAACAAGCAACACCCCCAACTCCACCCTCACCCACAACACCATACACACAAATACATGCAGCAACATTACATATACACCCCCCCAACCTGCCTTGAATAATGCAAGGACAAAAGGAAATGATTTGAACAATTGTAATCAATAAAAATCCATTAGTCAAAGCTCAGAATCCAGTATATATGTGCACCAACTACACAAGTCCAGAAAGTGCACCAATCATTGTCCGTGGACCACTGGACCCAAAATGCATGGGCGAGGCCCACACTAGATACCTGACTCTAAACGGAGAGAACACTGGAGGGGCATCACATAGAAAATAAACAACACCTCAGGGGAAGGGGGAGGAGGGGCACCTCAGCCTGATGAACACACAATGCCACTGCTCCACGAGGGGCTCCATGCCCATTGATGTATCCTGGGGAGTGTAAAGCCACAGTCTCTCAAGTCTCTCAAGTGGGTGGTTTGCCCACTGATTTCTCCTGGGGTGTGCGAATCACAGTCTCCCAAGTCTCTCATGTGGGTGGTTTGCCCACTGCTTGGTCCTTAGGAGTGCAAAGCCACAGTCTCTGAAGTCTCTCAAGTGGTTGGTTTGCCCACTGCTTGGTCCTGGGGAGTGCAAAGCCACAGTCTCTCAAATCTCTCAAGTGGGTGGCTTGCCCACTGATTTATTCTGGGGAGTGCAAAGCCACAGTCTCTCAAGTGGATAACAATCTCAACTGGTTCTGGAGGGGGCCTTGTGCCCAGAGTGCTTCATCCTGCCAAGAACTGAGGTAGTGGATGCCTTTCTCCACTGGTTCTGGAGGGGGCCTTGTGCCCAGAGTGCTTCATCCTGCCAAGGACTGAGGTAGTGGATGCCTTTCTCCACTGGTTCTGGAGGGGGCCTTGTGCCCAGAGTGCTTCATCCTGCCAAGGACTGAGGTAGTGGATGCCTTTCTCCACTGGTTCTGGAGGGGGCGTTGTGCCCAGAGTGCTTCATCCTGCCAAAGACTGAGGTAGTGGATGCCTTTCTCCACTGGTTCTGGAGGGGGCATTGTGCCCAGAGTGCTTCATCCTGCCAAGGACTGAGGTAGTGGATGCCTTTCTCCACTGGTTCTGGAGGGGGCATTGTGCCCAGAGTGCTTCATCCTGCCAAGGACTGAGGTAATGGATGCCTTTCTCCACGGGTTCTGGAGGGAGCTTTGTGCCCAGAGTGCTCCACGTGCATTGTGGCCGCAACAATACACTTGCCTGGGTATTTGTGCCACGAGATTGCCGAGGTACAGGTAGCATGATACACCATGGAGGCAGAGACATACCCCACACTGCTGTGGTTTCGCATTCCATATGCAGGTGACAACTGTGATGACAGTGATGCTTCATGGAAGCTGCCCAGGATCCTGGAACTCACCACCAGCCTTGGACGACTGACCACTGGGGATGGCAGCCATGTGTGCGGTGGTGCCACTGGCTCAGGATCTCGCGGAGCCGCTGGCGGTGCTTGTGGCGGTGTCAGTCACAGCGGTGCTTGCGGCAGGCTCTTTGGCAGCGATGCTGGCGGCAGTGCTGGCTCTGTGGCAGCAGTGCTGGTTGCGGGGTCTGTGGCGGCGGTGCTGGTTGTGGGCTCTGTGACAGCGGTGCTGGCGGCGGGGTCTGTGGCAGCGATGCTGGTTGCGGGCTCTGTGACAGCAGTGCTGGCGGCGGGCTCTGTGGCAGCGGTGCTGGTGGCGGGGTCTGTGGCAGCGGTGCTGGTGGCGGGGTCTGTGGCAGCGGTGCTGGTGGAGGGGTCTGTGGAGATGCAGGTAGGCCTCTCCGCCGTACAGGTTGGCGTCGACATGGACAGAAGGTGTGACACTGGTCCCTTAGTCTATTCTATGCCACCATACCCTCTCCTGACCTGCCCTTCAGTTTCTGGCCCTTCCCCACCTTTGATGGTTGTGCAGCTGTCTTGCCACTATCCCCTTTCGTTTTCCCTGACCCCTTGCTGGCAGGTGTTTTTGGCTTCTCCCTCCAGGATGTGGGCACCTTTTTAACCTTGGCAGGTGGTGGAATGTCCTTGCTCTCGCTCCGTGGCACACTGGCAGCCCTGATGGTTGCCGCACTTCATGACCCTGCAGTTGCTGGCACCACTGTGCCTGGGGATGTGGTGGCTGAGGTGCTGTGCTGGGACTTGGAAATCCTGGCCGTAGAGGAAGGACGGGGGGGGGTGTAGGGAAGAAGTCAATATTAGTGCAGAAAAGTTTTTTAGACACACTGAGACAGGTAGATGGAGGGGTTTGGGAGTGGAGGTAGTGGTTGTAGGAGGTGTACGTCTGCTGAATTTGGGTGAAAGTGCATGGGCTGAGGCTGTTGTGAGGTGGATGGCTGTTGGGTGGGTGTGGGCCTGCGTTTGTGTAGTGTGGGAGGAGGGCTCACTGACACACTGGGAGAGGACACTGGGGATGTGTGAATGGTCGTGGGGGTGGTGACTGCACATAAGCGGTGTGTGATGATGGGCGTGCTGGTGATGGAGGTAGTGGTTGAGAATGTAGTGCATGCAGGTGTGAGTGGAGACAAGACTGGGAGAAAGGAGGGAGACGTGGAGGAGAGGGACACAGTGGAGGCAGTGGATGTTGGTATGTGTGCATGGGTATGATGCTTGTGTGAGTGCCTGTGGGATGTATGGTGCTTATGTTTGCTTGAGCCAATCTTGTGTGTTGATGTGTGTGCATGCTGGTCTGATGGTGTGCTTGGGATAGGCTGAGGTACAGGGGATTGGGTCTGGGTGGAGGAAGTTGGAGGGGGGAGGCTGGACACAGGGAAAATGGCTGCCATCAGTGCTGAGGCCAGAGCCTGAAATGCTCTCTGTTGGGCTGCCTGGCCAGAATGAAGGCCCTCCAGGTATGTATTTGTTTGCGGCAAATGCCTCTCAACACTGTGGATGGCATTCAGAATGGTAGACTGCCCAACAGTGAGGGATCTCTGGAGGTCAATAGCCTGCTCACTGAGGGCAGCAGGGCTGACTGGGGCAGGGCCTGAGGTGCCTGGGGCAAAGGAGATGCCCACCCTCCTGGGTGACCGGGCATGGGACACACGCTGAGGGGCTGCTGGGATTGCAGTGCTGGTAGGGGGGTGGCGGCTGTACCTGTTGATGAGGGGGGCACAGAGGGGCCCACCACCGCAAGGGAGCTCCCATCAGAGGAGGAGTCGCTGTCACTGCTGTCTGCTCCTGTCCCCGCCGTGGAGCTTCCCTCGCCATCCGTCCAACTGGTGGCTTCAGACTCCATTGTTTCGCCCTCCACGGCCATGTGGGATACAGCTCCCTCCTGCTCCGTTGCCAATGTTCCTCCGCCTGATGATGCTATTGCACACAAGAACAGGGAGACCACAAAAAGGGGAGGAAAGACAGAAGAAAGACATGTTCAGTGCATGCAACACCACTACCGTTGGCAGACCCAACATACAGAGCAGCCCTCTGCACTTCGTCATGTACTTATATTTCCTAGATTTCACACATACCCATGGGGTACAAGGCCTAAGCCCGATTGCTGCACACCTGGAAGTCACAGGAGCCTGACTATGTGTACATGGCACTAACCACTAGTGGGGTTGGGGCGCCACAGAGCCTGCCTCACAAGGGACCTTGCGTACAAAGCTCGCCCTGGCCTAGGGGAACCCACTGCCCACCTCACCCACCCAGACACCTTGTAATGCACGCAAAGTCAGCTGAATGAGAGTGTACTCACACCATTGTGGCTGCTGTGATGCCCTCAAGTGCCCATCCAACTCCGGATACGACACCACCAGGATCCGTAACATCAGGGGGGTCATGGTGCGACGTGCACCCCTCCCACGTTGGGAGGCCATCCCCAGCTGAGCCTCCGCCGTCTTGTTGCTCCAGCGGTGCAGGTCCTCCCATCTTTTCTGGCAGTGGGTGCTCTGTCTGTGGTGGACTCCCAAGGTCCGGACGTCCTTGGCGATAGCACGCCAAATATTCTTCTTCTAGTGGGCCCTTACCTAGAGGAATAGTGCAGGGGAAAAGGAAAATCTTTACCCATCTGGACCGTCATCCTCATTGGCCCACTTCCCACCATTGCCCTGACGCACATTCACTCACCGTCCGCACATGCAGGCCTCAGTCCCCCCCCCCATTTATCTTCCATCCACACCACTCAAAACAGGCATTGCCCATGCAGCATTCTGACAGTGTACTCACCTGTTTGTCTGGAGAACCGTACAGTTTTGTGTACTGGGGGAGGACCCCATCCACTAGTTTTTCCAACTCCTCCAATGTGAAGGCAGGGGCCCTTTCCCCAGACACATGAGCCATCGTCGCTTCCAGACTGGGGTCACAGCAGCACTTGCAGTGTACTTCTTCTCTTGTTGAAGGTCAGGTATCAAGTGAGTGAACAGAGAGAAAATGGCAGTCACGTCCACGGCGGTGCGTACCCTCACCGCCAACGTACATCGTCATTGGCTCATCGGACACTTAGGGTCCAATGATAACCAATGCACGATTGTGCCACAGTTCTCGACCGCCTACATCGACGGTGTAAAACGCTAGCGCAGTTACCTCATATCCCCTTGTCCCACCTTACAGGTCAGACAGCCGCCATTTCAGGGGGCCACATGGCATTATTGTTAACTGTGTCACACCAATGTAGGCCTTGCATACACACAGTAACAGGCACATGGTGGATTAATAAATGTGTGCAAATGACATTTTGTAATACCTCAGTGTTGGCTGACTCTCTGCTCGCTGTTCCCGTCCATAGGGCACGTCCGCTGGGGCAGGTGATGAGATGACCACTGGTGGACCTGTCGACAATGGAAGAGAGGCATGTAATAGTCACCTACAGACTTGACCGTGCAACAATCCATGAACTGTGTGCCCAGTTGGAGCCAGACCTGATGTCAGCTATCTGCCATCCAACAGGGATCCCCACTCTAGTCCAGGTCCTGTCAGTACTCCATTTCCTGGCAAGTGGTTCCTTTCAAACAACAGTGGCCATTGCATCAGGGATGTCCCAGCCAATGTTCTCGTGTTGTCCAGAGTGTTGTCTGCCCTGCTGAAACACATGCGCAGCTACATCGTGTTCCCTCAGGTGGAGGATTTGCACACAGTGAAAGGTCACTTCTATGCCCTGGGACATATCCCCAACATCATAGGTGCCATTGATGGGACACATGTGGCCTTGGTACCCCCCCTGCAGGAGTGAACAGGTGTACAGAAACAGGAAGAGCTGCCATTCTATGAGTGTGCAGATGGTGTGTTTGGCCGACCAGTACATCTCACATGTGAATGCCAAATTTCCTGGCTCAGTGCATGACGCTTACATTCTGAGGAATAGCAGCATCCCATATGTGATGGGGCAACTCCAGATGCACCGTGTGTTTCTAATAGGTGAGGATAGGGACCCTATACAGTGTGAATAGTTGTCTGGGTATGGAGTTGTACCTATGGGTTAGTGTGTGTCTAACAGTGGTCCCTCGACATTTGCAGGTGACTCTGGTTACCCCAACCTGTCATGGCTACTGACCCCAGTGAGAAATCCCAGGACAAGGGCAGAGGAACACTACAATGAGGCACAGGGGCAAACTAGGAGGGTGATAGAACGGACCTTCGGCCTCCTGAACGCCAGGTTCTGGTGCCTCCATATGACAGGTGGTTCTCTCTACTACTCACCAAAGAAGGTGTGCCAGATCATCGTGGCCTGCTGTCTGCTGCACAACCTGGCTTTGCGACGCCAGGTGCCTTTTCTGCAGGAGGATGTGGCAGCTGTGAAGCCTGTGGACAGTGAAGAAGAGGAGGCAGAAGAAGAGGATATCGACAACAGAAACAACGTTATCCCGCAATACCTCCAGTGAGACACAGGTAAGAAGATGTCACTGCCTCCCACATCTCATACTATTGTTTGAGCTATCATAAGTCTGTCATTTTCACTCAGTGTATGGACCCTGACTTGTCACTTTGCCTTTCCATTTAACAGATGTGGGTCCCACTTTGTGCCCTCTGCTATATTTCCTCCAGCCCTACAGCTGTGTTTCATCAGTATGTGAATAATTAAATTGACATTGCTATATTCCATAGTTATTGCAATTACACTTTTGTGAAAGCAGAGACTGACTCCAGATTGTTTTGTGATTGAAGTGTGTTTGTTTCTGTGCAAATAAGCGGAGGGGGTTGTAAAATGGGCAGGGTTGATGGTGGAGGAATGTCCATGGCAGAGTCCAGTCTATTTGTTTCACAGGTGCATTGTCCAAAGGAGCATAGGAAGTGGAGCAATGGCAGTTTAAGGATGGACAGGGTGACAAATTGGGACAGAAGGGTGACATTCAGGGGGGCCTCATTTCCTGGTGGGGTCTTGGCAATGTTCTCTGTCTTGTTCCTGGATCTCAGGGACCGTTTGCGGGGTGGGTCTCCATCTGCAGGGGGTGGGATGCTGGTGTCATGTTCCTGTGGCGGTGCCTCCTGTCCACTAGCGCCGGCGGAGGTGGAGGGCTGTTCATCATCCAGGCTAGTGTCAGGGGCCCCTTGTTGTGCCACAGTGTCCCTCCTGGTGTTGACAAGGTCTTGCAGCACCCCTGCAATGGTGACCAGGGTGGGGTTAATGGACTTCAGTTCCTCCCTGGTCCCCAGATAGTGTTCCTCCTCCAGCTGCTGGGTCTCCTGAAACTTGGCCAGTACCGTTGCCATCGTCTCCTGGGAATTATGGTATTCTCCCATGATGTTGGAGAGGGCCTCGTGGAGAGTGGGTTCCCTGGGCTTGTCCTCCCCCTGTCGCACAGCAGTCCTCCCAGTTCCCCTGTTTTCCTGTTCCACTGTCCCCTGAACCGTGTGCCCACTGCCACTGCCCCCAGGTTCCTGATTTTCTTGGGGTGGTGGGTTTGCCTGGGTTCCCTGTAGTGGTGGTCAGACTGCTGATTGACGTGTCCTGGGGACAGAGGGATGGGCCTGCTGGGTGGGTGCTGTGCTGGTGTTTCCTGAGGGGGAGGCTCTGTGGTGGATTGTGGCAGTGTCAGGGGAACTGACTGTCCCGATGTCCCAGATGGGCCGGGCTGGTCATCTTGATCCAGTTGTGCAGAGCTGCTGTCATCACTGTGGGTCTCTTCTGTGGGGGGACTGGATATGTCTGGTACCTCCTGTCTGGTGACATTGGGTAGGGGCCCTGCAGGGGTGTAAAGGCATGTTTATTGCATCTGTGTGTGCCATTGTGTGCAATGGATGAGTGACCCTGTACTCTAGTGCTTGCATTCTTGTCTAGGTCCTTGTGTGATAGTTGGTTTGGGGTCTATGTGGGTATCTGTAGTGGACATGCTTTGGTGATGGGTGTCCATGCTTTGGTGTTGCATGCAGGGCTTGGTGTTGGGATGGGTGGGTTGTAATAGCGGAACATATGTGAGGTGTTGGAGTGATGGGGGTGAGGGTGGGAGTATGTGATGGCATGCAGGTAGGGTGGGGAATAAAATAGTTAAGAGTTGACTTACCAGAACCCATTCCTCCTGCTACTCCTGCGAGGCCCTCAAGATGCAGTATTGCCAAGACTTGCTCCTCCCATGTTGTTAGTTGTGGGGGAGGAGGTGGGGGTCCACCGGCAGTCCTCTGTACAGCAATCTGGTCTCTGGAGACCACGGAACGCACCTTCCCCCGTAGGTCGTTCCACCTCTTCCGGATGTCATCCCTAGCTCTTGGATGTTCCACCTCTTCCGGATGTCATCCCTAGTTCTTGGATGCTTTCCCACTGCGTTGACCCTGTCGACGATTCTTCGCCATAGCTCCATCTTCCTTGCAGTGGAGGTGTGCTGCACCTGTGATCCGAATAGCTGTGGCTCTACTCAGATGATTTCCTCCACCATGACCCTGAGCTCCTCCTCAGAGAACCTGGGGTGTCGTTGAGGTGCCATGATGTGGTGTGGGTGTTGTGTGAGGTGATGTGTGTTGTGATGTGTGAGGGGATGTGTTGGTGTGTGTTGTTTGAGGTGCGTGTATGTTGTGTAAGTGATGGTGTTGTGTGTCTGTGGATGCTGGTGGTGTTTATGGTGGTGTCTCTGGTCTTCTTTGAAAAAAATAGTATTAAGGGCTTGTGGGTGATGTGGGTGTGTGTTTTATATTGGATTGGATGTGTGGGGGTGGTGTGTGTGTATCAGGTGTGTGTATTTCGCATTGTCCAATGTGGTTCTGTTTTGTATATGTGTGTGTATTTTGAGCGCGGCGGTATGTACCGCCAATGGAATACCGAGGTTGAAAAACCATTGCATGGATTTGTGGGTCGTGATAGTGTGGGCGTATTCCTGTTGGCGTGACAGTGGAGGTTTTGTTATCGCCAGTTTATCATTGACCTTTGGTGTGGCGGACTTGTGTGGGTGTCTGGATTATGGCGTATCCCGAGCTGTGGGTCGTAATATCTGTAGCGGAATTCCGCCGCCGCAGCGGTGTGTCAGCAGTCTTCTGCATGGCGGTAAGCGGGATTTACCGCCAGGGTTGTAAAGAGGGATATAGTGGTTCTAGGTATAGATGAAAAAGGGTTGGGGAAAGGATAGAGCCTAATGTTCCACATGCTGAAAAGGTGAGGCATCTTTGTTTACCATTATTGGCTGAATTTCAAACTATGGTGAATTCACTTTGCTAAGTTTTAAAATGCTAGGAAGATTTTCCCTCCTGCTGTGTACACTAGTGGCATAATATATTTTACCCTTTCATTTCCTACACACAAAATTGGCATTTTGTTTCTCTACTTTTTTTAAACTGTGAAATGGTTAATTAAAATATTGATAATCTAATTAGGTTGATCCTGGCTGTTAATTCAGTTCTTAGTGGTTCAAAGGTTAAGCTTGGTTCCTCAACCATTTTTCACATTGTCAGCCTAAATCAACACTAACAATTGTTATGATTAGTGTTAGACTTGGCATCATTGGCATGGTCTCCCCTAACTTTTTGCCTCTACTTCCCAGTTGTTTCTGTGTGCTGTTTTTGCTGTTTTTGTTTGCTCTGGAAACGTTTACCACTGCTGACCAGTGCTAAAGTGTAAGTGTTCCCTGTATAAATTGTATGTGTGCATTGGCTATTTATGGTTAGCATATTTGATTTACCAGTAAGTCTCTAGTAAAGTGCACTAGAGGTGCCCAGGACCTGTAAATCAAATGGTACTAATGGGCCTGCAACACTGTTTGTGCCACCCATATAAGTAGCCCTGTAAACATGGCTCAGACCTGCCACTGCAGTGTCTATGAGTGCAGTTTTAAACTGCCAATTCAACTTGGCAAGTTTACCCACTTTCTAGGCCTAAACCTTCCCTTTCTATACATATATGGCGCCCCTAAGGTATGCCTTAGGTAGACCCATGGGAAGGGTGCAGTGTATGTTAAAGGTGGGACATGTACTTATGTGTTTTACAAGTCCTGACAGTGAAATACTGCCAAATTAATTTTTCATTGTTGCAAGGCCTATTTCTCTCATAGTTTAACAAGGGAGCTGCCTTTAAATATGATTACATCGCATATTCCCTACGGGAGTAGATACACTTGTGGAGTTTGGGGTCTGTGAACTCACAATTTAAAAATACATCTTTTTGTGAAGTTGGTTTTTAGATTGTGTGTTTGAAAATGCCACTTTTGGGAAGTAGGCATTTTCTTGCTTAAACCATTTTGTGGCTCTGCTTGTTTGTGGATTCCCTGTCTGGTCAGTTTGGCAGTTGGGCTGTTTGCACCTCTCCTGTAGACAGTGACACAAAGGTATCTGGGGTGTACCCTGCATATCCTGAATGGCCATCTGGGTTGAGGGGAGGGGCGGAGTGGTCACTTACACCTGAAAGGGCTGTGCCTGCCCTCACACAACGCAGTTTCCAACCCCCTGGTGTGTGTCTGGGGCCTGGCCTGGGCAAGGCAGGACCTTGAAAACAACAGAGACTTTCCTTTGAAGTAGGCCTACTTCAAAGGCAGAAAGGGGTATAAGAAGAGCACCCAAAACCCCTGAAAATTAGATTACTTCTGGAACCAAGAGGAACCTCTGCCAAGGAGAAGGGCTGGAGAGCTGAAGGAGGAGTACTGCCCCTTTGCCTGTGACTGTGCTTTGCTGGGTTGGTCTGCAGTAGCTCCTTCTACCTGAGAGAGGACAAAGACTGACTTTTGTGTGACTTTCCACTGGTGAAGAATCTCCAAGGGCTTGAAACTGAGCTTGCCTCCTGTTGTTGAAGTCTCAGGGACAGCAATGACTTCTCTCTGCCAGCACTTGGGCTTTCTGCTGAGAGTCATGCCTGCCAAGTGGTGCCCTAGCCTGTCTCTGGGCCCATGAAAGGTGCAGCTGGTGGAAAGGGACAGAAATCGACGCAAAGACTGCCATCAGTTTCACAGCTGAAAAACGACACGCCGCCGGCCTCGTGGCTAAAATCGACGTTCCACCTGCATCATGGCTAGGAGAAACGATGGATTTTGATGCAACAATGCTGGGCACGGAAATCAACGCAAAGCTTGTCTGGATTGATGCATCTCTCTCTTGTGGGAGAGAAGAAACGACGCACACCAACCCGACTGGAGGAGGAACGACGCATGCTCTCGCTTGCGAGTGAGAAATTGATGCATCGTTGGCCTTTTTTGATGCATGCTCACCCGTGTGACTTTATTTTGACGATACCCAGGTCCTTTTGTACACTGACAACGTTCTCACTGTTTGCTAAAGGATTTTAGACTCCTTTGCTTTTTAAATCAATAACTTGACTTGTATGTGTTGGATTTTTGTCATTTTGGTCTTGTTTTTTGGATAAATATTATCTATTTTTCTAAACCTGTGTTGTGTCATTTTGTAGTGTTTTCACTGAGTTACTGTGTGTGTTGGTACAAATATTTTACACCTTGTTTCTGAAGTGGCAAGCTACCAAGGGGGTGAGCGAGTGTTAACTGAGGGTGATTCTCCTTTACCCTGACTAGAGTGAGGGTCCTTGCTTGGACGGGGATAACCTGACTGCCAACCAAAGACCTAATTTCTAACAATTAGGAATGTAAGGATTGAAGTGTAGATGTTTGCGAATCTCTTTTTCACCATTGTTTTCAACTTTTCATTTTCTGGAAGACAATCAAAATGTAGATCCAGCCTCTTTGTTCAACTTGTGTGACTTTGCATGGAAATTTTCAGTTTTAAGAATATCATGGAGGACAGCTTCCCTTCGCTACCACTGGCTTTTTAGCTAATTGTTGATCTTGTGGAAAACTCTTATGATGTAACCGCAGCTTTTGTCAGGTTACTATATCAAAGTAGAAACCATAAAGGAAATATATATAGTATCCCAAAACACTACCCTAGATTATTTAAGGGAAAATGCATTATACTGCATAGAACACACGTATTACAAGTTAGGAACACATATAAGTCAATAAAAAGGTAATACAGAAAAGACTGTGTCCTGGAAAAGGAATACAAACTACTGTATAGGACCTACGAAAATGCATTGCACTCTGAAAATACATGTGCACAGTGTGGAATCAAATAAAATAGTCTCCATGGATATTCACTGTTACCCTCTCAAAATTGAAAATACTAAAGAGTCTGCATTAAAATAACTTAAAAGTTGTACACCTTGCAGCAAATATTTTCACCATTTCCAAAATGTATGAAGCAACATACAGAGACACAATCTACATGAACAAAACTCTACAGAGAGACAGTTTGCTTTCAGATTTAAACAAGCATGGCGAATGGGATACTCCATCACAAACGTGACGGATATGCCGCCTACCATTTTGCAAATTCCATTATATGCTATAGAACCTGTAAAACTGCAGATGGGATATCCGTCACGTTTGTGACAGAGAATCCCATCCGCTAAGGTCGCAATCAGGCCCTAAGTGTTGAAATAAGAGATGAACAGATATTTAAAGACCAATGATATTCACCATGTAAAGTTTATTCTGTTAGCTTGTCCACATGGCCAATCCCCCCATGGGTGGCCAACCCCCAGCCAGGCCCTACACTCATACTGTCATGGGTGGCTTAAGCCCTCTGTGCACAGCCTAAGGCAATGAGCAGCAGTGTAGTTGACTTCAGGGCTTTGCCTCAGGCCAGGCCCTGTGGCCAAATCCCTATGTGCAGCTTAATATGCTACACACAGCTAATGATGATGCAAGGTGAGGGGGCTGGTGGGACAGCCTGGTCTCCAGTCATGCGCTGCGGGCAACCCCCATGGGTGGTCAACCACCCACTGTGCACAACTAACAGCCATGTACAGCATAGGGCTGGTGGCAGGACCTGGACTCTGCCCTGGCCTTGTGCCTAAACCCTCCAGGCAGCTTAACCCCATTAACATGGGCAAATTCCACATGCAGCAGGGATTGAACCTTCCACAAGCACCCTACACACATTGTAACTTTTGGTATTTTAAAAAAAAATTCCAAGGGTACTGCAGTACTCCTGCAGTGCCCACTGCATAAGCTCCACCCCGTGATACTTTAGTAGCATGTGTGAGTGCTGAGAACCCCTTAATTCATACTTCACAAAAAATACCTCAATATCATGCCCATAGGTGGGTAGATGGTGGACAGTGATAAACCTCAATATCACAGATTAATGTGTTCCAAGATAAGGTCTAAATCAGCATAACAAAAATACTTTAGATTGAGGAAGGACTGCCCCAATAAATATGTTCTAGGGCACAAATAGAAATTTAGAAATATTTTCTGCAAAAAAATGAAATAATGAAATACTGAAATTGCAAACCGCAGATGTATAAAGTAGGCGCTTAGTAATAGGACAATAAAGGATAATAGGCAAACTGAAGACTATTTTAAGTCCCAATAAGCAGCAAAGTTAGTAAGAATTTGGACAATATCCCTAGTAGCATCAAACATTCATCAGGATCACTACTACATTTCAGTGTTTCCTTCTCAGAAGGCATAATGTACACCTTAGATTAATCATAGTGTGAGCAAAAGAATACAAGTTCAGTACAGCAAAACAGAGATAGAAAATTAGACTCTTATACAGCCTTACCACCTATGCAATATCCCACTCTTTGAATATTGGACCAGTCCCTTCATGCTAACATCAGTGACCTACTGTGAACTATTGTGAATTAATGTAATACAGCAGGCAGGCGGAAGAAGCCTTGATGTTTGTAGCATTAATAAGCCCATGTTAGAGAGACTACTTCAAGAACGACATAATTAAAAAATAAACCAATATGACTTACGTGAATACGTGCAGCAGAAATAATGAATAGGGAATGTGCAGGATAAGGCTTCCATTTTGAACAAGATGGCATCATGTCCTAGCTGAGGTTTAGTCAGCACAAGCCAAAAAAAGGTGTTTCAAAAGTCACATCAAAATTATGTATTTCAAAGGCAAATATGTCATATAAATGTATACATGTGAATGTATGTGTCTGCATCACTTTCTGCTTCTTGCGATTCTAATCCACCAACAGCTTCAATTGATTATATACTTGATCTCTGGTAGCTTCCAGTTCAGTTTCCTCCTTTTTTCTTTCAGATGATCTCTTTTTCCCCTTATAATAATAGTTATGTGGAAGGAACAGCCTTACCAACCCTGTAGGTACCTCGGATGAATGGTATAGCACTCTCTAGCACTCAAAAACCCTACAAACATCACCTTCCTTTCACATCATTCATGGCCACACCAATAGATGGAAGAATAGCTCCTAAAATATCTAGTACTAGCTGCCCAAAGCCATGTTTCACTCTCTTCAAACCAACAACATTGCTTATTTCATTCACATGATATACTATAGGAAATACTAAAGCCAGATAGCAAGAACCCACCCAATTACATGGTAGGTTGAAATTCATAGTCTTACCATAGACACAATAAATTCCCCAAACAATTGGTTCCTCGCTAACCAGGAAATCACCAATGACAAAATAACTCCTTTCAAACTCACTCTTTCCCACAAACTCTATTGTAACTCTATTGACCTAACTCCTATAGGTTCATGACACGCCATACACAATTCACCCTTTCTCTCATGCTCCATTCTTAACGTTGGATGCAAATTTGGAAACCTAAATTGCTCTTCAGCCTTAATCTGTTCTCTGATTTACTTCTCATCCTTCCACTCTCCTAAAATGTTCAGCCTCTTCTCATTATATTATTTAACAATCCCACGCTCTTCTTTACTTAAACTACAAATGTGCTCCTTTTAGTTGATTAGAATTAAGTTTAGTTTGTGCAGCGATACTCAAATATTTACTGTAGCTTAAAGTATTCCCAGTATATTCAGACACAGAATCGTCCTCTTGTGAGACAACTGAAGCCCAATAGGTATTTCAATGCAAGTTCTTGCTTATTCAATATGCTAACAAAACATTACAAGAAAGGCTGTTCGAAATGGCATTTGTTGATGTGTAATTTCTCTATCTGCCTAAGAAGGGAGAAAAGTCCAAACCTTGCAATTCTTGACTCCCATAATGTTAACATATTCGAGGGTGCCAGGAATCTACTAGTGCTGGCAGTCTGCCGCCTGCCATATCACAGGTACTGCTGGATTTCCGCCACACATTGGGTGGAAATCCGGCAGTAGTCGTGCTGGGGGGAGGAGGCGCTTTGGCGGTTCCACCACCAGCCCCACCCCGCCAATAGGACACCACCCACAATATTATGGGCCATAATATGGCCTGGCGGTGTCCTGCTGGCGGGGCGCTGCCGGCGGTGGAAGGGCCCCTTCCCTGCTGGACGACCTTCTACATCGAACAGGTAAGGTGATCGTTCAACAGGGGAGGGGGGTGGTAGGATGGGTGGGGTTGTGTGTGCATGTGTGAGTGTGTGGTGTCTGTGTATGTGCATGAATGTGTGTATGCGTGTTAGTATTCATATCTGAATGGGTGGAAGTATGCATGCATGAATGCGTGTATGAATGTTGTGAATGCGTGTATGAATTTTGTTGTGAATGCGTGTATAATGTGAATTCGTGCATGGATGCATGTGAGTGGATGCATGTAAGTAAGTGTAGGTAAATGGGTGTATGCGTGTGCATGTGGGTGTCTGGGTACATGTATGTGGGGAGGGAGTGCTGTTGGTGCAGGGGGAGGGGGGTCTAGGGCATGCTTGGGGGTGTGGGAGCCATGAAAGGAATTCCCTGTCACCTGTAGCTTTTCCACCATGGTTTTCGTGGCTGTGCTACTGCTGCGGAAACTCTGTCAGAAGGCCAGCTCCCAATACCGCCGGCGGTCTTCTGTGGACCGTCGGGTCTGAGTTGATCATCTCCGGCCCGGCGGTTCAGACTGCCATGGCGGTATGAGCGGAGGTGTGGCGGGTTGGCAGAGGCCAACCCGCCACACTCATAATGTGGCGGTCTGCACCACTAGCCTGTTGGTAAATAACTCTTCCTTGAATCAGATTGTTTTTTTCCCTATGTACTGTAGTTAATTCTGTGAGGAAACATATCCCAGGGACAAGCAAGACGCAATAAGAAAAGATGCAGACAATAAGATCAACATCATGAATCTGAGTAACCGGACACTGAGCGAATCAGAAGCCCTAGTATTAAGTAAAGGTCTTAACTTTGTCCCTACCCCACATATTGATCTGTTCAAAACCAGAACAGAACTAGCGGGTCTGTTCCGTAAGATTCGCCTAAAAACGTTTTTCCTTGGCAAAGAGTATGAGTCTCCCGAACAGAACACAGGATTGCACCCTAAGGGGGTCATTCTGACCCCGGCGGGCGGCGGAAGCCGCCCGCCTGGACGAAACCGCCAGAATACCGCTGCGTGGTCAAAAGACCGCCGCGGGTATTCTGGGTTTCCCACTGGGCTGGCGGGCGACCGCCAAAAGGCCGCCCGCCAGCCCAGTGGGAAACACCCCTCCATGAGGATGCCGGCTCCGAATGGAGCCGGCGGAGTGGAGGATGTGCGACGGGTGCAGTAGCACTTGTCGCGAATTTCAGTGTCTGCTAAGCAGACACTGAAATTCAGGGTGGGGCCCTCTTACGGGGGCCCCTGCAGTGCCCATGCCATTGGCACCCCATACCGCCATCCTGTATGGCGGTCAGAATCCCCATGGCGGCGCAGCAAGCTGCGCCGCCATGGAGGATTCTACAGGGCAGCGGAAAACCGGTGGGAGACCGCCGGTTTTCCCTTTCTGGCCGTGGCTGAACCGCCGCGGTCAGAATACCCTGGGGAGCACCGCCAGCCTGTTGGCGGTGCTCCCGCCGACTCCGGCCCCGGCGGTCCTTGACCGCCGGGGTCGGAATCAGGCCCTAAGTCTGTCTTTTGCCCAACAGCAGGGCAAATGCCCCCGAGGTGTTGGCATTCGAAAAATCAGTGTCCCGTAAGATTAACGGCCTCTCAAATACATCCAACAAAGTATTCCACAACATGAGTAAGAAAGTACTCAAGGCCCTCACGTGTTTGACGTCTGATCCCAACATCATTATCAAACCAGCTGACAAAGGCGGAGCAACAGTGATTCTCCCACAAACGATGTACAGAGAGGAATGTGAGCGACTCTTGGGTAACACCAAACACTACAAAAGTCTTGCCCGTGACCCCACCCCTGATATCCAAGAAGAAATCTCCTTCTTGGTAACCAAAGGCATGGAGAACAATTGGCTCACTGAACATGAGGGAGCTTTCCTAACACAGACTAACCCTAAGATTCCTTATTTCTACATCCTGCCAAAGGTACACAAAGAAAAGATTCCCCCACCTGGCAGACCTATTGTTTCCGGGATAGGCTCAGTACTAGAGCCATTGTCCAAGTTTGTTGATTTCTTCTTGCAACCATTAGTGAGAAGAATCCCCACTTACCTCAAGGACACCACCGATGTCCTATTACTACTGGAATCCCTATCCTTTGATAACACTAAGGCACTCCTGATCACTCTAGATGTGGAATCCATATACCAACATCCCCCAGGAGGCCACACTGGAAGTGATCAGCAATCTGTTAGAAACAAGCCTGGGTGAATCTATAACTCCACCTGAATTCATACTGGACTTGGCGCACCTTGCCCTTACGAGGAACTACTTCAAGTTTGAAGATAGCTTCTTCCTACAAACGCAAGGGACATCAATGGGCAGCACCTTTGCCCCTAGCTTGGCATGCCTATACGTCGACAACTTCGAGAGACTTGTGGTCCTCCATGAGGATAACCCTTACCGAGACCAGATAAAACTCTGGAAGCGATATATTGACGATGTCCTTTTGGTTTGGAATGGAAGTAGGGAAGAGGCCCTTGCTTTTGCTGGCTGGCTCAATGGGGCTATCCCTTTCCTCACTTTCACCATGACCATAGGTGGTAACGAACTACCTTTTCTTGACCTACACATTCATGAGCATGAAGGTGTTTTGACAACAGAAGTATACTATAAATCCACGGACCGTAATAGTCTGCTTCAATACCAGAGCTTTCACACACGAGCTCTGAAGGATAATCTCCCTGTGGGACAGTTCCTACGACTTAGATGGAACTGCTCGTCTGTAGCTGATTACCGAAAACATGCAGACAAACTCGCCACAAAACTACAAACAAAGGACTATCCCACACATCTTGTCAACAAGGCGCGGAAAAGAGCACGCAACAATAACAGGGACCAGCTACTGCTGCCCCGGGCAGTTAAACCAGACCTTGAGAAGATTGTGTCACTACCTTCAGCCCTTTATTCAACAAAATACATGAGATTATCAAAGATGACTGGAAGATTCTCACATCAGGTGGTTTACCCTTCACCCCGCCCCTACATGCTTACAAGAGAGCAACTAACATCCGTGACATGGTGGTCCATACCAGAACCAAAGAAAAGCCCCGTCCCAGACAGACTACGCTCTGGCATATCCCTCCTCCAGCAGGCCACTGCCCTAGTGGCAGTTGCACTGTTTGCCGCCTAACCAGGAAGTCTACCACCATCGACCTCGACCTACAAACCCCATGGGTAAAAAAATCCCTCACGAACTGTAACAGCAAGAATGTGGTCTATCTAATCAAGTGTCCCTGCCTACTCAAATACGTGGGGATGACTACCAGAAAGATCAGCACGAGGATCTGTGAACACAGAAGCACAATCCGGTGTACACGCGACGCTACAAAGCTAACCAGCCACTTCCTGCTTAAAAATCACTCTCCAGATGATATGTCCTGGACAGTTCTCGAGCAACTTCCCCAGCTAACCCCGAACATGTCAAATAGACTCTTTCGGTCCGAGCAACGCTGGGTATGGAGGTTGCACACTGATACCACAGGTCTGAACGACGAGATACCCTGGTTTTCTCTTCATCAGTAGACCATCCACTGGTAGTCTACCATACATTACCGGCCTTCCGATCTCCTTTTTCTCCTCCCTTTGCACCTACCTTCTGTGTCCCCAGCACACACCCCACCCCCCCTTTTTCTCTCCCTCGCGTCTCCACGTGAGTCTTCCTTCCTCTTCATCCTCTTTTACCCTCAGCCCACAGCTCTTTTCCCTCCCCACCCTCTACCCTTCTTCCCCCTCCTGACTCACTGTCTACCTTCTCCCTCACCTTCCCTCCCTACCCTCCGTTCCTTCTGCCTCCTCTCTCTCTCACGGCCTCTTTCTTTCTCTCTCTCTGCACCTGGTGTTTACTGCCTTCACTCCCCTCCATTCCCAGGTATACCCTTCCTCCCCTTTCACTCTCTCTCCCCCCCAATCTCTGCCTCTATCCTCCCCAAACTCTTATCCACTCTCTCTGTCCCCTACCCTTTCTGTCCCTCTCTCTTCATACCCTTCGTTTTCCCTCCTCCACTTCCTTCCCCTGTTTTTTCCTTGGCCCCACCCCCCCTTCTTCCTCCCCCCCTCTTTATCCCAACTCCCCCACTTCCCCTCTTCTCCCTCCCCCCTTTTTTACTTCTTGGCCTCTCCGCCAGGCTAGGGAACGCTGGGCACTCCGTCCCCAGCGTTTCCCACCGGCCGCCGGGAAACTACATTTCCCGGCAGACTCTGTGGGGACCGCATCACTCTGTGACGCCGGCGCCGCTCCAGGGCGTTTTCCCCGGAGCCGGCTTTCTGGTGGGTTCTCCCCACTGACCTCCGCATTCATTTCCGGGCCCTTCTTCGTCTGGACGTTGGTCCCCTGGCAACACAGCGGTGATTGCCTCCACCTGTTCGCAATATTCTGGGACAATTATCACTATAGAAACACGCCTCTTCTAGGCCATTTGATCCAAACGGTCCTGAGAGAGGATATCGTAGGCGTACAGTGAGCACCCACCTTTGTTGCAGTGAGTGACCTGGCCTCTTCTGGACTACACAGATAAGATACCACTTGTGTGTTCCTCGTCTCCTATACGTTGTCTCCCTTCTCTCTCCCTAACCTTTCCTCTGCTTCTCTTCTTTATCTCCTTTTTTGTAGCCTTTCTACCTTTCCCACCTCCCAGTTGACCCACTCCTGTCCTTCCCCCCCTCTTCTTTGGTTCCCCTTCCATCAATCTATTTTCTCTCTGCCTCCTGTAGTTTTCTTTTCTATCCTTTTTCCTTTTTCTTGTCTTCTTTCTTCTTTTTTCTTTTTTCGCTCCTTTTCTCCCTTCTCGCTCCATTTCTTCTCTGTGTTTTCCAAATTATCCCTTCCCAGGGTTAGCCGCCTTCCTCACCTTGGATCTAAGCAGGTCCCTGTGTGGCCCCATTTTCCTAGAGGCCCTCCTAACCCTCCTTATCCCCCTCCCTCTCTCTCCCCGTTCCTCCCTGTTTGTGGTTACCTTCACCTCCCCTTTTTTTCCTCTTTTCCCTCTCCTAAACCTTAGTGTCTGACTAATAAGGGGGTACTGCCTCTCGAGGACATCAGAGGCCAATAGCCTTTAGGGACAGGGTAAGAAATTCTTTCAACCCCCCGTTTTTTGTCCTACCCATACATTATATGATGTATACCCCGCGCACCCAGTAATGCTGCCTGCTGCATGGTTTGTTTCTCCACGTGTGCTGTGGTTTGCTGTGTATTGCCGTGTCAGATTGTTATTCTCATTTGCGGTATGTTTTTTCTCCATCAGGCCACCCCCAGGTACTTCCCGGGCAAGGTAGGCCTCCCCTTACTTGTTACATAGTTTCACATATTAATTTGATAGTACCTTTTATACTCCGAGTGTGAGTAACAGGGATCCTCCGCCCTGATGAATGCCCGCGACTTTCCTGAGCTCAATATTGAGGGCAGAAACATGTCGGCTCCTTCCTCATAGATAGGTGACCCTGTGAGTCCTTGTCCTCACAGAGGTGTCCCCATCTTCACTTTTTTAATCACATCAAACAGAACCTTTATTAAATAATCACACAGGTATCTGTTTAGGTGTTTTTATCCCTTAGTTTAGCTGGATCCCTCTATTTCCAGAACCAGATTTACTTTACGCACTCCCTCCTGTTCCTTTAACAGTGAGGTCGAGTCCGCCCAGGTGGCATTGTCCTACCTGGGTGGGGCTAGGTGGTCATATGATGAAGCATGACACTATATAGTGTGTGAGACCACCTAGTCCATAAAGGAAATTCCCCTCCTTGTCCCCCAGACTCCCCACAACACCAATACCCATACAAAACCCCCCAGTTGTTACTGATACCTCACCTCTAATAGAGGACTATTACGGACCTGGTTTTGCAATTGAGACACCCTTGATTCATCCCTCTTTAGATTTTATGAACCCCGTACTCTCTGTTGTGATTTTGTATGAAACATATCCAACCAGAGAAATTAGGCACAGTAGGCCAATTAAGGCTATTAGTATCACTATTAGCGAAATCATGGTAACAATTTCACAGCATCTGCTTTACACCATTTCTATTGCATTGAAAACAAAATATTAGAAGAATTCAAGACTAAAAAAATAAGCCTTCAAGACAGTTTTTTTAATAATACATCTTTTCTTCTTCGTTCTTTCTCTTTTTCTAAAACAATAATCAAAAATAATAGTTTGTCTTCTAAGTTTTCTTTTTTATCAGCTTGTTGGATCAGTTCATAAACACAAACTGCTTTTCCTTCCTCTGAACCCTTTGTAAAATTCTAAATCTTAATTAAAAAAACTTCACCACTATCAGGATTCTCACAACTTCAGAATGGCTCTTCTTCTTAGAAGAGCAGGCAATGACAGCTTATCGAATTATAATCTTCCACATCTCACTCTTCTTCTTCTTCCAACACAGATGCAATACATGCCCTGTCAGGCAAAGTGTGCTTTCTATTTGGTATTCTCTTTCTTGTTGGTCTTTTAGCAACAGGCATTTCCCTATCATTGTTTCCTGACTCGATTAGAATTATTTCTGATTCTTCTATGATTGACTGTGATCTCCCATTCTCACAATGTCTTTCCTTGCACATTCTTGTCACTGCCGTAGTAGATAAGTAGCCTCCTTGATGTCCTCTTGTATCTTCATTTGTGACTGCTAGTGAGCCTTCCTCACTCACAAACTCATGCTTAGACCAGCATTAGCTACTCAACTCACTGAACTGTTTTTTCACCTAAGGGTTTTCAAAACTGGAATTGTCAGCTGCAGATTTTAATGAATTGGATTGGAGACTATTTCCTTCTATGTCTTATGACTTTGCAACAGTTCTTCACTCTGATTCTCAAATTGAAACTGGTCACTGGTACATTCACCTTGGTCTTCACCTTGCCTTTCACCAGAAACCTCACCAGTTTCAGGATTCACTCCTCCAAATTCTTCTCCCCCTTCTTGATCCATGCTGCAAACTTGAGCTTGATTCTGTGAACCAGTGGTTATTATAAAATCTTTTTCTTTTGCTGTCTTCACTCTTTTGATGTGAGCTGCATAGATAAACTGTGGTATTTTGGGACAACTTGACATGGTCTTTTTCAACACGCGCAAAGGGAGCTTTATTCAGACCTTGTCTCCCTGTACCAGTGAATAGAACTAAGTTTATTTTGTCCATGTTGTTTCCAAACTCAGCTTATGAGAGACAGATTTCATCCACTAGTAAGACCTTTGCAGTAATCTAATACAATATATTAATATACTGTCACATGTGTTGCTGAAGAACTGTATGTGATTCTCATAGATTTGACAACACTTCAAAGGGTGTCAGTTCAGTCTTTTTTTCTGGGGTACTTCTAATGCTCATGAGGTCAAGAGGAAGAACAATGGCCCATTTCAAATTAGTTAAGACACATACTTCCACCTGCTTGTTTTTGATGGGCCTGTTTATTTTCTCAAGAGGACTGAGGATGATAACTACAACAGAAAGTCTACTCAATCTGAAGAGCTCTACAAATGGAGGATCATATTTTTAAAATGAGTTCCACTATGTTCTGTCTCTAAAGATGTTAACAATCCAAAGAGCTCTATCAAAAAGAGCTTGGCACTATCATGTTGTTGCTTCTCTGGTTTGTATAAGCTTCAACCCATTTGGAGAACAAGTAAACAATCACAAGAACATTGTGGACATGCATCTCACAGAAATCAGCTTGAAGATCGGTGAGTGGTCCCTCCTATTTACCAATATGACTTATAATGACAATGCTTCTCGTCTTCTGTTTATTTCTCTCTGGCAAATGACCAATCTCTGATAGAGATCTTCTGCCTCTAATTTTTTTATTATAATCAAATCAGTGCTCTCTGAAAGTCCTGGTCACAGAACCCCTCCTTATATACAATTGCTCATGCAAGTAGAGGGCCATGAAATGTAACATGGAGTCCGAGAGTACATATTTATATTCAGGAGTAAATCAAAACATAATTAAAGTTATTTGTGCAACCAGCAAATTTCCACTTTTGTCTTTTATCTTCTGGTACACACTTCCAGAGATTCCTCAATTTGATTTTTATGGTCTGTATTTGGTTTAGCAGAAATCAAGTCATATAATCTGCATTTTAGCAATATCCACAAAGGGTTCATTTTGTTCTGATTCTTGCAATGTGATTTTGTCATTTGAGGTCAACGTTGCATTCTCAAGTATGCAATACTGTTTCTCTTGGTCAACATATTTGTTTCCCATTGTGACTACATTGTCACCAGCCTTATGGTCCATAAACATGACTACTGAAAACATTTAGGTTGTTGTATTGCTTTTAAAAGATCAATTATATTGGAACTATTCCTGAAGGGAGTAAGAGAAATGTCTTAAACCCCTTTTGGACCACAGCTGCCCGAAATCATGTACTACTCCAAATCCATAGTGACTGCCAGTATAAATCATCACATTTAGGGCCAGATTTAATAGAAAATGACAAAGCATGGTGCTGTGCTAAATTTGGAAGTGTTGCACACCATCATTTTCAAAACGCAGGGATGCATCATATTAACTAGAATATGCGCACCCCCGTGTTTCCCCCTGCGCCGGTGCTAAATGTGCTGCTGTGCACCAATGCAGCAATCCAATGTGCAAGGTTGGCTGCATTGAGGTGGAGATTTTTTTTTGTGCCGGAAGGAACACCTTCCTGCACACAAACAATCTTAAATGGAGATTTGCTCTTTCTATGTGTGCTGCAGAATGCAGCACACATAGAACAAACAAAAAACGAGGAGAAATGAAAACATTTCTCCTCATTGCCCCACACTAATGCTACCCCTGGGGTGATGTTAGATTTTGGGACTGCCTCAGGTTTATGATAACTTGTAAATCTAAGACAGTGTCAAAATGCAATGGGTGTTACTGTGGCACGCAAACAGCAACACCCATTGCATGCCCCTTCTAGGCAAAGTGCTGTGTGTGGAGGGGCCATATTTACAAGGTGGCGTTAATCCACAAAAAGTGGCTTAATGCCACCTTCCAAATACGGTGCAGGGAACTGCGTCACCGGAGCATCATGAAAAGTGACACTCCGGTGGTGCTAGGGGCTCTTAAGTTTGCCCCTTAATTCATCTGCAAGGTAACAAGCCCTTGTGAGTGAAATCAACTCTGACACTTGTGCTGAAGATTCCTTAGCAAGGATAATGATTCAATGATTTCAGAAATGGAACAGACTGCATAAACAGTTTTTAGTGCCCCAAGATGGTCCTTCAGACAAGAAGCATCTACAAACAAAGTCAGATCAGCCATTTAAAGTGAAGTGTCTTTAATGTCTGGTCTTGGTTTGGTACACAATTCTGTAACATTCACACAGTTGTGATCTGGATCATCATAATTATTATTGGTTTCATTGCTGTCTGAAACAGCTAACAGTGTTACATGGTTCAGAGAATTACACCTTTTGATTGAAATGTCTTCATCTGCCAGCATGATTTGCTCATACCTTGTTAGGCGGCTGTATCCTAGTTGCTGAGTTCTGGTGCAAGCCAGAAAACTTTCAACAGAATAAGGAACACACACAATGAGCATATGCCCCACTAAAATACCTTCACCGTGTTCAATTGTAATGCAAACACGTTGAATCACAACAGACACCCTGGATGACATGCCTCATCACCGCTCCATATTTTAATTCAATATTGAAAGTGAACACCCACTCTTCTCATGACAAAAACAGAAAAAATCCTTATCGTAATGAGGCATTCCAAGGGTAGGTACATTACACACTTTGGGATACACAGGCAAGAGTAGCCAGCTAGTTCCAGGAAAATCCTCACCGCTTCTGGGTGGTTGGAGGATTCATCTTCAGAATTACAATAAATGCATTCTTTTAAGACTTTCCTTCTTCCTTTTTCTATGTGATGATCCAGATAAATCACCCCCTTTTGATACTACTTCATCATTGTAGGAGTTACCTTGTAATGATCATAGCAAGATGTTTCAGAAGTGCAACTGTATCTAGTATGCAGTCTTCTTTGGTCCTTCATCCTACAAGTAGGTCATGAAAGTATTGGACCAAAACTGAGTGGCAAGGTAACTTCAAAATTTCCAAATCGTTCTTCAGCATCTCACTAAAAATTGAGGCAGTGTCAATATACACTTATGGAATTCAAAACCAAATAAGGACTTTACTCGGGAACTGGACCACAAAAGGATATTGGCTGATCTCATGAAGAGGGAAGGAATAGAAGGCTTGGCATAAGTTAACCATTGTATGCCATTTTACATTCATAAGAATCTGAGACTATCTTACAACAGAATTTGGTTCCACCAGACATAATAGAATCACTATCTGCTTTATCTTCCAAAGATCTTGCACTATTCTCAACTTATCACTCAATTTTTTATGTCCATCACAGGAGAGTTGCAAAGAATACCACGCTCCTCCCATAGAATTCCTTGTTTTGTCTTTTATTCTTTGATAGGCTTCATTCCATATTCTGCTTCATTTGAAGGTTTATGCTGCCCAATTCTAGGTTAAGCATCATCAGTTTTGACCTTCACCTGAATTCTGACTGGCTTCACACTTTCTATCAATCCTCTCTCTTCACATGTAAAATTCCATTCCTGTTTTTGACAGTATTTTTTCAATTCAAGGGCAGGTCATCTTTTTATGAAATTATTTTTTTGAGAGGGGTAGCTATGAATTATATTGCATTGCAGCATTTATATATTATTTACTACACCTAAGTGGAGCACTGACACATTTGGCTACACAACTAGCATGCTACATTATATAGGGTGTATGGTTAGCAGGGTCTGGTTTTTGTTTTTAACTAATGTGGGAAGGATTTCCATGCCATGCATAGTGACAGTCATGGTGCGGTTATTGTGCTATAAGATGCAACAGGTAGTAGTTTGTTGGAAGATGAAGTATAAGCGAAATACAAGCAGTGATATGGGTTTCTGAATGTTGTAGGATTTGAACAACAGCTCTGCAGGTCTCTTTATGGTATTTCACATTACAAAGTGTGCTTAGCTTGTTACTGCACTGGGTTGTCCAATCAGAGTTTTTGTATATGGTTGTTGTCCTGAGCTGGCAAAGTTGAAAGGACAGAAAAGTGGAGAGATATGTTAAGATGGACATTTTTATTATCACTGGGGCCTCCACAGAATGAACAGTAAAGTAGATAGCACCAGTATCGGTCAAGAATCATATGGAAGGCCATTTACCTCACCTTCAACATATGGGACACTCTGGTCTACCTCTAGGATTGCTCCAAATATGCAATCCTTTCACCCTCAACCCACCGGGCACTATCATTATGAATTTGTCTCTGGTGAAAATGGAGAAAAAGCACTAACCATTGGATTCTTTTGCAAAGTATTATTTACATTCACTCCAGAATTGTTCACATCAACTTTTCCATGTCCTTGTGTCTCATTCCTCAATCTTACAAATTGCATAAAATGCACTTCGTTCAAGAACTCTCAAACTGTACAAAATATGAATCAGAACACATTATCAGATTTCTGTTGCTTGTCTGAATCTACTTGGTCTGGGCAATCATCAACTTCTTATTAATCATTTTCTGCTTCCATCAAAACTGCTGCTGAAATATTTAGCATACTTCAGAATCTTGTTGATACTCTTGGTCTGGCAGTACATCACATTCTGCTGAATATGGAAACAAAGCTCTGTATGCAAACCCAAAGTGGAAGCTGAAATAAATTATTTAACTGCTTCTTTTATGGGCTCTTCCACTCCTCTTGACTTGCTATAAATAAATCTGCATAAGCATTCCATAACAAACATGCACCAACTCTTTTGACTCTTGTGTAGTTGTCATCATTTCTGCCATATTCACTTCTTTTTCTGGCATCCTCTTATTCAAATGAACTATCAACACTCTGTATTAATCAACAACTATCTCAACTAGAATATTGTAAGTTGGAACTCACCTTTAGCTGCTTCCTCAGTCAGCAAAGCAACAGCAACCTTGTATTTCTGTCCCTAAATCACTAGCGATAACAATCTCAAATAATGTATTCTAATCAATCCAAAGTATCTTCAAAATTGTCATCCAACAATTAACCTCTTTGTACTACTTGTCAAGTTCACCTATTAACTTCGGAAAATTTTTGTAAAGATATAAAGGTCACCCATAGTCCAAGGTACATGCACTTCTCTTTAAGTTAATTCTGGTTATTTCTGGTCCTGATTCATTTATGACCACCTTCACTTTCTTTTTTGTCTCTGCACTTTTATTTTAGTGGTAACTTTTTTTTCCAATTTTCTCTGTATTTCTTTAAGTCTCTCCAGGCCTTAGCTTTTCTAAAATAAGTTATCAATATGGGCTTGGAAAGTCACTAAGCCCATATCTTTTAGCTGCTTTCACTCAAATCCTTTTTATAATCTCTCTGTAATTTCCTCCTTCTGTTGACATCAAGTTCATATTCATTCACAAATTCCTTACGTTTATTATGTGCTTCAATGGTACACCTTGATGCTTCTCTGATAAAACATGTAATTTCTTCTATAATATTAACCTCCTGCTCTTTAGGAAGTACAATAGACTTAGGCAAAGCAGGAGCAACAATAGACCCAGTAGAAGGAGCAGAAGAAGAAATACTACTACTAGCAGTATTCTCAGGTAAAACACTTGAACTCAGTTTTACATTTACACTTGCTATCGTACTTGCTGTCAATCCCCATGTACCTGTACTCACTCGCCCTATACACCCATATCATATATCCGCGTAGAAATCACTTGTGCCTGTATGTACAGCCTGTATGTACAAAGGAAGTATAGAATTTAAAAGATGATTTATAATGCTTATCTCCTCATCTGAATCCTTTTCTTTGTTTTGTTTCTCTCTGTCACCCTCATCAGCTTTTTTCTCTGTTGTTTCATTAACTCTTACATTAAAGCTCTCACTCCATCTATGGTAGCCTGTCTCCTGATTATTCCACTTGTTTTCTAGCCACTGCTTTGATGAACCCTTATACTGTTTCTTCATTTTCTTTTTATCTTTCACTGTGGCCATTCAATCCTGTTTATTCAATGCATAAAATTGTGTAGGTCTAGGAAGTATGTTTCACTCATTCATTGTCTGCCTCAGTAAATCTAGCTTCCTGATATTAAAAGTACCCTTTAAAGGAAAATGTAAGTCCTTATTACCAAAGGTATATTCATGCCAATCTCAAATCCAGGTACGTTTATAAAGCCCAGCATCTATCAACATATAGTATGCATGTGAGCCCTCTGAAGCAATCTTTTGTCCCTCCATAGCATGCATTATACGAGCTTTAGGCTTTATCAATACAACTACATTTTCATTCAAAATAGTCCATAAAAAATGCACAAAACAAGTAAACGAACAACAGCCAATGCCAGCGCAGCTATGCCAAAGGTTAACCAATTACAGACAAGACTTTGACAACAACCAACCAATGATAATTTCACTCTGGGGATAACTCACCAATCTTAGGGCCATATTTATACTTTTTGACGCAAAACTGCGCCGGCGCAGTTTTGCGTCAAAAATATTACCGCCGGCTAACGCCATTTTGGTGCGCCGTGTGGGCGTCAAATTTATATTTTGGCGCACAGCGGCGCAAACCACAGGTGTGAGTTATTATTTTTGACGCACACCGCAGCTTAAAGTCGTAAAGCAAAATGACGTTAACGTGGCGGAAATGACTGTGGGTCGATTTACGACACCGCAAACTGGATATGCACCGTTTTTTGATGCAATAGCATCAAAAAACCCTGCAAACACTGCCATTTCACCAGAGGAGATCCAATATGGATCCCAGATGCCACTACAGACCCCAGGAAGATGACAACAGACCAGGAACCAGCCAGGAGGACCCACACAAGAACCAGGACCCTTATAAGAAGAAAAGAAAGTGTCGCTTCAGTGCAGAGGAGCAGGTATTTCTGGTTAAAGAGGTGACGGAACACCAGCACCAACTGTTTGTCACCTCAAAGTTGCCAATTAGTAGGAGAGAGGCTATATGGCAACAAATTGTTGACAAGATTAACAGTGTGGCTGAAGTACGCAGAACAGTCATCGAGTGCAAGAAACGCTGGCATGACTGCAAGCGCAGGACCAAGGTAAAGATGGCCAGTAATAGGAAGGCAGCACTGCAGACTGGAGGTGGGAGTCCAGCACACCAGGAGGCCGTGCACCACATGGAGGAGATGGTTGCAGCCGTCATCCCTGAGGAGATCGTCACAGGGATTCAAGGACAGGACAGCGCAGACTATCAGGAGACAACACACATGCAGGGTAAGTCGCATGGGGAATCAAAATGCACTAATGTTAACCATAAGCAGGGGGGGATACCGACCACAAAATGCATGGAAGTCATCATATACATGTTGTGGCATGGGTAAAGGGGCACGGCATGGGGGCATGGCCTGCACAAACAGAAGCTGGGGCACACCATTACACTACACCAACAACAGTCCTATGGGGGCATGCTGTCATGCCAACGATGGAGCAAAGGGAAATCCAAGCCAGGAGGGAAGGCCACAACGTCAATCTGACATCCCCGCACACGTCAGCCACTATACCCCATACATTAACTAGGGCCCTCTTAACAACCTCTAGCCATACAAACAACTGGAATGTAACTGCGACAACAGTTGCCACTACCACCTCCGCTCTGTGTGCAGCTCAAGTAGCCAATGGCAGTACCTTCCCCATGGATCATACACACCTAAATTAGGTGGTTGAGTATGACAACTTCAACAATCTCCTGAAACAAGATAAAGGCCCCAGTACTGTCAAGTGTCAATGCCCATAGTTGTTGCAAACATCAGCCAATGTAAACAACAATAGGAGCTACACAGCACTAAGGACATACCCATGCTGCATATGTCTGGGTCCATCCTGTGCCTGGGTCACAATGTAACATCCCAAATGTCATACTGCTCAGACAACAGCATTGAGGGGGAGGACACATGTGACTGGTCACTGAAATACACCTGCACAGTCAGAGGAGGAAATAGGACACTGCTTCGACTATCAGGGCAATCCAATGTACCACGCATTCCCCGACATCAGCAGTACACATTACCAATGCCAACATCCATATTGTGTCATAACATTGCTATGCATAGGATATGCCACATGTCAAATACATTTAAGTGGATGTGAAAGATCAGTGATTGGGGCAGGTCCATATGGTTAAGTGTGCTGCCAGGCCCATCAGAACACCCACAGCCAGTGAAAGTTCTCAACATGAGAATGGATGTAGACGAAGGCTTGAGTAGGACAAGAAGGTGGCAATTCTCTATTTGGCCAAAACCAAGACCTAGAAGAGATGATACAGACAAGTCTAATAACTCAATAACATACATGTGACATGCAGGTAGGCCATAGGCCTGGGAGAATACCCATCTGAAGGACTGGATCAATGAACACGAAACAAGATCACAATGTGAATTCATCACAAGGCAGGCATGTCACATCACAAATGCTACAACACAAACACACTAATTGTACCCTGTTTCATTGCACAGGAAGATGGATCTCCTGCGGATATGCCTGACCCAGATTACCCTGATGACATGGATGACGAGCCGATAAACATTCCCCAGGAGACTATCCAAAAGGTCCTTGAAACCCTCCAGACCCCACCCTTAGTCACAAGGACTAGCACAGAACAAGCAGCCATCACAGAGGATCCACCCACCACCCAAATTGTAAGACCTGCCAGATGACACTGGCACCAGCTTTGAGAGAACTGTAGTTGGAGTACAGCGTGAGCTGGCCAAGGAGGTGCCGGTGGGGATGCAAACTATGGCAGCCAGCCTTGAGGGGATGCGTTTGTCCATGATGTCATCTGCAGATCAGGTAGCAGCTATGCAAGCCCTAACATCTATCTTGCAGGAACAGCAAAAATCCCAGAAGGAAATCAGCACAGCTGTAATACAGTTGACCCGACACCTACAACAGCAATCCTGTCAACGCCTGCACGAATGCAATATTGAACCCCACAGGGCCGACCTGGCTGCCTACTATTGTGATGTGGCTGCTATTCTCAAGAACCAGCAGATCCTCCTTGCTGCAGTACTGCCCTTAATACCTTCACAGGGAGCAGCGACCGGGATGTCTGACTCCACGTCTTCTAACACTGAGGTGTGTTGCCCCTTCACAGCCAACAACAATAAGGACAGAGGAGGCAACACACACATCAGAGGAAGAAGACATGGAACAGATAACATTCACAAGGAAAAGTACCCGGAAGCACTAGTCACTGCCACATGGCTAACTATTACCAAGGTCCTGCGTTTTGTAACATGCCAGTCTTGCAACAACTCTACTAAATGACTGTTCTGCTTTCCACTGTATATCTTGTCAGCCTGCCCAGTGATTGTCTCTCTCCTACTCATTGGCAAATCCTATCCCTCTGCACTGTCTGAAACATCAACCCCAGCATGTCAAAAGCATTTCCGGAACCCCTTGTGTAGGATCACAATGTAAGATGTCACTATAATGGACTCACAATAATGGACAATGTACAGATAGCACTACAGCACTTTCCAATAAATAGCACTTACACAACAAATCTGTCTCTGCGTAATGTGACATATCAACTGTGCAGTAGATAACTGAATTGTGCCTACTGTCAAATTACGTAGCTTGTCAATACAACTGTCCTGATATTATGTAGTCAGATAAATCTGCACAGTGCCCATGATTGCCTCATACTCTGCCCATCCTGAGGGACATATCTGATGAAGTGAGAAACCATACACCATCATGCTGTGTTGGACAGAATAATACTTCCTCAAGGGATATCTAAGTCATCAAATAGTGGCCGCAAAATGTTGTCACCATGCAATACTAACACATATAACAGTGCACACTAATCTTACCAAACAATACAAAAACTGCATAAATGAAGGTGTCTGAGTTTACATACAAATAGGTAATAATGCTGAACTGTGTCACAAATGAAGTATGAGAGTCATGAAGACAAGAATACAAGAGTGCCTATGAGAACTCATCTTATAAGGGTGTCCTTGATCATCACACTGCAGTCAGACCTAAAACTGTTCCCCCAATACCAAGTCAGGAAGCAATGTTTGTGACGTAGAAAACACATTTATCAACAGAGACACATTGTCATCCATATTAACTGTGATTGGTGGTTGCAACGAAGGGTGGAAACTTTGCAAGGTAGCTCTGGGGTAGCTGCCAATCGTACAGCTCAGTTGGGATTTGTTTGTAGCATAGGACACAAATGTAATAGTACAAAATTCATGTACACTGATTCCAAACCCAGGATCAAGTACCATTTAACACATACTGTTACGGGTTAACCAAATATTTATTAAATGCTAATCACAGTAGAGGAAACTGAGGGAAAAATCTTACCTACCCTAATCTACCCTGACTATTCATTACCCACAACTGTCCCTAACTAACCTAAGCTACACTTACTTATCACATGTAACGAAACGTTCTAACATTGACCCCCCACCCCCCTTATGAGACGGGACACATGGAGGACAACACATACTAACCTAAACACATACTATCCTAAACAAATATATATATATATTTTTTAAAAAAATAGTTTTTGTATATATTTTTTTAAACACACAAGAACCCCAACATAGTCCCCCACCCACACATTGAATAAGTAAAAATAGAAAGAATCAGGACCCCCACCCACAAACACTAACTAAACTAACAGCCTATACTAACCTAACACTAAGCCCCCTAAGCCCACTAACTATAAGAACAAGGACAGAGGAGGGAGGGGAGGGAATCATGTCCATTTCAAAAACAGACTAGAGGTTGACCCGGCGGAGGGTCCTCTTGATTGACTTCACACGCCGGTTAATGTGGCGCACATCGCGGCTCAGGTGGCTTAACTTGCGCAGCACACGGTCCATCTTCCGTTCCATGTTGTGGAAGGCTGCAGGGTCAACAGATGGAGCTGGGGCAGTCTGGCTACTGGTGGAGGAGGTCTGTGTGTGTGTGGAGCCAAGGCCATTGGGCTGTCCTGCACCTGGGCCTGGAAGTCCAGCAGATGTAGGGATAACAGTCCCAGCTGTGGGTAGGGCCACCTGGCTTGAAGTGGTGGTTGTGCTAGTGGTGGCTGTGGTGGGCAAAGTAGGGCCACCCTGTGGGAAGGCCCTCCATGCCCCGGAGGCCCGTTCATGGCGATATCGACGGGCCATCCTCCTGAACCCCGACTCCACCAGCAGGATGTGCTGGTATCTCATGGCCCGACGCTGGAATTCACGGACCTGGTCTGGAGCCATGTTTGCAGCTGTGAAGACAAATGCAATTATTCTACATTAGTAACTGCATTGTGTGAAATGGCACAAGAAGTTAATCAGACAATAAATCTACTGTACTTGTAACAGCTCATATCACCATACAGATCATTGAATGTCCCTGAGGAAGTACATGGCAGGCCAGCCTACAAAGGTCACATCACACATAGTCCATCCATAACCTACAAGATGGGTAACAACTGGCTTTGACTTGCCATCTGAGTTCTGCCAGTTATCATGTTGCGTATCCTCCGCCAAGACTTGGGTTACAAATGTCAGTGTACGGAATGCAAAACTAAAGCCACATGGTATGCAAGTTGTAACTGGACTTGCCAGTATAGTACCAAGTGCCATACCTGAGTGTGTATACTAGGTTCCAACCAAACAGTCACTTATTCACATGTATGTGAAACATACTGGTTGCATCAGTACTAGGTACCCTATTCACAAACCCATGCCCGTGTTTGAGGGTGGGGGGGTGGATAAACAACTATCAATTTCCAACAACATGTACACCAAGGAGTGCATAGAAAACTCCACACGTGTTTGGCTCTACACCCACACCGCAGGTAAGGTCTATCAACAATGAGGATTCTGCAAACCCTAGACCAATCACAGGGCCACACATGTCAGGAAATGCAGAACTTGGTACACAACATATACTTCCAGTAAGGCCTGACTTACATCAGACACAGAGTTGCAAGAACACCCATGATCATGATTAGCATGCACACCTAGGCCATTGCATTCAAATTCCACATACTTGTAGCACTACATGTGGAAGTGCATGCTACTAGGAGGTTCTACCTACAGTTTAATAAGTACCTTGGTAAATAGGGAAGCAGAAGTCTATTGGAAAGCAATTTGCTGTACCAATCTTGGAGGATGTGGGTCTGATAAGCTGACTAAATCTGAGCTGACTTCCAGTGCGACTCTTGTTGATACAAGTTTCATACACATGACTCACCCCAGTACTCACTGTGAGGGCCTACAGGAATGGCCTACAATCCCTAGATAATACCATAGGATACGCATTGGCCAAATCAAAACATTTGAGAAACTGAAATCCCACTCATGGAACAAGAGAAATGATTGCCCAACGCATCACACCTTGCTATGCGTTCAACACACACGAGTCCATAACCAGCAAACACAGCACATAACAGACATATCAACACTTACTGGAGTGGTCGGGGTCCTCAAATGTCGCCACCTCTCCCACAGTGTAGGGTGTAAGTCCACCTGTAAGGTATGGAAGGAAGAAATGTGCTCAAAATCTGTGCACTGACCAACAATTTCAAACACATATACAATGTGTAGGCTGAATAAGGGAATGGCAGCCATTCAGACATGATGATACTGCATCTGATATATCACGGCCAACTTGTACATAGCATGGGTCTCCTGTGACAGTTACACACATATCTGCACACATGCATTTGCCCTAACTATCATGTGGTGGCAAACCTGCCCCGTCATTGGTGACCTGAAAAAAATGTCGAGTGTAATCGTCTCATCATGTGCATCCAAGAGAGACATCCAAAGCCTGGTTACTTGAGGACTGCATTACCAGTCAAACATGCTATGTGGCCATGACACATTAATGACACATAGGTACAATGTACAGAAGGAGTGGCAGGGACTTTTGTAAGCCATCCTGTTGTTACAGTTTATTCAACTGATGTGTCCCAGCTATGGTGATTTGCACCAACCATGGAGATGTGAACCCATGTGCATACCTTTGGACTGCCATCCCTAATTGGAATGTGGCACAACTAACTCCAACAAACATTCTAAGATGTTAGCTGAGGGCACCTTACACCTTTTCACGACGTTCCCAAATCCAGATCTGACTTGTATCCAAAAAGATAAAGGCCCACAATAATCCCAAACATTCATAGTACTTCCGTGAACGCTTTCCTTCCACACTCACCAGACTCACATGAGACATATGTCTGAGCCACTTTGCTATAATCAATTGACGTGAAGCCAGCACTCATTTTCTGCATCATGTAGTGATAGTAAAGTCAGTCTAGCTATTGCGTCAACAAAGTTAGCCAATATGTTGGTACATCTTTACTTCTCTGGCAAAAGTGCCCTATTTAGACATGATTGGCTCCTATTTTGTGTGGTTGTCTGACACAAAGGCCGCACCAATTTACTTCATGGAAAAGTATCCTGTAAGTTTGCTGAGCACGTGCTACCTGACAGCTAGCAATCGTGATCCTTACAGTAGTGCATCAATTTTCCCTGTATGTTTCCCCAGCATTACACACAGTCAGCAAGTTAGCTGGCAGACATAGTACAAATCCTCTTATGTCACTACAGAGCATTTAATAGTGCACATTTACATGATTAGTACTCACCAACAGGGCCACCAATCACGATTCCCAGGTGGTCCAAGAGATCCTGATCCCTGGTGATGAGGTCAGCCCACCGGTGCTTCAGCTGGTGGTCACTCCTCTGGCTGGCATACACACGCTGCAGGTGATGCAGCACCTTTCCCCACCTGATTCTGCGTGCCTCTGTTTGATACCCCTGTATCACCCTGCCCCCTGTCTCGATCATGAGTGACAAGAAATGGCACACAAGCCATATGAACCCCCCCATCTCCTCTTCACCCATCCTGCCAAGACGTGGCCTACCAGACATAGTAGAAATGTGAAAGGGAATAGGGGTTAAAGAAATAGAAAGGGGAAAAGGGGGAAAGTAGGGGTACAAATACAGATGAAAAGTAAACTTAACCACTAAAAGAGCCCAACTATTCCCAAGCTACCACTACCCACAACAGACTCCCACAAACAACAAAAACACTAGGTAAATGGACAAATGTACACAAAACACAGAAGGACAGTATACACCAACAATATTTATTTCACAAATTGACAATACAGACAGCACACAGGACAGAAAAGCACAAAATCTCAGGACACCACTCTCTACACAGCCACATAGTCTAGAAGAATCATAGACTGCACAGTGAAAGTGAAAGTACACCCACTGTACATGATCTTTAGACAGGATATCCTATTACATCACTTCCTGTATGAAATGTCCACAGTTTTTCACGTTATGTGTCATTTTTTGTCCACCAATACTGTATTTGCGTAATTGTTTTTGACGCACAGGAGAGAAAATTAGCCTGCATCCAAATAATAGTACATGGTCTGTACAAATATCTGGATGCGGCCTAATGTTCACTCCTGTGCATCAAATAAAATGACGCATATACAGTATTGGTGGCCGAAAAATGACGCATAACGCTAGGAACGTCAACATTCCAGTACATGAACTGGTTTTGGGCATGTTTTCAGTTTTTATGTTATGTTACATTTGGGACACATCAGAGATAGGCTGATTGCACCCACTATCGTGTTGATGGTGTATGTTCACATGTGTGACATCATATTGCAGCGGACCATGATCCACCACTTCCTTCACAGTATTTTTACGGTTGGCTGACGCACTAGATGGCCATAAGTGTTAGTGATAGTCATAGTCATGTGGACTTCCAAGATTTACGGTAACGTAGACACAACATGTGAAAAAGCATGCTCCAGATAGATGGCAGACGCTTGTTCATGTCAATGGTCCACATTTTCAACATCCTATGTCCTAGAGTTTTGGTAACAGCTTCATAGGCACTAGTTGGTGAATCCCACAGTGAGTCATACACATGCATTGAGGAAGTGGGTACCATGTTGTTTGCCCAGACAGACAAAGGTGAATCACAAATGTATGATAACACCACAGTTGAGGTCATAGAAATGAGCCACAACTCTTAAGTGGCTGTGGTGGACCAGCAGACGAGGCAGCATGTGTCCACATATTTCCAGTGATCAATTGCACATAGGTGTCTTGTTCATGTGTGTGGTCCAATGATGATCCTGTATATTTTTTGGGGTGTAATTTGTCACAGTTCGGTCCAGGACTCATCATGAGTCAGTGGCAGCTATTCCTGTATCTACTGAGTATCCTTGGTTGATCAATGTGAGTAAAGTGGATGAGGACATGTGAACCTACATGGGGATGGTCCCACCCTGTCACTAAAGACGTGTAATGAGACAGTCAACAGGGCAACCTTGGTGTGCTGAGTGAGATAATGTCTCAGGTGTCATGTTCCGGCAGGTGTCATTACAACATTTGTACACAGGTTAGCCTCTGCGATTCCCACTGAATCTGGGAACATCATAGTCTCTGTGCTGATTATTCTCGCAGCTTCTAACCACACACAGCCCATCAATATGTTGTGAGCACTGTGATTCTGTGTGTGAACTGTCAGGGTTCTGACATGTGTGGATTTTTCATGGACATTATCAGAGGTTGCTGGTTCTGCGGAAGTCCCCGTACCCAATCCCTGCATACGGCCCTGGGACACTGTCACACTTTGTCATTCATGCATAAATGAAACCCAGACAAGGGATGGGCCATGAATTTTGCTTTTCACAGAGAATTTAACTCAAATGGTACAGTTAAAAGGCAGATGATGCTAGACAATGTATTTGTGTATGCATTGAAGAAGCCCATGCCCAATACCCCCTGATGAATGAGAGATTTGCTAACGCAAGTGTGGTACATATGTAGACACAGGGATACTTTAGTGTGACGCACAGACAGATGCCAGTCAGGCTGACAGAATGCAGGGTGAATCAGGATCCAGCAATTTGACAAGTTACATAATCAGTGGTCTGATTCAGACTGTTTGGAGGACAAACTAGAGAGTTGACATGTCAAACTGTGTATGTCCTGTGTTTTTGAAGGTGACAAATGAACCCAAGGGCTGTGTTACACGGCTTAATTAGTATCAATGCTTAACAGTGTATTTGACAAAATGGCAACTCCTATGCTGTTCGAGGCATCAGCAGGGGCAGTGCCTGTTGAAATGGGTGGTGTGCATGGAGGTGGTCACAGGTGTGGGCTGCATCTGTTTCTCACAAGTCCTGTAGGTGAGATTTGCATTCTAATGGCCAACAGACATTTTCACACGGGAAGCAATCTACAGGTGCTAACAGGGCTTGGAAACTAGAAGCCAGTGTATTAATTGACCTGACGTCCATGCTGTCAGATGTTCTATGACAATGGCATACCATAGGAAAGGGTGTAGCACACTGGATTGCTATTGTTAGTCTGTGTGTGTAAAGGAGGGAATATCAGGGTCCACATCTTAGTATTCCAAGGACCTCTTCAGACAGGTGGTTTGTGATCAGGTGCATGGGTGTGTCAGGAGTTAGGAAATGGGCTGACATATACATGGAATGTCATGTGCGCAGTGCTGCTCATATGAGTGGCACTTGTGCTGTCTGTGTTCTGCTTCTATGGAACTCTGGTCACAGATAGTCCTTGCAAATATTGCATGCAGTTGGACTTACTACTGTTAAGAGTCTGGTCAGACATTCTTGTTACTGATGCAAAAGCACATTGACTGCCTCATGTATGAGGCTTGTCTTCCTCTTATTGAGTGATGGTGTCTTAGTTGTGTGCCATATGCTGCGTTGGACCTTGATTTCAACATGTATGTGTGAAATAGGTGTGGTCCTCTGCTATTGGCCTTCAAAGGTTTATGTGGCCATTTAATGTTACGCATCACATTAGCTCTGGGATTTTCAGTGTCCTAATCAGTATCTCAGCAATGCTCCATGAGGCAACACTCTTATTCTGATAAGTAGAGATGAAGGTGTGCAAAAATGATTAGCCAGACCATGATATGGTGATTATTATAGGTGTTTATTTGAATTAGTTCATTAAAGTGGTGATGGTGATTATATTTAAAATAAATTGTTGACGATATTTTGCCGCCTGCGTATACCAGTGGCTGTGTTCTTTAGTTCCCCCTCATGTTGCAGGCCAGCATCCTCCTCTCCCTCCTCTTCAGGCATGTGTGGCTCTGGTTCCAGGAGGGGAATGTTCCTTTTGATGCATATGTTGTGCAATATTGCACATGTTAGGATGATCTTACAGACCATCTCCGGCGAATATAGGAGGCTACCACTAGTGATGTTGAGGCACCGGAACCTTGACTTGAGGATGCTGAAGGTCCTCTCAACTATGGTGCGTGTCCTCCTATGTGCGTCGTTGTAGGCACACTCTGCTGCAGTACTCGGGTTGCCAATAGGCGTCATTATCTATGGCTGGATGCCATACCCCTGATCAGCTGCAAGAGAAAATGAATGGGATCATGTTGATGTAGCTGGCCCTATTGAAATTACCTTTCATGGCAGTAGTTACCTTGTGTTGTCTGTGACTCTTATGTGTTATAATGTCGCATCCTAGGCTTCTAGGATGTACCATCTGCATTGTGTTGTTTCCTTGGCTGAATGGGTGTTTGTCTGCTGACCGTTTGTCAGCAGTATGTTTTGGGATTTGCAGTACAGTGTGCCCTCACTAGCATTGTGACTTGTGATACAGGTGTCCCTGTGTCTTCACTGGGGGCGAGATGATAGTTCCATACACAGGTTAAAATTGAAAGTGTTGTTAACACGTTCATATCAATGTACCCTGGACATCCCATAACATAAGACTTATACAATGGATTAATGTAAACATCATTGGGACACCTACAATTTGCAAGGTGACATTTAGGCAACCCACTCTACACGTTGTGATCATTGACGTCTTAACATTAGACTGTACAATAATTTCAGATGTGTGACAGGTTCACTGCAGACCTATGAAACATGGCTAGCGATGTCACGACCTCAGTGTGTTCCTGTCGACATGTTGCTGTTGTGGTGTATGTGTTGTGTGTCCTACAGGGTTGCTGTGCAGTGTGTATATAAGTAGGTTTTTGTACTTACCAACAAGTAGTCCACTGCCATACCGTCCATCCTGGAAGTGTTGATTGATGGTGCTGTGACGGAAGATGAATGAGTCATGGACACTCCCAGGATTTTTTGCCACGATGTTGGTGATCAATCCCTGGTGATCGACAATGGCCCGCACGTTGATGGAATGTGTGTGCTTCCTGTTGTGATAGAGGTGTTCAGTTGCAGCACGTGGCACAAGGCGTACATGTGAGCAGTCGATTGCACCAAGGACATGTGGGAAGCCACTAATGAGGTAGAACCCCTGTTTTGTTTCCTGCTGCTTCTGCAGTGTGTTAACGAAGCAGATGTGGCAGGGTGTAAGTCCAATGATGGCATCCAGTACTTTGGGCAAAAAGGCAGAGAATGATGGTTGTGATATTCCGGCAACCATGGCACCAATTGTTTGAAAAGAGCCACTTGCCAGCATGTGAAGTACGGCAAGCAGCTTGGTTTCTGTTGGGATGGTGCGGTGTGTCAGCAAAGTGGGTGCCAACTGCGGTTCAATGTTGCGCAGCAGCTGCTGAACGGCCTGCCAGTTCAACCTGTACCTCTGGATGATGTCATGTTCCCTGAGGCCATAAAGGGTTGTTCTGGGGCGGAATATCCTCTCCTGCCTTCTGCGCTGCCTTTGGGTTCCCTGCTGGTGTTGTTGTAGATGCTGTTGTTGTTGCTGGGCTCTGCGTCTGCGTGCACGCTGGATTAGAATCACCTTCATGTCACCCTGTTGCTGCTCTACTGCTGCTTCTGTGTGTTGTGATTAAATACAGGTGTGTTTGCCCCATTTTAAAACCTGCCCTGACCGAGGCGTTAATTTTGTACGCAAATCGGGCTGTGCGGCATTTTCCGGCTCAGCCTCATTTTTGCCCGAAAAGCATAAATACGACGCACGGCCGTTTAAGTCATTTTTTGGACAGGAAGGCCTACCTTGCATATGATTAACCCAAGGCGGGTTGCTGCATCCAAAAAATGACGCACACTGTGGAATTTTGACGTCTGTGGGCTCGGGCGTCAAACTTTAAATACGGGGCAACATTTGCGCTGAATGTGCGTCAAAATGTTTGACGCACATTCGGCGCGGACGGAGTATAAATATGCCCCTTAGTGTGAAGCTTGGCTGACTAACCAATCGCAGTGCAGCTTTTCTGTGAATGAAAAAATTACCATGCCTTTTCTCACCAAACACACAACTAAAAAAAAAAAAAAACTCTATCCTTCTCAACCTAAACATGAGAAATCCAGCGGGTTAAACAAAAATGATCTTGCAACAATAAAACAAAAACTGTACCTTTGTGGCAATTCCCAAGCAAGGAAAAGCAAAGAGCACCGACCTAAATTAGACATGAAAGCCTGGAAAGAAAACGTGTTAATAAGAAAAGAAAAAAAAACACTATTTGTAAGAATGAGGCACTTTGCAAAACACTTACCTTTGCAGGCAAGTTTAGCAACAATATCTAAAGATCTTAGATTATGATGTATCCAAATACCTAATCAACTAATAACAAAATCAGAACCTTCTTCTTTGCAAATCACAAATATGACTAATACATAAAAATCACAGTAATCAAACCACCAATTGAACAAGAATCAGCGTCACTTAACCAAAATCCTCACATGCAGCATCAAAGCCATCACTTAACACAGACTGCACCCTCACCTACAACTCCCTGAATGCATCATTAGCACTAAACTCTCTCCATCTAAAGAATCAGTCCCCCTTATTAATATTTATAATCATTTTTGTTAAGGAACAGCCACTGCAGTTTCAGTCGGCAAAATAATCCACAAGATAAATCCACAAAAGAGAATCCTCTATGGATTCTAGAAGGTAGGCAGAAGCCAAAGGGCAAGGAGCCACTAAAAGCATATAAGAGGTGCCTTACCTTAATAACATCCATTATTTTAAGCCATCCTCCAGTCCTTACTTCACAAAAGACACCTCTATAGCATGTCTATGGCTTGGTGGATTGGGGACAGTGTTAAACCTCAATTTCATGAGGGAGTGTTTCCCAAGATAAAGTACAAAACAGCATGACAAAAATACAATCAATTAAGAAAGGGCTCAATAAGAGAGTACTAGGAAGTAATTCGACATTTAGAAAGATTTATTATGAAAAGATAAAATGGAAATTGCAAAACGCAGATGAACAAAATCAATGTCATTAAGGCATTTAATAATAGGGCAAAAAGTAATAATAGGTAGAATGAAGACTATTCTAAATATAAATGTGCAGCAAAGTCAGACAGCATCCAAAGTAGCATCAGAAACTCATCTGGCTCACTCCCAAATTTAAGAATACATTTCCAGCAAACCAAAGCACATAAATTTGGAACCTCATATTACCTTCCCACATAAGCACTATCCACTACACGATTATTGATTCTGCTAATGTCATTAGTAGATAGAAGACCTAATTAGCTACAAAAACAACTGTAAACTGTTGTCAATGAATGTAATACAGCAGGCAGGGAAAATAAAGAAACCTTGAGGGTTGTAGCATTACTAAGCCCATATTAGAGATATTTCTTCGAGAACAACATAATTCATAAAGGAACAAACATGACTTCCAAGAATATGTGCAGCAGAAATAATAAATAATGACTATGCAGGGTAAAACATCCATTTTGAACAAGACAGCTTTGGGACCTAACCTGGTTAGCATAGCCAAGAAAAGGCACTTTAACAGGCTACACAAAAGTTGTTTCAAAGGCAATACCTTCATGTAAGTGTAGACTGGGAAATTCATGTGTAAATCAGTACTTTACAAAGTGTTAATAATGCACAATTTTATAAATGCACAAATAATGTCTAAACATGCAAGCTTTCCCAATTGAAGATATGACTGTACTGTAGCACCATAGGGATGAGCCTCTCACAGGAGTATTCAGAACCTCAAGGGAGAGCACTGCTGGGTTTTGCAGAAGTGCACCAAAAACATTTATTTTTTATTTTTGACAGCATTGATGTCCATCTGGGTCTCTCCACAAATGGCAGGGGATTAGTGTCCCTATCCTGCACCTTATTTTTTTATTTTTTTTTACAATTTCAGGACACAGGGAGCCTGCCATTGTGGGCACAGCATTTTCCTTTGGTTTAAGTCAGCCTATCAGATCACTCAGTACCACAGGACTGGTACTGGTCTTGCATTACTGAAAGTGCCAATGGGAGAAGAATTACCCTCAGCTGAGACCGGTCTCCCTGGGTTGCAGAGACATGTTTGAAAGTTGGTTGTGGTTTAAATTCCAAACCTTTTCTTAGAAATCTGTGAGAAAGGCCAAAGTTGGTGGTGGCAATACATTGATCACCAGGGATTAGCTAGCCATATGCTCATGTTATAAAGTTGCAATACAGTTGTACTGTCAAATTCTACAAGCTATGCATGTTTATTTCTAGAACTTCACCAAAGATTTTGAGGCAATGCAGAATACTGAATAATTGAACATGTAGCAGTGTCCAAGTTACAGGTAGTTTATCTTGTACTGGTGTTGGGAGCATGGCTCTCAAAGTTTATGTAATGATGCCTATCCCAGGAATGTGTGTAGCTTATTTAACTACAGTATGAAGCATTGTCCATAGGGACTCACAGAAGGTGTCTTTATAGAGACAAATTGCCTGCCATGTGAAATCTTTAAGAGGGTATGTCATTAAGGTGAATTGAAATTTGTCCACAGGTGTAGAGTGTTCAGTTACTTCAAGTTAAAAAACCTTCTACAATAGTGTAAATCACACACTGGGTAGTTTTAAGGGAAATTTGGTGCTCAAATTACACAATCCTAAGTGACAATAATTATAATTCTGATTCAAATCTCTTGTGTGACGGTGCTGTTAAGGCGGAATCTACTCACAACACCCAAACATTAACAATCAATTATTGTCAATAACAAAAGATTGCATTAAGACACACACCCTGACATAAATAAGAGACATTAAGGGCCAGATGTAGCAAACTTTTGCGAGTCGCAAATGGCCCGAATCGCTATTTGCGACCCCGCAAAATCAGAAATGGGATGCAAAAATCCCATTTCCGACTCGCAAAATGCGATGCGAGCCAGTACTGACTCGCAAAATTTGCGACCCCATTTTGCGACCCGCTAATAGGAAGTCGCAATTTGCGAGTCACAAACCATATGCAATAGCAACTCGCAAATTGCGACTAGTCGCAAAAAGCCCATTTTGCACGTCCAATTTACCACTAACTCAGAGCAGGTGGTAACCATTACCAAAGTATAAAAGGAGACCCAGAAGGCATCTGGGTTACTCAAGATGGCAGAGATATACCTGCTAGCAGTGAGGAGGAGAGCCCACGCAGCCCAGCAGAGGAGGAGGAGGAGCCAGAGACAGGAGAAGATTTACAGAACAAGGCAGACACTCTTCCAGCAAACTGAAGAGGAAATATATGACAAATACAGACTTAGCAGCGCAGCTATACTAGATTTAATAGATTTACTCAAACCACAGCTATAACGCCAGACTGTGCGCGGCTGCGCCATCTCTACGCATGTGCAAGTGCTATGCTCACTGCACCTCTTGGCCTCGGGGAGCTATCAGGGGGTCATTGCTGTGGCAGGTGGGGTATCCCAAAGTGCACTATTAATGTTCCTCAGGGCATTCCTAGATGCCTTACTCACATACATGTCCCAATACATATACCTACCCAGGAATGAGGCAGAAATTAACAGCACCAAGTTAGACTTTTACAGGATTGCCAACTTTCCCCATCTCATAGGGTGTGTAGATGGGACACATATTCAAATATGCCCTCCTGCAAACCCGGAATATCTGTTCCGCAATAGGAAGTGTACCAACTCACTCAATATTCAGGTTGTTTGTGACGCCCATTATGTCATCACTGACATGGTTGCTAAATTTCCAGGCAGTACTCATGACTCCTACATTTTTAGGCACAGTGGGATACACCAATGCCTGGAACGTGGGGAGTTCGGAGACGGATACCTCCTAGGTAGAGCTGCATACACCTTGTAGACATGCACACAGATCAATGTTCAAACCAACCATGACTTGCTAACAGTTTACGTTTTGTGCCCAACAGGTGACAGTGCATATGCACTACGGCCATGGATACTGACTCCGTACCTAACACCCAGCAATGAATGTGAGAGGCGATACAACAGTGCACATAAGAGGACCAGGAACATTGTAGAAACAACCTTCGGACTGCTGAAAGCACGGTTCAGATGCCTCCACCGAAGTGGAGGTGCCCTCCAGTATACCCCCATAACGGCTTTCAAAATAGTTGTCGCATGCGCTATCCTGCACAACATTGCCACCCGACGTGGCCTACCTCTCACCCCTGCAGACCCAGATTCGGAGGATGATGAGCAAGAGCAACCACATCGCCATCATGGGGATAGGAGCAAATTAAGGCAGACTGAGACGGGAACACATTGCAACCAAATACTTTGGAAGGTACGTGCCAACTTCTACCATACTCACCAATAGAACAAACACTCCATGTGTTAAGTGTAACGAACAAATGATTTAATATGTGCAAAAAACCCAAACTATATACAATATACAAGGAAATACTGTTCAGGGACTTCAAAAGTCCACCTGGCATGGGACACATTGCCATCATGTGCCCCAACATCAGGGACAGTGTTTAGCTCACAGCCTACGGCGGGCTCGGCCAGCCTGGCTGGTACCAGGTGGCTCAGCAGTGCTCTGCCTTGTACTCCCACTCCGTAGCACCCTGGTGTCACCAGCAGAGACACTGCTGACAGTGGAGCCCTCCTCACTGTCTTGTGGGGTGTCACCTGTACCCCTGGACACCTGCCGTGCCTTCATGAGGTCTATTGCATGGGTGATCCGGCCCAGTCCCTGTGCCACATCATCCGCAAAGTGGCCAATGTCAACCTGGAGGCTGACTGTTCTCCTAGACAGCCCAGTTGTGTTCACTGCCAGTCTGACGATAGAGGAGGACATCCAGTACAGCCTTTGCAGCAGCTGGCGGTCCCTGCGCCACGCAACCTCACTCTGCGTTAGCAGTCCAGCCACCAGTTCGCGCATTGACAGGGCTAGGTCACCAGTGTTGTTCCCAATGACCTCCAGTTGTGCATGCACCTGCTGCATGCTGTTGGCATGGTTCCTCTCGAAGCGTTGCAAAACCCTACTAATGCGCCCTAACTGTTGATTTTGCAGGCGCTGACCCCGTAGCAGTTGTGCCTCCGTTGGTGTTGTGGATGGAAGCCCTGACTCTGCCTGCTGCCCTGCTCTTATCATCCTGCGTCGCCTGCGCAGCGGTGGAGGCCCTGTGGTGGCACTCTGGCTTATAGCTGGTGCAGGCTCCAAGACCACTGTTGCAACAGGTGTTGCCAGAGAGGGGATGGTATTGGTGGTGCAGGTTGGAGTGGTGGCTGGTCCTGTTGTCTCCTCTCGGGGCTGGCTGACCATTGGCACCTGGCTGCTTTGGCTGGTGGAGGTGTCTTGTGGGAGACCTGTGGGACATGGGGAAAACACTGTCAGTGTCTACTATCAGTTAACAACTTCCTAATAAACAATAGCCTATGAACTGCCTACTTGACTACATTGCCCATAATGCATCATTCTGGTGTTTGCTACTCTGAAATGGAGCTATCTTGGTTGTGCATGCCCCTGTGTACATGGTGGGTGGGGGTATGGCATTGATGGGGGTACAGGCATATCACATGGTACTCACCGGTTGATGTTACGGGCTCAGAGGTGTCCAGTTCTCCAAATCCAGTTACAGCCTCCGGCTCCAGGGTCTCCTCAACCCTTTCCTCCAGGGGTGTGGGTGGTGGTATGGTAGATGGTCCCCCTCCTGTGCCTCTCATCTCCCGGAGCCTTTCTGCCACCCTCTCCTTGGTCCGGGAGCGGAGGTCGTACCACCTCTTCTTTAGTTCATCCACACTCCTGTGGCTGACCCCCAGGGAGTTTACCTTCTCCTGGATTTCCTGCCAAATTCGTTTTTTGTCAGAGTCTGGCACATTGAGGGCTGCATTGCCAAACAGCTCATCATGGTGCTGACAGCACTCATCCGTTAGCACCTCCAGCTCCTTCTCTGCAAACTTGAGCTTTCTCTTCCTGGGAGTGTCAGCCATGGTTGCTGGTGCTCTGTTAGCTGTGCTGCAGTTAAAAAGGGTGTGGTCCTCCCTCCTCCCAGGTGTATTTGTAAACTTCCTGGCTGTGATGTCATCATCATGTGCCAGGAAGTGTTTTCCTGAGTGTTCTGGAGTGGTTTCTGGAGTGTTCTGCAGCACCTGCTTTCAATTTTCAGCACAGTCGCAATTTGCGACACCCGCTCGCAAATTGCGAGTCCGTTTTTTACGCGGTCGCAAAAAGCGACCTCGCAAACAGCGGACTCGCTATCTGCGGTGCGACTCAGGATGCGAGTCGCAATTTGTCTGCGCACTTTCTACCTGCATTGCAGTTAGCGACACGCAATTTGCGAGTCGCACATGCTCGCAAATTGCAAGTCGCTAATTTTTTCCTACCTACATCTGGCCCTAAGTTCTCTTTATATGTAGTCCATTTGTACAATGATGTTTATTCCATGTTAAATATCCGGTTTCATCATTTTGTAAAAGCCAGATTCCAACTCAAACTCCATTCCTTCAACTCAGTTCAGCCAACACATTTTTTGTCTTCACCAATCCCAATATACATGGAAACCAAACATGGTTCATAGGAAAGTTTGTTGTCGACAAATGTTCATGCATCAGTGTACATTATCATGTGTATAAGTCCACATATCCATGGTAAGTCATCAGTGTGAACACCATTGTGGTAAATACATGTTTACATAGACCTCTACACGAGACAGACTTTGTAAATCTGAAGCCTCATGCATCAGAACAAACTTGTCAAAGTATCAAAAGAAAACCGCACATGGACATACATGTGAGACCTCTATATACCCAAAGCCACCAATGTTGGCTTTAATCACATGTGCTTGCAAAAGAACAAAAACATCCTCATACCCAATGGGCAATACCTGTTTACTTTGAAGTCCCAAAACAGTACAAAACCCGAGTATCTCTCACTCCTTGGTTCCTCATATCTATGAATTACGCATAATTACTGTCAAAATGAGTAAATTATCTTAATCTCTTGTTCATTTGTGCTTAAATAAACAGGGGTTGACCAACAAATGTGAAGACTTACCCCAGATTTAACAACTGCCACCCTCCACCATATACGTTTATATTAAAATGAAAAGTCCTTCGCCTTTAATTAAAAAGCTCTATCTGCAAATGAAGCCATTAGATTTCCATTATCCTAGATGCATATTCGACCTTGCTTATTAGTGTAACAAGTATTAAGCAAGATTTACCCCTTACAAATTAATAAATCTGCTGATCATTATTACTTCAAATTCATTCCGTAATATATCTAAATAATGTACAAAAATATATCTGCATAGTGAATCCGTCAACCTTTATATTTACTGATGAACATATCAAAATTAAGGAACAGTATCCCCTTAAGTGCCAATCCATCAATCAATTGCAGCCGCAATATTCACAATATGTGTGTTGCTTCCTAATACCACTTATTAAGAAGCGTCACTAACTCAATGGCATATGACCTAGCTGTCATTCACCTCCTTCAAATATTAATCTGTCTCAACATTAGTAATAACGATGAACGCATTATTAAGTAACTACCAAATAGTGTTTCTTAGAAAGCATCACTAACTAAATATTGCTCTGTAATAAATCAAAAAACAAAACCTCCCATGCCATGTCCATCAAACTCACAATATTGTCATAAGATGGACGCCTACCAGTAAGCTCATTTTCATGAAGAAAAGCACTGTGAGTACGCTCCATATTGCCATTCTGGAGAATAGTCCGTCTTTGACTAGACCCACATAAAAGAATAGTAAAAATAGACATAAGACTACAGGCACCAATATTATAAAATAAAGCCATATTAGCATTGTAACACTATACTTTAAATCTACCCCACTTAACTATGCCAGCAAACCTAATGAGGGTCAAGAAATCCCTTGACCCCACAAACTTCCCCAAACACTCCCATATGAGTCTCATCCGTGTCTCTCAGTTACATTAGTCTCATATTCACAATGACAAACAGAGGCAGTACATTTTTCAGTAATGCTTTTAATGAAGCGACTGCATCTTAGATAGCAAAGCGTGGGCCGCAGTAACCAGGACGACACAGCATGACAAGATTCAAATTGTGACAAGGAGAGTAAAACATAACAATAATGCTACCATATTGTCACTAGAGTCAATAGACTAATTCCTACCTAGGCTGTAATAGAGCACAGCGTTTTAAGCTCTAATTCTGCCCTTCAGGTTCTCCTGGAAAGACATCATCTCCCATACCTGAGCAAAGGCCTGGAGTCTGCAAAAGCAGCTGTAGCGAAGCATTCAGAAATCAGCATACAGTTGTGGTTTTCTGGCTGGAATCCCCCTCTAATGTGTAAGGGACAGGGAAGAGTTTTTATAATAAAACAGCTGATGTTCTGAGAAAATGTCCATATGTAAGGATGTGTGTTTTCTATTAATGTCAGAGACAAACCTTTATACCACGTTCACCAGCAACGTATCTTACTGCAGCCTTGGAAGAAGCACAGAGTGAGCAAGAATGTCTTGTTTAAGAACAGAGTGCTGGCCTATGCAAAAACTGTTAGATAGAAGGAAATAAAACAAGACCGTAAAAGTGGCTACTGTAACAATAATAAAGTGAAGCCAAATAAAATATATCTAGGTTAAAGAGCACAGCAGCAGGCCTAGTATGCTAAGATAACGTGCATGGAGCTATAACTAAAATGGCTCCACAACAAGCCAACCCCCCTTTCTGTGGCCTATTAAATATAGAGTACATTATCTGTTACTAATTGTGTATTTAGTTTTCAAATACCGTAATCATTTGACTCCATGTGTGTGCATTTCACTTCGTAAACATAAGCTCAAATTCATAGTACATGTTAATACACAAGTCTAAAACTCAGACATTAAATTAAGATTAATATTAAATATTTAGTTAGCTGCACATCTCTACTCCGGTGTCCAAAAACATTTTAAACGGGCAATACTATTTTCCCCAAAAAGTAGTGTCACAATGATGGTATGATATAAAATATATAAGGGGGCAGGGAAGATACCCACCTCGACCTGGCGGGTGTTCCTCTGGGGCAAAAGATGTTATTTTAAAAAACATGTGAATTCAAATTCATGGAGGATCTGTGAATCTGAAGTAAAATGAAATGAAGGAATGGCTCCTGTGCTTTAAAAAACTGAGAGGTGGACAAGGGCTGATGCGGATATATTTTATAGCAGAGCATGTAGCACCCTGCACAAGCCTTCTTGTGACCCTCAGATCCAATCCTCCTGGACCGATTTTAAACGTGTGGGGTATGACCGCTCCCTCACTGGACACCATCCTCTGGGGTTGATAAACTTAGTTGTGGGAGGGAGGCATGTGACCCACATACCCAAGACTCCCTTAACCCCCAAGGACTCCATCCCCCAAGGCCGATAAAGTTAATTGATGGAGTGGTCCATGCGCACATCCCTCACCAAGGTACTTGGGACCTGAACCCCCAAGCCAATTGAAATTTAATATGTAATTTTTGCTAAAGTTACTTTATGGCAGGAGTTATAGTTTCTTCAAATAAGTATAGCTATAACTGCTGAATTTCCATGGTTTTGTGTGTATAAAATGTGAACCTAACTATAACATCCCCGTAACTTTAGTTTTTTTCAGTGAATATCTAATGCTTTTTAAATTCTATTTCCTACCTATAATGTCCCTGTACCCTATATGTTTTTCAGTGAATTTCTATGTTTTTTTTACATAAAGTAATATTCAATTACCAACCGTAAATTGAACTGCCTCGCACACGACATTCAGCTGTGCATGGAGGGGTGTTGGCCGCAAGGTCTAGCCTGTTTCCAGGACCTTTGGTACCCCCTGCATGCACTAAACTCCACGCTGCACATAGTCCTCAGCTGTGTGTCGCCAACCGTCACCATATCCACCACAACCCCATGCAATGCACAAAGTTTGGCTTTGACTGCGGCTAGCTCCCCTACATGCAACCAACTCCATGCTGTGAATGGCCTTTGGGTTTAGTGAGTGAATGTGTGAGTGGGTGTATTTTGTTTTCTCATTGAGGTTTGAATCCACAAATCTATCGCAGATTTTCACTGGGGGCCTCACTGAGCACAACAGTAAATCAACAGATCCTCACGTGCCCCAGTAAATGGTTTTGGACAATTCAGTCCTGATTTGGATACTCTACCCTCACTCCTTATATCATTTTTAATATTTATTTTCCCCCAGACCAAGCTGATAAACGAAATGGTGGCCACAACTTTTCTCCTCAGTTGCAGCCAGCAAATCAGGCCCTTGCTTTTTCTCATGAATCTGCAGATCCACAGCAGTGGATTTGTGGTGGATCCACATCCCTAGATATCCATAAATCATGTTTTTTTAGTAACTCCAAAACTACTCAACAGATTTGCCTTAAATAACAAAAATAGATCTTTATGGTCCAGGACCTAGATTTCTGCCAATCATGGGGTAATTCCGTTCAGGGGTTCGGGCTGTGGTCATGTAGAAAATCCATATTGGAAATAGCATGTGGAAAAGGCATTTTGGGACCCCCTCTTTTTCTTGGTCCTGCTTGATGGATTATCATGAAACTTGCCAGACTGCAGCTGAAGTGACCAGGACACTAGTTTAGAAAAGATTGAGAAGATTTGCAAAAAAACACCAAAAGTTATATGCAAAACAAAAATCCTTTTTATATGGTAAAAAGGCCTTAACTGTATACTGTCATGACCACACAAACGTGCCAAATCAAATCAAAGAAATGCTTGAGAAAAGCAATGAGATATCCTCAGTGGAGACAACAAAGCCCAAACTGGAAGAAGGTTTGCAGAGTAATCTTGGGCTTATTTCAAAGGAAGAATCAAGAAGAGAAGATTCAAGATGGCCATCGTGAGTCCTGAAGGTTAGTTACAGTTCTAGTCTTGCAATCGGCTGGTTGCTAGGTTACGAGCTAACCAGCTGGAAGCTTCGCACTTCAACTGAGGTCTGACAGGAATCAGCTGTGTGTAGAGAGAGCGCGCTTCAGAGCAGAAACTCCTGTGAGGTAAAATTACTGTTGAAGACTATTTTACAGAAAATGTGATAAATATTGTCAAGGTTTATTCGAGGAGTTTGATAGTAGACCGTTCCAGTGGAGGTTTGGCAAGGCTACAGAGTTTAATGTATGAATACCCTTATGTTTACAAAGTTCCTGTTTAAGATACCAAAGTCAAAAGAAAAACGAACTTTAACAAGCAAGTATTTACAAATACCAAGGTTATAAACAAAGGCCGAATTTAACGGAGAAATGAATGCTAACAAGTAAGCATTTACAAATGCAATGGTAATAAACCAAAGTAGAGTTTAAAAGAGAAACGAACTTTAATAAACAAGCATTTACAAATACAAGTTATCGACAGATGTTGAAGTAAGAAAGGAGAAACTAACTTTAATAAACAAGCATTTACAAATACAAGTATTGACAGAAGTCAAAATAAGACAGGAGAAACAAACTTTCACAAGCAAGAATTACCAATGCAATAAACGTAATTGAACTCTCTAATGTAAAGTAGAAACCAACTAACATCAGCTGATTTGGAGAAAGCATTATCACCAACTATATATATATATATATATATAGCAACATAAAACCAATCTCTAACAAAGGTTGAGAAGTTCTTCCAGAATCAGTAATAAGCATTTTTAAGAAGAGCTTATCATTCATAGAGAGAAGCAAGACTACAGAGAACTCAGGGTGAGTGAAGAAATAATAGAATTAAAGAGAATTAAGTGTTAAGAGTAGAAAGTGTAAAACTAATGTTGTAGGTCCCTAGTAATTGTGACTGTGACTATTGCAGGTGCTGCATCCAATCTGAGACGTGAAGAGGCAGACTGAGTACTGACGTTCATCATCTCTGTGGCAGTCTCTCTACAGTCCCATTCCCCTGTCCCCCTCCGGGGTACTCAGCACGAAGGATTAAAATTCGTTGTGAGTAGCTCGGGTAGGGACTGAGGAGTTATCTTCTGCTTCTGAGGAAATCGAATTGAAGTATCCTGACAGATACATTCTGTAGGTTTAAAGTTATTAAAGAAAATAGATTTATGTATATCTAGGAATGCAGAGGGTCTGCAGATCAGACAGATCAGATCTCAAACAGAGATCTGATCGGCTGTCATCACTTCAACCAGAAAGTGGCACCAACCGTCTTGTGACTCAAACTTGGCCAAGTCCGAAGACAAAAAACAATAAAAATATATGGAATACCCTGACCCCCCACTCCAGACCTGGTGGTGGGGTCCCACAGGTACCCCGCCTGGGGTCAGAAATTTTTTGTTGTTGCTAATTTTGCCACAGATCTGTGGAGGATCCATGGATGTTCCACAAAATTATAAAAAACAAGCACAGTTTCTGATGCTTGTTTTTTTTATGCCCCTCCCCCGGGTGGGTCAAGTACCTGGGAATACAAATATTTAGGGGGTGGGGGATACTCATGACCCCCTTCCCCTGGCTGATTTTAGACCCAATAAACCTATCCCCAAAGCCTGGCCAATATTATCAGCAGGGGAGGGGGACTTGCTTTATTAAAACTGGGAGAGGCATGCAACCCCGTCCGGGCCAAGTTTGGCCCTGGAGAACCTATCCCTTAGGGCCAAGCTGAACTTAAAAAGGGGGAGGGTACATACAACCCTCTCCTGTTTGGATTTCGGCCATGGGGACCCTATGCCCTGGGGCCTGGCCATAATAGTAAATGGAAGGGGGACTGTGTAGCCCCACTCCTGGAGCCATTAATCGCCCTGTGGACCCCACCCACCAGAGTCATCTCCTGCTATGTCCCGGGTGCCTACCCTGAGGATGTAGCAGTTTCCCTTCCCGCATTGGTGTGGACAGGGAATACTGTGTTTGCTCTCACTGGCTACTCTGGGTGAGCAGGAGAAACATTCAGATCTGTTTCCCCGCTCAAATCACTTCAGGCAGGGAAACAGATCAAAAGTCTGCTCTAAGCTGGTGGTAGCAATTTCAAAGCTTCCACCAAGCGAGAGCAAACATAAAGTCTGCTCCCAGCTTGTGGAAACTTTAAAAATGCTCCCACCAGCTTGGAGCAGACTTTTGATCTGCTTCCCTGCCTGCAGTGACTTGCGCAGGGAAACAGCTGAACATTTCTCCTGCTCACAATGTGCAGCATTTTTAGCTGCTGCCTGTGGTTCGCAGCAATGGAAGCTCAGTAATGGGGTATCGGCCTCCCCCTAATAAATGTGCTAGGTCCAAGGTGATGTGTCATTGGGGATAAAAGCGCCCCAGGAGGGGGCCTATGAGTTGGCTTTGGTTGGTTGGTCACAGGTACCGTCTGAAGGCCAGGCTTTGTTGCCAAGCGGAAGGCCGTGTGAAGCATGGGGTTGGGTGCATGCAAGAGTTGGCAAAGGCCATGCATGGCACTGGTTGGATTAAAGTATGGTAATTAAATATTACTTTATGTTCAAATAAACAGAGGAATTCCCTGAAAAATCCAAAATTACACGGACATTATAGCTAGGAAATAGAATTTTAAAAATCATAGAAATCCCCTAGTCTCTATTCCACTCTCTCAGTGTTCAACCCCACTATTTAAGTTATGTGAAGAACTTAGATTCTGGGCATTTTCCAGTGTTAACTTGCAGAGGAAACAGCATTATTTATATGAAAAATGCAATAATTTGAGATTTGAACTTGTGACTCTGCAGACTTAAGCCAAGTCGTTCTGATACACTTACTAATTACATAAACAAAGTTGTGTAGATTGTGCAATCTGAAGAGTTGGACCAACTGTTTTAATAGGCTGTTAATAATGGTGGTAGATGAGAAAAAGCTTTTAAAGCCCTATTGAATGAAAAAGATGACACTATGATGGATCAGTCCACAACACAAAAGAATCAGGACCCCTTTATTGAGTATGTTGATGAAAGAACTTGAACAGACCTGCAATATGGAAATTAACAATTGGTGGGAGAAGGCCAGATTGAAAAAATATATTGAATGTGGACTTGAGAATCTTTGTGTTGCCTAAGTTGAGTGATATGGACCAGTACCTGCTAAATCAATGACAAATCTGGCACAGTGGAATGTTCCATGAAACTCACTAACACATCAATAGTAAATGCTGAATGGAAATTGAAAACTTTCAGAAAAGATCAAGGGAATCGAGAAATAATTGAAAATCATGAAATATTTGTTATAAATGCACTTAAAGAGATGTAGAAGAAGTTAAGGAAACATGAAGAACAGGTGCAAACATCAAAAAAGCAAAAAAAACGTCAACAGAGACACAGTGGACTATGCCACTGGTAAACAGAAGATTTGATTCTGTATACAGTAGACAAAACGTGGATAAAGTACTTGAAAAGTATATGGTACCCTCTAGTCCAGATAGCTCAGAGGTGAGTTTGGGGGATGAAGGCCCCATAACAACAATGCCCAGTTTGGATTTTTCTGGGGAAATGTACCTTTAACAGATGGAAACAAGGAGGTGTGGCAAGGGAGCACAAGGCAGGATGAATAAAAACATAATGGACACAGACCTGGTCATTAACCTTTCCTCAAAGTAACTAGAAAGAAAGCACATCAACTTGTTAAACAAAGGTTTAACAATCTGTCCTACAATACAAATGGATCTGGTAACAGCAAGTATTGATTTATATATGTTTTCTAGAAAGCTTAAGCTTAAAAGATTTGTTGCACAAAAAAAGGTAAGAAAATTAGCCCAGTGGACCGTCACAGCATTTTCTCCATCACCACTACATATATGAGTCATATAAAAGCACTCTCAGTTCTAGAAGTAGCATCGGAAGGGGTCCTGGATTGATTTAACTTGGTGGATCATTTGAATCATGGATACTGTGAACTAATAGGGATCACAACAGATGCCACAATTACAAGCAAATATAAGCCTAGATTCAAATGTTATCCTCAATTGCCAGTTGGGAATAAAACTGATATATTCCATAAGTAATGATAGAGTGCTTAACAAGATAACTTGTAAGGAACAATGGTAAAACCACACCAATATGACCGAAGATGTTTGGATGACTTTGAAGGATCTAAAAATGATCACACAATAATAATAAAAGCATCAGAAAAGGGATATAGCATTGTCACCTTGGATTGTCTAAAGTATATGCCAAGGAAGCAAAAAGACAAATCAATGACAAAGTGAATTATGAGGAATTGAGCAAAGATCCAATGGAAGAACAGACAATGATTTACAATCAGAAACTTAAAAACTAGCATGAGAAAAAGTACACTAGATGATGAGGAATATGGGTACCTTGAAAGAGACCATCTGATCAGATCTAGAATAAGCTTCTTGCCCAAAGTGCATAAGAATAGCCTAAACCAACCCAGGTGACCAATAATAAGGTCTAAATGCTCACTACTAGAAAACACTTCCAGGTCTGTGAATATTTTTCTGTTCTGTTCTTTTCGAATACAATATCAGGGATTCTATGGACTTCTTCAATAGAATCAGTGGAATACCATGGGAAGGAAATTACCTCATGGCAATGACAGACATTGTATCTTTTATACACAGCTGTACACATGGATTAAGTGTGTGCAGGAATTTTCTGACATCGATGTCCATCAGTTTGTTGGAACACAATGAAATGCAGATAGAAATGTTACATTTCTGCCTGATTCACAACATATTCATTTTTACAACAGTTTTTATTTACTATAGAAAGGAATTGTGATGGACATGTCTTTTGCCCCAATGTACATGAAATAAAAAGATCTTGAGAATTTTACCAAATCAATGAATGATAACCGACAGAAATTGAAGTTTACCTATGACATCAGTATAACTTAACTACATTATCTGGAAATAGGTTGCTGGGGGGGGGCGTGGCTAATCGCCTAAGATGGCGGTCGTCTAATCGCGGAGCTCCCGTCTCGGGCCTGCCAAATCATATAAATCTGTGTGAAATTGGGGCTACTGACAAACAACAGGCCGTTCGCTGCTCGAAAGAGATGTCGGAGCATCTGCGGAGCGCAGTTTGAACTCTCTATTGGGGACGGAAAGGCGCCGCTGGACCCTGCCGAGAATCTGAGCCTGCGATGCGGTGGCTGGGCAGAAGCGAGACAGAGGCCGGATTGGCGTTGCGTTGCCGTGAGTGGGGGGTGAGGCCAGCACTGTACGCGGGAACCTAGGCCAGGACGGTGTGCCCTGTCTGGGCTCACTGCCTGGGGTTCCCCCCCACACCCACTCCTTCCTTGGTGGAAAATCGCAGAAAGCGCGAACGATGGGGCGGCGAGGGGAGAGGCGATCTAGGAGCTGGCTGCGCTCACACTGCGGCCGGGGCTAAGGAGACACTGCAAAGGCACAGCGGCATGCCCCGATGTACGAGATAGGTACCGGAGGATTAGCGATGATTTACCCTGCATGAGGGAGTTGGGACTGCGCCTGCGGATCCCACCTTCCTCCACGGAGGAGGATTCGTTAAGACCAAGGCCTGGCATGTACTGAGCGGTCCAGTGGCAAAGCTGAGATGCCCATAGAGATCTTAAATGAAATTTAAACTTGAAAGAGAAAAATACATTGAACACACAGGCACAACTACAGAACTAGAAAGCCAAAAATGTACACCTCGATGAAGGAAGGCCTCGGATTCTAAATTGGGCAGAATAGAAAGACCCAGTAATTAACTACAGCTGAGTGGGAAGACATCGTAACCCGCACAAATTCCCTGTTGACTTAACTGAGTGTTTTAAATTACCAACTTGATGGAATAAAACCGTTACAAAGACACACAATAATGGGCCACACAAAAGGCCAATACCTAGAAGGCATGGAGATGCCGACCACCGATGATCCAATGCTGACAATGCCATCCGGATGTTAAACTGACAAGCCAGACGTTATCCTTCAGGAAATCAAAGACTTGCAACAAGCAATAGAGAAAAAAACTGGGCTCCATCACAATCGAATTGAGTATCCTAAAAGACGACCAGAAGAAATTGTCAGACAGAACGAAACAAACTGAATCAAACGTCACTGAGATCCCCCCGACTCACAAGGAAAACAAAAACGCCATTGAGCACCTCCAGCAGCAAGTAGAAGCTCTGCAGGAATGAGTCGAAGATGCAGAAGGTCGATCTTGATGCAACAATGTTCGAATAATTGGTCTCCCGGAAGGAAAGGAGGGAAGAGACCCCACGCAATATGTAGAACACTGGCTGAAAAAGATAGCCATGAACCGATTGTCAGCGCACTTTTCAGTAGAAAGACGCACCGTTTACCGGGTAAGAGACCTCCACCAGGAGCACCGGCACGCCCATTGATAGCCCAGATACTAAACTACAGAGATCGTGACATTATACTACAGGCAGCAAGAGAATTATACCCCATTACAGTGGATAATGCCCGATTCTCTCTGTATCCTGACTACACACTATTGGTCCAGAAACGTAGAGCCTCTTTCCAAAGAGATTACGAGCAGAAGGGATAAAATACACACTATTATTCCCGGCCCGTTGCGAGTTACATTCATTCATAAAACGCACTTCTTTAAAACCCCTGACTCGGCGTGTAACTGGCTGGATGCAACCTTCATAATGGCGCCCTTCCCCCGAGACAACCCCACCAGCCTCGTGAAGGGAAATGCGATAGAGCGCAATCGGTATGGAAAAAAGCTGGTTCAACACTATTACAAGTTCTGGAAGGTCAGACTGATGCATTACAATCAGCATACTCTTTACATTGAATAGACTCCTCCCCACACAGAGCTCTCTCGTCCATGGATAGCACTGCAGCATCTGACTCAAAGGGAAGCTTGGCGTTGTTCCCCACTGTCACCCCACAGACAGCACAAGACCTCTAAGGGAAAAACTACTACCTCAGCATAGACTATGCACCCATCTTCTGTGGAGACCAGATCTCCCCTTCTAAGTGGCGGGCCCGGGCGGTTGAGCACCGCAATCCCTGCTATACATAAAGTAACCCATTGGCCACGGGCGTGAACTACTGAACGCACATCTTGTATAACCCCATTGCGTAAGCTCCCTATATGTTTCTCCTTTGGTTTGCAATCATAATGGTTTTGTATTGCACAATAGTTTGGCAAAGCCAGTTTCAGCTTTGCCTAGTATTAAGTCTAATAAGAGGCATTGTTTACTGGTTCATAAGTTTGACATCACCACACACATCATACATAATACATCAAGAGGGGCAGGGGCCAAGTTGGGCTGCAAGAGTAATGACCAGATTAATACCTCAGAATGACTTCAATACGTGAATTCAACATTGTAACCTGGAATGTGCGGAGAATGGGGTCTATCTAAAAGCGACATAGAATACTGGCCCAATTGAATCACCGAAAAATACACATCGCCTACTTGCAGGAAACTCACCTCACTACCCATGAAGCGACAAATCTCTGCAAGAAATGGTGGGGACAACTCCTTCTGACATCATACTCTGCGTTTGCGAGGGGAGCGGCGGTGTGGATACGGGCTGGAGTTCCCTTCGAAGTATTGGAGACTAAGATAGATGATAGCTGACCAGAGGCATGTTAGATGGGAGACCCATAATACTGGGTAGTATATATGCCCCAAATACTGCCCAAGATGTTTTTCTGGAACGCCTGTCAAGGGTGCTACTACAATGGGCACACATCCCATAGATACTAGGCGGAGACTTTAACGCGGTACTAGATATCACATTGGACCGCACCACCCCCTCATTACAAGGCACTAACGCACAAAGACAAGCAGACGCATTGCGCAATTGGCAACAAGGCTGGTCACTAACAGACATTTGGTGAGCTAGAAACGTAGGTATGAGAGAGTACTCCTTTTACTCACACCCACACAAGGTGCACATGAGACTAGACCGCGTTGTATGTACTACATCACTGCAAACACAGATATCACAGGTTACATACCTAGGGAAAACATTATCAGACCATAACCCTTTAGAGCTGACATTGTTGTGGGGCCGACGGTCTACACCGATCCCTACACGGCGTCTACAACCATCAATATTAGAAGATGTTATTTTGAGAGACGAAATTTCCCAAATGATCACAAACTTGTTCACTGACAACACGGGCTCAGCATCCTCCCCACTGATGGAATGGGAGGCATTCAAGGTAGTGATAGGGGGGCCAGTGATGGGAGCAGCATCAGGAGTACAAAAGGTATTAACAAGAGAGCTATAACAGGTAGAGAATCGACTGAACTCACTCGAAAAAGAGATATTGCTACACCCCCCTAAGGCTCAGCAACTACAGGAAGCTAGGGCCGAACATACAGAACTCATTGAAAGGCTATGAAAAATAGACTATGCTAAATACAGGGAACGAGTTTACAACGAAGGGGACAAAGCAGGGACAGTACTGGCATGCCTTATAAAAGAGGAGTCATCCCCCACTCCCATTCTCCATATTATAACACCACAACAAGGTAATATAACTACACAATTGGAGATAAACACAGCATTCTGTGACTACTACACTACGTTATTTTCAGCCCCCCCAATAATAGATCAGGCTAAGATCGACTCCTTTCTGGCTGACATCACACTACCGACACTTAACGAAGAGGCTCAACTACAATTAAGCACGCAAATAACACAAGAAGAGATACGTGAGACTATTAAAAACATGCCGCGTAATAAAACACCGGGGTCGGATGGACTACCATCTGAATTTTATTCCCTCTATTGCACACAGCTTGCCCCACAATTGGAAAAGCTATACTATGCCTTGTTACAAAATGGATCTCTCCCAGATACGACTAAACAGGCAATAGTTACCTCTCTATTAAAACCGGTAAAATCCACAACAGACGTTCCTTCCTATAGACCCCTGTCTTTACTGAATACAGAATATAAAATACTAGCAAAAATATTGGCGCAAAGACTACTCAGTTTTATAGAGAGTCTAATACACACGGATCAATGTGGATTTGTTCCGTCTCGGAACACCTCCCTGAACATCCGCTGACTATATCATGTGATGGACTCTGCCAAGGGATGGTACCCACATGCGGGATGTCTCTCGTTGGACCTTCGCCAAGCGTTCGACTCCTTGAGTTGGGACTATGGGGGTCATTACAACATTGGCGGTAAAAGCCGCTTACTGCCGTGCAGAAGACCACCAACACACGGCCGCGGAATTCCGCCACAGCTATTATGACCCACATCTCGGAATCCGCCAAAATTCAGACAACCACACAAGTCCGCCACACCAAAGGTCAGTGATAAACTGGCGATAACAAAACCTCCACCGTCACGTCAACAGAAATACGCCCACACTATTACGACACACGAATCTACGTGGAGGTCTTTCAACCGCGGTATTCCATTGGCGGTACACACCGCCGCGCTCAAAATACACACACTTCTACAAAACATCCCCACATTGGACGATTCAAAATACACACACCTGAGACACATACACACACCACTCCCACACACTCATTTCAATATAAAACACATACCCACATCACCCACAAACCCCCACGACAACAAATACAGAAAGAAGGCCAGAGAGAGACACCACCAGCAAGTACAACAGCATCCACAGGCACATAACACCATCACCCACACAACTTCCACACACCTCACACAACACACCACTACATATCACCACATGTATCACCCCACACTCCACCCCACACATCACCTACACCACCCCATGGCACGTCAAAGACACCCCAGGTTCTCGGAGGAGGAGCTCAGGGTCATGGTGGAGGAAATCGTACGGGTAGAGCCACAGCTATTCAGAGCACAGGTGCAGCACACCTCAATTGCAAGGAAGATGGAGCTATGGCAAAGAATAGTGGACAGGGTCAACGCAGTGGGAAAACACCAAAGAAATCGGGAGGACATCAGGAAAAGGTGGAACGACCTACGGGGGAAGGTGCGTTCCGTGGTCTCAAGACACCACCTGGCAGTTCAGCGGACTGGAGGCGGACCCCCACCTCCTCCCCCACAACTACCAACATGGGAGGAGCAGGTCTTGGCGATTCTGCATCCTGAGGGCCTCGCAGGAGTAGCTGGAGGAAATGACTCTGGTAAGTCAAAGCTTTACTATTACATACCCCACCCTACCTGCATGCTACCACATACCCCCACCCTCGCCCTCACCCCCATCACTCCAACTTCTCACAAATGTCCCAATATCACAAACCACACATCCCAATACCAAGCCCTGCATGCAACACCAAAGCATGGACACCCATCAAAAAAGCATGCCCACTGCACACAGCCATACACCCCTTAAACCATTATCACAGTAGGTCCCACACAAGAATGGAAGCAATGGGGTACAGGGTGACCCACCCATTGCACACCATGGCACACACAGATGCAATAATCATGCCTTTCCACCCCTGCAGGACCCCTACCCAACGTCACTGGACAGGAGGGTCCAGACATGTCCACTCCACCCACAGAAGAGGCCCACAGTGATGACAGCAGCTCTGTCCAACTGGATCTAGATGACCAGCCCGGTCCATCAGGGATCTCTGGACAGTCAGATCCCCTCACACAGTTACAGGCCACCACAGACCTTCCCCCCTCTGGAAACACCAGCACAGTACCCACCCAGCGGGCCCATACCTCCGTCCCCAGGACACGTGAATCAGCTGTGTGTCCACCACTACAGGGAACCCCAATACACCAACAACAACAGGGACCTGGGGGCAGTGGGCACACGGTCCAGAGGACGGAGGCCCAGGAACACAGGGGAACTGGGAGGGCTGCCGTGCGACAGGGGGCGGACAGGCCAAGGGAACCCACTCTCCACGAGGCCCTCTTCTCCATCATGGGAGCATACCACCACACCCAGGAGACGATGGCAACGGTACTGGCCAAGCTTCAGGAGACCCAGCGCATGCAGGAGGAACAGTATTTGGGCTTCAGGGAGGAACTCAGAACCATCAGCTCCACCCTGGGCACCATCGTAGGGGTGCTGAAGGAAGTACTCAACACCAGGAGGGACACTGTGGCACTACAAGGGGTCCCTGACATTAGCATGGACGATGAAATGCCCACCACCTCTGCTTTTTGAAATAGTAGTGTCAACATACCTATGTCACACAGCTCTAGTCCATGAGTAATTTAAGCAGATGTCACACAGAGGGACCCACATCTGTGAAACAGTAAGGGAAAGTGACAACTCAGTGACCATACACTGGGTGAAAACGACAGACAGGAGAGAGGTAGTAGTGTAAAAGTACATGTAGTAGGCAGCATTGTATTCTTACCTGTGTTTCACTGGAAATATTGCTGGATCACTGAGTCCCTGTTCTGCATGTCTTCTTCCTCTGCTTCATCCTCATCACTGTCCACAGGCTCCACAGCTGCCACAACACCGCCATCTGGACCATCCTCCTGCAGAAAAGGCACCTGTCGTCGCAAAGCCAAGTTGTGAAGCATACAGCAGGCCACGATGATCTGGCACACCTTCTTTGATGAGTAGAATAGGGATCCACCTGTCATGTGGAGGCACCTGAACCTGGCCTTCAGGAGGCCGATGGTCCGCTCGATCACCCTCCTAGTTCGCCCATGGGCCTCATTGTAGCGTTCCTCTGCCCTGGTCCTGGGATTCCTCACTGGGGTCAGTAGCCATGACAGGTTGGGGTAACCAGAGTCACCTGAAAATGGCGAGGGACAACTGTTAGACACACACTAACCTGTAGGGATATACCCAGACAACCATTCCCACTGTCTTGCTTCCAGGTGCTCACCTAATAGCCACACACGGTGCCTCTGGAGTTGACCCATCACATAAGGGATGCTGCTATTCCGCAGGATGTAGGCGTCATGCACTGAGCCAGGGAACATGGCATATACATGGGAGATGTACTGGTCTGCCAAACATACCATCTGTACATTCATAGAATGCTAACTCTTCCGGTTTCTGTACACCTGTTCACTCCTGTGGGGGAGGGGGACCAAAGCCACATGGGTCCCATCAATGGGACCTATTATGTTGGGGATATGTCCCAGGGCATAGAAATCAGCTTTCACTGTGGGCAAATCCTCCACCTGAGGGAAAACGATGTAGCTCTGCATGTGTTTCAGAAGGGCAGACAACACTCTGGACAATACATTGGAAAACATAGGCTGGGACATCCCAGATGCCATGGCCACAGTTGTTTGAAAAGACCCACTTGCTAGGAAATGGAGTACTGACAGCACCTGCACTTGAGGGGGGATTCCTGTGGGATGGCGGATTGCTGACATCAGGTCTGGCTCCAACTGGGTACACAGTTCCTGGATTGTGGCATGGTCAAACCTGTAGGTGATTATCAAATGTCGCTCCTCCATTGTCGACAGGTCCACCGATGGTCGGTACACCGGAGAATGCCGCCATCTCCTCACATGCCTCAGCGCACGGTGCCTATGAAGGACAACAGCAAGCACAGAGTCAAACACCTCAGATGTACGTACCCACAGTTTACACAGAACACCAAACATACACAAAAGGTGGCCTGTATGTGTGTTGAGACTAGGCCTAGGTATGTGTGAAGCAGTTGAAAATGAGGCGATGTGGGCATCTGAAATGGCGGCTGCCTGACCTCTAAAGTGAGACAATGAGATGTGAGGTAACTGCGCTGGCGTTGTACATCGTCGCGGTAGGCGGTCGGAGACCGCGGCGCAATGCTGCATTGGTTAACATTGGACCCTATGGGTCCCAGGAGCCAATGACGATGTACGCCGGCGGTGATGGTATGCACCGCAGCGGACGTGACCGCCATTTTCTATCTGTTCAATCACTTGATACCTGATCTTCGACAGGAGAAGACCTACACTGCAAGTGCTGCTGTGACCTCGGTCTGGAAGAGACAATGGCTCGTGTGTCTGGGGAAAGGGCCCCTGCCTTCACATCGGAGGAGTGGGAGAAGCTCATGGATGGGGTCCTCCCCCAGTACACGCTACTCTACGGTCCTCCAGACAACCTGGTAAGTACACAGGGAGCATGTTGTATGGGCTATGCCTGTGTTGAGAGGGCTCGATGTAAGAAGGAAGGGGGCAGAGTGCTGCGTGCATGAAAGACGGTGAGTGCATGTGCCACATGGCAAGGGTAGGGATGGGGGCCACTCACTTTGATGGTGCAGTTGGTAATGACTTCTCTTCTTCCCCTGTACATTTCATGATGGTCAGCGCCCACCAGAAGAAAGATATTTGGCATGCCATCGCCAAGGACGTCCGGACCATGGGGGTCTACCACAGACAGAGCACCCACTGCCGGAAAAAATGGGAGGACATTCGCCGCTGGAGCAAGGAGACGGCGGAGGCTCAGCTGGGGATGGCTTCCCAACGTGGGAGGGGTGCCCGTCGAACTATGATCCCCTGATGTTCAGGATCCTGGCGGTGGCCTACCCGGAGTTGGATAGGCGCTTGAGGGCATCACAGCAAACACAAGGGGGTGAGTACACTCTCATTCAGCTGACTTTGCGTGCAGTGGAGTTGTCTGGGTGGGGAAGGAGGGCTGGTGGTTTCCCTAGGACAGGGTGAGTTCCGTAGGCTAGGCCCCTCCGTAAGGCATGGCCCTGTGGCACCCCACCTCTATAGAGTGCCAAGTACATCTATTCATGCCCCTGTGTCATCTATGTGTGCAGATGTCGTCCATAGCCTTGCAGGCCATTTCCCAGGAATTGCACTGTGGAGCCCAAGAGCGCAGCGTAGTGCAGGGGGCCTCTGTGTCTGTCTTGTCCGCCAACGGTAGCGGTAATCCATGCACTCAACATGTCTTTCTTCTGTCTCCTCCCCCTTTTTGTGGTCTTCCTGTTCTTGTGTGCATTAGCATCATCACACGGAGGAGCAGTGGCACCGGAGCACGAGGGAGCTGCATCCCACATGGCCCGGGAGGGCGAGACTACGGACTCAGAATTCACCAGTGGGACGGAGGGCGAGGGGAGCTCCACGGCGGGGACAGGAGCTGACACCAGCGACACAGGCTCGTCCTCTGTTGGGAGCTCCCTTGTGGTGGCGGCAACATCTGTGCTCCCCGCATCTACAGGTACAGCCGCCACCCCTCCTACCAGCACCGCCCTCCCAGCAGCCCCTCAGCCTTCGCCCCATGCCCGCTCACCCAGGATAGTGGGCATCACCTTCGCCCCAGGCGCCTTAGGCCCTGCCCCAGTCACCCCTGCTGCCCTCAGTGAGGAGGCCATTGACCTCCTCAGGTCACTCACTGTTGGGCAGTCTACCATTTTGAATGCCATCCAGGGTGTAGAAAGGCAGTTGCAACAAACTAATGCATTCCTGGAGGGCATTCATTCTGGTCAGGCGGCCCTTCACTGAGCTTTTCAAACTCTGGCTTCAGCTCTGATGGCAGCCATTGTCCCCGTCTCTAGCCTCCCCCCTCCAACTTCCTCCACCCAGACCCAATCCCCTGTACCTCTGCCTATCCCAAGCACACCATCAGACCAGCCTGCACACACCTCACCACAAAAGGGAAGCTCAGGCAAACATAAGCACCACACATCCCACAGGCACTCGCGCAAGCAACATACACATGCAGACACACCAACATCCACTGCCTCCACTGTGTCCCCCTCCTCGTTGTGTCCCTCCTCCCTCCCAGTCTTGTCTACACTCACACCTGCATGCACTACCTCTACAGCCACTACGTCCCTCACCAGCACACCCACCAGCGCACCCCGCTCACATGCAGTCACCGCCCCACTACCATTCACACGTCCACTCTGTCCTCTCCCAGTGTGTCTGTGACACCCCCTCCGAAGATACACAAACGCAGGCACAGACCCACCCAACAGCCATCCACCTCACGACAGCCTCCAGCACATGCACCTGCACCCAAAGTCACAAAACGTACACCTCCTACTACCACCACCTCTTCCTCCACTCCCAAACCACCTCCAGCTACCGATCCCAGTGTATCCAAAATAATTTTCCTGTCCAGCCTTGACCTTTTTGCCACACCTCCCCCACCCCGTCCTTCTCATAGGTCACGAACTAGCACCTCAGCCACAACATCTCCGGGACCAGTGGTGCCTGTAGTCACAGGTATGTGGAGTGCACCGGCCACCAGGACAGCCAGTGTGGGACGGAGCCACAGCACAGCCAGTCCCCCCCCTGTGAAGCATCAGAAGTTGGCCAGTGCCCGGAGGGAGAGGGGGAAGACTCCAGCCACCAAAGCTGCTCCCAGGGGTCCTGGTGGGAGTGTGGAGTCAGCTGTTACACCTCCCAAGGTGGGGAAGGGCCACAAGAAACCCAGCAAGTCTGGGAAGAGCTGCACGGCGGAGAAGACCGCCATCATCCCCGCTGCCCAGGAGGCCACCGCCAGCCCCAACCCAGTTGCCCAGGAGGGCCCCGCCAGCCCCAGCCCAGCTGCCCAGGAGGGTGCGCCAGCCCCAGCCCAGCTGCCCAGGAGGGCCCCACCAGCCCCAGCCCAGCTGCCCAGGAGGCCACCGCCAGCCCCAGCCCAGCTGCCCAGCAGGCCACCGCCAGCCTCAGCCCAGCTGCCCAGGAGGGCCCCGCCAGCCCCAGCCCAGCTGCCCAGGAGGGCCCCGCCAGCCCCAGTCCAGCAGCGCAGGAGGCCACCGCCAGCACAAGCCCCGCTGGGCCATGAAGGACCACCAACACAAGCCCCGCTGGGCCATGAAGGACCGCCAGCACAAGCCCCGCTGGGCCATGAAGGACCGCCAGCACATGCCCCGCTGGGCCATGAAGGACCGCCAGCGCAAGCCCCGCTGGGCCATGAAGGACCGCAGGCACAAGCCCCGCTGGGCCGGGCACCGCCAACTCAAGCACTGCTGAACAGGGCACCGCCAACTCAAGCACCGCTGAACAGGGCACCGCCAACTCGAGCACCGCTGAACATGGCATAGCCAAATCAAGCACCGCTGCACAGGGCACCGCCAACTCAAGCACTGCTGGGCCGGGCACCGCCAACTCAAGCACCGCTGAACAGGGCACTGCCAACTCAAGCACCGCTGAACAGGGCACCACCAACTCAAGCACCGATGGGCTGGGCACCGCCAACTCAAGCTCCGCAGAACAGGGCACCGCCAACTCAAGCACCGCTAGCCCATGAGCGGCATGGGCACTGACGCAACTGGGTCCATCACGGGGTGAGTGTTGCACTCTGGGCACCAGTCCCCCTCCAGAACCAGCGGAGACATCCATCCACTACCTCGGTCCTTCACAGGATGAAGCACTCTGGGCACCAGTCCCCCTCCAGAACCAGTGGAGACATCCATCCACTACCTCTGTCCTTCACAGGATGAAGCACTCTGGGCACCAGTCCCCCTCCAGAACCAGTGGAGATATCCATCCACTACCTCTGTCCTTCACAGGATGAAGCACTCTGGGAACCAGTCCCCCTCCAGAACCAGTAGAGACATGCATCCACTACCTCTGTCCTTCACAGGATGAAGCACTCTGGGCAGACATCCATCCACTACCTCTGTCCTTCACAGGATGAAGCACTCTGGGCACCAGTCCCCCTCCAGAACCAGTGGAGAGATCCATCCTCTACCTCTGTCCTTCACAGGATGAAGCAATCTGGGCACCAGTCCCCCTCCAGAACCAGTGGAGACTGTTATCAACTTAAGAGACTGTGGCTTTGCACTCCCCAGGATTGAACAGTGGGCAACCCACCCACTGTAGAGACTTGAGAGACTGTGGCTTTGCACTCCCCAGGATAATGCAGTGGGCAACCCACCCACTGTAGAGACTTGAGAGACTGTGGCTTTGCACTCCCCAGGATTGAACAGTGGGCAACCCACCTACTGTAGAGACTTGAGAGACTGTGGCTTTGCACTCCCCAGGATAATGCAGTGGGCAACCCACCCACTGGAGACACTTGAGAGACTGTGGCTTTGCACTCCCCAGGTTAATACAGTGGGCAACCCACCCACTGGAGAGACTTGAGAAACTGTGGCTTTGCACTCCCCAGGATTGAACAGTGGGCATTGAGCCCCCTCGTGGATCTGGCGTCGTGCACTCATCCGGCTGAGGTGTCCCCCCTTCCCTTCCCCCTGAGGTGCCTGTTTTATTTCTATCTGATGCCCCTGCAGTGTTCTCTCTGTTTTGATCGGGTGTCGAGTGTGGGCATCGCCCATGCATTTTGGGCCCAGTGGTCCACTGACTATAATTTTATTTTGTCTTTGCATTCTTCCGGGGGGATTGGGGAGTGTAACTGTAATGTATCAACATGTATTAGTGTGTGTGTTATAGTGGGTGAGGGTGGGGGTGTTCCGTGTGTGTGTGTCCCTGTTTTTTGCCTCCCCCCGTGTCATAGGTGCAGTACTCACCGTGGTCTTCGCTGCCGGCGTTCGTGCTCCTGGTAGAGGAGCAGGAAGACTATTGCAGGTAGAATTTGGAGTTCCGGTTCCATGGTGTCCTCGATCCTCGTGGGGTGTGTAGAGGTGAGCGTTTTCCCTTCGATATTCCTGTTTCTGCCGTGTTTTTATCTGCGGTGAATCCGCCCCGGAAAAGGTGGCGGATTGGCCTGTCATAATAGTGTGGGCGGTACATTGCCTCCCGCCTGTCTGTTGGCGGTGACAGCCGCGCTGTTTGTTTGTACCGTTGTGGCGGTCTGAGTATTAAAGTGGCTGTCTTTGTTGGCGGTTTCCGCCACGGTCGTAATTGCAATTTTTTTACCGCCGGCCTGTTGGTGGTCTTACCGCCGCTTTAACACCGTCCGCCAGGGTTGTAATGACCACTTATATGTTTAAGGTGTTGGAGAAATTTGGTGTCCCTCGCGATTACACATGCTGGGTCCATCTGCTATTTGCCTCACCAAAGGCAAGGGCACGCACGGGACAGAACATCTCAGAGGCCTACCAGGTACACAGGGGCACCAAGCAAGGATGCCCATTATCCCCCCTACTGTTTGACCTAGCGATAGAGCCATTAGCCCAATGATTGAGGCAAGATAGCAAAGGTTGGGGAATAGATACAACTAGAACAAAGCACACGGTGTCACTATATGCTGACGACATTATATTATACATAAAAGATCTAGGGCAAAACCTGGACTCCATAGCGCAAGAATTTACACCATTATCCGGACTGGCCATAAACTTTGAAAAATCAATAGCATTCTCCTTTTCTGGACCAGATTTGAGAAACACAGTGCCATTTGGTGATAAACAACTACAAATGGCCACAGACACATTTCGGTACCTTGGTATACAAATTTATCGTACCCCAATACATCTCTTAGAAGGTAATTTGCAAAGAGCGATGACTTCACTCAGGTCACAGATCCAGTTTTGGGCAACATTACCAATATCAATTGCAGGTAGTCTGGCTCTGGCCAAGATGGTGATGTTGCCTCGCATTTTATATTACTTTATGAACCTACTGGTGAAAGTGCTAGAGATCTACTTTAAAATACTCCACTCGATGTTGCTTGAACTTGTTTGGGGAAGGGGAAGGCGCCGTATAGGCCTAGCCAAGCTGCAGATGCCGGTGGGTCAGGGAGGCATGGGTGCACCGGACTTCAAGGACTACTGTGTGCTACAATGGCTGGCATATTGGCTGGCCAGACGAAACTTGCAGGAAATAGAGTACACCCAAATAATGCTGGATAAAGGCAGCAAACACTCCTTGTTGTGTCCCGGCTCTCAGACACCGGAGAAAATGCCACTTCTTCTATGAGTGGCCTTGCAATTCTGGAAACTGTCACTCAAATACACAGCTAAAACAACCCCTTACTCCCTGAATATTCCACTGTTGGGATTGCCAGTGACTACAGGTGCACTGACCCAACGCCAAATACAAAAATGGACACAGGAGGGTGTGGACACGGTTAGTTCACTGTTTGAAGACCAACACCTACTTGCACATACTGGCTTCACACATGAGCATAATCTGTCATCGTCGCTCTTCCTTCTCCATGCCAATCTCATACATTATGTAAAAAAAACACTGGGCCCAAGACGGTATATAACCCCCTACGCACAATCTTGTAAGTACTATATACACCGCAGGGCAAGGAAAACACTTAATAAAATGGCTCTACCGAAGGCTAAGGACTCACTTATCACTACCCCTGACAAAACTAAAAACTAAGTTGGAAATGGACGTTGGCAAAGAGCTGTCCGATGAAGATTGGGCAGCAATAATAAAGTATCCTAGTCAAATTCCCCATAACACAAGATTCAGATTTATACAGTATGCCATACTACATAGAGCATACCTCACACCGCACAAGTTACATTTACTATACCCCGAAGCACCATCAAGATGTCCCAGATGTGGAGTTGAAGAGGCAGAACTAATACACATACTTTGGAATTGCCCTATTATTGCCCAGAATTGGAATGGGGTGAGAACTATACTAGAGAATACAACGGGGAGCACTGTATGCCAGACAATTGAAGCTTGTCTACTGGGGCTATTCGCACACTCGAGAAAAGGGAAAGCACTCCCACAACTAATAAACTTAGCACTTATCTTGGCAAAACCCCTACTAACTAAGCGTTGGAAGACCACAATGGCCCCGTCAGTGATGCAGTGGAGTATAGAAGTGATAGACTGGAGAAAGGCAGAAAGTATAGCCCTTAAAAGAGAGGAGAGTAGAGGAATGAGAAGCCATCCTTTGGCTGAAGAATGGGACGAACTATTAGATACATTTGTGGCATCATGCGGAGAGGAGGGGATCCAGGTTAATATATAGAAGTGTCTATGCTCAACTGCCATGGTAATGTAAGTTAGAAGACCGATACCAGGGTACCGCCTCAGGCAGTAACTTGTTATTGAAATAAGTGTGTCTGTTGTGAATGATAATGTAGAACTCCTAAATAAACATATGATGTATAGTCACAAGAGGTACAACTGGATAATGTAATAACTATTGTGCAGCTGTCAATGCCCCCCTATAAAGCTGTGATGTCAAATAAAAAAATAAAAAAAGAAGGTAGAATAAGATGGTTAAATGTTACTTGTGATGCAAGATTAAAACGTATAAAGTTACATATTTGAAAAATGTATTATGCTACCTACAAAGTTTTATATATATGGTGTATAATGTTAAATACCACTGACAACCAAACAATTATATGTATGATATACCTTGATGTTGTACCAAGATGGTGTATGGTAAGAATGGTAATATGTGATAAATCTTGAAAATAATAAAAAGATGTTTAAAAAAATCTGGAAATAGATTGCTATATACAATTTGGGGAAATTTGCATTAGTATTCATTGAAAGCCAACAAGATGCAATAGCATATTACAAACAGCTGACATCCTCAGGCACTCAAGTGGAGTTTACCACATGGAGAATTCCTCAGAGAAAGGAGCAATTGCTTTGAAGACAGTGACATTTAATTTCAAGTCATAGACATGCACAATAGATTCACCCACAGAGGGACTTCTAAATCAGTATTGGATGAAGCATTAGCAAGAGCCAGGAAGAGAAAGAGAGATGATCTGCTGATATAAAAAAGGCAAACTTAAAAAACATGGAGGAGTGTTATGGAATCTTAATGAATGTAATGTCTCATGATATCAGACCAAAGCACTTTTAAAGGAGAATTGGACATTGCTTAGAATGGATGATACTTTAAGAGAAATACTGCTAGATCATTCTAAGATTACGTACAAGAAGACAACCTCTCTGGGTGATCACATGACCAGGTCCTTAATGGAGAACACTAACACAGATGGGTCAAACTGGGTTACAAACAGACAGAAGGGTTTTTGGCGATGTCTGAAATACAAAGCTTGCTCATTTGGGCAGAATAAGACATATTTTAAGTTGCACAAAGGAAAGTCAGTGGAGGTCAAGGAATGGATAAGTTGTGAAATATCATATGTGGTTTATGTACTGAAGTGCAATTGTGGAAAACACCTTGTAGCAAGGATTATTAAGAAACTGAAACTATGTATCCTTCAGCATCGTTGGCCGATTACAAATAATGATTTTACATACTCAATGACCAAACATATTTGGAAAAAGCACAATGGCAGCAAGTGTTAGCTTTAGTACTGTGGCATTCAACATGTGATAAAGGGGCTAAAAGGGGAAGGTTGAGAACTGGTGCTCAGGATTTAAGAGGATTGTTCTAATGGACACAGAAATGCAAGGAACTGAATGCAGACACTGACTTACATTTATATTTATATTTGTTAGCAGTGTTAGAACTGTGAGTAGAATGTGTTAAAACTGTGGGTAGGATCTCAATATAATTTTCTCACTGATCAGTTTATGTGAGAAATAATATGTGGGAAATGTTGATTACCTTTGACAAAATGCAAACTATGTAAGGTGCTTACAAACATTTAAAGTCAGTTCCTGATAATAGAGAATCAGTAGGATTATTTGTAGGGTATATCTGTTGAAAGTCTCTGAAGGCACACATTGGCAGAGACACAGGAACCCCCCCCTTATAGGTTCCCTTCAAATGCAGATCAGGTTTTATGTCCCACAAGCACCAAGACTTGCAAGCTGTACTTCTGAAGAGAAACTCTATAACTTGCCTTTTAGAGCACTAATTGCCAAATAATCAAACTTTCCACCATAGATGCACATGCACTTTCCAACCCGTCTCATGTATCAGTATTGAGTATCACACTATACATACAGTTGCACTTTTTATTGCACTTTTGCACTCCACGTGGCAACTCATTGCAGCCTGTTGCATTAGCTTTCAATGTTGCAAGATTTATATGTACTCTAGAAAGCATCCAAATGGAGGTATTAAGTTCAGTTGCAACACCACACCCTTAGAAGAAATCAGTGCAAATTAAATATGCACCTGACACTTTATTTGGTAAGAGGGAAGAAAGGAAGAATGCATAAAGCGAGTTGACATATACACTTGACACTTTATCCCGCATTGTGTTGAGATGACATTAGAATTTGTTAGATTATACACAACCTAGCACTTTATAAAAAAGAATGGAAGAAAGAAAGGTGACAAAAGTATGATTAAAGGAACTTTTACACCATCTGATTAAGATGACAAATGTTTAATTGCATACTGAGGAAAATGTAATTCAACATTTGATAGTTGAATGCAATATTTGATGCAATGTGATATTTACATGTGATAATGGTTGGAATGGTGCATGACATTGCATATAGCATGTGAATCAGAAAAGCGATGTGTAGAGCATTATTTTGCCACCAATGTGTGTAAGTGTCATCTATAGATGCAGCAGATAGGTATTTATGCAATAATGTGTACTAAAGTCTTGGCACTGGGATATTACATCGATAGATGGCACATTATGTCGCACTGTATGGAGAATGATACAACAACTGAAATATGATGTCCTTTACAGGCATTTATGTTGCAAAACCTATATATATCTATTGTTCTAAAGTCTCTATTAGAGTTCAAATAGCTGGGTGCTGTGTGTGTATGACCAGGAGAGCATTATAGAAAACACTGTTACTGTACCTGTTTAGTGAGTCATATTACACTATTGTGACTAATTATATTGATTCTGTTGATGAAAATACCGTTTGTAAACTGTTTATATTTGTATTGGCTTGAGAGAAATGGCTGAGGTTTTGGGTACTTTACCAATATGAATGTGTTACCACATACTGAACATTTGTTTATACAGTGCTCTATTGATGTGCACTGCAATAAAAAGATATCAGAAAGAGAGGAACCATGTATTGTTAAAACTGTTAATAGTCTAGTTTTTTAAATGTAGTTGGTGGGATTCAAAAGTGTCCCTTGAAAACAACATTCTGTACCAGGGAAACTGTATGGGCAGCTGAAGGCTCCGCCAGAAGCGCATCACCATGTTTTTCATATTTTGCTCTTTCAAAATAAACTAAGTAAATGGTTTGCAGGAAATGACTTGGTGGTGCTGCCTTCTTATTTCTGGAGCCCGACAAAGAATTACGGCTGCCGAGGTGAAAGAAGTTGTGGAGCAGCACTGGGTCATTATATTTTAGGACAAATAAAAAAGACAAGTTTATTTGTCAATTAAAACAAGTGAAATCTCCTTTCCGTATAAATCTTAAACATTTGTAGTTGAAAACAAATAGAAGTAGGAAAATTACCACACACACCCCTGGACTTGAACCCTCAACTGTCAGTGCAAGGGTCTGAGACCTTAACCATTATGCCACATGTGACTCTTTATCACACTCTTTTCAGATACCTATGATAGTCTCTTCCAGAAAAAAAAAAAAGAGAGAGAGAGATAGAGAGAGAGAGACAGAGAGAGAGAGAGAGAGAGAGTGAGTGAGTGACAGGACTGTGGAGGAAGCATTAATGCCCCTGCGGTCCTAGGCAGTTCTCCACATCCTGCGAAAGCAGGCATTGCTCCCACAAGCAGGGAGCTGCTTTAAATATCAGCTCCCTGCTTGTGGGAATAATATTTTCCCTAAGAATCACCAGGGCACCTTTTTGGAAAATTACGTGAAGATTCTATTCTATGGAAACATGGTCCTAACTATAACTACCTAGAGTTGACCTCATGGTTTTGGGGTGATCTGTCAATCAGCGGCAAAGAAAAAGTGAGGGGCTCAAAAAAGTTGTGTTTCCCATGTTAATTAGGATAGGACCTTTAGACACAACTACATTGAGTACTGATGGATGGCATTACACCAAATTAAGCAGAAAGCTAGCTTTGGGTACACAGATTGATCTTTTGGTGTAAATCCCTTTAGTAGTTTACAAGAAATTGAGGATAATCCAAATTTGTATATCTATGGCCATGAATAAATCAAGAGTATTCGCTCATTTTTAGAATGTAAGTGTGAATAGAAATGTTGTAATTGGCTGGCCACAACCTGATTAGAAAGTTGCAGCTGCCATTTTATGTAGTGGGAGAGGGTACCCAGGGCTGACAATAGAAATTATAAGTGTTATAATGGGTCAGGGTGAAAGTACCCTGACCCCAGGGGTATGATATATGGGTGTTTTAGGGTAAAATGATGGGTTTAAAATAATTTTTCTTCATCATGCGTGATATCCTCAAATATCCTCCAATATCCTTCAATAATTTAGGATATTCGAGGATATTTGAGGATATTCAATGATATTCAACGATATTCAATGATATGCATAAACAATAAAAAACATTCACAGACTCATGCATATACCAATTCATTCACTCATACATGTACTCAGAGACTCATGCACTCACTCAGAACCACTCATAGACTCACACACCCACTTTCAGACCCACTCATCCATTCATGCACCCACTCACAGATCCACTGACAGAGACAGGCCCTGTGGCCTACCACCTCTCCAGATGCCCAAGGGCTGTGCACGGCACAGGGTTGGTTGGTTATATAAGAGCTTGGCAAAAGGATATGTGCGGCGGTTGTTGGATTAACATATAGTAATTAAAATTACTTTACGTTTAAACACCATAGAAATGTACTGAAAAAGCAAAGGTTACAGGGGAATTATATTTGGGTTCTGAGTTTACTTGCACAAAACCCTAGAAATTCAGCAGTCATAGTTAGAGTTATTCCACTCGTGCCCTAAGGTAACTATGACTCGGGCATTCACCATGAACAGCTAATTGCTCCACATATTATATCACTGATAACATCTTCTATGATATCTTTGATATTATCACTGCAAAATTAGCAATAAAGTTATTGATAGGAAAACCTTACATGGCAAGGGCGCAAGTTATAGTTACTTGAAATTACTCTAACTATAACTGTGGAAGTGCTGAATTTCTACGTTTTTTACGTTCAAAATGTGAGCCTAACTATAACGTCCCTTTAGTCTTTGTTTTAGTATGTATTCACTGAAAAAGAAAGTTATAAGGACATTATATTTGGGTTCAAATTTTCGACACACAAAATCATAGAAATTTAACAGTTAAATTTATCTCAAGAAATTAAAGATCATGCCGTAAGGTAACTATAACCATCACCCCGACCATGCACAGTTTTCTCATCAATAATTTTATTGCAAATGTTGTAGTGATATTATCAATGATGTCATAGAAGATGTCAGGACTGATGCAATATGTGCGGTGATTAGCAGTACATGGCAAAGGCGCGAGTTATATTTACTTTAGGGAATGAGTTATGGTTTCCAACATCACTTACGTATACAATAGAGGGCTGGCTGCAGGGACGAGGCTCCAGCTAGGCCTTACACCCAACCCTATGATGGATGGCCCACTTCTTTCTGTGCACGGCCCCCAGCCATATACAGTGGGGATTTGGGAGCAGGGCCTAGCACAGACCCCTGAAGACAGCCAACCCCCTACATACATCGAACAATATTCTGTTTTTTATTATTTTTTTAAACTTTTTTTGTAGGTACTATAGTACTCCCATGGTACAGCCACTCAATATTCATCCCCATCATACCGCAGTACTATCCAAGCCTTCAATGGAGAAGCTGGCACTCTCCAGTCCTAGCATGGGGTGGATGCTTGTGTGGTGACTTCTGGAGGATTAGTGCGATACCTCACAAGAACACCATGGTATTGAGGTAAGTGGGCAGAAAAAAATTGCTTTTGGCCTTGGTGTGGTCATTTTGCCTCCCCCCACCCCAAAAAGTGCCTGGTGCTCTGTTTCCCTACTCTGCTTCTTATACAATTTATTTAAAAAATGTTCAGGACACGGGGACCTGTAATGGGCACTGGATCATCTTCTTCCAAGTTGTAGTTGGGCTTTACATTGCGTAGTACTGGGTGTCCCGACCCCGTGAACCGAAAAAGGCAACAGGGGAAAAAGGTCCCTTGGACATCCAGGTGCTCTTATCTTATTTATTTTCAGTACCGTGGGACTCCTCCAGGACCAAACATCCAGATGCACCTAGCATTTAACCCTGCCAGTCCAGCACAAACACCTTTTTAAATGCAAATGTCTTGAAAAGGGCTAAATGGATTTACACAAATCAGTAAAATGTACGCGTCTAAGCTAAGTTCCAACTTTCTTCCCAATTTAGTGTAAGTCCATTCAGCCATCTTTTCTGAACAACTTCCCAAAATTTCCTATGGGAATTGACATGGGAAAATGATACTTTGTGACCCTGCTTCGAAACGTGTAATTATTATTGTCCATCAATCTCATTCGTACTTCACTTTTTACACTTTTATAGTTTAAATGTAAATGGTTTAATTTCTCAGTGATTCAGATGAATTGTTGGAATATTACAATACCATTTATTTATTTTTTGTAAATTTCGTAGGAAATGATTTTGATTTCCTAAAAAACGACATCAAATTAGGTTATATTCATTTAATCTCAGAATTATCGAAGAAACCTTTTAATCACAACCTCTTTGTAACTCTTGTTTTTCTTTACGTGGCTTTTTATTACATTCGAAACGAGCTGTATTTGGCCTTCTCACTGGAGCTATTGATAACTGTAAATGTGTCCACAGATAGTATTATATTATATGGAGCACACCACAGTTACAAGAATGAAGTGATCATTTTCTCTTTTAATTTTTTTAGCATCTTCAAACCAATGTGGAAAAATAAAATTAGCAGCAGAGCTCACATAGTATGGCATGAAGCAAGTAAGTGCTGTTGGGTTTACAATAAACTAGGGCCCTGATTTAGGAAGGGCCAGCACCACTTTAGCACCACCCTAACATAATTTGTTTTTACGCTAAGGTGGCACTGATGTGGCCTTTTCCCCGTGCCATATTTAAAAAGTGGTGCAATGCATGCATTGCACCACTTTGTAATGTTCTGCGCTATATAATGCCTGTGCCAGGCATAATGCAGGAAAAGGGGGCGTTCCCTAGTTAAGGGGGCTGAAGAAATGGTGCAAAGAAAACTTAGGTCATTTTTTTCAGCACTTTCAATGCCTGCACAAAGCAGGTCTTAAAAGGGGGCACACCATTGTTTATTATGGGCCCCTATGTACTGTTCAGAGTTTGGCGCCAAAATTTTGACACTAACCCTGAACAGTACATCAATAGCGCCAGAAATTCTGACACTATTGCCCCCTACCCTGCACCATGGTGCACCGTATTTTTAAATACGGCGCACATATGGTGGCAGTAGCGGGGCACAAGGGGCTACAAGAAAAGTGTAAATATAGCTGGCCGTAAATGTTAAATTTATGGTGTATTTTTTAACTATACATTCAAGCCATTAGTACAATAAGTACTACATAATAATATTTCATCAATATTAATTTCACTCATGTTCAAATGCATATATCTAGGAGGATCGACAAAGATTTGAAAGGGTGAATTTTTGAAAGTATTTTAATAATTATCAATAAACAATCATGCTTTTATTAGATTTCTTTCTAAATTAGATTTTGCTGGCCTCCTTTGCTGAGGAATTGAACGTTTGCCGTGACAGCACACAGCGTTAACCGCAAGACCAACTGGTAGTTAGAGCAATGGTTTCCAATTGCTGCTGTCACGCCTGATGGAAAGCCTGTCTCTCAAATGTCACGGTGTGTTTGGGCTCACTGCATTGATCAAGTCTGTCCGGAAACATGTCACCATTCCCTGTGTTTTAAATTAAATTAAACATGTCTTGCATATCAAGACTCTCCAAAAGTTGAACACATTCTTCATTTTTGCTTATCATTTGATCTCCCAGTGTCTGCTTCGTAGTGTTCAAAGTCGCTTTCCACTTCAGCCAACTTCTCTGAAAGACTTTTTTGATTCCCATTTGCATGAAAATCGCCCCCGGGTTTTAAATCAGCTGGCTTTCACCGGTGACCTAGCTTTAAGAATAAAGGACAAGTAGGCACAATGCATCAGTCTATTTGATATCTTTTTTCTCTACTGTTATTTAATAAGGATTATGTCTGGGAGTCTTTTCTGGTGACAGTTTTATTAAGTAAACGGAATTCTAAAACATCATTTTGTTCCTTTTTCGCTTCTAAATGTTAACGGCTTATTTGATTTGAGTTCATTTGTTATTTCCCTAACATGCATGTTTTCGCGTGAAATCTGCCTAAGAAAATATTGTCAGATTTGTGTAATCTGAAATCTGATTGCAGTTTACTAAGAACTGTTGCTAGGATGTCACTACCCCTATTCCTTTATTGATTTGGTTATTCACGGTAATTTAGAAAATGTTATCGAGACATGGACATTGACACCCATTTTACTAGTGTAAAATGCCATTTATTAGGACAGGCTTGCTCATCATAACATAACATTAAACTAACTGGAGCTTTAAATGAACACTTTTCGGACCATATGTATGAAAAATGGAGATTGCGAATCGCAAATAGCGATTATCAAGAAATCGCTATTTCCGAGTCGCAATTGGCCATGTAACAATATTGCGATTCGGAAACAGCGATTTCTTAAAAATCACTATTTGTGATTTGCGAGGCCCATTTACCGAATTGCAATTTGCATTATCGCAAATTGCGATTTTTTTGAGATTCGGTAAAAAATCGCAAATTGCGAGAAAGTTCAAGAATGCACACCTGGAGGAACCTGATGACATCACCAGCAGGAAATGAGTCATCCCAGGCAGTTTTAGGTGCCACACCCAAACCAGCATCCTGAGAGAGAGCAGCCCAGCCACACAGAGCAGCACTCAGAAGGAGCAAGAACACCTGAGTCAGGATGGATACCCCAGGCCAAGCACAGGAGAAGGCTGAAAGGAAGCGCAAGCTGAAATTCAGAGAGCAGGAGCTTGAGGTACTAACTGAGGAGGTGGTGAGGAGCCATGACCACCTGTTTGGAAAAAGCTCACTCCAGGTGCCTGAGAGTGAAAAGAGGAGACTATGGCTGGACATACAGTCCAAAATCTGCACCATGGGAGTGGCACAGCACTCCATTGAAGAGATAAAAAAAAGGTGGTACGACCTGCGGTCCCGTGCAAAGGAGAGGGTGGCAAGGAGACTTGCGGAGGCCAGGGGTACAGGTGGCGGTCCACCAACAGAGGCACCATCAACACTATTGGAGGACCTAGTGGAGTCCACACTCCTCCCTGAAGCTGTGACTGGGGTCACAGAAATCGACACCTCCGGCACACTGAGTACCAGCAAAGGTAGGTGCAATATTGTATTGTAACCCTTCATGTATATTCACAAAAGCCCCTTAGGAATTAGCATGTAATGTGAAACAGTGTGTGAAGTAGTCCAGTCCACATCTTAGATGCAGCACTACAATGCATTATGGGAGTGACAGTCCACAACCTAGAACTGAAAGTAGCACAACAATGTAATTAAGTATAGTGACACCCAAAGTAACACAACACACACAACACCATGTAGAGCAGTACCTGTACCTTTATTGCCATTGTCTGATAGATAATGTAACACACAGAACTGACATGCTGCATATTGTTGTTGCAGGTGGGCCAGGCCCAGCAGCCACACCATCTGCATGTGTAGGAGAGACAGACACCCATCTGCCCTCAGATTCGAACACCAGTGGGTCCCTCCAAATGTCGACTGGACGACGCAGGCCCAGGGCACTGCCATTGCCAGAGCTCAGCAACGACTCTGATGATCAGCAGGAAGTGCAAAGCACACCATCAGCACCAGACAGACGCAGCCTGATTCCAGAGGGCAGGTGTCAGCCAACCACAGCACCACGCAGGATTGCGACGGAGTCCTGGGCACAGCAGCATGAGGCAGGTGAGGGTCCCTCCTAATTCGGGGGCCTGGAAGCTGCTATGTTGCAGCAGCAGCATCTGTAAAATAAGTGGATCCTTGCATTAGACCGAAACCTGCGCAAACACAACCGCACCATGATGGGCCTGCATCACCATCTTGACTCACTCAATAGCATATTGTACAGCTGCGTGTGGGACAGGTGCAGGCTTCACAGGACACCAGGGACCTTACAAGTGCTGTCCGTGAACTGTGCCAGGAGCTGCGCCATGAGAGGGTGACCCAGCGCAGACAGGAGCGCAGATTCTGTACAATGTTCGGCAGCTACTGCCGGTCCTCTAACAGGATGGCAATTCAACTGGATTGATTGCCCGTCGCGCAGTGGCTGCGCAAGTGGAGGCTGCACATAGCAGCAGGGACGTTGTCAATGGACTTGTCCAGATCACAAATGTGATCGAACACATCATGGGACCACGATCAGCCACTCCAAGTGAGCTAGCACTGGGGGACACTGAGGACAGTTCCAGCCTCAGCAGTGTTGCCGTACCAGCAGCAGACACCAGACAGCGCAGTGCCAGGCACAGCACTGCCACTGAAGGTGACAATAGAGGTGCCAGTGACGTAACTGGGCACCCGAGTGGTGTGCGTGGTACAAAAACATCACTCTTGCTGCCATTAGACTGCTGTTGCCACTATGAAGAAATAGTGCATAACTCTGGTTGTTCATTGTTTTGCGTTTGTCACATCACCTGTTTCATTTCTTACTCACTCATACATTACCTGACGTAAGGTAATACATTTCTTTCACTACAGGTACAGTTGTCAGAGGATTTGTGTCATTTATACTCACATCTGAAATGGTTGTGTGTGATGTCGGCACGCCTTTGCCTTCCCTCTGCTGCACTGGTCCTGTCTGCTGGCTGTAGAGGTGGTATGGCATTGTCATCCTCATCTGATTCAGATTCACATATTTCTACAGGTATGCCCCTGGTTGTAGCTATATTGTGCAGGATTGCACAAGTAGCCTCTATTCTACATGTTGTCTCTGGACTGTACTGTAGTGCCCCTCCACTTTCTTTTGTGGAGGCACCGGAAGCGACTCTTCAGCAGTCCAAATGTGCGCTCCACCACGTTGCGGGTCGCCCTGCGTGCTGCATTGTATTTCCATTCAGCTGGTGTTGTAGGATTGAGGTAGGGCGTCATCATGTAGGTGCGCACTGCGTACGCACTGTCTTCTGAAAGGGACAGAGGGTGTGATGAGTAACTGAGCCATCTGACATGGGTTCGCCATCTATGCACCAGTGTACAGAATGACATTACCTAGTAGATATCCTTCACCAAACTCCCCAGCTAGCAGTCTTGTGTGAATCCCGCTGTGGCAAAAGATGTACAAATCATGTGTGCTCCCTGGGAACCTGGCCACGAGATCAGTAATGATGTAGGAGGCATTGCAAATCACCTGTATGTTCATGGAATGTTGGTATTTACGGTTGCGGTACACATACTCTGTGGCTGATGGTGGACAGATTGCCACATCTGTGCCATCTATGGCACCTAGGACGTGGGGGAACTGTGCTAACTGGTAAAACTCTATTTTGGTCTGCTGTATTTTCTGTAGGGTGTGGGGGAATCTGATGTACTGTTGTAGTTTGCTAAGCATGGCTTTGATGAAAGAATTTAAAAATCTGGAGAGGGTACTCTGTGAGACCCCTCCAGCTGCTGCTATGACCCTTGATAGCTCCCTGAGGTGAGTAGGTGTAGGGAACATAATACCTGCACATGGGTAGGTATGCTGTGAGTCCTTAGTGTTCTGCGCTGCAGTATGGGTTGTAGCTCAGCTATCAGATCAAGTATCATGGCTGAGTTCAACCTATACCTCTCATATATTTCCTCCTCTGTCAGGTCAAAAAGTGCTCCTGTCTCCTCAAACCTGCCAAGATCCTCATCCTACGCGCATGATGTAGAGCGCAGCCATTGTGAAAAAGAGTCTGAGGCATTCTGGGCCTCTTTATATAGGTTGCACCTGGTTACCACCTGGTTTCAGTTCATGGGGCCATATTTATACTTTTTGACGCAAAACTGCGCTATCGCAGTTTTGCACCAAAAAGATTAGCGCCTGCTAACGCCATTCTGAAGCGCCATGCGGGCGCCGTATTTATTGAATGGCGTTAGCCGGCGCTAGCAGACCGGCGCTGCCTGGTGTGCGTGGAAAAAAACCACGTACACCAGGCAGCGCCGGCATTGGGGAAAATGGCGTTAGGGCGTCTTAAAATGGGGCAAGTCAGGTTGAGGCAAAAAAATCGCCTCCACCCGATTTGTGCCATTTTTAACGACGCCCAGATGCCATTTACATGACTCCTGTCTTAGTGAAGACAGGAGTCATGCCCCCTTGCCCAATGGCCATGCCCAGGGGACTTATGTCCCCTGGGCATGGTCATTGGGCATTGTGGCATGTAGGGGGGCACAAATCAGGCCCCCCTATGCCAAAAAACAATATTACATTTTTTTTTTTTATACTTACCTGAACTTACCTGAATGTCCCTGGGATGGGTCCCTCCATCCTTGGGTCTCCTCCTGGGGTGGGCAAGGGTGGCAGGGGGGTCCCTGGGGGCATGGGAGGGCAGCTGTGGGCTCATTTTGAGCCCACAGGTCCCTTAACGCCTGCCCTGACCCAGGCGTTAAAAAGAGGCGCAAATGCGGGGTTTTTTTGCCCCGCCCACTCCCGGGCGTGATTTTTGCCCGGGAGTATAAATACGACGCATTTGCGTCACAGTCATTTTTTTAGACGGGAACGCCTACCTTGCATCTCATTAACGTAAGGAAGGCGTTCACGGAAAAAAATTACGCTCATTTCTCATACTTTGGCGCTAGACGCGTCTAACGCCAAAGTATAAATATGGCGTTAGTTTTGCGCCGAATTTGCGTCGAAAAAAACAACGCAAATTCGGCGCAAATGGAGTATAAATATGCCCCATGGTATTTTGCATGTGCAAAATGCCATTCTGCGAAAAATCACAATTTGCGATTTTTTTATGCATCTCTTTGCGACTTGGATTTTGAGAATCGCAATTTGCGCCTCGCAATTTCCTACTGGAAATACTGAATTGCAAAATGCGACTCGCAATACCAGGTCGCAACGTAAAAAATCGCAAAAATTGCGATTTCTTATTTTTTGTCTGCGAATGCCTTTCATGCATCACAGACCACGTTTTTGCACTCGCAAACGGCTGATTTTTGCGATTCGCACCGTTTGCGAGTGCAAAAATGTTTCATACATCTGGCCCTTCATCTTTACCTTTAGAACTCCCCTGTCTTCCATTCTCACTGCATTCATTCACTGTTTCCTCCGTTCACCCAGCGTCCACTTCCATTCTCCAAAACGTCCCCCTTTTGCTTTCGTTTCCTGTCTGAATCGGGCATCCCCCACTCTGTCATCCTTCACCTTTTTCATTTTCCTCGCTGGAAGTGTGGCCAGGCCGGCATCTGACCCTTCTCCCTGCCCCATCTACTGCCCACACTGAGCAACCTGCCCTAACTCTGGCATACAAATCTCCTTACCCAACAAACAGCACCTCCATTCACTCACCCCACTTCCTCAGTGCACCTCACTTTCGTCTTGTAGGGTGGGTTGGTGGCCAACCTCAGTGTGGCGCAACAGGCTGCGCAGAAGAGGCTGATCACCACCCCAGCCCCTCCCAATAAGCTTTTCCTTAAACCCTCCCCTTTTACCCCCGTCTATCCCCTCTATGGCTGTCTCCTTCCGGCCTGAAAGTTCCTGAAAATACATTAGTTAAAGTCATCCACCCCAACAGTGTGCAACCAGCATCTAATGGACAGAGCAAATACCTTTATTGAGTTTACCATCAATCACATCTCAACAAAAAGGCATTTAAAATGATGTCTTGGTTCATACTTTAGTGTTTACCACAAATAATTAAGGAATGTGTTTATTTTCACGGGACAGTTTGATGTAACATTGAGTTAATTCAATGCAAAGTCTGTCAATTAGAGAATAACTGATGATGTAAAATCCTTTTAGAAATACAAAGACACAGAGACATTAAGGGGCATATTAAAGAGCCACTTGCGCCACCAGTGCCTCACTTTTCGTGACGCTCCGGTGGCGCTATGCCCTGCACCGTATTTACAAGGTGGCATTAAGCTACTTTTTGTGGCTTAACACCGCTTTGTAGGTACGACCCCTTCACACGCTGAACCTTGCGTGAAAGGGACGCTCAATGGGTGTTGCTGTGGGCGTGCCACAGAACACCCATTGCATTTTGATGCTGCCCCTGATTTACGAGTTTTTATAAACCTGAAGCAGCGCTGAAATCTAATGCTACCACGGGGTGATGTTAGCAGGGCACAACAAGGAAAAATGCTTTTATTTCTCCTCATGTTTTGCTCTTTCTATTAGTGGTGCATTCTGCAGCACACATTAAAAGAGCAAATAGCCATTTAAGATTGTTTTTGTGTAGAAAGGTGTCCCTTCCTGCACAAAATAAATCACCCCCTCAACGTAGCCATCCTTTCACCATTGCGCAAGGGTGGCTGCATTGGTGCTCAGCCGCAAATTTAGTGCCGGCACAGGGGACAACACAGGAATGTGCCATATTAAATTAAATATGACACATCCATGCATTGTGAGAATGGCGGAGCGCGGCTCTGCACAGCCCAGTGCCGCATTACGTCATTTTCTGGCAAATATGGGCCTTAGTCCACCCACCACACTAGTGTGTGTTTGCACTGGAGTGGCTACCCCTCGGTACCCTTCCATACTTATGTATGGGCACTGAGGGGTATATGCACTGCAGTGGTACCTAAACAGGGCTGGAAGGAGGACAGTCCCTCTATGTTTAAAAATCACAGCAGATTGAAGTTCAATCTGCAGTGTTTTTATAAAATAGAGGGAGTGCTCAATCTTAGCCCTCTTTAAGAACCTTTACATTGCTGAGTTAATTCGACTGGTGGAATTTTTAATTCAGTGCTACATGAGTAACACAGAATTACACAATTTCTCCAATTCAGGCAGCAGAATTGAAAAATTTACCCACCCCTAAAATATATGTTAAACACATTTATGTTGTAAAAAATGTGTGTACATAAAAAAGATAGCTTATATAGCAAAGGATGGTTGTCACGATCTGTGCCCCCCCCCCTTCAAGACAAGCAGAGGTCGGATCTCTAACTCCCTGATTAAAAGAGTTAATTAAATGGTCAATACAAATTAGAAATCCAGTTCGACAGAAACCCATAAAGAACTGCTGGTGCGCCTGGTCCTTAATGAGGAAACTTACAAGGGGACACTCATAGGCCAATGAACCTTTTGATTCGCATGGAGTATCCTAGTTATGATGTGACCAATGTTTCTTAATAATGGATACATAATATTAAATAATCATTAGACTAGTCATTAATCAACAGTTAATAATCATCACACCACTACCTTTCCGTTATGAACAACCACAACTCAGTATAAGTTTTAGTAATTGTATTCCCTATTGGTTACAATACTAAATCATGAGATTAGTTCAAGCTTTATTCAAATTCTAAATTTCGTATTAATTAATTAGAATGACACTGGACAGAGACTCGTCACACCTACAACACAATGTACAACCAACTCACAATTACACCATCATGTAACTAAGCAATCAACACCCACATCACACACACAGCACACCTTACCTGTCATACCATGCACAATACAGGCACACTCACACAATCAAAGCACACAAAGCCACACACTACAACAAACGTATATCAACACATATCAACACATATCAACACAAACATAACACCATGACAATAACAAGTCAGCAACATACAAATGCCCATCACACAACACATACCGTGTCTGTGGTTGTGGTGTCCGTGAGTGTGGTGACTGTGGTGGGTGTCTGAGGGTCTGCTGGGGTGGTGTTTGTGGGTAGAATAAGTGTGGTGGCTGTAGCACTGAATGTTGGTGTGATATCTGCAAGTGTGTCAGGTTTTGTGTCTGCGATGCTGAAGTGGTGGGGTGTCAAGGCAGTTTGTGACTGTTGATGTGTATGCAGGTGGATGTTGCTTGTGTGTATGCCAGTGGTGTCTCTTGTGGTGCCTATGTTTGTCTGTGCTACCCTTTGGATGTTGAGGTAGATGCATGCCTGTTTGTTTGTGCGCTTTGGCTAGGTCGGAGAATCGGATTGGGAAGAGTAAGGTGGAGAGGGGACGGTAGACAAAGGGTGACTGGCTGCCCTCAGTGTGGAGGCCAGAGCCTGAAAATATCTCTGTAGGCCAACCAATGCACCGTAAATGCCCTTCAGGAACACATTTTTCTGTTGTGCCTGAGTTGCCAGTCCCTGGATTGCTTTCATGATGGTCGATTGACCCACAGAGACAAACCTCAGGAGGTCAGTAGCCTCCTTACTGAGGGTAGGAGGGCTAACAGGGTCCAAGGCAGAGGTGTCTGTGGTGAAGGAGACGTCCACCCTCTTGGATCAGTGGGCACGGCCAACTGGGTGGGGAGCTACAGGGAGGGTGGTGATAGCAAGGGGTGGCAGACAGAGATGGTGGTCCCAGATGACCTGCCACCACCAGGGAGTGGCCACTAGAGGAGGATTCTGAGGATGATATACTGGATCCAGTTTCCCCCGTGGTACTCCCCTCGTCCTCAGGGACACTGGGTCCCTCTGTGTGGAGGCCCTGTGGCCAGAAGCTTCTCCACTCAGTGTGTGTGTGTGTGTGTGTGTGCAGTTTTAAACTGCTAATTCGACCTTGCAAGGGCACTCACTTGCCAGACCCAAACCTTCAATTTTAGTACATGTAAGTCACCCTTAAGGTAGGCCCTATGTAGTGTATTTAAAAGGTAGGGCACCTGCTAGTGTGTTTTACCTATCCTGATAGTGAAATACTGCCACATTCGGTTTTCACTATTGCAAGGCCTATCCCTCTCAGAGGTTAACATGTGGACTGCCTCAAATAGCTTTTTTGTGCAGTTTCACATTGGGAGCAGATAGAGAACTTAGCTTCTTTGTTGACTACAGGGGGCTCAATGCTGTCGGCCGGACTGCCACACACCCCATCCCCCTAGCTGATAAGCTCACTGACCAGTTGGGATCTGCCCAGTTCCTCAGCACATTTGATCTGATGTATGGGCACATGTAGATCGCCTTAACTGAGGGGGCAAAAGAGAGGTCGGTGTTCTCAACAACAGAGTGACATTACCAGTATTTTGTCATGCTCTTTGGGTTGTAGAACTCCCCTGCCACCTTCTAAAGACTGGTCAACGTGGTCCTGGTGTTGTATAGCTATTTTAGCCATATTTTAGACACAGTATTTTAGGAAACTAGGCCAGCTGTTGAGCACTTTAGTCCAGTTACATTTTATTCCGCATTGCTTTATTTTTCTAGCAATAGCAATATTTGCAGTATTGTTTTATTTTCTCTATCTATTTGTTCCTTTGCCTATGGAAGCATCACACTCTTAGTATTGCATTCATTTCACTTTGTGCTTTTCTCAAGGCTGCAGTCAGATAGGGTTGCCAGAAAAAGTGGTACACTGTGTCTCCAACATTCACAGAAATACACACATCCTTTCGTGGGGACATTTTTTGTAGAACATCTATTGTTTTATTATAAAAACACTTCTCTGTCCAATGCACATTAGAGGGAGATTCCAGCCAGATGACCATGACTACATGCGGATTGCTGAACGATAAGCATTGAGAAATTAGAAATATTGCCTCTTACTGTGGCTGAAATACTATCTGCTGAATGGTTGATACATGAGGTTATTAATCTGCCTATTTCAACACTTCAATTTACATCGTGCTTGAAACACATTCTAGTAGGCAGATATGAAAGACTGGAAGATAGTTACTTATACGAGGAGTGTGAGATTCTTTTTTGTACAAATTTTTCAATGGCATGAAAGAGACCTTTCTTAGCGGTAGTGAATGCAAGATTTCTGTGAGCCATTCACTAGTTTGTAAACAGCTGTCATCGCACGGGCATGCAACACCTCCGCAGCGAACTTGGCCTGTTATCTAAACAGAGTTCCAGTCCCCTTGATTAGACCTGCGTTCCAGATGATCTCAAATTGTAGCTTTGTGCTCCTGAACAGTGAGAGCTATTGTGGAATGCGAGCCGGAACAGTTTACGTTGTTTTGGTTGCCCAAATAGTCACTTGTTGCGGAAATGTCCTTTTTCCCCTACTCAAAAAAGGGAGGTAGCAGAAATTTGGCCTCATGTTGCTACTTCAGATGTGAAATTTTACAAGCTGAGCATACTCAAGGATTTATTGTTCCAAAAACATGTGGCGCTTACATCGGCATGTGAGACCTATGCGCTTCAAGTTGCGAGGTCATCAGCAGAGATTTAGGGGCACATGCATGAAGACTAAAATTTGCGAGTTGGTAATTGCGATTCAATGCGAATCGCAGTTTCCGACTCGCCAATCCAAACGTACATACAAATAGAAGACCAATTTAGTGTTTCGGTGCCGAGTCGCATCACAATTTGCATAATCGCAAATTGTGATTACCTAAATTGTGAATGGGGGTGTTGCCGAATCGCAATTTGCAACCCGGGCTCGCAAACAGGATCAAAAGAACAGAGAAACTTCACTTCCTGGTGACGTATAATGAACTTAGAAACAGGAAGTTCCTCCCATGGAAGTGTGAGGAGTCTAGCAGAAACACACAGCAGAGGCACACCCAGCTGAGAGGAGCAACTGCAGCCATGGCTAGCCAAACAAAGGAGGGAAACACATCAGGGAGGAAGAGAAAGCTGACATTTTCAGAAAAAGAGTTGGAAGTCCTCACTGAGGAATGCTGCCTACATCATGAGGTCCTGTTTGAGAAGGTAGAAATGACTGTACCTGACTCACACAAAAATAATTGGATGGACAGACAGAGCAAAACCAATGCCATGGGAGTCAGCCACAGTGTCATTGAGGAAGTGCGCAAAAGATGGGATTACCTCAGGTCAAGAATCAAGGAAAGAGTTGCAGAGCAGATGAAGGATGCTCATGGAACAGGTAGGGGACCATCCACAGTACCACCACCCACAGCAATTGAGAGTATGGTAGAGACTACACTGGAGTCAGAGGCTGTTGTAGGAATCAGGGACCTGGATAGTTCAGCACCAGGAACCTCCAAAATTAAGTCTCACATCTCACTTTTTCAAACTTTTCAGGGCATTATGCACACAACCACAGTTCATAAAAGCATGCATCATTCAAATATTTCCATGCCTATAAGTCCAGCTCAAGTATTGTACATTATTGGGAATGTGGAACCGTAGTCCAAAATTTGATTAATTTTGATTTTGATAAGACATCTGAGAGGCACTGACAGTGAATCCTCTGTGTCCCACAGGTCTCCCTCATGGAACCAATGATGACCCCAATGTGGCAGGAGGTGATGATTCCACCATGTCAGCAGAGGAGGCAGTCAGCATTTCAGTAGAGGATTGCAACATACCAACCATTTTTCCCAATGCACCTGAAACCACAGAGGACACTGATCTCGACAATGAGGGTGTAATCCTGACTCCCAATCCATAGACGGGTGATAGCTAGCCACAGAGATTTGAGTGGTGTGGGCATAGAAGGCGGCGTCTGACAGATGCTGCAGGTAATGAGGATGCCACTACTCAACTATTTCTGGGACTACTCAGCAGTCAATGCCTGCAAAAAACATATGCACTTTATGAACACAATTTACACTGTATGCAACAGACTCTCACACAGGGCCACCATGAATGGCAACATGGTCAACCTCACCACTGTCATCACTGACCTATGCAGAGAAATGGTGGCAGATGGTGCCCATGTAAGGCACCATGAGCGCAGCACAGATGCATGGATGGACCGGCTAAGTCAGTCCATTGGCTGTCTAGCCACAACAACTACATGCCTGTCACGATGCACTGTCACGCTCCAGGTTGAACTGGGACATTTTGCTGGAGATGTGCCCAGGAGACGAGGCCGCGCTACTGCAGCTATGGACCTACTTCATATCTCCCAGGCAGCAAGAGGCACTGGTGACAGACTTGAGGACAGTGAAGACATATCCAGTGTGAGTAGCATTTCCGCCTCAGAAGCCTGCATCCTGCGTAGTATCATTGCCCGCAAGACATCTGTGGACCAACCAGGCACAGGCCATGGTGGTCGTAGCTGTAGGAGGGTGTGATGTGATGACTCTAGGTTTTTCTTAAGGCACATGATGGGAATGTGTCAGGTGATGTTACACCATTTTTGTTTACTGGTTTGTACATGCCACTATTGACATAATGCACTCCTGACATTGAAGGATATTTTTTTCAACAACTTGACTAGGTGTGTTTTACATTTGTGTGTGCAGTGTCTGTTGGCACTTACCTGCCAAAGTAATGGGTTGGTCTGTGATCCCGTCGCCGTCTGTCCAATGCTACCATCCCCAGGCTGTTGTAATGGTGGCTCCTGCTCCTCATCCTCAGATTCGGTGTCATCTATGGTGAGATGTAGCCCACGCCTGGTTGCAATGCTGTGTAGGATGGCACATGTCGCCACAATCTTGCATGCTATCTCTAGGGCATAATGGAGGGCTCCTCCACTTTTGTGCAGGCACCTGTAACGTGAGTTCAACATGCCAAAGGTCTTTTCAATGACGGCTCTGGTGCAATGATGCCCAGTGTTGTAGCTCCTGTCATTCTGATTTGCAGGTGTTAGGTATGGGATGAGTTTTCATGGCCTCAAAGGATATGCAAGGACCTGTGTAACAAAACAGCAAATATGAGGATGGCTTTACATGGTTATGACCTGATGCGTATTTATGACCCTGGTGTGTACTACACAGTAGCAAATAAATATCCATCATCAAACTCCCCTCGTTCTAGGCGTTGGTGTATCCCACTGTGCCTGAAAAGGTACGCATCATGTGTGCTATCTGGGTATTTTGCCACTATATCGGTTATGACGTTGTGGTCATCACATGCCACCCGTATGTTGAGTGAGTACATTTCCTAATGCGGAACACATATTCCAGATGTGCAGGAGGACATATGGGTACATGTGTCCCATCCACACACCTATTACATGGGGAAAGTTGGCAATTCTGTAGAAGTTCAATTTGGTGTTCTGTATTTCCTGTGCATTCCTGGGAATGTAAATGTATCTGGACTTGTGTGCGAGTATAGCATCTAAGAACCTACTAAAGAATCATAACAGGGCACTTTGGGACACCCCACCAGCGACAGCAATCACCTCCTGGTAGCTACCCAAGGCCAAGAGGTTCAGTGAGCACAGCACTTGCACATGTGTGGGGATGGAGTAGGGTTTGGCTTTCTAGCTGAGGATTTGGCAATTCTATAATCTCTAAGATGACTGTGCTGTTCAGTCTATATTTCCCATATATTTCCTCCTCAGTCTGTTGAAATATGGTCTGCCTGGTTCTGTATATCTTCTCCTGTCTCTGCCTCTTTCTCCTCTGCTGGGCAGCCTGGAATCACCTCCTCCATGCAAACACCTATAGTGCAGCCATTGTGGTAAACCTAGATGCCTTCTGGGTCTGATTTTATACTTTGGTTCTGCTTAACACCTGTTTGGAATCAGGGCTAATCTGCAGGTGAAAAATGGCCTATTTGTGACTACCATGTACATATGGTTTGGGAGTCGTAAATTGCGATTTTCCTATTTGTGATTAGCAAAATCCAGTCACAACTATTTGCGATTTGGTGATTGGTTGCATTGCTATTTGGGACTCCGAAATGGCATTTGTACATACCATTTCGCTTTTTGCACTGTCACAAATAGCGCTGCAACCCACTTGTGAGTTGCAAAATGTATGTACATGTGCCCCTTGGTCCCTTTTAAGTACAAACTTTCCAAGACACTTTGGTGAACTTGTGGGATGAATATTCAATGTGTCCAGTAGTTCTGGAATCATGCATTTCTTTAAGGCTGCTGGTTCTGGTTTTGTTAACACGTTTTTCTCTATATTTGGCTTTATACCTTCAGCCATACACTCAATATTTTTGAGTGGTTTTGGGGCATTTCCTATTACTTTGGCTCTAATAGGCATTTTACTGTTGCTACTTTTTCTTCGCAACGGCTGTCCCTTCACAACAAGGAGGACTGAGAGCTCTTTTACCACAACTGTGTTGTGAACGCATGATGCAGTATTTCAGAGCACCACTCCTGAAAGTACTGGAGTGCAAATGATCTCTGTCATTCAGACCAGTTTTGGATTGTGTGCAGCCCGTGTTTTGATGCCTTTGTTGCCTTTTCAAATGTGCACTGAAAGTTTGTCTTTCTACGCGGTGCTTACTTTCATTGGACCCTCATCTGTTGATATTCTCGCTGAAGGATCATTACCAGACATGCGCATTGAGGGCACATTTTCTACAGGAGGCTGTTGTTGAGTTGCCCTTTGTGGATAATGCAGCTCTTAACTCAACATTGCGCACAACACTGAATGTTGCTGCCTTAGCTGGAAATTAGGCTTTGGAACACCAGTTCTCTATGGTTTTCCTTGGAAAGAATTGGATATTTTATCACTTGCTGAAGTGGAACATTTCCTGGTTTCAATTGTCCTGGACATAATTAGCGATTTTAAAAATGACGATGACTCGAATTTGGTTGTATTGGCACCACTGCTGAAGTTTTAAACTGTCCTTTTTACCTGAGTGCTCAAGTGTCTTTTAACCCCTTCTTTGCACAGGACGTAATGGTTACGTCTTGAGGCACAGTGCTTGTGTGCCCAGGACGTAACTATTACATCCTGGGCACAGAGCCCAGAGGGAGCGCTGGCGCTCCCTCTGAAGGGTTCCCCCACCCCCCAAAGCAGGGAAGGAAGGGGAAGACCTTCCCCTTCCACCCCAGACCCCTCCACCCCCGCCTGTGACGTCAGAACGCGATTGCACGCTGATTGTCACAAGGCCTCCTCCTTCACGCTGAGAGCTCAGCTTCCGGCGCGATGATAGGAAGAGAAATGTAAAGCATTTCTGTTCCGATCACGTGGAGGAGGCAAGAGAGGCTTCAAAGGGAAGGAAAGGAATTTCCTTCCCTTTGAAGTCTCTCACAGCGTTTCAAAAGCCGGATTGCAAAGCAAAGCAATCCAGCTTTTGAAACGCCCACTAGACACCAGGGATTTTATTTTTCTAAATGAAACTAGCATGAGGGAGCGACCCCTTGGGCAAGGGTCGCTCCTAGAGGGGGCATTTTTTTAAGGCCTTTTCTCCCCCCTCTGTGGGCAGATCAGCCTATTATTAGGCTGATCTCCCCCCAGGGGGACAGAAACCACTAGACACCAAGGAGTTCTTTTTTTTTTTTGTGAATTTCACACAAGGGGAGCGACCCCTTAGGCAAGGGTCATTCCCGTTGGGGGCAAATTTATTTTAGGCCATTTCTGCCCCCTTGGGGGGAGATCAGCCTATTGTAATTAGGTCGATCTGCCCCCAAGGGGGCAGAAACCACTAGGCACTGGGAATTTTTTGTTGTTGTTGTTGTTTTACAGATGGGGAGCGACCCCTTAGGCAAGGGTCGCTCCCCTGGAGGGGCAAATTGTATTTAGGCCATTTCTGCCCGCTTTGGGGGCAGAAACCACTAGGCACCAGGGATCCTTTTTTTTTGCACCATCACGCAAGGGGAGCGATCCCGAAGGCAAGGGGCACCCCCGGGGGGGTGGGGAGCAAATTTATTTTAGGCCATTTCTGCCCCCCCTGGGGGCAGTTCAGCCTATTGTTATTAGGCTGATTTGCCCATAGGGGGGGCAGAAACCTCTAGGCGCCAGGGCAATTTTTTTGTGTGTTTTTGTTTGTTTGTTTGTTTTTTTAGAGATGGGGAGCGACCCATTAGGCCAGGGCCGCTCCCCTGAGGGGCAAATTGTATTTAGACTATTTCTGCCCCCCTTGGGAGCAGATCAGCGGATTTTAGGTCAATCTGCCCCCAAGGGGGGCAGAAACAACTAGGCACCGTGGATTATTTTTTTGCGCCAATGTCACGCAAGGGGAGCGACCCCGTAGGTAAGGGTCGCTCCCCGGGGGTTTGGGGGGCAAATTTATTTTAGGCCATTTCTCCCCCCTCTGAGGCAGATCGGCCTATTGTTATTAGGCCGTTCTGCCCCTGGGGGGGCAGAAACCTCTAGACGCCAAGGCTTTTTTTTTTGTGTGTTGTTTTTTTGTTTGTTTGTTTTTTTAGAGATGGGGAGCGACCCATTAGGCAAGGGTCGCTCCCCTGGGGTTCAAATTGTATTTAGACCATTTCTGCCGCCCTTGGGGGCAAATCGGCCGATTTTAGGTCAATCTGCCCCCAAGCGGGGCAGAAACAACTAGGCACCGGGGATCTTTTTTTTGTGCCAATGTCACGCAGGGGGAGCGACCCCGTAGGCAAGGGTCGCTCCCCTGGGGGTTGGGGGAGCAAATTTATTTTAGGCCATTTCTGCCCCTCCTGGGGCCGGCTGATCTAGAGGCCAAAATCAACAGGTAGGCACTTTGCAAAAAACAACTCTGTTTATGGTGAAAAAATGTGATGTGTCCACGTTGTGTTTTGGGCCATCTCCTTTAGTGGGAGCTAGGCCTACCCACACAAGTGAGGTACCATTTTGATCGGGAGACTTGGGGAACGCTGGGTGGAAGGAAATTTGTGGCTCCTCTCAGATTTCAGAACTTTCTGTCACTGAAATGAGAGGAAAAGGTCTTTTTTGGGTCAAATTTTGAGGTTTGCAAAGGATTCTGGGTAACAGAACCTGGTCAGAGCCCCACAAGTCACCCCATCTTGGATTCCCCTAATTGTCTAGTTTTCAAAAATGCACTGGTTTGCTAGGTTTCCCCAGGTGCCGACTGAGCTAGAGGCCAAAATCCACAGGTAGGCACTTTGCAAAAAAAAACTCTGTTTACTGTGAAAAAATGTGATGTGTCCACGCTGTGTTTTGATCCATTTCCTTTCATGGGCGTTGGGCCTACCCACACAAGTGAGTTACCATTTTTATCGGGAGACTTGGGGGAACACAGAATAGTGTACATTATTTCCTTCCAAATGTAAGGCAATGTGTAAAAAAGAAGTCTATTTGAGAAATGCCCTATAATTCACATGCTTGTATGGGCACCCCGAAATTCAGAGATGTGCAAATAACCACTGCTTCTCAACACCTTATCTTGTGGCCATTTTGGAAATACAAAGGTTTTCTTGATACCTATTTTTCACTTTTTATATTTCAGCAAATGAATTGCTGTATACCCGGTATAGAATAAAAACCCATTGCAAGGTGCAGCTCATTTATTGGCTCTGGGTACCTAGAGTTCTTGATGAAACTACAAGCCCAATATATCCCGGCAACCAGAAGAGACCAACTGACGTAACGGTATATTGCTTTCAAACATCTGACATTGCAGGAAAAAGTTACAGAGTAAAACGTGGAGAAAAATGGCTGTTTTATTTTTACCTCAATTTCATTTTGTTAAATTTCAGCTGTTATTTTCTGTAGGAAACTCTTGTAGGATCTACACAAATGACCCCTTGCTGAATTCAGAATTTTGTCTACTTTTCAGAAATGTTTAGCTTTCTGGGATCCAGCATTGGTTTCTTACCCATTTTGGTCACTAACTGGAAGGAGGCTGAAAGCACAAAAAATAGTAAAAATGAGGTAAGTCCCAGTAAAATGTCAAAGTTGTTGAAGTAAGCCTCAGCAAGGCCTACTAGTGCAAGGGGTTCACCTTTCTCTGAACAAAGTCCTCAGACCATGTAGGAAGAAGTTAGCACAGGAACTGAAATAAAAGACAAAGGGGGTCATTACGACCCTGGCGGACGGTGTAAAAGGTGCGGTAATACCGCAAACAGGCCGACGGACAAAAAAAGGGAATCATGACCCTGGCGGAAACCGCCAACAAAGACAGCCAATTTAACACACCGACCGCCACAGCGGTACAGACAAGCAGCGCGGCGGTCACCGCTAACAGACAGGCGGGAGACAATGTACCACCCACACTATTACAACCCGCCAATCCGCCACCTTTTCCGGGGCAGATTCACCGTGGATAAAAACACGGCGGAAACAGCTTCTGCTATGGGAAAACGCTCACCTGAACATATCCCACGAGGAACGACGACTCCATGGACCCCAAACTCCAAATACTACCTGCCCTTGTCTTTCTGCTCCTTTACGACCAACAGCGAAGTAGGCGCAGAAGATACCGGTGAGTACTGCACCTACGACACGGGGGAGGGGGGAGGCAAACGTTAGGGGGACACCCACCAAACACCCCCGCCCCCACCCTCGCATATTACAACATACACACCAATGCACTCACAAAAATCACAGTAACAACCCACAATCCCCCCGGAAGAATGAATACACAAAGCAAAAATCGGTCAAACAATGTAATGTGCCAATATACATGTCATACAAAAATATACAGATATATATTTGAAAATCTGTCATAATTATATACAAGACGAGAAGTAGTGCAGATATGTACACAAAAATGTCCGTGCACCAACAGTCCAAAAATGCATGGGCGAGGCCCACAATAGATACCTAACCAAAATCGGAGAGAACACTGCCGGGGCATCAGATAGAAATAAAACAGGCACCTCAGGGGGAAGGGAAGGGCGGGCACCTCAGCCACATGAATGCGAAGCCAGATCCACGACGGGACTCCATGCCCATTGATGTATCCTGGGGAGTGCAAAGCCACAGTCTCTCAAGTCTCTACAGTGGGTGGCTTGCCCACTGTAACATCCTGGGGAGTGCAAAGCCACAGTCTCTTAAGTCTCTACAGTGGGTGGGTTGCCCACTGTACCATCCTGGGGAGTGCAAAGCCACAGTCTCTCAAGTCTCTACAGTGGATGGCTTGCCCACTGTGCCATCCTGCGGAGTGCAAAGCCACAGTCTCTCAAGTAGATGCAGGTCTCCACTTGTTCTGGAGGGGGACTGGTGCCCAGACTGGATGTGTCTCACCGTGAAAGTTCCTGTCCTGTCACTGTCCCAGCTGCACATGAGATAAGGATGCCTGATGTGGCGGTCCATTCATTCGTACACGGTCCATGCCCTGTTCCGCAGTGCATTGACATGGCGGTCTTTGCCCTGTTCAGCGGTCTTCACCATGGCGGTCTTTGCCCTGTTCAGCGGTGCTTTGCCATTGAGGTTCATGACAGTTCAGAGGTGCTTTCACATGGTGGTCTTTGCCCTGTTCAGTGGTCTTCACCATGGCGGTCTTTGCCCTGTTCAGCGGTGCTTTGCCATTGAGGTTCATGACAGTTCAGCGGTGCTTTCACATGGCGGTCTTTGCCCTGTTCAGCGGTCTTCACCATGGCGGTCTTTGCCCTGTTCAGCGGTGCTTTGCCATTGAGGTTCATGACAGTTCAGCGGTGTTTTGCCATGGCGGTCCTGATACTGACATTGCTGTGTGGCATGACGATCTCTACACTGGGCATTGCTGTGTGGCATGACGATCTACACACTGGGCATTGGTGTGTGACATGACGATCTACACACTGGACATTGGTGTGTGGCATGACGATCTACACACTGGACATTGGTGTGTGGCATGACGTTCCATCATTGACCAGCGGGGCTGTGGCATCCTGTCCCCTCCTGGGCTGTGACTCTGGCAGTGGAATCTGGACCAGTGACGATACTTTTGCCCTCCTGGGCTGTGACTCTGGCGGTGGTCTCTGGACCAGTGACGATACTTGGGCCCTCCTGGGCTGTGACTCTGGCGGTGGTCTCTGGACCAGTGACGACGGTGCTGGCGGTTGTGTCTGGACCGCCGGAAATGATGGCACACTTCTCCGCCGTGACACTCACAACAGGCTGGGCATACTTCCTCTGGACCATCCCCACCTTTTTTGGAGTTACAGCTGACTCACCAATCGCCTTCGATCCCATTTCACTTGTTGTCCCACCAGGAGTCTTGACACGGTCCCGTCGTCCACTCTCCAATTTTGGAGCCTTTACATGGGGTGGGCTGCCAGTGCCTTGGCTCCGGGTCCTACTGCCTGCCCTGGTGGACGGTGCACTCCAAAAACCTGGAACACGCACCACTGGTACTGGAGGCTTTTTGGCTGAGGCGCTATGATGGGACTGATGAATTGGAGGGGGAGGGTGGGGGCAAAAAGGTCAATTTGACAAAGGGACAGTTTCTGACGGACACTGGGATGGGTAGCTGGAGGGGGTCTGGGAGTGGAGGAAGAGGAGATGGTTGTAGGAGGTGTCACTTTAGCTGTTTTGGGTGCAGGTGCAGGTACTGGAGGCTGTCATGAGGTGGATGGATGTTGGGTGAGTGATTGCCGGCGTTTGGGTACTTTGGGAGGGGGCGTCACAGACACACTGGGAGAGGACACAGGGGATGTGTATATGGCAGTGGAGGTGGTGAGTGCAGTTTAGCGGCTTGTGGTGCTGGGTGTCCTGGTGCGAGTCCTAGTGCCTGTAGATGTGGTGCATGCAGGTGTGTGTGTAGACGAGACTGGAGGGAGGAGGGAGAAGAAGAGGAGGTGGACACAGTGGAGACAGTGGATGTTGCTGTATCCGTATGTGTGTGATGCTTGTGTGAGTGCCTGTGGTGTGTGTGGTGCCTATGTTTGCTTGTGCTACTTGTGTGTGTTGACTTGTGTGCATGCTGGTCTGTAGGTGTGCTCGGGATGGGCTGGGGTACAGGGGATTGGGTATGGGTGAAGGAAGTTGGAGGGGGAAGGCTAGACACAGGGACAATGGCTGCCCTCAGTGCTGAGGCCAGAGATTGCAGGGTTCGCTGAAGGACAGCCTGACCAGAATGAATGCCCTTCAGGAATGCATTACCGTGTTGCAACTCTCGTTCTACACCCTGGATGGCATTCACAATGGTAGACTGCCCAACAGTGAGTGACCTGAGGAGGTCAATGGCCTCCTCACTGAGGGCAGCAGGGGTGACTGGGGCAGGGGCTGAGGTGCCTGAGGCGAAGGTGATGCCCACCCTCCTGGGTGAGCGGGCACGGGGCGAACGCTGAGGGGCTGCTGGGAGGGCGGTGCTGGTAGGGGAGGTGGCGGCTGTACCTGTAGAAGTGGGGGGCACAGATGGTGCCGCCACCACAAGGGAGCTCCCATCGTCGGACGAGTCCGTGTCGGTGGTTGCTGATCCGGTGGCTGACGTGAAGCTCCCCTCGCCCTCCGTCCCACTGGTGCATTCAGAGTCTGTGGTGTGGCCCTCCATGGCCATGTGGGATGCAGCCCCCTCATGCTCCGGTGCCACTGTACCTCTGCCTGATGATGCTGATGTACAAAAGGAGAGGGAGAGCAGAAAAAAGGGGGGAGACAGAAGTAAGAGAGTTTTAGTGCATGGCATACCGCTACCGTTGGCGGACAAGACAGACGCAGCAGCCCCATGCATTACGCCGTGCTCCTGGCCTCTGCACATGCAATTTCTGGGATATGGCCTACATGGCAATGGTGGACATCTACGCACATGGATGCAACAGGGGCAACTATACCTCAACTTGGCACTCTTCTGAGGTGGGGTAGAGTGCCACATGGCCTACATTACGGAGGGGCCTTGCCTACCGAATTCGCCCTGGCCTAGGGACACCCACAGCCCACCTCCCCAATCCAGACCCCTCCACTGCACGCAAAGTCCGCAGAATGAGGTTGTACTCACCCCCTTGTGTCTGCTGTAATGTCCTCAAGCGCCCATCCAACTCCGGGTAGGCCACCGCCAGGACCCGGAACATCAGGGGGGTCATGGTGCGACGGGCACCCCTCCCATGTTGGGAGGCCATCCCCAGCTGAGCCTCCGCCGTCTTCTTGCTTCAGCGGCGAAGGTCCTCCCATCTCTTCCGGCAGTGGGTGCCCCGTCTCTGGTGGGCCCCCAGGGTCCGGACCTCCTTGGCGATGGCACGGCAAATGTCCCTCTTCTGGTGGGCGCTGACCTACATGACATACACAAGGGAAGAGGAACAGTCATTACCAACTGCACCATCAATGTGAGTGGCCACCTCCCTACTCTGACCATGTGGCCAATTTATTCCCATTCTTTAATGTAGTATGAACTCTGCCCCCTTCCCTCTTCCCCCCAGCCCTGTCCACCCAGGCCTAGCCCATACAACGTGCTCCCTGTGTACTAACCTGTTGGTCTGGAGGACCGTAGAGTAGCATGTTCTGGGGGAGGACCCCATCCACAAGTTTCTCCAACTCCTGTGCAGTGAAGGCAGGGGCCCTTTCCCCAGACGCAGCAGCCATCGTCGCTTCCAGACCGAGGTCACAGCAGCACTAACAGTGTAGGTCCTCTCCTGTCGAAGGTCAGGTATCTAGTGATTGAACAGATAAAAAAAATGGCAGTGACGTCCGCGGCGGTGCCCATCATCACCGCCAGCACACCTGTTCATTGGCTCCTGGGACCCATAGGGTTCTATGTTAACAAATGCAGCATTGCGCTGTGGTCTACGACCGCCTACCGCGACGGTTTGTGACGCCAGCGCTGTTACCCCACAATCCCATTGTCCCACTTTAGAGGGCAGACAGCCGCCATTTCAGGGGCCCACATGGCTCCATTTACTTCTGCGTCACACATAGCTAGGCCTACACTCAACACACATACAGGAAGTGTTTTGTGAGTGGTGTAGTCTTGTGTGTGACTGTGGGTACATCCCTGGAGGACTAATGACTGGTTCTTCGCTGTTGTCCTTCGTAGGCACCGTCAGCTGGGACATGTGAGAAGATGGCGGAATCCTCCGGTGTACCGACCGCTGGTGGACCTATTGACAATGGAAGAGAAACATTTAATCACCACCTACAGGTTTGACCGTGCCACAATCCAGGAACTATGTACCCAGTTGGAGCCAGACCTGATGTCACCAATCCGCCATCCGACTGGAATCCCCCTTACGTGCAGGTGCTGTCAGTGCTCCATTTCCTTGCAAGTGGGTCTTTTCAGTCAACAGTGGCCATGGCATCAGGGATGTCCCAGCCTATGTTTTCAACTTGTTGTCCAGAGTGTTGTCTGCCCTGCTGAAACACGTAAGGAGATACATCATTTTTCCTGAGGTGGAGGATTTGCCTACAGTGAAAGGTGACTTCTATGCCCTTGGACATATCCCGAACGTCATAGGTGCCATTGATGGGACCCATGTAGCTCTGGTCCCCCCCACAGGAGTGAACAGGTGTACAGGAACAGGAAGAGTTATCATTCAATGAATGTCCAGATGGTCTGTTTGGCAGACCAGTACATCTCGCAGGTAAATGCTATGTTCCCTGGCTCTGTGCATGACGCCTATATCCTGTGCAATAGCAGCATCCCTGATATGATGGGTCAACTCCAGAGGCACCGTCTATGGCTATTGGGGGACTCTGGTTACCCCAACCTTTCCTGGCTATTGACCCCAGTGAGGAATCCCAGGACCAGGGCAGAGGAACAGTACAATGATGCCCATGGGCGGATTACGAGGGTTATCGAACGCACCTTCGGCCTTCTTAAGGCCAGGTTCAGGTGCCTCCATATGACAGGTGGGTCCCTATTCTACTCACCGAAGAAGGTGTGCGACATCATCATCGCCTGCTCCATGCTCCATAATTTAGCATTGCGACGCCAGGTGCCTTTTCTGCAGGCGGATGATCCAGATGACGGTGTTGTGGCAGCTGTGGAGCCTGTGGAGCCAGTGGACAGTCATGAGGATGAAGCTGAGGAAGAAGAAAACGACAACAGGGAGTCAGTCATACAGCAATATTTCCAGTGAAACTCAGGTGAGTACATTTTCCGGTGTGACATTACATTGACTTTCACACGTCTACCTCTATCCTGTACCGACATTTCACTCACTATTTGTTAACTGAGTTATCCCCTTCCATTTCAGTTTCACAAATGTGGTAACCTACGTGTCAACTGCTTGCATCCTTGAAGGGCTTGTGATGTGTGACATTGGTATGTTAGCCTTCCAATGGGTAACCCTTTATGACACTGTCTTTGATAATAGAAAAATACAAATCATAGACTGACTCCAGTTTTTTTAGTGTTTCAAGTGTGTTTATTTAAGTGCTAAAAATGAAGGGGGGGTTGTAAAATGGTGAGGGGTGATGGTGGAGGAATGTCCATGGCAGAGTCCAGTCTATTAGTCTCACAGGTACATTGCATATCTGCCCATTGGAAGTGGAGCTGGGGCAGTTCCAATTGGGACAGGGTAACAAAGTGGGACAGTGGGGGGGACAATCAGGGTGGTCTTATTTCCTGGCGGGGGTCTTGCCATCTTGCTCGGTCCTGTTCCTGGATCTCAGGGCCCGCTTGCGTGGTGGTTGTCTGTCTGTAGGGTATGGGGTGCTGGTGTGTTGGTTCTGTGGCGGGGCGTCCTGTCCACTAGCGCCAGCGGAGGTGGTAGGCAGTCCATCGTGGTGGCTAGTGTCAGGGGCCCCTTGGAGTGCCACGGTGTCCCTCAAGGTCTTTTGAATGTCCGTCAGCACCCCTACGATTGTGCCCAGGGCAGAGCTGATGGTCCTGAGCTCCTCCCTGAACCCCAAATACTGCTCCTCCTGCAGACGCAGGGTCTCCTGCAACTTGTCCAGGACCGTGGCCATCATCTCCTGGGAGTGGTGGTATGCTCCCATGATGGAGGAGAGGGCCTCGTGGAGAGTTGGTTCCCTTGGCCTGTCCTCCCTCTGTCGCACAGCAGCCCTGCCAGTTCCCCTGTGTTCCTGTGCCTCCGTCCCCTGGACTGTGTGCCAACTACCACTGCCCACAGGTCCCTGTTGTTGTTGGGGTGGTGGGTTAGACTGGGTGCCCTGTAGTGGTGGACACACCGCTGATTGACCTGTCCTGGGTAGAGAGGTTTGGGCCCGCTGGGTGGGTGCTGTGCTGGTGTTACCAGAGGGTGGAAGGTCAGTGTTGGGCTGTGCCTGTGCGAGGGGAACCGACTCTCCTGAGGCCCACGATGGTCCGGGCTGGTCATCAAGATCCAGTAGGGCAGGGCTGCTGTCGTCACTGTGGGCCTCTTCTGGGGGTGGAGTGGTGTTGTCTGGACCCTCTGGTGTGGTGACATTCCTTCGGGTTCCTGCGGGGGTATAAGTACATGATTATTGCATGTGTGTGTGGCATGGTGTGCAATGGGTGGGTGACCGTGTACCCCAGTGCTGGCATTCCTGTGTGGGACCTTGTGTGATGATGGTTTAGGGGGGTGTATGGGTATGTGCAGTGGGCATGCTTTAGTGATGAGTGTCCATGGTTAGTTGTGTCATGCAGGTCTGGGTGTTGGGATGGGTGGTTTGTGTTATTAGTACATTAGTGAGGAGTTGGAGTGCTAGCGGAGGGGGTGAGGGTGGGGTGTGTGATAGCACGCAGGTAGGGTGGGGGATGTGATAGTTAAGATTTGACTTACCAGTGTCCGTTCCTCCTCCGACTCCTCCGAGGCCCTCAGGATGCAAGATGGTCAAGACTTGCTCCTCCCATGTTGTTAGTTGAGGGGGAGGAGGTGGGGGTCCGCAGCCAGTCTGCTGTACTGTGATGTGGTGCCTGGATACCGTTGAACGCACCTTCCCCCGTAGGTCGTTCCACCTCTTCCTGATGTCCTCCCTATTTTTTGGGTGCTGTCCCACAGCGTTGACCCTGTCCACTATTCTTTGCCATAGCTCCATCTTCCTTGCAATTGATGTGTGCTGTACCTGTGAGCCAAATAGCTGTGGCTCTACCCTGATGATTTCTTCCACCATGACCCTGAGCTCCTTCTCTGAGAAGCGGAGGTGTCTTTGGCGTGACATGGGGTGGTGTGTGTGATGTGTGGGGTAGTGTATGTGGTGATGAGTGTGGTGAGTGTAGTGGTATGTGGTGTTTTGTGCTTGGATGTTGAGTGGGTGATGGTGTTGTGTGCCTCTGTGTGATGGGGTTGTCTAATCTGTGCTCTCTCTCTCGCCTTCTCTCAAAATTTGTGGTTGTAGGGGCTTTTGGGTGATGTGGGTGTGTGTTTTATTTTGTGTTGGGTGTTTGGGAGTGGTGTGTGTATGTGTATCAGGTTTGTGTATTTCGAAATGTCCAATGTGGCGGTGTTTTGTATATGTGTGTGTATTTTGAGCGCGGTGGTGTGTACCGCCAATGGAATACCGCGGTTGAAAGTCCGCCGTGTGGATTCGTGGGTCGTAATGGCATGGGCGTGTTTCTGTTGGCGTGGAGGTGGAGGATATGTTTCCGCATGTTTATCGCTGACCTTTGGTGCGGCGGTATTGTGTGGGTGTCTGAATTTCAGCGGATTCCGTGATGTGTGTCATAATAGCTGTGGCGGTCTACCGCTGCCGTGGCAGTGTATTGGCAGTCTTCTGCATGGCGGTAAGCGCCTTATACCGCCAGGGTCGTAATGACCCCCAAAGTTTATTAACCTCATGAGGTGGTACTACAGTTCAAACAGCACCCTTAGGTAATGTCTGAAGTAGCACACTGAAATGAGAGAGCATGGTCCTTTTATACCCACGCAAGGGCTAAAAGGAGGTGGTACAATTATAGAAGCAAGACTTGTATACATGTAAGGTCATGTGGAAAATGCACAGTCGACAGGTAGGAGGAGCTAACAGTTTTCAAGGACTAACAGCTGCAGACCTTACTGCGCATGTGCGAAAGTGGGAGATGCTAAATATAACTTGTCACTAGGCAGATTTCAAGAGTAGTTAACAGAAAAGTAGGACAGTGCATATGGTGAGCACATGGCAGCATGTGGCAGAGAAAATGGCTGCCATGAATACAAAATGGAATTTGCGAAATGTTCACAATAGTTACAAATACAAGATGTCTTCTGCTAATGCTTAATCTAATCGCTGCTAAACTACAACAAAGTTGTATTGAAAAATTGGGTTTTCCAATTCAAGTCTGCCTGTTCCTGAAAGCTGGGAAGATGGTGATCTTGCCACCACAAACCTTTTGTTGGTGCCATTTTCAGGGAAAAAACCACGAGCTGCCTTCTGCAGCCCTTTTTTCCCATTTTTTGTGAAAAAAACCAACTTTTCACTGTATTTTGTCTAATTTCTTGGTCTCCTTCAGGGGAACCCACAAAGTCTGGGTACCTCTAGAATCCCTAGGATGTTGGAAAAAAAGGACGCAAATTTGGCATGGGTAGCTTATGTGAACAAAATGTTATGAGGGCCTAAGCGCGAACTGCCCCAAATAGCCAAAAAAAGGCTCAGCACAAGAGGGGGAAAAGGCCTGGCAGCAAAGGGGTTAATTTGTCAATATTGACTTTTATGTTTATACGTTTTAATATGGAGATTTCATTAGGCTTTTATTCATTTTAGGATTTGAACCACGTTTAACCCAGCATGGGGAGGGTATGATATAGATATTTTAGCCATATTTTAGACACTTTCTTTTAGCAAATTAGGCCTGCTGCTGAGCACTTTAGCCCAGTTACATTAAATTCAGCATTGCTTTATTTTTCTAGCAATAGTCACATTTGCGGTGTTGTTTTATATTCTCTATCTATTTGTTCCTTTGCCTAGGGAAGCAGCACGTTCTTAGTACTGTATTAATTTCACTTTGTGCTTTTCTCAAGGCTGCAGTCAGATAGGGTTTGCTGGCAAAAGTGGTACGCTGTGTCTCCAACATTCACATAAATATACAAATCCTTACGTGGGGACATTTTTCATAGAACATCCATTGTTTTATTATAAAAACACTTCTCTGTCCCATACATATTGAAGGGAGATTCCATCCAGATGACCATGACTGCATGTTGATTGCTGAATGTCTTCGCTACAACTGCTTGTTTAGACTGCCAAACCCCTAACCCATATGGTAACGGTGTCCGGTGTCTTCTTAGACAAAAGGCTTCCGTGCTCAGGTATGGGGGATGATGTCTTCCCAGGGGGGAAACCTGAAGTGTGGATTAGGCTTATCATGCTGTGCTCTAACATAGCATAGATAGAAAACAACTACATCACTCCTTGTGACAGTATGGAGGGCCTGTTTTTGTGTTTCACTCCTAGTCACAATGTTGCTTCTATTGTGTTCTATCATCCTACTAATATTGCAAGACATGACATTTTATCTAAGATGCAGTTAATAGGATAAATCCTTATTGAACTATATCCTGCATCTAATAATAATAATAATAACTTTTATTCGGTATGAAAAAATTCATCCATTACAATAAATAATCTTCAATACATTTGATAAAATTAGCAATAGAACCATAAATAATAAGAACACCCATCAGGAGTAAAAACATATATAACCACATACGTAAAAACAATAAAATAGAAGGATTCATTCTAAAAACTCTACATTGTTACGCCAAGTAATAGCTCCCTTCAGGAATGAACCCAGCCCCTTCCACACCAATACATCTGAGGCCATCTGCAGCCACATAAAAGCCGGACGATATTGCACAAAACCCTTGGGCTTTAGGAGAGGTAATAGAAAACGAGTTCTGAATGGTGCATAAAAAACACAAAACAAAGTAAAATGGGGCAAGGTCTGTTGGGACACCCCATCACAGGGGCAGGGTCTAATACATTTGTCCCCATACTGACCTAACAGGAAACACAAATTACTTCTAATGATCCCCAAACGGAAATGGGTTATGAGAGACCTTTCCCTCACATCCTTAATCTCTAAGAGATAGCGCTCAGGTCCTATCCACATCTTTAGCATAATGAAATCCCTGATTGATTTTTTCCCTAAGACCTCCCCCTCCCTCCTGTTCTTCTGGATTTTTAAAAAATTCTCCTTAACCCATTTCTTATCACACCTGGTCAGGCCTTCAGGATAATCAACCAAGTCAGGCCGCCCCAAATCATGAGCCATCTTCCTTATGTGCATCAGCCAGGGAATATTCTTTACATTGTCACAAGCCAGACAATCCTTTAAGATATCCCTATTCAGAGTGGCATGCTCATTAGTCCAAATTGAAATCCATAGCAGAAGGGGAGCCAACTGAATGGTGTCCTGGACAAACTCAAGCTCCAGCTCCAAATGAAGGCTGAAACCAGGGATATTTTGTCAAACTCCCAATAGCCTTCTACAAAACCGATTTTCTTTCACCGTAAGGGCTCGGGAGTCCCTATACCCCCAAAGTGCAGCACCATACAGCAGGACGGGGAGGCATTTCCGCCTATAAATTTCAAGCAAGGGCTTGATGGGTTTACTACCTACCCTTACAGCAAAATCAAAAGTTGTGCCAACTAGTGCATGAAAAAGCGCACCCCTTCTGGCAATACAAGGTTTCCATGATCCTTTCTCATCAAAAATAATCCCTAGATATGGAAACTCATGGACCCTACTAATAATTTTATCCTCCACCCTTAGCTCCCCCACTCTACTCAGAGGTCTTCCACACACCATAAAATGAGATTTCTTAAAATTGACCTCTAAACCCAAAGCTGACGTAAAGGAGGCATAAGCTCTAACTGATTCCCGGAGACCATTCATAGTACCGTCCATAAGGATTGCGTCATCCGCGTACGTAAGTACAGGGATATCAGTACCATTCACCTTTGGAACATCCCTACAATGTTTCCTCAGAAAATCAGACAATCCATTTGTATATAGAAGGAACAAAGTAGGAGCCAGAACACACCCCTGGCGCACACCCCTTGAAAGCTTAAAGGCCTCTGAGCATTCCCCATTCGACCCCACCCTAACATTAGCAATCGTCCCAGAATGTAAATATCGGAGCAACTCTACAATATTAGAATCCAGCCCTAGCTGATTTAATCTTTCCCATAATATAGACCGGTTCACCTTATCAAAGGCACAGCTAAGATCCATAAAAGCAAGATAGAGCGTACCTTTCCTAGCCTGCGTGTATTTACCGATCAGCATCAATAGATTAAGACATTGATCTTGCGTGCCAAGGCCTTCCCTGAAACCATACTGATCCCGGCTTAAGATATCATTCTCTATCACCCAGGACTCCAGGCGCCTTAAAATAATCTGTCCCAAAATATTCACCGAAGAGTCCAGTAGAGAAATAGGGCGGTAGGACTTAGGATCATTTCGGTCGCCCTTTTTAAACACTGGGACAATACATGCCAGTCTCCAAGAGGCAGGGATACCCACAGTAACTGCTGCATTAAGGACATTCAAGAGAACAGGTGCCCATAACTGGGGGTTCGCTTTATACAGGTCCATAGGGATCGAATCCGGGCCTGGGGCTTTATTGCATGCACTACTCTGTATCGCATCCATAACCTCCTGGAGCCATCTCATACTCATTTTCCTGATTATTTCTTAGGGGAGAACCCTCAAAGATACTACAAAAGTGAGTTACCCATGCTTCCGGGGCGATGTTACAGCCAAGCCCCTCAGATGTGTCTGTTCCAAAGGAACCTCTATTTACCACTCTCCAAAACAGGCCAGGATCTTTCAGAGCTATGGCACGTTCTAACTCTTCCCAGGCTTTATCTTTATGTTTAATCTTGCTATCCCTCAGGGCCCTCTTGTATTTCATTCTAGCTTCTTTTATGAGGACCCAATCTCTAGGATGTTTCTTAGTGGCCATCTTCAGGTTTGCCCTTGCATCATAGCAGATCTTGTCATACCAACCACAATAACGTTTACTAGGATGGCTGCTTACTGAAAAAAGGCAGTCGCTCACTGCTGCATTTACTATTGTTATTGCATTCATAACAGTTTTAGGATTAGGAGCCTCCATCAAGAGTGTGTCCATAAATAGATCTAATTTTTTCCCCACCACCCTTTCAACAATTTTTAGGGAATCCACTTGCTTCCACCCAAGCCGCTTACCCTGGACCTTTATCTCCACTACTACCGGCCTACCTCGCCCCAAATTACGTAGGGCCCCAGGGAGTTTAAAGGATACTATAAGGGGATTGTGATCACTGAAAATCGCCCCCATCACCTCCCCCCCAGTCACCAGGTCTTTCATAGGTGGAGACATAAAGATATAGTCAATAGTGGATTCAGATCCTCTTCCCACATAGGTTGGGAGTTGATGAGTGCCTGCGGCTTCTATATCACACACATTCAGAAGACCCAGCTTCCTGAGTTCCTTGATTAGAACCCTGCCTCTGGCGTCCTGCAGACCGTCCACTAAATAATCCTTACAGTCAGGAATAAAGGGATTAACCACAGTACTGAGCCTCCCCAGTTTAGCATTAAAGTCTCCAGAGACAATAGCACAGAATTCTAACCCCATCTCCTCCATTCTGTATTTCAAAACCTGAAGAACGGAAAACAGGGCACCAATTTGGCATCCCATATCCCATACAGCATTATAAAAGTTAACCAGTAAAATATTAAAATTATTAGAGAAAATTACCCATACCAGCAATATACCTTGGTGATTGCAGTTAATTTGAAATGCACCCACTATCTTAGAGAGGCGAATTAGGGTAACCAAGCCACCTTTTGAGCGGCCACCAAGAGACTTCACAGCTGGAATTGCAAATCTGTTGTACCCATCCCACACAGACAACCCCTCTGACCAGGTTTCCTGAAGCATGATCACATCAAAATTCGTCACACACCTAATCCACGCCTTATCGGATAACTTAGCATCATAGCCCGCAATATTCCATGAGATAAGTTTACACTGTGAGGGCACCTCTTCCCATATAGCCAGGGTCTTGGCGCATTGTCAATCCACCCCTTCCAAGGATAGATTACTGTTAGTGACAGTTCTTCTTCTGGTTGCCTGGTGACTATTCTGACACAGGGGGGGAAACCTACCAAAGCCCGGAAAAACCCCGGCACTCAATCGCATGTGGTCATAAAAATAACCCAAAGGGACCATGCCAATTGTACCAGGTCTAAATACAGCAGGGTGGTAGGTAGAAAGGAGCCTTTGACTCAAGGCTGGGTATCTGACATTTATAATAATACAATCATCATCCCCCACCTTATTTTTGGGCCCAACCCATCCAATTCTTCTGACAAACAGAATATCGTTGAAATCCTTACATGAGAAATCACAATTCTTGCTCAACCAATATCCAGCCTTGTTTATGAGTTGAGCCGTAGACTCAGTAACCCCAGGGGCAAGAGCAGGAACATTCGTTAATACCACCACATAAGGGGCACAAGCTGGAGGGAGATCGAAACAGGTCAATTCAGGCCTGGCTGTCTGGAGATTCAGATTATTATTCCCAACCAGCTGTTGGTCAGCCCCCCCGTTATCACAAATTCAGGATCAGGCTGCCTACTACAGCTAGGCCTATTGACAGTAATATCCGCCCTTAATAAAGAAGTCGGTGCAGCCGGTGCAATCTCAGCATGAGCGCCCTGCCCCCCAGAATTTCCAGAATTAACCAATAGCTGAGATGGTTTGCCCAGAGGCCCCAATGGCCCTGCAGCGTCCTCCGGCAGGAGCAACTCCTCACAAGGATGGGATCGTCTGGGCGGGGCCACACATCCACCAATACAATGCCTCCCCTGACTACCTTGCACAGATATCAGAGAAACTGCCTTTTCTATGGCCGATAGTTTTGCCACAACGGGGGATAAAATCTCCAGGATCATTTCACAAAATTTTGACAAACAAATAGTAACATCACAACCCAGCTGCTGGCAAGGTGCAGGGTCACTACTCGTACCCTTAGGGAATTCCAAGGTGGATGTTTTCGATTTGGGAATCGATTTCTTTAAGGCCTTTTTTTTCCTTGGGGGTGGGCTGCATTTATCCAGGGGGCAGGCCGGGGGAGAAGATAATAAAAGTCTTTTGCTTCTTCTGGAAGGGCCTTGGCCACCAGAACCCTCTATAGACTCTATTTGCTCAATTTGAGCAGGTTCAGCAGCAAGCATAGCGGTACCTTGGTCTCCCGCAGGATAAGTCACCTCCACATCCACAACCTCTAGAGGACCACTATCTATTGGGGCCAGACGCCAGTCCTCCAGTTCCATTGATAACCTCCTTTCTGCCAGATCAATCTCCTTTGTTACGACCCCGACAGCTCTTGCAAGGAAGGAGTCCAATGTGGTGGTACCACTTCCCTGTCTACTGCTACCACCACCCCCTCCCATGGGGCCAGTTAACGGACCTCTTTTCCTGCCCATATTAGCAGAATGTTACAATAATGAAATAACAAACAGAACAGACTAAAAAAAATTAAAATATTAAGTTATTAAAAAACCCACTAAGACTCACTAAGAAGGCTCCAAAATGATCCCCAATATATAGTGAATATACAATAGTCAACCTTTCACTGGAGAGGAAAGAGGGGTGGCCCAGCCCAGCCTCTATCGGGCAATGACGGGCACAAGACGGGCCCGCCCTTGGCCCGGGCACGTCCCGCGGTTGCGGGAGCGCGAAACAAATTTAAAGGGCTCCTGCCCGAGTCTGTGGTGCTGCTGGCCGCCTCCTCCTCCTGACGCGCTTCCCGCGGATGCGGGAGCGCGAAACAAATTTAAAGGGCTCCTGCCCGAGTCTGTGGTGCTGCTGGCCGCCTCCTCCTCCTGACAAATTTAAAGGGCTCCTGCCCGAGTCTGTGGTGCTGCTGGCCGCCTCCTCCTCCTGACGCGCTTCCCGCGGATGCAGGAGCGCGAAACAAATTTAAAGGGCTCCTGCCCAAGTCTGTGGTGCTGCTGGCCGCCTCCTCCTCCTGACGCGCTTCCCGCGGACGCGGGAGCGTGAAACAAATTTAAAGGGCTCCTGCCCGAGTCTGTGGTGCTGCTGGCCGCCTCCTCCTCCTGACAAATTTAAAGGGCTCCTGCCCGAGTCTGTGGTGCTGCTGGCCGCCTCCTCCTCCTGACGCGCTTCTCGCGGATACGGGAGCGCGAAACAAATTTAAAGGGCTCCTGCCCAAGTCTGTGGTGCTGCTGGCCGCCTCCTCCTCCTGACGCGCTTCCCGCAGATGCGGGAGCGCGAAACAAATTTAAAGGGCTCCTGCCCGAGTCTGTGGTGCTGCTGGCCACCTCCTCCTCCTGACGCGCTTCCCGCGGTTGCGGAGCGCGAAACAAATTTAAAGGGCTCCTGCCCGAGTCTGTGGTGCTGCTGGCCGCCTCCTCCTCCTGACGCGCTTCCCGCGGATGCGGCAGCGCGAAACAAATTTAAAGGGCTCCTGCCCGAGTCTGTGGTGCTGCTGGCCTCCTCCTCCTCCTGACACGCTTCCCGCGGATGCGGGAGCGCGAAACAAATTTAAAGGGCTCCTGTCCGAGTCTGTGGTGCTGCTGGCCGCCTCCTCCTCCTGACGCGCTTCCCGCGGATGCGGGAGCGCGAAACAAATTTAAAGGGCTCCTGCCCGAGTCTGTGGTGCTGTTGGCCGCCTCCTCCTCCTGACGCGCTTCCCGCGGTTGCGGGAGCGCGAAACAAATTTAAAGGGCTCCTGCCCGAGTCTGTGGTGCTGCTGGCCGCCTCCTCCTCCTGACGCGCTTCCCGCGGATGCGGGAGCGCGAAAAAATTTAAAGGGCTCCTGCCCGAGTCTGTGGTGCTGCTGGCCGCCTCCTCCTGCTGACGCGCTTCCTGCATCTGTTTGACTTTGCCTGTGTAAGACTAATGTAACCGAGAGAAAGGGGTGAGATCTGGTCGACCACGATTCCCCTGAGGAGTCTTTCTTGTCATACGCTTGGTTGCCACAATCATCCCTGCTCTTGGGCAGAGGTGAGGCACTGCTAGTTTGCCAGAAAACACATATTAGGGCGACAGGCATCACATAGTATAGAATTGTACTCAGTACCCACAAGTCAGGTAATTATGAGAACCTATGCGACCCTGTCGGGTTGAAGAACTTCAATGATGCCTTCCTAGACAACATCGCTGTCTTCAGCTCCACATGGGAGGACCACTTGCACCGCCTCTCAGAAGTGTTGAAGGCCCTGCAAGGTTCAGGCCTCAATATTGAGGCCAGTAAGTAGGGCAGGGGTCTGTGGTGTACTTGGGAGACCAGGTAGGGAGTGGCCAGGTGGCACCCATGCAGGCAAAGACCATTGTAGCTTGGGCACCCCCGAAGACTCGGACTGAGGTTAGTTCCTTCTTAGGACTCAATGGATATTACAGGAGATTTGTCAAGGAGTATGGCACCATTGTTGCTCTCTTCACAGAGCTGACTTCCAAGAAGCAGCCCCATCAGGTGATATGGAAGAGGTGTGCCAGACTGCTTTTGACACTCTGCAGAAGGCCATGTGCACAGCCCCAGTGCTCAAGGCTCCTGACATTTCCAAAGAGTTTGTGGTGCAGACAGATGCTTCAGAGCATGATATCAGAGCTGAGCTTTCACAGCTGAATGAAGGGGCATAGACCAACCTGTAGTCTTTATCAGTAGGTTTCTTCCCTGGGAACAGATGTGGAGTTCAATAGAAAGGAACGTTTTTGCTGTGGTCTGGGCACTGAAAAAGCTAGGACTCTACTTGTTTGGGACTCACTTCCGGGTTCAGACAGACCACAGGCCCCTAGGAGTGAAAGCTGATTAAAACACAAGAGCCCAGACCGACGCCACTGCTTGGGACCACAACATCACCTGCAACTGAAGCTGTAGTCTCCTCCGGAGTGCGACGACCTCGCCAACATTGCAGGCATGACGCCATTGCAGTCTTGCTGACATCCCGTGACTTTGTGAGTCTTGAGTGTGTGTCACTGACGTTCATGACACCTGACTCCGCCACAGTACCCACAGCCCTGTGGCATGACTGCAGTTCTGTGAAGTTGCCCCACCAAGTCTTGACCCGCTGGACATCAACCCTGCCAGAGTGTAAGGAAATGACGCTTCACACCGACGCTACATCACCTTCCCTGCTCTGCTGTCAAGACGCACCGGATCCAGCGACGACTCTCCTCCCCGACTCCGTGCACTGACTAGTTTCTTTGTTACAAAAGGTATTGTACCTGGAGGTCCCTGTGACTCCGTGACCGGTGCCATCGGTGTCGGATTGTTGGGACCGACTACGTCTTGACACCGCAATAAATCTAAACTGAGCATTTGTGTTTCTAAGCGCTATATTCAAGTTTAATCTTTAAAAATTCATAACTTTGCTTATTTATGTTGGATTTTGTTGTATTGGTCTTGGTTGATTAAGATAAATGCTGGCTATTTTTCTAAACTGGTGCTGAGTCCTTTTGTGGTTTTTCACTGTGTTACTGTGTGTTTGTACAAATACTTTACTCGTTGACTCTGAGATAAGCAGGATTGCTTGTGCCAAGCTAACAAGTTGGTGAAGAAGGGTAATCTGAGCTGTGTAGCTCCCTTTTCCTGATTAAAGTGAGGGTCCCTACTTGGACAGAGGGCAAAGTGACTCCCAACCAGAGAGCCCATTTATAACATGTACCAATGGTGATGTATAAAAGGATTGTAAATACATTGTGGACAAAGGCATCTAAGTCATTTTCCTCATGAAAACAAAGTATATCAGTCATATAAATGCCTAATAAGCTCAGAGCATTTACCCCCACACAACAACGGCTAGTATATATTTTGTTTACAGTCAATAGACCACTGTCATGTGCATGAAGGTGGCGATCAGAATTAACTAATAATGCAATTATTCCATCAATAGCCCAGTGACTGGGTGGCAACATTACTATCCGCATATCAGACATGACTACCCTTCCATCTGCCTGTGAAACATATCTGAGAGAAAAAACACATCTGATGCTACCATGACAGATACACCCACCATGATGCAAGCCAAATGTCTGAATACACATACCATACCAATCACCTATGTATGTGAACTACCATACCTGCACCACATTGGTGTCAGTGGAAGCAATAGGTTTCCATACAGCCAGAACTCAGTACAAATAACCTATTTAGCAACAGAAAGTATGTATAGAACTCTTTACAATGTGGAATCATGACAGAACCTTTCAATTTACACATGATGTTGGCAAAAAACTGATAAGATTGTAACTGTGAATAAGATAAATTTGCATGTTTATCATGCCTACAACAGTATGGCTAAATAAAATGCTGGGTATCCATTTACCACCTACGGAACCTGAACATGGTACTAACATTCATTGCTCTCACACCAATGTATGTGATCCAATAGGAATCTAGCAATACCTCCATGGTTACCAACATATAGGTTGTTCACTCAGATGAGACATTACATAGGTCTATGTAATCCCTCTCTGGCCAAGAGGGTTCTCATTGTAACAGATCTTAATAAGTTAATCAGGTATGTTGTGTGAAATGTCAGATAAACATCACAGCCCCTCATGATGCTGTCACTTATCAGAAACAGGATGGAAGGAATGACTTCATGGATCAAAGGACATTGCGATGGACAATGAGCAAGCACCTGGACAACTTACCATCATGATATTGGGAGTATTGACCTACAGGTGGTCGTGAATAACCATCAGGTTATGAAAAGCTTTATAGTGGTACACATATGACACTGCCACATGTGGATCATCATATACTTTTGTACAGAGGGGACAACATAGGTATGTCCCTATACATATTAAAATGTGCACACCTGTGTACCATTGCTGCGAACTGTACATCAATGTGTTGACTGTAGACCTTTGCCCCTTGCACATTGTCAGAGCTAACAATCTGTCACATCAAGCACTACCCTGGTAGGGGGTGACTTTGTTTTAGGTCTATACTTACCTCCTTGTGGCTGTTGTGCTGCCCTTAAACGCTCATCCAACTCTGGATATCCCCAGCTGGGCCTCTGCAGTCTTTGCGCCCAGAATCTCAGGTCCTCCCACCTCCTCCTACAGTGGGTGCTCTGCCAGCTGTGGAACCCCATAGTCCACACCTTCTTGGTGATGGTACGCCAAATCCCATTCTTCTGATGGCCTTTAACCTGCATGGATGACACAAACAAAAAGAGAATGTCGTGTCCACATGCACCATGCCAAAACAATCAGGGTGAAAAACAAGTTAGTGTAATTAGTCATACAGTGACTGTCTTCAAAATCCCCCTCAATGATAGATGAACATATGAAGTCTGGCCCTGTGTGATGTTGGAACAGGCATTCAACATGCATATCCAGCAACAGGTGTCAGCTTGTTACATATGACCAGACCACAAACATATCTGTAAACATGGTATTCCTGGCATCAGTCTCTAGGTGAGTCAGGGAACATACATCACACACTCTCTACTATGTCTCAGGAGTCAAAACAAATATGCACATGCCCATCTACCCACACATATTACCTTAACCCTTATTTCTTCCACATTTCCTGGACATCATCACAAAATTGACCCATCATCCATTGCTTGTCATAACAAAGGATAGATGAGGATATATACATATGTGTACATGGTGCACTTACCTGTTGCTCTGGTGCACCATAGAGCTGTCCATACGGGGGTCGGACCTTCTTTGCCAGCTTATCCTCCAGGGCAAAGGCAGGGGCCCTATCACCAATAGGATGTAGCTGTCAACACCAGGACAGTGCGCGCTCTACGGGCAACATAATGCAAAATGCCAAACCTTATGCAATGTAATAATTCATGCATTGTGTTTTGAAATTGTATATTAACTTTTTGCATTGCAGGTATTTATCTTGAAATGTCATTAATGCTGCTTGTAATGTATTGATCATTTTCAAGCCTTTCCTGCAGCCTGGTTGGGTGTGGCATGTGGGCAGGGCTTGGGTCTATTTAAGGAACCCAGCTCAGCTCCACATGCTCACTATTCCCGGTGCAGGGCAGCAGCATTTTCCAGGGTTCCTGTTCCAAAGGCCTACTTGGACATTTCCTGGCCCTGTCCTCATTCTCTTGCTGATCTTCAAGCAGGGCGGTAAGGCGGAGTTCGGGGTAGCCCCTCGACTCCGTTTCTAGAAACGTTTGAGTTTTTGGCTTTGTGATTTTCAGTTATTGCAATTTAATTCTTGGCACTTAACCCTTGCAGTTCGGACCGGCAGAGTGCGCAATAATTTCAAGGCATTTGAATCTTGATGGTTGAATCAGCAACAGTGTGCGTGATTCATTCTTGGCAATTAACCCTTGCAGTTCGGATCGGCAGAGTGCGCGATCATTTCAAGGCATTTGAATCTTGATGGTTGAATCGGCAACAGTGTGCACAATTCATTTTTGGCAATTAACCCTTGCAGTTCGGATCAGCAAAGTGCGCGATCATTTCAAGGCATTTGAATCTTGATTTGTTGAATCTGCAACAGTGTGCCTGATTCATACTTGGCAATTGACCCTTGCAGTTCGGATCGACAGAGTGTGCGATCATTTCAAGGCATTTAAATCTTTATGGTTGAATTGGCAACAGTGTGCACGATTCATTCTTGGCAATTAACCCGTGCAGTTCAGATCGGCAGAGCGTGCAATCATTCCAGGTACTTGAGTCTTGATGCAAAGCCTGGCAATAAGGTGTGCAATAACTTCTGGGCAAATTGAATCTTTCTAGACAAAACAAGTTTAGTCAGTTTGTCAATTCTACAGTGTCATTCACGAATCCTATAGCAGTTAATTCTTTGGGAACAAATGTACTCATTGACCCGTTTTGTGATGTAATTGCTATTCTAAGGATTAACTTGTGAGAGTTCAATGTTCAGATTATGGGGGTCATTACGACCCTGGCGGCCGGCGGTAAATTGGCGGTAACACCGCCAACAGGCTGGCGGTGTTCCGCCGGCTATTATGACCGTGGCGGAAAAGCCACGGCCATACCGCCGGCCCCTCCACTTTCCCGCCAGGATTCCGCCTGGCGGTCATAATCCCCAGGGAAGCGGTGCATGCACCGCTGCCCTGGGGATTATGAGTCCCCGACCGCCAGCCTGTCTGTGGCGGTACACACCGCCATTGAAAGGCTGGCGGTAAGGGGATGCGGGGTGCCCCTGGGGGCCCCTGCACTGCCCATGCACTTGGCATGGGCAGTGCAGGGGCCCCCAGGCATAGCCCCGTTGCGCATTTCACTGCCCGAATTTCGGGCAGTGAAATCCGCGACGGGTGCTACTGCACCCGCTGCACATCAGCATTGCCGTCGGCTCTATTATGAGCCGGCAGCAATGTTGATGTGACATTTCCGCTGGGCCAGCAGATGGTAACACTGTTACCGTCCGCTGGCCCAGCGGAAATGTCATAATAGGGAGCCAGGAATACCGCCGGCAATGGCGGTATTCTGTCTCCCGCGGCCCCGCGGTCTTTTTCAAAGACCGCCAAGGTCGTAATGACCCCCTATATGATTATAAAAAGGTCACGTTATTGAAAAGTTCTTGATCTCTCATGTTATTAGGGCATAAAGAATTAAAACAAAGTTCATGAAGATTAATGTGAATGACCTTGCTATTGTGTTCTTAACTCTTGCTTCCACAGGTCTCCTTCCCCGCTGTTCACAACCTAAACCCCATCCCCCACTTGGACATTCTTTAACTCTGTTCTATGATAGCTAGTAGAGTTTGGAGCTGCCAAGAGGTGGACATATTGGAAACAGGCGCAAACCCTGAGGATCCGGTCTTGCTGACAGTAGCATGGTTGCTCCCAGGGTACAGTACACAGCAGCTCAGGTCATGGAAGTCTTGCTGGCAGCAGTTTCAGGAGTCAAGTAAAAGATATGGTATGACATGGTGGTTATTTCCACCACGTAAGACATCATCGGTGGACATCACCATTGGCACGAGAGCAGCAAAGGCAGCAGTGCGTTAAAATGGAAATGTCCACCGCTGTTTTATCCACCTACCACCATGATGACTTCCACCGGCGGAGTTAAGTAGTTAAGTAATTTCCTAATGTCCAGTACAGTAGGTCAGGCAGCTGCCATTTTAAGGCTCATAGCTGATGGGTAAAGTTAGATTAAAGTTGCGTCACAAGCTGTGAAACATATCTATGACACTGTGCTCACTGCTGGCTTTGAGTAAACAGGTAGGAATATGCAGGATTAATGTACAGGTTGTAAACTTGATGAGTTATGACTAAAGTAGCTTTAGTGGCCTAGTCAGCACACCAATCTGAAATATGGTATTTGTACCTTATAAATGTGAAACATGGCAAGAATGTCATTATCGCAGAGACTTTTAGTAACATACTTCTCCATTTCTAAATCATGATTGAGGGAAATGGAATGTGTTTGCAGTAAGCAGTTATTATTTGCCTGGTTATGCACTGTGTACAATGTTTCTAGAATTTCATATGGCATGTCCAAGCATTATGTGTGATACATGTATTTTAACACTTTCAATGGACAGAATGAGTGAAACACATACATCTTGGTTTTATCACACATAGGCCCTCATATGACATTGGCAGTAAATCCTGCTTACCGCCACGCTGACGGCCGCCAACTTACCACCGCTGTGGTGGCGATCCGTTCACCATATTATGACACACTCACACACACCAATCCGACAAAATACAGCCACATACACAAATCTGCCAGCCCAAAGATCAATGATAAAGTGGCGGTACCAAAACCCAATACCGTTACACCAACAATAAAACGCCCACCACATTATGACCCACGAATCACCATGGCGGACATTCAACAGCAGTAAACAATTGGCGGTACATACCGCCACGTTCAGAATGGACACCCACATACAAAACAACACTACATTGGCCAATAGGAAAACACACACCTGACACCCATACACACACCACACCCACACCACTATAAAACACACTCCCCCATTACAAACAACCCTTTACAAACAACAGTTGCCGCCAGGAGACTGAGAAGAAGAGCACAGACAACTAAACACACACACCACTTACACCCAGACACCCCTCACGCACTCCACATCACACACCCCACAACATTACCTAACACACTCTCACCAACACACATCATACAACACCCATAGCACAAAAAAGTCACCCCTGTTTCACTAAGGAGGAGTTAAGGGTCATGGTGAAGGAAATTGTCAGGGTAGAGCCACAACTCTTTGGAGCACAGGTACTGCAGATTTCCATTGCAAGGAAGATGGAGCTATGGCGGAGAATCGTGGACAGGGTGAATGCTGCATCCAAGAACAAGAGACGACATCAGGAAGAGGTGAAATGACCTACGGGGTAAGGTACATTCCCTGTTTCAACTGCCCCCCCCTCCAACTCCAACTTCCACTTCCCAATCCCATTCTCCTCAACCCAACCCATCCCAAGCACACAAACAGATGTGCATGCACACAAGGCAACACCCAAGAGTGTCACTATAAAAAACACAAGCACCACACTTCATCCCACAGGCACCCACACAAACAACATCCCATTGCAGACACAACAACATCCACAGCCTCCACTGTCTCCCCCTCCTCCTCCATCCCCTCCCAGTTACATCCATACATACACCTGTATGCACTACATCAACATCCACTACCAGCATCATCACACCAAACAGAACCCACACCTCACTGGCAGACACCTCCACAACATTCAGGCATGCACCCTCTCCCACTGTATCTGTCCCCCCCTTCCTAAAGGACACAAACACAAGCACTCAGACACCCAACAGCCATCAACCTCACATCAGCATACTGCCCATGCACCTGCATCCAAAACCAGCAGACATACACCTCTGACAACCACTCCCTCATCCTCCACTCCCATTAGTGTTCTCTCCTCCCGCCCCAACGTCCCTATAAGGCTTTTCCTTGCCCAACTTGACCTATTCCCTACCCCTTCCCCCCATCCTGCACGTATGGGTGGGATACCAAAGACACAGCCCAGCACCTCAGCCAAACAGTCCTCAGGGACAGTGGTATCAACACCTACTCCTGGTGGTAAGGATACCAGACCTACGGCTCTGAAGGGGAAGGAGCCAGCACCACCAGGGATGAAAGGGAAGAATCCTGCACCAGCAGTGAGGAAAGAGAAGGGGCCTGCACAAGCTGTAAGGAAGGAGAAGTAGCCTGCACCAGCTGTGAGGAAGGGAAAGGATCCTGCACCACCAGGCAGAGACGGGAAGAGCCCATCCATCCCTGCAAGGAAGAGAAAGGGATCCCCAAAGCATGAGCAGGAGAAGAAGAGGCACTCTACACCCATGAAAGCTGTCAGGCTAACACCGCCACCACCACCAGCTATCATGGGGCCCCTAACAGCAGATGTGGATATACAGCCATTAGTGAGTGCACGGCTGCCCATGATCCTCCCCCAAACAACACTAGCATGCAGCCATCAGTGAGTGCAGAGGCTGCCAGGAGCCTCCCCCAACCACCATCACCATGCAGCCATCACTGCCGGCGGACGCCATGTAGTCCTCCCTCCAGGGGCTATTGTGCGGTCTGTCCCCCCAAGAACCAGTGGGGAAGACACCCACTCCTGAGACTGTGGCCTTGCACTCCCCAGGAAGGAGAAATGGGCTTGTTGCCTCCTCCAGAACCAGTGGGCAAGTCACCCACTCCAGAGACTGTGGCCTTGTACTCCCCAAGACAATGCACAGGGCATGTTGCCCCCTCCAGAACCAGTGGGTACTCTCCCACTCCAGAGACTGTGGCCTTGCACTCCCCAGGACAGAGAAATGGGCATGTTTCCCCCTCCAGAACCAGTGGGCAAGTCACCCAGTTGTGAGACTGTGGCCTTGCACTCCCCAGGACAATGCACAGGGCATGTTCCCCCTCCAGAACCAGTGGGGAAGACACCCACTCCAAAGACTGCAGCCTTGCACTCCCCAGCACAATGCACAGGGCATGTTGCCCCCTCCAGAACCAGTGGGCTTGTTCCCGCATCCTGCTGAGGTGCCTCCCCCTCCCCCTGAGGTGCTTGCCTATTTGCAAACTGATGCCCCTGCAGTGTTCTACCGGATGCGCTCAGGACTCGAGTTGGGCATTATACTGTGCCCTGTGGCCATTTGGTCCCTTTGAACTTTGGACTGGGCAGTGTCCCATTTTGTGCATATGTACATATCTGTTTCATTACCAAATCACATTAATAAGTTTGTTGTTGATCTGATTACAATCACTTTAGTCAATTCCTGTTGTCGTTACATTATTTTGCTGTTTTCTGGGGACAAATTGTTTTTTTGGTGCTGCTTGGTGTGTGTATGGTGTGTGTTTGTGTTTGGTGTGTGTGGTGCGTGTGTGTGTCACTCTCGTTTTCCTGCCTCCCTCACTTGTGTGCTAGGCGTCTGTACTCACCTTTATCGTCTGCTTCGGCGTTGGTATTCCAGGTGGAGCATAACGTAGAAGATCATCAGGAAGACTTTCAGTTCGGGTTCCATGGCGGCATGGTTCTTCCCTGTGTCTCCAATGGTGAGTCCTTTCACTTTTGAGCTCTGTTTCCAGCAGGCTTTTGTTGGCATTGATACCGCCCCGGAAAAGGTGTTGGTTTTGTGTGTCTTAATATGGTGGGCGGTACTTTGACTTCCACCTGACTGTTGTTGGCCACAGCCATGGTGGCAGTTGGTGTGGTACATTGGCTGTCTATTGGGGGTATCACTGCCATGGTCATAATTTTGCAGTGATTACCGCCAGCCTGTTGGTGATATTACCGCCACTTCATCATCCATCGCCAGGGTCATAAAGAGGGCCATAGTTACCATGGCATGAGAAGAGTGAGATAACCTCCAGTGTACCATTCATTAGCAGGCTTGCAGACCATGGATAATCAACATATCATCCAAATTTACTGCCTGGATAGGCATACAATCATTGATCTCTGTCGTCTGTTGGAGCCAGATCTGATGCCTGCCACTTGCAATCCCTATAGCATACCACCCATTGTACAAGTCATGTCAGGGCTGCACTTTCTGGCCACGGGCTCCTTTCAAAATATTGTGGCCTTAACTGCAGGGATGTCTTAGCCTATATTAAGTCTGGTTTGAAGGCTGTATTGTCTGCATTGTTGAAACACCTGGACAGCTACATCAGATTTCCACAATGTGCAGATTTGGCCCATATGAAGGCTGATTTTAATGCTTTGGCACATATCCCATATGTGGTGGGTGCCATTGATGGCATCCATGTAGCCTTGGTTTCCCCAAATGACAATGAACAGGTGTATAGTAAAAGGAAATACATCTACTCCATTAATGTCCAAGTAGTCTGCTTTCACACGTTTGTGTAAGGTACCCGGGGTCAGTTCATAACGCCTTTATCATGTGCAACAGCAATATCCCACTGCTGATGACACAACAGTTCACAGAGAGGGCCTGGCTGGTTTGTAAGTCATATATGTCATGTGTGTCATGTGTGTCTGGAACTTGTATCTGCTACCAAATGTGTGGATGCCCAAGATTTATGTTTGTATCTTTGTAACTATTTCTTACAGGTGAGTCTAGCTACCCAAACCAAACTTGGTTGTTGACACCTGTGAGGTACCCAACCACGCCAGGGGAAGTCCGCTTCAACGAGGCCCACGGTAGGACAAGGCGTGTCATGGAGCAGACATTTGGGTTCCTGAATGCAAGATTCTGTAGCAGTGATAAGTCTGTTGGAGATCTAAGTATGTCAAATTATTGTTGCCTGCTGACTGCTCCACAACCTCGCCCTGAGAAGTCAAATCCCATTTATACCAGATGCATTCTCACCAGCAGTTCCTGTGGATGAGAATGAAGAATTTTCAAGTGAGGATGACTATGATGAAGATGAAGCTGGAGACATCGAGGCAGATCTCATCAATCAGTACTTCATCTGACTTTAGGTATGTGATGTCCTGTAATTTCACTAACTCAGTGGGGTATTCGCTAGGAATGCTTGATAAGGGTCTTAGTATAACCATCAAACAGGTCATAAGTAGCTTCAAAGCTCATTACTCAGATGTGCATGCAGAACACTACATGGAGTAGTGCACAACTTTTTAAGTTTGTCACAATGCACAATCTGAATTACCATTGTATATAGTACATAACTGTATGATGTTTTACAAACATTTCTTACCTATACCTTACGTATTTTGCAGATTAATTCACAAGGTCTTCCTCATTTGGCAATAACTGACATTGTCACAGGCAGGTGGGATTTGCAGAATAACATGTGAAGTGAACATGGATTGAACCAGGTACTATCAGGCATGAGATTTGTGGTTTGTGAGTTTTAGGCCCAGACTATCAGGACAGTGGGATTGTAATGTCGTATCCCATACTATAGACCTGTTTGCCATAGTAGGTGGGCTCAATGGTGCCATGTTTGTGGTCTTGTGTCTCTGACACGTCACCCTGTGCAATCCATGACCTCAACTTTCTTAATGGCTTGATTTTTATAATACCTATTTTGTATGTAGCTGTCACTGTGTTTCCTCATTTCAGGCCACTGTACATGTGTATTAAGAGTGACATAGATGAGTAGCATGCCTACTGATACCTGACCATGGTAAGTGGAAGGTTCCATGTCTGGGGGCATTTATATAGACCCCTGTCTGTATAATGGGGTATAGTCATCTGGGAGGTATGGTATGGGTATTTGATAAGGCTTTAGATGATGATACATTTAACCAATCTGTTTGCCTATTTGGATAGTGAAAGACTGGCATGTCCCTAACTTCAGTGGTCTGTGGGTTGCTAGTAATTCACACCTATGCTGAGTCACTAAAGTGAGTAACAATACTTCACTGAGTGATCATTTGCATTTTCCCAGCCTATATGAAGGAACATGCAATCAATGTGAATATAAGTTTGTCCATCAGTATCATCAAATGGTAAATGTACCTCGATTAAACAGTACATGTGAGATGGGACTTTATAAAGTTGGTACATGTGTGCATATCTTTTATGTGCAAGAGGTATTACAGTTAACAGTTGAATATAGCTGAAAACTTACTCACACACATGATCTGTGGTTTAATAGCATTTAATAAGGAATGCACATTCATTTGTGGAAATTAGATCAGATCAAATAAATTTAAACTGTGAAGGGTTTAGTCATGGTGGATGAAATCATCATGGTAGCTGCAACAGCATGTGGAGTCTCAAGTTAGAAATAACATCTAACTTGAGGAAAGTACCATCTTGCCTGGCATGTTACCCCCATTTTTACTTGGGTGTCTGTTTGTTTTTGCCTGTGTCACTGGGATCCTGCTAGCCAGGACCCCAGTGCTCATCGTTTGTAGCCTATATGTGTTCCCTGTGCGGTGCCTAACTGTATCACTGAGGCTCTGCTAACCAGAACCTCAGTGTTTATACTTTCTCTGCTTTTAAAATTGTCACTGCAGTCTAGTGACTAATTTTAGCAATTCTGATTAGCACACTGGAACACCCTTATAATTCCATAGTATATGGTACCTAGGTACCCGGGGTATTGGGGCTCCAGGAGATCCCTATGGGCTGCAGAATTCCTTTTGCCACCCATCGGGAGCTCAGACAATTCTTACACAGTACTGCCACTGCAGCCTGAGTAAAATAACATCCACATTATTTCACAGCCAATTTACACTGCACTTAAGTAACTTATAAGTCACCTATATGTCTAACCCTCACTTAGTGAAGGTTAGGTGCAAAGTTACTAAGGGGGTCATTCTAACCCTGGCGGTCGGCGACCGCCAAGGCTAAAATGACGGAAGCACCGCCAACAGGCTGGCGGTGCTTCCTTGGCAATTCTGACCGCGGCAGTAAAGCCGCGGTCAGAGAAGGGCAACCAGTGGTTTCCCGCCGGTTTACCCCTGGCCCAGGGCTGCCTGTTTCCGTGTGCACTCTCTCTGTTGCTGAGCACCCCCTTTGTCTCCTCCTTCAAGGGGAGACCTCCTGGTTGTTCCTGGGCCCTGGCATCATCCATTATCTTCAACCGTGACTCTTGCAGCTAGCAAGACTTGTTTGTGGTCTTTCTGTGTGGAAACAACTCTGCATCCTCCTGCACAGCGTGGGACACCCTCTGACCAAAGGAGAAGTTTCTGGCACCTTCCGTTGTTGCAGAATCTTCAGCTTCTCCCACCCTGATGCAGCCCTTTTGCACCGTCATCCGGAGTTTAGTGGACTCCTGCCCCCCGGACACTTGCGTGACTCTTGGACTTGGTCCCCTTCCTTTGCAGGTCCTCAGGTCCAGGAATCCATCTTCAGTGCTTTGCAGTCAGTTGTTGTTTTCGCAAAATCCCCTATCTCGACTTTACTGTCTTTCTGGGGTAGTAGGGTAACTTTACTCCTACTTTTCAGGTCTTGGAGTGGGGTATCTTGGACACCCTTGGGGGGTCATCACAACATTGGCAGTATAAGGCGCTTACCGCCGTGCAGAAGACCGCCAATACACCGCCGCCGCCGCGGTAGACCACCACAGCTATTATGACACACATCACGGAATCCGCCTCAATTCAGACACCCACACAACACCGCCACACCAAAGGTCAGCGATAAACTGGCGGAAACACATCCTCCACCTCCACGCCAACAGAAACACGCCCATGCCATTACGACCCACGAATCCACGCGGCGGTCTTTCAACCACGGTATTCCATTGGCGGTACACACCGCTGCGCTCAAAATACACACACATCTCCAAAACACCGCCACATTGGACAATTCCAAATACACACACCTGATACACATACACACACCACTCCCACACACCCAATACTATATAAAACACACACCCACATCACCCACAAACCCCTACGACCACAATTCACGAACGAAGGCCAGAGAGATAGCACAGAACAGACAACCCCATCACACAGAGGCACACAACACCATCACCCACGCAACATCCAAACACAAAACACCACATACCACTACACTCACCACACTCATCAACACATACACCACCACACACATCACACACACCACCCCATGTCACGCCAAAGACACCCCGCTTCTCCGAGGAGGAGCTCAGGATCATGGTGGAGGAAATCATCCAGGTAGAGCCACAGCTATTTGGCTCACAGGTACAGCACACATCCATAGCCAGGAAGATGGAGCTATGGCAAAGAATAGTGGACAGGGTCAACGCTGTGGGACAGCACCCAAGAAATAGGGAGGACATCAGGAAGAGGTGTAACGACCTACGGGGAAGGTGCGTTCCACGGTATCCAGGCACCACATCGCGGTACAGCAGACTGGCGGCGGACCCCCACCTCCTCCCCCTCAACTAACAACATGGGAGGAGCAAGTCTTGTCAATCTTGCATCCTGAGGGCCTCGGAGGAGTCGTTGGAGGAACGGACACTGGTAAGTCTAATCTTAACCACCATAACCCCCACCCTACCAGCATGATATCACACACCCCCACCACCACACCCTCCCCTATCACCCCAAATCCTCACCTATCTACCCATGACACCAACCACCCATCCCAACCCCAAGACCTGCATGACATAACGAAGCATGGACACCCATCACCAAGCATGCCCACTGCACAGACCCACAACACCCCCCAACCATCAGCACACAAGCCCCCACACAGGAATGCCTGCACTGGGGTTCACGAACACCCAACCATTGCACACCATGAAACACACACATGCAATAATCATGTACTTATACCCCCGCAGGAACCCGAAGGAACATCACCACACCAGAGGGTCCAGACAACACCACTCCACCCCCAGAAGAGGCCCACAGTGACGACAGCAGCTCTGCCCCACTGGATCTTGATGACCAGCCCGGACCATCGTGGGCCTCAGGACAGTCTGTTCCCCTTGCCCAGCCACAGCCCAACACCGAGCTTACACCCTCTGGTAACACCAGCACAGCACCCACCCAGCGGGCCCAAACCTCCCTACCCAGGACAGGTCAATCAGCGGTGTGTCCACCACTACAGGGCACCCAGGCTAACCCACCACCCCAACAACAATAGGGACCTGGGGGCAGTGGTAGTGGGCACACGGTCCAGGGGACGGAGGCACAGGAACACAAGGGAACTGGGAGGGCTGCTGTGCGATAGAGGGAGGACAGGCCAAGGGAACCAACTCTCAACGAGGCCCTCTCCTCCATCATGGGAGCATACCACCACTCCCAGGAGACGATGCCCACGGTCCTGGACAAGTTGCAGGAGACCATCCGTCTGCAAGAGGAACTATATTTGGGGTTCAGGGAGGAGCTCAGGACCATCGGCTCCGCCCTGGGCACCATCGTAGGGGTGCTGACGGACATTCAAAAGACCTTGAGGGACACCGTGGCACTCCAAGGGGCCCCTGACACTAGCCACAACGATGAAATGCCCACCACCTCCGCCGGCGCTAGTGGACAGGATGCCCCGCCACAGGACTACCACACCAGCACCCCATCCCCAGCAGACGGATAACCACCACGCAAGCGGGCCCTGAGATCCAGGAACAGGACAGAGCAAGATGGCAAGACCCCTGCCAGGAAATAAGACCACCCTGTTTGTCCCCCCACTGTCCCACTTTGTTATCCTGCCCAAATCGGAACTGACCTAGCTCCACTTCCAATGCCCAGATGTGCAATGTATCTGTGAGACTAATAGACTGGACTGTGCCATGGACATTCCTCCACCATCACCCATCACCATTTTACAACCCCCCTTCATTTTTTTACACTTAAATAAACACCCTTGAAACACTAAAAACAAATGGAGTCAGTCTATGATTTGTAAATCTGTATTATCAATTACAGTTTCATAATGGTTTACCCAATGGAAGGCTAACATACCTATGTCTCACATCACAAGCCCTTCAAGGATGCAAACAGTTGACACGTAGGTTACCACATTTGTGAAACTGAAATGGAAGGGGACAACTCAGTTAACAAATAGAGAGTGAAATGTCGGTACAGGATAGAGGTAGATGTGTGAAAGTTAATGTAATGGTAAAAATGAAAATGTTCTCACCTGTGCCTCACTGGAAATATTGCTGTATGACTGACTCCCTGTTGTCGTTTTCGTCTTCCTCAGCTTCATCCTCATCACTGTCCACAGGCTCCACAGGCTCCACAGCTGCCACAACACCGTCATCTGGATCATCCTCCTGCAGAAAAGGCACCTGGCATCGCAATGCCAAGTTATGGAGCATGGAGCAGGCGATGAGGATGTCGCACACCTTCTTCAGTGAGTAGAACAGGGATCCACCTGTCATATGGAGGCACCTGAACCTGGCCTTCAGGAGGCCGAAGGTGCGCTCGATAACCCTCCTAGTCCGCCCATGTGCCTCATTGTAGCGTTCCTCTGCCCTGGTCCCGGGATTCCTCACTGGGGTCAATAGCCAGGAAAGGTTGGGGTAACCAGAGACCCGCAATAGCCATACCCGGTGCCTCTGGAGTTGACCCATCATATCAGGGATGCTGCTATTCCGCAGGATGTAGGCGTCATGCACAGAGCCAGGGAACATAGCATTTACCTGCGAGATGTACTGGTCTGCCAAACAGACCATCTGGACATTCATTGAATGATAACTCTTCCTGTACACGTGTTCAATCCTGTGGGGGGGGACCAGAGCTACATGGGTCCCATCAATGGCACCTATGAAGTTGGGGATATGTCCAAGGGCATAGAAGTCACCTTTCACTGTAGGCAAATCCTCCACCTCAGGGAAAATGATGTATCTCCTTACGTGTTTCAGCAGGGCAGACAACACTCTGGACAACACGTTGGAAAACATAGGCTGGGACATCCCTGATGCCATGGCCACTGTTGTTTGAAAAGACCCACTTGCAAGGAAATGGAGCACTGACAGCACCTGCACGTCAGGGGTGATTCCAGTCGGATGGCGGATTGGTGACATCAGCTCTGGCTCCAACTGGGTACATAGTTCCTGGATTGTAGCACGCTCAAACCGGTAGGTCACGATTAAATGTCTCTCTTCCATTGTCAACAGGTCCACCAGCAGTCGGTACACCGGAGGATTCTGCCATCTTCTCATATGTCCCAGCTGACGGTGCCTAAGAAGGACAACAGCGAAGAAACAGTCACTATTCCTCCAGGTATGTACCCACAGTTACACACAAGACTACACCAGACACAAAACCCTTCCTGTATGTGTGTTGAGTGTAGGCCTCAGTATGTGTGACGCAGCTGAAAATGAATCCATGTGGGCCCCTGGAATGGCGGCTGCCTGACCTCTAAACTGGGACAATGGGATTGTGGGGTAACAGCGCTGGCGTTGCACACCGTCGGGGTAGGCGGTCGTAGAGCACGGCGCAATGCTGCATTGGTTAACATTGGACCCTATGGGTCCCAGGAGCCAATGAACAGGTGCGCCGGCGGTGATGATGCGCCCCGCCGCGGACGTCACCGCTGCGGACGTCACCACCATTTTCTATCTATGCAATCACTAGATACCTGACCTTCGACAGGAGAGGACCTACACTGCTAGTGCTGCTGTGACCTCGGTCTGGAAGCGACGATGGCTGCTGGGTCTGGGGAAAGGGCCCCTGCCTTCACTGCACAGAGTTGGAGAAACTTGTGGATGGGGTCCTCCCCCAGTACATGCTACTCTACGGTCCTCCAGACCAACAGGTTAGTACACAGGGAGCACGTTGTAGGGGCTAGGCCTGGGTGGACATGGCTGGGTGGAAGAGGGAAGGGGGCAGAAGTCATACTACAGTAAAGCATGGCAATAAATGGGGGCCACATGGTCAGAGTATGGAGGGGGCTACACATATTGATGGTGCAATTGGTAATGACTGTTCCTCTTCCCTTGTGCATGTCATGTAGGTCAGCGCCCACCAGAAGAGGGACATTTGGCGTGCCATCGCCAAGGAGGTCCGGACCCTGGGGTCCCACCAGAGACGGGGCACCCACTGCCGGAAGAGATGGGAGGACATTCGCCGCTGCAGCAAGAAGACGGCGGAGGCTCAGCTGGGGATGGCCTCCCAACGTGGGAGGGGTGCCCGTCGTACCATGACCCCCCTGATGTTCCGGATCCTGGCGGTGGCCTACCCGGAGTTGGATGGGCGCTTAAGGACATCACAGCAGACACAAGGGGGTGAGTACAACCTCATTCTGCGGACTTTGCATGCAGTGGAGGTGTCTGGGTGGGGGAGGTGGGCTGTGGGAGTTAGGTAGGCAAGGCCCCTCCGTAATGTAGGCCATGTGGCACTCTACCCCACCTCAGTAAATTAGCAAGTTGAGGTATAGTTGCCCCTGTGGCATCCATGTGCGCAGATTTCCACCATTGCCATGTAGGCCATATCCCAGAAATTGCATGTGCAGAGGGCAGGAGCGTGGCGTTGTGCATGGGGCTGCTGCGTCTGTCTTGTCCGCCAACGGTAGCGGTATGCCATGCACTAAAACTCTCATTGTTCTGTCTCCCCCCTTTTCCTGCTCTCCCTGTCCTTTTGTACATCAGCATCAACAGTCGGAGGTACAGTGGCACCGGAGCACGAGGGAGCTGCATCCCACATGGCCATGGAGGGCCACACTACAGACTCTGAATACACCAGTGGGACGGAGGGCGAGGGGATCTTCACGTCGGCCACCGGATCACCAACCAGCGACACGGACTCGTCCGCCGATGTGAGCTCCCCTGTGGTGGCGGCACCATCTGTGCGCCCCACTTCTACAGGTACAGCCGCCACCCCCCCTACCAGCACCGCCCTCCCAGCAGCCCCTCAGCATTCGCCCCGTGCCCGCTCACCCAGGAGGGTGGGCATCACCTTCGCCTCAGGCACCTCAGGCCCTGCCCCAGTCACCCCTGCTGCCCTCAGTGAGGAGGCCATTGACCTCCTCAGGTCACTCACTGTTGGGCAGTCTATCATTGTGAATGTCATCCAGGGTGTAGAAAGGGCATTGCAACACAGTAATGCATTCCTGGAGGGCATTCATTCTGGTCAGGCTGTCCTTCAGCGAACCCTGCAATCTCTGGCCTCAGCACTGATGGCAGCAATTGTCCCTGTGTCCCGCCTCCCCCCTCCAACTTCCTCCACCCAGACCCAATCCCCTGTACCCCAGCCCATTCCAAGCACACCTACAGACCAGCATGCACACAAGTCAACACACAAAAGTAATTCAGGCAAACATAGGCACCACACATTCCACAGGCACTCACACAAGCATCACACCCATACAGACACAGCAACATCCACTGTCTCCACTGTGTCCCCCTCCTCCTCTTCTCCCTCCTCCCTCCCAGTGTCATCTACACACACACCTGCATGCACCATATCTACAGGCACTAGGACTCGCACCAGGACACCCAGCACCACACGCCGCTCACCAGCACTCACCACCTCCACTGCCATTTACACGTCCCCTGTGTCCTCTCCCAGTGTGTCTGTGACGCCCCCTCCCAAAGTACCCAAACGCGGGCAATCACTCACCCAACATCCATCCACCTCACGACAGCCTCCAGTACCTGCACCTGCACCCAAAACAGCTAAAGTGACACCTCCTACAACCACCTCCTCTTCCTCCACTCCCAAACCCCCTCCAGCTACCCATCCCAGTGTTCGTCAGAAACTGTCCCTCTGTCAAATTGACCTTTTTGCCCCCACTCCCTCCCCTCCAATTCATCAGTCCCGTCGTAGCGCCTCAGCCAAAAAGCCTCCAGTACCAGTGGTGCGTGTTCCAGGTTTTTGGAGTGCACCGTCCACCAGGGCAGGCAGTAGGATCCGGAGCCAAGGCACTGGCAGCCCACCCCCTGTAAAGGCTCCAAAATTGGAGAGTGGACGACGGGACCGTGTCACGACTCCTGGTGGGACAACAAGTGAAATGGGATCGAAGGCGATTGGTGAGTCAGCTGTAACTCCAAAAAAGGTGGGAAGGTCCAGAGGAAGTCTGCCCATCCTGTTGTGAGTGTCACGGCGGAGAAGTGCGCCATCATTTCCGGCAGTCCAGACACAACCGCCAGCACCGTCGTCACTGGTCCAGAGACCACCGCCAGAGTCAGTGCCCAGGAGGGCCCAAGTATCGTAACTGGTCCAGAGACCACCGCCAGAGTCAGTGCCCAGGAGGGCCCAAGTATCGTCACTGGTCCAGATACCACCACCAGAGTCAGTGCCCAGGAGGGCCCAAGTATCGTCACTGGTCCAGAGACCACCGCCAGAGTCAGTGAACAGGAGGGCCCAGGTATCGTCACTGGTCCTGAGACCACCGCACAAGACACAGCCCAGGAGGGCCCAAGTATCGTCACTGGTCCAGAGACCACCGCCAGAGTCAGTGCCCAGGAGGGCCCAAGTATCGTCACTGGTCCTGAGACCACCGCACAAGACACAGCCCAGGAGGGCCCAAGTATCGTCACTGGTCCAGAGACCACCGCCAGAGTCAGTGCCCAGGAGGGCCCAAGTATTGTCACTGGTCCAGAGACCACCGCACAAGACACAGCCCAGGAGGGCCCAAGTATCGTCACTGGTCCAGAGACCACCGCACAAGACACAGCCCAGGAGGGCCCAAGTATCGTCACTGGTCCAGAGACCACTGCCGCAGTCACAGCCCAGGCGGGGCCAGGATGCCACAGCCCCACTGGGCAATGATGGAACGTCATGCCACACACCAATGTCCAGTATGGAGATCGTCATGCCACACACCAATGGCCAGTGTGGAAATCGTCATGCCACACACCAATGTCCAGTATGGAGATCATCATGCTACACACCAATGTCCAGTGTGGAAATCGTCATGCCACACACCAATGTCCAGTGTGGAAATCGTCATGCCACACACCAATGTCCAGTATGGAGATCGTCATGCCACACACCAATTCCAGTGTGGAAATCGTCATGCCACACACCAATGTCCAGTGTGGAAATCGTCATGCCACACACCAATGTCCGTATCAGAACCGCCATGTCAAAGCACCGCTGAACAGGGCAAAGACCACCAAGGCAAAGCACCGCTGAACAGTCCAGAACCGCCATGTCAAAGCACCGCTGAACAGAGCAAAGACCGCCATGGCAAAGCACAGCTGAACAGTCCAGAACCGCCATGTCAAAGCACCGCTGAACAGGGCAAAGACCGCCATGGCAAAGCACCGCTGAACAGTCCAGAACCGCCATGTCAAAGCACCGCTGAACAGTCCAGAACCGCAATGTCAAAGCACCGCTGAACAGGGCAAAGACCGCCATGGCAAAGCACCGCTGAACAGGGCAAAGACCGCCATGGCAAAGCACCGCTGAGCAGTCCTGAACCCCCATGTCAAAGCACTGCTGAACAGTCCAGAACCGCCATGTCAAAGCACTGCTGAACAGTCCAGAACCGCCATGTCAAAGCACCGCTGAACAGGGCAAAGACCGCCATGGCAAAGCACCGCTGAACAGTGCAAAGACCGCCATGGCAAAGCACCGCTGAACAGGTCAATGCACCAGGTAGGAATGAATGGCCCACCACATCAGGCATCCTTATCCCTTGTGCAGCTGGGACAGTGACAGGACACTACCTTTCACGGGGAGACTCATCCAGTCTGGGCACCAGTCACCCCCCAGTACCAGTATGGACCTGCATCAACTTGAGAGACTGTGGCTTTGCACTCCCCAGGATGGCACAGTGGGCAACCCACCCACTGTAGAGACTTGAGAGACTGTGGCTTTGCACTCCCCAGGATGGCACAGTGGGCAACCCACCCACTGTAGAGACTTGAGAGACTGTGGCTTTGCACTCCCCAGGATGGCACAGTGGGCAACCCACCCGCTGTAGAGACTTGAGAGACTGTGGCTTTGCACTCCCCAGGATACATCAATGGGCATGGAGCCCCGTCGTGGATCAGGCTTTGCATTCATCTGGCTGATGTGCCCCCCCTTCCCTTCCCCCTGAGGTGCCTGTAGTGTTTCTATCTGATGCCCCGGCAGTGTTCTCTCCAATTTTGGTCAGTTATCTATTGTGGGCCTCGCCCATGCATTTTTGGACTGTTTGTGCACGGAAATTGTTGTGTACATATCTGCAATACTTCTCAGATTGTATATGTAAATATGAGTGATTTTGGAATACATATATTTGTATATTTTTGTATGACATGTATAGTGGCACATTACAAAGTTTGCCCGAAATTAGTTTTGTCTTTGCATTCTTCCGAGGGGATTGAGGGTTGTTACTGTTATGTTTGTGACTGCATTGGTGTGTATGTTGTAATATGCGAGGGTGGGGTTGGGGGTGTTTGGTGGGTGTCCCCCTAACTTTTGCCTCCCCCCTCCCCCATGTCGTAGGTGCAGTACTCACCGGTATCTTCTGCGCCTACGTCGCTGTTGGTCGTGAAGGAGCAGAAAGACAAGGGCAGGTAGTATTTGCAGTTCCGGGTCCATGGAGTCGTCATTCCTCGTGGGATGTGTAGAAGGTGAGCGTTTTCCCATAGCAAAAGCTGTTTCCGCCGTGTTTTTCTCCACGGTGAATCCGCCCCAGAAAAGGTGGTGGATTGGCCTGTTGTGATACTGTGGGCGGTACATTGTCTTCCGTCTGTCTGTTGGCGGTGACCGCCGCGCTGCTTGTCTGTACCTCCGTGGCGGGCGGTGTGTTAAAGTGGCTGTCTTTGTTGGCGGTTTCCACCAGGGTCTTAAGTCCCTTTTTTTGTCCATCTGACTGTTTGCGGTATTACCGCATCTTTAACACCTTCCGCCAGGGTTGTAATGACCACCTTAGTGTTTTATTACACTCCCAGCGACCCTCTACACACTACGCTAGGCCTGGGGTCCATTCGTGGTTCACATCCCACTTTTGGAGTATATGGTTTATGTTGCCCCTATACCTATTGTGTCCTGTTGCATTCTATTGTGTTCTACAGTGTTGGCACTACTTTTCTAACTGTTTACTTACCTGATTTTGGTTTGTGTGTATATTTTGTGTATATTACTTACCTCCTAAGGGAGTATATCCTCTGAGATACTTTTGGCATATTGTCACTAAAATAAAGTACCTTTATTTTTAGTAACTCTGAGTATTGTGTTTTTTTATGATATAGTGCTATGTGATATAAGTGGTATAGTAGGAGCTTTGCATGTCTCCTAGTTCAACCTAAGCTGCTCTGCTATAGCTCCGTCTATCAGCCTAAGCTGCTAGAACACCACTAATCTACTAATAAGGGATAACTGGACCTGGCACAAGGTGTAAGTACCATCAGGTACCCACTATAAGCCAGGCCAGCCTCCTACATTGGTGGTGCGGTGGTGTGATAAGTACTTGTAACTGCTTTACAACTTCGTTATTGGTGCTTTTCATAAGAGAAACATATACCAAATACTTAAGAATATACACAGTAACCTAAACAGTGTTTAACGTTCCTTCTCTAAAACTTTCTAAAAAGTTTCTGAAAAGTTTTCAAATGTTTGAAAAAGTTTTCTCTTTTCTTTAAAAAGTTCCAAAACCTTTTTCTCTCTCTGTGTCCTAAACTCTTTATATCATGTCTGCAGTAGAACTTACTCCCACAGTTGTCCAGGCAACATATGGGAATCTAAACTTTGAAAGTTTGAGGGGTCTCTGCATTGAAAGAGGTTTAGCAATTGGTAAGAATCTTACCAAAGATCTTCTCCTTAGCCTTCTCCTAGAAAGTGACCAGAACCAGTCTGGCCATTCCCAGGATCAGGAGGTAGGGGAGGAGAGTACTCAGCAAGACTCAGAGGAGTCCCCCGAGGATGCTGGGGAGGGTTCTTCCAGGGACCTGCCAGCTAACAGGCCACCTAATGACACTGGTAGTGGGAGGGGGTCACACATTAGTAGGGCACCTCTCACTCCTAAAGGCCAGGTTACTAGGGTCCAGCGAGTTAGGGACAGGTCTAACTCTTCCAGTTCCCACATTTCTTCTGTGTCTCACAATTCCCAAGCCTCCCACCCTGAGGATAACTTAATGGAAGGGGAATTCAGAAAGCTGAGGTTGGAAGAGGCCAGGCTGAAGCTTAAACAGCAGCAGCTGGCCTTTGATTTGGAATCTCTGGATGTGGAAAGGAAGAGGTTGGGGTTAGTTCCCAATGGTGGCAGCAGCAGTGTTTTTGATAGCAATCCTGTTGGAGAGCAAGATTCCAGAAACCTGCATAAGTTAGTCCCCCCTTACAAGGAGGGGGGTGACATTAACAAGTGGTTTGCTGCACTTGAGAGGGCCTGTATGGTACTTTTGGTCCCTCAAAGGCAGTGGGATGCTATCTTGTGGCTATTTTTCACTGGCAACGGTAGGGAGAGGCCCCTTACTGTCAGTGTAAGTGATGCTAACAACTACAAAATTTTGAAAGATGCACTCTTGGATGGATTTGGCTTAACCACTGAACAATACAGGATTAAGTTCAGAGACATCAGAAAAGAGTCCCATCAAGACTGGACAGACTTTGTGGACTGTTCAGTGAAGACCTTGGAGGGTTGGTTACATGGCAGTAAGGTGACAGACTATGTAAGCCTGTATAATCTAATCCTGAGAGAGCATATTTTGAACAATTGTGTGTCTGATTAGTTGCACCAGTACTTGGTAGACTCAGATCTGACCTCTCCCCAAGAATTCGGAAAGAGGGCGGACAAATGGGTCAGAACAAGAGTGAACAGAAAAGTTCATACACGGGGTGACAAGGATGGCAAGAAGAAGGATAGTAATTCTTCTGACAAGGGTGGGGACAAAGATATAAAACATTCTGAGTCTTCATCAGGCCCACAAAAATCCTCTGGGGGTGGTGGTTCCAAATCCTCTTCTCACAATCAGACAAAGCCATGGTGTTTTTTTATGTAAAGTAAAATGCCATTGGGCAAGTGATGCCACTTGTCCAACGAAAAACACCAAGGCTCCCACTACCACAACCCCAACTGCAACCTCTAGTGCCCCTGGTAAAAGCAGTGGTGGTGGGAAGTCTACTACAAATAGCCAATCCAAGGGTGTAGGTGGGCTCACTATTGGCAGTGTAGTTGGGGTTGGTCTTGTTAGGGAGACCACAGAGGCTGTTTTAGTCTCTGATGGTGGCATTGACTTTGCCACCTTGGTTGGTTGTCCCCTTAATACGGGTAAGTACAAGCAACTTCCCCTAATCAATGGTGTTGAGGTTGAGGCCTACAGGGACACAGGAGCCAGTGTAACTATGGTTATAGAGAAACTGGTTCACCCTGATCAACACCTGCTTGGTCAGCAGTACCAAGTGACTGATGCTCACAATAACACACTTAACCGCCTCATGACCCCATGGCTGTTGTGAATTTCAACTGGGGGGTTACTGGTCCAAAGAAAGTTGTGGTAGCCACTGAATTACCTGTAGATTGCTTACTAGGCAATGATCTGGAGACATCAGCTTGGGCTGAAGTGGAGTTGGAGGCTCATGCAGCAATGCTGGGCATTCCTGGGCATATTTTTGCTTTGACAAGGGCTCAGGCCAAAAAGCAAAAAGGACAGGGAAACATGGATCCTGGAACAATGGACCAAGTGCTCCCAAAAGCTAGGGGTAGTAAGGGTAAATCCTTACCCACTATCCCTCCCTCACCAGAAGATTCCCCTTTTGAGGAAGAGGAATCCTCTCCCTGTGCAGAACCTACACCAGAGGAGCTGGCAGCAGACACTTCTGCGTTTTTGGGTGCAGGAGGACCTGCTAGGGAAGAGCTGAGTGTGGCACAGCAGACCTTTCCCACACTAGAGGGTTTGAGACAGCAAGCTGTCAAACAGCAGACTGGGAATGTCAGTGATAGCCAAAAGGTGTATTGGGAAGACAACCTCCTGTATACTGAGTCAAGAGACCCTAAACCTGGAGCTGCCAGGAGATTGGTCATCGCTCTGCAGTACAGGGACTTTCTTCTTACCTTGGCACATGACATTCCTTTGGGTTGGCATTTGGGCCAAAGTAAAACTTGGGACAGGCTTGTTCCCCTGTTTCACTGGCCTCACATGTCAGAGGACACCAAAGATTTTTGTCGCTTTTGTGTGAGCTGCCAAGCCAGTGGAAAGACTGGTGGCGCACCAAAGGCCCCCTTATTTCCACTTTGTGTGGTTGGGGTGCCCTTTGAAAGGGTAGGGGTTGACATAGTTGGCCTCCTTTACCCTCCAACAGCTTCAGGCAATGGGGTTATCCTGGTTGTAGTGGACCATGCCACTAGGTACCCTGAAACAATTCCCTTAAGGACCACAACAGCTCTTGCGGTGAAAAAGGCCCTCTTGGGAATCTTTCCCAGAGTGAGCTTCCCTATGGAAGTGGCGTCAGACAGATGTAGGAACTTTATGTCTGCATACCTCAAGGCAACGTAGAAGGAGTGTGGTGTAACATATAAGTTCACTACTCCTTATCATCCACAAACACATGGCCTGGTTGAGAGTTTTAATAAAACTCTCAAAGGAATGATAATGGGACTCCCTGAAAAACTCAGAAGGAGATGGGATGTCCTGTTACCTTGCCTCCTTTTTGCTTACAGGGGGGTACCCCAAAAAGGAGTGGGCTTTAGCCCCTTTGAACTCCTCTTTAGGCACCCTGTGAGAGGTACCCTTGCACTTGTTAAGGAGGGTTGGGAACAACCTTTAAAAGCTCCTAAACAGGACACTGTGGACTATGTACTTGGCCTAAGATCAAGAATGGCTGAGTACATGAAAAAGGCCAGTAAAAACCTTCAGGCAAGCCAGGAGCTGCAAAAGCAATGGCATGACCAGAAGTCTGTCCTGACCCAGTACCACCAAGGACAAAAGGTTTGGGTATTGGAGCCTGTGGCCCCAAGAGCACTCCAGGACAAATGGAGGGGACCCCATCTAATTGTTAAGAAAAAGGTTGAGGTTACCTACTTGGTAGACCTGGGCACTGCCAGGAGTCCCTTTAGGGTGCTCCATGTCAACCGCCTAAAACCCTACTATGACAGGGCTGATCTCACCCTGCTCATGGCAACTGATGAGGGACAGGAAGAAGAGAGTGACCCTCTCCCTGATCTCTTCTCCACCACTGAAGCTGATGGCTTAGTGGAGGGCGTAGTACTTGCAGATTGTCTTACTGCTAAGCAGAAAGACAACTGTGTAAATCTTTTAAGTCAGTTTTCTGAATTCTTCTCACTGATACCAGGTACCACTACTTGGTGTGAGCACACAATCAATACTGGAGACAGTTTACCAGTCAAAAGTAGGATTTATAGGCAGCCTGACCATGTCAGCGACTGCATAAAACAAAAATGTTAGACTTAGGAGTGATTGAGCCTTCAGAAAGCCCATGGGCTATCCCAGTGGTGTTTGTTCCAAAACCTCACAGTAAGGATGGTAAAAGAGAGATGAGGTTTTGTGTTGACTATAGGGGACTCAACCAAGTAACCAAGACAGATGCTCACCCTATACCCAGGACAGATGAGCTGATAGATACACTGGCTTCTGCCAAGTATATAAGCACTTTTGATTTAACTGTAGGGTATTGGCAGATTAAATTATCAGAAGATGATAAAGCCAAAACAGCATTTTTAACCATTAGATGGCACTATCAGTTCACTGTAATGCCCTTTGGTCTGAAAAATGCACTTGTCACTTTTCAAAGGTGGATGAACACAGTCCTTCAAGGGTTGGAAGCTTTTAGTGCAGCGTATCTGGATTATATAGCTGTATTTAGCTCCACCTGGGATGATCAGCTGGTCCACCTGTGGAAAGTTTTGGAGGCCCTGCAAAAGGCAGGCCTCGCTATCAAGACTTCAAAGTGCCAGATAGGGCAGGGGAAAGTGGTTTATCTGGGCCACCTGGTAGGTGGGGAACAGATTGCCCCACTGCAGGGGAAGATCCCGACCATTATGGAATGGGCTCCCCCTACAACTCAAACCCAGGTGAGAGCCTTTCTAGGCTGCACAGGGTACTATAGGAGGTTCATTGAGAATTATGGCTCCATTGCAGCTCCTCTTAATGACCTCACTAGTAAGAAGATGCCTAAAAAGGTATTGTGGACACCTAGCTGTCAAAAAGCTTTTGATGAACTCAAACAGGCCATGTGCTCTGCACCTATCCTAAAAAGCCCTTGCTACTCCAAAAAGTTCATAGTCCAGACTGATGCTTCTGAATTGGGGGTTGGGGCAGTGCTATCACAGATTAATACTGAGGGCCAGGATCAACCTGTTGCTTTTATCAGCAGGAGATTGACCCCTAGAGAAAAGCGTTGGTCTGCCATGGAGAGGGAGGCCTTTGCTGTGGTCTGGGCACTGAAAAAGTTGAGACCATACCTGTTTGGGACTCACTCTATTGTTCAGACAGACCACAAACCTCTACTTTGGCTAAAACAAATGAAGGGTGAAAACCCCAAATTGTTGAGGTGGTCCATCTCCCTACAGGGAATGGACTATACAGTTGAACATAGACCTGGGAGTGTTGTGTAGCCATTTTAGTTATAGCTCCATGCACGTTAGTTTAACACACTAGGCCGCTGTGCACTTTGACCTAGCTATATTTTATTCTGCTTTGCATTGTTATTTTTACAATAACCAGTTTTACGGTCTTGTTTTATTTTCATCTATCTAACTGTTTTTGCATAGCCCAGCACTGTGTTCTCAAACAAGACATTCTTGATCACTTTGTGCTTCCGTCAAGGCTACAGTTTGGTACATTGCCGTGAACGTGGTAGCAGTTTAGTCTCCAACCTTCGTAGAAAATACACATCCTTAATTAGGGACATTTTCTTAGAACATCAGCTGTCTTATTATAAAAACACTTCTTAGTCCCATTACACGTTGAGAGGGATATTCCAGCCAGGGAACCACGACTGTATGTTGATTGCTGAATGCTTCGCTGCAGATGCTAACGCAGACTACAGGCCTTTGCTCAGGTATGAGGGTTGATGTCCTCCTGGGGGAACCTGAAAGGCAGAATTGGAGCTTAACATGCTGTGCTCAGATTATGACTTGGATAGGAAATAGTCCATAAATCCTACTGGCAATATGATAGCATTATTCTTACGCTTCACTCTCCTCGTCACCATTTTAATATTGTCATGTTGTGTCGTCCTGGTTATTGCAGCTCACGCTTTGCTATCTAAAATGCAGTAGTTTTTTGAAACCACTCATTAAAACTCATACTGCTTCTCATTGTCATTTATAAATGAGACTGAATTGTGAATGAGAGAACCGGATGTGACCTGCGTGACCACGACTTCCCTGAGAAGCCTAATATGTCATGCGCTCGGCTGCCCAATCATCCCTATCTTCTGGTAGAGATGAGGCACTGCTAGTTAGCTGGAGCAAAACCCGGATTTAGAGAGACAGGTGTCACCCACAGTGGGTCAGACTCAGTCTTCCACACCGTGGACAATATTGCTGCTCAAAATTCAGTAGTCTCATTAGAATAATGAGAGCCTATGCGACAGGAGTACCCAGTCCAATGCAGAAGGACTCTCCAGAAATTTCTATTAGACAATGAAGACTCATCTGGGCATGGTAAGCCTTATTATCCCTCGTTGGGGGGGGGTTGTGTAGGAAACTACCATCTTGCCTGGCATGTTACCCCCATTTTTACTTGTGTGTCTGTTTGTTTTTGCCTGTGTCACTGGGATCCTGCTAGCCAGGACCCCAGTGCTCATAGTTTGTGGCCTATATGTGTTCCCTGTGTGGTGCCTAACTGTCTCACTGAGGCTCTGCTAACCAGAACCTCAGTGTTTATGCTCTCTCTACTTTTAAAATTGTCACTGCATGCTAGTGACTAATTTACCAATTCTGATTGGCACACTGGAACACCCTTATAATTTCCTAGTATATGGTACCTAGGTACCCAGGGTATTGGGGTTCCAGGAGATCCCTTTGGGCTGCAGCATTTGTTTTGCCACCCATAGGGAGGTCAGACAATTCCTACACAGGACTGCCACTGCAGCCTGAGTGAAATAACGTCCACATTATTTCACAGCCATTTTACACTGCACTTAATTAACTTATAAGTCACCTATATGTCTAACCCTCACTTAGTGAAGGTTAGGTGCAAAGTTAATAAGTGTGAGGGCCCCCTGGGACTAGCCAAGGTGCCCCCGCATTGTTCAGGGCAATTTCCCCAGATTTTGTGAGTGCAGAGACACCATTACACGCGTAAACTACATACACGTCAATACCTATGTGTAGCTTCACAATGGTAACTCCAAACATGGCCATGTAACATGTCTAATATCATGGAATTGTCCCCCGAAAGCCAAGTATTAGGGTACCAATCCCATGCATTCCCGGGGCTCCAGCATGGACCCTGGGTACTGCCAAACTAGCTCTCTGGGGTTTTCTCTGCAGCTACTGCTGCTGCCAACCTTCAGACAGGTTTCTGCCCTCTTGGGGTCTAGGAAGCCCAGTCCCAGGAAGGCAGAACAAAGGATTTCCTCTGAGAGATGGTGTTACACCCTCTCCCTTTGGAAATAGGTGTTAAGGGCTGGGGAGGAGTAGCTTCCCCCAGCCTCTGGAAATGCTTTGAAGGGCACAGCTGGTGCCCTCCTTGCATAAGCCAGTCTACACCGGTTCAGGGATCCCCCAGCCCCTGCTCTGGCACGAAACTGGACAAAGGAAAGGGGAGTGACCACTCCCCTGTCCATCACCACCCCAGGGGTGGTGCCCAGAGCTCCTCCAGTGTGTCCCAAACCTCTGCCATTTTGAATGCAGAGGTGTGACGGCACAATGGAGACCTTTGAGCGGCCAGTGCCAGCAGGTGACATCAGAGACCCCTCCTGATGGGCTCTTACCTGGTTAGGTAGCCAAACCTCCTCTGAGGGCTATTTAGGGTTTCTCCTGTGGGTTCCTCCTCAGATAACGAACGCAAGAGCTCACCAGAGTTCCTCTGCATCTCTCTCTTCCACTTCTGCCAAGGATCGACTGCTGACTGCTTCAGGACACCTGCAAAACTGCAAAAAAGTATCAAGATGACTACCAGGAACATTGTAGCACCTAATCCTGCCGGCTTTCTCGACTGTTTCCTGGTGGTGCATGCTCTGAAGGCTGTCTCCCTTCACCCTGCACTGGAAGCCAAGAAGAAATCTCCCTTGGGTCGACGGAATCTTCCTCCTGCCAACGCAGGCACCAAACTTCTGCATCGCCGGTCCTCTGGGTCCCCTCTCACCTTGACAAGTGTGGTCTCTGGAACACAGGAGCTGGATCCTAGTGACCATGACAGTCCAGTAGTCCTTCTGTCCAAATTTGTGGACTTAAGTCCTTGTCTTCCCACGCCAGACACAGTAATCCTGTGTACTGCGTGATCTGCAGCTGCTAGGGCTTCTGTGCACTTTTGCAAGGATTTCTTAATGCGCAGCACAGCACAGCACAGCCCAGGTCCCTGTCCTGCACTGTCCTGCACAGCTCAACTCGCTGAGTTAACCACCGGCTTCGTGGGACCTTCTTTTGTTGTGCTGAGATGACCACCGTGCTCAGATTTCTTGAATGCCTGTTCAAGTGCTTCTGCGGGTCCTGCCTGCTTCTGCATGGGCTTGCTCTGTTGCTGAGCACCTCCTCTGTCTCCTTCTCCAAGGGGCGACCTCCTGGTCCTTCCTGGGCCCAGGCAGCACCCATTATCTTTAACCATGACTCTTGCAGCTAGCAAGGCTTGTTTGCAGTCTTTCTACGAGGAAACAACTCTGCATCCTCCATCACGCTGTGGGACATCTTATGACTAAAGGAGAAGTTTCTGGCACCTTCTGTTATTGCAGAATCTTCAGCTTCTTGCTCCTGCTCCCCTGGACACTTGCGTGACTCTTGGACTTGGTCCCCTTCCTTTGCAGGTCCTCAGGTCCAGGAATCCATCTTCAGTGCTTTGCAGTCAGTTGTTGTTTTCGCAGAATCCCGTATCTCGACTTTACTGTCTTTCTGGGGTAGTAGGGTAACTTTACTTCTACTTTTCAGGGTCTTGGGGTGGGGTATCTTGGACACCCTTGGTGTTTTCTTACACTCCCAGCAACCCTCTATACAGTACACTAGGCCTGGGGTCCATTTGTGGTTCGCATTCCACTTTTGGAGTATATGGTTTGTGTTGCCCCTAGGCCTATTGTGTCCTATTGCATTCTATTGTGTTCTACAGTGTTTGCACTACCTTCCTAACTGTTTACTTACCTGATTTTGGTTTGTGTGTATATTACTTTCCTCCAAAGGGAGTATTTCCTCTGAGATACTTTTGGCATATTTTCACAAAAATAAAGTACCTTTATTTTTAGTAACTCTGAGTATTGTGTTTTCTTATGATATAGTGCTATATGATATAGGTGATATAGTAGGAGCTTTGCATGTCTCCTAGTTCATCCTAAGCTGCTCTTCTATAGCTACCTCTATCAGCCTAAGCTGGTAGGACACTACTAATCCACTAATAAAGGATAACTGGACCTGGCACAAAGTGTAAGTACCATCAGGTACCCACTAAAAGCCAGGCCAGCCTCCTACACTTATACCATTGGAAAATGGAGATTGGTGCCAAGACAATCAATAGGGTCTATTAGTGACAAAGAAGGGGAACCAATCAGTAGAGGTTCACTTCCTGGCAGTGGTTGAAGTCTTGGCACCTGCTCCTCCTGGATGTCTAGGTGGATGTCCACATTTGCTGGGTGGGGGGGGCTCATCAGCTACAGAGCCAGGAGTGTCTGTTGCATGTCCTTCCATTGGTAGGGCCTCCATTCAACTGGCTTTCACAGATGTTGAAGAGGCAGATGTCACATTGCTAGTGGAAGAGGCCTTCTATTGTGAACATAACCTCAGAGGAGTATTCATGTGTCTCAGCACCCCTGCAAAGGCAGCCAAATGGGCATTTTGGGCCTCCCACCGCTGCATCACTTCCTGGTAGTTGCCCTTCTGCAGCTGTTAATCTCCCCCATCATGGTAAATGCTTGGCCTATCACAGTGTGGGATTGTTGGTAAGCTCCCAAGACATCGGAGATGGTGCCCTGGCCAGTTGTATCCCTAAGAGGCTCCTCCGTGCCCACACCATCCCTTCCATGTACCCTACCCCACTGTGCCCCTGTTATTGTTTGCCCACTCCCACTGGTGCAAGGTCAATCTTTATCTGGGTGTACAACTGGTGACTCAGGTATCTGTGCTAGAGGGCACATGATGGTTGACACTGTGCTTGGAACACAGGATTGGGGGTGAATGGTTGCCTAAGATGTTGAATCAGCAGGCCTGGGAGGAGTCGATGTAGGCAGGTTTAGGCTGACAATTGTTGACTGATCGGTGTCCCAGATGGGCCAGAATTGTCCTCATTGTCAACGCATCCACGGGTGATTTCCTCACTGAGGGCTTCTTCCAAAGGGGAAGTGGCTGTCTCTGGTGTCCTTTCTAATGTCATAACGGCTAGCTTACATGTAGGAGAAGTGGAACACACAGTTCCTGAAATGTATGCAACAAGTCATATCAAACTTTGACTGGTAGACATGCAATGCGAGATGTACACAAAGACTTTACTTGATCCCCTGATATGACATTGATACCTGCTTCCAGATCCCTGTCAAGCCCTCATGATGCAGGAAATAAGACCTGCTCCTCTCATGATGTGAAAGTAGGGGGAGGAGGTAGGAGCCCACCACCAGTCTTGCTGACCGCTAGCTGGTACCTGGCAGCCAGGGAACACCTTGCCTCTGAGGTTGTTCCATCTCTTCCTGATGTCCTCCCTTGTGCGTTGATAGTTGCCTAAATAATTGACCCTGTCAACTATTCTTTCCCACATCTCCATTTTCCTTGCAATAGATGTTTGCTGGACCTGTTCTCCAAATAGGTGTGACTCTATCCTGATGATTTAGTGGTGGACGAGACAATAAGGAAGTAAAGAAATATAGGGAAATTGAATGTGTGATGAAGTGTGGGTCTGTGTGAGAAAGCAGCCTCTTTCTAGCATGGTTACCCCCACTTTTGGCCTGTTTGTGAGTGTGTGTCAGTGTGTTTTTACTGTGTCACTGTGATCCTGCTAGCCAGGACCCCAGTGCTCATAGATAAAAACCTATATGTCAGTGTGTTTTGCCTGTCTCGCTGGGATCATGCTAGCCAGGACCACAGTGCTCATAGACAAAAACCTAAATGTCAGTGTGTTCTGCCTGTCTCACTGGGATCCTGTTAGCCAGGACCCCTGTGCTTATAGTTTGTGGCCTAATGTATGTGTTGTCAGTAGTGCTTGACTGTGTCACTGAGGCTCTGCTAACCAGAACCTCAGTGCTTATGCTCTCTCTGCTTTTACATTTGTCACCGTAAGCCAGTGACTTCACTTACCAATTTCACTTGGCATACTGGACCCCCTTATAAGTCCCTAGTATATGGTACCTAGGTACCCAGGGCATTGGGTTTCCAGGAACTCCTTAGGAGCTGCAGCACTTCTTTTGCCACACATAAGGAGCTCAGACAAACCCTTCCACAGGCCTGCCGTGGCAGTCTGCATGAAATAGTGCACACACTATTTCACAGCCATTTTCACTGCACTTAAGAAACTTATAAGTCACCTATATGTCAAACCTCCACTTGCTGAAGGTTAGGTGCAAAGTTACTAAGTGTGAGGGCACCCTTGCACTAGCAAAAGTGCCCCCACATAATTCAGGACCATTTCCCCAGACTTTGTGAGTGTGGGGATGCCATTACACACGTGCACTACATATAGGTCAATACCTATATGTAGTTTCAGAATGGTAACTCCGAATATGGCCATGTAAGGTGTCTAAGATCATGGAATTGTCCCCCCATTCCAAATCTGTTATTGGGGAGCCAATTCCATGCATCCTGAGGGCTCCACCATGGACCCCCAGTACTGCCAAACCAGCACTCTGAGGCTTGCACTGCAGCTACAGCTGCTGCCACCTCACAGACAGGGTTCTGCCCTCCTAGGGTCCAAGCAGCTCAGTCCCAGGAAGGTAGAACAAAGCATTTCCTCTGCGAGCAGGGTGTTACACCCTCTCCTTTTGGAAATAGGTGTTAAGGGCTGGGGAGGGTAGCCTGCCCCAGCCTCTGGAAATGCTTTGAAGGGCACAGATGATGCCCTCCTTGCATAAGCTAGTCTACACCGGTTCAGGGACCCCTTGTCCCCTGCTCTGGTGCGAAACTGGACAAAGGAAAGGGGAGTGACCACTCCCCTGTCCATCGCCACCCTAGGGGTGGTGCCCAGAGCTCCTCCAGTGTGTCCCAGACTTCGGCCATCTGCTTTGCAAGGTGTAGAGGCACTCTGGAGGGCTCTGAGTGGCCAGTGCCAGCATGTGACATCAGAGACCCATCTTGATAGGTCCTTACCTGATATGGCAGCCAATCCCCCTCTCAGGGCTTTTTAGGGTCTCTCCTGTGGGTTCTCTTCAGATTCTGCTTGCAAGCTTCCTTCAGGAAACCTCTGCAACTACTTCATCATCCTCTGACCTTGGATCAACCTCAGCCTGCTCCAGGAACTGCTTTAACAGCAACAAAGTATCCACAAGGGATACTTTTCCTCCGCAACTTCAGCTCTAGCAGGCAACTGCAACAGTTTCCATGGTGTGCACGCTCTGAGGACTCACGCAGGCACCTTCCAAGACGACAACTGGTACCCTTGGACTCATCTCACATCGACAGGCATGCTCCCAAGGACACAGAGGATGGACCCCAATGACATAGACTGTCCTGAGCTCCTGCTGATGCAATTTAGAGGATGTAAGAATTGCCTTCCTCTGTGTACTTTTTGCAAAATTCCTTCATGCAGAGGGTGGCCCAGGTCCCCAGCACTCCATCCTGTGACGCTCAACTCGCTGAGTTGTTCTCGGGTGGCGTGGGACCTTCTTTTGTTGTGCTGCATCAACTGTGTTTTGCACCTCCTTTGAACCCAGATCCTGTGGCTTCTGGGGATGCTGGCTGGCAACCTGAGGGCTCTCTAAAGTGGAGAGAGCCCCCTTTTCCTCCACAGTGTTGAGGCCTCCATGTCCCTCCTGGGTCCAGCCAGCGCCATTTTGATGCAAAATATATATTTGTCGTAACCAAGGCTTGTGGGTGACTTCTAACATGAAATCACATCTGTATCCATCTTCACATTGTGCAACATCTTCTGCCCTTCCTAGGGTGCATTCCTACAGTCTTCGCCCAACCAGGTACTCTTTTTTGCACAGTGTTGAGGCCTCCATGTCCCTCCTGGGTCCAGCCAGCGCCATTTTAATGCAAAATATATATTTGTCGTAACCAAGGCTTGTGGGTGACTTCTAACATGAAATCACATCTGTATCCATCTTCACGTCGTGCAACATCTTCTGCCCTTCCTAGGATGCATTCCTACAGTCTTCGCCCAACCAGGTACTCTTTTTTGCACCATCCTCTGGGTTGGCAGGGGCTCCTGCCTTTCCTGGAACTTCTTTCGACTTCTGGACTTAGTCCCCTTCTTTTGCAGGTCTTCAGGTCCAGGAATCCAGGAGTTGTTGTTTGCAGACTTGGTTGATTACTGCCAAATCCAAATCACGAGGTGTAGTTTGTCCTAGGGAAACTTGCAGTACTTTACTCCTGCTTTTCTGGGCTCTGGGGTGGGGTAATTTACTTACCTTTACTGTATTATTACTCTCCCAGCGATTCTGTACACACTACACTTGTCTAGAGGTTATTTGCGATGCGCACTCCACTTTCTTAGTATATGGTGTGTGTTGCCCCCTAGACCTATTTTCTCCTGTTACATTCTATAGCATTTCCTATTGTTTGCACTATCCTTTGTCTAATAACTTACCTTATTTTGGTGTCTAGTGTATATATTGTATATAATACTTACCTCCAGAAGGAGTATTGCCTCTAAGATATTTTTGGTACTGTGCCACCAAAATAAACTACCTTTATTTTTGGTAACACTGAGTATTGTCTTTACTTGTGTATAAGTACTGTAGAACTATAAGTGGTATTGCATGAGCTTTGAATGTCTCCTAGTTCAGCCTACGCTGCTCTGCTATTGCTACCTCTATCATCCTAAGCTGCTAGAATACCACTACTTCACTAACAAGGGATAACTGGACCTGGTATAAGGTGTAAGTACCCAAGGTACCCACTACAAACCAGGCCAGCCTCCTACAGTCTGTGATGAGCGTAGATGACTGGTGGTGGGTAATGTGTGGGGTACATAGTGTTGTGCTGGGTGTGTTGTGTAGTTGTGTGATGTGTGCTCTATAAAGTGTCTACGGGTGCCTAATCTATGGATTCTGATATCTGAGTTGGGTCATTTTTGAGGTGTGTATGGTGTTCTTGTTGCAAAGGATTGTGGGGTGTTTAGAGGTGTGTTTTTAATACAGTGTGTAGGTGTGTCAGATGTGGGGTTTTCAAATTATCCAGTGTGGTGTGGTGTATTACTGTGGTAACCACAGAATGCTGCGGTTAGCACAGTCATTTGTCTTCCACCACGGAAGAACCGTTATTGTGATTTGCAAGTCATAATATGTTCGGTGACTTTTTACGGGCTGGTGGTGCAGGTGTTGGGACCACCTCTTTCCTGCCCTCCATAGTCCTGGCAGTTTGGGAATTTTGGCTGGATTTCGGCGGTCCAGGCTGTGTAACTTATAGTACGGCTGCCTGTATGACCACCAACATGGCTTTTGATGGCCACCACTGCGGCGGTCTTACCCTCTGACTGCCAAAATCATGATGAGGCCCTTAATCTTCGCCAGTGGTAGAGTCAGATTGATTCAAATTAGATAGTTCTGACCTCTTGTACATTCAAGCTTGCGCCAAAGTTATGGAGTTAAATTCGTTTTTGAGACGTAGAAACCTACTTTGCATCAATGAGATGCAAAGTAGGCATTCCTGTGCAAAAAGTGACTCTATGGCCCTAGCGCAATATTTATCCCCCATGCTAAAATCACACACTAACGTAAAATTTTTTTACGCTAGTCTTCCCTTTGCACCGGCTTGCTGCTTTCCATAAATATGGTGCCCGGCTGGTGCACAGAAACGGTGCAAGCAGGAGCTAAACATTTTGATGCAAAACTGAATTAGTGCATTTAGACTTGCACCAAAAAATAGAAATCAGGGCCCCGGTTTTTGTGGGATTTCAACTTTGGTGGGGGCAGATTTGGGGCAATCTCCCCAATTAGGGCAAACATCCTATCTGCCCCTGGGGGTTCAGAAAAACTCTCTGCCTTCTTGTTGGGGTGGGGCAATGCCATGCCCATGATGAGCAGCCCCTAACGCTATATTTAAAAAAACAAAATCCCTGTTGTCTGCGGGGCTTTGTACCCACTGGGGGCTCTTTGCAAGTAATCTCCCACATATGTTTCCCATGAGTGGAAGAATAAACACATTTCTTTGGATGGAGAGCACGGCCATGCCTACTGCTATATTAACTTATCATATAATTCCCTGGCGTCTAGTGAGCTTTTTGTCCCCTTGGGAGGCAAATTAGGAAAATCAGCATCATCCGTCCCGTAGGGGGGTTCTGAAAGACTGCCTTGTTGTTGTGGCGGGGGAATGGACCTGCTCAAGATGGGGCAGCCCCATCTCTTATATCTTAAAAAAAAGTATCTCCCTGGTGTCTAGTGGGCTTTTTTTCCCTAGAGGGACATATTGTGAGTAATCACCACCATCCACCTTCTGAAAGGGACGGAAAAAATGTCACCATATTTATTTGGGGTGAGGGCATGGCCAGTCCCATGGTGGGCAGCCCGCTATCACATTTGTTTTAGAAAGTACCTGTTGTCTAGTGGGCTTTCTGCCCCCTAGTGTGCCCATTAGGTATAATTACCCCCATCCACCCACCCTGGGGGCAGAAAGACTGTGGTCTTATCCATTGGGGGTGGGGGCATGGCCATGCCTTGTGGGCAGTACCCAATCATATATGTTTATAAAAAAAAATCTCTGGTGTATGGTAGGTTTTATGAGTTCCCCTCCCCGCTGTAGGCAGATTGAGGTTAATTATTCCTTATTTCCCCATGGTGGGAGAAAGACTGAAAAGTTTGAGGGTGTTGAGGGAGCCCTTGCTTAAGGGGGCACTCTCCCTATCTCTGGTGCCTTGTGGGTGGATTCCTGCTTGGGGACCATTCTCCTCTTCCAAGCAGGAATCCACCAAGTAGAGGTGTCATTGGAAAGGGGTTTTTCTCCTGTTTCCAACAATACCACTCACAAGAGAATTATTGCTCAGAGGTGCTGAGATATGTCTCCATGCACTGATTTAGTGAAAGCCCTTTGGCATGTTTTTCTTTCACTTTTAAAAGTAAGGATGGCAGAGCATCTAGTGCGGTGAAACACTCTGGCTGCTTGGAAAGCTCCTCCCAAGCAGCCTGAGTTAGAGGAAAAAAAGGAAACCCTTTGGTGCAAAGCCTCAGTGCAGGCTAATGGCTGACAGATGCACCAGGAAGGGGTTTAAATAGTTTTTTCCATGCACTATGTCCAGTGCTAAGTGCATTTGGTACAGCATATGTGCCTGTGTGTGAATGTACATTTCTATAATCTAAGACTTTTCTATATGATCCATCAGGTTTTAAAACTGAAAAAAGGGGTGTTCATGATAGAACCACAAGGCACTATGATGCCTTGAGATTGCAGCTGATCTAGAATATCTTTTATATCATGGTATGCGTCTGGCTCCAGAGGATATCAAGCCTGTATCTAGAGGTTGCCCTTTTTTTTCCAGTTGTTGAAGTTGGTTCTGGATCAGAAGAAGTCATCTTTTTGCTGCTCTTGCACTGAGTATGGAGTTCTGCGGACAAGGTTTCCTTGGAAATTGTATTCCATTTGCATAGCTTGGCTCCAGTGGGTGCAATTCCCTGTTGGTTGGTTGGAGATCTATGCTTCTCATATTTAACTGACCATCTTTTGCTTTTGAGGGTTCTGGAATGTTCTTCTAGATAGGAAGATGGTGCCAATTTTAATGAAACCCTAAGTCACAGCTTGAGTTTTTGACCCATAGATTAATTCTTCCTATGCAAAATAATTGCATGCTGCATAATAATTTGCAATTAACAAACCTATAACTCATCCATTCAAAAAATATTATTTTATATTGCAACCATGGAAAAAACACTTTATATTGTCTTCCCTCATTCACAACCCTTAAGGCAGCTATAATCTTGCACATGATTTGCACACATTTTCACAAATAAAAAATGAAAAGATTACCAATATAGTTAAAAAAAGCTCTACATTTCAGGCTCCGGATAACTATAAAAGTAGTGATGTGTTGCTAAACATGAAAAATGTAATGCACAAAAACAAAAAAATTCTACATCTCAAGCAAAAACATATTCTAAGAAAAATCACACCAGACAGAGAACACTGTGCAATTTCAACACCAATGATCTCATAAGAGCTATCTTTTCTTATCAAAAACATTAACTAGACATGTTCTTCTGGGCAAGAAGTGACCTAGAAATATCCTGGTTGAGGGTCTAGAAAAACATAGACCTTAATTATTATCAGCATGTGTTTCAGCTCCACATTTCCCATTAGCTCTGGGGGAAAGGGAATATTAGGAATGTGTATGGAACTGAATATAACTTTCAGTTTTCTGACTAGAGTTTTTTGTAGAGATTCATCACTTCATGTCGGAGGTTGTGAAGACCATAGGTGTTCTAAGAGAGGAATTGAAGGCATATTGGAAGATCATGGGAACAGTAGTAAGCCAGAAAGCTGATTTAAATAATTTAAGATCTAAAGGTTCAAGGGCACTTACTTTGAGACATTAGTGCCTTAAAATGCTGGGAGAAATTGTCTACTGGATGAATATTGAATATAAGACTTCGATTATGAGTTCCTCATAAATTTCCAATACCCATGCAAACAACTTTGCACTGGTGTCGAATTAGGAGTTTGTCAGAAAATCCAACAGTTAGAATTTTGCCTGTGATAACTTTTGACAAGTTTAAACTTTCCAAAAATTAACTGGGTAAAAAATTACTGGAAAATACCTGGACTTATGGATTTTGGTCAAGTACCTGTCAGAATCTGTAAATTGTTTTCAACTTCAAAATATAAACTTAAAATAGGTGTTATACATCAAACCTGATAAGTAGAAACTGCAGGGTTCCATTGTTTATTGAATGATATAAGTAACACCCAAGTAATGAGGCACTTCAAATCAAAGCCTAAATGTGGTAAACATGGGCCTGCAGCTGACAGGTAGTGATGCATTGTGAAGCAGGTATTTTTCATTCTTGATTGGTTTGGGTATTTCTCTATTTTGAATGGTTATGTAGCTGTTTGCTTTGTGTTCCAGGTTACATATTCGTGTTTACAAAATAATTACATTTACGGCACATTACCAGATGGTTGATACGGATTTCAAGTCAGATTGTAATTCCTAGTTCTTGTTAAATATTTTGTAATTGCAGTGTCAAGTCGACCAGATGACACAATTATCAATTATATGCATCAATTCAAATTAAATTATATGTATGCCACTGCACATACATTCTGTGAACATCTGTCATCTTGAATGTGCATGCACTGCTATTTCAGTGCATCTTTATGTTATAGTGTGGATTTTAGAAGCACATGTTCTCAGGGCACACTGGCACTGCAAAACTGGTGTTTATTGCTACCCACCTCAGTGGTACTCATTGTACTCATTTTATAAAAGGCTCAGTGGAAATTTTGAACCTGTGACCATGGGGCCACTTTCAGATCACTGGTCTGGATGCATCAGTACAAGTAGTATAAGGGGATACCTTCCATCAAACTTTTGACAGGTGCCTCTCCCGTAATGACATAGGCAATGACGTGGGTCCCCCTGCCCCGTGATGACGTAGGCAATGACGTAGGTGTAGATGATTCGCGTGGGTTGGGACATGGTTTGATGCTGTGTTAGTCATGTGTCCTGATGCTGTCCCTAGTGTCTAGGTCTAAGGGTTTGTGAAATTGTGACTGTGCAGGTGTGCAGCATGCTTCATGGCCAAAGTGGACAAGTCTGGGCATGTTCATGCCTACAGGGTGGTTGGTCTTCAATGTGCCTCCTCAGAAGGAGGAGCAGTGGAATTGCAGAGCCCCCACCCTTCCCAGAGCCTTGCATAACCTAGAGGGAATGTCCGATGGTGACTTTAAAAAAAATAAAAATAATTTCTTGAAGCCCACAGGCACAGAAAGGGCCAAGCAGGGAGTTTGTGGACATAGAGCATGACCTTTAAAAACACAAGTCACAGTTACCTAAGGGGGTTAACGTTGTGTACTGGGGAGATAAGTGAGGCCTAACTGGCCACATGGGGGTCTTCAGGCTGATGCTTAGTTTGTAGAGGAGTTTCTGACCACCACCCCACATATCTTATGTGGCCCAGTTGTTACTGATTATGTCAAACAGCAAGCTTTCAACCTATTGTTTTGCAAGTCAGAATGACCCATGCCCGTCTTCAGATGGATATGTAGTTTTCTAGAAGAGTTTCTGCCCACCACCCATAGTATCTTATCTGACCTGCTTGTTACTGCTTATATCAAACAGTGACTTTTCAACCTCTGTTCAACCTCTGTTTTTGCAAGTCAGAGTGACCCATACATAATGTCAACATGGAAAATGGTAGCCCCCCCCTCAGGTGAAGTGTTTTGAAAGTGTAACCGTAAAGCATAATATATTTCTGAGCCCGCCCCTCAACAATACCTATGCATAATTAGCTTGGCACAGCAAGTATAAAAAGCCCCCATAGGGACCATACACACAAGCATCTCACAAAACTCTTTTTGTGAGCGGCAAATTGAGGCTTGCGGAGAGCAGGGCTACCCCAGAGCATTAAAGAGAAAAATATGAAGAGCAGAGGGGAAACCGGTAGTGCAAACCAGCTTCTACTGAATATAAATAACTATGGGCTGTTTGTATATTTTTGTAATGTAATTCTAAATTGTTGTCGTCTCTAGCCACCCTTTCCCTAGGACACACAGAGAATATGTGTCATGTACACTATTATCTAAGGGAATGTTTTCTATTAAATTTATGTATTATTATTATTATTAATAAATTCTATTTATGTGTTACGCAAAACGTGTTATAAGTATGATAAAATGGGTTCGGGGTGCCCATCATGAACCCTTACACCCACAGCGCACCAACTGACCTTTACCTTAAAGGTGGGGTATAGGTGTGTCTTGCGTTTCTTAAGCGCTTTGGGGGTCACCACAGACCCCAGCACCCCAAAGGATTGGGGCAGTTCGAAGGGTTAACTGAGGAATCTTACTATTTAAAAGCACATGCTGAAAAGTTCCTTGTGCATGCAGCCTTCTGGAAATACTAAAAATTGTCAAGATACTTCTTATAATTAATGTGTTTACTGAGACCTGTAGTTTTGACTCTCCATAAAGTAGCGCCAAGGGTTAAGACGCTTGCTTCAAAGAGCAGAACTATGGGCCAGATGTATCAAACGTTTTTGCATTCACAAACGGTGCAAATCACTAAATTTGGCCGTTTGCTAATGCAAAAACGTGGTCTGCGATGCATGAAAGGCATTCGCAGACCAAAAAAAAGAAATCTCAAAAATATCGATTTCTTTCGTTGCGACCTGATTTTGCCTGTCGCATTTTGCGTCTTGCAATTTGTGACATGAAATACTGAATCTCAATTAGCGATTAGTTATTTCAAGTCAGAAATTGCAAGACACAAAATGCGACACACAAAACCAAGTCGCAATTCGATGCACCAAAATATCGCAAATTGCGATTGTTCGCAGAATGGCATTTTGCAAATACAAAATACCACTAAGTGAAACCAGGTGGTAACCAGGTGCAACCTCTATAAAGAGGCCCAGAATGCCACAATGGCTGCACTCTACTTCATGGCGAGGAGAATGAGGATCTTGGCAGGTTTGAGGAGAGGGAGGAGGAGACAGGAGCGCATTTTCAGAGTGCGCATTACACTTTTTGACCAGACTGAGGAGGAAATATTTGAGAAGTACAGGTTGAACTCAGCCATGATACTTGACCTGATAGCTGAGCTACAACTCAAACCGCAGCACACAATACATAGGACAAATATCATACCCACTCATGTGCAGATATTATGCTCCCTACACCTACTTGCCTCAGGGAGCTATTAAAGGGTCATAGCAGCAGCTGGGGGGTATCACAGAGTGCCCTCTCTAGGTTTTTCAATGCACTTATCAACTCCATGCTGAGCAGAATACACCAGTTCATCAGATTCCCCCGCACCCCACAGGAAATACAGCAGACAAAAATAGATTTCTACCAGATAGCACAGTTCCCCCACGTCCTAGGTGCCATAGATGGGACACATGTTGCAATCTGTCCACCATCAGCCACAGAGTATGTGTACCGCAACAGTAAATACCAACATTCCAAGAATATACAGGTGATATGCAATGCCTCTTATATCATAACTGATCTCGTGGCCAGGTACCCAGGGAGCACACATGATTCGTACATCTTTTGCCACAGCAGGATTCACACAAGACTGCTAGCTGGGGAATTTGGAGAAGGATATCTACTAGGTATTGACCCTCTCTACACTGGCACATTGATGGCGTGGTGACGTCAGATGGCTCACGTACTCATCATACCCTCTGTTCCTTCCAGGAGACAGTGCCTACGCGGTGCGCACCTACATGATGACGCCCTACCTCAATCCTACAACACCTGCTGAATGGAGATACAATGCAGCACACAGGGCAACCCGCAATGTGGTAGAGCACACCTTTGGGCTGCTGAAGAGTCACTTCTGGTGCCTCCACAAAAGTGGAGGTGCACTACAGTACAGCCCAGAGACAACATGTAGAATAGTGGCTACTTGTGTAATCTTGCACAATATAGCTACCACCAGGGGCATACCTATGGAAATATCTGATTCTGAATCTGATGATCCCATACCACCCCTACAGCCAGCAGACAGGACCAGTGCAGCAGAGGGCAGGCAAAAGCATGCTGACATCATGCACAACTATTTCAGATGTAAGTAAGAACAACACAACTCCACTGACATTTGTACTAGTAGTTATTAAATATATTACCTTAATGTCAGGTAACATCAGTTTCACTAGCAGCAAAAATAAGATTATGTAACTAAAAACAAAAGCAGATAACAGTATCTCAATATTCATTCATAGTTTACTGTATGACACAAAGATAAACAGTCCCCTATGACCATTACTCTCACTTTCTATGGCCATACAAGCCACTCGAGTGCGCAGTGGCCTCACTGGCACCTCTGTTTTCTACCTCAGTGGCAGTGCTGTGCCTGGCACTGTGACACCTAGCATCAGTTGTGGGCACTGCTACGCTGCTGAGGCTAGATGTGTCCTCAGTGTCCCCCAGTCCCAGTTCACTGGGTGTGGCAGAGCGGTTACCCAGCATATTGTTAAGCACATTTGTGATCTGCACCAGTCCTTGTGTCACATCCCTACTGCTGTGCACTGCCTCCACCTGTGTTGCCACAGCACGCCGCAATATGAGGGCTGTTGAATTTGCAAGGCGATTAACAGAGTGCCAAAAAATGCCAAACATCCCCACAAAACGTCTCTCCTGACTGCAGTGGCTAACTCTGTTGTGGTGCAGCTCAGTACACAATTCCCTCACTGCACTTGTCAGCTCCCTGGTGTTCTCCGATGCTTGGATCTGTCCCTTATGCAGTTTAGTGAGGTTTGAATTGAGGCACTCCACTGCCGATGCAGCCACCCCATGTTTGAATTGTGCATCTGCCTTTGTAAAGCAGAGATTTTCTTGTTTTGCAGGCGCTGCTGCTTCAACATAGCAGATTCCAGGCCACCAAACACCGATGATCCCTCTCCTGCTTCAAAATGCTGTGTGCCTGCATATGTAGGCCTCCTGCGGGGTGTTGTGCTACGCTGGGGCTGGAACTCCTGCATACCAGTGCATCTGCCATCTGGTGAATGTGTGTGGGCGTCATCCTGCAGGTCATCAGAGTCCTGGATAAGTTTGAGTAGAGGTACTGCCCTAGCCCTGCGTCTGATGGGTGCTATATTCTGTGACTCACTGGTGTTTTAGTCAGATGCAGGGTGGGCTTCAGTATCCCCCGCAACGGAACTTGCAGAAGCTGCTGGGCCTGGGCCACCTGCAACAACAATGTGCAGCATGTCAGTTATGTATCACCAAAGGTCACACAATTGTAATAAATGTACAGTTACTTCTCATCACAATGTTGTGAGTGTTGTGTTCTTCTGCGTGTCGCTCTGCCTGATTACATTCTATGTGCTACTTTCAGCTCTGGGTTGTGGACTACCACTCTCATAAGGCATTGTTGTGCCGCTTCTAAGATCTTTGCCCTACTTGCTAATTCCTAAGGGGCGTTTGTACATACACATATTGGGTTACATTTCAATATAGCACTTACCTTTACTGGTGCCTGGTGTGCCGGATATGTCGATGTCAGTGACCCCACTGACTGCTTCTGGGAGGAGTGTCGAATCCACTAGGTCTTCCATCGGGGTGGAGGGTGTCTCTGTGGGTGGGCCGCCTCCTGTGCTCCTTGCCTCCTGCAGTCGTCTTGCCACTCTCTCCTTGGCATGGGAACGCAGGTCGTACAACCTCTTCTTTATCTCCTCCACAGAGCGCTGCACAACTCCCACAGCACAGATTTTTGTCTGAATGTCTGCCCAGAGTTTGTGCTTTTCACTCTCAGGCACCTAGAGTGAGCTTTTGCCAAACAAAAGGTCATGGCTCCTCACCACCTTCTCTGTGAGCACCTCCAGTTCTTGCTCACTAGCCTTTAGTTTCCTTTTCCTTTCTCCCTTCTCCTTTCCCTGTGCAGAGGTGTCCATGGTGGTTCTGCAGTCCTGCCTTCTTCAGAGACTTGCTCACTGTGGCTGGGATGTCTCTCTCTCTGAGTGCTCCTTTGGGTGTGGCACCTGCAGACTGCCTGGGATGGCTCACTTCCTGCTTTTGATGTCATTAGGCTCCTCCAGGTGTGCGTTCTCACAATTTGCGATTTTCAATTACTGAATCGCAATTTGTGTTCTCGCAAATTGCGATTCGGTATTTGGGACTTGCAAACCACAAATATCGAATTTTAAGAAATCGCTGATTCCAAATCGCAATGGTGTTACATGGCATATTGCGACTCGGAAATAGCGATTTCTTAAAAATCGCTATTTGCGATTCGCAAAGCCCTTTCTTGATACATCTGGCCCTATATGTGCACAGCTGAGCCGATAGCTAAAGCCAGCTTTTCCAAACACTTTTTAAAATGATATTAATGTTGGAGGAGGACTGTGGCGAGATGTGGAGGTACAATGTTTTCATTGGTGGAGTAGGGGGTCACAAAAAGACTGTTGTGCGGGGTCACAGGCTGTGAACCGGGGGTCCCCTTGAGAGAAGGCATGTAAAGTCATGTGATGGCAGGTGGAGGCAATGCTTAATTTGTGCTTGTTGGTTCTGGTGCTGAGCTGCTCTCAGAGACCTTGTGGTCTTTAACATGTCTGTTTAGTTAATAATGAGAGTCCCCGAGTGCTATGCGGCTCTCTAACAGAGATCCTGAGCATTTTGCAGCTCACCATTAACCTACTCTCAGAAGCAGTGCGGTGTCTCCTGCGGCCTCTGAGAGCAGGCCTGCTGAGTTAGTGGCAGGAGGCCTTGCACCTCGCGTTAGACCCCCTCTAGCCTCCCTTGGGGTTAGAGGGGGTCTTGCACAAGGTGCGAGGCCTCCTGCCACCATATGGTGCAGGAGAAGACTCAGATGGCGCGAGGTATGGGCCTGAGGGCACGAGCCGTGCGCGCTTAGTCCTTCAGGCCCTTACATTATAAAATAAGGTTGGGGCCCTTGGACCCTGAGCAGGAGGCTCAGGGCCTCCAGGAGCCCAGCTGACATTGTTTAAAAAAAATAAATACAAAAAATAAATAAACTGAATAACAGTAACACCAAGTGGGCTACTGGCCAGAGGGCAAAGAGTCCCCTGTGTGTGTGTGTCCACTTGCGCTCCGTGTCCTGTGCCCTGTAACCCCCCAGCCCAACCATACACCTTATAAATGGTTGGAGCATTGAGCAACAGGCTCAAGCCCCACAAACCCCCATCCACCCACCTCAGGTTGGGGTCGTGCTGTCCTGTGGAGATAGTGAGCACAACGCAGGAGACACCCTTGCTGCCTCCACAGCAAACAATTTTTCAAAAGACTGTGCTCCGCCCAGTAGGCACACAGGGTTCAGAGCATTGGAGAGCTAGGGCAAAAATCCAGAAATAGATCCCAGGATCAGGTTGCCATTCTATTGTATATATATATATATATATATTTATATATATATGTATATATATATATATATATATATATATATATATATATATATATATATATATATATATATATATATATATATATACACAATGATTTGTAATGTTTTAAATTGTTTTGTGTTTTTATATTTTTAATAATTAGTGTAATTATATGTCACTATCAGGACCAGAGGCGGCATTGTAATATGAGTAAAATAAGGCTGCGGAACCCCTGGAACTATATAAATAATGCCTTATAAAGAGAATCCTAGAGCTTATGTTGTGCAGGAGCACCAGCCTGTGGACTTTTTAAATAAACATTTTGAAAAAATGTGAACAAATGGCTTTGTGTATTGTACCTTGAGAGCACGGTATTGGGTTGATGGTGGGCTTAAAAGATGGCATCTTGAGAGACTTTTTTTACAACCTTTTGCAAGATTTTATGAATGGGTTATGGATGTAACATTAAATGAGTTATGCTTAAAGTGAATTTTGTCTCTTATGTACTTAGGATCCCCAAGAGCAAACGGTGAAATAGGAGGAAATAGATGCCTTTCAGCAAGGTACAGATATCTATAGTTTTATAGTTAGAGAGCCTTGGCAATGACCTAGTCTTTTTTTAAATTTTTTAAATTTTCTAATAGTGCTTTCCTATGTTTGTCCACTTTTTATAGGGTAAGCCACCAAAGTACAGACAGCTGTCAAAACTCTACAGCGGATCCTAGAGGCTCAAGACATAAAGGGGCATGTTTATACTCTGTTTGCACTGAATTAGCGTCATTTTTTTTTACTCTAATTCCGTGCAAATCTTACTCCATATTTATACTTTGGTGCTAGACCTGTCTTGCGCCAAATTTATGGCGTTAAAGTCATTTTCTGGAAATGGAGACCTACCTTGCCTTAATGAGATGCAAGGTAGGCGTTTCCATGCAAAAAATGACTCTATGGCCTTAACGCCATATTTAGGGGCATATTTATACTCTGTGGCATATTTATACTCTGTTTGCACCGAATTAGTGCCATTTGTTTTTTACTCTAATTCAGTGCGAAACTAACTCCATATTTATACTATGGTGCTAGACCTGTCTAGCACCAAGGCCCTGATTTATACTTTTTTTGCACCGCATTAATGTCATTTTTTTTTACGAAAAAGTGGCACAAACGTACAAAATATTGGCCCTTATTTATACTTTTTGCTTCAAAACTGCACTAACTCAGTTTTGCACCAAAAAGTTTAGCACCGGCTTGCACCATTTCTGTGCACTAGCCGGGCACCATATTTATGGAATGGTGCAAGCCGGTGCAAAGGGTAGGCTAGAGTAAAAAAAATATATATACTTTTGTCGGGTGGAGCTGGCAGTATAGAAGAAGAGGGTTTAGCACCAAAAAAAAATGACTCTAACCAGATTAGCATCATTTTATGGTGCTAAACCTACCATGCCACATGACTCCTGCCTTAGAAAAGTCAGGAGTCATGCCCACCACCCCAATGGACAGCACAGAGGACAAGGGTCCCCTGGGCATGGCCATTGCCCCCTGTGCCATGTATGGGGGCCCATTTCAAAAATAAAATGCAATCTTACCTGTACTTACCTGGGATGGGGTCCCCATCCTCCACAGTCCCCCTGGTGTGGGTGGGGGTGCCCCTGGGGCCTGGGGAGGGCACCTATGGGCTTATTCCATGGTGTTCCACCATGGAAATAGGCCCACAGGTCCCTTAACGCCTGCCCCGACCCAGGCTTTAAAAAATGGGGCAAAGCAAGCTTTGCCCCATTTTTTTTTACCCCTCCTCCCTCCCTTGCACCATTTTTGCATGGGAGTATAAATATTGCGTTAAGGCCATAGAGTCATTTTTTGCAAGGGAACACCTACCTTGCATCTCATTAAGGCAAGGTAGGTTTCCACTTCCAAAAAATGACTTTGGGGCATATTTATACTCCGTCTGTGCCGAATGTGCATCAAAAATGTTGACGCACATTCAGCACAAACCTTGCCCAGTATTTAAACTTTGACGCCCGCGGACGATAAAAATCTGCCGTGTGCATCATTTTTTGGATGTGGCAACCTGCCTTGCATTAAATATGCAAGGTAGGCGTTCCCGTCGAAAAAATGACTTAAACGGGCGTGCGTCGTATTTATGCTTTCGGTTAAAAATGACGCGCGGCCGGGAGGTGGAGCCTGAAAATGACGCACAGCTCGATTTGCGTCAAAGTTTTACGCCTGGGTCAGGGCAGGCGTTAAAATGGGGCAAACACACCTGTATTTAATCAGAACATACAGAAGCAACAGCAGAGCAGCAGAGCAGCAAAAGGGAGACATGGAGGTGCTTCTCATCCAGCGTGCACGCAGACGCAGATCCCAGCAACAACAACAGCAGCTACCACAACACCAGCAGGGACCCCAAAGGCAGCGCAGAAGGCAGAAGAGAATATTCCGAACCAGAACAACTCTTCATGGCCTCAGGGAACACAACATCATCCCGTAGGTACAGGTTGAACTGGCAGGCCATTCAGCAGCTACTGCGAAACATAGAGCCACAGTTGGCATCCACCTTGCTGACACCCCGCACCATCCCAACAGAACCCAAGCTGCTTGCCGTACTTCACATGCTGGCAAGTGGCTCTTTTCAAACAACTGGTGCCCTGGTTGCCGGAATATCACAGCCATTATTCTCTGCCTTTTTGCCCAAAGTACTGGATGCCATCATTGGACTCACACCCCACCACATCTGCTTCCCTAACACACTGCAGAAACAGCAGGAAACAAAACAGGGGTTCTACATCATTAGTGGTTTCCCACACGTTCTTGGTGCAATCGACTGCACATATGTACGCCTTGTGCCACCTGCTGCATCTGAACACCTCTACCGCAACAGGAAGCACACACATTCCATCAATGTGCAGGCCATTGTCGATCACCAAGGATTGATCACCAACATCGTGGCAAAATATCCTGGGAGTGTCCATGACTCATTCATCTTCCGTCACAGCACCATCAATCAATACTTCCAGGATGGACGATATGGCAATGGACTACTTGTTTGTAAGTATACAAACCTACTCATATACACACTGCACAGGAACCCTCTAGGACACACAACACATACACCACAACAGCAACATGTCGACAGGAACACACTAAGGTTGTGACATCGCTAGCCATGTTTCATAGGTCACCATTGAACCTGTCACACAACTGAAATAACTGTACAGCCTAATGTTAAGACGTCAATGATCACAACGTTTGGAGTGTGTTGCCTAAATGTCACCTTGCAAATTGCAAGCGTCTCAATTATGTTTACATTAATCCATTGCATAAGTCTAAAGGTATGGGATGTCCAGGGTACACTGATATGAACGTGTTAACAACACTGTCAATTTTAACCTGTGCATGGAACTATCATCTCACCCCCAGTGAAGACACAGGGACACCTGTATCACAAGTCACAATGCTAGGGAGGGCACACTGTACTGCGAATCCCAAAACATACTGCTGACAACCGGTCAGCAGCCAAACACTCTTTCAGCCAAGGAAACAACACAATGCAGATGGTACATTCTACAAGCCTAGGATGCAACACAATAACACAAAAGAATCACAGACAACACAAGACAACTACTGCCATGCAAGCTGATATAAATGGGACAAGCTACATCAACATGATCCGCTTCATTTTCTCTTTCAGCTGATCAGGGGTATGGCATCCAGCCATGGATAATGACACCTATTGGCAATCCAAGTACTGCAGCAGAGCGTGCCTACAATGACGCTCATAGGAGGACACGCACCATAGTCAAGAGGACCTTCGGCATCCTCAAGTCGAGATTCCGGTGCCTCGACATCACTGGTGATAGCCTCCTATATTCCCTTGAAATGGTCTGTAAGATCATTCTAACATGTGCCATCCTGCACAACATTTGCATAAGAAGGAACATTCCCCTCCTGGAACCAGAGCCACACATGCCTAAAGAGGAGGAAGAGGAGGATGGTGGCCTGCAACATGAGGGGGAACAACAAAACACGACCGCTGGCTTGCGTAGGCGCCAACATATCGTGAACAATTTATTTTAAATATAATCACCACTTTATAAACTAATGTAAATAAACACCGATAATAATCACCATATCATGGTCTGGCTAATCATTTTTGCACACCTTTATCTCTAACTATCAGAATAAGAGTGTTGCCTCATGGAGCATTGCTGATATTCCGATTAGGACACTGAAAATCCCAGAGCAATTGTGATGCGTATCATACAATGGTCACATACACACACACTGTAAATGACATACATCCTGTACATTTCACCTTTGAAGGCCAATAGCAGAGGACCACACCTATTTCACACATACATGTTGGAAACATGGTTCATCGCAGCATATGGCACACAACTAAGACACCATCACTCAATAAGAGGAAAACAAGCCTCATACATGAGGCAGTTGATGTGCTTTTGCATCAGTAACAGGAATGTATGACCAGACCCTTGACAGCAGTAAATCCAACTGCATCTAATCTTTGCAAGGACTATCTGTGACTAGAGTTACCTAGAAGCAGAACATCGACAGCACAAGTGCCACACATATGACAAGCATTGCGCACATGACATTCCATGTACATGTCAGCCCATTTCCTAACTCCTGACACACCCATGCACCTGGTCATAACCCACCTGTCTGAAGAGGTCCCTGGAATAGTAGTATGTGTACCGCAATATTCCCTCCTCTACACACACAGACTAACAATAGTAATCCAGTGTGCTACACCCCTTCCTATGGTATACCATTGTCATAGTACATCTGACTGCATGGACGTCAGGTCAATTAATACACTGGCTTGTAGTTTCTAAGCCCTGTTATCACCTGCAGATTACTTCCCGTGTGAAAACGTCTGTTGGCCATTAGAATGCAAATCTCACCTACAGGACTAGTGGGAAACTGATGCAGCCCGCACCTGTGATCACCTCCATGCACACCACCCATTTCAACATGTACTGCCCCTGCTGATGCCTGGAACAGCATAGGAGTTGCCATTTTGTCAAATACACCGTTAAGCATTGCTAGTAATTAAGCCGTGTAACACAGCCCTTGGGTTCATGTATCACCTTCAAAAACACAGGACATACACAGTTTTACATGTCAACTGTCTAGTTCGTCCTCCAAACAGTCTTAGTCAGACCACTGATTATGTATCTTGTGAAATTGCTGGATCCAGATTGACCCTGCATCCTGTCAGCCTGACTGGCATCTGTCTGTGCATCACCCTAAAGTTTCCCTGTGGCTATATATGTATCACACTTGCTTTACCAAACCTCTCATTCCTCAGAGGGTATTTGGTCATGTGCTTCATCAATGCATACTCAAATACATTGTATAGCATCATCTGCCTTTTAATTGTACCATATTAGTTAAATCCTCTTTGAATACCAAAAGCATGGCCCATCCCTTGTCTGGGTCTCATTTATGCATGAACGACAAAGTGTGACAGTGTCCCAGGGCCATATGCAGGGATTGGGTACGAGGCCTTCAGCAGAACCAGCAACCTCTGATAATGACCATGAAAAGTCCACACATGTTAGGACCCTGACAGTTCACACGCAGAATTACATTGCTCACAACATATTGATGGGCCGTGTGTGGTGAATAGCTGCGAAAATAATCAGCAAAGAGGCTATGATGTTCCCAGATGCAGTGGGAATTTCAGAGGCCAACCTGTGTACAAATGTTGTAATGACACCTGCCGGAACATGACACCTGAGACATGATCTCACTCAGCACACCAAGGTTTCCCTGTTGACAGCCTCAAAACACGTCTTCAGTGACAGGGTGGGACCATCCCCATGTAGGTTCTCATGTCCTCATTGACTTTACTCACATTGATCTCTGAAGGATACTCAGTAGATACAGGAATAGCTGCCAGTGACTCATGATGAGACCTGGACGTAACTGTGATAACATACACCCCTAAAAATATACAGGATCAACATTGGACCACACACATGAACAAGACACCTCTGTGCAATTGATGACTGGAAATATGTGGACACGTGCTGCCTCGTCTGCTTGTCCACCACAGCCACTGGAGAGTTGTGGCTCAGTTATATGACCTCAACTGTGGCGTCATCATACATTTGTGGTTCACATTTGGCTGTCTGGGCCAATTAAATGGTACCCACTTCATCAATGCATGTGCCTGACTGACTGTGGGATTCACCAACAAGGGCCTAAGAAGCAGTTACCAAAAATCTAGGACATAGGATGGTGAAATTGTGGACCATTGACATGAACAAGCGTCTGCCATCTATCTGGTGCATGCTTTGTCATATGTGGTGTCTACGTTACCCAAAATCTTGGAAGTGCACACAACAGATTTACAGATGTTGCTAAATGTATGAATAACACATGTCCTCTCTCATTTCCACAATGACTTGCATCTAAGGTATGGACACATTGACTTCACATTCATACAAGCATATATTCAATAATGCATCTTGTGATGCACACACACTCGTTCAACAACTACATTAGTTGCCACTGCACACACATTGAGCCATAGGCATTGAGGTATTGTACTTATGTACGTCACCTTGCTATCCTCTCCTGATGCCAAACATGCCCAAATTGTGCAATACATATATGTAGCCCACACATATGGCCTTCTAGTGCATCAGCCAACCGTCAAAATCCTGTTAAGGAAGTAGCGGGTCACGGTCCGCTGCAGTATGATGTCTCACATGTGAACATACACCATCAACACCATAGTGGGTGCAATCAGCCTATCTCAGTTGTGTCCCAAATGTAACATAACATAAAAACTGCAAAAATGCCCAAAACCAGTTCATGCACTGAAATTTTGACGTTGCTAGCGTTATGTGTCATTTTTTCCCAACAATACATAATCTGTAGGATATCCTATTACATCACATCCTGCATAAAATGGGTGCCGTATTTCTCGTTATGCGTCATATTTTTTCACCATACAGATTGTGCGTCATATTTTCCGATACACAGGAGTGAAAATTAGGCCGCATACATTTTATGCAGGATGTGATGTAATAGGAATCCTGTTTACAGATTATGTACAGTGGGTGCACTTTCACTTTCACTTTGCAGTCTGTGAATCTTCTAGACTGTGTGGCTGTGTTCAGAGTGTTGTCCAGTGATTATGTGCTTTTGTGTCCTTTGTGCTATCTTAATTGTTATTTTGTGAAATAAATATTGTTGTTGTATAGTGTGGGAATCTGTTGTGGGTAGTGCTAGTTTGGGGATAGTTGGGCTCTTTTAGTGGTTAAGTTTACTTTTCTTTTTTTTTTGCGTACTCCTACTTTCCCCCTTTTCTCCTTGCTACTTCTTTATCCCCTATTCCCCTTTTCATTGCCGAGATGTCTGGTAGGCCACATCTGGCAGGATGGGTGAGGAGGAGTTGGGGGGTTTATATTGCTGGTGTGCCATTTCCTCCCACTCATGATCGAGGCAGGGTGAAACAGGGGTATCACACTGAGGCGCGAAGAATCCAGTGGGGAAAGGTGCTGCATCACTTGCAGCGCGTGCATGTGAGCCAGAGGAGTGACCACCAGCTGAAGCACCGGTGGGCTGACCTCATCACCAGGGAGCAAGATCTGCTGGACCACCTGGGAATAGAGATTGGTCGCCCTGTTGGTGAGTACATGTCAATTGATGATAGCAAAGTGGCCCAGACATATGTCTCATGTGAGTCTGGTGAGTGTGTAAGGAAAGCGTTCACGGAAGTTCTATGAATGTTAGGGATTATTGTGGTCCTTCATCTTTTTGAATACATGTCAGATATGGATTTGAAAACATCGGAAAAAGGTGTAAAGTGCCCTCAGCTAACATCTTAGAATGGTATTTGAAGTTTGTTGTGCCACATTCCAATTAGGGATGGCAGTCCAAAGGTATGCACATGGGTTCACATCTCTATGTTTGGTGCAAATCACCATTGCTGGGCCACATCAAATGAAGAAACTGTAACAACATGAGGGCTTACAAAAGTCCCTGCCCCTCTGTACATTTTCCCTATGTGTAATAAATGTGTCATGGCCACATAGGCTGTTTGACTGGTAACGAACTCCTCAAGTAACCGGGCTTTGGATGTCTCTCTTGGGTGCACATAATGGCTTTCATTACTTTATTCAGCTTACACATTGTATATGTCTTTGACATTGTTGGTCAGTGCACAGATTCTGAGCACATTTCTTCCTTCCATGCCTTACAGGTGGACCGGCATCCTACACTGTGGGAGAGGTGGATACATTTGAGGACCCCGACCACTCCACTAAGTGTTGATATGTCTGTTATGTGTTGTGTTTGCTGGTGATGTGTGATGGACTCCTGTGTGTTGAACACTTAGCAAGGTGTGATTCGCTGGCCAATCATTTGTCTAGTTCCATGAGTGGGATTTCAGTTTCTCAAATTTTTTGAGTTGGCCAATGCTTATCCGATTGTATTATCTAGGGATTGTAGGTCATTTATGCAGGCCCTGCAATGAGTACTGGGGTGAGTCATGTGGATAACACTTGTATCAACAAGAGTCGCACTGGAACTCATCTCAGATTTAGTCAGCCTGTCAGACCCACATTCTCCCAGATTGGTACTGCAAATCGCTTTCCAACAGACTTCTGCATCCCTATTCACCAAAGTACTTATTAAACTGTAGGTAGAACTTCCTAGCAGCATGTATTTCCACATGTAGTGCTAAAAGTCTGTGGAACTTGAGTGCAATGGCCTAGGTGTGCATGCTAATCATGATCATGGGTGTTCTTGCAACTCTGTGTCTGGTGTAAGTCATGCCTTACTGGAAGTATATGATGTGTACCAAGCTCTGCATTTCCTGACATGTGTGGCGCTACGATTGGTCAAGGTTTTGCAGACTCCTAATTGTTGATAGACCTTACCTGTGGAGTGTGTGTAGAGCCAAACACGTGTGGAGTTTTCTGGGTGTCTATGGTGTTTGGACTTGTTTGTTGTTTCTCCAACCCCCCCTCAAACACAGGCATGGGTTTGTCAATAGTGTACATAGGACTGATGCTATCAGTATGTTACACATACATGTGAATAAGTGAATGTTTGGTCGGAACCTAGTATACACACTCAGGTATGGCAAATGGGTACTATACTAGCAAGTCCAATTACAACTTGCAGACCATGTGACTGCAGTGTGATGTTCAAGGACACCCTTATAAGATGAGTTGTCGTAAGCACTCTTGTAGTATCGTCTTCATGACTCACATAGATCATTGTGACACTGTTCAGCATGATTACCTATTTGGATATAAATTCAGACACCTTAATTCATGCAGTTTTTGGAGTGTTTGCTTAGATTTGTGTGCACTGTTATATGTGTTAGTTTTGCATGGTGACAACATTTTGCGGCCACTATTTGATGACTAAGATATCCCTTGAGGAAGCATTATTATGTCCAACACAGCATGATGGTGTATGGTTTCTCACTTCATCAGATATCACCCTCAGGAAGGGCAGAGTATGATGAAATCCTGGACAATGTGCAGATTTATCTGACTACATAATTTCAGGACAGTTGTATTGACAAGCTACGTTATTTGACAGGAGGCACATTTCAGTTTTCTACTGCACAGATGATGTTTCACATTACACAGAGACAGATTTGTTGTATAAGTGCTATTTATTGAAAAGTGCTTTAGTGCTATATGTACATTGTCCATGATTGTGAGTCCATTATAGTGACATCTTCCATTGTGATCCTACACAAGTGATAAAGGAAAATGCATTTGCTGGGGTGCAGAGGGACAGGATTTGCCAACGAGTAAGAGAGAGACAAGCACTGGGCAGGCAGACAAGATATACAGTGGTCAGCAGAACAGTCATTGAGTAGAGTTGTTGTAAGACTGGCATGTTTCAAAACGCAGGACATTGGTAATAGTTGGCCATGTTGCGGGGACTAGTGCTTCCGGGTACTTTTCCGTGTGAATGTGATCTGTTCCATGTCTTTTCTTCTGATGTGTGTGTTGCCTCCTCTGTCCTTGGTGGTGGTGGTTGTGAAGGGGCAACACACACCTCAGTGTTTGAAGACGTGGAGTCAGCCATCCCGGTAGCTGCTACCTGTGGGGGTCTTAAGGGCAGTACTGCAGCAAGGAGGATCTGCTGATTCTTAAGAATAGCAGCCACATCACGATGATAGGCAGCCTGGTCGGCCCTGAGGGGTTCTATGTTGCATTCATGCACGCGTTGACAGGATTGCTGTTGTAGGTGTTGGGTCAACTGTATTACAGCTGTGTTGATTTCCTTCAACCTTTTTTCAACTTCCTGCAAGATAGTTGTTCGCCCTTGCATAGCTGCTGCCTGTTGCTCAGTTGACATCATGCATGAACGCACCCCTCTAGGCTGGCTGCCATGGTTTGCATCCCCACCCGCACCTCATTGGCCAGCTCCCACTGTACCCCAACGACAGTTCTCTCAAAGCTGGTACCTGTGTCGTCTGAGTCCTTGGAGCTGGCAAGTTTTACAATTGGGGTGGTGGGTGGGTCCTCTGTGATGGCTGCTTGTTCTGTGCTCCTCCTTGTGACTGAAGGTCGGGTCTGGAGGGTTCCAAGGACCTCTTGGATGGTCTGCTGGGGAATGTTTGTCAGCTCGTCATCCATGTCATCAGGGTATTCGGGGACAGGCATATCCGCAGGAGATCCATCGTCCTCTGCAATGAAATGGGATACAATTATTGGGTCTGTGTTGTGGCATTAGTGATGTGACATGCCTGCCTTGTGATGAATTCACATTGTGATCTTGTTTCGTGTTTATTGCTCCAGTCTTTCAGATGGGCATTCTCCCAGGCCTATGGCCCACCTTTATGTCACATGTTTTGTGGTAAGTTATTAGACTTGTCGGCATCATCTCCTCTAGGTGTTTGTTCTGGCCAAATTGTGATTTGTTACATTCTTATCCTACTCAACCCTCCGTCTACATCCATTCTCATGGTGAGCCCTTTCTCTGGCTGTGGGTGCTCTGATGGCACTGGTAGCACACTTAACAATCTGGACCTGCCCCAGTCTCTGATCTTTCACATCCACTTATATGTAGTTGACATGTAGCGTATCCTATGCATAGCATTGTTATGGCACGATATGGATGTTGGCATTGGTAATGTGTACAGCTGATGTTAGGGAATGTGTGGTACATTGGATTGCCCTGATAGTCGTAGCATTGTCCTATTTCCTCCTCTTACTGTGCAGGTGTATTTCAGTGACCACTGACATGTGTCCTCCCCCTCAATGCTGTTGTCTGAGCAGTATGACATTTGGGATGTTACATAGTGGCCCAGGCACAGGATGGACTCTGACATATGCAGCATGGGTGTGTCCTTAGTGCTGTGTAGCTCCTACTGTTGATGGCATTGGATGCTGTTTGCGACAACTATGGGCATTGACATTTGACAGGACTGGGGCCTTTGTCTTGTTTCAGGGGATTATTGGAGTTGTCATCATCAACCCTCTAATTTTGCTGTGTATGATCCATGGGGAAATTACTGCCATTGGCTACTTGAGCTGCACACACAGCGGAGGTGGTAGTGACAACTGCTGTCAATGTGACATTCCTGTTGTCGGTATGGCTAGAGGTTGTTGATTGGGCCCTAGTTAATGTAGGGGGTATAGTGGCTGACATGTGCCAGGATGTCAGTTTGACATTGCGCCCTTCTCTCCTGGCGTGGCTTTACCTTTGCTCTATCGGTGGCATGGCAGCATGCCCCCATGGGACTGTTGTTGGTGTAGTGTAATGGTGTGGCCCAGCTTCTCTCTGTGCAGGCCATGCCTCCATGCCATACCCCTTTACCCATCACACTCCATGTATATGATGACTTCCATGCATTTTGTGGTCAGCATCCCCCCCGCTTACAGTTGACATTAGTGTATTTAATTACCCATGCGACTTACCCTGCATGTGCGTTGTCTCCTGGTAGTCTGCGCTGTTCTGTCCTTGAATCCCTGTGACGATCTCCTCAGGGATGACGGCTGTGACCATCTCCTCTATGTGGTCCAGGGCCTCCTGGTGTGCTGGACTCCCACCTTCAGTCTGCAGTGCTGCCTTCCTGTTTCTGGCCATTTTTTCCTTGGGCCTGCGCTTGCAGTCATGCTAGCGTTTTTTGCACTCAATGACTGTTCTGTGTACTTCTGCCACACTGTTAATCTTGTCAACAATTTGTTGCCATATTGCCTCTCTCCTACTGATTGGCAACTTTGAGGTGACAAACAGTAGGTGCAGGTGTTCCGTCACGTCTTTAACCAGAATTTCATGTTCCTCCGCACTGAAGCGACACTTACTTTTCTTCCGAAAACTGTCCTGGGTCTTGTGTGGGTCCTCCTGGCTGGTTTCTGGTCTGTTGTCATCTTCCTGGGGTCTGTACAGGCATCTGGGATCCATTTTGGCTCTCTTCTGCTGAAATGGCTGTGTTTGCAGGGAATGTTGATGCTATTGTGTCAAAAAATGCCGCATATCTGGTGTGCGGGGTTGTAAATCGACCCACAGTCATTTCCTCCGCGTTAAAGTCGTTTTGCTTTACGACGTGACGCTGCAGTGTGCGTAAAAAAAATGACTTACACCTGTGGTTTGCGCCGCCGTGCGTCAAAGTATAAATTTGACGCCCGCATGGCGCACCAAAATGGCGTTAGCCGGTGGTATTATTTTTGACGCAAAACTGCGCCAGGGCTTTGCTCTTACAATCACCACCAAACTCAAATTCTTTATCTTGCCATCCTCTGTTTTAATACCATTCTTAAATAGCCTGTCCGCTTTACATGCATGTGTGAACTTAAACAATGGTGCACAATCAATTGGGGCTTAGACCTTAACAAAATTACCCACCTTCATAGTCATGTTTGACACATTTTGTGATGTCACAATACTGTGTCTTCTTTGCGGCGTAACAATTTCTTTGTTGCAACACTTCCCTTGTCCATTAAGTCCATCATATTTTAAACCTTTATTCCAACTCTTCCAACTGGGATAGCGTATTGTAGTGGGAGCATGACCTTTAACCAGTTCAAAAGAGGTTTTCCTGTAGTAGTGTGAGGAGACATGCAATAAGTGGTGATTCTCTCCTTAAACACTCCTCTTCAGGTCAGTCAATTTGCCCTAGCTAACTGAATACTCTCCTTAAGTGTTTTATTCAGCTTTTCTACAGCACCATCTGTTTCTGGGTGACAGGTGGACCATGTTTTCACTAGTATATCACATTTCTTCAAAACTGATTTAAATTAATTAAAACTAAATTATGGTCCATTATCCATTAAAATAGAAGTAGGATAACCACTCTTAATGACATCTTCAAGAAATGTAATAGCATTAAATGCAGAGATATTTTGCACACAAATAACCTCAATACACCAGAAGTAAAGATCAAGCAGCACAATAAGGTGAGGGGTAATATGTTCTCCTCTAAACAGACACACAGTGCCCATGAACACATCATCCCAGGGATGTTTAAGTAGTTTCCTGTGTACCATAGGAATGGATCTTGAGATTAAGCCTTTATCACTAAGGCTGCATTTAATGTAGTCTCTAACACACTGCTCCAACTCCATATCCAGTCCTGACCATTAAATTGTTGCTTGTATTCTTTGTTTGGTTTTCATTATGTCCATATGTCCCTCATGAGCCAACTAAATCAATTTTGATCTAAATGACACTTGCTGTACCAATTTGGTCCCCCTAAGCAAAATAACACTCTCTAATTCAAGCTCATTGTTCAAAGAATAGCAAACCTTACTCTAATTATTATATTTTCCAGACTTAAAATAAAAGCTTTACCTTGAACTTACTCGATTTGCCATCTTCCTCAATTTCCAAATTCCACCCATCTTCACACAGTTCACTATCAGTGATCTCACACACTTTAAACACTACTTCATTCAACTCATCCTGAGCTCCATCATAATAACCTTCTTCACCTTTGATTTCCAAGCAAGAAAGGAAATTGTCAAAAATATTTCTTATTCCCATTATATATGCTAAAACAAAACTAAATTTTTGTAGAAAAATTACAACATTGACCATTTCTTGAAGAAAGCAAGTCAAGCACTTTTCTTTTAAATACCTCCTTAAATTGTTTATGTGCGAATTCTAAAGGCTGTTTCCCACACAAAATTGAAAACTTTCCTTAATGCCCCGTAAATGGTAGTCTCCTTGTTTTCAACTACCAAGAAATTAACCTCTGAGAATCTTAATCAATGAGATGCACTTGCAATTAAATGCTCTACTGCTTGTCTTGTTTGTTGTAAAATTGTACCATGTCCTTCTGAGCTACTTTGACTATCATCAATAAGGGTTTTATTACCTGGTACAATGCTTGCAAACAAACACACTTAATATCACTTTTTATTGCCACAAAATGCTTTTCATAATCCTCACTTCAAAGAAACCACTCTCTCTTAATAGAGTATTCCACCATACCCAGAAAAGAAATCAACTCCTTCTTCTTAGTGGTTTTCTTCAACTCAACAATGGTATCTACCAGATCCTTCTTAGGATTTAGCCCAGCCTCAGGGTTGTGATGACCAAGATAATGCACCTCTTCAACCCCAAACTTACATTTAGTTTCCTTCAAAGTCAAACCTGCTTGTTTCAGTATTACCAACACCATTCCTACCCTTTCATTATTGTCTTACACACTTTTGCCAAGAGCAATGACGTCTTGATAACACCAAACTCATTTGAACCCTTGCAAAATCTTGGATATAATCCTTTGAAACACTGAGACTATGGAAATGAGAACAAAATGCATTTGTTTGAGTTTGTACTCTCCCATGGGTGTTAAGCTAAATCCTGTGAAGCACTAACCAATTCAACCTGATGATAAGCAGACATTAAAATTAATATGGAAAAAAGCCTCACACCTTGAAATGAAGTGATCATTTCCTCTATATTTACTTATGGAAACCTATCCACCGCTTCCTCTCAATTCAGGGCTCTCAAATGTACACACAAATATGTTCCCCACAACAACAGGAGACAACCATTCTGTGGCCTCCACTGATTTAATCATACCGAACCTTCATATATTCTCCAATTCAGTCTGAACATTGTCCTACACACTAACCGGGACCTTTATGACCTTAGTAACAACATAATTAACATTCTCTTAATCTTAATATAATTCGTGTTTCCTACCTGACATCCCAAGAGGTTCTCAAATAACTGTTTGAACTCTATTTCACAATCCTTTTTAAGCTCCGGAATCTCATGAATCTGAACTTGAAGAAAGGCATAAGTTGAGCTTAAACCCCACCATTTTGTGATGTTACCAGCCAAACAAGTTGTCACCCCCTGACAGAAAGGTACATGCCACCTCCAATACTGTGAGAATCATATCCCAATTTTGCATCAAAATAGCCTATTGTTGAAAAAGGAATCTAAACATAGCACCTAGTATGTATATCTAAGCCTATCATAGGTACAGTTCTTTAGAACACACTGTCAAACACATCTTTTGAGACAATTAATATATGTGAACATATATCCAATCTCAATAGAATTCAATGACCATTTCTCCTGAATATTTCAGAAAGATACTCATGCATATCTGTTCCTGGTTTCCCTTCATTAACATTGTTACATACATCATTGACTTGAAAAATTACTTCTTTGTGACGTTCCTAACATTTTAGCCCTCCTTGCAACCCTGGCGGTCGGTGATAAAGCGGCGGTAATACCGCCAACATGCCGGCGGTAACAAAAATGGAATTATGACCACGGTGGAAACCGCTCAGACAGACAGCCACTTTAACTCACCAACCGCCAGGGCGGAATCAACAAGCACCACGACGGTAACCGCCAACAGCCAGGAGGAAGACAATGTACCACCCACTCTATTATGACCGGCCTATCAACCACCTTTTCCGGGGTGGTACCAACAACATCAAAAGCCTGGTGGAAACACAACTCAGAAGTCAAAGTTCTCCCCTGTGGAGACTCAGGGAACAACCACAACGCCATGGAGCATGAGCTGCAAGTGTTCCCCATGCTCGTCTACCTTCAGCTGCATTATGAATACCAACGCGGGTGAAGGCGACTATGGTGAGTACTTCCACCTAGCACACAAGGGAGGGGGGAGGAAAAAGAGAGTGACACACACATGCACACACAACCCCCACCCCCAACACCATACACACAACCAGATGCAGTAACATTACATATTCTCCCCCTCAGGAATAATGGAAGGACAAAATGATTTGAAGAAAGTGAGTTTAATATGACAAAATACTATGAATAGGTGCGTCAAAATCAAAACGTATATACATATTTACGTAGGGACACTGCCCAGTCCTCAATGTCCATGGGCCACAGGGCCAAAACACATAGGCCAAGGCCCCACATCACTCCTGCAACAACACGGAGAGAAAACTGCAGGGGCATCAGGTCAAAAATACACAGGCACCTCAGAGGGACAGGGAATGGTGGGGTACCTCAGCCAGAAGATGGTACAACACCACTGGTCCTGCAGGGGGGCAACATGCCCTGTGCGCTGTCCTTGGGGTTGCATGGCCACAGTCTTTGAAGTGGGTGGTTTTCCCCCTGCTTGGTCCTGGGGAGTGCAAGGCCACAGTCTTTCAAGTGGGTGGTTTGTCCACTGCTTGGTCCTGGGGAATGGAAGGCCACAGTCTCCCAGATGGGTAGTTTGCCCACTGCTTGGTCCTGGGGAGTGCAAGGCCACAGTCTCTCAAGTGGGTGGTTTGCCCACTGCTTGGTCCTGGGGAGTGCAAGGCCACAGTCTCTCTAGTGGATGGCTTCTTCCACTGGTTCTGGAAGGGGCATTGTACTTCATCCTGTGGAGGATGGGGTGAGTGGATGGCTTCTGCACTGGTTCTGGAGGGGGCACTGTGCCTAGTGAGCTTCATCCTGTGGAGGATGGGGTGGGTGGATGGCTTCTTCCACTGGTTCTGGAGGGGGCATATTGCCCAGTGTAATTCGTCCTATGGAGGATGGGGTAAGTGGATGGCTTCTTCCACTGGTTCTGGAGGGGGCATAGTGCCCAGTGTGCTTCAACCTGTGGAGGATGAGGTGGGTGGATGGCTTCTTCCAATGGTTCTGGATGGGGCATAGTTCCCAGTGAGCTTCATCCTGTGGAGGATGGGATGAGTGGATGGCTTCTTCCACTGGTTCTGGAGGGGCCATTGTGCCCTGTGATGCAGATCTTGGGGAGTGCAAGGTCACAGTCTCTCCCCTGGGTGTCAGACCTACAGGATTTGCAGGGGCCAGGCCGCACAATAGCCCATGGATGCAGGACTACACACTGTCTGTCGGCACTGGTGGCTGCTTAGTGGTGACAGGAGTGGTGCTGGTGTCAGTGCTGGCAGTGGTGGGGGAAGGCTCCAGCTCATCCCCTGCAGCCTCAGACAGCTGCCCACTTGGGCTGCTGCTGCTAGTGTTGGTGCTGGCATTGGTGGGGGGAGGCTCCAGCCCATCCCCTGCAGCCTCGGACAGCTGCCCACTCAGGCTGCTGTGGCTGGCAGTGGTGCTGGTGGTAGTGCTGGTGTCAGCGCTGATGGTGGTGCTGTAGTGGTGGGGGAAGGCTCCAGCCTATCCCCTCCAGCCTTGGATGGCTGCCCACTGGGGCAGCTGCTGCTGGCAGTGGTGCTGGTGGCAGTGCTGGTGGTGGTGCTGGCAGTGGTGGGGGGAGGCTCCAACCCATCCCCTGCAGCCTCGGACGGCTGCCCGCTGGGGCTGCTGCTGCTGGCAGTGGTGCTGGTGGTTGTGCTTCTGGCGGTGTTTGTGGCAGTGCTGGCAGTGGTGGTGGGAGGCTCCAGCCCGTCCCCTGCAGCCTCAGATGGCTGAACCCCTATGGTTGGTGGTGGGGGCTCTGAATGAGTCCCAGCCCCAGGCCTCCTGTCCTTCTTGCCTGCTGGTGAAGGCCTCTTGCCCTTCCTGTCAGCAGCCGGGGATTGCTCCTTACCCTTCCTTGCAGCAGCTGGGGGTGCTTCCTTGCCCTTCCCTGTAGCAGTTCGGGGTGCCTCCTTGCCCTTCCCTGTAGAAGCTGGGGGTGCCTTCTTGCCCTTCCTTGATGCAGCTGGTGATGCTTCCTTGCCCCTCTTTGACGCAGCTGCTGGTGCCTCCTTGCCCTTCCTTGATGCACCTGGCAGGCACCCTTTCAGTGTGGCTGCCTGGTTCCTGGGATCCTCTCCCACCTGGAGTAGCTGTCAGCACTACTGTGGTCATCGACTGGGTGGCTGAGGTGCTCACCTGGGTTCTGACTACATTGGCCCAACGTGAAGAACGAGGGGAGTGGTAGAGAAGAGGTCAACGGTGGAGAGAAAAAGCTTCTTGGGGACATTGGGGCGGGAAGAGGGTGAAGGTTTGGGAGTGGAGGAAGAGGAAGTGGTTGTAGGTTTCTGTCTGCTGATATTGGGATTAGGTGCATGGGCTGGATGCTGTTGTGAGGTGGATAGCTGTTGGGTGTCTGAGTGCTTCCGTTTGTGTACTTTGGGAGGACGGGGCACAGACACAGTGGGAGACGACATAGGGGACATGTGCAGTGTGGGGCGTGTAGTGATAGGCGTGACGGTCGTAGTGGATGAGGATGTAGTGCATGCAGGTGTGAGTGTAGACGGAACTGGGAGGGAGGTGGACGAGGAGGAGGAGGGGACAGAGTAGAGGCAGTGGATGTTGGTATTTCTGCATCTGGATGGTGTTTATGTGAGTGCCTGTGGGAGGATGTGTGGTGCTTGTTTTTGCCTGAACCACTCCTGTGTGTTGTGTTGTGTGCATGCTGGTCTGCCTGTGTGCTTGGGATAGGTTGGGGTTGAGGGGAATAGGATTGGGTTAGAGGAAGTTGGAGGGGGAGGCTAGAAACAGGGACAATGGCTGCCATCAGAGAAGAGGCCAGAACCTGGATTGATCTCTGTTGGGCCGCCAAGCCAGAGTGTATGCCCTCCAGGAATGCATTTGTCTTTTGCAAATGGGTTGCCAGCCCCTGGATGGCATTCACAATGGTTGACTGCTCAACAGAGATGGATCGCAGGAGGTCAATAGCCTCCTCACTCAGGGCAGCAGGGCTAACTCGGGCAGGGCATAAGATGCTGGAGCGAAGGAGATGCCCACCCTACTGGGTGAGTGGGGAGGGGAAACACGCTGATGGGCTGCTGGGAGGGTGTTGCTGGTACAGGGGTGGCGGCTGTACCTGTAGTTGGGGTGGGAACAGAGGTGTCCGCCACCATCAGGGAGCTTCCATCGGAGGAAGTATCATTATCCGAACTGTGCCCTCCAGTCTCCGCCATGGTGCTCTCCTCACCCTCCGTCCCACTGGTGCCCTCACCGTTGGTGGGTTCAGCCTCCTGGGCCCTGTGGGATGCAGCTTTCTCCGTGGCCAGTGCCTCTGCCCCTCCGCCAGATGATGCTAATGCACATAAGGACAGAGTGACAAAACAGAAAGGGGGGGAGACACTTGGTCAATGGGGCCAACAACACCAACGTTAGCGTACTCAACACACACACACAGGGAACAGCCTTACACACTAGGAAATACACTAACAGCCACAATGCTAGTCACCAGCCTATGGATTGGGACACCTAATGCAAATTGCAGCATACCTGAGACCCACAGACCCCTGCCCAGTAGTGGATGCCTACTAGCTTGGTTGGAGGAAGTTTGCATCAGACCCTGCCCAATATGGGACCTACCCTGTAATGTCCGGCCTGGCCTAGGGGCACCCACAAGCCCACATCCCCACCCGGATGTCACCCCACCAAGCCCAAGTAGTATATTGCGGCACTGTACTCACCCTCTTGTGGCTGCTGTGATGCCCCCAAGCGCCCATCCAACTCGGATAGGCCAACGCAAGTATGCGGGACATCAGGGGGGGTCAGGGTTCGACAGGCACCTCTTCCTCCTTGGGAGGCCATCCCCAACTGGGCCTCCACGGTCTTCCGTGCCCAGCATCTCAGGTTCTCCCACCGTTTACAAGAGTGGGTACTCAGCCTGCCGTAGGCCCCAGGGTCCGCATGTCCTTGGTGATGGCATGCCATATACCCTTTTTCTGATGGGCGCTGACCTGCAGAGAAATACACATGGGAAAAGGTATCAGTCAGACCGTCCTGCCCGTTACACTCATGGCCCAACATAGCCCTTCACAACCTCTTACCCACAGACATGGCCCACCATACATGCAGCACGCTGCCCAACCCCCCCACACGAGAAATTCACACACACCTCCCCATGCATTCATGCCACATGCATCGTGCTCACAGTGTACTCAACTGTTGGTCTGGAGGTCCTGGGGTAGGACCCCATCCACCAGTGTCTCCAACTCTGCCACGGTGAAAACAGGGGCGCTTTCCCCAGTGACATGGGCCATGGTCGGTTCCAGACATGGGCCACAGCAGCACATGCAGTGTAGGTCCTCTCCTGTTGAAGGTCAGGTAGCAAGTGAGTGAACAGATAGAAAATGGCGGTCATGTCCGTGACGGTGCGTACTGTCACTGCCGGCGTACATCACCATTGGTCACTGTAACCCATAGGGTCCAATGATAACCAATGAGGAGTTGTACTGCGGTTCTCGACCGCCTCCCGACCGGCACACAACATCAACGGAATTACCTCATTTCCACATGTCCCTCCATACAGGACAGGCAGATGTCATTTCGGGAGGGGGGGGGGGGCAGGCCATGGCACCTAACTGCATCACAGTACACATAAGCACCATTTGGACCTATCCAGCAATATACTGTTACAATCACAACATTCAATGAAGTGTAGTGTTTGGAAATATGGGATACTGACCAGCTGCTCACCGTTTTGCCCCATAGATTGCAACCGCTGCGGATAAATAGGAGATGGAGACATCCCTCAGTGTACAGGCCCCTGGTGGACTTGGCAACAATGGAGGAGAGGCACATTATCCTCACCTATAGACTTGACAGGGCCGCAATCACAGAGCTGTGTGCTCAATTGGAGCCTGACCTAATATCTGCTATCCGTCACCCCACCGGGATCCTCCCTCTTGTGCAAGTCCTATCTGTGCTCAATTACCTGGCAACTGGCTCCTTCCAAGTGACAGTGGGATTGGCAGCAGGAATGTCACAGCCAATGTTCTCAATAGTGCTGACCAGAGTGTTGTCTTCCCTGATTAAACACATGCACAGCTACACGTTTTCCCCCAGGTGGAGGATTTGGCCACAGTGAAAGCTGATTTCTATCCAATGGGACATATCCCCAACATTATTGGGGCAATTGATGGTACACATATTACATTTGTTTCCCCCCCTGGAGATAGGAACAGGTGTTCAGAAATCGAAAGAGCTTTCATTCACCGCCAATGTCATAATGAGGGCCTATATTCTTTAACCTTCTTTAGATTACTTCTGCAGCATTTCCTGAAATGACCTTCCTTACAAAAGACCTTACAATTAACATGTGCAGTGGGACAGTCACTTTCATTTTTCTCTGTGACCTACTCTCCTACACTGAAATCACACCCGTCTGAATTTCACCTTTTCCTCTTTAATATTCTCACGTTTGGACTAGCACACACAATTTCGCTTCAATTTTATCTTTTTGACTGATCTATTTGCTTGTGCTACTTAACTCAGCAACACATCTTATCTATGTTCAACTTAATCTACAGATGACTCATCTTTTAACCATAACCTCCTCTCTAATCTTGTCGCAGCCATGTTTTAATACAAATTGGTCCCTTATTCTTCCCTCCACAGCACAACCAAATTTCCATGTTGCATCCAGTTTCCTTAGGTCTGTTATAAAATCCTCCACTGTTTCCTCTTTATTTTGTTCTCTCACCCAAACTTATATATTTCCATAACTGAACATGTTAGCTGAGAGTGTTGATTGATTTTAACATATATATGCCATACTCATCCAGATTTGTTTTTTCTTCATCACTTAGATTCAGCAGTTGTCCAACACCTCCTGATGTCTCCTCTTAAAAAATGTGAAGACAGTGAGTGTAGTTCAGCACTCAAAGTCCTACTACAAACCCTAGCATAATTAATGAACCTTTCTATCATTTCTTCCATTTACCAAGAGGATTATCAGGACTTAACAAAAGAAATGATGCGGTGTCACATTCTGCATTTCAGTCACAAGAAAATAGCACAGCACTAAGCATTCCCAAGAAGAACAGAAAAAATATATATATATCAATGTTACTGAGCACTCAACAGCATGCTGAGGCAGTGCCGACTCTGTAAAGCATCACTTTTCGGATGTATTTGTAATAGCCTTCTTGCATTAGAAATACCAAACACAAAACAATAAAAACATCTTCCAAGATGTCCCTTTCCGAGATTTTACGCAGCCATGCACTACCTAATGGAACGCCTTTCTATATGACTGTCGACAATGCTTGGCATTATTTTCTACAGACGATGGTACTTGTCTTTATGAAACAACGGCAACGCCTATGTTTTACACAATATGACTGCCAATGTCCCTGATGCTTGTTCCTAAAGCTGGTGGTCTGTTTTTTTCCTGCATGCTACCTTGAAACGCAAATATGATCTACATGACGGACCTACCACACTCCCAACAAAATGCCCCAGATTGTCTGCCTTTCCTACAGCACTGCTCTCCTTAACTGTTTTCCAATGATACAGTGCTCTTCACCTTCACTCATACGCAATGAATTTTCTCCTATGAGCAACTGACTATCCATCAGGATTCCTGCTCTCCCTTGTGGCATGAGAACATTTGATGATCTTATTTAATCCTTTATTGAGGTGTTCAGTATCTGACTCTGCCTTTTTTGCCTCCATCCTCATCACCAGTGTGAGACTGACAAATAAATAGGATCTCAGATCATGTAAATAATACAGGAAACATGATGGACCTTATTTTGAAAACTTCAGCTGAAGCAGTTCTAGGCCTCAACTGAACTTCCCATTCAAACAAAAAATATTTCAGAGAGAGCTCACAAACCCGAGATTCTAACCAACATAGCAGTGTGAACATCTAGTTGCACATGTAATAAATTAAAGCACAGGGCGACAATTCAGTAAATGTAAATAATAAAAAAAAACAGTTCATAAATTGTTTACTGAAATAGAGGTTGAATCCCTGGTCTCCAGCAGAATCGGATGGTAAATAAATATTGAGTAAAGACGTATAATTGACAGATGTTTGCTTAATTTGTTTGGCAGATAAATTGACCCTGTGCCAATGACTGCAGAATGAACTGAGCAGATTCTTTTGAAAATCACTGCTGACCATAGACCTGGAGCATGCAGATGTCATGACACAGAGGCTCCACAGTGCAATAGAGAATAATCCTGAGTATAGAGTTGTCCCTCAAGAGGTTTGCTTAAACTGTATTTTGGACATGAGGCATTTAGAAATTCCCAAATACAGATCAGACCCATAGTGCAGAGGTACTTGCATGGCAACTTGATCTACTGTTTTGCAGCTGGACTAAGAGAGCAATGGACATTTTTTACTTTACAGTCTAAAGTAATCACAAGGAGGCAGAAAAAGTATTCTTTAATTACTAGACTGTTTCAGTTTGTAAATAAGAGACAAAGGGCCAGATGTAGGAAGCCTTTTGCACCTCGCAAACGGCGAAAAACGCAGTTTGCGAGCCGCAAAAGGCCAAACACGATGCACAACCGCAAATAATTTGAGGCTGCGACTTGCAAATAGGAAGGGGTGTTCCCTTCCTATTGGCGACCGCATCGCCATGCTGAGTTGCTTTGGGACCGCGAATGCGGTCGCAAACCAACTCGCAGTTACCATCCACTTGAAGTGGATGGTAACATATTCGCAAAAGGGAAGGGGTCCCCATGGGACCGCTTCCCCTTTGTGAATGTCAATAAAAATATTTTTTCAGAGCAGGCAATGGTCCTATGGACCACTGCCTACTCTGAAAAAACCGAAACCAAATGGTTTCGGAATTTTTTCTTTTTGCAGCTCGTTTTCCTTTAAAGAAAACGGGCTGCAAAAAGGAAAAAAAAAACCTGCTTTATTCAAAAAGCAGTCACGGACATGGTGGTCTGCTGTCTCCAGCAGGCCACCATGCCTGTGAGTGCATGGACTCGCTATGGGGTCGCAAACTGCGACCCACCTCATTAATATTCATGAGGTGGGTCTATACGACCCCATAGCGAGTCACAGAAGGTGTCTGAGACACCTTTCTGCATGCACGTTTGCGAGTTGCAATTTGCGAGTCGCTATGACTCGCAAATTGCAAGTCGCAAATGAAAACTTACCTACATCTGGCCCATACGGTGTTATAGAATGGGTACTAAACAGATGGAGAATATACACAAGTCTGTTAGAAATGTATAAGTGACTCAGACAAATCTAATTTTCCTGCAGGTCACTTTTACCTTGTTATGAACTGTTCTGTTGCCTAATTGATGATGTGGAGTTTGTTGATTTCAGCACTGTGTGAATTATAGTGCTACTTTCAGGCTATAAGAACAGACAAACTGCTACTAATCTTGTAAATGATTAAATCTGAAGATGATGGGGCGATTGTGTGCGTTTGTTTCCTGCATTCTCAGTTTAAATTATTTATTTGAGTTGAGTAGGTACATGTAATGAACAGTACATAGTTCATACATTGTAAATCAAAGTGTCATTTTGACTTATACGTCAATTGTATGTCTGTCTCTGTTGCACTATTTAATCAAAAATAAAGTTTGTGATTGAACATGGATCCCTTGACCCACCGGACCCCGCTTAACATCATGCCACTTCACACACCAATACCTTCCTTCTCACGATCCTAGAATATACCATAGTCAGGGAAGGACAGTGTATATTTTTAGAGGGTCACCTGGATGGTCAACCTCTACTCCTCAGAAACATCAAGGCTTTGCATTCCAAACAAGGGAATTTTTGCAATGCCCTCTTCACATCCCTCACCCATAAAACTGCACTCCTGTGGATCATAGAAAGTGATTGTAACTGTGTCCTAGGACTCTCCAGCAATAGGTCCCACCCTCCATTACTGTGCTCCACCCACATGCACATGCTACCAGATTCCACAGCTGGAAACACCACTGGTCCTTGCTGGATGCATGGCATTCCCATAACACTACTTCCAAATTGTATTGCTTCTATTCTGCAACTCTCTAACTCCATTTAAGCCTAACCCACTTTCTCTGCTCAGCCCACCTAGTGCCCCATTTACAGCACATAGGTTGCATAGTCTTGACCACAACACACTCTACATTGACTTATGCTGGGCAACCCCTAGGCCACCAACACCTATCTTGTTTCTCTCTTGTGACACCCTGGAAGACCCCATCTCTGCGAGGAGTAGAGCATGCATATTCAGCACTGCTTCACTGACAACCACAATACAGCATCTATTAGGATGCTTGAATGAGACACCTTTAAGGCGGTGATTCAAGGCAACTGCATCCAACATATTGTTGGCATCTGGAGAATGCTGGAGAAGGAGATCTCCCAGTGGAACCTCAGCTCATGACACTGGGAAAAGCAACTTACTTTCACCCCTCACACACCACACAGCTTACAACAGTGACAACAGCATTTGCAGCACTCTTGGAGTGTCTTCACCATTCAACGTTTCTGCTCATGTGGCGTGACCTCCTAGAGAGGCAAAAGGTCTGGCTGCTTGTTAGCATGGCTGATTCAGCAGGATCCATAGGCCACGTCGATCACCGAGCTACAGCTGCCCTTAGACCATAACGTCTGCATGAGGAAATCCTCCAATCCTTTTACGACTACTATACTACAGTATACAGTGTCCCATCCCGCTCTCTGGAGAAACATTCCAGCCATTTTCTGCATGGGATTGAACTACCCTGAGTTCCTGTCACTACTAAACAAACTGTAGAAGCACAAATATTTATGGAGGACATGACAAAAGCAATCAGAGTCCTAGTCCATAACAAGGCAGCATGCTTGGACGGCCTTCCTCTGGAATATTACAGCACTCTGTCAACGCATCTTGCACGCTGTCTAGCTGCGGTGTATGAGTCTGCACTGAATGCATGGGAACTCTTCCCTTGCTACACGTGTCCCTTCTAGTCTCACTATGTAAATCAAGCAGGTGCCCTATACCTGCATATGCCCTGGAATTCCCTCTTATAGATCTTCTATGGTTCCCTGGCACCTATACACAGTAAGACATCCAAACTTGGACAACTCAATCATGGCACACCGTAGACGATCTGATCACAGACTGCCACCTCTTCCCCTTTGCACAACTGATGACAGATCACAATCTCCCACCTGGCCAACTCCTCCTTCACAAACAGTTAGTCCATACCTGTCAACTATTGTGGCACACCTCAGATGTGAAACCTGCAATCAATCCAGTAGGGCAAACTACGCTGGTCATGGGAAACGGTCGACATCTTATTACTTGGCTGTACAAAGCCATTAGAAATCTGTCGGCAGTCCCCCTAGCTGAGATCCGGCAGAAATTGAAGATAACAATGGGTAAGTGCTATGTGAAGAAGAATGACAACTGGTCCAGGAGTTTCCCCAGCGAGTCTTGCAAAATTCTTGCTTTAAAAATATGCAGTTCTTTATATTGCATAGAGCATTTCTTATTCTTCCCAAATCAACTGATACTTCCCCGATACACAAGCAAAGTGCCCACATTGCTAAACCCTAGATGGGGACCTAAAATACATGTTGTGGACCTGCTCGGCACTTCAACATTTCTGGTCCTCTGTTCACGACACCCTCCAGATGATCACTGAATTACCAAACATGCATACCTGGAAAGCATGCTTACCAGGCATCTTTAAGCAGCAGAAACAACACAAAGCGTGCATTCGCTACACCTCCCTGGTCCTTCCCCTTCACCTTCCTTACCATCCACTGGTGCCCCTCAACTAGAGGCCTGGTATGGCGCAGTACGCAAAAGGGCGGCAGCAGAGAAGGAAGTCCTCTGTTATGAGAAAGGTTTCCACCTGTGGAAATACCCATATCCCCTCACTGGGCGGTCCTTTTGACCGAATTCAACCAACATAAAAAGAATGATGACCAGATTCGCAAAGCCCATTGTGTCTACTATAGCTGGTACCTCAGCTGCCAATAGCATTACCAAGATCTCTCTATTTGGGTCCTCCATGAGGCTTGCTGTCTTCTCCATTTCATTTGTCAAATAACCTGCCATAAATCCCCCTCTACCCCAAGTTCACTCCACATATTTTTGAGATGGTCATTCCTGTTCCCCACAGCATGTTTAGCTACCTCGATGGACACAGTGCTATTGTTTTATTTTTATGAACTCACAAACTGATTTTGTCTAATGTTGCTCACTATACTTACTGATACTTACCCGAAGCTAGTGGCCTCTTTAAATTATATGTTGATGCGCACATCCACATAGTGTGTCCTGTATTAGGAATTTGTTAATGTTTCTGTCAAAACTCAATGAAAATGATTTACAAAAAAAAGTGGGTGAATGGGCATTACATGTGCTTAAGAACCTGATATTAGTTTGCTGTATACGTGTTTGCTATGTGCAAGTTTGATGTGTTGATTTTTACACACCGGCGTAATTTTTTATTTGTCAATTTGAAAACTATGCCTTTATTTGAGGGAGGAGTGTCTTGAAAAAGTGGCACCATTTACCTGGATAATAAGGAGGATTTTTTTTTATATTGTTTTTCGAGCAGCACTGCAATATGCAAATGCTTCCTTCTAACTTTTTCTAATTTTGTAGTTATGTTTTTTCTGACATTTTGCTTAATTATTCTTGGTCACCATGTACGATTTAACACAATTTATTCCATTTAATCAAGCATAATTCTTCCTATGATGTGATAAATATGTATAAATAATACCTAAAATTAGCTCTCCCTTGTCTACTGTACATGGACATTTCAGTAATCGGCTGGTATTGCAATCCTATTGCTACAGACAAAGGAAGCTTTAATAGCCTATAATGTAAAATCAATATTTAAAATAGTAACACACGCTATTGTTAAAAAGACAACTTCCAGTTTTATGTAATTATTACCTCAGGGCGTGTTTATGTCATGTGAAATTATACTTCCAAAGAAGGCAAATTAAATAAAATACTTAACATCACACACAGATAAGCATATCAGTTGGTGAAGAATGTCATGTACCAATGAAGAACATTTACATCTCAGGTGGAGAATGGAGACATATACCATGTGTGTCTCTGTGGTTAGGTAAGATAGAATTTTATCTTGATGATTAAGGTGGATGTATTTAATAAGTTTGTTTACACCACAGACTTCCACCTGCCCAGCTTAACTGCTAAGGCTTTGAATCACAGTATTGTTCAGTATGCAGTCTGAGAGATTCAATGCAGAAGACATGCTTCTTACACTTCTCTTTTCTAAACAAAAGAATAATTAAATTAATTTACACACCATAACTTAAACATAACCCATCCTACTAAACCACTAACTAATCACATAGAATATGAAGAAGTTATACATTTCTTACATAGTCATCCAAATGCATGGGACACTTTTGCACCTTAACACTTCTTCTGGTCAGAACATCATGTTTCTCACACTCAGTGAGACCAGAACAACCATGGGTACATTCATTTTCACAGCCTCCATTTTCTAACTATAGAGAGTGGAATTTGACTACACAGTTTCATTCCAGAACATTCCATCATCTGTTCTGATGACATTATTAAACAGCTTCACAACATTTCTATTTCCAGTATACTTGGACCATTGTTGCCACACAAGTGGCACCCTATCTTTTATCCAAAAATCAACAGATACTTCATTGTTCTTCACACAGTTTCTGTCATAGAAGTATTCCTTATTCATAGACTGAAGTCTCAAATCTAGTTCCCTGCAACCTCCAACACAATTGGTTTTAAACCTTTATCCAAACAATCCAACTTGGGGATATTTATGTGTTAGCAGATCCCCTTTTGAAACATTCAAGCAGAGTTTTTCAAATTGAAGCATAGGAAGACATTCAATATGCTGTAATTCTTTTTTGGCAATATATTCTCTAATCAAAGCTATTCATCCTTGCTTATTGTATACTTTCCCTTAATGCCATATTTATCATTTCAACTGTACTATTTGTCCCAGGATGATAGAAAGAACGCATTATGTGATGAACCCCACATTTAAAAAAAATCTTTCCATGTAATTGGAAAAGATTTGAGAGGATTCTCTGACAAAATGTAATTAGGATACATTTCCCCTTTGTATACACTGAAATCACACCCGTCTGAATTTCACCTTTTCCTCTTTAATATTCTCACGTTTGGACTAGCACACACAATTTCGCTTCAATTTTATCTTTTTGACTGATCTATTTGCTTGTGCTACTTAACTCAGCAACACATTTCCTATGTGTGCAACCATCTTATCTATGTTCAACTTAGTCTACAGATGACTCATCTTTTAACCATAACCTCCTCTCTAATCTTGTCGCAGCGATGTTTTAATACAAATTGGTCCCTTATTCTTCCCTCCACAGCACAACCAAATTTCCATGTTGCATCCAGTTTCCTTAGGTCTGTTATAAAATCCTCCACTGTTTCCTCTTTATTTTGTTCTCTCACCCAAACTTATATATTTCCATAACTGAACATGTTAGCTGAGAGTGTTGATTGATTTTAACATATATATGCCATACTCATCCAGATTTGTTTTTTCTTCATCACTTAGATTCAGCAGTTGTCCAACACCTCCTGATGTCTCCTCTTAAAAAATGTGAAGACAGTGAGTGTAGTTCAGCACTTAAAGTCGTACTACAAACCCTAGCATAATTAATGAACCTTTCTATCATTTCTTCCATTTACCAAGACGATTATCAGGACTTAACAAAAGAAATGATGCGGTGTTACATTCTGCATTTCAGTCACAAGAAAATAGCACAGCACTAAGCATTCCCAAGAAGAACAGAAAAAATATATATATATCAATGTTACTGAGCACTCAACAGCATGCTGAGGCAGTGCCGACTCTGTAAAGTATCACTTTTCGGATGTATTTGTAATAGCCTTCTTGCATTACAAATACCAAACACAAAACAATAAAAACATCTTCCAAGATGTCCCTTTCCGAGATTTTACGCAGCCATGCACTACCTAATGGAACGCCTTTCTATATGACTGTCGACAATGCTTGGCATTATTTTCTACAGACGATGGTACTTGTCTTTATGAAACAACGGCAACGCCTATGTTTTACACAATATGACTGCCAATGTCCCTGATGCTTGTTCCTAAAGCTGGTGGTCTGTTTTTTTTCCTGCATGCTACCTTGAAACGCAAATATGATCTACATGACGGACCTACCACACTCCCAACAAAATGCCCCAGATTGTCTGCCTTTCCTACAGCACTGCTCTCCTTAACTGTTTTCCAATGATACAGTGCTCCTCACCTTCACTCATACGCAATGAATTTTCTCCTATGAGCAACTGACTATCCATCAGGATTCCTGCTCTCCCTTGTGGCATGAGAACATTTGATGATCTTATTTAATCCTTTATTGAGGTGTTCAGTATCTGACTCTGCCTTTTTTGCCTCCATCCTCATCACCAGTGTGAGACTGACAAATAAATAGGATCTCAGATCATGTAAATAATACAGGAAACATGATGGACCTTATTTTGAAAACTTCAGCTGAAGCAGTTCTAGGCCTCAACTGAACTTCCCATTCAAACAAAAAATATTTCAGAGAGAGCTCACAAACCCGAGATTCTAACCAACATAGCAGTGAGAACATCTAGTTGCACATGTAATAAATTAAAGCACAGGGCGACAATTCAGTAAATGTAAATAATAAAAAAAAACAGTTCATAAATTGTTTACTGAAATAGAGGTTGAATCCCTGGTCTCCAGCAGAATCGGATGGTAAATAAATATTGAGTAAAGACGTATAATTGACAGATGTTTGCTTAATTTGTTTGGCAGATAAATTGACCCTGTGCCAATGACTGCAGAATGAACTAAGCAGATTCTTTTGAAAATCACTGCTGACCATAGACCTGGAGCATGCAGATGTCATGACACAGAGGCTCCACAGTGCAATAGAGAATAATCCTGAGTATAGAGTTGTCCCTCAAGAGGTTTGCTTAAACTGTATTTTGGACATGAGGCATTTAGAAATTCCCAAATACAGATCAGACCCATAGTGCAGAGGTACTTGCATGGCAACTTGATCTACTGTTTTGCAGCTGGACTAAGAGAGCAATGGACATTTTTTACTTTACAGTCTAAAGTAATCACAAGGAGGCAGAAAAAGTATTCTTTAATTACTAGACTGTTTCAGTTTGTAAATAAGAGACAAAGGGCCAGATGTAGGAAGCCTTTTGCACCTCGCAAACGGCGAAAAACGCAGTTTGCGAGGCGCAAAAGGCCAAACACGATGCACAACCGCAAATAATTTGAGGCTGCGACTTGCAAATAGGAAGGGGTGTTCCCTTCCTATTTGCGACCGCATCGCCATGCTGAGTTGCTTTGGGACCGCGAATGCGGTCGCAAACCAACTCGCAGTTACCATCCACTTGAAGTGGATGGTAACATATTCGCAAAAGGGAAGGGGTCCCCATGGTCCCCTTTGTGAATGTCAATAAAAATATTTTTTCAGAGCAGGCAATGGTCCTATGGACCACTGCCTACTCTGAAAAAACCGAAACCAAATGGTTTCGGAATTTTTTCTTTTTGCAGCTCGTTTTCCTTTAAGGAAAACGGGCTGCAAAAAGGAAAAAAAAAAACCTGCTTTATTCAAAAAGCAGTCACGGACATGGTGGTCTGCTGTCTCCAGCAGGCCACCATGCCTGTGAGTGCATGGACTCGCTATGGGGTCGCAAACTGCGACCCACCTCATTAATATTCATGAGGTGGGTCTTTACGACCCCATAGCGAGTCACAGAAAGTGTCTGAGACACCTTTCTGCATGCACGTTTGCGAGTTGCAATTTGCGAGTCGCTATGACTCGCAAATTGCAAGTCGCAAATGAAAACTTACCTACATCTGGCCCATACGGTGTTATAGAATGGGTACTAAACAGATGGAGAATATACACAAGTCTGTTAGAAATGTATAAGTGACTCAGACAAATCTAATTTTCCTGCAGGTCACTTTTACCTTGTTATGAACTGTTCTGTTGCCTAATTGATGATGTGGAGTTTGTTGATTTCAGCACTGTGTGAATTATAGTGCTACTTTCAGGCTATAAGAACAGACAAACTGCTACTAATCTTGTAAATGATTAAATCTGAAGATGATGGGGCGATTGTGTGCGTTTGTTTCCTGCATTCTCAGTTTAAATTATTTATTTGAGTTGAGTAGGTACATGTAATGAACAGTACATAGTTCATACATTGTAAATCAAAGTGTCATTTTGACTTATACGTCAATTGTATGTCTGTCTCTGTTGCACTATTTAATCAAAAATAAAGTTTGTGATTGAACATGGATCCCTTGACCCACCGGACCCCGCTTAACATCATGCCACTTCACACACCAATACCTTCCTTCTCACGATCCTAGAATATACCATAGTCAGGGAAGGACAGTGTATATTTTTAGAGGGTCACCTGGATGGTCAACCTCTACTCCTCAGAAACATCAAGGCTTTACATTCCAAACAAGGGAATTTTTGCAATGCCCTCTTCACATTCCTCACCCATAAAACTGCACTCCTGTGGATCATAGAAAGTGATTGTAACTGTGTCCTAGGACTCTCCAGCAATAGGTCCCACCCTCCATTACTGTGCTCCACCCACATGCACATGCTACCAGATTCCACAGCTGGAAACACCACTGGTCCTTGCTGGATGCATGGCATTCCCATAACACTACTTCCAAATTGTATTGCTTCTATTCTGCAACTCACTAACTCCATTTAAGCCTAACCCACTTTCTCTGCTCAGCCCACCTAGTGCCCCATTTACAGCACATAGGTTGCATAGTCTTGACCACAACACACTCTACATTGACTTATGCTGGGCAACCCCTAGGCCACCAACACCTATCTTGTTTCTCTCTTGTGACACCCTGGAAGACCCCATCTCTGCGAGGAGTAGAGCATGCATATTCAGCACTGCTTCACTGACAACCACAATACAGCATCTATTAGGATGCTTGAATGAGACACCTTTAAGGCAGTGATTCAAGGCAACTGCATCCAACATATTGTTGGCATCTGGAGAATGCTGGAGAAGGAGATCTCCCAGTGGAACCTCAGCTCATGACACTGGGAAAAGCAACTTACTTTCACCCCTCACACACCACACAGCTTACAACAGTGACAACAGCATTTGCAGCACTCTTGGAGTGTCTTCATCATTCAACGTTTCTGCTCATGTGGCGTGACCTCCTAGAGAGGCAAAAGGTCTTGCTGCTTGTTAGCATGGCTGATTCAGCAGGATCCATAGGCCACGTCGATCACCGAGCTACAGCTGTCCTTAGACCATAACGTCTGCATGAGGAAATCCTCCAATCCTTTTATGACTACTATACTACAGTATACAGTGTCCCATCCCGCTCTCTGGAGAAACATTCCAGCCATTTTCTGCATGGGATTGAACTACCCTGAGTTTCTGTCACTACTAAACAAACTGTAGAAGCACAAATATTTATGGAGGACATGACAAAAGCAATCAGAGACCTAGTCCATAACAAGGCAGCATGCTTGGACGGCCTTCCTCTGGAATATTACAGCACTCTGTCAACGCATCTTGCACGCTGTCTAGCTGCGGTGTATGAGTCTGCACTGAATGCATGGGAACTCTTCCCTTGCTACACGTGTCCCTTCTAGTCTCACTATGTAAATCAAGCAGGTGCCCTATACCTGCATATGCCCTGGAATTCCCTCTTATAGATCTTCTATGGTTCCCTGGCACCTATACACAGTAAGACATCCAAACTTGGACAACTCAATCATGGCACACCGTAGACGATCTGATCACAGACTGCCACCTCTTCCCCTTTGCACAACTGATGACAGATCACAATCTCCCACCTGGCCAACTCCTCCTTCACAAACAGTTAGTCCATACCTGTCAACTATTGTGGCACACCTCAGATGTGAAACCTGCAATCAATCCAGTAGGGCAAACTACGCTGGTCATGGGAAACGGTCGACATCTTATTACTTGGCTGTACAAAGCCATTAGAAATCTGTCGGCAGTCCCCCTAGCTGAGATCCGGCAGAAATTGAAGATAACAATGGGTAAGTGCTATGTGAAGAAGAATGACAACGGGTCCAGGAGTTTCCCCAGCGAGTCTTGCAAAATTCTTGCTTTAAAAATATGCAGTTCTTTATATTGCATAGAGCATTTCTTACTCTTCCCAAATCAACTGATACTTCCCCGATACACAAGCAAAGTGCCCACATTGCTAAACCCTAGATGGGGACCTAAAATACATGTTGTGGACCTGCTCGGCACTTCAACATTTCTGGTCCTCTGTTCACGACACCCTCCAGATGATCACTGAATTACCAAACATGCATACCTGGAAAGCATGCTTACCAGGCATCTTTAAGCAGCAGAAACAACACAAAGTGTGCATTCGCTACACCTCCCTGGTCCTTCCCCTTCACCTTCCTTACCATCCACTGGTGCCCCTCAACTAGAGGCCTGGTATGGCGCAGTACGCAAAAGGGCGGCAGCAGAGAAGGAAGTCCTCTGTTATGAGAAAGGTTTCCACCTGTGGAAATACCCATATCCCCTCACTGGGCGGTCCTTTTGACCGAATTCAACCAACATAAAAAGAATGATGACCAGATTCGCAAAGCCCATTGTGTCTACTATAGCTGGTACCTCAGCTGCCAATAGCATTACCAAGATCTCTCTATTTGGGTCCTCCATGAGGCTTGCTGTCTTCTCCATTTCATTTGTCAAATAACCTGCCATAAATCCCCCTCTACCCCAAGTTCACTCCACATATTTTTGAGATGGTCATTCCTGTTCCCCACAGCATGTTTAGCTACCTCGATGGACACAGTGCTATTGTTTTATTTTTATGAACTCACAAACTGATTTTGTCTAATGTTGCTCACTATACTTACTGATACTTACCCGAAGCTAGTGGCCTCTTTAAATTATATGTTGATGCGCACATCCACATAGTGTGTCCTGTATTAGGAATTTGTTAATGTTTCTGTCAAAACTCAATGAAAATGATTTACAAAAAAAAGTGGGTGAATGGGCATTACATGTGCTTAAGAACCTGATATTAGTTTGCTGTATACGTGTTTGCTATGTGCAAGTTTGATGTGTTGATTTTTACACACCGGCGTAATTTTTTATTTGTCAATTTGAAAACTATGCCTTTATTTGAGGGAGGAGTGTCTTGAAAAAGTGGCACCATTTACCTGGATAATAAGGAGGATTTGTTTTTATATTGTTTTTCGAGCAGCACTGCAATATGCAAATGCTTCCTTCTAACTTTTTCTAATTTTGTAGTTATGTTTTTTCTGACATTTTGCTTAATTATTCTTGGTCACCATGTACGATTTAACACAATTTATTCCATTTAATCAAGCATAATTCTTCCTATGATGTGATAAATATGTATAAATAATACCTAAAATTAGCTCTCCCTTGTCTACTGTACATGGACATTTCAGTAATCGGCTGGTATTGCAATCCTATTGCTACAGACAAAGGAAGCTTTAATAGCCTATAATGTAAAATCAATATTTAAAATAGTAACACACGCTATTGTTAAAAAGACAACTTCCAGTTTTATGTAATTATTACCTCAGGGTGTGTTTATGTCATGTGAAATTATACTTCCAAAGAAGGCAAATTAAATAAAATACTTAACATCACACACAGATAAGCATATCAGTTGGTGAAGAATGTCATGTACCAATGAAGAACATTTACATCTCAGGTGGAGAATGGAGACATATACCGTGTGTGTCTCTGTGGTTAGGTAAGATAGAATTTTAGCTTGATGATTAAGATGGATGTATTTAATAAGTTTGTTTACACCACAGACTTCCACCTGCCCAGTTTAACTGCTAAGCCTTTGAATCACAGTATTATTCAGTATGCAGTCTGAGAGATTCAATGCAGAACACATGCTTCTTACACTTCTCTTTTCTAAACAAAAGAATAATTAAATTAATTTACACACCATAACTTAAACATAACCCATCCTACTAAACCACTAACTAATCACATAGAATATGAAGAAGTTCTACATTTCTTACATAGTCATCCAAATGCATGGGACACTTTTGCACCTTAACACTTCTTCTGGTCAGAACATCATGTTTCTCACACTCAGTGAGACCAGAACAACCATGGGTACATTCATTTTCACAGCCTCCATTTTCTAACTATAGAGAGTGGAATTTGACTACACAGTTTCATTCCAGAACATTCCATCATCTGTTCTGATGACATTATTAAACAGCTTCACAACATTTCTATTTCCAGTATACTTGGACCATTGTTGCCACACAAGTGGCACCCTATCTTTTATCCAAAAATCAACAGATACTTCATTGTTCTTCACACAGTTTCTGTCATAGAAGTATTCCTTATTCATAGACTGAAGTCTCAAATCTAGTTCCCTGCAACCTCCAACACAATTGGTTTTAAACCTTTATCCAAACAATCCAACTTGGGGATATTTATGTGTTAGCAGATCCCCTTTTGAAACATTCAAGCAGAGTTTTTCAAATTGAAGCATAGGAAGACATTCAATATGCTGTAATTCTTTTTTGGCAACATATTCTCTAATCAAAGCTATTCATCCTTGCTTATTGTATACTTTCCCTTAATGCCATATTTATCATTTCAACTGTACTATTTGTCCCAGGATGATAGAAAGAACGCATTATGTGATGAACCCCACATTTAAAAAAAATCTTTCCATGTAATTGGAAAAGATTTGAGAGGATTCTCTGACAAAATATAATTAGGATACATTTCCCCTTTGTATACCCCTATAAAACATCTGATAACACTTGCTGTAGAGATGTCATGTACATATGCTACCTCTACTCATTTAGAATATAAATTCATGAAGACTATGAGATACAGTGTACAATGATCTTCATTTAATGCCTCTGTTAGATCTATGGCAACTACATCTCAAAGAAATGTTGGTAGTTCTCTGCAAACCATGGGAGCATGTCTTATTGGTAATACTTTGTCTCTGTTATTACACTATATACAAACTGTCACCGTACAGTCCACTTCCAAATCAATACCTGGCCACCATAAATGTAACTTAATCTCTCCTTAGTCTGGGCTATTCCCATGTGTCCTTCGTGTGCAAACATTCAGGAGGTACAAACCCTTTGCATCTTAGTAAATTCTCCTTGTGCACTGATGATTCTTCTATCACCATCAATCATTGCCTATTCTATTCTGAATAATTCCCTGACAGAACAGTTGGTACAGTTCTCAACTACACAGAATCCTTGCCAAATTTCAACTTTCCCATCATCTGCTGCAACAGCACCCATTGCAGACTCAAAGGCACTCAGCTCTTCTTCTAAAAAATCACCTTGATCCGTCCATACTTCATTGTGAGACACCAAATCAGATCAACAGTCTGCTAAAATCTTTTTTGCACCTAGAATCAAATCAAACTCTTTTTGAGAAATCACCCATTTACTTAATCAAGGAAATTTAAAATCATGCTCCCTCTTTAGAAAAACCTCTTCCTAAGGTTTGTGAACATACTGCACCTTTAAAGTGGTACCTCACATCAGATTTCTCAATTTATCTAAAGCCCAATATGTCCTAAGATCTTCTCTGCCAATTACAGAGTAATTCAACTGAGAACCTTTGATACTTTTAGACAGCGTGATGCACATGCAATTAAATTCTCAGTTCCATGTCTCTTTTGAACCAGACTGCGCCTATATCTTACAAAATGATATCAGTTATATTATATGTCTCATCTGCACAGACAATGGCCTGAAAACCGGAAGAACTTTTAAGGTCATTGTTAGACTTTTCATCCTTGGCGTGGTCTCCCCTAACTTTTTTGCCTCTGTTACCCAGGTTGTTGATTTGTGCTGGACTTTGTTTTTGCTGTTTTTGTTACTCTGGGCACTTTACCATTGCTATCCAGTGCTAAAGTGCAAGTGCTCCTGTATAAAATGTGGTATGTAATTGGGTTTCCATGATTGGCATATTTGATTTACTGGTAAGTCCCTAGTAGAGTGCACTAGAGGTGCTCAGGGCCTGTAAATCAAATGCTACTAGTGGGCCTGCAGCACTGGTTGTGCCACCCACATTAGTAGCCCTGGAAACATGTCTCGGACCTACCACTGCAGTGTCTGTCTGTGCAGTTTTAACTGTAAATTTGACTTGGCAAGTGTAACCACTTGCCAGGCCTAAACCTTGCCTTTTCTTACATGTAAGGCTAAGGTAGGCCCTAGGTAGCCCCAAGGGCAGGGTGCAATGTATGGTTAAGGTAGGACATATAGTAATGTGTTGTATATGTCCTGACAGTGAAATATTGCTCAATTCCTTTCTCACTGTTGCAAGGCCTGTCCTTCTCATAGGTTAACATGGGGGCTACCTTTAAATATGATTAAAGTGTAGATTCCCTATGGGAGTGGATAGACATGTGGGGTTTGGAGTCTTTGAGCTCACAATTTAAAAATAGTTGACTTTAAGATTTTGTGTTTGAAAATGCCACTTTTAGAAAGTGAGCATTTTCTTGCTTAAACCATTTCTGTGACTCTGCCTCTTTGTGGATTCCCTGTCTGGGACAGTTTGACAGTTGGGCTAGTTGCACCTCTCACTAGACAGTGACACAAAGGGAGCTGGGGTGTAGTCTGCATTTCCTGATGAGCAATCTGTGCTAGGAGGGAGGTGAGGAATGGTCACTCACACCTGAAAGGGCTGTGCCTGCCCTCACACAATGCAGTGTCCAACCCCCTGGTGTGTGTCTGGGGCCTGGCCTGGGCAAGGCAGGATTTCACAATCAAGAGAGACTTTGCTTTGAAGTAGGCCTACTTCAAAGGGCAAAATGGGTATGTGAAGGGCACCCAAAAGCACAGACTTTAGAATACTTCTGGAAACCAAGAGGAACCTCTGCCTGGAGAAGAGCTGAAGAACTGAGAAAGAAGAGCTGCCCTGCCTGTGACTGTGCTTTTAGCCCTGCTTGCAACCCTGGCGGTCGGTGATAAAGCGGTGGTAATACCGCCAACATGCCGGCAGTAACAAAAATGGAATTATAACCACGGTGGAAACCGCTCAGACAGACAGCCACTTTAACTCACCAACCGCCAGGGCGGAATCAACAAGCACCACGACGGTAACCGACAACAGCCAGGCGGAAGACAATGTACCACCCACTCTATTATGACCGGCCTATCAACCACCTTTACCGGGGTGGTACCAACAACATCAAAAGCCTGGTGGAAACACAACTCAGAAGTCAAAGTTCTCCCCTGTGGAGACTCAGGGAACAACCACAATGCCATGGAGCACGAGCTGCAAGTGTTCCCCATGCTCGTCTACCTTCAGCTGCATTATGAATACCAACGCGGGTGAAGGCGACTATGGTGAGTACTTCCACCTAGCACACAAGGGAGGGGGGAGGAAAAAGAGAGTGACACACACATGCAACACACAACCCCCGCCCCCAACACCATACACACAACCAGATGCAGTAACATTACATATTCTCCCTCTACCCCTCAGGAATAATGGAAGGACAAAATGATTTGAAGAAAGTGAGTTTAATATGACAAAATACTATGAATAGGTGCGTCAAAATCAAAACGTATATACATATTTACGTAGGGACACTGCCCAGTCCTCAATGTCCATGGGCCACAGGGCCAAAACACATACGCCAAGGCCCCACATCACTCCTGCAACAACACGGAGAGAAAACTGCAGGGGCATCAGGTCAAAAATACACAGGCACCTCAGAGGGACAGGGAATGGTGGGGTACCTCAGCCAGAAGATGGTACAACACCACTGGTCCTGCAAGGGGGCAACATGCCCTGTGCGCTGTCCTGGGGGTTGCATGGCCACAGTCTTTGAAGTGGGTGGTTTTCCCCCTGCTTGGTCCTGGGGAGTGCAAGGCCACAGTCTTTCAAGTGGGTGGTTTGCCCACTGCTTGGTCCTGGGGAATGGAAGGCCACAGTCTCCCAGATGGGTAGTTTGCCCACTGCTTGGTCCTGGGGAGTGCAAGGCCACAGTCTCTCAAGTGGGTGGTTTGCCCACTGCTTGGTCCTGGGGAGTGCAAGGCCACAGTCTCTCTAGTGGATGGCTTCTTTCACTGGTTCTGGAAAGGGCATTGTACTTCATCCTGTGGAGGATGGGGTGAGTGGATGGCTTCTGCACTGGTTCTGGAGGGGGCACTGTGCCTAGTGAGCTTCATCCTGTGGAGGATGGGGTGGGTGGATGGCTTCTTCCACTGGTTCTGGAGGGGGCATATTGCCCAGTGTAATTCGTCCTATGGAGGATGGGGTAAGTGGATGGCTTCTTCCACTGGTTCTGGAGGGGCCATTGTGCCCTGTGATGCAGATCTTGGGGAGTGCAAGGTCACAGTCTCTCCCCTGGGTGTCAGACCTACAGGATTTGCAGGGGCCAGGCCGCACAATAGCCCATGGATGCAGGACTACACACTGTCTGTCGGCATTCGTGGCTGCTTAGTGGTGACAGAAGCGGTGCAGGTGTCAGTGCTGGCAGTGGTGGGGGAAGGCTCCAGCTCATCCCCTGCAGCCTCAGACAGCTGCCCACTTGGGCTGCTGCTGCTAGTGTTGGTGCTGGCATTGGTGGGGGGAGGCTCCAGCCCATCCCCTGCAGCTTCGGACAGCTGCCCACTCAGGCTGCTGCGGCTGGCAGTGGTGCTGGTGGTGGTGCTGGTGTCAGCGCTGATGGTGGTGCTGTAGTGGTGGGGGAAGGCTCCAGCCTATCCCCTCCAGCCTTGGATGGCTGCCCACTGGGGCAGCTGCTGCTGGCAGTTGTGCTGGTGGCAGTGCTGGTGGTGGTGCTGGCAGTGGTGGGGGGAGGCCCCAACCCATCCCCTGCAGCCTCGGACGGCTGCCCGCTGGGGCTGCTGCTGCTGGCAGTGGTGCTGGTGGTTGTGCTGCTGGCGGTGTTTGTGGCAGTGCATGCAGTGGTGGTGAGAGGCTCCAGCCCATCCCCTGCAGCCTCAGATGGCTGAACCCCTATGGTTGGTGGTGGGGGCTCTGAATGAGTCCCAGCACCAGGCCTCCAGTCCTTCTTGCCTGCTGGTGCAGGCCTCTTGCCCTTCCTGTCAGCAGCCGGGGATTGCTCCTTACCCTTCCTTGCAGCAGCTGGGGGTGCTTCCTTGCCCTTCCCTGTACCAGTTCGGGGTGCCTCCTTGCCCTTCCCTGAAGAAGCAGGGGGTGCCTTCTTGCCCTTCCTTGATGCAGCTGGTGATGCCTCCTTGCCCTTCTTTGACGCAGTTGCTGGTGCCTCCTTGCCCTTCCTTGATGCACCTGGCAGGCACCCTTTCAGTGTGGCTGCCTGGTTCCTGGGATCCTCTCCCACCTGGAGTAGCTGTCAGCACTACTGTGGTCATCGACTGGGTGGCTGAGGTGCTCACCTGGGTTCTGACCACATTGGCCCAACGTGAAGAACGAGGGGAGTGGTAGAGAAGAGGTCAACGGTGGAGAGAAAAAGCTTCTTGGGGACATTGGGGCGGGAAGAGGGTGAAGGTTTGGGAGTGGAGGAAGAGGAAGTGGTTGTAGGTTTCTGTCTGCTCATATTGGGATCAGGTGCATGGGCTGGATGCTGTTGTGAGGTGGATAGCTGTTGGGTGTCTGAGTGCTTCCGTTTGTGTGCTTTGGGAGGACGGGGCACAGACACAGTGGGAGACGACATAGGGGACATGTGCAGTGTGGGGCGTGTAGTGATAGGCGTGACGGTGGTAGTGGATGAGGATGTAGTGCATGCAGGTGTGAGTGTAGACGGAACTGGGAGGGAGGTGGACGAGGAGGAGGAGGGGACAGAGTAGAGGCAGTGGATGTTGGTATTTCTGCATCAGGATGGTGTTTGTGTGAGTGCCTGTGGGAGGATGTGTGGTGCTTGTTTTTGCCTGAACCACTCCTGTGTGTTGTGTTGTGTGCATGCTGGTCTGCCTGTGTGCTTGGGATAGGTTGGGGTTGAGGGGAATAGGATTGGGTTAGAAGAAGTTGGAGGGGGAGGCTAGAAACAGGGACAATGGCTGCCATCAGAGAAGAGGCCAGAACCTGGATTGATCTCTGTTGGGCCGCCAAGCCAGAGTGAATGCCCTCCAGGAATGCATTTGTCTTTTGCAAATGGGCTGCCAGCCCCTGGATGGCATTCACAATGGTTGACTGCCCAAAAGAGATGGATCGCAGGAGGTCAATAGCCTCCTCACTCAGGGCAGCAGGGCTAACTGGGGCAGGGCATAAGATGCTGGAGCAAAGGAGATGCCCACCCTACTGGGTGAGTGGGGAGGGGAAACACGCTGATGGGCTGCTGGGAGGGTGATGCTGGTACAGGGGTGGCGGCTGTACCTGTTTTTGGGGTGGGAACAGAGGTGTCCGCCACCAGCAGGGAGCTTCCATCGGAGGAAGTATCATTGTCCGAACTGTCCCCTCCAGTCTCCGCCATGGTGCTCCCCTCACCCTCCGTCCCACTGGTGCCCTCACCGTTGGTGGGTTCAGCCTCCTGGGCCCTGTGGGATGCAGCTTTCTCCGTGGCCAGTGCCTCTGCCCCTCCGCCAGATGATGCTAATGCACATAAGGACAGGGTGACAAAACAGAAAGGGGGGGGGAGAGACACTTGGTCAATGGGGGCAACAACACCAACGTTAGCGTACTCAACACACACACACAGGGAACAGCCTTACACACTAGGAAATACACTAACAGCCGCAATGCTAGTCACCAGCCTATGGATTGGGACACCTAATGCAAATTGCAGCATACCTGAGACCCACAGACCCCTGCCCAGTAGTGGATGCCTACTAGCTTGGTTGGAGGAAGTTTGCATCAGACCCTGCCCAACATGGGACCTTCCCTGTAATGTCCGGCCTGGCCTAGGGGCACCCACAAGCCCACATCCCCACCCGGATGTCACCCCACCAAGCCCAAGTAGTATATTGCGGCACTGTACTCACCCTCTTGTGGCTGCTGTGATGCCCCCAAGCGCCCATCCAACTCGGATAGGCCAACGCAAGTATGCGGGACATCAGGGGGGTCAGGGTTCGACAGGCACCTCTTCCTCATTGGGAGGCCATCCCCAACTGGGCCTCCACGGTCTTCCGTGCCCAGCGTCTCAGGTTCTCCCACCGTTTACAACAGTGGGTACTCAGCCTGCCGTAGGCCCCAGGGTCTGCATGTCCTTGGTGATGGCATGCCATATACCCTTTTTCTGATGGGCGCTGACCTGCAGAGAAATACACATGGGAAAAGGTATCAGTCAGACCGTCCTGCCCGTTACACTCATGGCCCAACATAGCCCTTCACAACCTCTTACCCACAGACATGGCCCACCATACATGCAGCACGCTGCCCAACCCCCCCTACACGAGAACTTCACACACACCTCCCCATGCATTCATGCCACATGCATCGTGCTCACAGTGTACTCACCTGTTGGTCTGGAGGTCCTGGGGTAGGACCCCATCCACCAGTGTCTCCAACTCTGCCACGGTGAAGGCAGGGGCGCTTTCCCCAGTGACACGGGCCATGGTCGGTTCAAGACATGGGCCACAGCAGCACATGCAATGTAGGTCCTCTCCTGTTGAAGGTCAGGTAGCAAGTGAATGAACAGATAGAAAATGGCGGTCATGTCCGTGACGGTGCGTACTGTCACTGCCGGCGTACATCACCATTGGTCACTGTAACCCATAGGGTCCAATGATAACCAATGAGGAGTTGTACTGCGGTTCTCGACCGCCTCCCGACCGGCACACAACATCAACGGAATTACCTCATTTCCACATGTCCCTCCATACAGGACAGGCAGACGTCATTTCGGGGGGGGGGCAGGCCATGGCACCTAACTGCATCACAGTACACATAAGCACCATTTGGACCTATCCAGCAATATACTGCTACAATCACAACATTCAATGAAGTGTAGTGTTTGGAAATATGGGATACTGACCAGCTGCTCACCGTTTTGCCCCATAGATAGCAACCGCTGCGGATAAATAGGAGATGGAGACATCCCTCAGTGTACAGGCCCCTGGTGGACTTGGCAACAATGGAGGAGAGGCACATTATCCTCACCTATAGACTTGACAGGGCCGCAATCACAGAGCTGTGTGCTCAATTGGAGCCTGACCTGATATCTGCTATCCGTCACCCCACCGGGATCCTCCCTCTTGTGCAAGTCCTATCTGTGCTCAATTACCTGGCAACTGGCTCCTTCCAAGTGACAGTGGGCTTGGCAGCAGGAATGTCACAGCCAATGTTCTCAATAGTGCTGACCAGAGTGTTGTCTGCCCTGATTAAACACATGCACAGCTACATCGTTTTCCCCCAGGTGGAGGATTTGGCCACAGTGAAAGCTGATTTCTATCCAATGGGACATATCCCCAACATTATTGGGGCAATTGATGGTACACATATTACATTTGTTTCCCCCCCTGGAGATAGGAACAGGTGTTCAGAAATCGAAAGAGCTTTCATTCACCGCCAATGTCATAATGAGGGCCTATATTCTTTAACCTTCTTTAGATTACTTCTGCAGCATTTCCTGAAATGACCTTCCTTACAAAAGATCTTACAATTAACATGTGCAGTGGGACAGTCACTTTCATTTTTCTCTGTGACCTACTCTCCTACACTGAAATCACACCCGTCTGAATTTCACCTTTTCCTCTTTAATATTCTCACGTTTGGACTAGCACACAATTTCGCTTCAATTTTATCTTTTTGACTGATCTATTTGGTTGTGCTACTTAACCCAGCAACACATTTCCTATGTGTGCAACCATCTTATCTATGTTCAACTTAATCTCCAGTTTCCTTAGGTCTGTTATAAAATCCTCCACTGTTTCCTCTTTATTTTGTTCTCTCACCCAAACTTATATATTTCCATAACTGAACATGTTACCTGAGAGAGTTGATTGATTTTAACATATATATGCCATACTCATCCAGATTTGTTTTTTCTTCATCACTTAGATTCAGCAGTTGTCCAACACCTCCTGATGTCTCCTCTTAAACAATGTGAAGACAGTGAGTGTAGTTCAGCACTTAAAGTCGTACTACAAACCCTAGCATAATTAATGAACCTTTCTATCATTTGTTCCATTTACCAAGAGGATTATCAGGACTTAACAAAAGAAATGATGCGGTGTTACATTCTGCATTTCAGTCACAAGAAAACAGCACAGCACTAAGCATTCCCAAGAAGAACAGAAAAAAAATATATATATATATCAATGTTACTGAGCACTCAACAGCATGCTGAGGCAGTGCCGACTCTGTAAAGCATCACTTTTCGGATGTATTTGTAATAGCCTTCTTGCATTACAAATACCAAACACAAAACAATAAAAACATCTTCCAAGATGTCCCTTTCCGAGATTTTACGCAGCCATGCACTACCTAATGGAACGCCTTTCTATATGACTGTCGACAATGCTTGGCATTATTTTCTACAGACGATGGTACTTGTCTTTATGAAACAACGGCAACGCCTATGTTTTACACAATATGACTGCCAATGTCCCTGATGCTTGTTCCTAAAGCTGGTGGTCTGTTTTTTTCCTGCATGCTACCTTGAAACGCAAATATGATCTACCTGACGGACCTACCACACTCCCAACAAAATGCCTTAGATTGTCTGCCTTTCCTACAGCACTGCTCTCCTTGACTGTTTTCCAATGATACAGTGCTCTTCACCTTCACTCATACGCAATGAATTTTCTCCTATGAGCAACTGACTATCCATCAGGATTCCTGCTCTCCCTTGTGGCATGAGAACATTTGATGATCTTATTTAATCCTTTATTGAGGTGTTCAGTATCTGACTCTGCCTTTTTTGCCTCCATCCTCATCACCAGTGTGAGACTGACAAATAAATAGGATCTCAGATCATGTAAATAATACAGGAAACATGATGGACCTTATTTTGAAAACTTCAGCTGAAGCAGTTCTAGGCCTCAACTGAACTTCCCATTCAAACAAAAAATATTTCAGAGAGAGCTCACAAACCCGAGATTCTAACCAACATAGCAGTGTGAACATTTAGTTGCACATGTAATAAATTAAAGCACAGGGCGACAATTCAGTAAATGTAAATAATAAAAAAAACAGTTCATAAATTGTTTACTGAAATAGAGGTTGAATCCCTGGTCTCCAGCAGAATCGGATGGTAAATAAATATTGAGTAAAGACGTATAATTGACAGATGTTTGCTTAATTTGTTTGGCAGATAAATTGACCCTGTGCCAATGACTGCAGAATGAACCAAGCAGATTCTTTTGAAAATCACTGCTGACCATAGACCTGGAGCATGCAGATGTCATGACACAGAGGCTCCACAGTGCAATAGAGAATAATCCTGAGTATAGAGTTGTCCCTCAAGAGGTTTGCTTAAACTGTATTTTGGACATGAGGCATTTAGAAATTCCCAAATACAGATCAGACCCATAGTGCAGAGGTACTTGCATGGCAACTTGATCTACTGTTTTGCAGCTGGACTAAGAGAGCAATGGACATTTTTACTTTACAGTCTAAAGTAATCACAAGGAGGCAGGAAAAGTATTCTTTAATTACTAGACTGTTTCAATTTGTAAATAAGAGACAAAGGGCCAGATGTAGGAAGCCTTTTGCACCTCGCAAACGGCGAAAAACGCAGTTTGCAAAGCGCAAAAGGCCAAACACGATGCACAAGCGCAAATAATTTGAGGCTGCGACTCGCAAATAGGAAGGGGTGTTCCCTTCCTATTTGCAACCGCATCGCCATGCTGAGTTGCTTTGGGACCGCGAATGTGGTCGCAAACCAACTCGCAGTTACCATCCACTTGAAGTGAATGGTAACATATTCGCAAAAGGGAAGGGGTCCCCATGGGACCCCTTCCCCTTTGTGAATGTCAATAAAAATATTTTTTCAGAGCAGGCAATGGTCCTATGGACCACTGCCTACTCTGAAAAAACCGAAACCAAATGGTTTCGGAATTTTGTCTTTTTGCAGCTCGTTTTCCTTTAAGGAAAACGGGCTGCAAAAAGGAAAAAAAAAACCTGCTTTATTCAAAAAGCAGTCACGGACATGGTGGTCTGCTGTCTCCAGCAGGCCACCATGCCTGTGAGTGCATGGACTCGCTATGGGATCGCAAACTCGACCCACCTCATTAATATTCATGAGGTGGGTCTTTACGACCCCATAGCGAGTCACAGAAGGTGTCTGAGACACCTTTCTGCATGCACGTTTGCGAGTTGCAATTTGCGAGTCGCTATGACTCGCAAATTGCAAGTCGCAAATGAAAACTTACCTACATCTGGCCCATACGGTGTTATAGAATGGGTACTAAACAGATGGAGAATATACACAAGTCTGTTAGAAATGTGTAAGTGACTCAGACAAATCTAATTTTCCTGCAGGTCACTTTTACCTTGTTATGAACTGTTCTGTTGCCTAATTGATGATGTGGAGTTTGTTGATTTCAGCACTGTGTGAATTATAGTGCTATTTTCAGGCTATAAGAACAGACAAACTTCTACTAATCTTGTAAATGATTAAATCTGAAGATGATGGGGCGATTGTGTGCGTTTGTTTCCTGCATTCTCAGTTTAAATTATTTATTTGAGTTGAGTAGGTACATGTAATGAACAGTACATAGTTCATACATTGTAAATCAAAGTGTCATTTTGACTTATACGTCAATGGTATGTCTGTCTCTGTTGCACTATTTAATCAAAAATAAAGTTTGTGAATGAACATGGATCCCTTGACCCACCGGAACCCGCTTAACATCATGCCACTTCACACACCAATACCTTCCTTCTCACGATCCTAGAATATACCATAGTCAGGGAAGGACAGTGTATATTTTTAGAGGGTCACCTGGATGGTCAACCTCTACTCCTCAGAAACATCAAGGCTTTGCATTCCAAACAAGGGAATTTTTGCAATGCCCTCTTCACATCCCTCACCCATAAAACTGCACTCCTGTGGATCATAGGAAGTGATTGTAACTGTGTCCTAGGACTCTCCGGCAATAGGTCCCACCCTCCATTACTGTGCTCCACCCACATGCACATGCTACCAGATTCCACAGCTGGAAACACCACTGGTCCTTGCTGGATGCATGGCATTCCCATAACACTACTTCCAAATTGTATTGCTTCTATTCTGCAACTCACTAACTCCATTTAAGCCTAACCCACTTTCTCTGCTCAGCCCACCTAGTGCCCCATTTACAGCACATAGGTTGCATAGTCTTGACCACAACACACTCTACATTGACTTATGCTGGGCAACCCCTAGGCAACCAACACCTATCTTGTTTCTCTCTTGTGACACCCTGGAAGACCCCATCTCTGCGAGGAGCAGAGCATGCATATTCAGCACTACTTCACTGACAACCACAATACAGCATCTATTAGGATGCATGAATGAGACACCTTTAAGGCGGTGATTCAAGGCAACTGCATCCAACATATTGTTGGTATCTGGAGAATGCTGGAGAAGGAGATCTCCCAGTGGAACCTCAGCTCATGACACTGGGAAAAGCAACTTACTTTGACCCCTCACACACCACACAGCTTACAACAGTGACAACAGCATTTTCAGCACTCTTGGAGTGTCTTCACCATTCAACGTTTCTGCTCATGTGGCGTGACCTCCTAGAGAGGCAAAAGGTCTGGCTGCTTGTTAGCATGGCTGATTCAGCAGGATCCATAGGCCACGTCGATCACCGAGCTACAGCTGCCCTTAGACCATAACGTCTGCATGAGGAAATCCTCCAATCCTTTTACGACTACTATACTGCAGTATACAGTGTCCCATCCCGCTCTCTGGTGGAACATTCCAGCCATTTTCTGCATGGGATTGAACTACCCTGAGTCCCTGTCACTACTAAACAAACTTTAGAAGCACAAATATTTATGGAGGACATGACACAAGCAATCAGAGACCTAGTCCATAACAAGGCAGCATGCTTGGACGGCCTTCCTCTGGAATATTACAGCACTCTGTCAACGCATCTTGCACCCTGTCTAGCTGCGGTGTATGAGGCTGCACTGAATGCAGGGGAACTCTTCCCTTGCTACACGTGTCCCTTCTAGTCTCACTATGTAAATCAAGCAGGTGCCCTATACCTGCATATGCCCTGGAATTCCCTCTTATAGATCTTCTATGGTTCCCTGGCACCTATACACAGTAAGACATCCAAACTTGGACAACTCAATCATGGCACACCGTAGACGATCTGTTCACAGACTGCCACCTCTTCCCCTTTGCACAACTGATGACAGATCACAATCTCCCACCTGGCCAACTCCTCCTTCACAAACAGTTAGTCCATACCTGTCAACTATTGTGGCACACCTCAGATGTGAAACCTGCAATCAATCCAGTAGGGCAAACTACGCTGGTCATGGGAAACGGTCGACATCTTATTACTTGGCTGTACAAAGCCATTAGAAATCTGTCGGCAGTCCCCCTAGCTGAGATCCGGCAGAAATTGAAGATAACAATGGGTAAGTGCTATGTGAAGAAGAATGACAACGGGTCCAGGAGTTTCTCCAGCGAGTCTTGCAAAATTCTTGCTTTAAAAATATGCAATTCTTTATATTGCATAGAGCATTTCTTACTCTTCCCAAATCAACTGATACTTCCCCGATACACAAGCAAAGTGCCCACATTGCTAAACCCTAGATGGGGACCTAAAATACATGTTGTGGACCTGCTCGGCACTTCAACATTTCTGGTCGTCTGTTCACGACACCCTACAGATGATCACTGAATTACCAAACATGCATACCTGGAAAGCATGCTTACCAGGCATCTTTAAGCAGCAGAAACAACACAAAGTGTGCATTCGCTACACCTCCCTGGTCCTTCCCCTTCACCTTCCTTACCATCCACTGGTGCCCCTCAACTAGAGGCCTGGTATGGCGCAGTACGCAAAAGGGCGGCAGCAGAGAAGGAAGTCCTCTGTTATGAGAAAGGTTTCCACCTGTGGAAATACCCATATCCCCTCACTGGGCGGTCCTTTTGACCGAATTCAACCAACATAAAAAGAATGATGACCAGATTCGCAAAGCCCATTGTGTCTACTATAGCTGGTACCTCAGCTGCCAATAGCATTACCAAGATCTCTCTATTTGGGTCCTCCATGAGGCTTGCTGCCTTCTCCATTTCATTTGTCAAGTAACCTGCCATAAATCCCCCTCTACCCCAAGTTCACTCCACATATTTTTGAGATGGTCATTCCTGTTCCCCACAACATGTTTAGCTACCTCGATGGACATAGTGCTATTGTTTTATTTTTATGAACTCACAAACTGATTTTGTCTAATGTTGCTCACTATACTTACTGATACTTACCCGAAGCTAGTGGCCTCTTTAAATTATATGTTGATGCGCACATCCACAGTGTGTCCTGTATTAGGAATTTGTTAATGTTTCTGTCAAAACTCAATGAAAATGATTTACAAAAAAAAGTGGGTGAATGGGCATTACATGTGCTTAAGAACCTGATATTAGTTTGCTGTATACGTATTTGCTATGTGCAAGTTTGATGTGTTGATTTTTACACACCGGCGTAATTTTTTATTTGTCAATTTGAAAACTATGCCTTTATTTGAGGGAGGAGTGTCTTGAAAAAGTGGCAACATTTACCTGGATAATAAGGAGGATTTTTTTTTTAATTGTTTTTCGAGCAGCACTGCAATATGCAAATGCTTCCTTCTAACTTTTTCTAATTTTGTAGTTATGTTTTTTCTGACATTTTGCTTAATTATTCTTGGTCACCATGTACGATTTAACACAATTTATTCCATTTAATCAAGCATAATTCTTCCTATAATGTGATAAATATGTATAAATAATACCTAAAATTAGCTCTCCCTTGTCTACTGTACATGGACATTTCAGTAATCGGCTGGTATTGCAATCCTATTGCTACAGACAAAGGAAGCTTTAATAGCCTATACTGTAAAATCAATATTTAAAATAGTAACACACGCTATTGTTAAAAAGACAACTTCCAGTTTTATGTAATTATTAACTCAGGGTGTGTTTATGTCATGTGAAATTATACTTCCAAAGAAGGCAAATTAAATAAAATACTTAACATCACACACAGATAAGCATATCAGTTGGTGAAGAATTTCATGTACCAATGAAGAACATTTGCATCTCAGGTGGAGAATGGAGACATATACCATGTGTGTCTCTGTGGTTAGGTAAGATATAATTTTAGCTTGATGATTGAGGTGGATGTATTTAATAAGTTTGTTTACACCTCAGATTTCCACCTGCCCAGCTTAACTGCTAAGGCTTTGAATCACAGTATTATTCAGTATGCAGTCTGAGAGATTCAATGCAGAACACATGCTTCTTACACTTCTCTTTTCTAAACAAAAGATTAATTAAATTAATTTACACACCATAACTTAAACATAACCCATCCTACTAAACCACTAACTAATCACATAGAATATGAAGAAGTTCTACATTTCTTACATAGTCATCCAAATGCATGGGACACTTTTGCACCTTAACACTTCTTCTGGTCAGAACATCATGTTTCTCACACTCAGTGAGACCAGGACAACCATGGGTACATTCATTTTCACAGCCTCCATTTTCTAACTATTGAGAGTGGAATTTGACTACACAGTTTCATTCCAGAACATTCCATCATCTGTTCTGATGACATTATTAAACAGCTTCACAACATTTCTATTTCCAGTATACTTGGACCATTGTTGCCACACAAGTGGCACCCTATCTTTTATCCAAAAATCAACAGATACTTCATTGTTCTTCACACAGTTTCTGTCATAGAAGTATTCCTTATTCATAGACTGAAGTCTCAAATCTAGTTCCCTGCAACCTCCAACAAAATTCGTTTTAAACCTTTATCCAAACAATCCAACTTGGGGATATTTATGTGTTAGCAGATCCCCTTTTGAAACATTCAAGCAGAGTTTTTCAAATTGAAGCATAGGAAGACATTCAATATGCTGTAATTCTTTTTTGGCAAAATATTCTCTAATCAAAGCTATTCATCCTTGCTTATTGTATACTTTCCCTTAATGCCATATTGATCATTTCAACTGTACTATTTGTCCCAGGATGATAGAAAGAACGCGTTATGTGATGAACCCCACATTTAAAAAAAATCTTTCCATGTAATTGGAAAAGATTTGAGAGGATTCTCTGACAAAATATAATTAGGATACATATCCCCTTTGTATACCCCTATAAAACATCTGATAACACTTGCTGTAGAGATGTCATGTACATATGCTACCTCTACTCATTTAGAATATAAATTCATGAAGACTATGAGATACGGAGTACAATGATCTTCATTTAATGCCTCTGTTAGATCTATGGCAACTACATCTCAAAGAAATGTTGGTAGTTCTCTGCAAACCATATACAAACTGTCACCGTACAGTCCACTTCCAAATCAATACCTGGCCACCATAAATGTAACTTAATCTCTCCTTAGTCTGGGCTATTCCCATGTGTCCTTCGTGTGCAAACATGCAGGAGGTACAAACCCTTTGCATCTTAGTAAATTCTCCTTGTGCACTGATGATTCTTCTATCACCATCAATCATTGCCTATTCTATTCTGAATAATTCCCTGACAGAACAGTTGGTACAGTTCTCAACTACACAGAATCCTTGCCAAATTTTAACTTTCCCATCATCTGCTGCAACAGCACCCATTGCAGACTCAAAGGCACTCAGCTCTTCTTCTAAAAAATCACCTTGATCCGTCCATACTTCATTGTAAGACACCAAATCAGATAAACAGTCTGCTAAAATCTTTTTTGCACCTAGAATCAAATCAAACTCTTTTTCAGAAATCACCCATTTACTTAATCAAGGAAATTTAAAATCATGCTCCCTCTTTAGAAAAACCTCTTCCTAAGGTTTGTGAACAGACTGCACCTTTAAAGTGGTACCCCACATCAGATTTCTAAATTTATCTAAAGCCCAATATGTCCTAAGATCTTCTCTGCCAATTACAGAGTAATTCAACTGAGAACCTTTGATACTTTGAGACAGTGTGATGCACATGCAATTAACTTCTCAGTTCCATGTCTCTTTTGAACCAGACTGCGCCTATATCTTACAAATTGATATCAGTTATATTATATGTCTCATCTGCACAGACAAAGGCCTGAAAACCGGAAGAACTTTTAAGGTCATTGTTAGACTTTTCATCCTTGGCGTGGTCTCCCCTAACTTTTTTGCCTCTGTTCCCCAGGTTGTTGATGTGTGCTGGACTTTGTTTTTGCTGTTTTTGTTACTCTGGGCACTTTACCACTGCTATCCAGTGCTAAAGTGCAAGTGCTCCTGTATAAAATGTGGTATGTAATTGGGTTTCCATGATTGGCATATTTGATTTACTGGTAAGTCCCTAGTAGAGTGCACTAGAGGTGCCCAGGGCCTGTAAATCAAATGCTACTAGTGGGCCTGCAGCACTGGTTGTGCCACCCACATTAGTAGCCCTGGAAACATTGTCTCGGACCTACCACTGCAGTGTCTGTCTGTGCAGTTTTAACTGTAAATTTGACTTGGCAAGTGTAACCACTTGCCAGGCCTAAACCTTGCCTTTTCTTACATGTAAGGCTAAGGTAGGCCCTAGGTAGCCCCAAGGGCAGGGTGCAATGTATGGTTAAGGTAGGACATATAGTAATGTGTTGTATATGTCCTGACAGTGAAATATTGCTCAATTACTTTCTCACTGTTGCAAGGACTGTCCCTCTCATAGGTTAACATGGGGGCTACCTTTAAATATGATTAAAGTTTAGATTCCCTATGGGAGTGGATAGACATGTGGGGTTTGGAGTCTTTGAGCTCACAATTTAAAAATAGTTGACTTTAAGATTTTGTGTTTGAAAATGCCACTTTTAGAAAGTGAGCATTTTCTTGCTTAAACCATTTCTGTGACTCTGCCTCTTTGTGGATTCCCTGTCTGGGACAGTTTGACAGTTGGGCTAGTTGCACCTCTCATTAGACAGTGACACAAAGGGAGCTGGGGTGTAGTCTGCATTTCCTGATGAGCAATCTGTGCTAGGAGGGAGGTGAGGAATGGTCACTCACACCTGAAAGGGCTGTGCCTGCCCTCACACAATGCAGTGTCCAACCCCCTGGTGTGTGTCTGGGGCCTGGCCTGGGCAAGGCAGGATTTCACAATCAAGAGAGACTTTGCTTTGAAGTAGGCCTACTTCAAAGGGCAAAATGGGTATGTGAAGGGCACCCAAAAGCACAGACTTTAGAACACTTCTGGAAACCAAGAGGAACCTCTGCCTGGAGAAGAGCTGAAGAGCTGAGAAAGAAGAGCTGCCATGCCTGTGACTGTGCTTTGTGGAGCCCTCCTGCAGTTGCTGCTTCTGCCTGTGCTAGGGGACAAAGACTGGACTTTGGCGGTCATTACAACATTGGCGGTATAAACTGCTTACCGCCATGCAGAAGACCGCCAACATACCGCCGCGGCTGTGGAATTCCGCCACATCTATTATGACCCACATCTCGAAATCCGACAAAATTCAGACACCCACACAAGTCCGCCACACCAAAGGTCAGTGATAAACTGGCGAAAACAAAACCTCCACCGTCACGCCAACAGAAATACGCCCACACTATCACGACACACGTATCCACGCGGCGGTCTTTCAACCGCGGTATTCCATTGGCAGTACACATCGCCGCGCTCAAAACACACACACACATACAAAACACCGCCCCATTGGACAATTCGAAATACACACACCTGATACACATACACACACCACTCCCACACACCCAATACAATATAAAACACACACCCACATCACCCAAAAAACCCTACAACCACTATTACAGAGAGAAGGCCAGAGAGAAGCACCACCATCCACAAACTAGCAGCCACAGGCACTCAACACCATCACCCACACAACTTCCATGCACAAAACACCACACACCACAACAGATCACCACACCTATCACCACACACACCACCCCACACATCACCTACACCACCCCATGGCACGGCAAAGACACCCCAGGTTCTTGGAGGAGGAGCTCAGGGTCATGGTGGAGGAAATCGTCCGGGTAGAGCCACAGCAATTTGGAGCACAGGTGCAGCACACCTCAATTGCAAGGAAGATGGAGCTATGGAGAAGAATAGTCGACAGGGTAAATGCAGTGGGACAACACCCAAGAAATCGGGACGACATCAGGAAGAGGTGGAACGACCTACGGGGGAAGGTGCGTTCCGTGGTCTCAAGACATCACCTGGCGGTTCAGCGGACTGGCGGTGGACCCCCACCTCCTCACCCACAACTAACAACATGGGAGGATCAGGTCTTGGCGATTCTGCATCCTGAGGGCCTCGCAGGAGTCGGTGGAGGTAAGGACTCTGGTAAGTCAAAGCTTTACTAATCTATCCCCCACCCTTCCTGCATGCCATCACACACTCCTACCCGTACCCTCACCCTCAGCACTCCACCAACTCACATATACCCCACTATGAAAAACCACCCATCCCAACACCAAGCCCTGCATGCAACCCCAACGCATGGACACCCATCACTAAAGCATGCCCACTGCACATACCCATACAACCCCCTAAACCATCATCACACAAGTCCCCACATAGGAATGCAAGCACTGGGGTATACCGGTCACCCACCCATTGCCCACCATGACACACACAGATGCAATAATTAAGCTTTTCCACCCCTGCAGGACCACTACCCAATGTCACCAGACAGGAGGGTCCAGACATCTCCACCCCACCCACAGAAGAGGCCCACAGTGATGACAGCAGCTCTGTCCTACTGGATCCAGATGACCAGCCCGGACCATCGTGGGCCTCGAGACAGTCGGTTCCCCTCGCACAGGCACAGGCCACCACAGACCTTCCACCATCTGGTAACACCAGCACAGCACCCACCCAGCGGGCCCATACCTCCGTAACCTGGACACATCAATCAGCAGTGGGTCCACCACTACAGGGAACCCAGGATAACCCACCACCCCAACAACAACAGGGACCTGGGGGCAGTGGCAGTGGGCACAAGGTCCACGGGACGGAGGCCCAGGAACACAGGGGAACGGGGAGGGCTGCTGTGCGACAGGGGGCGGACAGGCCAAGTGAACCCACTCTCCACAAGGCCCTCTCCTCCATCATGGGAGCATACCACCACTCCCAGGAGACGATGGCAACGGTCCTGGCAAAGTTTCAGGAGACCCAGCGCATGCAGGAGGAATAGTATCTGGGGTTCAGGGAGGAACTCAGAACCATCAGCTCCGCCCTGGGCACCATCGTAGGGATGCTGAAGGAAATACTAAACACCAGGAGGGACACTGTGGCACTCCAAGGGGCCCCTGACACTAGCATGGACGATGGACTGCCCACCACCTCCGCCGGCGCTAGTGGACAGGATGCCCCGCCACAGTACCACAACACCAGCACCCCACCCCCTACAGATGGAGAACCACCTCGCAAGCGGTCCCTGAGATCCAGGAACAAGACAGAGCACGATGCCAAGACCCCCGCCAAGAAATGAGACCACCTGATTGTCAACCCACTGTCTCACTTTGTCACCCTGTCCACATTGGAACTGCCCCAGCTCCACTTCATGTTCCCATATGGGCAATGCACCTATGAGACAAATAGACTGGACTCTGCCATAGACACTCCTCCGCCATCACCCCTCACCATTTAACTCCCCCTCCAATATTTTGCATTTAAATAAACACACCTAAAGCACCAAGATCTGGAGTATGTCTGTGATTTTGAAATAGTCTATTTGCAATTACAGTGACAAAATTTCCAGGAATTAATAATGTCAACATACCTATGTCACACAGCTCTAGTCCATGAGGAATCTAAGCAGATGACATACGTTGGGACCCACACCTTTGAAACCGGAAGGGAAAGTGACAACTCAGTGACCATACACTGGGTGAAATCGACAGACAGGATAGAGGTAGAAGTGTAAAAGTACATGTAGTAGGCAGGAATGTATTCTCACCTGTGTTTCACTGGAAATATTGCTGGATGACTGAGTCCCTGTTGTCAATGTCTTCTTCCTCTGCTTCCTCCTCATCACTGTCCACAGGCTCCACAGCTGCACCAACACCGCCATCTGGACCATCCTCCTGCAGAAAAGGCACCTGTTGTCGCAAAGCCAAATTATGAAGCATACAGCAGGCCACGATGATCTGACACACCTTCTTTGGTGAGTAGAATAGGGATCCACCTGTCATATGGAGGCACCTGAACCTCGCCTTCAGAAGGCCGAAGGTGCGTTCCATCACCCTCCTAGTCCGCCCCTGGGCCTCATTGTAGTGTTCCTCTGCCCTGGTCCTGGGATTCCTCACTGGGGTCAGTAGCCATGACAGGTTGGGGTAACCAGAGTCCCCTAATACCCACACCCGGTGCCTTTGTAGTAGACCCATCACATAAGGGATGCTGCTATTTCTCAGGATGTAGGCTTCATGCACTGAGCCAGGGAACATGGCATTCACATGGGAGATGTACTGGTCTGCCAAACATACCATCTGTACATTCATGGAATGATAATTCTTCCGGTTTCTGTACACCTGTTCACTCCAGTGGGGGGGGGGACCAAAGCCACATGGGTCCCATCAATGGCACCTATGATGCTGGGGATATGTCCAAGGGCATAAAAGTCACCTTTCACTGTAGGCAAATCCTCCACCTGAGGGAAAACGATGTAGCTCTGCATGTGTTTCAGAAGGGCAGACAACACTCTGGACAACACGTTGGAAAACATAGGCTGGGACATCCCTGATGGTATGGTCACTGTTGTTTGAAATGAACCACTTGCAAGGAAATGTAGCACTGATAGCACCTGCACTTGAGGGGGGATTCCTGTAGGATGGCGGATTGCTGACATCAGGTCTGGCTCCAACTGGCTACACAGTTCCTGGATTGTGGCACAGTCAAACCTGTAGGTGATGATCAAATGTCTTTCCTCCATTGTCAACAGGTCCACCAGCGGTCGGTACACCGGAGGATTCCGCCATCTCCTCACATGTCCCAGCAGACGGTGCCTATGAAGGACAACAGCGAGCACAGAGTCAAACAACTCAGAGGTATGTACCCACAGTCTACACAGAACACCAATCATACACAAAATGTGGCCTGTATGTGTGTTGAGAGTATGCCTAGGTATATGTGACGCAGTTGGTAATTAGGCCATGTGGGCCCCTGAAATGGCGTCTGCCTGACCTCTAAAGCCGGACAATGGGATGTGAGGTAACTGCACTGGCGTTGTACACCGTCGTGGTAGGCAGTCGAAGACCGCGGCGCAATGCTGCATTGGTTAACATTGGACCCTATGGGTCCCAGGAGCCAATGACGATGTACGCCGGCGGTGATGGTACGCACCGCAGTGGACGTGACCGCCGCGGACGTGACCGCCATTTTCTAACTGTTTAATCACTTGATACCTGATCTTCGACAGGAGAGGACCTACACTGCAAGGGCTGCTGTGACCTCGGTCTGGAAGAGACAATGGCTCGTGCGTCTGGGGAAAGGGCCCCTGCCTTCACTGCAGAGGAGTTGGAAAGCTCGTCGAGGGGGTCCTCCCCCAGTACACGCTACTCTAAGGTAAGGTAAGGTACACAGGGAGCATGTTGTATGGGCTATGCCTGTGTGGAGAGGGCTAGTTGTAAGAAGGAAGGGGGCAGAGTTCTGAGTGCATGAAAGAAGGTGAATGCATGTGCCACATGGAAAGGGTAGAGATGGGGGCCACTCACTTTGACGGTGCAGTTGGTAATGATTTCTCTTCTTCCCCTGTACATTTCATGTAGGTCAGCGCCCACCAGAAGAAGGATATTTGGTGTGCCATCGCCAAGGACGTCCGGACCCTGGGGGTCCTCCACAGACGGAGCACCCACTGCCGGAAGAGATGGAAGGACATTCGCCGCTGGAGCAAGAAGACGGCGGAGGCTCAGCTGGGGATGGCCTCCCAATGTGGGAGGGGTGCCTGTCGAACTATGACCCCCCTGATGTTCCGGATCCTGGCGGTGGCCTACCCTGAGTTGGATGGGCGCTTGAGGGCAACACAGCAGACACATGGGGATGAGTACACTATCATTCAGCTGACTTTGCGCGCAGTGAAGGTGTCTGGGTGGGGGAGGAGGGCTGTGGGTTCCCCTAGGCCAGGGCGAGTTCTGTAGGCTAGGCCCATTCATAAGGCATAGCCCTGTGGCCCCCCACCCCACCTCTGTAGAGTGCCAAGTCCTGCTATTCCTGTCCCAGGGTCATCTATGTGTGCAGATGTCGTCCATAGCCTTGTAGGCCATTTCCCAGGAATTGCACTGTAGAGGCCAACAGCGCGACATAGTGCAGGGGGCTGCTGTGTCTGTATTGTCCACCAATGGGAGCAGTAAGCCATGCACTCAACCTGTCTTTCTACTGTTGCCCCCCCTTTTTTTTGCGGTCTCCCTGTTCTTGTGTGCATTAGCATCATCAGACGGAGGTAGAGTGGCACTGGAGCACGAGGGAGCTGCATCCCACATGGGCACGGAGGCCCACACTACGGACTCAGAATACACCAGTGGGACGGAGGGCGAGGGGAGCACCACAGCGGTCACAGGATCTGCAACCAGCGACACTGACTCGTTCTCTGATGGCAGCTCCCTTGTGATGGCGGCAACATCTATGCCCCCCACTACTACAGGTACAGCTGCCACCCCGCCTACCAGCACAGCCCTCCCAGCAGCCCCTCAGCCTTCACCCCGGGCCCGCTCACCCAGGAGGGTGGCCATCACCTTCGCCCCAGGCACCTCAGCCCCTGCCCCTGTCACCTCTGCTGCCCTCAGTTAGGAGGCCGTTGACCTCCTCAGGTCCCTCACTGTTGGGCAGTCTACCATTTTGAATGCCATCCAGGGTGTAGAAAGGGAGTTGCAACACACAAATGCATTCCTTGAGGGCATTCATTCTGGTCAGGCTGCCCTTCATCGAACACTTCAAACTCTGGCCTCAGCACTGATGGCAGCCATTGTCCCTGTGTCTAGCCTCCCCCCTCCAACTTCCTCCACCCAGACCCAATCCCCGGTACCTCTGCCTATCCCAAGCACACCATCAGACCAGCCTGCACACACCTCACCACACAAGAGAAACTCAGGCAAACATAAGCACCAAACATCCCACAGGCACTCACTCAAGCATCACACACATACAGAAACACCAACATCCACTGCCTTCACTGTGTCCCTCTCCTCCTCGTCTCCCTCCTCCCTCCCAGTCTCGTCTACACACACACCTGCATGCACTACCACTACAGCCACTACGTCCCGCACCAGCACACCCGCCACTACACCCCGTTCATGTGCACTCACCACCCCCATTACCATTTACACGTCCCCTGTGTCCTCTCCCAGTGTGTCTGTGACGCCCCCTCCGAAGATACACAAACGCAGGCACACACCCACACAACAGCTATCCACCTCACAACAGCCTCCAGAGCATGCACCTGCACCCAAATCCACAAAACGTACACCTCCTACAACCACAACCTCTTCCCCCACTCCCAAACCCCCTCCAGCTACCTGTCCTAATGTGTCCAAAAAACTTTTCCTGTCCACCCTTAACCTATTTCCCACCACCCCCCTCCAACTCATAGGTCCCGTACTAGCACCTCAGCCAAAAAATCTCCAGGACCAGTGGTGCCTGTTGTTACAGGTATGTGGAGTGCACCAGCCACCAGGGCAGCCAGTGTGGCATGGAGCCACAGCACAGCCAGTCCCCCCCGTGAAGCACCAGAAGTTGGACAGTGCCCGGCAGGAGAGGGGGAAGACTCCAGCCAGCCAAGCGCTCACAGGGGTCCCGGGGGGAAGGTGGACTCAGCTGTGACTCCTCCCACGGTGGGAAAGGGGCAGAGGAAACCTGCAAAGTCTGGGAGGAGCAGCACGGCGGAGAGACCATCATCATCCCCGCCGGGCAGGAGGCCACCGCCAGCCCCATCGTCACTGCCCAGGAGGCCACCACCAGCCCCATCGTCACTGCCCAGGAGGAGGCCACCGCCAGCCCCATCATCACTGCCCAGGAAGAAGCCACCGCCAGCCCCATCGTCACTGCCCAGGAAGAGGCCACCGCCAGCCCCATCGTCACTGCCCAGGGAGAGGCCACCGCCAGCCCCATTGTCACTGCCCAGGAAGAGGCCACCGCCAGCCCCAGCGTCACTGCCCAGGAAGAGGCCACCGCCAGCCCCATTGTCACTGCCCAGGAGGGCCCCGCAAGCCACAGCCCAGCTGACCCATGAAGGACCGCCAGCCACAGGCCGGCTGGGCAATGACGGACTGCCATGGCAAGCACCCCTGAACAGGACAAGGACTGCTGAACAGGGCACAGACCGCCATGGCAAGTACCGCTGAACAGGGCAAGGACCGCTGAACAGGGCAAGCACCGCTGAACAGGGCAAAGACCGCCATGGCAAGCACCGCTGAACAGGGCAAGGACCGCTGAACAGGGCAAGCACCGCTGAACAGGGCAAGCACTGCTGAACAGGTCAGAAACTGCCAACTCAAGCACCGCTGAACAGGGCAAGCACCGCTGAACAGAGCAAATGCCATGGCAAGCACCGCTGAACAAGACAAAGACCACCATGGCAAGCACCGCTGAACAGGGCAAAGACCGCTAAACAGGGCAAAGACCGCCATGGCAAGCACCGCTGAACAGGACAAGGACCGCTGAACAGGGCAAGCACCGCTGAACAGGGCAAGCACCGCTGAACAGGGCAAAGACCGCTGAACAGGGCAAAGACCGCCATGGCAAGCACCGCTGAACAGGGCAAGGACCGCTGAACAGGGCAAGGACCACCATGGCAAGCACCGCTGAACAGGGCAAAGACCGCTAAACAGGACAAAGACCACTGAACAGGGCAAAGACTGCCATGGCAAGCACCGCTGAACAGGGCAAAGACCGATGAACAGGGCAAAGACTGCCATGGCAAGCACCGATGAACAGGGCAAGGACCGCTGAATAGGGCAAGCACCGCTGAACAGGTCAGAAACTGCCAACTCAAGCACCGCTGAACAGGGCAAGCACGTTGAACAGGGCAAAGACCGCCATGGCAAGCACCGCTGAACAGGGCAAAGACCGCCATGGCAAGCACCGCTGAACAGGGCAAGGACCGCTGAACAGGGCAAAGACCGCCATTGCAAGCACCGCTGAGCAGGGCAAAGACCGCTGAACAGGGCAAAGACCGCCATGGCAAGACCGCCATGGCAAGCACCGATGAACAGGGCAAAGACCACTGAACAGGGCAAAGACCGCTGAACAGGGCAAAGACCGCCCTGGCAAGCACCGCTGAACAGGGCAAAGACCACCATGAAAAACACCGCTAGCCCATTTGCGGAAGGGGCAGTGACGCAACTGGGACTGTCACAGGGTGAGTTCTGCACTCTGGGCACCAGTCCCCCTCCAGAACCAGTGGAGACATGCATCCACTCCATCTGTCCTGCACAGGATGAAGCACTCTGGGCACCAGTCCCCTCCAGAACCAGTGGAGACATGCATCCACTTGAGAGACTGTGGCTTTGCACTCCCCAGGATGGAAGAGTGGGCAAACCAACCACTGCAGAGACTAGAGAGACTGGCTTTGCACTCCCCAGGATGGAACAGTGGGCAACCCACCCACTGTAGAGACTTGAGAGACTGTGGCTTTGCACTCCCCAGGATGGTCCAGTGGGCAATCCACCCACTGTAGAGACTTGTGAGACTGTGGCTTTGCACTCCCCAGGATATTACAGTGGGCAATCCACCCACTGTAGAGACTTGTGAGACTGTGGCTTTGCACTCCCAGGATGGTACAGTGAGCAATCCACCCACTGTAGAGACTTGTGAGACTGTGGCTTTGCACTCCCCAGGATTGATCAATGGGCATGGAGCCCCCTTGTGGATCTGGCGTCGTGTACTCATCCAGCTGAGGTGCCCCCTATCCCTTCCCCCTGTGGTGCCTGTTGTATTTCTATCTGATGCCCCAGCAGTGTTCTCTCCGTCATGTTCGGGTATCTTGTGTGGGCCTCGCCCATGCATTTTGGGCCCAGTGGTTCACGGACTATGAATAATGCAAAACCTGCACTAATAATCGTGGTGTATATTTTGTTTATAGTGTATATATATATATATATATATATATATATATATATATATATATATATATATATATATATATATATATATGTATATTTTTGTTTACTGATTTTTGATATATTACAATAGTTACACTAATTTCCTTTTGGCTTTGCATTCTTCCGGAGGGGTTGGGGGTGTTACTGTAATGTATAGATAAGCATTTGTGTGTGTGTTGTAGTGGGTGAGGGTCGGGTGGTGGTTGGGGTGTTGAGTGTGTGTGTCCCTGTTTTTTGCCTCCCCCCTCCCCTATGTCGTAGGTGCAGTACTCACTGTGCTCTTCGCCGCCGACCTTGGTGATCCTCGTAGAAGAGCAGGAAGACTAGCGCTGGAAGAATTTGAAGTTCCGGCTCCATGCTGTCCTCCTTCCTCGTGGAGTGTGTAGAGGTGAGCGTTTTTCCTTCGAAATGCCTGTTTCCGCTGTGTTTTTATCCGCGTTGTATCCGCCCTGGAAAAGGTGGCGGATTGGCCTGTCATAATAGTGTGGGCGGTACATTGTCTCCCGCCTGTCTGTTGGCGGTGACCGCCAAGCTGTTGGTCTGTACTGCCATGGCGGTCTGAGTGTTAAAGTGGCTGTCTTTGTTGGCGGTTTCCACCACGGTCGTAATTGCAAAATTTTTACCGCCGGCCTGTTGGCGGTCTTACCGCCACTTTAACACCATCCGCCAGGGTTGTAATGACCCCCTTTGTGTTGCCTTCCTTCTTATGAAGAACTCTCCAAGGGCTTGATTTAGAGCTTGCCTCCTGTTGTTTGAAGTCTCAGGGACAGCAAAGACTTCTCTCTGCTAGCACCTGGAGTCTCTGGAGAGACTCCTACTCTGCAAAGTGCTGCCCATCCAGCTCCTGGGAACCTGAAAGGAGAAGCTGGCAGCCCGAGGGTGAGAAATCCACGCACCGACCATCGCGTGGGGAAAAGATCGCCGCAACTCCAATCTGCAGCTGAAAAATCAGCGCCGCCGGCTTTGCAGCTGAAAATCAACGCTCGTCTGCAACGCGACCGGAAGATTGATGCCCACGCTGGAGTAACGATTCACAGCATCGCTGATGGAGGCTGGTGAGATCGCAACCCGTGCTGCATGGTTTTTGGATCATCGTGTGGCTGGATTTCTGACGCAAACACTGCTGGCCGTGTAAAAATGGAGCAAGGCCTTCCCGGACCCGAGAGTGATGACCGGATTGACACATCGCTCTCCTGCGGAGAGAAGAAACGACGCACGCCGACTCGACTGAAGGAGAAACAACACAAGGTCTCACTCGTAAGTGAAATTGATGCATCGCAAGCCCTTTTTGATTCACACTCGCCCGTGGTGGGTTATTTTTAATGCACCCAAGGTACATTTTTACGCTAACAGCGTTAGCATTGTGTTTGAAATTACATGAGGACTCTTTTTGGTTTTTAGTGATAAATTGACTTGTGTAATGTGGATTTTTGTTGTTTTGGTCTTGTTTTGTTTAGATAAATATTTTCTATTTTTCTAAACCTGTGTTGTGTCATTTTGTAGTGTTTTGATTGCTGTGTGTGTTGGTACAAATACTTTACAACTAGCACTCTGAAGTTAACCCTACTGCTCGTGCCAAGCTACCAAGGGGGTAAGCAGAGGTTAGCTGAGGATGATTCTCTTCTACCCTGGCTAGGGTGAGGGTCCTTGCTTGGACAAGGGGTAACCTGACTGCCAACCAAAGACCCCATTTCTAACAGTCATCCTTCACCATTCTGACAATCAGTATTCCACAAAAATTCTACATTGTTACCTGTTAATCTCTTCAAGTGAACACTTTGTCGGCATACCCCTTAATGATCTTGTTGTAATAGTCCATTATCCAATGAAAAGTCACCAGTTTATCCTTAGAGCCAGGTGTCTTTATTTCTGCAATGGCATCCAATAAATCCTTCTTTGGTGTAACACCTGCTCCAGAAATACAATGTCCTAGATAATTCACTTCTCGTTCACAAAATTTAAATTTTTCCTTCCCCAATGTGTGACCTATGTTCCTCAGTTTCTCTAAAACTGCACACACCCTTGTATCATACTCTTCCTTAGTTTACCTGAAAGATAGTAAGTCATCCTGGCAATACCATAACACAGCTACACTCTGCAAAATTGATGACATTTTTCTTTGAAAGACAGAATCTGACAAAATCAAAATCAAATGCATCCCAAGAACCTTGTATGGTCCCTATGGCATGATAAAAGCAGTCAAATACTTCTATATTTCAAGTTGATTATAAGCTGAGGTCAGGTCAAGCATTGTAAAATTATTTGCACCAGCTAAATTTGTCACAGTTTCATTAGTATTAAGTAAAGAAAACGTCCATTATAACTTATTTGATAAGCCCTGAGATAGACACGTAGTGGTATCTCATGACTGGCCTTCCTCGCCACTACTATTGGAGCTAAACATTCTGTGACCTTCATGGGATCAATTACACCCAAATCATTCAGACATGTTAATTCTTTCTGAATACTTTCTTGTAAACTCAGTGGTATTCTTCATACTTTTGCTACCACATGCTGTGCACCTTTTCTAAACCATATGCATGTCTATAAACCAAAAGACTCCCTCCCATCTCATCATGAAAAACATTAGTGAATTATTTTTCTAAATCAGTAACAACCCCTTTAACCTCTTGAACATAAACCTCTGTATTTGTTTGGGATTTATTATAACCCCCAATAGTGTGTCATGAGGCTATTCATTCAAATGATCCCCTTTTATTGACACATAAGCTTCGACCACAATTAACTTATTGCCTAATTCCAGACACATATTGAAATAACTTTATAAATTAAAAGGAATGCTATTGTACCAATTAGGATTCATGTCCATTTTGTGTAATCTCATTTTGTCCCTAAACTTCTAATCAAATGTGTTCTTAGAAACAATCTTGAGATAAGAACAAAAATCAAACCTCATCACAAGATCAATATTGTCAATGTTCATACTGTCCATTGGATGCTTATTGTCTCTTTCATTAAACTCAAATCTTGGTTCTTTCTTTCTTTTACTCCTACAATATTTGTAAAAATATTCAATTTTTTCCTACAGGCATTGCAATTAACCTGAATCGGTTGGACGCACAGGACAAACTGGCATAAGGATTGTGACTTTGCCACCCACAAGGAAATGATGTTCCTTTAAAATCACCACTCACATTTGCCTCACTTACTTTCCCTCTGTGTTCTTTCATCTCAGAATCTGGTTTAACTTGACATATTGTTTCATCAGTCAAATCTCCCACAAATGTAACCAATTTGTTCTATGTGTTTTCCTGTTGCAATCACTTCTTCCAAGGGATGATCCACTTTTAACCATAGATCTGCCTCTATCTTGTCGATATAAAATGTTAATGTGAATTGATATCTAATCCTCTCCTCAGTTTCCCAACCAAATCCACATATTGAAGCTGGTTTCCTTAAATTTGTCACAAAACCTTCTACAGTTTCTTCTTTTCCTTGCTCTCTCAAACCAAAATAAAAAAGTTCCATGACAGTACTAACATGAGGGAGACAATGTCGGTCCAACTTCAGAATACATACCTCACGCTCATTCAATATTCTTTCTTCACGTGCAGGCAGCTTGGGTGGTGTCTCGTTAATCACCTAAACAGCGCAAGAAAATTTAATATTTACACTCAGAGCTAAGATATGCACCACAAAACCTTGCATAATTTGCAAATATCTTCTTCCATTTTTGCCGCTTCACTGCAGTTTCCCCTGGACTGCCTAAATAAACCAGTGCTAGAGTGCCATTCGGCAAGTTGACACTAGCATTCACAAATGTAACACTTGAGTCCTTATGTGAAATAATTATATCAAACACATGTTTCTAAACCAGCCAAACACAACCATGTTTTTTAAAAATCTGAGCTGTCACTAAATTAGAGTTTCACAACAACTTGGTTGATGAGTGGCATATGTATCTCTAAAAGAAAAAACAAACCTTTAAATTCCATGATATGCCTGTCATCTAATTGATGAGGCACAGCAGTATACATTACCCATATCTGTCACTGGAGGTCTGCCCATCAATGATTCCAAAAGCAACAAAAATACCAATTAATACCTTTCCATAGTGGCTGCCAGGTGTCGCCACACATTGGTATGGGCCCATTTTTCACTGCTGGTTGGGCTCACTACATCAGCCTGGGAACAAAACCCAGTCCTCCAAGATGGGATGATGTGTTGTCACTCTCTGGTGCACATTCACTTTTCACTGCTGATTGGGCTTACAGCAAATCTAGAAGATCTAAGCTTCATCGGAAGTTGGTCATAATGTTTTCTCACAACTGATTGAAATGCAAAATACATTTCACTGATGGCCGCTACATCCAGGAGTCTAATATCTTCAATGATAACCATGTTGAGAGTGCGGGCAACAGATTACACCCCAAAGTCTTTGCATGTGCTCTTTACTCACAGCAGCACTGTTGATTCTGGGTAAGTGCCTCACATATTTCCCTAGATCTTCACACCCATGCCCTGCAAAGGATTTCTAGTAGTGCATCCATGCTTCAAAGCATTTCAGACTCACTGCCAAATGTAAAGTTTGTCGTTATCAGGAAAGGCACATACACATTTGCAAGTGACTCCACCAGATAAATGTATTAGCACCTCAGCCATCAACCATCCCAGCTTAACTGCCAGAGCTTTGAATCACAATATTCTTTCTGTGCACAGGATGAGAGTCTGTTTAAAGAACACAGGCGTCTCACAAATGTATTTCTTTTTTTAATCTTTTAGTACAAATAGATTTGCTTTGGGCCTTGTGATTCGTTGTGATGTCACCAAAACTCCACAAGGTTATCATAAAGTTGTTGCGCCTGGTTACAGATTCATTATCTGTGTAACCAGCACATTGAAATACTTAGGGGCATGTTTAAGAGAAATGGTGCTGCACTTTTCTTGCACCCTTTAGTGTCCCCCTACCGCAACCATACATGTAGCGTATTTAAAATAAGGTGCACCATGGCGCAGGGTAGGGGGCAATAGCGTAATTTGCTTTTGCGCTGTTGATGTACTCTGCAGGAGTAGTGGTAACATTTTGGCGCTACTTCTGCAGAGTACATAGGGGCGCATTGTATTCAATGTCATGCCCCATTTTAATGCCTGATCTTGAGCAGCAATTAAAAATGCCAAAAAAATGACGCAAGGAAATCTGTTAGATTTCCTTGTGCCATTTATTCTGCCCACCCTAATGGAGGAATGCCCCCTTCGCATACATTATGCCTGGCGCAGGCATAATGTAGCACAAAGGCTTACAAAGTGGCGCCATGGATGGATTGCGCCAATTTGCAAATATGGCATGACATTTGTGGCCTTCTAATGCCATATTAGCATCACAAAATGATGCTAATGTGGCGTTAGTATGGTGTTAGGGGCTCTTATAAATTAAAAATGCCCCTTAGTGAATAAAATACGTATATTTGCTAAAATGACCTTAATTTGATTATAATAAAAGATTTTCTAAGACCATAATTACAAGTGCCTTGGGGGGGTTACATTCGATTCCACAACCTTCTGAGGTTTATTATCTCTGATTATGAATTTCTCCTTTTAAATGCACATTCTTGAGATTCTCCCCAAAATTGGCTTCTCTCATCATTTACCAGGATCTTTTCCATTAAATAAACTAAGGCAGGCTTGGCCTGCTGAATTTTAAAGAGGGAAAAATCTAGTGGTGTGGACTTTAAAACATTTAGTAACAGATGAACTAATCAAATTTGCAATCACATATGTTCTGATTCAATAACTTAAAGCATTTGCAAATGCAAAATAGCTTTTTGTTATGTAGCAAATTCAGCTAGTGATTCAGTAACATGTTACCAAATTGCAATTTGAGTTTGTGAGTTCATTTCCAATTGATATTTTTAAGAGGCATTGTAAATTGGTATCCACCTAACTGGCAGATTTAATTTACTTAAACGTTCCTAGTATATGGTACTGTACATACCTGTGGCTTGTAAGTTAAATGCTGCAAGTGGGCTACAGTACTAATTTGGCTACTCACTAATGTTGCACTGAAAATCCTGCCTCAGACATGCTGCTGCAACCTGCATTGCAGATTTAGGATGCCATTTTGACCTTGCAAAATAAACTTTTCGCCAGGCCTAAACCTTCCTTTTTTATGAATACTTCTAAGGCATCCCTAGGGTAGGCCCTAGCGAGTGGCCCATGTGGCAGTGGGTATTGTATTTAAAAAAAAGTAAGACATATACATATGTGGCAAAACTGACTCTCTCATTTAAAAGCACTGGGTTACATTATAAATCAATATAATCCATAACTTCAGTTTGGGATTAGCTAGAAAAATTGATTCAATTACTCTTTCTTTCTTGCTTATGTTTATTTCTGGTGTTACCCCATAAAACAACAGCAACAACTTACATTGTTCAGTAATTTACATAGCAGTGCAATATATCACACATTTGCTTCATGAGTTACAAGATATCCCTAAATGCATGTCAGTATTTAACTCATATGCAGGCAAGATCAAATGTGCTATTTGCATCTATTAAAAAAGGAAATTTAAAACAATAGTAAAATAATAGCATATGGTTGAAACCTCAGAATTAATTCAGCGTTAGATAGGCTGTACCTATTTGATCGCAAACAGTACAAAAGTAGATCTTTATACTATATTGAAGGAACAATGCTGTTCATAAAATTTAGCTTGCTTATAAAAACATCAGAAGGGAATATTGTTTATGAAGAATACTCCAAACCTTTTCCATTAATCCTGATTCCATATAAATATCTACTCACAGAAAAACAATGCTTTGGCAAGTATTTGTCTGTAATATCCTAGCAGCAGCTTGGTAATATCTTGCTCCAAGTTGGCTACTGTGTGGTTTTATCCAATTATTTCTAGCTCTTTTATACAGGGAGCAGAAAAATAATATACAGTTTACATCTTTTGACATATCTCTGCATTTAGGGCTAAAGACCTGAGCCTTTTAACATTTCTTCCTTTTACTTAGGAACAAGCCTGTATAGATTATGCCCACCCTAAACCTGATATATAATGTTCTAGCTTGAGTAGGGATAATGTCATCCATATATGTTCAGATGCAGGGGTGCACTTGAATGATAAAAAGGTTGCCGTAAGGCTATCAGGACAACTATCCCTAAAAATCGTATTTTCGGTATGGAGCCACAACTCAGACTACTTGGCTGGCTTTGAGCTAGCAGTTATGGAGGATGGATCACTCCATAGGGAAGCCAATCCTAATGCTTGAAAATTTGATTCCAGATATGAGAACCATGGGATGGTATTTAATTATTTCATGCCTAGGATCTCTATTTGAGCACTTTTATATGGTTCTAGCTCAGAAGTAGACCAAACTCTGGTCCGGAATAAAAGCAGTCATAGAGCTGCTACATTATTTATCCGTCTGAACCCTGTTTCATAAATAAGGGAACTAAAGGTGTACTCTAGGGTAGCCAATGGCATGACAAAATCTCAGCCACATGGCAGTTGCCGGAATTTGACCGGCAGTCCATGTTACAAGCATAATGCAGAGTGGTCAAAATTTTCCAACTCTGCCGTCGGATTTACTATTTATTTTTTGCCTGCCCTTTTTTTAAATTACTTTTTGAAAATGCCATTCATAGAAAGTTGCCATCTTCCTGCCTAAGCCAAATGTGCCTTTCTAATAGTGTCAAAGGTCACAGACTGTAAATGGCTCTCCTGTGGTGAAATGTGTATTCCTCTCAGACAGGAGACAAAGGCCTTTGGTGTGCAAATTCTAGGGTCTTCCTGAAAGAATAGCTGGGGAGGAGTTGTGCCCCTGCCCTGATTGCACTTTAAAGGTAGCTCGGGGACTGTACTCAGTCCTTCCTGACATTTGAAGAAGCCTACCCTGTCACTGCCAGATGCTGCTCACACCTGGGTCTATACGCCCTTTTGTTCAATAGAATGACTCGAGCCAAACACAAGGGAAAGGGTAAAACTGACCAGAACCAGTTTTGAGTTAGAAAAACGTGTGACACAGGCTGGGACAGACCATAAAACTGTCAACACAGAACTTAAAATCTTAACACTCCTGGACCTATGAAGACTCAGAAAATAGACTGTCTCGCTGTCTAAAGCCTGAAGGAAGAGCGGCCCAATTGCCTTGAATCCAGGATGCCAGAGGTAGCTCCAAAGGTCAGCTGGTTGATAAAACAAATTCCAGTGGCTTTTCCTGCATCCCAGCTGACCAGATCCAACTTGACATGACCAGGTCCCCTCTGATGGCTTCTGTGGGAGTGAGTCCTGACCCTCGCAGTGCTGTCCTCAAGGTTTTGCAGTTAGCTGGAGTCACATTTCTCCCTGATTAACTTATGGTTTCACAGGGTCCAATGCAGAGCGTCTAGATCCACACATCTCCTAACTAAAGACTTTACTGGATCTGGCTCCAAACAGTACAAAGTCCTACAGAGATATGCAGCTCCCTATTGGATGACTCAGTGGCCCCAACGCAGAGTGACACAGAGCCCTGGAGAACAGTACCAAGCAGCTCCTCAATGAGGACTTCACTGGATCTGGACAAGAGCGATGCAGAGCCACCCACCTCCTGACTGAAAGCCACACATGATCCAACACACAGCAACACAGAGCCCCTCAGCACCATTCTCAAATCAAAGTCAGAAGGTAAAACTTTCAGCCGGATGTATCTGGTCCTTTATCTGGCTAACACTACTGCAAGGTCAGCCTGAACTTGTGATTTCATCCTTGTCCGGCTTGATTAGATAAGTACAGTTGGTGCTTTTTGCTTTTTGCTTTGGTGCCATTCGTAAAGAAAACTTTAAGAACCCATAACTCTAGGTCTACTAATTTGATTTTTGATGTTTTGGTGCCATTTTATTTATTAACGTTTACTCTATTTCCTGAAAAGGTTCGGGATTTTGTTGTGTTGTGTATTTACTTTTATTAGTTCTTGAGTGCTGCATACAACCTTAACACACTGCACCTCAGTTAAGCCTGACTGCTATTGTGCCAAGCTACCTCAGGCTTAAGTACAGGTTTGTTCTGTGGCTTTTGTGGGTAACCCTGACAAATATTGTGATTCTTATTTTGAAGTGTGTTCTTCCCCCTTCAACCAATAATCCATCTGTTTACACGGCATCCCTTCCAAATAGCAATTTACAATACAATGAATTGACATTTTGGTATCAAATCCAGTTTCAAACAATATTTTACTGACAACACAAAGGAATTGGGGACTCATTCGCAAATTAAAAGGGTTCACCGAGGGGAATCTATAGGACCACTGTTGGAAATTAGGTTGTTGGTTGACTGGGGTATAATTCCAGTTAGAATAAGTGTCAGGCAAACCCTAAACTAACCTGTGCTCACTCTCTGGTAGCTTGGCATAGAGCAGTCAGTCGTAACTTAGCAGCAATGTATAAAGTATTTGTGCAACACTTCAAACAGTAAAACAGTGAAAACACTACACAAACAATTCCACAACAGGTTAGGAAAATAACCCTGATTTTAACAAATAAAACAAGGCCAAAATGAGACAAATACTTTAAGTGGATTTGAGTTATGAATTTATAAAGATTAAGATGTGAAATAATTCTTAGACTTAAAAAGCAGCTACCAGGGATATCTGGTCATGCTGGGTCAAAGTGCAAAGTTCAGGCCAACCACAATGGAGCACAGGCAGCTTAATTGAAGTACCTTAAATCTAGGCTTGGGTGGAGTATGTAAAGACCCTGGGAAGTGGTTACAAAAAATCAGCTGTGCTATGCAGATTTCTGCATGCGGGCAGAGTTTCATGTCAAAAACATCACCGAATATGACCATGCTCTCAAAATCATTTTTTGTGTTCTTTTGTGTCTTTCTGTATTTTTGTTTATTTTTCCCTTTACTTCCTTATTTCTTCCTTCCTTCCTATTTCTGTTTTGTTATTTTACTCCACCCAGCGCCATGGTAGATCAGGGTGGCAACCAGGGGAGTGGCAACACCAGGTATCTCTGGACAGCCGAAGCAGCAACAGCCCACCTTAAGGATGGTGGCGTCGCAAAGGGGTGCAGCCATGGCCAATCTTTTGTGAGGTGGAGGTGGCAGCACTGTTTTTTTACATGCAGTGTCACCTCCCCTCCATGGTGGCAGCAGGCCTGGCAGCAAGTACCATCTGCAGGAGCATTGGCTGCATTTGGGGAGGGTACGCAGGTGTGTGAGGTGCACCAGCTAGGTCCAGCGCTCCACCAAGCAGGTGACGCACCACTGAGCAGATATCCATGACCAGGAGCAGGACCTGCTCGACCTGCTATGTATTGAGATTCCTGGGCTTGGTGAGTATGAATTATATTATTTGTTCTGTTTCTGTTCTACAATGCTATATTTTTTCCCGATTATCATGCTGCTCACACTCAGTGGTAAGTTACCTTTAATTTGCCTTAAGAATATTATTATGTGATCCAGTTTGAGCCAGGGAGGTGCTCTGCACCATTTATTCGTTCTCATTGGTGCTTTCCTTGGCTGATTATTTAAGAAGCCATTGCAATGCAGACTCCTCTGTCCTCCTGTCACCATAGTGAATTTGTGATATGTAGCCTGCTCAGACCCAATACATTTCACAGTGATGGACAATCAAGGGGATTGAGAAATGAGAATGGAATCAAAGATCATTCATTGCAATGCATTAGTTCTAAATGTAGTTTTTGTAAAGGAAATTTGGAATAGGGACTTTAGGATTAGTGTAGCCAACTCAACAACTCAATGCTAGTACCATAGATAATCTGATTTAGATAAGTACAATGTTACTGCTTTTGCCTGTTATAATAATTTTTTTGAGATTAACTGTACCACTAAACTATTTTTTTATCTTCCTAATTTTTCACATCAACACACAAGGGCAAGAAGAGGGGCAGCGACGAGGCAGGTCCTGGAAGAGCAGGGGAAGATGCACCAACCACCAGCGCCACTGGTGAGGGCTCTGCTCACCCCAGTAAGTCCTACTATTGATTATTAGCATTTCTGTAACGTTTAGCCCTGCTAACTATTATACTACTTTTAATTTTGCATGGTATATTTTTTTTATACTGTCTCCTTTTTCCAACTCCCCTATCCAATTTCTGTTTAATTTCTGCTATGCCTGTATTATCATTTTTTCCTTATTTCATTTTTTTTTGGTAGCCTACTTTTTCCGGTCTATACAAGTCTGTAGTTTTCTTCTGCTTTGTTGGTAATCTTTCCCTGTCCCCTAAATATTTTGTTTTACTGTAAGATTAATGATAGATTTGTGTGTACTGTACTGTCTGCTGTGAAGATTGCAGGCCCAAGTAAGGTAGTACTATAAATAGGATTCACCATGTATGTTTGTTGCGAAGGCTTTCTTGTTCCTTCTCATGCTCTAACAATTAACAAGAGGGTGGCCATGGTCATGGATCATTACCCCCAACCTCCAATGTTGTACTGTGCAATTCATTTATACAGCATAACAGCAGTTCCCATGACAGTACAACATGGTTGGAAAGTATGAGGTCCCATCGTATTTTCCAACCAACACTATGGGGATCATTACAACATTGGCGGTAAATGCTGCTTACCGCCAAGCAGAAGACCGCCAACACACCGCCACGGCAGCGGAATTCCGCCACAGCTATTACGACCCACAGCTCGGAATCCACCAAAATCCAGACACCCACACAAGTCCGCCACACCAAAGGTCAGTGAGAAACTGGCGATAATAAAACCTCCACCGCCACGCCAACCGGAATACGCCCACACTATCACGACCCACGAATCCATACAACGGTCTTTCAACCGCGGTATTCCATTGGCAGTACACACTGCCGCGCTCAAAATACACACACATTTATAAAACACTACCACATTGGACACTTCCAAATACACACACCTGATACACATACAAACACCACTAGAAAACACACACCCACATCACCCACAAACCATTATGACCAGAAATTTAGACGAAGGCCAGAGATACTGCACAGCAAAGACAACCCCACCATACAGAGGCACACAACACCATCACACATACACACCCACGCACAAAACACCACACACCTCTAAACATCACCCCACACATCACAACACACACCACCTCACACATCACCCACACCACCCCATGGCACCACAAAGACACCCCAGGTTTTCTGAGGAGGATCTCAGGGTCATGGTGGAGGAAATTATCTGGGTAGAGCCACAGCTATTCAGATCACAGGTGCAGCACAACACCATAGCTACGAAGATGGAGCTATGGCGCAGAATCATGGACAGGGTCAATGCAGTGGGACAGCACCCAAGAACACGGGATGACATCAGGAAGAGGTGGAACGACCTGCGGGGGAAGGTGCGTTCTGTGGTCTCAAGTCACCAGATTGCAGTTCAGAGGACTGGTGGCAGACCCCCACCTCCTCCCACAGAACTAACAACATGGGACGAGCAGGTCTTGACTATACTGCATCCTGAGGGCCTCGCAGGAGTAGCTGGAGGAATGGACTCTGGTAAGTCAAATCTTTCACTACTTCATCCCCCACCCTACCTGCATGCTATCACATACCCCCACCCTCGCCCTCACCCCCATCACTCCAACTCCTCACATATGTCCCTCTATCACAACCCACATCCCAACACCAAGCCCTGCATGCAACACCAAAGCATGAACACCCATCACCAATGCATGGCCACTGCACATACCCACACACACCCCTAAACAATTATCACACAAGGTCATACACAAGAATGCAAGCACTGGGGTACAGGGTCACCAACCCATTGCACACCATGTCACACACAGATGCAATAATCATGCCTTTACACCCCTGCAGGACCCCTACCCAACGTCACCGGACAGGAGGGTCCAGACATGTCCACTCCACCCACAGAAGAGGCCCACAGTGATGACAGAAGCTCTGTCCAACTGGATCTAGATGACCAGCCCAGCCCATCTGGTACCTCGGGACAGTCGGTTCCCCTCACACTGGCACAAGCCACCACAGAGCCTCCCCCTCTGGAAACACCAGCACAGCACCCACCCAGCGGGCCCATACCTCTGTCCCCAGGACACGTCAAGCAGCAGTGTGTCCACCACTATAGAGAGCCCAGGCTAACCCACCAACCCAACAACAGCAGGGACCTGGGGGCAGTGGCAGTGGGCACACGGTTAAGGGGACAGAGGCACAGGAACACAGGGGAACTAGGAGGGTTGCTGTGCAACAGGGGGAGGGCAGGCCCAGGGAACCCACTCTCCAAGAGGCCCTCTCCAACATCATGGGAGCCTACCACCATTCCCAAGAGACAATGGCAACGGTACTGGCCAAGTTTCAGGAGACCCAGCGGCTGCAGGAGGAACAGTATTTGGGGTTCAGGGAGGAACTCAAAGCCATCAATTCCACCCTGGGCACCATTGTAGGGGTGCTGAAGGAACTCATCAACACCAGGAGGGACACTGTGGCATAACAAGGGGCCCCTGACACTAGCTTGGACGATGAACTGCCCACCACCTCCACCGGCGCTAGTGGACAGGAGGCACGACACAAGCACCCCACCCGCTGCAGATGGAGAACCACCCCGCAAGCGGTCCGTGAGATCCAGGACAAAGAAAGAGAACAATGCCAAGACCCCCTCCAAGAAATTAGACTACCTGATTGTCATCCTTTTGTCCCACTTTGTCACCCTGTCCATCCTTAAACTGCCCCAGCTCCACTTCCTATGCCCCTTTGGACAATGCACCTGTGAGACTAATAGACTGGACTCTGCCATGGTCATTCCTCCACTATCACCCCTGACCATTTTACACCCCATCCACTATTTAGCACTTAAATAAACACCCTTAAATCACAAAACTATCTGGAGTCAGTCTGTGCTTTCAAAAATATGTATTTGCAAGAACTGAGCAAAAGTGATATATCCATTGTATTGTCAACATACCTATGTCACACAGCTCTAGTCCATGAGGAAACAAAGCAGATGTCACACAGTGGGACCCACATCTGTGAAATCGAAAGGGAAAGTGACAACTCAGGGTCCATACATTGGGTGAAAGTGACAGAAAGATGAGAAGTAGAACAAGTGTATCAGATGTAGCAGGCAGTGATGTCTTCTTACCTGTGTTTCACTGGAAGTATTGATGAATCACTGTGTTTCTGTTGTCGATATCCTCTTCTTCTGCTTCCTTGTCTTCACTGTCCACAGGCTCCACAGCTGCCACAAGACCTCCATCTGGACCATCCTCCTGCAGAAAAGGCACCTGTCGTCACAAAGCCAAGTTGTGAAGCATACAGCAGGCCACAATGATGTGGCACACCTTCTTTGGTGAGTAGAATAGGGAACCACCTGTCATGTGGAGGCACCTGAACCTGGCCTTCAGGAGGCAGAAGGTCCTCTCTATAACCCTCCTAGTTCACCCATGGTCCTCATTGTAGCCTTCCTCTGCCGTTGTGCTTGGATTTCTCACAGGATTCACTAGCCATGACAGGTTGGGGTAGCCAGAGTCACCTGCAAATGTCGAGGGACCACGGTTAGACACACATTAACCCTTAGGGACAACCCTAAACCCAGACACCAAGTCACACTGTATAGGGTCCATGTCCTCACCTAATAGCCACGCACGGTGCCTCTGGAGTTGCCCCATCACATAAGGGATGCTGCTATTCCTCAGACTGTATGCATCTTGCACTGAGCCAGGAAACTTGGCGTTCACATGGGAGATGTACTGGTCGGACACACACACCATCTGCACATTCATAGAATGGTAACTCTTCTGGTTTCTGTACACCTGTTCACTCCTGCGGGGTGGGGACCAAGGCCACATGTGTCCCATCAATGGCACCTATGATGTTGGGGATATGTCCCAGGGCATAGAAGTCACCTTTCACTGTTGGCAAATCCTCCACCTGAGGGAAAACGATGTAGCTGTGCATGTGTTTCAGCAGGGCAGGCAACACTCTAGACAACACGTTGGAGAACGTAAGCTGGGGCATCCCTAATGCTATGGCCACTGTCGTCTGAAAAGACCCACTTGCCAGGAAATGGAGTACTAACAGCACCTGCACTAGAGGGGGGATACCTGTGGGATGGCGGATAGCTGACATCAGGTCAGGCTCCAACTGGGCACACCGTTGCAGGATTGTGGCACGGTCCAGTCTGTAGGTGACAATTACATGTCGCTCTTCCGTTGTGGACAGGTCCACCAGCGATCTGTACACCGGAGGATGCCGCCATCTCCTCACCTGCCCCAGCGGATGTGCTCTATGGAGGAGAACAACAAGCAGAGGGTCAGCCAACACTTAGGTACGAAAACACTACTTTATTGCACAGATTTTTCAATCCGCTATGCGCCTGTCGTAATGTGTATGCTAGGCCTAGATATGTGTGATGCATTTAAAATTAATGCCATGTGGCCCCCTGAAATGGCGGCTGCCTGACCTGTAATGTGGGACAAGGGGATATGAGGTAACTGCGCTGGCGTTGTACACCGTCGTGATAGGCGGTCCAAGACTGCAGCGCAATCCTGTATTGGTTAACATTGGACCCTATGGGTCCGATGAGCCAATGACGATTTACGCCGGCGGTGACGGTACGCACCGCCGCAGATGTGACTGCCATTTTCTGTCTGTTCACTCACTTGATTCCTGATCTTCGACAGGAGAGGACCTACACTGCAAGTGCTGCTGTGACCTCAGTCTGGAAGAGACAATGGCTCATGTGTCTGGGGAAAGGGCCCCTGCCTTCACCACGGAGGAGTTGGAGAAACTAGTGGATGGGGTCCTCCCCCAGTACACTCTGCTCTACGGTCCTCAAGACAAACAGGTAAGTACGCGGGCTAATGACTGTGACGGTCTGGACGGTTATATCTTCTCCTTTCCCCCTGTACTAGGTCAGCACCCACCAGAAGAAGGATATTTGGCATGCCATCGCCAATGAAGTCCGGACCCTGGGGGTCCACCACAGACGGAGCACCCACTGTCGGAAAAGATGGGAGGACATTTGCCGCTGGAGCAAGAAGACGGCGGAGGCCCAGCTGGGGATGGCCTTAAAACGTGGGAGGGGTGCCTGTCGCACCATGACCCCCCTGATGTTCCAGATCCTGGCGGTTGCGTATCCATAGTTGGATGGGCACTTGAGAGCATCACAGCAGCCACAAGGGGGTGAGTACACTCTCATTCAGCTGATTCAGCGCACATTACGAGGTGTCTGGGTGGGGGAGGTGGGCTGTGGGTTCCTCTAGGCCAGGGCGAGTTTAGTTGGCAAGGTCCCTTCATAAGGCAGGCCATGTGGCACCCCACCACACCAGTGTTCAGAGGCAACTACACCTAGTCAGGCTCGTGTGACTTCCATGTGTGCATCAATCGGGCATAGGTCTTGTACCCCATGTCCCTGTGATTAATTAGGGAACTCTAAGTGCATAGCGTAGTGCAGAGGTCTTCTGTGTCTGTAGTGTCCGCCAACTGTAGCAGTATTGCATGCACTCAACATGTCTTTCTTCTGTCTTTCCCCCCTTTTTTTGGTCTCCCTGTTCTTGTGTGCAATAGCATCACCAGGCGGAGGAGCAGTGGCACCCGAGCAGGAGGGAGCTGCATCCCACATGGCCCTGGAGGGCGAGACAACAGAGTCTGAATTCACCAGTGGGACGCAGGGCGAGGGGAGCTCCACAGCGGGGACAGGAGCTGAGACCAGCAACATGGACTCCTCCTCTGATGGGAGCTCCCTTGTGGTGGCGGGCCCCTCTGTGCCCCCCATATCTACAGGTACAGCCGCCACCCCCTCTACCAGCACTGCCCTCCCAGCAGCTCCTCAGTGTGTGCCCCGTGGCTGCTCACCCAGGAGGGTGGGCATCTCCTTCACCCCAGCCACCACAGCCCCTGCCCCTGTCATCCCTGCTGCCCTCAGTGAGGAGGCCATTGACCTCCTCAGATCCCTCACTGTTGGGCACGCTACCATTCTGAATGCCATCCAGGCTGTAGAGAGGCAGTTGCAACAGACCAATGCACACCTGGAGGGCATTCATTCTGGTCAGGCAGCCCAACAGCGAGCTTTTCAGACTCTGGCCTCAGCACTGATGGCAGCCATTGTCCCTGTGTCCAGCCTCCCCCTTCCAACTTCCTCCATCTAGACCCAAACCCCTTTATCTCAGACTTTCCCAAGAACACCATCAGACCAGCATGCACACACCTCAACACACAAGGGAAGCTCTGGCAAACATAAGCACCACACATCACACAGGCACTCACACAAGCATCATACCCATGCAGCCATACCAACATCCACTGCCTCCACTGTGTCCCCCTCTTCCTCATCTCCCTCCTCCCTCCCTGTCACATCTCCACTCACACCTGCATGCACTACATCTTCATCCAGTATGTCCTTCACCAGCACACCCATCACCACACACCGCTCACGTGCACTCACCACCCCCACTACAATTCACACATTCCCTGCGTCCTCTCCCAGTGTGTCTGTGAGCCCACCTCCCAAGGTACCCAAACACAGTCACACACCCACCCAACAGCCATCCACCTCACGACAGCCTCCAGCCCAGCACCTTCACCCAAAGTCAGCAAATGTACACCTCCAACAACCACTACCTCTTCCTCCACTCCCAAACCCCCTCTATCTACCCATCCCATTGTGTCTAAAAAACTTTCCCTGTCCGACCTGGACCTCTTCCCCTCACCTCCACCACCCCTTCATTTCCTAGGGCCCACCTTTCCAGGTCCCAACCCAGCACCTCAGCCACCACATCAGTGGGAACAGTGGTTCCAGCAGTAACCGGCTTCTGGAGTGCGCCAAGCAGCAGGGCAGCCAGTGTGCCAAGGAGCCAGACCACGGACAGTTCCCCACCTCAGAAGCATAAGAAGTTGGCCAATGCCCGGAGGGAGAAGGGTCAAACACCTGCCACCAAGGGCCCTCCCAGGACTACAGTTGGGAGTGGGAAGAAAGGTGTGCCAACATCCAAGGTGGGGAAGGGCACAGAAAGAAAGGGAAGTTGCCGCCAATCTGCACGGTGGACAAGACCGCCACCAGCACCGCTGCCAAGGACACCTCCACCACCAGCACGCTCACTGAGCCACCGACCAGCACTGCAGGCCAATGAGCGCAGTAAGCGCCGCCGCTACTGAGGCTGCCACAAGCAGGATGAAGCACTCTGGGCACAAAGCCCCATCCAGAACCAGTGGAGTATCACATCCACTACCTCAGTCCTTGGCAGGATGAAGCACTCTGGGCACCGAGGCCCCTCCAGAACCAGTGGAGTATCACATCCACTACCTCAGTCCTTGGCAGGATGAAGCACTCTGGGCACCAAGCCCCCTCCAGAACCAGTGGAGAAAGGCATCCACTACCTCAGTCCTTGGCAGGATGAATCACTCTGGGCACCAAGCCCCCTCCAGAAGCAGTGGAGTATCACATCCACTACCTCAGTCCTTGGCAGGATGAAGCACTCTGGGCAACAAGCCCCCTCCAGAACCACTGGAGAAAGGCATCCACTACCTCAGTCCTTGGCAGGATGAAGCACCCTGGGCACAAAGCTCCCTCCAGAACCACTGGAGAAAAGTATCCACTACCATAGTCCTTGGTAGGATGAAGCACTCTGGGCACAAAGCCCCCTCCAGAACCAGTGGAGAAAGGCATCCACTACCTCAGTCCTTGGCAGGATGAAGCACTCTGGTCACCAATCCCCCTCCAGAACCAGTGGAGACTGTTATCCACTTGAGAGACTGTGGCTTTGCACTCCCCAGGATAAAGCAGTGGGCAAACCACCCACTTGAAAGACTTGAGAGACTGTGGCTTTGCACTCCCGAGGATAAAGCAGTGGGCAAACCACCCACTGGAGAGACTTGAGAGACTGTGGCTTTGCACTCCCCAGGATAAAGCAGTGGGCAAACCGCCCACTTGAGAGACTTGAGAGACTGTGGCTTTGCACTCCCCAGGATACAGCAGTAGGCATGGAGCCCCCTCGTGGATCTGGCGTTGTGCACTCATCCGGCTGAGGTGCCCCCTCTTCCCTTCCCCCTGAGGTGCCTGTTGTATTTCTATCTGAAGCCCCAGCAGTGTTCTCTCTGTTTTGATCGGGTATCGAGTGTGGGCCTCACCCATGCATTTTGGGCCCAGTGGTCCACAGACTTTAATGGTGCAAGATCTGGACTTGTATTATTGGTGTATATATTTGTTTATAGTGTATATATATTTTTGAGTACTGGATTTTAATAGATTACAATCGTTCAAATCATTTCCTTTTTTTCTTTGCATTCTTCCAGGGTGGTTGGGGGGTGTAACTGTAATGTATCAACATGTATTTGTGTGTGTGTTGTAGTGAGTGGGGGTGTTGCGTTTGTTTGTCACTCTCTCTTCCCTCCCCCTTCCCCTGTGTCGTAGGTGCAGTACTCACCGTGGTCTTCGCCGCCGTCGTTCGTGGTCCTGGTAGAGGAGAAGGAAGACAAAGGCAGGGAGAATATGGAGTTCCGGCTCCATAGCGTCCTGGTTCCTCGTGGGGTGTGTAGAGGTGAGCGTTTTCCTCTCCAAGTCCTGTTTCCGCCATGTTTTTGTTCGCGGTGAAACCACCCCGGAAAAGTTGGCGGATTGGCCTGTTGTAAGACTGTGGGCGGTACATTGTATTCTGCCTGGCTGTTGGCGGTTACAGGCGCGGTGTTTGTACCGCCGTGGAGGTCGGAGTGTTAAAGTGGCTGTCTTTGTTGGCGGTTTCCGCCACGGTCGTGATTAGGTTAAAAGAAAAGATGGGTGAAATGAAGATAAGAAAGTACTGTATACGTGGAGGTGTGAAATGGATGTGTGTGTGTGAATATTGGATAAATGGATGGATGGGTGAAAGGATGATTGAAAGAAAGGGTTGATACAGATTGGAAAGATAATGGATTAGAAATTTTGATGAAAGAAAAGCTTAAATCATGGTGGCTGTGGGTAAATATAGGAGGAAGAATGAAAGGATTATCGACTAATTGCTTGGATGAATAAAAAAGGGAGTTCTTCTGGAGAGGGGTGTGCCGCTCATCTACTTTGCTTACTTTGTTTTATGGTTATCTATGCTTCAGAATTTCTGATGCATCTAGAAAAACGTGGACCACAGGGCTCTGTATTCTAAATTCAGTGCATCCATGACATGGTTAGGGGATGTGTGGGAAGTGCAAGAAATCTGACACATCAATGTTGATGCGCCATATTCTTGTAAATGAGGCCCTGTATTTGTTAAGCGAGGCAGATTTGTATCCCACCCATCATTATTCATCAACCCCCCACCCCTGCCTACAGCATTTCGCCACCCATGCCCGAAGAAGTATAGTATGGTTCAATTTCTGACTACAATTGGTTGTGCAATGTGCGTTTGCTTCAGTTAATGTGGCATTTACAAACTTTTCAATTCATTGCAAACCGAACACACAAGCTGTGTTTCCCCTTGCCCACTCAGTCACCTCTTAATACTTCACTCCTTTATTCTTTCCTAAGTTCTTCTGACTTAGCGTACCAAAAACATTTGAAAATCCATTCTAGGCATGTGGGACATTTTTCATGGCCATATGAAGTGATTCCAAAATATATTTCATGGTTTCTCATAACAGATTTATTTTATTGCTGTTCAGATTTTTCCCTTTCATCTATTACAATAACTGAATAAGCCAAAGCTTAGGCACATGATAAATTGATGATCAGTGACACCCCTCTATTCTATAGCAAAAGCTCTACCTATCTGCTTAATCCCTCTACCTCACCCTGTAGTAGAGTAAGTCAAGTTTCCTTTCCTTACTGACCAGCAAATTAATTTGTTGGAACTAATTTATGATGGTGAGCGAGTCCAGTTAGTAAAGTGGGACTAAGGGGCATATTTATACTTTTTGATGCACAACTGCACTAGCTCAGTTTTGCATCAAAAGGTTTAGCACCGGCTTGCACTAGTCCTTGCACTATTCCTCAGCGCCAGCCAGGCACCATATTTATGGAATGGTGCAATCCGGCGCAAAGAATAGGCTGGTTAGTGAAAAAAAGATGACTCTAACCAGCCTAGCATTGACACAAAACCTTCCATATCACATGACTCCTGTCTTATAAACAACAGGAGTCATGCCCACCACCCCAATGTTGAGCATAGAAGACAAGGGTCCCCTGTGCTACACAAGGGGCCATTTCAGGTCCCCCAATGGCACTTAAAGAATATATATATATACTTACATATACTTCCCAATACTTAACCGGGATGGGGTCCCCCATCCGCCAAGGTCCCTCTGGTGTGGGTGGGGGTGTTCCTGGGACTTGAGGGCACTTGTGGACCCATTCCATGGTGTTTAACCATGGAAATGGGTCCACAGTTCCCCTAACGCTTGGTCTGACCCAGGTGTTAAATAATGGTGTAAAGCAAGTTTTGCACCCTTATTTAGCCCCTCCTCCCACCCATGCACGGGGGGAAAATATGGGGCCATGTGATTAGCACAATTTTTTAGTTTTTAGATGGAAATGCTTACCTTGCATGTCATTGATGCAAGGTAGGTTCATGCATCTAAAAATTGGCGCAAACACTAATATTTGAAGTTAGATGGGTCTAACGTCAAAAAATATATATGTTGTTAGATTTGCGCTGAATTTGGGTAAGAAACAATTACACAAATTTGGTGCAAATAGGGTATAAATATACCCCTCAGAGCCTAATTTGATTTCAAGTTTGATGTAAGCGATACTCTGTGGCCAATGTGCCTAATGCAATCTATATAGCCTGTTCCTTTCCCTGTAGTGCAGTGCATTGTTTTCCACACCATCCACTTACGACAGACACTATAATAATATCAGCATTTCATATGGGACATGTGTGACATAGTCACAAACAGTTAGGAGCACACCTGCCTAACATCCCAGCAAATAATCTGCCCCATTGCATCATGATAAATGTAGTTTCCTCAAAAAACGAACTCAGTTACTTTTAAATATTTCACCTCTAAATAGGTGCAGCCTTTGCTGTGCATCTCTGGACACATGTGTTTCTGGGTTAATCTCTTCTTCAGCAGAGAACAAATTTGCGGGGTGCTGGAAATGCTGCCATTAATCATCCGGTTTCAATACCTCTTCACTGGCATGCCGGTGCCTGCTCCAGAGCTCGTCAGCCCAGTGGCTCAAGGGAGCCTTTTTAAAGTCATAAACAGTTAGGAGCACACCTGCCTAACATCCCAGCAAATAATCTAACCCCATTGCATCATGATAAATGTAGTTTCCTCAAAAAACTAACTCAGTTACTTTTAAATATTTCACCTCTAAATAGGTGCAGCCTTTGCTGTGCATCTCTGGACACATGTGTTTCTGGGTTAATCCCTTCTTCAGCAGAGAACAAATTTGCGGGGTGCTGGAAATGCTGCCATTAATCATCCGGTTTCAATACCTCTTCACTGGCATGCCGGTGCCTGCTCCAGAGCTCGTCAGCCCAGTGGCTCAAGGGAGCCTTTTTAAAGTCACAAACAGTTAGGAGCACACCTGCCTAACATCCCAGCAAATAATCTGCCCCATTGCATCATGATAAATGTAGTTTCCTCAAAAAACGAACTCAGTTACTTTTAAATATTTCACCTCTAAATAGGTGCAGCCTTTGCTGTACATCTCTGGACACATGTGTTTCTGGGTTAATCCCTTCTTCAGCAGAGAACAAATTTGCGGGGTGCTGGAAATGCTGCCATTAATCATCCGGTTTCAATACCTCTTCACTGGCATGCCGGTGCCTGCTCCAGAGCTCGTCAGCCCAGTGGCTCAAGGGAGCCTTTTTAAAGTCACAAACAGTTAGGAGCACACCTGCCTAACATCCCAGCAAATAATCTGCCCCATTGCATCATGATAAATGTAGTTTCCTCAAAAAACGAACTCAGTTACTTTTAAATATTTCACCTCTAAATAGGTGCAGCCTTTGCTGTGCATCTCTGGACACATGTGTTTCTGGGTTAATCCCTTCTTCAGCAGAGAACAAATTTGCGGGGTGCTGGAAATGCTGCCATTAATCATCCGGTTTCAATACCTCTTCACTGGCATGCCGGTGCCTGCTCCAGAGCTCGTCAGCCCAGTGGCTCAAGGGAGCCTTTTTAAAGTCACAAACAATTAGGAGCACACCTGCCTAACATCCCAGCAAATAATCTGCCCCATTGCATCATGATAAATGTAGTTTCCTCAAAAAACGAACTCAGTTACTTTTAAATATTTCACCTCTAAATAGGTGCAGCCTTTGCTGTGCATCTCTGGACACATGTGTTTCTGGGTTAATCCCTTCTTCAGCAGAGAACAAATTTGCGAGGTGCAGGAAAAAATAGCTGCCTCTGCCCTGGACCTCAGTTTAGCGCACCAGCCCCAGCCTCCCAGACATTACATCACCGGTGGTACTGCCCCTCCTGCTCTGACAGTGCATTACTGGAACGCATCCTATAGTGGATGGATAATATGGTAGTTGCCTCAGGAAAATAGAGCAGAGTTTGGACCAGTTCTGGACCCAAATAGACGATGCCCTCTGTTGAGGCCTTTTTTAAATTGTTGTTTTGGTGGGAGGGACTGATTGTAGGTTGAGAGTGTGGTAAGGTAATTGGGACTAGGTTTTTTTCACTTTGGACTTCCGTTGGACTTTTGGGTACTGGATCGTTTGTTTGGGAGAAGGGTGGGCGTGTTGTGAGTAGAAAGGGTGGGTTTTGTATTTGTAAAAAATAAAGGGAATCATTTATTTTATGCCTCAAATATTTATTTTGGCGTTTTAGATTTCACTGCTATCTTTTAGTGTATCCTGTTTTTTTTAAATCTGCTAAAAAAAGTGGATGTCATTTTCATACCCCTTTGCTCTACTCCCTCTGTAACTATATTGACCACTAGGGGATGATTGCCATTGCCTACTTTGCCTACAAAATCCTAGAAACACACAATGTCCTCTTCAGTAGAAGTTAATTGCTAACTAAACAAATTCACTTCAATCCATAAATCTTCTCTTACCTGAGTAGATGAAGCGAGGGTAGATATCTCAGTGTTCTTACTGCAGGGTTTTCCCAAGGTGGCATCTTATCTTAGTAATAGATAGTAATAGTAGCAGCCTAGCACATTAACATGGAAGAACCAAGGTGCCACTCCCACCTATGTGTACTCCAAATGAAGGTTTATTCAAAGGATTATCCATCACTGTCAACTAGATTGAAAGAAAACAGACAGTTAGTAGGTCATATATTATATCATAACTTTAGGAAGGCTGAGACCAGACTACCTCACTGACAGTATTTGACACACAACAAAAAAAAACTGATATGATAATAAAAACTCGCAATATCAACTTCTTCCGAGCAATGGGGAGATAGTATTTACTGAAAACTAAACTTAGGAAATAAAAACATCGAGTTAGGAGGAGTGACCTTAGAGTCAGGTCTGGTTGGACAAGGTTAAGTGTTTATGCAACACAAGGCCTTAATGATGATGTTGATGAGGCCGGTGAGGGAATAATGCTCAGGTAATAGAAGGTCATGCAGTGAGTTGGTGTTGCTTTCACCACATCCGCCCCAGCAAGTATGTGATCCATTTGTAGTGTAAAATTAAGTCACATCTCAATAAGTAACACAGCCAGTGGGAATAAGTTTAGTGGCTCAATGAATGGATGGGAAAGGGGATTTGGGGAAAGATGAGACAAAGGCAAACAATACACAAATATAACTATAACAATATTTTTTGGGATGCAGCGCATTATACCATCATCAATCTGTTGTGGAAGAGAACGATTAAGGGATAAATATGACACAGTTCAGTTAAATGCTTTGCACACAATCCTTCTGCCCCACAGCGACCCACGATAATATATCTCTAAATGTTATGTCTTTTAGGTTTAAAAAATGCAAATTATGGAGTATTGAAGTTAACTAATCCAGTTCTAAAAATTATGATTGTTAAAAGGAAAATTATACTGTATTGGCAAATTGAGAAGTGCATAAGCATTTTTCTTGGGATATATATCACTCTTGTCTTCTTATGCTGTCAACCCTGAGAACCATACCCTCTTTAGCTCACATGTAGAGCCGGTAAGTTTTTGCTAAAAAATCAGAACATGCAGTGAAAAAAACAGGGACTATTAGACTCTGACCTCTGAGTGATAAAAAACACTGTGGGATATTTAAGAAAAGTGGCACTGCACACTTTTCTTGCACCCCTTAGCACCCCCCTAATGCCACCATGTGTGCACCGTATTTAAAATATAGTGCACGATGGCAGTAGTTAGGGGACTAGAGTCAATATGCTTGACGCTATTGTGGTGCTTTCCATTTTTCTGCCCCCCTTGCATACATTATGCCTGGCACAGGCATAATGTGGCACAAAGAGTTACATGCATTGTGCCACTTTGTAAATATGGCGTGGCGTTATTGGCCTCATTAGCATAAAATGATGATGCTAATGTGGCATTGGAATGGCACTAGAGGCTCCTAAGTATACCCCACTGCATGATGCTGGCACGTTAGTCTGTGAGTGAATCCAAGACATTGGTACTGAAGCTTAGCAGAGGAGCTTAAAGGTGGAGGGGTAAAAATGAGCGTGGCCTGTGGAGGATGGCAGAAAGGGTCTGAGAAACTCATATAGCTGAAGTCTGAAAAAATGGTGAATGGCTAATAAAGGGGTCAAAAGACCATAGCAATCAGTGAAGGGTACCCAGAATCATAAGAAGACACTGATGAGCAGAAGAGAGGGTGTTGGAGATCGTCCAGATAGATCATCTTAGAGTACCCAAAGAAGGATTCTTTACGATGCCCAGATCTTTGCGCAGGTATTCCCTGTGCGTGTATGTATAGTGGATATGTGGTAAGCATGCAGTAGTAAGTAAGATGCCTTTGTGTGATAAAAGTCTAAGGGCCTGATTTATTAAAAGATAGCACCGCTTTTGCATCTCTTTTCACGCAACAGCGGGGCAAACTTACAAGATATAATTATATTTTGTTTTGCGCTGCTTTTGCATTAAAAAATGATGCAAAGGGAGTGCTAATGTTTCACAAATCGTGCCCTAAGTGCACAGACCAGTGGGATATATTTTGCATGATGTGATGGAGGATAGAAACAGCTTCCCTACACAGTGGGTGTGCATTGACTCCATCCCTGTGGATGAAGGGTGGAGCCCTAGAACTGAAGTGAGGGAGGATGAAGGAAAGACTACCCAAAGAAATTCTGTGAGGTCCTTTTTAGCAAAGGGCTACCAAAGAGTTCTTACTGAGTCATAACATAGGGTAGATTGTAGAGTAAAGGGTAGGTCATAGGTGTCTTTTATTAAAGGTGTCAAAGGTTCTAAGTAGGACTGCCCTTTGCTCATGTAGGCTAAGGACAGACAGGTGATGAGATCTCAGTCTTCATTGTGTCCTTATTTTGGATATTTCTGCTTGGGGCCAGCACTATTGCTACTGCTGTGAGAACCATTGCATACCATTATGGCTGTGTCTGAGCTACAGCCAGAAAATGATAATTTTAAGAGAATCACCCTAAATCAGTTGTGAAACCTAAGTGGTGGATGCACCTCACCTTTTCATAAAATCTGGAAGTGGAACTTTGAAATAATTGGGATGCAGGTCCAAGAACGGAGGTAGCATACTGTCTTAATTTATTCAGTGACTTATTTCTTACAATACTTGTAATAAACTTAATGAATAAAATGTATGTGGCTTTCTTTTCTTCTGTGTCTATGAGGCCTATATGCCTTTACTTGATTTACTGTGAAACTTCATTCATATTTCAATGGCATTCAGCTCAATCAATTGCAGTCCCATTCCTTTGCCCATAGCTCCATCATGGAATGCTTCCCCTGATGGCCCGGCAGAGTAGGCACGCAAAGGAAGGACTTTATGCTGAGAACTTATTTAGAGTAAAACTTAGCTGTAAGGGACCGGAGAAAAATAATGACTCCATCACCCTGGGAGAAAACTCTCAGTATGTAGGACCATTAGATTTTTGGCTCTTTAAAAACAAAGTCCTTCTTTGGCTATTTGTTTCTGCAAAACAAAAAACTTTGCAAATACACTGGCCAGTCATCATGTCTGATGGTAATGTCCTTCAAATTTTTCGTGCATTGACAGGAATGGCCATGACAGCAGTTCCTGACAATATAGAGAGTAGTCCACAAGGCCATTGGGCAATTCTAAATTTTCAAGGCAGAGGTCCCTCAGGATGGCTAAGGTATTGTCCTCTACCATCAAAACTCTATATAAGGCCCATAGTTTTTCTATGAGATTGAGAGATTGGACTGAAGCCTTATAGTTATAATGTGTTGATCACTTCATAAGGAGTACTATGCAATTGTTACCAATTTAATAAAATCATCCTAAATATTAGATGGTTCAATATCTCTGAAATACAACATTTCCAGTTTTGGTTTTTCCTTTTATAAATCATTATTTTCAGGTGATTTAGTCTTATTTGTTAAATTCAACTGAACCAGAATTGATAATTACAGAATTCACAGATTTGCTGCAGATAAAGAGGTGTTAACATGGAGCCGTTTGGTAATACTATATATGTTCCTGGTATATTCCCATAGCTTTGTGAATAAGAAGTATTACATAGCTTGAGGAAAGTGGAGTATTTTAAAATGTAGCTCGTTAGGTCTCACTATGTAATTCTCTCCCATTACTACCAAACTGATTCGTAATATTAAATCCCTAGCTCAGTCCTGGTAGTGTGGCACAAAACAGTCAGGCATTACTAGAGGAACATGTGTTAAGCATTCCAGAGTTCCATCGTGGAGGACAATTAAAACACATGAGTAGAAAAAGGTCTGACAGTAATTTATGGAAAAAGGAGAAGATTTTTATATAAATGTAGACACCAAATCAAACATAATCAGATCAGTATAATCGGTGTTAGGGATTTTGCATGGTGAAATAAATCAGTGCAGTTTGCTATTGTCAAACTTTAACATTGTGGTCATTAGGAAAAACAACAAGTGACAATGGTCACTTTCAAGTCAAGTCCAGTTGGAACCACTGGGGGTTAAAGTCAGTGCAATTTTACCTGGCTCGTAGGGCCTGGGCACAGAGTTGTCCTAGCTGTCCATGGTGCTGAAAGTTGGAGCCACAGGTGTTGGAGAAACACACTTGTGACGATCGGTCACTTGCAGGTTGAGTTTAGGGGAACCCACTGGAGGTTCAGATAGTGTGTGTCCCTTGACCTTGGTTCACCAGGCAGTACAACTTTGCGTGACTTGTACAGCTTGCGTTCAGAGTGGGCCTGGCTATCCTTGGTGGTGAATATAGGAGCTACAGGATCTTATTTTACCATTTAGCCGGTGATGGTAAGGTAATAGCTCCAAAGACTCAACAACAAAGCCACTGAGGTGGGTCGTTGGATGTGCTGTGGGCTTCTCCTGAGGTGCAGTGCGGAACAAAGGTAGAGAAAGCCTGGCTGACTACCAACAAGCCTTGGCAGCATCAAACACAGCATGCAGTCACTGTGATGTCTTGGACTCAGGAAGAAAACAGTAGCCACCTGATACTCGCTGCAGGTCTGGACTACATTTTCCCAATGCACTAGATCTTTATACATTTGGATGATCCCTCTGCAGGCCCAATAGCCAGTGACTCTTTGGTCCCAGGAGTGTACTGGTACCTCTGGACTGCAGTGGACTTGTACCTGCAGTCCATGGGAGTTCTGGAGTTGCCTCTGGTGGTCACAGAAGTTCTTCTTGACTTTGGAACCAGTCTATGGTCCTGGACGAGCTTGAGTCTTGCAGTTGCATGGTGGCCACAATAAGTGCAGGGTATCATGTCTTTACTTTTTGCAGGTCCTCAAGTTGCAGGCTCAGGTCTCTTCTTTGTCCTTGGTTGCAAGTCAAATCAGATCTGAGGTTGTGGTGCCATGGGTCCACCTTAAATCCTAGAATTAGGGGGGTTAGGTGTGTGAGTGCCATTGACCAATGGGATACTAGCCCCAAAGGCTAATCTCACTCTGAGGTGACCGCATTTGGGTGTGCGTGTGTGTGTCACCTGTTCTACTCAGAACCCTTCATTTTGCCACTTTTCAAAATGGCAGAACCCATCCTCGCTCGCCCACATTAGAAGTGTGGCTAGCCTACTGGGGGCGTACACCTCCTGATTACCCACTTGTTTCACCTGCCCAAGTGCAAATGTACCTAGGGCAGAGTCCCTCTGGGAGGCAGCCTGAGTGCATATCGGAGGCAGTGTGGGCTTTTAAGCTCATCACCTTGAATTCTACTTCACTGTACATCCTGAAAGGAAGAGAGATGACACCTCCCACCCAGGCAGGTGTATGCTTCTGACTCCTGGGAGTGTGCACACCTCCTGGCAGGGGGTCAGATCCCTATTTTGGTAGCAGTAGCTGCAGGCTGTCAGCTGGGGCACAGGAAATACTAGGGAAACCATGGGTACCTCTAAGGTAGCCACATTGGTGCATGTCACATTAAATCTCACTACAGAATCAAGTCAGGTTTAATGATACCAAACATGACATATTTCAACTGTGACATAATGGAGCTGGTGACATCAGAATTCTCAGGTTCTAGCCCATGGTCCCCTGACCACTTATAATAATTCTTAACAGTAAGAGAACATTATAGGGACACATAAACTTACATTTATATGTTCACAGTTTTACTATAATGTACCTTGCCTCCTAACTTAGGGGTGACTGGCATTTATTAAACACAATGCAATGACCTTGCCACACATGGTGATTACAAAGTCTAGTTGGAGCAGTTTGAACTGTTCCTGCAGCCTGCAGAGGCAGGACTGCTGTCATATGTTTACTTGGATCAGTCAGGGTGGCACAAATAGTGCTTCAGGCCCTGGTGACCCCTTTAACTTCCATGACCTGGGTACTGCTGGTACCATTTACCACAGACGCATAAGGGGGTTAAAGTCCTTGTCAAATGGGGATAACAATTCACATTCATCATAATTAGAGAGAGAGCACTTGCTCTGGAACCTGGTTAGCAGGCTCTGGCGCACTTTCAGAATAAAAAACCCAGCCGCTAACAGTCCAAGTTGGGGCAAAAAGTGTGGGCAAAGCTGCAAAAGCCTATTTTCCTTCAATAGCTTTAGAAGAGGAAACAGCTTTAGTTAGTCATGTAAACATTTTTATCATCTTTTTCATTTGTCACCTATGTAGGTAAACATATAGGAGTGGGAGTATTGTGGAGTACAAGACAGCGCCATAAAGGGCCTTCCAAGTTGCTGTTTATTGGCCCATGGTCTAGTGAAGTGGCATTCTGTGTTAAATAGTCCAAAATCCCAGGCACCTCTAAATATGTCTAATATGTAATCAATCCTAATTTTTTCTAACCAAAGAACTATGTGGCTGATACGGTAGTGAACAAACTCAATACAATCTTTATTGATAAGATAATTTCTTTGTACAGCAATGTATCTTTACACGCTAGTTTAAAATAATCAAATGACACACCCTTTTCAACCATCAACATCGCAACCATACCACTTATAGTTCATACACATAAAATCCCTAAAAGTCAATCTCATTGGATTTGAACACGTAATATGGTATGTTACATTGCCAGTGAAACATTTCCATTGAACAATCTAATTTCTTGCTTTTCCCAACCTAAGTATAATCTGTTCATAAAATATTATTGTATTTAAAAAAAAACATTAAAAAATAACCTACATGGCTACATTGTTTCCAATCTTTGCAAATAATAAATCTGCTCCATCCAATAGAGCATCTTATAAATTGAGCTAGTGGCTGTATATTCATCTTATATTATCAAAAGAGACACATAGATGGCTACATTGTTTCCAATCTTTGCAGATAATAAATGTATTCCATCCAATTGAACATCTTATAAGTTGAGCTTATGGCTGTATGTTCTTCAACATGTGATTTGGTGAAGAGGCCTCCTTCAGGAATTGTCACAGCAAATGGTATGATAAACAATTGTCATATCTGTAATAATACGATCTTCCTTAGTGAACATTGTCTATTTTACTTGGAGTAGCTTATAAACATCGGAGCTTATATATGATACAAGTAGGACGTAGTATGGCAGACTGAGATGAAGTAGATGTCATGGGTCTACAAATGGATTCCAAATGATACAAATCAGGGAAGTAACCTTCCAAAGAGGTCTTATCAGCATAAAATTAGTAATCTATTGAGCTGAAATTATTAGGATTAGCCTACAAACATTGGAGCACATATATGATAGAAACAGCCAATAGCATGCGGGAATGAGATGTTGTCAATGTTTTTGGTTTTCAGATGGACTGTGGATGTTGAAAATCATGAATGGAGCCTACCGAAGAGGTCTTATGAATTAAAAAGTAGCAAGCCATTGAGCCAAATTTATTTGACATTATTTTATGTATTTATTCATTGACTGAAACATTATCCAGGCAAAGTATGTGGTATTATTATTCCATTTATCAGCATATGGTGAGATAGTAATCCAGTAGATTATAATCATATGTACCCTTGTACATTCTTACAGAAGAGTCATTGAATGTAATCACATAAAGCAGTAAGCATCTATATTAGAGAGGAGGTAGGTATTTTATTACAGTTACATATAACCAATATTCATGGGAACAGATGCATGCATGATATCCTTTTGAGAGAATTGGTCACTTAGATGGCAATAATACTTGCATGTTCAATAACATCAGGTGTGCTTGCTTGTCAGAAGTATATAGATATGTATTGTGCATGGTGAGATGCACAGGGATTACTAATGGGATAAACCTTTGGGAGCGCATGAAGAGAGAACGATAGTAATATCCATTTTATAATGATTGATTCTCTGAAATGCTTAGCTTACTGTTGTAAGTGTAATCTCCAAATTATTGGAAAAGCTTGTGTTGGTATATATAGGTGGTCATTATGACCCTGGCGGTATTACAACCGCAGGGCCAAAACAACAGGAGCACCGCCAACAGGCTGGCGGTGCCTCCTGGCGTATTTTGACCATGGCGGTAGCGCTGCGGTCGCACCGCCGGGGCTGGCGATTTTCCGCCACTATGGCCCCGGCGGATATAATCCGCCAGGGGGATTATGAGTCCCCGACCGCCAGCCTTTTTCTGGCGGTCTGAACCGCCAGGAAAAGGCTGGCGGTACGGGGAGTCGTGGGGCCCCCTGACAGGGCCCCATGCGGCTTTTCACTGTCTGCTGTGCAGACAGTGAAACGGGCGACGGGTGCAACAGCACCGGTCGCACGGCCGCAACACCGCCGGCTCCATTTGGAGCCGGCTCCTATGTTGCGGCCGTGATCCCCGCTGGCCCAGCTGGGATCTCCAAATGGCCGCGGCGGGGGTGCGGTCGCATTGGCGGCCGCATGGCGGTCAGATCTTGGCGGGCGGTCGTAATGACCCCCATAGTCTCTTAAGAAACATGGCTGCTAAAGTAGTTGTATTATTATTGCAGATGTGAAAATAGTTTATTATCATACCATTTGCTGTGGCAATTCCTGAAGAAGGCACCTTCTCTGAAGCGTGCATTGAAGAATATACAGCCTTAAACTCTACTTATAAGATGTTCTATTGGATGAAATAATGTTATTGTCTGTAAAGATTGGAAACAATGTAGCCATATATGTGATTTTTTTATATGTCTCTTTTGGTATGGTTGTTTGACACAACCACGCATGCCAGAGACAAGCATGCCTTAACAACGTGGTAGGAACCATGACTGAGGGGGTCATTACAACCCTGGCGGTACAAGACCGCCAGGGCTGAAATGACGGAAGCACCGCCAACAGGCTGGCGGTGCTTCCATGGTCATTACGACCGCGGCGGAAGCGCCGCGGTCGCACCACTGGGGCTGGCGGTTTCCCGCCACATGGCCCCGGCGGTAGTAATCCGCCAGGGCAGCGCTGCTAGCAGCGCTGCCCAGGGGATTACGAGTCCCCCTACCACCTGCCTTTTCCTGGCGGTTTGAACCACCAGGAAAAGGCTGGCAGTACGGGGAGTCGCGGGGCCCCTTTGGGCCCCATGCAGCTTTTCACTGTCTGCTATGCAGACAGAGAAAAGCGCGATGGGTGCAACTGCACCCGTCGCACGGCCGCAAGACCGCCGGCTCCATTTGGAGCCGGCTCCTATGTTGCGGCCGAGATCCCCGCTGGGCTGGCGGGCGGAAACCTGGCCCAGTGGGGATCTCATAATGACCGCGGCCGCCCGGCAGTCAGATCTTGGCGGGCGACTGTAGCCGCCCGCCAAGATCATAATGAGGGCCTGAGTCTTTTTCATGTGGGCCTTTACCACGCATGCCTTTACAACAAATTTTGTTGTAAAAGTATGTTTACTAAAGGAATATGTCAAAACAGCATGCATGGTTGTGTTATACAATCCCCCCAACCAAAAAAACTAGCCTAACTGATCCCACATGCACAGTTGCCCAGAACTACCCCACCCCTAAACACCACCCCCAAAAACCCTGGTCTCTGTTTATATAAAAAACTGCTCCAACCCCCTCCAACCACCCCGAGCCCTAAAACCTCTCCCAACCCTAAATACTAAACTATCTGACACCCCCACCTACCCTGAGCTCAAAATCCTTCCCCTAACCCTAATAATTAACCTACCCTAACCCCCATCCACCCTTAGCCATAAATAATAAACTACCCTAACCCCTTTCACCCTGCATCTAAAAAATAAACTACCCTGACCCCCTACCCACCCTAAGCCCTTAATATACTCCACCTCTAAAAACTACCCCCAAATCCTGAACCAGACCCAATTACCTCACTGCATCCTCTCCCAATCCTTCCTCCTCTCCTCTCCACCCTCTTAGATCTTTCCCCACCTATGAGTGGTATGATTTTGATATTGATGGTTGGAAAGGGTGTGTCATTTTATTATTTTAAATTAGGGCGTGAAGATATATTTCTGTACAAAGAGATTATGTTATCAATGAATTTTGTACTGACTTTGTTTACTACCGTAGCAGCCACATAGTTCTTTGGGTAGAAATATTTAGGGGGTCATTACAACATTGGCGGTAAAAGGCTCTTACCGCTGTGCAGAAGACCGCCAATACACCGCCTCGGCGGCGGTAGTCCGCCACAGCTATTATGACACACATCTCGGAATCCGCCGAAATTCACCCACACAACACCGCCACACCAAAGGTCAGTGATAAAGTGGCAGAAACAAATCCTCCACCTCCACGGCAACAGAAACACGCCCATGCTATTACGACCCACGAATCCACGCGGCGGTCTTTCAACCGCAGTATTCCATTGGCGGTACACACCGCTGCGCTCAAAATACACACACATCTCCAAAACACCACCACATTGGACAATTCGAAATACACACCTGATACGCATACAAACACCACTCCCACACACCCAACTCATTATAAAACACACACCCACATCAACCACAAACCCCTACGACCAAAAATCCGAGACGAAGGCCAGAGAGATAGCACAGATTAGAGACTCCCACCACACAGAGGCACAGAACACCATCACCCACACCACATCCACGCACAAAACACCACACACCACTACACATCACCACAAACATCAACACTCACACCGGCCCACACATCACACACACCACCCCATGTCACACCAAAGACACCCCCGCTTCTCTGAGGAAGAGCTCAGGGTCATGGTGGAGGAAATCATCCGGGTGGAGCCACAGCTATTTGGCTCACAGATACAGCACACCTCCATAGCGAGGAAGATGGAGCTATGGCGCAGAATAGTGGACAGGGTCAACGCCGTGGGACAGCACCCAAGAAATAGGGAGGACATCAGGAAGAGGTGGAACGACCGACAGGGGAAGGTGCGTTCAACGGTCTCCAGGCACAACATCACGGTTCAGCGGACTGGCGGCGGACCCCCACCTCCTCCCCCACAACTAACAACATAGGAGGAGCAAGTTTTGACCATCATGCATCCTGAGGGCCTCGGAGGAGTTGTGGAGGATGGGACACTGGTAAGTCAAATCTTACCTAACATATGCCCCACCCTACCTGCATGCTATCACACACCCCCACCCTCACCCCCTCCCCTATCACTCCAAATCCTCACTAATGTACTAATAACACAAACCACCCATCCCAACACCAAGCCCTGCATGACACAACTAAGCATGGACACCCAGCACTAAAGCATGCCCACTGCACATACCAAGAACACCCCCCAACCATCATCACACAAGCCCCCACACAGGAATGTCTGCACTGGGGTACACTGGGGTACACTGACACACACCCATTGCACGCCATCACCCACACAAATGCATTAATCATGCTATTATGCCCCTGCAGGAACCAAAAAGGACCGTCACCACACCAGAGGGTCCAGACAACACCACTCCACTCGCAGAAGAGGCCCACAGTGACGATAGCAGCTCTGCCCTACTGGATCCTGATGACAAGCCCGGACCATCGTGGGCCTCGGGACAGTCGGTTCCCCTCGCACAGGCACAGCCCAACACTGACCTTCCACCCTCTGGTAGCACCAGCACAGCACCCACCCAGCGGGCCCATACCTCCATACCCAGGACATGTCAATCAGCGGTGTGTCCACCACTACAGGGAACCCAGGGTAACCCACCACCCTAACAACAACAGGGACCTGGGGGCAGTGGTAGTTGGCACACAGTCCAGGGGACGGAGGTACAGGAACACAGGGGAACTGGGAGGGCTGCTGTGTGACAGGGAGAGGACAGGCTTAGGGAACCCACTCTCCACGAGGCCCTCTCCTCCATCATGGGAGCATACCACCACTCCCAGGAGACGATGGCGACGGTCCTGGACAAGTTGCAGGAGGAACAGTATTTGGGGTTCAGAGAGGAGCTCAGGACCATCGGCTCCGCCCTGGGCACCATCGTAGGGGTGCTGAAGGACATACAGCAGACCTTGAGGGACACCGTGGCACTCCAAGGGGCCCCTGACACTAGCCAGGACGATGACCAGCCCACCACCTCCGCCGGCGCTAGTGGACAGGACGTCCCACCACAGGACCACCACACCAGCACCCCATCCCCTGCAGATGGACAACCACCCCGCAAGCGGTCCCTGAGATCCAGGAACAGGACACAGCAAGATGGCAAGACCCCCACCAGGAAATTAGACCACCCTGATTGTCCTCCCACTGTCCCACTTTGTTACCCTGTCCATACTTAAACTGCCCCAGCTCCACTTCCTATGCCCAGATGGGCAGTGCACCTGTGAGACTGATAGACTGGACTCTGCCATGGACATACCTCCGCCATCACCCATCCTCATTTTACAACCCCCTCCCATTTCTGAGCACTTCAATAAACACCCTTGAAACAGAAAACAATCTGGAGTCAGTCTGTTATTTAGTAAATATGTATTATCAATGACAGTGTCTTAATGCGTTTCCTATTGGAAAGCCAACATACCTATGTCACACATCACAAGTCCTTTAAGGAGGCAAGCAGATGACACGTTGGTAACCACACCTGTGAAACCGTAATGGAAAGGTACAACTCAGTTACCAAATACTGGTTGAAATCGACAAACAGGATAGAGGTAGACGTGTGAAAGTTAATGTAATGGTAAAAATGAAAATGTTCTCACCTGTGTGTCACTGGAAATACTGCTGTATGACTGACTCCCTGTTGTTGTTGTCTTCTTCCTCAGCTTCCTCTTCATCACTGTCCACAGGCTCCACAGCTGCCACAACACCGTCATCTGGACCATCCTCCTGCAGAAAAGGCACCTGGCATCGCAAAGCAAGATTGTGAAGCATCGAGCAGGTGATGATGATCTCGCACACCTTCTTCGGTGAGTAGAATAGGGAACCACCTGTCATATGGAGGCACCTGAACCTGGCCTTCAGGAGGCCGAAGGTGCGTTCGATCACCCTCCTAGTCCGCCAATGGGCCTCATTGTACCGTTCCTCTGCCTTGGTCCTGGGATTCCTCACTGGGGTCAATAACCAGAAAAGGTTGGGGTAACCAAAGTCCAGCAATAGCCATACACGGTGCCTCTGGAGTTGAGCCATCATATCAGGGATGCTGCTATTCCGCAGGATGTAGGTGTCATGCACTGAGCCAAGGAACATAGCATTAACCTGGGAGATGTACTGGTCTGCCAAACAGACCATCTGAACATTCATAGAATGATAAGTCTTCCTGTTCCTGTACACCTGTTCACTCCTGTGGGGAGGGACCAGAGCTACATGGGTTCCATCAATGGCACCTATGACGTTGGGGATATGTCCAAGGGCATAGAAGTCACCTTTAACTGTAGGCAAATCTTCCACCTCAGGGGAAATGATGTATCTCCTTACGTGTTTCAGCAGGGCCGACAACACTCTGGACAGCACGTTGGAAAACATAGGCTGGGACATCCCTGATGCCATGGCCACTGTTGTCTGAAAAGACCCACTTGCAAGGAAATGGAGCACTGACAGCACCTGCACGTCAGGGGGGATTCCAGTCGGATGGCGGATTGGTAACATCAGGTCTGGCTCCAACTGGGTACATAGTTCCTGGATTGTGGCACAGTCAAACATGTAGGTGACGATGACATGTTGCTCTTCCATTGTCAACAGGTCCACCAGCGGACGGTACACCGGAGGATTCCACCATCTTCTCCCATGTCCCAGCTGACGGTGCCTACGAAGGAGAACAGCGACGAATCAGTCATTTCTCATCCAGGTATATACCCACACTTACACACAAGACTACACCACTCACAAAACCCTTCCTGTATGTGTGTTGAGTGTAGGCCTAGCTATGTGTGACGCAGAGGTAAATATAGCCATGTGGACCCCTGAAATGGCGTCTGCCTGACCTCTAAATTGTGGGGTAACTGCGCTGGTGTTGCACACCGTCACGGTAGGCGGTCGTAGACCGCGGCGCAATGCTGCATTGATTAACATAGGACCCTATGGGTCCAGGGAGCCAATGAACAGGTGCGCCGGCGGTGATGATGCGCACCGCCGCGAATGTCACTGCCGCGCACGTCACCGCCATTTTCTATCTGTTCCATCACTAGATACCTGACCTTCGACAGGAGAGGACCTACACTGCAAGTGCTGCAGTGACCTCGGTCTGGAAGCGACGATGGCTGCTGCGTCTGGGGAAAGGGCTCCTGCCTTCACTGCTCAGGAGTTGGAGAAACTGGTAGACGGGGTCCTCCCCCAGTACACGCTACTTTACGGTCCTCCAGACCAACAGGTTAGTACAGAGGGAGCACGATGTATGGGCTAGGCCTGGGTGGAGAGGGCTGGTTGGAAGAGGGAAGGGGCAGAGTTCATAGAACATTAATGCATGTCAATGAATGGGCCACATGGCCGGAGTAGGGAGGGGGCCACTCACATGGACGGTGCAGTTGGTAATGACTGTTCCTCTTCCCTTGTGCATGTCATGTAGGTCAGGGCCCACCAGAAGAGGGACATCTGGCGTGCCATCGCCAAGGAGCTCCGGACCCTGGGGGAGACGGGGCACCCACTGCCGGAAAAGATGGGAGGACATTCGCCGCTGCAGCAAGAACACGGCTGAGCTCAGCTGGGGATGGCCTCCCAAAGTGGGAGGGGTGCCCGTCGCACCATGACCCCCCTGATGTTCCGGATCCTGGCAATGGCCTACCCGGAGTTGGATGGGCGCTTGAGGGCATCACAGCAGACACTAGGGGGTGAGTACAACCTCATTCTGCTGACTTTGCGTGCAGTAGAGGGGTCTGGGTGGGGGAGGAGCCCTGTGGATGTACCTAGGCCAGCCAGTAACACGAAGACTAGGCCCCTCTGTAATGCAGCCCATGTGGCACTCTACCCCACCTCAGTAAAGTGCCAAGTCGAGGTATAGTTGCCCCTGTGGCATCCATGTGTGCAGATGTCCACCATTGCCATGTAGGCCATATCCCAGAAATTGCATATGCAGAGGACAGGAGCACGGCGTAATGCAGGGGGCTGCTGTGTCTGTCTTGTCCGCCAACTGCAGCAGTATGCCATGCACTCAAACTGTCTTTCTTCTGTGTGTCCCCCCTTTTTTTTGCTCTCCCTGTTCTTTTGTACATCAGCATCATCAGGCGGAGGTACAGTGGCACCGGAGCACGAGGGAGCTGCATCCCACATGGCGATGGAGGGCCACACCACAGACTCTGAATACACCAGTGGGATGGAGGGCGAGGGGAGCTTCACGTCGGCCACCGGATCACCAAGCAGCGACACGGACTCGTACGCCGATGGGGGCTCCCTTGTGGTGGCGGCACCATCTGTGCGCTCCACTTCTACAGGTACAGCCGCCACCTCCCCTACCAGCACCGCCCTCCCAGCATCCCCTCAGCGTTCGCACCGTGCCCGCTCACCCAGGAGGGTGGGCATCACCTTCGCCCCAGGCACCTCAGGCCCTGCACCAGTAACCCCTGCTGCCCTTAGTGAGGAGGCCATTGACCTCCTCAGGTCACTCACTGTTGGGCAGTCTACCATTGTGAATGCCATCTAGGGTGTAGAACGAGAGCTGCAACACGGTAATGCATTCCTGGAGGGCATTCATTCTGGTCAGGCTGTCCTTCAGCAAACCCTGCAATCTCTGGCCTCAGCACTGATGGCAGCCATTGTCCCTGTGTCTAGCCTCCCCCCTCCAACCTCCTCCACCCAGACCCAATCCCCTGTACCCCAACCCATCCCAAGCACACCTACAGACCAGCATGCACACAAGTCAACACACACAAGTAGCACAAGCAAACATAGGCACCACACACACTACAGGCACTCAAGCAAGCCTCACCCACGTACAGACACAGCAACATCCTCTGCCTCCACTGTGTCCCCCTCCTCCTGTTCTCCCTCCTCCCTCCCAGTCCCGTCTACACACACACCTTCATGCACCACATCTACAGGCACCATGAGTCGCACAAGGACACCCAGCACCCCAAGCCGCTCACCTGCACTCACCACCTCCACTGCCATTTACACGTCCCTGTGTCTTCTCCCAGTGTGTCTGTGACGCCCCCTCCCAAAGTACACAAACACCGGAAATCACTCACCCAACATCCATCCACCTCACGACAGCCTCCAGTACCTGCACCTGCACTCAAAACACCTAAAGTGACACCTCCTACACCCACCTCTTCTTCCTCCACTCCCAGACCCCCTCCAACTACCCATCCCAGTGTTCGTCAGAAACTGTCCTCTGTAAAGTTGACCTTTTTGCCCCCACCCCCCCTCCAATTCATCAGTCCCGTTGTAGCACCTCAGCCAAAAAGCCTCCAATACCAGTGGTGCCTGTTCAAGGTTTGTGGAGTGCACCGGCCACCAGGGCAGACAGTATGACCCGGAGCCAAGGCACTGGCAGCCCACCCCCTGTCAAGGCTCTGAAATTGGAGAGTGGACGACGGGACCATGTGAAGACTCCTGGTGGGAAAACAACTGACATGGGTTCCAAGGGGATTGGAGAGTCAGCTGTGACTCCACCAAAAGTGGGGAAGGGCCAGAGGAAGTCTGCCCAGCCTGTTGTGAGTGTCACAGCGGAGAAGGGCGGCATCATTCCCGGCGGGCGAGACACAACCGCCAGCACCGTCGTCACTGGTCAGGAGACCACCGCCGGAGTAATAGCCCAGGAGGGCCCAAGTATCGTCACTAGTCAGGAGACCACCGCCGGAGTCACAGCCCAGGAGGGCCCAAGTATCATCACTGGTCAGGAGACCACCGCCGGAGTCACAGCCCAGGAGGGCCCCGGCTGCCACAGCCCAGGTGGGCTATGAGGGAACGTCATGCCACACACCAATGCCCAGTGTAGGGAACGTCATGCCACACACCAATGCCCAGTGTAGGGAACGTCATGCCACACACCAATGTCCATACCAGAACCGCCATGGCAAAGCACCGCTGAACAGGCCAGAACCGCCATAGTAAAGCACCGCTGAACAGGGCAAAGACCGCCATGGCAAAGCACCGCTAAACAGGCCAGAACCGCCATGGCAAAGCACCGTTGAACAGGGCAAAGACCGCCATGGCAAAGCACCGCTGAACAGGGCAAAGACCGCCATGGCAAAGCACCACTGAACAGGCCAGAACCGCCATGGCAAAGCACTGCTGAACAGGGCAAAGACCGCCATGGCAAAGCACCGCTAAACAGGCCAGAAGCGCCATGGTAAAGCACCGCTGAACAGGGCAAAGACCGCCATGCCAAAGCACCGCTGAACAGGCCAGAACCGCCATGGTAAAGCACCGCTGAACAGGGCAAAGACCGCCATGGCAAAGCACTGCTGAACAGGCCAGAACCGCCATGGCAAAGCACCGCTGAACAGGGCAAAGACCGCCATGGCAAAGCACTGCTGAACAGGGCATGCACCGGGTATGCATCAATAGACCGCCACATCAAGCATCGTTATCCCATGTGCAGCTGGGACAGTGACAGGACAGGAACCTTCACGGGGAGACTAATCCAGTCTGGGCACGAGTCCCCCTCCAGAACCAGTGGAGAATGTTATCGACTTGAGAGACTGTGGCTTTGCACTCCCCAGGATGGCACAGTGGGCAAGCCACCCACTGTAGAGACTTGAGAGACTGTGGCTTTACACTCCCCAGGATGGCACAGTTGGCAAGCCACCCACTGTAGAGACTTGAGAGACTGTGGCTTTGCACTCCCCAGGATGCCACAGTGGGCAACCCACCCACTGTAGAGACTTGATAGACTGTGGCTTTGAACTCCCCAGGATGGCACAGTGGGCATGGAGCCCCGTCGTGGATCTGGCTTTGCAGTCCTCCGGCTGAGGTGCCCCCCCTTCTCTTCCCCCTGAGGTGCCTGTAGTATTTCTATCTGATGCCCCGGCAGTGTTCTCTCCGATTGTGGTCAGGTATATTTGGTGGGCCTAGCCCAAGCATTTTTGGACTGTTGGTGCACGGACATTGTTATGTACATATCTGCACTACTTCTCGTCATGTATATATTTCGGCCTGAATTTCGATTAAATCTGTATATTTTTGCAAGACATGTATATTGCAACATTACAATGTTTAAACGGATTTCACTTTGTCTTTTCATTCTTCCGGGGGGATTGTGGGTTGTTACTGTGGGTTTTTTGTGGATGCATTGGTGTGTAAGTTGTGATATGCGATGGTGGTGGTGGGGGTGTTTCGTGGGTGTCCCCCTAACTTTTGCCTCCCCCCTCCCCTATGTCGTAGGTGCAGTACTCACCGTTGTCTTCGGCGCCTACCTAGATGGTGGTCGTGGAGGAGCAGAAAGACAAGCGTGGGGAGTATTTGGAGTTCCAGCTCCATGGAGTTCTCGTTCCTCGTGGGATGTGTTCAGGGGAGCGTTTTCCCATTGCTAAAGCTGTTTCCGCCGTGTTTTTATCCACGGTGAATCCGCCCCGGAAAAGGTGGCGGATTGGCGGGTTGTGATACTATGGGCGGTACATTGTCTCCCGCCTGTCTGTTGGCGGTGACCGCCGCGCTGCTTGTTTGTACCGCCGTGGCGGGCGGTGTGTTAAAGTGGCTGTCTTTGTTGGCGGTTTCCGCCTGGGTCATAAATCCCTTTTTTCGTCCGCCGGCCTGTTTGCGGTATTGCCGCACCTTTTACACCGTCCGCCAGGGTTGTAATGACCACCTTAGTATTGATCACATATTAGTCATATTAAGAGGTGCCTGGGGATTATGGACTATTTATCTTGGTTTTCCCTGCCCCAGGACCCTGAGGTAGTTCAGGGGATCCCCTTTTTACTTAAGAAGTGGCATTCTGTGCCATGTCTGTAAAAATAATGCGGAAGCATGCAAATATTTGGGACCTTCAAACCTATAAATTAGTGCATGCATCTCAACCAGTTGTAGCACTAAGGGCCGTATGTCACAATATCACAGATTTGTGACATAAAAGTGCTTATCATTATGTTCAAATCTTTTTTGTGAGTTGGAAAATTATTATTACTAATAAAGGGCTTTTTGTGATTCTTTCCAAATTGCAGATAAGAGGGTTCATGAAAGGGATTCCATTCCTCTCCTATCTAATTTAGAAAGGAATTGATTGATTATTTGCGACTGCAATTGCTTTTGCAAACCATTGGTAAGGGGAAAGGGTCTCCTTAGAACCCTTTCCCCTTTGGGAATCATTTGGGCAGCCTCAGGTTTGAAAAGTTTTCCAATTTCTTTTTTTCTTTTTTTAATCAACATTGGTTTCTTTAAGGAACCAGGGTGTCTTTCAAAAAACAAAATGTTTTACATTTTGGAATGCAGTCATAGAGTTGATGGTGTACTCTTCCTTCCAGGCCACCTTCTCTGTGATTACACCCAATCAGAAGGTTGCAAATTGGCACATGCCTAATGGATATTAATTAGGGAGATCATTTTGCAGCTCCCTGTGAGTCAGTATTTTGTGAACCGAGCAAACAGTACATATGTTGGTTTGCAAAACACTTTTCCGTTCTTAAAACGTATGTGCAAAATTTGTGATCATGTTTTGTTAATGAGAATAATAATTCAGGACTCTAACTTTCATAAGGAGATAAATGCCAACTGTGTTCATTCCTTGCAATTGTACCATCCATTTACACCCAGTTTAATTATCTGTTGAAATCTGCATGAGGCATAACAAAACAAAATTTAGGCTATTTAGGCAGCAGGTGGGTACACAGCGGAGTTCCCTTTTGTATGCTTGACTGCTGGCAAAATAGTATAAAACCTCAGCTATTTAATTAGAGGCCAGCTAAATAGTGAAGTTTCCTTATTATTTGAGAAGCTGCTGACCAAGTAGTGCAGAATCTGTACTATTTAGGAAGAGGTTGGGTAAATAGTGAAGTATTTCTGCTATTTTCAAGACCACTGCCAAACAGTGTTGAATCCCTGCTATTTAACCAGGTGACGTGTATGTAGTGACGTCATGTTGGCGGTGATCCGTCCACCGTGTTAAGAGTCACACTGTGAAGACTGCCAAAAAAAAGCCAAAGATCCAAATCCTCCAAGACACTGGAGGATGGAAACGAGGCAGTCCCACCAGCAGCACCGCCAGCCCGACAAAAATCCTCCCATCATATTACGATCCACAATTCACAAGAGCAGTTCTTCCATGGTGGAAAACCATTGGCTGTGGAAACCGCGGTGGTCTGAACTCACTTCAGTCAAAACACCACACCATTATTTGGATTCACACCTGACACACATCCACACACCCTACACACTGCACTATATAAGACACCCCTACACAACCCATAATCCTTTGCAACCAAAATGTCACACAGAGCCACAGAGAAGCAACATTTCATGGAGATACTAAAATCAAGACTAGGCACCCATACACATTTCACTCAGTACACATCCTACACCTGCACAACATACACAACATACAATTTACTGTCACACACAATATACAACAATGTCACCCACTCATATCACAGCACCAACACCTCATTACTAATAATTTGCTTTACCCTTTTTTCACTGCCTCACCATCTTTCCACCATTACAATGTCCCCACAAAAACATCCACGTTTCACTGATCATGAGTTTAGGGTCATGGCGAACAAAACTGTCAGGGTACAGCCATACATTTTCAGAGAACAGGTCCAGCAAACATCAATAGCCAAGACAATTGAGTTGTGGAAACAGATAGTCAACAGGGTGAATTCTGGAGGCACCTATCCACATACAAAGGAGGTCTTTAGGAAGAGGTGGAACGACTTCAGGGGGAAGGTATGCTCCATGGCTGCCAGGCACCAGCTGTTGGTCCTCAAAACTGCTGATGTGCCCCCACCTCTTCTCCCTACTTTCACATCTTGGGAGGAGAAGGTCTTGGACTTCCTGTAACCTGAGGGCCTGACAGGAATACTTGTGGGAGTGGAGCCGGATAGGTCACCACAACATACATGTCACCAAAATGTTTAGTCTTGCATGCTCACTGATCACCTTTCCATACCTCAATAACCAAGCCACTCACCACCACTCTGTCCAAACGTCAAAATACCCTTTTCTGGCAAGCCATGTCTACTAAACTCACCTGGGGCCACAGTCATTGGAACTGGCATGGCATGTGTAGTGCTTGAAACCAAAATCACTACAAGTCCCAGAAGACAATCTCCATAAAGAAAACCTAAAGAATGCACTAAATGTAAGATGACTAGCATGTGAAACCAACAATCAATGCTCTAATATGTAACAGGTTATGGCAATGACAGTCATGCAATGGCCACTACTATTCCCATTAGAAGCAGAACACAGCTACAGCTGTGTCCCCAGGCAAACAGGCCTTTGGGAAAAGCATTCTAAGAATGTTATATACTCATATGGGAAGGAAACTAAATGCAAAACTGGATGCACTTGCAGTACACCTAGACAGAAGCCCAGAACAAATGGTAACTCCTATACTGTGTCCCAGCTCTAATGCCATTGTGCTTTGTTCAGCCTTCAATTGGATCTATGATGCCATATACATTACTAGGCATAAAATGTACTTACTCATTAGTCAGACAAGATATGAGACTATCAGCAGCCACCTAAACACCTACATACTGAAAGAGCATGGTGTATGGAGTTCAAAACTTCAGTGTCTCACTTTGCTCTAAATAAGATGTGAAAGCAGCTGTCATCATCATATCAGGGGTTCATGTCAAGGTATTGTGTGCATGTCACATAGCATGTCTAGTAGTCAAAGTTAATCATCACATGTTGCATCACTGATAGCAACTGTGTGTTCCAATTTTCTGACAGGTAACCTTGCCATTCTCAACATGGGGAGGACACCGGAGACTGCCACTACCCCTTAGGGTGAAGGCCCCAATGAGGAAAATACTCCTGGATGTTTGGACAATGAGGATGGAGATGGCCCATCAGGGACACTTGGTCAGTCTACTACTGTGAGCCTCACCCTGCCCACATCCACTCCTCCTAGCCCTGTTGCATCTGTATCACAGGCAACCGTTTGCCCCCAAACCTGTGTCCCAAGGATAGTCTCTTCCATTGTGTGCACTCCAGTACAGTTACATAAGTCTCCTTTTGTCACGCCTCAGAATGATAGTCTTGCCACCAGTGGGAGTGGGCACACTGTGCCAGGGGCAGAGGCACGTAGGGTAGGGTAGGGTGAGTGGGAGGGATTGTGTGGGCCAGGGCATGGGGGTTCCAAGGGACACAACTGACCAGGAGACCATCTCCCAAGTCTTGGGAGCCTACCAAAATTTGCAAAGCATGATGGACCAGGTACTGACCATGATGGGGGAAATCCAACAGCTTCAGAGGGAAAACCACCAGGAAACCATGCAGTGGCAGACCCAAAATGCAATCCTGGATTCCATTGCTGGGGTACTGAGGAACATTAACACTACCTTGAGTAGGTCTGCACCCAACATCAGGCCTCTTCCACTAGTAATAAGTTATCAGGCCCTTCAACATCAGTGGCTGCTAGTGGAATTAAGGCCCTGCTAGTGGAAGCGAATGCCTCCGACATCTGACCCTCCATAGCTGAAGAACACACCCACAAATGTGGACATCCACCCAGACATCCAGGAGGAGCAAATTACAAGACAAAACCCACTGCCAAGATGTGACCATCTACTCATTGGTTCCCCTTGTGTGCCACTGATACACACTGTTGACTGTTCTGAAACCTAACTCAATTTTTCAGTGGTACAAGGACACTGGACTTGTGCCTCCAAATGGTGTAGCAACTACACTGACGATTTCATCCACCATATCTGAACCCTTCACTGTTTTCTTTGTGTTATTCTTGTTTCAATTCACTCATATTGCTGTGTACTCCCCAATAAATGCCACTTAATCAAAGGTCCTGTGCAAGTTGCAAGTGTGATGTATCAACCATATACAAATGTCATATGACAACACAAGTTCCTCTATAATGTAAATGCTTTGTTATGATAATCACACATGTACTGTGTCCAGGATACATATTGAATTGGGATTGTCACACAGACATGACGCAAATCAGCTGTATTGCACATCTCCACATATTTATTTTGTGAATAGCAATCAGCACATAGACAGAAGTACTGCTGTTCAGGTCAGAGTTTAGGCGTTGGTATCATTCACGACCAACCCACAGACTACTGAAGTTAGGGACATGTCAGTCTTTCCACATCCCTGGAGGCAAACAGAATGGTTCAATGTACCTTCAACTAAAGCCTTATCACATTCCCACACATTAGCTTTTAAATAACCACACCCCATGGTACAGACAGAGATCAGTACTGATGTCCCCAGTCCTGGAACCTTCCAATTATCATGGTCAGGGAGCAGTAGGCATGCCACTCACCTATGTCAGTCTTCAGACACATTCACAATGGTCTGCAAAGTGGAAACAGAATGACAGCTATGTACAAGGTAGTTCACACACAAAACTAGCCATTGTGATGGTAGAGAGTCAGGATACCACATTATGTCAAATGTTCGACACAAATGGACACACACATGGCACGATTTGACCAGCTCCAATACCAAACAGGTCTTCTTGGTGGAAAAGGACACTTCCATCTCACTGTCTTGACAGTATGGGCATAGAACTCACACTCCACAAATATCATGCTAAACAGTACCTGATTTAATCCATGTCCACATATCGTGTCAGCCTGCAAATCCCATTTGCCTCTAACACTGCCTGAAATTTCCAAATGAGAATGATCCAAACAGCCAATCTGCTAATCTTTGAGTGACAAAGATAAGATATAGGACAGAGTTGAACACATACATTACATTGCCAATTCTGAGCACAAATGTGACATTGGTTGTGCATGTACAATTCATTACACTTGATACATAACAGTTCTGTACACAATTCCAAGTAACAACCAGCATGCATATCTGAGTCATTGGCTTTTGATCCCCTAACAACCTCAGTGATGGTGGATAATAGAACATGACATCCCAGGCATAACCCCATAAATACCCCATGGAATCTTAAGTGTAACAGCCCAGTACATACCTTGAGTCAGTTGAAGTACTAATTGATGAGATTTGCCCTGATGTCACCAGCTTCAACTTCATCATGCTCATCCTCACTTGGCTAATCTGCATTTCCACCTACAGGATCTGTTGGCTCATCCTCATCTGGTATGAATGGGCTCTGCAGTCTCAGGGCATGGTTATGGAGCATGCAGCAGGCAACAATAATTTGACATACCTTGTTGGGTGAGTAGAGGAGTGCTCCTCCAGATTTGTCTAGGCTGCAAAACCTTGCCATCAGGATCCCAAAAGTCCACTCCATGACACAACTTGTTCTTCCGTGGGCCTCATTGAAGCAGACTTTCCCTGACGTGGTTGGGTACCTCACTGGTGTCAACAACCAAAGACAGTTTGGGTAGCCAGAGTCACCTTTAAGGAATAAGTACAACCCAAACATAAATCTTGTATATCTACATATCTTGTAGCATGAAAAAAGTGACAGACACACATGACATCTTTGGTGTACCAACCAGCCAGGCCCTCTCTGTGTATGGTAGTGTCATCAGCAGTGGGATATTGCTGCTCCACATGATGAAGGAATCATGGCCTGGTCCTGGATACTTTGCATATAGTTGTGTATTGTACAAGTCAGCCAAACAGACCACTTGGATTTTGATGTAGTGGACGCTTTTCCTGTTCCTATATATCTGTTCATTGGCACTTGGGGGAACCAAGGCTACATGGGTGCCATCTATGACTCTAACCACATGTGGAATGTGTTCCAAAGCATAAAAATCAGCATTCACGGGGGCCAAATCCTGGCGTTTGGGAAATCTGATGTAGCTGTCCATGTGTTTTAACAATGCAGAGTGTACAGCCTTCAAAACCAGACTCAACATGGGATGAGACATCCCTGCAGATAAGGATACTGCATTCTGAAAGGACTCAGTGGCCAGGAAGTATAGCACTGACATGACCTTAACAATGGGAGGTATGCTATTGGGATTACGAATGGTAGGCAACAGATCTGGCTCCAACTGGAGACAGAGATCCATGATTGTGTGCCTATCCAGGCGATATTTTTGGATTACATGTCTCTCCTCCATGGCTTGCAGGTCTCCTATTGGGTGGTACAATGGAGGTTGTCTTGCTCTTCTCATGCCAGGGTAACTATGAGGGACAACAACAGAAAATATATGAATGACTCAATCTATACATCATGACTGTGATCACATAGCTGTCACACATTTATCGATATCATTTCACATGAAACATGTGCAAAATATGACTATTTACTTGAGTCAGATCCCCTAAACTCTCAAATGTTCTTTACATGAAGAAATATGTTACTGATAGTAAAGGAAACATCTACTTAGTTTAAGTGCCAGACATATTTGTTGCACGAATACCATATTAGGTTGATATTAGAATGCTAATAGTACATTTTCATGTCCATAACCCTGAATACTTTTTTCACATCCTTTGACCATCACATGCACATTGTTACATGTAAACATGAAGACAGGACTTAAAACATGATCATAGACACTCGTTTTTAGTAAATGATGCACTTTCCATTCCTTCTCTGAACATATATGAGCCTTAAAATAGCAGCTGCCTGACCGACTGTACTGGACAGAAGTGACCTAACTCCGCCGGCAGATCTCATCATGGTGGTAGGTGGTTACAACCACAGTGGACTTTGCCATTGGAAAATATTGCTGCATTTTGCGGACTTGGGACAATGATGACGTTCGCCGGCGGTGACGCTCCTGTACAAGGCGTAGTTGTCTGCCATCTTCTGAGGAATTCCTCACTCGACTTCTGACACGGGTGCCAGCAAGACCTCCACGACCTAAGCTGCTGTGTAGTGCCTCTGGGAGCAATGATGCCATGTCCTGCAGGTGATAAGGCCCCTGCCTTCTCTCTCAAAAAGCTAGGCAAGCTCTTGGAGGAGGTCCTACCCTTGTATGGACAGCTATATGGTGCACCAGAGGAGCACGTGAGTCAAATGCAAAACCAATGTGTAAAAGATAGAGGCCCTCATCATGACATTGGCGGTAAATCCCACTTACCGCTGCGATGACGGACGCCAACATACCACAGCAGAGGCGAACATCCGTTTGTACCAAATTATGACACACACACACCAATCCAACAGAATACTGCCACATACACAAATCCGCCAGCCCAAAGGACAGTGCTAAAGTGACAGTACGAACCACCATACCATTACGCCAACAAAACAACGCCCACCACATCATGACCCATGAATCACAACAGTGGACATTTAATGAGGGTAAACCATCGGTGGTACACACCGGCACGCTCAAAATTGATACCCAAATACTAAACTAAACTACATTGGCCAATACCCAAAACACACACCTGACACTAATATACATACCACACACACTCTCCCACTGCACTATAAAACACACACCCACATTACCCACTACCCTTTATGAATACAAATTATTGCCACCAGACTGACACCAAGACCACTGAGACAACTAGACACACACACACCACATACACTCATACATCCCTCACGCACCCTACTTTACACACCCAACCACAGTACCAACACCCACACACTTACACACACCACATAACACCCATGTCCCCACAAAGACACCCCTGTTTTACAGATGAGGAGTTGCCAGTCATGGTGGAGGAAATAGTCAGGGTAGAGTCACAGCTGTCTGGAGCACAGCTACAGCAAATATCTATTGGCAGGAAGATGGAGCTATGGCAGAGAAGTATGGATGGGGTGAACACCGTGGGACAGCATCCAAGAACAAGGAATGAAATAAGGAAGAGGTGGAATGACCTATGGGGGAAGATACATTCTGTGGCAGCAAGGCATCAGCTCACCATCCAGAGGACTGGCGGTGGACCCCTACCTCCTCCCTCACAGTTGACAGCATGGGAGGAGCAAGTCTTGGCAATCCTGAGTGTAGGAAGGTAGCCTCTTTCTAGCATTGTTACCCCCACTTTTGGCCTGTTTGTGAGTATGTGTCAGTGTGTTTTTACTATCTCACTGGGATCCTGCTAGCCAGGACCCCAGTGCTCATAGCTTGTGGCCTAAATGGGTATGCCTGTGTAGTGCCTAACTGAGTCTCTGCTAATCAGAAAATCAGTGCTTATGCTCTCTCTGCCTTTAAAATTGACACTATAGGCTAGTGACCATTTTTACAAATTCTAACTGGCACACTGGAACACCCTCATAATTCCCTTATATATGGTACCTAGGTACCCAGGGTACTGGAGTTCCAAGAGATCCCTATGGGCTGTAGCATTTCTTTTGCCACCCATAGGGAACTCAGACAAATCTTACACAGGACTGCCACTGCAGCCTGGGTGAAAAAACGCACATGTTATTTCACAGCCATTTTTCACTGCACTTAAGTAACTTATAAGTCACCTATAAGTCATGTCTAGCCTTCACTTGGTGAAGGTTAGGTGAAAAGTTACTAAGTGTGAGGGCACCCTTGCACTAGCAAAGGTGCCCCCACATAGTTCAGGGCAATTTCCCCAGATTTTTTGAGTGCGGGGACACCATTACACGAGTGCACTATATATAGGGCAATACCTATATGTAGCTTCACAATGGTAGCTCCGAATATGGCCATGTAACATGTCTAAGATCATGGAATTGTCCCCCATGCCAAATCTGGTATTGGGGTGCCGATCCCATGCATCCCCGGGGCTCCACTATGGACCCCGAGTACTGCCAAGCCAGCTCTCTGGGGTTTTCCCTGCAGCTACTGCTGCGGCCAACCCACAGACAGGGTTCTGCCCTCCTGGGGTCTGGGCATCCCAGTCTCAGGAAGGAAGAACAAAGGATTTCCTCTGAGAGAGGGTGTTACACCCTCTCCCTTTGGAAATAGGTGTTAGAGGCTGGGGAGGGTAGCCTCTCCCAGCCTCTGGAAATGCTTTGAAGGGCACAGATGGTGCCCTCCTTGCATAAGCCAGTCTACACCGGTTCAGGGAACCCCCAGTCCCTGCTCTGGTGTGAAACTGGACAAAGTAAAGGGGAGTGACCACTTCCCTGTCCATTACCACCCCAGGGGTCGTGCCCAGAGCTCCTCCAGTGTGTCTCAGACCTCTGCCATCTTGAATCGAGAGGTGTGAAGGCACACTGGAGGCCTCTGAGTCGCCAGTGCCAGCAGGTGACGTCAGAGACCCCTCCTGATAGGTGCTTACCTGACTAGGTGGCCAATCCTCCTCTGAGGGCTATTTAGGGTCTCTCCAGTGGGCTTTTCCTCAGATAACGACTTGCAAGAATTCACCAGAGTTCCTCTGCACCTCTCTCTTTCACTTCTGCCAAGGATCGACCACCTACTGCTCCAGGACAACTGCAAAACTGCAGCAAAGTAGCAAGAAGACTACCAGTGACATTGTAGCGCCTAATCCTGCTGGCTTTCATGATTGTTTTCTGGTGGTGCATGCTTTGGGGGCTGCCTGCCTTCATCCTGCACTGGAAGCCATGAAGAAATCTCCCATGGGTTGACTGAATCTTCCCCCTGCTCCAGCAGGCACCAAACTTCAGCTTCACTGGTGCTCTGGGATCCCTCTCATCCTGACGAGCGTGGCCCCTGGAACACAGGTGGTAGACCCAAGTAACCCAGACTGTCCAGTGGTCCAACTGTCCAAATTTGTAGGAGGTAAGTCCTTGCCTCCCCTCTCCAGACAGTAATCCTGTGCACTGTGTGAACTGCAGGTGCTAGGGCTTCTATGCACTTTTCCAAGGAATCCTTCATGCACAGCCAAGCCCAGGTCCCCAGTTCACTGTCCTGCATTGCTCAACTTGCTGAGTTGACCTCCGGCTTCGTGGGACCATCTTTTGTAGTGTTGAGATGACCGCCATGCTCAGTCTTCTTGAACCTGTGTTCAAGGACTTCTGTAGGTGCTACCTTTTTGTCCATGGGCTCTCTGTATTGCTGAAGACCCCCTCTGTCACCTCTCCCAAGTGGCCACATCCTGGACCTTCCTGGGCCTGGACAGCACCATTTCTTCTTTACTGTGACTTTTGCAGCTAGCAAGGCTTGTTTGCGGTATTTCTCCAAAGAGACAATGCTGTATCCTCCAGCACTCCGTGAGACATCTTCTGCATGAAGGAGAAGTTCCTAGCACCTTTCATTGTTGAAGAATCTTCAGCTTCTTTCATCCTGAGGCAGCCATTTTGCAACTTCATCTGGGGTTTAGTGGGCTCCTGCCCCTCCTGGACACTTTCAATACTCTTGGACTTGGTCTCTTACCTTTGCAGGTCCTCAGGTCCAGGAATCCATCTTCAGTGCTTCGCAGTCTGTTGTGGTCTTTGCAGAATCCTCTATCACAAGTTTAGTGTGTTTCTGGGGAAATAGTAGTACTTTACTCCTACTTTCCAGGGTCTTGTGGTGGGGTATCTTGGACGCCCTTAGTGTTTTCTTACACTCCCAGCGACCCTCTACACACTACACTAGCAAAGGGGCCCATTTGTGGTTTGCATTCCACTTTCTTAGTATATGGTTTGTGTTGCCCCTAGGCCTATTGCATCCTATTGTATTCTACAGTATTTGCACTACTTTCTGACTATTTTACTTACCTGATTTTGGTTTGTGTGTATATTTTGTGTATTTTACTTACCTCCTATGGGAGTATATCCTCTGAGATATTTTTGGCACATTGTTACTAAAATAAAGTAACACTGAGTATTGTCTTTCTTATGATATAGTACCTATATGATATAAGTGGTATTGCATGAGCTTTGCATGTCTCCTAGTTCAGCCTTGGCGGCTCTGCTATAGCTACCTCTATCAGCCTAAGCTGCTAGAGCACTACTACTCTACTAATAAGGGATAAATGGACCTGCACAAGGTGTAAGTACCATCGGTACCCACTATAAGCCAGGCCAGCTTCCTACACTGAGGGACTAACTGGAGTTGCCAGAGGACTGGACACTGGTGAGTCAACATTCACTACTTATCACCCCCATGCCTGCATGCCATGTCACCGCTTCACCCTCACTCCATTCACTCCACTCCATCCCATACACTGCACCTACACATATGGCTAACCCCAATTCCAAGACCCGCATGCTATACCAATCCATGGACAGCCTTCCCATCTCTGCATGGACACCCATCACAAAAGCATGCACAGCATAGGAGAACTAACAATCCCACTATACATCACCATACACAAGCAAAAGGTAGAAGGGCAACAGCAACAATAGAGGGAAATCTAGGGATGTACAATATGTCACAGGCATGAAGCATAATACATCACATACATCCCCACAGATGCCCCAGTCTATGTCAACAGAGAGGAGGTGCCACTATAAACCAGTCCCCCAACAGAAGATGCCCCCACTGATGACAGTAACTCTGGACTTCTGGATCTGGATGAACTACCTGGCCCATCAGGGACCACTGGTCTGTCGGTCACCCCAGCCCACTCCCAGTCAACCACAGAGCTTCCCCCATCAGTATCCAACAGCACAGCACCCATCCAGCATCCCCAAACCTCTGTCCAAAGGATAGGTCAATCAGCACTGAGTGCCCACCTGTACAGGGACCCCAGTCCACTCCTCACCACCACGACAATCAGGGACTTAGGGTCAGTGGCAGTGGGCACACCGTTCAGGTGAAAGAGGCACATGGCAACAGGGACACTGGGAGGACAGCTGTGCGTCGGGGGAAGACAGGCCCAGGGAACCGACTATCACAGAGGCACTCACCAAGATCCTGGGGGCCTACCAACAATCCCAGGACACAATGGGCCAGATCCTTACCAATATGCAGGAGAACAAGTGGCTGCAGGAGGAACACCATCAGGAGATCAGGGAGGACTTGCAGGCTCTCAACACCACCATGATCTCCATAGCAGGGGTGCTGGCAGACATGGCCAACATCATGAGGGAATCAACATCAAAGCAGCAGGTCCCTACTACTAGCCAGTCTATTGACCAGCCCTCCACTTCTGCTTCAGCTAGTGGGCAGGAGGCCCCGCCACAGGCCACCAGCACCCCTCCCCCTGCAGAAGGTGAACCACCCCACAAACGTTCCCTGCGACCCAGACAGAAGTCAGATACACTCAGCAAGACCAAGACCACCACCAGCAAATGAGACTCTCCTGATTGTCCCCCTTGTGTCCCATCCTGTCACCTTGTCCACTGTGAACTGCCTTTGCTCCCCTTCCTATGGCCCCTTGGATACTGGACCTGAGCTACAAACAGGCTGGAACAACACCCTGGACTTTCATCTACCATCACCCCATGCCATTGCACTTTTCAGTCAATTATTTGCACTACAATAAACACCCTTGAACACAACTTGAGGGACACTGTTTTATGTGTTGAAAATTTGCATTTATGGGAACAGTCATATCTAGTGCAAATGATCTGAACACTGTTGTTAGACCTGACAGCCTGAGGGTGGTCACCCCTATCTTTTTGCCTGCCTCCCTCAACTTTTTGGACACTGTTTTTGCTGGTTTTAAGACTGCACACTTTACCACTGCAAACCATACACAATTGGACTATTTAATTTACTTACAAGTCCCTATTAGAGTGCACTGTGTGTGCCCAGGGCCTGGAGATTAAATGCTACTAGTGGGCCTGCAGCACTAATTGCGCCCCTTTAACCTTGTCACAGGCCTGCCATTGCAATACCTGTGTGTGCAGTTTCACTGCCAATTCGACTTGGCATTTAAAAGTACTTGCCAAGCCTAAAACTCCCCTTTTTCTACATATAAGACACCCCTAAGGTGTGCCTTAGGTAACCCATAGGACAGGGTGCGGTGTAGGCAAAAGGCAGGACATGTACCTATGCAATTTATATGCCCTGGTAGTGTAAAACTCCTAAATTCATTTTTACACTGCCTGCGATACCTGATCCCTTCATGGGCTAACAGTAGGGCTACCCTCATACATTGTTTGAGTGGTAGCTTTGATCTGAAAGGAGTAGGAAGGTCATATTTAGTATGGCCAGAATGGTGATTTAAAATCCTGCTGACTGGTGAAGTTGGATTTAATATTACTATTTTAGAAATGCCACTTTTAGAAGGTGAGCATTTCTCTGCACTTAAATCTTTCTGTGGCTTACAAGCCACGTCTGGCTGGGTTTAGTTGACAGCTCCTTGTGCATTCACTCAGACACACCCCAAACACAGGATACTCAGCCTCAATTGCATACATCTGCATTTTGAATGGGTCTTCCTGGGCTGGGAGGGCCTACTCTCACACAAAGGACTGCCACACCCCCTACTGGGACCCTGGCAGACAGGATTGAACTGAAAGGTGACCTGGTGCACTTCTAAGCCTCTCCTTGAAGTCTCCCCCACTTCAAAGGCACATTTGGGTACATAAACAGGGCCTCTGCCCCTACCAACTCAGACACTTCCTGGAGAAGAAACTTGAAACCAGAACCTGCATCCTGCCAAGAAGAACTGTCTGGCTGCCTAAAGAACTCACCTGACTGCTTTCTGTAAAGGACTGCTGCCCTGCTGTTGCACTGCTGCCTTGCTGCTATCTGGCTGAGGTGAAGAAGTGCTCTCCAAGGGCTTGGATAGACCTTGTCTCCTGTTCCCTGAAGTCTCAAGACCAAAAAGACTTTGGGGGTCATTACAACCCTGGCGGACGGTGTTAAAGGATCGGTAATACCGCAAACAGGCCGGGGGAGAAAAAAAGGGAATCATGACCCTGGCGGAAACCGCCAACAAAGACAGCCACTTTAACACACCGCCCGCCACAGCGGTACAGACAAGCAGCGCGGCGGTCACCGCCAACAGACAGGCGGAAGACAATATACCGCCCATAGTATCACAACCCGCCAATCCGCCACCTTTTCCGGGGCGGATTCACCGTGGATAAAAACACGGCGGAAACAGTTACTGCAATGGGAAAACGCTCACCTGAACACATCCCACGAGGAAGGAGGACTCCATGGAGCCGGAATTACAAATCCTACCGGCCCTTGTATTCCTACTCATCTACGAAGACCAAAGCCGTCGCCGGCGCTGGCGAAGACAACGGTGAGTACTGCACCTACGACATAGGGGAAGGGGGAAGGCAAAAGTTAGGGGGACACACACGAAACACCCCCAACCCCACCCTCGCATATTACAACATACACACCAATGCATTCACAAAAATCACAGTAACAACCCACAACCCCCCCGGAAGAATGCAAAGACAAAACAAAATCAGTTCAACCATTGTAATGTATCAATATACATGTCTCAAAAATATACAGATATATGATAAAATCATTCAAAAGTATATACATTACGAGAAGTAGTGCAGATATGCACATATCAATTTCCGTGCACCACTAGTCCAAAAATGCATGGGCGAGGCCCACACAAGATACCTGTCCACAAACGGAGAGAACACTGCCGGGGCATCAGATAGAAATACTACAGGCACCTCAGGGGGAAGGGGAGGGGGGCACCTCAGCCAGATGAGTGCAAAGCCAGATCCACGATGGGGCTCCATGACCATTGATGTATCCTGGGGAGTGCAATGCCACAGTCTCTCAAGTCTCTACAGTGGGTGGCTTGCCCACTGGACCATCCTGGGGAGTGCAAAGCCACAGTCTCTCAAGTCACTACAGTGGGTGGCTTGCCCACTGGACCATCCTGGGGAGTGCAAAGCCACAGTCTCTCAAGTCTCTACAGTGAGTGGCTGGCCCACTGGACCATCCTGGGGAGTGCAAATCCACAGTCTCTCAAGTCTCTACAGTGGGTGGCTTGCCCACTGGACCATCATGGGGATTGCAAAGCCACAGTCTCTCAAGTCTCTACAGTGGGTGGCTTGCCCACTGGACCATCCTGGGGATTGCAAAGCCACAGTTTCGCAAGTAGATAACAGCCTCCACTAGTTATGGAGGGGGACTGGTGCCCAGACTGGATTAGTCTCCCAGTGACAGTTCCTGTCCCGTCACTGTCCTAGCTGCAAATGGGATAACGATGACTGATGTGGCGGCCTTTCATTCTTCCCCGGTGCATGCCCTGTTCAGCGGTGCTTTGGCATGGCGGTCTCTGGACTGTTCAGCGGTGCTTTGCCATGGCGGTTCTGGACTGTTCAGCGGTGCTTTGGCATGGCGGTCTCTGGACTGTTCAGCGGTGCTTTGCCATGGCGGTTCTGGACTGTTCAGCGGTGCTTTGCCATGGCGGTCTCTGGACTGTTCAGCGGTGCTTTGCCATGGCGGTTCTGGACTGTTCAGCGGTGCTTTGCCATGGCGGTCTCTGGACTGTTCAGCGGTGCTTTGCCATGACGGTCTCTGGACTGTTCAGCAGTGCTTTGCCTTGGCGGTTCTGGACTGTTCAGCGGTGCTTTGTCATGGCGGTTCTGGACTGTTCAGCGGTGCTTTGCCATGGCGGTCTCTGGACTGTTCAGCGGTGCTTTGCCATGGCGGTTCTGGACTGTTCAGCGGTGCTTTGCTATGGCGGTCTCTGGACGGTTCAGCAGTGCTTTGCCATGGCGGTTTTGGACTGTTCAGCGGTGCTGTGCCATGGCGGTTCTGGACTGGGCATTGGTGTGTGGCATGACGTGCTCTGGACTGGGCATTGGTGTGTGGCATAATGTTCCCTCATAGTCCAGCTGGGCTGTGGCAGCTGGGGCCCTCCTGGGCACTGACTCCAGCGGTGGCGGTAGTCTCCGGACCAGTGACGATACTTGGGCCCTCCTGGGCTATGACTCTGGTGGTGGCCATGGTCTCCGGACCAGTGACGATACTTGGGCCCTCCTGGGCTATGACTCTGGCAGTGGTCTCCGGACCAGTGACGATACTTGGGTCCTCCTGGGCTATGACTCCGGTGGTGGCTGTGGTCTCCTGACCAGTGACAATACTTGGGCTCTCCTGGGCTATGACTCTGGCGGTGGCCGTGGTCTCCGGACCAGTGATGATACTTGGGCCCTCCTGGGCTATGACTCTGGCGGTGGTCTCCGGACCAGTGACGATACTTGGGCCCTCCTGGCTATGACTCTGGCGGTGGCCGTTGTCTCCTGACCATTGACGATACTTGGGCCCTCCTGGGCTATGACTCTGGCGGTGGTGGTGGTCTCCGGACTAGTGACGATACTTGGGCCCTCCTGGGCTATGACTCTGGCGGTGGCCGTGGTCTCCTGACCAGTGATGACACTTGGGCCCTCCTGGGCACTGACTCCGGCAGTGGTCTGCTGACCAGTGACGATACTTGGGCCCTCCTGGGCTATGACTCTGGCGGTGGCCGTGGTCTTCTGACCAGTGACGATACTTGGGCCCTCCTGGGCTATGACTCTGGCGGTGGCCGTGGTCTCCTGACCAGTGACGATACTTGGGCCCTCCTGGGCTATGACTCTGGCGGTGGTCTCCGGACCAGTGACGATACTTGGGTCCTCCTGGGCTATAACTCTGGCGGTGGTCTCCGGACCAGTGACAATACTTGGGCCCTCCTGGGCTATGACTCTGGCGGTGGCGGTGGTCTCCTGACCACTGACGATACTTGGGCCCTCCTGGGCTATGACTCTGGCGGTGATCTCCGGACCAGTGATGATACTTGGGCTCTCCAGGGCTATGACTCTGGCGGTGGTCTCATGACCAGTCACTACGGTGCTGGCGGTGGCGTCCCGACCGCCGGGAAGGATGCCGCCCTTCTCCGGCGTGATGCTCCCACCAGGCTGTGCAGACTTCCTCTGGCCCTTCCCCACCTTTGGAGGAGTCACAGATGACTCTGCAATCCCCCTGGGACCCCTGTGAGTTGTTTTGCCTCCAGGAGTCTTCACAGGGTCCCGTCGGCCACTTTCCAATTTCAGAGCCTTTACAGGGGGTGGGCTGGCAGTGCCTTGGCTCCTGGTCACACTGCCTACCCTGGTGGCCGGTGCACTCCACACACCTTGAACAGGCACCACTGGTACTGGAGGCTTTTTGGCTGAGGCGATATGACGGGACTGATGAATTGGAGGGGGGATGGGGCAAAAAGGTCAACTTTGCAGAGGGACAGTTTCTGACGAACACTGGGATGGGTAGTTGGAGGGGGTCTGGGAGTGGAGGAAGAGGAGGTGGTTGTAGGAGGTGTCACTCTAGGTGTTTTGGGTGCAGGTGCAGGTGCAGGTACTGGAGGCTGTTGTGAGGTGGATGGATGTTGGGTGTGTGGGTGCCTGCGTTTGTGTACTTTGGGTGGGGGAGTCACAGACACACTGGGAGAGGATACACAGGACGTGTAAATGGGAGTGGAGGTGGTGAGTGCATGTGAGCGGGGTGTGGTGCTGGGTGTTCTGGTGCGACTCCTGGTGCCTGTAGATGTAGTGCATGCAGGGGAGAGTGTAGACGAGACTGGGAGGGAGGAGGGAGATGACGAGGAGGGGATCACAGTGGAGGCAGTGGATGTTGCTGTGTCTGCATGTGGGTGATGCTTGTATGTGTGCCTGTGGGTTGTGTGGTGCCTATGTTTGCCAGAGCTTCCCTTGTGTGTTGACGTGTGTGCATGCTGGTCTGTAGGTGTGCTTGGGATGGGCTGGGGTACAGGGGATTGGGTCTGGGTGGAGGAGGTTGGAGGGGGGAGGCTAGACACAGGGACAATGGCTGCCGACAGTGCTGAGGCCAGAGATTGCAGGGTTCGCTGAAGGACAGCCTGACCAGAATGAATGCCCTCCAGAAATGCATTACCATGTTGCAACTCCCTTTCTACACCCTGGATGGCATTCACAATGGTAGACTGCCCAACAGTGAGTGACCTGAGGAGGTCAATGGCCTCCTCACTGAGGTCAGCAGGGGTGACTGGGGCAGGGCCTGAGGTGCCTGGGGCGAAGGTGATGCCCACCCTCCTGGGTGAGCGGGCACGGTGCGAACGCTGATGGGCTGCTGGGAGGGCGGTGCTGGTAGGGGAGGTGGCGGCTGTACCTGTAGAAGTGGGGCGCACAGATGGTGCCGCCACCACAAGGGAGCTCCCATCGGCAGACGAGTCCGTGTCGCTGGTTGGTGATCTGATGGCCGACGTGAAGCTCCCCTCGCCCTCCGTCCCACTGGTGCATTCAGAGTCCATGGTGTGGCCCTCCATGGCCATGTGGGATGCAGCTCCCTCGTGCTCCGGTGCCACTGTACCTCTGCCTGATGATGCTGATGCACAGAAGAACAGGGAAAGCACAAAAAGGGGGGGGGAGACAGAAGAAAGACAGGTTGAGTGCATGGCATACCGCTACAGTTGGCGGACAATACAGACACAGCAGCCCCCTGCACTACGCCGTGCTCCTGGCCTCTGCAGATGGGATCTGGCCTACATGCCTATGGTGGACATCTGCACACATGGATGCCACAGGGGCATCTATACCTGTACTTGGCACGCTACTGCGGTGGGGTAGAGTGCCACATGGCCTGCATTATCGAGGGGCCTAGTCTACGTATTTCTGCCTGGCCTAGGTACACCCACAGGCCTCCTCCCCCACCCAGACCCCTCCACTGCGCGCAAAGTCAGCAGAATGAGAGAGTACTCACCCCCTTGTGTCTGCTGTGATGCCCTCAAGCGCCCATCCAACTCAGGGTAGGCCACCGCCAGGATCCGGAACATCAGGGGGGTCATGGTGCGACGGGCACCCCTCCCACATTGGGAGGCCATCCCCAGCTGAGCCTCCGCCATCTTCTTGCTCCAGCGGCGGATGTTCTCCCATCTCTTCCGGCAGTGGGAACCCCGTCTCTGGTGGACCCCCGGGGTCCGGACGTCCTTGGCGATGGCACGCCAAATGTCCTTCTTCTGGTGGCCGCTGACCTACATGACATGCACAAGGGAAGAAGCAAAGTCATTACCAACTGCCCCGTCGATGTGAGTGGCCCCCCTCCTTACCCTAGCCATGTGGCACATTCATTCAAATGCATTCATTTTCCATGAACTCTGCCCCCTTCCCTCTTACAACCAGCCCTCTCCACCCAGGCCTAGCCCATACAACGTGCTCCCTATGTACTTACCTGTTGGTCTGGAGGACCATAGAGTAGCGTGTACTGGGGGAGAACCCCGTCTACCAGTTTCTCCAACTCCTGAGCAGTGAAGGCAGGGGCCCTTTCCCCAGGCGCAGCAGCCATCGTCGCTTCCAGATCGAGGTCACAGCAGCACTTGCAATGTAGGTCCTCTCCTGTCGAAGATCAGGTATCTAGTGATTCAACAGATAGAAAATGGCGGTCACACAGAGGCACACGACACCATCACCCACACAACATCCACGCACAAAACACCACAAACCACTACACTCACCACACTCATCACCACATACACCACCCCACACATCACACACACCACCCCATGTCACGCCAAAGACACCCCCGATTCTCCGAGGAGGAGCTCAGGGTCATGGTGGAGGAAATAATCCGGGTAGAGCCACAGCTATTTGGCTCACAGGTACAGCACACATCAATAGCTGGGAAGATGTAGTTATGGTGCAGAATAGTGGACAGGGTGAACGCCGTGGGACAGCACCCAAGAAATAGGGAGGACATCAGGAAGAGGTGGAACGACCTACGGAGGAAGGTGCATTCAACGGTCTCCAGGCACAACATTGCGGTGCAGCGGACTGGCGGCGGACCCCCACCTCCTCCCCCACAATTAACATGGGAGGAGCAAGTCTTGGCCATCTTGCATCCTGAGGGCCTCGGAGGAGTCGGTGGAGGATGGGACACTGGTAAGTCAAATCTTAACTATCATATCCCCCACCCTACCTGCATGCTATCACACACCCCCACCCTCACCCCCTCCCCTATAACCTCAAATCCTCACTAATGTACTGATAACACAAAGCACCCATCCCAACACCAAGCCCTGCATGACACAACTAAGCATGGACACCCCTCACTAAAGCATGCCCACTGCACATACCCAGAACACCCCCAACCATCATCACACAAACCCACACACAGGAATGCTTGCACTGGGGTACACAAACACCCAAACATTGTACACCATTACATACACACATGCAATAATCATGCTCTTATGCCCCTGCAGGAACACGAAGGACCGTCACCACACCAGAGGGTCCAGACAACACCACTCCACCCCCAGAAGAGGCCCACAGTGATGATAGCAGCTCTGCCCTACTGCATCCTGATGACCAGCCCGGACCATCGTGGGCCTCGGGACAGTCGGTTCCCCTTGCACAGGCACAGCCCAACACTGACCTTCCACCCTCTGGTAACACCAGCACAGCACCCACCCAGTGGGCCCAAACCTCCCTACCCTGGACAGGTCAATCAGCGGTGTGTCCACCACTACAGGGAACCCAGGGTAACCCAGCACCCCAACAACAGCAGGGACCTGGGGGCAGTGGTAGTGGGCACACGGTCCAGGGGACGGAGGCACAGGAACACAGGGGAACTGGGAGGGCTGCTGTGCGACAGGGGGCGGACAGGCCAAGGGAACCCACTCTCCACGAGGCCCTATCCTCCATCATGGGAGCATACCACCACTCCCAGGAGACAATGGCGACGGTCCTGGACAAGTTACAGGAGACCCTGCGCCTGCAGGATGAACAGTATTTGGGGTTCAGGGAGGAGCTCAGGACCATCAGCTCTGTCCTGGGTACCATCGTAGGGGTGCTGAAGGACATACAGCACACCATGAGGGACACCGTGGCACTCCAAGGGGCCCCTGACACTAGCCAGGACGATGAACTGCCCACCACCTCCGCCAGCGCTAGTGGACAGGACGCCCCGCCACAGGACCAACACACCAGCACCCCACCCCCTGCAGACGGACAACCACCACGCAAGCGGTCCCTGAGATCCAGGAACAGGACAGAGCAAGATGGCAAGACCCCCGCCAGGAAATGAGACCACCCTGATTGTTCTCCCACTGTCCCATTTTGTTACCCTGTCCATACTTAAACTGCCCCAGCTCCACTTCCTATGCCCAGATGGCCAATGCACCTGTGAGACTAATAGACTGGACTCTGCCATGGACATTCCTCCGCCATCACCCATCCTCATTTCACAAACCCCTCACATTTCTGAGCACTTCAATAAACACCCTTGAAACACAAAACTATCTGGAGTCAGTCTGTGATATAGTAAATATGTATTATCAATGACACTGTCATAATGGGTTTCCCATTGTAAGGCTAACATACCTATGTTACACATCACAAGTCCTTGAAGGATGCAAGCAGTTGACACGTTGGTAACCACACCTGTGAAACCGTAATGGAAGGGTACAACTCAGTTACCAAATAGTGATTGAAATCGACAAACAGGATAGAGGTAGACGTGTGAAAGTTAATGTAATGTTAAACCTGAAAATGTTTTCACCTGTGTCTCACTGGAAATATTGCTGTATGACTGACTCCCTGTTGTCATTGTCTTCTTCATCAGCTTCATCCTCATCACTGTCCACAGGCTCCACAGACTCCACAGCTGCTACAACACCGTCATCTGGATCATCCTCCTGCAGAAAAGGCACCTGGCGTCGCAAAGCCAAATTACGGAGCATGGAGCAGGCGATGATGATCTCGCACACCTTCTTCGGTGAGTAGAATAAGCATCCACCTGTCATATGGAGGCACCTGAACCTGGCCTTCAGGAGGCCGAAGGTGCGTTCAATCACCCTCCTAGTCCGCCCATGGGCCTCGTTGTACTGTTCCTCTGCCCTGGTCCTGGGATTCCTCACTGGGGTCAATAGCCAGGAAAGGTTGGGGTAACCAGAGTCCCCCAATAGCCATACACGGTGCCTCTGGAGTTGAGCCATCATATCAGGGATGCTGCTATTCCACAGGATGTAGGCGTCATAGACTGAGCCAGGGAACATAGCATTTACCTGCGAAATGTACTGGTCTGCGAAACAGACCACCTGGACATTCATGGAATGATAACTCTTCCTGTTCCTGTACACCTGTTCACTCCTGTGGGGGGGGGGGACCAGAGCTACATGGGTCCCATCAATGGCACCTATGACGTTGGGGATATGTCCAAGGGCATAGAAGTCACCATTCACTGTAGGCAAATCTGCCACTTCAGGGAAAATGATGTATCTCCTTACGTGTTTCAGCAGGGCAGACAACACTCTGGACAAGACGTTAGAAAACATAGGCTGGGACATCCCTGATGCCATGGCCACTGTTGTCTGAAAAGACCCATTTGCAAGGAAATGGAGCACTGACAGCACCTGCACGTCAGGGGGGATTCCAGTCGGATGGCGGATTGGTGACATCAGGTCTGGCTCCAACTGGGTACATAGTTCCTGGATTGTGGCACGGTCAAACCGGTAGGTGACAATGACATGTCTCTCTTCCATTGTCAACAGGTCCACCAGCGGTCGGTACACCGGATGATTCCGCCATCTTCTCAATTGTCCCAGCTGACGGTGCCTACGAAGGACAACAGCGAAGAATCAGTCATTATTCCTCCAGGTATGTACCCACAGTTACACAGAAGACTACACCACTCACAAAACCCTTCCTGTATGTGTGTCGAGTGTAGTCCTAGCTATGTGTGACGCAGAGGTAGATTAAGCCATGTGGGCCCCTGAATGGCGGCTGCCTTACCTCTAAACTGGGACAATGGGATTGTGGGGTAACTGCGCTGGCGTTGCACACCGTCGCGGTAGGCGGTCGTAGACCGCGGCGCACTGCTGCATTGGTTAACATTGGACCCTATAGGTCCCAGGAGCCAATGAACAGGTGCGCTGGCGGTGATGATGCGCACCGCCGTGGACGTCACCGCCATTTTCTATCTGTTCAATCACTAGATACCTAACCTTCGACAGGAGAGGACCTACACTGCAAGTGCTGCTGTGACCTCGGTCTGGAAGCGACAATGGCTGCTGCATCTGGGGAAAGGGCCCCTGCCTTCACTGCACAGGAGTTGGAGAAACTAGTAGACGGGGTCCTCCCCAGTACACGCTACTCTACGGTCCTCCAGACCAACAGGTTAGTACACAGGGAGCACGTTGTATGGGCTAGGCCTGGGTGGAGAGGGCTGGTTGGAAGAGGGAAGGGGGCAGAGTTCATAGAACAACAATGCATGGGAATGAATGGGCCACATGGCCAGAGTAGGGAGGGGGCCACTCACAACGACGGTGCAGTTGGTAATGACTGTTCCTCTTCCCTTGTGCATGTCATGTAGGTCAGCGCCCACCAGAAGAGGGACATTTGGCGTGCCATCGCCAAGGAGGTCCGGACCCTGGGGGCCCACCAGAGACAGGGCACCCACTGCCGTAAGAGATGGGAGGACATTCGCCGCTGCAGCAAGAAGACGGTGGAGGCTCAGCTGGGGATGGCCTCCCAACGTGGGAGGGGTGCTCGTCGCACCATGACCCCCCTGATGTTCCGGATCCTGGCGGTGGCCTACCCGGAGTTGGATGGGCGCTTGAGGGCATCACAGCAGACACAAGGGGGTGAGTACAACCTCATTCTGCAGACTTTGCATGCAGTGGAGGTGTCTGGGTGGGGGAGGTGGGCTGTGGTTGTCCCTAGGCCAGGGCGAGTTCGGTAGGCAAGGACCCTCCATAATGTAGGCGAGGTGGCACTCTACCCCACCTCAGCAGAGTGCCAAGTCGAGGTACAGTTGCCCCTGTGGCATACATGTGCGCAGATGTCCACCATTGCCATGTAGGCCATATCCCAGAAATTGCATGTGCAGAGGGCAGGAGCACGGCGTAATGCAGGGGGCTGCTGTGTCTGTCTTGTCCGCCAACGGTAGCGGTAATCCATGCACTAAAACTCTCTTTCTTCTGTCTCCCCCCCTTTTTCTGCTCTCCCTGTCCTTTTGTACAACAGCATCATCAGGCGGAGGTACAGTGGCACCGGAGCACGAGGGAGCTGCATCCCACATGGCCATGGAGGGCCACACCATGGACTCTGAATGCACCAGTGGGACGGAGGGCGAGGGGAGCTTCACGTCGGCCACCGGATCACCAAGCAGCGACACGGACTCGTTCGCCAATGGGGGCTCCCTTGTGGTGGCGGCACCATCTGTGCCCCCCACCTCTACAGGTACAGCCGCCACCTCCCCTATCAGCACCGCCCTCCCAGCAGCCCCTCAGCGTTCGCCCCGTGCCCGCTCACCCAGGAGAGTGGGCATCACCTTCGCCCCAGGCACCTCAGGTCCTGCCCCAGTCACCCCTGCTGCCCTCAGTAAGGAGGCCATTGACCTCCTCAGGTCACTCACTGTTGGGCAGTCTACCATTGTGAATGCCATCCAGGGTGTAGAACGAGAGTTGCAACACGGTAATGCATTCCTGGAGGGCATTCATTCTGGTCAGGCTGTCCTTCAGCGAACCCTGCAATCTCTGGCCTCAGCACTGATGGCAGCCATTGTCCCTGTGTCTAGCCTCCCCCCTCCAACTTCCTCCACCCAGACCCAATCTCCTGTACCCCAGCCCATCCCAAGCACACCTACAGACCAGCATGCCCACAAGTCAGCACACACAAGTAGCTCAAGCAAACATAGGCACCACACACACCACAGGCACTCATGGAAGCCTCACCCACGTACAGACACAGCAACATCCACTGCCTCCACTGTGTCCCCCTCCTCCTCTTCTCCCTCCTCCCTCCCAGTCTCGTCTACACACACACCTGCATGCACCACATCTACAGGCACCATGAATTGCACAAGGAGACCCAGCACCACAAGCTGCTCACCTGCACTCACCACCTCCACTGCCATTTACACGTCCCCTGTGTCCTCTCCCAGTGTGTCTGTGACGCCCCCTCCCAAAGTACACAAATGCCGGCAATCACTCACCCAACATCCATCCACCTCACGACAGATACCAGTACCTGCACCCAAAACAGCTAAAGTGACACCTCCTACAACCACCTCCTCTTCCTCCACTCCCAGACCCCTTCCAACTACCCATCCCAGTGTTCGTCAGAAACTGTCCCTCTGTAAAGTTTACCTTTTTGCCCCCACACCCCCTCCAATTCATCAGTCCCGTCGTAGCGCCTCATGCAAAAAGCCTCCAATACCAGTGGTGCGTGTTCAAGGTTTGTGGAGTGCACCGGCCACCAGGGCAGGCAGTGTGACCCGGAGCCAAGGCACTGGCAGCCCCCCCTGTAAAGGCTCTAAAATTGGAGAGTGGACGACGGGACTGTGTGAAGACTCCAGGTGGGAAAACAACTTACATGGGTTCCAAGGGGATTGGAGAGTCAGCTGTGACTCCACCAAAGGTGGGGAAGGGCCAGAGGAAGTCTGCACAACCTGTGTGAGTGTCACGGCGGAGAAGTGCACCATCATTTCCGGCGGTCGAGACACAACCGCCAGCACTGTTGTCACTGGTCCAGAGACCACCGCCGGAGTCAGTGCCCAGGAGGGCCCAAATACGTCACTGGTCAGGAGACCACCGCCGGAGTCACAGCCCAGGAGGGCCCAAGTATCGTCACTGGTCAGGAGACCACCGCCGGAGTCACAGCCCAGGAGGGCCCAAGTATCATCACTGGTGAGGAGACTACCGCCGGAGTCACAGCCCAGAAGGGCCCAAGTATCGCCAGTGGTCAGGAGACCACCGCCACCGCCGGAGTCAGTGCCCTGGAGGGCCCCGGCTGCCACAGCCCCGCTGGGCAATGATGGAACGTCATGCCACACACCAATGCCCAGTGTAGAGAACGTCATGCCACACACCAATGCCCAGTGTAGAGAACGTCATGCCACACACCAATGTCCAGTGTAGGGAACGTCATGCCACACACCAATGTCCGTTCCAGGACCGCAATGTCAAAGCACCACTGAACAGTCCTGAACCGCCATGTCGAAGCACCGCTGAACAGGGTAAAGACCGCCATGGCAAAGAACCGCTGAAAAGTCCTGAACCGCCATGTCAAAGCACCGCTGAATAGGGCAAAGACCACCATGGTAAAGCACCGCTGAACAGGGCAAAGACCACCATGGCAAAGCACCGCTGAACAGTCCTAAACCGCCATGTCAAAGCACCACTGAACAGGCCAAAGACCGCCATGGCAAAGCACCGCTGAACAGGGCATAGACCGCCATGGCAAAGCACCGCTGAACAGTCCTGAACTGCCATGGCAAAGCACCGCTGAACAGGGCAAAGTCCGCCATGGCAAAGCACCGCTGAACAGGGCAAAGACGGCCATGGCAAAGCACCGCTGAACAGTCCTGAACCGCCATGGCAAAACACCACTGAACAGGGCAAGCACTGGGTAGGAATGAATGGACCGCCACATCAGGCATCCTTATCCCATGTGCAGCTGGGACAGTGACAGGACAGGAACTTTCATGGGGAGACTCATCCAGTCTGGGCACCAGTCCCCCCCAGTACCAGTGGAGACCTGCATCTACTTGAGAGACTGTGGCTTTGCACTCCCCAGGATGGCACAGTGGGCAAGCCACCCACTTGTGCGACTTGAGAGACTGTGGCTTTGCACTCCCCAGGATGGCACAGTGGGCAAGCCACCCACTTGTGCGACTTGGGAGACTGTGGCTTTGCACTCCCCAGGCCAGGATGGCACAGTGGGCAAGCCACCCACTGTAGAGACTTGAGAGACTGTGGTTTTTCACTCCCCAGGATACATCAATGGGCATGGAGCCCTCTTCGTGGATCTGGCGATGCAGTCATCCGGCTGAGGTGCCCCCCCTTCCCTTCCCCCTGAGGTGCCTTTAGTATTTCTATCTGATGCCCCGGCAGTGTTCTCTCCGATTATGGTCAGGTATCCTTTGTGGGCCTCGCCCATGCATTTTTGGACTGTTGGTGCACGGACATTTTTATGTACATATCTGCACTACTTCTCGTATTGTATATAATTTTGACTGATTTTCATATATATCTGTATATTTTTGTATGACATGTATATTGCCACATTACTAGGGTTTGACCGAATTTCGCTTTGTCTTTTCATTCTTCCGGGGGGATTGTGGGTTGTTACTGTGATTTTTGTGAATGCATTGGTGTGTATGTTGTAATATGCGTGGGTGGGGGTGGGGGTGTTTCGTGGGTGTCCCCCTAACTTTTGCCTCCACCCTCCCCGTGTCGTAGGTGCAGTCCTCACCGTTGTCTTCGGCGCCTACGTAGCTGTTGGTCGTAGAGGAGCAGAAACACAAGGGCAGGGAGTATTTGGAGTTCTGGGTCCATGGAGTCCTCATTCCTCGTGGGATGTGTTCAGGGGAGCGTTTTCCCATTGCTAAAGCTGTTTCCGCCATGTTTTTATCCACGATGAATGCCCCCCGGAAAAGGTGGCGGATTGGCGGGTTGGGATACTATGGGCGATACATTGTCTCCCGTCTGTCTGTTGGCGGTGACCACCGCGCTGCTTGTCTGTACCGCCGTGGCGGGCGGTGTGTTAAAGTGACTGTCTTAGTTGGCGGTTTCCGCCAGGGTCATAATTTCCTTTTTTTATCCGCCGCCCTGTTTGCGGTATTACCGCAGCTTTAACACCGTCCGCCAGGGTTGTAATGACCACCTTTGTTTGCTTCTAAAAGACTTAAGACACTTTACATCACTTTTCAGTGATATTTCTACATTTACATATTGCATCTTTGATCGTTTTTGACCTGCATTGGTCCAGATGAATATTATATATTTTTTTAAACACTGTGTGGTGTATTTTTGTGGTGCTATATGGTGGTATTGTATGATTCATTGCACAAATACTTTACACATTGCCTTCTAAGTTAAGCATGACTGCTCAATGACAAGCTACCTGAGGGTAGGCACAGGATAATTTGGATTGTGTGTTACTTACCCTGACTAGAGTGAGCGTCCTTGCTTGGACAGGGGGTAACCTGACTGCCAACCAAAGACCCCATTTCTAACAACTGTGATAGCATACAAATAATGTCCTGTAGCTGTCTGTAGTAAACACATCAGGACACTGTTGTCATATCACCAACATCTGTAAAATGACAAGCCATAGTTGACAGTAAGTTGAGATGCAAAGGAAGGGAATGCATTCATGCTATAGGCACACAGTTAAATCAATAGTCAGAGTAATGGTCAGTTACACTGTCTCACCTGTGTGTCATTGCAAGTACTGACGTTTAACTGATGTTCTGTTGTCCACATCCTCATCCTCTGCCTCCTCAGCCTCATTGTCCTCAGGGTTCACTACTGCCACAGGGGCATCTCCAGTCTCCTTCTCCTGCAGAAAAGACACATGTCATCTGAGGGCCAGATTGTGCAACATGCAGCATGCCATTACTATCTGGCACACCTTCTCGGATGAGTAGGGAGGTGATCCACCTGTCAGGTGAAGGCATCTGAACCTGGCCTCCAGGAGGCCGAAGGTCTTTTCGATTATTCTCCTGGTATCACCCATGTGCATCATCGTAGAGGTTCTAAGCCCCTGTCCTCGCATTCCTCACAGGGGTCAGGAGCCACAATAGGTTTGGGTAGCCAGAGTCATCTGCAAGAATTAAGGGGCAAAAATTATCCTTACACAATGCTATGGGGATAACACTTGAAGGCATACACTGACATACTCTGGCTCACCTATTAGCCACACCTTGTGCCTCTGAAGTTGGGCCATCACATTTGGAATGCTGCTATTCCTCAGAACAAGGGCATCATGCACCGACCCAGGATACTTGGCAGTGATGTGGGAGATGTACTGGTCCGCCGGGCACACCATTTGCGCATTGAGTGAGTGGAAACTCTTCCGATTCCTGAACACTTGTTGATTCTGGTGGGGGACAAACGCAATTTGTTTACCGTCAATCGCCCCAATAACATTGGGTATATGTCCCATTGCATAGAATCACGCTTTCACAGTGGCCAAATCTTCTACCTGGGGAAAGAAATGTAGCTGCCACATGTGTTTCACCAAGGCAGAAAATACCTTTGCCAGCAGGATTGAGAACATTGGTTCTGACATTTCTACTGCCAAGCCCACTGTCACTTGGAAAGAAACAGGTGCCAGGAAGTGGAGCACTGATAGAACGTGCACAATAGGGGGGGTCCCAGTGGGATGACAGAGAGTGTCAGGCTCAAATTGATCACACAGCTCTGTGATTGTGACCCTATTCAGCCTATAGATGAGTATTTTGGTGGTCATTATGACATTGGCAGTGACTGTTAAAGTGGCCGTAATACCACCAACAGGCTGGCGGTAATTACTGCCAAATGAAGACTATGGCGGTGAGAACTTCCATAGACAGCCTATGTACCACACCATCCGCCAGGGCATTAACACCACGCACCACGACAGTAGCCATCAACAGCCAGGCGGAAGACAAGGTACCACCCACCATATCATGACACTGCAATCTGCCACGATTTCCGGGGCGGTTCCAATGCGATCAAAAGCCTGACGGAAACACATCACAGAAGACCAAAGACTCACCAACAGACACAGAGAAGATAATTGCCGCCATGAAACTGCAACTTCAAGTTTTCCCGATGCTCTTCCACGCCATGCTCCACCTGGAACACCAATGCCAACGAAGACAACAACGGTGAGTACAGCCGCCTAGCACACAAGGGAGGGAGGGAGGAAAAGGAGAGTGACACACAGATGCATGACACATGCCATTCACACACACACACACCATACACCAAACAGATGCAGACATAAATCAATAGCACAGGGCACACTGCATAATAATACACGGACTACAGGTCGGCAGTACTGAAATTGTAATTGCAAGGCAAAAGCCACCATATGAACCAATTTTAGAACAGAGATACATAAACAATTGTCCAGAAAGGGCCAATGCCCAGTCCAAAGTCCATAAGGCCCACATGGCCACAGTCCAAGCCCCAAATTGATCCTGACTAACTACTCACAAAACTGTGCAGGGGCAACATCACGGAAGTGGACAGGCACCTAAGGGGAAGGGGTGTGGGGGGCACCTCAGCTGAAGTTGGGAACTTGCCCACTGGTTCGGGAGGGGGCTTCATGCCCATTTCCCAATGCTGGGGAGTGCAAGGTCACATTCTCTGAGGTGGGGAACTTGCCCACTGCTTCTGGAGTGGGTTCCATGCCCATTTCCCAATGCTCGGGAGTGCAAAGTCACAGTCTCTGAGGTTGGGAACTTGCCACTGATCGTAGAGGGGGCTCCATGTCCATTTCCCAATGCTGGGGAGTGCAAGGTCACAGTTTCTGAGGTGGGGAACTTGCCAAATGATCCTGGGGGGCTCATTGTACAACAGTCTCTGGAGGGTGGCCTACATGCCCTCTGCTGGAGGTGAGGGCTGCATTGTCTCTCCTGGGGGAGGTGTCTCCTGGGCAGCCTCTGCTGGAGGTGAGGGCTGCTGTGTCCCAGCTGGAGGTGAGGGCTTCTTGCCTGTAATTGATGGTTGAGTAGGGATCTTTCCTTGCATTGGTGGTTGAGTGGGAACCTTTTCTTGCATTGGTGGTTGAGTGGGAACCTTTTCTTGTATTGGTGGTTGGGTGGGCACCTTTTTTGTCATTGGTGGTTGTGGGGGATCCTTACCCCTCCTGGATGGTGGAGTGGGATCCTTCAATTTCCTGGCAGGTGGAGTGGGATCCTTTCGTTTCGTGGCTGGTGGAGTGGGATCTTTCCCTTTCCTGTCTGGTGGAGTGGGATCCTTCTCTGTCTTGCCTCCACGACTAGGAGGTGCCTCCACTGTCCCCGTGGACTGTTTGGCTGAGGTGCTGAGTGGGTTTGTTGGGACTCTGCGCTTATGGGCAGTACAGGGGGGAAGGGGGAGAGAAGAGATCAAGTTGGGCAACGAAATGCTTCTTAGTGACGGTGGGGCGGGATGAGGTAGGAGGGATGGAAGTGGAGGTTGAGGGAGTGGTTGTTGGAGGAGTACATCTGCTGGACTTGGGTGCAGGTGCATGGGCAGAGTGTTGATGATCGGTGTCTGAGTGCTTGCATTTGTGCCCTCTAGGGGGGGGGCAGGCAGGATGGGAGAGGACACAGGAGATTCCGTGGATGGATGTTGTGGAGGTATCTGCTAGTGAGGTGTGTGTGCTGCTTGGTGTGGTGATGCTGGTGGTGGCTGTTGAAGCAGTGCATGCAGGTGTCAGTGTGGGCGTGACTATGAGGGAGGTGGAGGAGGAGGAGGAGGAGTGGAAACAGAGGAGTCAGTTAATGTGGATGTGGGTGCAACTGTCTGGTGTTTGTGTGAGTGCTAGTGGACTGAAGTGTTGTATAGGAGCCTGCCCTGGACCTGGGGGCCTCAAATCTGTGTGAGGAGGAAAAGGGGGCTCTCAGAGCTTTAGAGAGCCCTCAGGATGCCAGACAGTGCCCACGGGAGTCCCAGGGCATGGGGACAAAGGAGGTGCAAAATGCAGTTGGAGCAGCACAACAAAGTAAGGTCCCAAGCCGCTGGAGAACAACTCAGCGAGTTGAGTGTTGGAGGATGGAGTGCTGGGGACCTGGGCCAGGCTGTGCATGAAGGAATTTTGCAAATAGTACACAGAGGCCTCAGGAGGTGAAGAAGATGCAGTACACTGGGGTACTGTCGCTTTCAGGGAAGGCAAGGTCTTATCTCCTTCAAAATTGCGTCAGCAGGACCTCAGGACAGTCTACGTCGATAGACCTCTATGTCCTTAGGAGCAAGCTCGCTGTTGTGAGAGGAGTCCAAGGTTACCGATCGTCATCTTGGAAGGTGCCTGGGTGAGCAGGGGAGTGACTCTGTCACCCCATGGGAGACTTCTTCAGTCCTTCTGGTGCAGAATGAAGACATGGAGTCCCCAGAGCATGTACACTGTAGAATCTGTTGCAGTTGCTGGCTGAAGCTAAAGTTGCAGAGGAAAAGTATCCCTTGCTGACACTTTGTTGCTGTTACAGCAGTTCCTGGAAGAGGCTGCGGTTAATCCGAGGTCAGAGGATGAAGTAGTAGTTGCAGAGGATTCCTGAAGGAAACCTAAGCAGAATCTGAAGAGAACCCACAGGAGAGACCCTAAATAGCCCTGAGAGGGGGATTGACTACCTTATCAGGTAAGGACCTATCAGAAGGGGTCTCTGACGTCACCTGCTGGCACTGGCAACTCAGAGCCCTCCAGAGTGCCCCCACACTGTGCAAAGCAAAATGGCTGAAGTCTGGGACACACTGGAGGAGCTCTGGGCACCACCACTAGGGTGGTGATGGACAGGGGAGTGGTCACTCCCCTTTCCTTTGTCCAGTTTCGCGCCAGAGCAGGGGACAAATGGTCCTTGCACCAGTGTAGACTGGCTTATGCAAGGAGGGAACCATCTGTGCCCTTCAAAGCATTTCCAGAGGCTGGGGAGGCTACCCCTCCCCAGCCTGTAAAACCTATTTCCAAAGGGAGAGAGTGTAACACCCTGCTCTCAGAGGAAATGCTTTGTTCTGCCTTCCTGGGACTGAGCAGCTCATACCCCAGAGGGCAGAACCCTGTCTGTGAGGTGGCAGCAGCTGTAGCTGCAGTGCAAGCCTCAGAGAGCTGGTTTGCAGTACTGGGGGTCCATAGTGGAGCCCCCAGGATGCATGGAATTGGCTCCCCAATACCAGATTTGGAATGGGTGGACAATCCCTTGATCTTAGACATGTTACACGACCATATTTGGAGTTACCATTGTGAAGCTACATATAGGTATTGACCTATATGTAGTACACGCATGTATTGGTGTCCCCGCACTCACAAAGTCCCGGGAAATGGCCCAGAACTATGTGGGGGCACCTTTGCTAGTGCAAGGGTGCCCTCACACTTAGTAACTTTGCACCTAACCTTCAGGAAGTGAAGGTTAGACATATAGGCGACTTATAAGTTACTTAAGTGCAGTGAAAATGGCAGTGAAATAGTCTGTGCACTATTTCACGCAGGCTACACTGGCAGGCCTATGGAAGGGTTTGTCTGAGCTCCCTATGGGTTGCAAAAGAAATGCTGCAGCCCATATGGATCTCCTGGAACCCTAATGCCATGGGTTCGTAGGTACCATATACTAGGGACTTATAAGGGGGGACCAGTGTGCCAATTGAAATTGGTAAATGACAAATTTAAAAGTAGAGAAAGCATAAGCACTGAGGTCCTGGTTAGCAGATCCTCAGTGACACAGTCAAGCACTACTGACAACACAGAAATTAGGCCACAAACTATGAGCACTGGGGTCTTGGCCAGCAGGATCCCAGTGAGACAGGCAAACCACACAGACATATAGGTTTTTTTCTATGAGCACTGGTATCCTGGCTAGCAGGATCTCAGTGAGACAGTAAAAACACACTGACACACACTCACAAACAGGCCAAAAGTGGGGGTAGCCATGCTAGAAAGAGGCTACTTTCTCACATGTGGTGCCTGTGTTTGACTGTGCCACACTTGTGTGATGTCTTGTGTGCATGCTCATCCGTATGTGTGCATGGGATGGGTTGGGGTTGAGGAAATTGAGACGCGGAAGTGGTAGTTGGAGGTGGGACAGTAGAAACAGGGACAGTGGCTGCCATCAGAGAGGAGGCCAGAGCCTGAATCGATCTCTGTTGGGCCGGCAATCCACCGTGGATGTCCTCCAGGAATGCATTGCATTGCTGCCTCTGGGATGTCAGCCCCTGGATGGCATCCACAATAATTAACTGCCCTTCAGAGCTGGATCTCAGGAGGTCAATAGCCTCCTCACTCATGGCAGCAGGGCTCACTAGGGCAAGGCCTGATGTGCCTGGGGGAGCGTGGGCAACTCTGTGAGGGGGTACTGGGAGGGCAGTGCTTGTACGGGGGGTGGTTACAGAGGTGTCCACCACCTCCAGGGAGCTTCCATCAGAGGAGGAATCAGGGTCAGTGTTGTCACCTTCTGTCTCTGCCTTAGTGCTCCCCTCGCCCTCCGTCCCACTGTTTCCCTTGGTGTTAGTGGACTCTGCCTCCTGGGTCCTGTGGAATGCAGCTTCTTCTGACGCCGGTCCGCCTGCTCCTCTGCCAGGTGATGCTAATGCACACATCAACAGGATGACAGAAGGAGCAAGGGGAGGGAGAGAAAGGGAGCACTGGGACAATTACAGCATCAACACTACCATTGGCATCCACAGTACCATCACACACAGGGATCAGGAATGAGCACTATGCATTGCACTGGCATTCAATTGGCTAGATGCCACAGCAAGATGAGGGCCAACCACCGCAAACTGCAACCCTCTTGGGACCCACAAAGCCCTGACTGACTGGAATGCAACTGAGCTAGGTTACCTGAATTTGCTAGACACCCATTACCCTTATGCTGAATCACGCTACAAACAGTGACCTGCTATTAAGGGGCACCCACTAACTCACACCCACCACCCAGATCCCATGCCACCTACCAATTATTGTAGTAACGTCCACTGTACTCACCCCCATGTGGCTGCTGTGATTCTCTCAAGCGCCCATCCAGCTCTGGGTAGGCCACCACCAGTATAAGGGCCATCAGTGGGGTTAGGTTCCTACGGCGACCCCTTCCTTGTTGAGAGTCCATCCCCAGCTGGGCATCTGTGGTCTTCTGTGTCCAGCGTTTCAGGTCCTCCCACCGTTTCCTGCAGTGGGTGCTCAGCCTGCTGTAAACCCCCAGGGTCCTCACATCCTTGGTGATGGCACGCCACAATCGCTTCTTTTGATGGGCGCTGACCTGCAGAGGTAATACAGACAGGAGGACAGGAGGACAGCATAACACATACAATCTAGCCTGTCACACATACGGCCCACAAATCCGGTTTCCCACTCCATTGGCACACACATCGCCCGGCGCCCACCATGTACACTTCCAACAGACATTCCTCCCAAATGACACAATGTTTGCACTTACATCTCCATGCAACCTTCCCACATGCATCATGACCAAGGGGTACTCACCTGTTCGTCTGGAGGCCCATACAGCTGTTCGTACTGGGGCAGGACCCCTTCGACGAATCGTTCCAACTCCATTATAGAGAAGGCAGGGGCCCTTTCCCCGGTCACACGGGCCATGGTGGGTTCCAGACACAGGTCACAGCAGCGCACGTAGTGTAGGTGTTGTCCTGTGGAAATTCAGGAATCAAGTAAGGTTATAGACAGAAAATGGCAGTCACGTCTGCCGCGGTGTACACCGTCACTGCCGCCATTGATCCCCATTGGCCACTGTACTCCATGGAGCCCCATATTAGCCAATGAAAAATTCCACGGCGATGCAACACCGCCTTCCGCCACGACGCCCAACATCAGTGGAGTTACCTCACTTCCACCTGTCCTTAGATACAGGACAGGCAGTCACCATTGCACTGGGCATGTTCTCCACCTCAGAGACTGTGACCTTGCACTCCACAGCATTGGGAAATGGGCATGGAGCCCCCTCCAGAAGCAGCGGGCACGTTCCCAACTTCAGCTGAGGTGCCCCCACCCTCCTTCTCCCTGAGGTGCCTGTCCACTTCTGAAATGTTGCCCCTGCACAGTTTTGTAGGGAGTTAGTAAGGATCATGTTGGGGCTTGGACTGTGACCTCTGGCCATGTGGGCCTTATGGACATTGGACTGGGCAGTGTCCCTTTCTGGACAATTGTTTATTTTTCTCTGTTCTAAAATTGGTTCATATGGTGGCTTTTGCCTTGCAATTACAATTTCATTACTGCCGACCTGTAGTCCTTAAATTATTATGCCATGTGTCCTGTGCCATTGGTTTACGTCTGCAGCTGGTTGTGTGTATGGTATGTGTGTCTGGTGTGTGTTGTGCGTGTTTGTGTGTGTGTCACTCTCCTTTTCCTCCCACCCTCCCTTGAGTGCTAGGCGGCTGTACTCACTATCGTCGTCTTCGTCTGTGTTGCTATTCCAGATGGAGCATGGCATAGAAGAGCGTTGGGAAGACTTGAAGTTTCGGTTCCTTGGTGGTGTTGATCTTCTCTGTGTCTCTGTTGGTGAGACTTTGGTCTTCTGTGATATGTTCCCGCTAGGCTTTTGATGATGTTGGTACCGCCCTGGAAATCGTGGCAGGTTGCAGTGTCATGATATGGTGGGTGGTGCATTGTCTTTCGGCTGGCTGTTGATGGCTACCGCTGTGGTGCGTGGTGTTAACGCCCTGACGGATGGTGTAGTACATTGACCTTCTGTGGGAGTTCTCACCGCCATGGTCTTAATTTGGAGGTAATTACCACCAGCCTGTTGGTGGTAGTACCTCCACTTCAACAGTCACCGCCAATGTCATAATGACCACCAGAGTGTCTGATGATATAGTTGAAATGTGTATGAATGAATGAATGTGCTATTATGTGTGGGTAGATGGACATGTGCAGATGTGCATGGAAAGTTTAATAGGACTGATACATAGTAGGTAGTGTGTGATGTATGTAGCTTGATACACAAAAATACATTACAGCATTCACATTAATGGTGGTGTGACATATAGTTGTTGTCCAATATCATTTAAGGCCATTCTTGTGGTCTGGTCATATGTTTTTAGCCAGCACCTGGTACTGCTTATGCATGATGCATTGCTGACACCACTTCACACATGGCCTGACAGCAGATTAGGTATTGATAAGGAGTTTGAAGTGTTTGTAAGGGTATGTTTGGCTACTTGCACTAACTCAAGTTTTCTCCCTACCTGTTTTGGGATTATGAATATGGACATGACTTTCTCCTCTTGTGTGTGTTATCCATGCAGGTCAAAGCCATCAGAAGAATGGGATCTGGCATGCCATTGCCAAGAAAGAGCAGATCCTGGGGGTCCACAGCCGGCGGAGCACCCACTGTAGGAATCGGTGAGAGGACCTGAGAAGCTGGGCCCTGAAGACAGCAGAGGCCCAGCCAGGGATATCCTTCCAATGAGGGAGGGGTGCCAGTTGGACCTTTAACTCCCTAATGGCCTGCATTTTTGCAGCGGCCTACCCTGAGTTGGATAGGTGTTTGAAAGCAGCACAGCAGCCGCAAAGGGGTATTTAATGACTAGACAGATTTATATCCCTCTGCCAGGTAAGTGCATGATGTATGAAAATCTAAGCTGTGACAAAGTTGTAAGTTCAAAAGTTAAAGGGTCTTTTAGGAACACCTAAATGTACAGTTGGTAACAGTGGTAAACAGGTGTGCACATTCTATTGTATATTGGGACATATAATTCACCTATGTTATCCCTTGTGTAGAAAAGCATATGGTGATGCGCATTTGACTGTGTCATATGTGTACCATCATACTACTCTATTTACCATGCTGGTTGATCCTTGCCACATACTGATCCATCGACCCAATATCCTGATGGTAAGTTGTCTAGGTCTTAGGCCTCTGCCCATTCCAATGCCCCTTGATGAAGCTTTATGTGCAACATAGAGTTTAGAAACAGTCCTGCTAATCCTGAGTAGTGAAATGAATGTCAACCTAATGTGAGGCTGTGATCTCAATCTGACATTTGACATGCCAAAGTTGCTACACTTACTTGGAGCTGTTAGGAGGTGTCCCCATTGGCAAGTGAGGACTATACATTGGCACCTGTAATGTTTCATCAGAATGGACATCAGACATGTTGGAAAGCATAGTGGTATTAGTAGATTCCTAGTGCAACCCATATAATTGACATGAGAGCTCAGAATATTAGCACCATGTACATGTTCGACATAGTGTTTCCTTTTATGCAGTTTGTTTCTCCCTGGGTTTCCACGATGCTGCGACTGCGGTGGAAACCTTTGCATTGTACAACCTCATAATATGTCCAGCAAGAAACGTGGTCTCCACCAGCCTATAGGTGCCTTCCATCGTCCATGGCACCCTCACCACAGGAGCGATGCCCTCTGTGCTTTGGCTGTATTCTGTTGGGAATACCACCATGGTCATAAGTTGGCAGTCTTCTCTGCCACCCTGTTGGCAGTTCAGCCGTCATCGCCAGCATGGTGGTCCTGAGACTGCCAAACTTGTAGTGAGGCTTTTAGTCTTTTAGAGCATGTCAGTCAAATAATAAGATGTTATGTTCTGATGAGGGGGAAAACATCTGCAGTTTTGTTTTAAATCAGATGGATTCTGTGAAAGGTACTGCATTCTGAAAAATAGGCAGCCAGAACTTTGGCATTGTGTGATTGAACATACATAAAAGTATTTGGTACATCACATAAAGAGCTGATGTTTGTAAATTTGTGAGCAGCTGTAAAACCCAGCACAACTTTTATGATGGGTGCCCTGGTGGCTAGTGGTGTAGCCCTTGTGTCAGTGACCTGGTGCAAGGAAGGCAATTTTTTTATTTGTCCTTCCCTCCTCTTTGTCATCATTTTTCCTTCTTCTGCTTTTGTCTATTCCCACACTTATTTAAGTTACCAGAATTGCTCTCTCTCATATTGGAATATTATGTCAGACCACACACTCCTATATTCTGATGATTACATTAAAAGAATTTCAGAGGGCCCTTCACTCTTTTCTGACACAACTGAATTTGTCCAACCAGGTGATTCTTACCTAGCTGAACAACTTGAAAAATGTAAAAAAAAGAAATAGGTTAGGTGACAATTAATGATACACATGCTGACTGAATATCTTAGAATTTACATTATTCCAATGAGCCACCAGGTCAGAAATGTCCCAGGTGTCTTTACCAATTATTAAAAGTACTTACATGGAGTACTTACATGGATTTATTTCAATAGGGACCGCATGCTCTAGGCATTGTATGGTCCTTGGGATTGATATGTCCCTTGATCTTGCAAGGAAACCTGTGGAAGAAATTAGTGACCTGGAGAAACAGATTAAAGAATCCATTGTCATCCCTGATGCAAAAATCCTCCTTGTCAAAAATTGATAAAACAGTGGCTGAATTCAACAGAATATAAGATGATAAAAAGACTAACAAAGTTAAGAAAGACATATAAAATTATAGGTTCAGGAGAGCATATCATTATCTTATAGAAGATTTCTAAACTAACAGGACATATAACAACACAAACTTTGGTTGCCCTTGTGGCAGTCCTAAACAGAACACCATTATTACCTTTTCTGATACTTCTGCAGAATGGTCATATAATACAGACCCTGGTGAAGGTACCAGTTCCTCCTCCAACACACCCAGTACAACCTTTTTGGGGAAAAGACTGGGACGACTGCCCAGACGAGCGAGGGGACCGCCTGGACATTGGTATAGTACCTCAAAGGACTACCAAACATGACAAAAATATAAGGAATGGTAACAGCGGGTGGTTCCATTCATAGTACCCACATACCATGGATAACCTCCTTACTGTACCAATTTTCAATTTATCTGCTCACCAGTTGTCATCAGCTGAAACTTCATTGTTAAGCAAATTCATCCCAACTTCCTTGATCTCCGAACTGAGCTTTTGCGTTTTTTCAGGAAAAGTCGTCTTTATGCCTTCTTGGCAAATTCCAGCAGTCCTTGTATGACTAGCACAAATTTTCACTCGCCCTTCTCATTTTCAACACCACACAGTAATGTGCCTCACAAAATTCATGGGATTGGTTCTTAATGAAATTACTAGAATTGAACAAAAACAAAAAAGATTACTTCATCTCTTATAATCTTACTATAGAATAGAAACATGAATTCAAGCAGCTCACATTGAATCAATCTATTGTTATAAAACAAGTTGACAAGGTGGGGTGAGATTGTGGTCCAGGACATTGACTTGTATAAAGCTGAAATTGCTAGACAACTTGCCAATACTGATTACTATTTGAGGCTAGACTCTGACCCCGCAAATGAAATTCAACAATTGATTTGTGATCTGACTGAGAGAGGGAAGAATGATGGGTTTGTTTTTACTCAAAATGAGTTATTGTACCTCAATACTAAATTCCCTAGAATTCTGGTTATTTACACCTTCCCCAAAATACACAAGTATACTGCAACACCACCAGGACGCCTGATTGTCTCTGGTTGTGTTTCTGTTCTTGGACCGATGGGCCACTATGTGGACTAATTTATCAATGATTTTGTACCAAGGACACATTGCTATGTTAGATAGCATGGACATGATCAATATAGAACACCTCCCCTTCAATCCCGAAATGATCATTCTTTGCACTTTGGATGTCGAATCCCTTTACACTAATATTCCACAGAAGGAGGGCATCAATGTTATCCAGAAACTCTTGAACACAGAACAGATCAACTCTCTGTCCCTACGTCTTTCATCGTGAAACTCTTGGAACTGTGCCTCACTAGGAACCTTTTCTTTTTCGAAAGCCATTTTTTCCAACAGATTAAAAAAACATCGATGGGGGCTGTTTATGCCCCTAATTTTGCCATACTTTTCATGGATGATTTAGATGTTAACGGCATTCTCTCAGATTACAACCAGAGTTTTGTCAGTGGCTCAATCCCAACAGCAGTGGTCTTAAATTTACACTTACACATAGCCATCTTGGACCTCCTCATGAGGACACAGGATGATGAATTATTCACATCACTACACAGCAAACCCACAGAAAGAAACACCCGCTTTCGTACACTAGTCACCATCCGAGAGCTTTGAGAGATGCTCTACTGTTCTCTCTTCGCATTCATAGGAACAGATTTTTTTTTAAATAGGACTTCTTTTTTTAGGCAAATTCCTTGGGCAAGAAACTCTATGCCAGAGGATATCTATGCAAATTAATGAGACAATCTATTAAATGAGCATGGTATTGCCCAAGAGAAGCACCTCTTACTCGCAAAATGAAAGAACAATGACAGTCTTGTCTGTGTTACTACTTTCTCTTCAGTTTTTAATCAGTTGAAAAAATGTATTCTTAAATACTGGCCTGTTCTTAATGCTGATGATTTTAATTTTGAACGTCCCCTGTTTGCATTTTGCAAGGGTAAAAATGTTAGAAACCATTTGGTCAATGCTGGATTACCACCCAAAAAAGGTAACCAGACACTCACTGACCTATGGGGATTAACCCCGTGTTGGGAAATGCTAAATGTGGTAATTGCATTGTATGTCAATTCACAATTGAAACTAAAGAGTTTTGTACATGACAATATTTGAATTATTTTGAATCAGTTTTCAAATTGCAATAATGCTAATGTTGTCTATGTGATTAAGTGTCCATGTGACAAAGTCTACATTGGACAGATGACTCAGAAGGTGTTCATTTGCATCTGCCAACATAGGAGCCCCCTACGCTATGAAGTTGCCAATGAAGCTCTGGTTGAGCATTTCATGGAGCTACGACACACCGAAAATGATCTTTAATGGCAGGTCATCACCATAGAAAAGCCACCCCACAGAGGTGCTGACATCACAGCTAAACTAAAAAAGGAGGAACTTACATGGATATTGTGTACAAACAGCTTGCCTACAGGCCTCAACAGGATGGAGGAATGGAGTGACCTTGTATGACAGCTTTTCATAATTTGACTACCGAACTCTATGTGTGTGTTGAATCCTTACACTGGAATCTTTAGTTGCCTCCTTAATTTAATTGGAAAGATACTGTCACATTTTTATTATTTTTCATTTGTGCTTTTTCCATGATGTCTCTTTCGGATACTCTCTTTCATTATTATTCACTACGTTGCAAAAGAGTGGTCCCCAATTCAAGATGCCCACCATATTTCCAAGGTTATTGGGTTGGATTTACAAATGCCTATGCACCTATATGGCAATGCCTATATGGCATTGCATTGTTTCTGAGATAATTTTGAGGCATTTATGCTACTGTTTTATTGTATTATTGTATTATTTTGTGTTAAGTCTTGATTCTTCAATAAGTTTAAGGTTTTTTCAGTTGTTAACAAGTAGCCTTCATTCTTATATGATCGCCACAATTTTCCCTGTAAATTGGACAGATATTGCAAATGTTTATGTGACATTGGTGGTTTTCTGAGACAGTTCTGAAATTGTTATATCTTGTTACCTAATTACATTCTCTGTTTCTAATACCATTGTATTTTCCTTTCTTCGTCACTTTCTTTCTAATATGTTGCCTTTCTGTGCATGACATTATGGGGGTCATTCTGACCCTGGCAGTCATGGACCGCCAGGGCCAACGACCGCGGAAGCACTGCCAACAGGCTGGCGGTGCTTCTGGGGCCATTCTGACCGCGGCGGTACAGCCGCGGTCAGAAAAGGGAAACTGGCGGTTTCCCGCCAGTTTCCCGCCGGTTTCCCGCGGCCCCAGGGAATCCTCCACGGCGGCCCTGCAAGCAGCGCCGCCATGGGGATTCCGACCCCCTTCCCGCCATCCTGTTTCTGGCAGTTTTCACCGCCAGAAACAGGATGGCAGGAACGGGTGTCGTGGGCCCCCCTAACAGGGCCCCATTGAGATTTTCAGTGTCTGCTTGGCAGACACTGAAAATCGCGATGGGTGCAACTGCACCCGTCGCACACCAGCAACTCCGCCGGCTCCATTCGGAGCCGGCATCCTTGTTGCTGGGGCTTTCCCGCTGGGAGGGCGGGCGGCCTTTTGGCGGTCGCCCGCCAGCCCAGCGGGAAAGTCAGAATGACCGCCGCGGTCTTTTGACCGCGATACGGTCTTCTGGCGGTTCCCGCCAGGCGGGCGGCTTCCGCCGCCCGCGGGGGTCAGAATGACCCCCTATATGTTCTTTCTTTTTTTAACAGCTTTGGTGCATATTTGTGCTTGGCTTGCGCAGTATTAGCGACAAAAATGTTGATGCTAAAACTGTGCATAGCTAACTCCATATATATAGTTTGACACTAGACCCATTTAGCATGTACTCCAGTGTCACCTCACATGTGCCCCTAGTGCCCACTAAGAACACCATGTCTGTTCCAGCTACAAGAAATGCTCCACCATTTTCTTGTGTTTGTGAAAAAACACTAACATTCATGGATGATATAGTTGGATGTGGTAGGTGTATAGTTGAGATATGTGGCCTTATATGCACCGTACTAAGGGACCCATGTGAAAAATAGCTGTGGGCACTCCCAAAGCCTGCACTGTGCATGTGCTGAAAGTGTCTGTCAGAAATCATGTAATAGAAAACAGGAGAAACTTCTGTAACAAATTACTTCATCCTACCAATGTGGGGGACACACTCCCGTACACTTCATGGATGGCACAATCTTCACCTGTCACAAAGGGTCACTTTAGGAGGCTGGCCTGGTTTGTAGTGGGTACTTAAGGTACTTACACCTTATACCAGGTCCAGTTATCCCTTATTAGTGAAATGTAGGCAGTGTCATAGCAGCTAGGGCTGTCTAGGAAAAGCTGTAACAGAGCTGCCAAGGCTGAACGAGGAGACATGTAAAGCTCCTACAATACCACTATGGTTACACAGTACTTATACACAATAAAAGACAATACTCAGTCTTACCAAAAATAAAGGTACTTTATTTTAGTGACACAAGGTCAAAAATATCTTAGAGGCAATACTCCTTCTGGAGGTTAGTATTATACACAATAAATACACAAGTAACCAAAATCAGGTAAGTAAACCGCCATAGAATAGTGCAAACAGTAGAAAAATACAATAGATTGCAATAGGCTTAGGGTCAACACAAACCATATACTAAAATAGTGGAATGCGAATGTCGAACTCCCCCAAGGCAAGTGTAGTGTATAGAGGGGTGCTGGGAGTGAAAGAAAACACCAAAAGTAAGTAAAGTACCCCACCAGAGTCTTGGAAAGCAGGAGTAAAGTACAGCAAGTTTCCTCAGAGCACACTGCAAGACGTGATGAAAAATTAAGCAACCAACAATGGATTCCTGGACCTGAAGACCTGGGGAGAGAGGAGACCAAGTCCATAAGTTGAAGAAGCATCTAGGAATAACAGGAGCCCCTGCCCACCTGGAAAAAGGTGTAAAAGTGGATTCTCCGGTTGGAATAAAAGTACAGAAATGCACCAACAAAGATAGCTGGGGGTTCCTGATTGGTGCAAGAGATGTCTCACGTAGAGTTGTTAGATGCAGGCTGTTTGTGTTGCTGGATTCCACCAACAAGCCTTGGTTCACGCAATTACACGGTTTGCGTCAAAGAGGAGCTGCCCAGACCCAGGAGGGACCTGGGGTTCTCAACTTGGTCTGAGGAGACAGAGGGGACTCTCAGCACTTCAAAGAGTCATCAGAAGACCAGACAGCCCCCATGGGAGTCCCAGGACATGGGGACAAATGTACTGCAAAGTGCGGTTATCGCAGGACTGCACTGGATAATCCCACGCCGCCGGAGTACAACTCAGAGACCTGTGCATCGCAGGATGGAGTGCTGGGGACCTGGGCTATGCTGTGCACGAAGGATTCCTTGCAAAAGTGCACAGAAGCCCTAGCACCTGCAGTTCATGCAGTACACAGGATTACTGTCTAGCATGGGGAGGCAAGATCTTACCTCCACCAAATTTGGACAGATGGACCACTGCACTGTCGGGGTCACTTGGATCCAGCTCCTGTGTTCCAGGGACCAGACTGGTCACGATGAGAGGGGACCCAGAGGACCAGTGAAACAGAAGTTTGGTGCCTGTGTTAGCAGGAGGAAGATTCCGTTGACCCACGGAAGATTTCTTCTTTGCTTCCAGTGCAGGGTGAAGGCAGACAGCCCTCGGAGCATGTACCACCAGAAAACAGTTGAGAAAGCCAGCAGGATTAGGCGCTACAATGTTGCTGGTAGTCATCTTGCTACTTTGTTGCGGTTCTGCAGGCATCCTGGAGCAGTCAGCGGTCTATCCTTGGCAGAAGTCAAAGAGGGAGATGCAAAGGAACTCTGGTGAGCTCTTGCATTCATTATCTCAAGAGAAACACATAGGAGAGACCCTAAATAGCCCTCAGAGGAGGATTGGCCACCTAACCAGGTAAGCACTTATCAGGAGGGGTCTCTGACGTCACCTGCTGGCACTGGCCACTCAGAGGCCTTCATTGTGCCCTCACACCTCTGCATTTAAGATGGCAGAGGTCTGGGGCACACTGGAGGAGCTCTGGGCACCACGCCTGGGTTGATGATGGACAGGGGAGTGGTCACTCCCCTTTCCTTTGTCCAGTTGCGCACCAGAGCAGGGGCTGGGGGATCCCTGAACCAGTGTAGACTGGTTTATGCAAGGAGGGCACCATCTGTGCCCTTCAAAGCATTTCCAGAGGCTGGGAGAGGCTACCCTCCCCAGCCTCTAACACCTATTTCCAAAGGGAGAAGGTGTAACACCCTCTCTCAGAGGAAATCCCTTGTTCTTCCTTCCTGAGACTGGGATGCCCATACCCCAGGAGGGCAGAACCCTGTCTGTTGGTTGGCAGCAGCAGTAGCTGCAGGGAAAACCCCAGAGAGCTGGCTTGGCAGTACTCGGGGTCCATAGTGGAGCCCCGGGGATGCATGGGATCGGCACCCCAATACCAGATTTGGCATGGGGGACAATTCCATGATCTTAGACATGTTACATGGCCATATTCGAAGTTACCATTGTGAAGCTACATATAGGTATTGACCTATATGTAGTGCACTTGTGTAATGGTGTCCCCGCACTCACAAAGTCTGGGGAAATTGCCCTGAACTATGTGGGGGCACCTTGGCTAGTGCCAGGGTGCCCTCACACTTAGTAACTTTGCACCTCACCTTCACCAAGTGAGGGTTAGACCAATAGGTGACTTATAAGTTACTTAAGTGCAGTGTAAAATGGCTGTGAAATAACGTGGACGTTATTTCACTCAGGCTGCAGTGGCAGTCCTGTGTAATATTGGTCTGAGCTCCCTATGGGTGGCAAAAGAAATGCTGCAGCCCATAGGGATCTCCTGTAACCCCAATACCTTGGGTACCCAGGTACCATATACTAGGGAATTATAAGGCTGTTCCAGTGTGCAAATCAGAATTGTTAAAAATGGTCACTAGCCTGCAGCGACAATTTTAAGGACAGAGAGAGCATAAGCACTGAGGTTCTGATTAGCAGAGCCTCAGTGACACAGTTAGGCCCCACACAGGGAACACATTCATGCCACAAACTATGAGCACTGGGGCCCTGGCTAGCAGGGTCCCAGTGAGACATATAAAACACACTGACAAATAGGGTTTTCGCTATGAGTACTGGGGTCCTGGGTAGCAGGATCCCAGTAAGACAGTAAAAACACCCTGACATATACTCTCAAACAGGCCAAAAGTGGGGGTAACAATGCTAGAAAGAGGCTACCTTCCTACAGCGGGGCTCAGGGGTACTGTTACTGCACGGGGAGGAAAGCTCTTACCTCCACCAAATTTGGACAGGTGAACGTTTGGACAGTCTGGATCACATCCTTGCATTATTGTGCACTTTCCTGCACATAAACTACCATGGCTGGCATTTTGCTCGTACTATGCATGCTGCAGTATGCAGCACACATCAAAATTGCAAAAACACGAGGAGGAGTAAAAGTATTCCTTCTCGTTTTGCCTTGCTAACGCCACCCTTGGGTAGGGATTAGGTATTGGTGCTGCCTCAGGTTTACAAAAACTCGCAAATCAGAGGCAGCAAGAAAATGCTATCGGTGTTGTTGTCGCACACCCACAGCAACACCCATTGCATGCCCCTTCCACTTAAAAGGCTGCTAGTGCAGGGGCCGTAGTCCCACGGTGGCATCAAGCTACAAAAAATGGCAAACCGCCACCTTTAAATACATGGCAGGGCATAGCACCACTGAGATTCTATAAAAGTAACACTCTGGTGGTCTTAGGGGCTCCAACTTATGCCCCTAAGTATCGCACAGCATGCATAGTGCAACATGTTAAAATGGACGGAACATTCTTGCTTTGTAGGGCAACAATGCTGTATCAACAACTGACACCATTGTGCTGCTAGGAAGTTGTATGTGCCATGTAAGAATAGCACACTGTTCCACATATAGACTACACAGCACATGGGCCCAAATAATGATCATCACTTCTGGGAACAACATAAAAAGTTCCCAGACCTTAGAGCCACTACCGAAGTTTGTCATGTCCATCAACACAGTCCAAAGAAACCATTTCACAAGAACAGGAACATACAGTACACTACAAGCAAATTTGTGTCACAACTCAAACGAAAAAGTAAAACTGCCATGGGAAGTTTCAAACCGCTATCAACTCTTACCAACACATCTCCTCTCTATCTGTTGCAGCTGACCAAATGTAAAGCATCCAGCCATGGGTGATGACCCCTTTTGCCAATCCCACAACAGTGGAACAGAGGGCCTACAATGAGGGACACAGGAAAACTAGCAATGTGGTGGAGAGGACATTTGGCCTCCTGAAATCCCCTTTTAGGTGTCTGACTCTGACAGGAGAAAGCCTCTTATATGCTCCACCACTTGTTCGTAAGATCATCTTGGCATGTGCAATCCTGCACAACATTTGTGTCTGGACAAATATCCCCTGGGAGGGATGAACAGGATGATGTTCCCAGCAAGGACGAGGATGATGACTGAGCAGATCATGTGGAGGGGGGAAAAATTAAGGTTGCAGCCAGAGTTTGTAGGATACTCCACATTGTGGAGAACTTCTACACATAACCACAATACTTTAAACAACACCTTGTAAATAGCACTAATAAATCCCTTTGCACCTGAATCTCCTTGGTCGACTCGTTCCTGACTACATACTCCATTGGAATGTGGCACTAACCACAGTGAGCAGGTAGGTAAGAGAAAGGTGACTAGTATGGTAGCAAAAATGTTTGTGACATGAGTGGGTCTACTGCCACCATATCAAATATCAGTAACACACAATTTGCGGGCAGTGGAATCCTGAAGGTCTAGATCCATGCACCACCACATATAGGGGGTCATTCCGACCGGCCGGGGATGCGGGAGCACCGCCAACAGGCTGGCGGTGCCTCACAGGGCATTCTGACCGCGGTGGTTTGGCCGCGGTCAGACAAGGAAAACCGGCGGTCTCTCGCCGGTTTTCCGCTGCCCTGGGAATCCCCCTTGGGGGATTCCGACCCCCTCACCGCCATCCTGTTCCTGGCGGCTCCGACCGCCAGGAACAGGATGGCGGTGAGGGGTGTCGTGGGGGCCCTGGGGGCCCCTGCAGTGCCCATGCCAATGGCATGGGCACTGCAGGGGCCCCCGTAAGAAGGCCCCACTTTGTATTTCAGTGTCTGCTTTGCAGACACTGAAATACGCGACGGGTGCCACTGCACCCGTCGTACATACCCACTCCGCCGGCTCCATTCGGGGGTTTCCCGCTGGGCTGGCGGGCGGCCCTCTGGCGGTCGCCCGCCAGCCCAGCGGGAAAGCCAGAATGGCCTCCGCGGTCTTTCGACCGCGGATCGGCCATTTGGCGGCTCCCTCTAGGCGGGCGGCTCCCGCCGCCCGCCGGGCTCAGAATGAGCCCCATATTGTCTAGTCAAGTGGGAAAGGTGCCAATACCTAGCCTATCCACCACAACAACACCATGCATAACAGGATGACTCGAAGGGGGTGGACACATGAGGTACGGGCTGTCACCAAATGCATAACAAGACATGTAGGAACTTTAACTGTCACAACTCATGGTGACAGTAGCATTGCCTGCATGGTTCATGTGTGACAAGGTTGGTACATCATTGTGAACTGTGGTCCCTCAGTTAAAGCCCAGGGATTGTAACCAATGTCCCATGCTGGACCTGCACAGTGTATCCATGGGAATGTGTCCCAGCACTGCCAATGTGCACATCCCGGGCACATGGTTGGCTTTACCTCACGTATGGCACAAACACGTTGGCTGTGGCATGGGCAGTGCAGGGGCCCCCTAACAGGGCCCCACAAAGATTTTCACTGTCTGCTTAGCAGACAGTGAAAATCGCGACGGGTGCCACTGCACCCGTCGCACCCCTTCAACTCCGCCGGCTCCATTCCGAGCCGGCTTCATTGTTGAAGGGGCTGTCCCGCTGGGCCGGCCGGCGGTCTTCTGGCGGTAGCCCACCGGCCCAGCGGGAAAGCCGGAATGGCCGCCGCGGTCTTTTGACCACGGAGCGGTCTTTCGGCGGGAACCGCTTGGCGGGCGGCGACCGCCGACCGCCGCGGTCAGAATGACCGCCAAAGTTTATTAACCTCATGAGGTGGTACAGCAGTTCAAACAGCACCCTTCGGTAATGTTTGAAGCAGCACACTCAACTGAGAGAGCATGGTCCTTTTATACCAACGCAGGGGTTAAAAGGAGGTGGTACAATTATAGAAGCAAGACTTGCATACATGTAAGGTCATGTGGAAATGCACAGTCGACAGGTAGGAGGGGCTGACAGTTTTCAAGGACTAACAGTTGCAGACCTTACTGAGCATGTGCGAAAGTGGGAGATGCTGAATATAACTTGTCACTAGGCAGATTTTCAAGAGTAGTTAACAGAAAGGTAGGACAGAGCACATGGTGAGCACATGGCAGCATGAGGCAGAGAAAATGGCTGCCATGAATACAAAATGGATTCCGCGAAATGTTCACAATAGTTACTAAATACAAGATGTCTTCTGCTAATGCTTAATCTAATCGCTGCTAAACTACAACAGATGACCCTTTCAGCATTAGCTGAAGATATTCGCCTTTCTAGGATAATCTAAATATTCATCTTGTATATTTATGCTCATCATTTCAGCTATTTCCTTATCTAACATATGTTGTGCTTTAATTTCTGTAATATTTCTTTTGGTAGGCATACAAGCAGTAATACACATGGAGCAGAACATTGGACCACACTGAATACAGATACAGCATGTAAAAAATATTGCAATCATTACACACAGGATAGTCAGTAGTTTTCAGCCCCAGGCGGAAACAAGAGCCCAAAACCATCCAGAAAAAGTCCAAGTACCAGTCTCTGTGTAGATTTCTGCAGCAATTTTATGCAATTTAGAGATTGCATCATATACTGAAGGTGAGTGATCGGGAATAAAAACACAGCAACTACTACCGATGATGCGACATGCACCACCTCGGTCAGCTAGTATCACATCTAGTACCATACGATTTTGGAGCGCTACAATCCTCGCAATTTGGAGCTCCTCAGTAATATTCCCAAGTGCCAGAGCTGCCTGATTGGTAACAGCTTCCACAACCTAGTCAATCGTCTCACTTTCCTACTGTTTAACGCAGCACCCACAATGGGGAATAACCCTAAATTAAAATCAACATATTGTTGCAGGCTAGTATTCGTTTGGTCTACCTCATTTGTACTTATTGCCCTTTTATATCTATTTTTAACGATGTAATTGAACAGTTTAAAATCTCTGTGATATGATGCAGGGGCCAAAAACACAGGGGGTAATAGAAAATATACATAACACACACCTGACCACCCAACAGGTAGTTGGTAATATCCATAGTTACCACAAACAAAATATGTATTATGTGAAGCTGTAAAACTACTATTATTTACACCCTCAATAGTTAAAATCAAGGTACAATCGCTTATCCCTACTGGAATTCGCCCAATTCTACGTATACATAAATCTGCTTTCGTTTTTGTAACAGAAATCACAAATTGTTCATTCTTGTCAGAGTCTCTTATATTTGTGGATACATATGGTATTGAAACATTGTCCGGTTGATACACTTCCCATTCCCATTTAGTTCCTTTGGCTTGGGGATACCCATCTTTGTCTTGGTAGCATACTTTATTAAGGCGAAAAAGAAGTCCGCCCTCTGTACGTTTTCCAGATGCAAACAAAAGCGTGTACCAAGCTTGACAAGAACCATTGTGTGAAAAAGAAAGAGGAATGAAAGGTGTTCCTCCTTTCTTTTGATGCACAGGTATCATTCCACATACCCAACAATTAGTAGTATTTGTAGCATATGAGTATGATGCAACATCTGCATGAAAGTATTATTGAAGAACGATTGACGGTGCTTTTGCTCCTGATAGGGAAGCGTAAAATAATAGTGATCCTCTGGTACTGGACTAGTGGCAACAAAAAACTCACGAGCAGGAGCCTTCTTTTCAACAAACCAGGTAATTATTGCTATAACCACCAAAACAACAACAAACTCTATAGTACTAATGATCAGTTTGTTATTCATTTTAGCAACAGTGATAATCAACCCTTTCAGAAATGAATTAAAAACAATTGTTGGAGCTCTTATCCCTGGGCAGCCGCTGATTTCTTCACCAAGGGCCAAGACTGGTGTCACTACTCTAATGCATGGCTGATCCCCCCCCCCCTTGCCACATTGGCTCTCTGTTTCACTAACCCAGGTCGGTAGCTCAATCAGTTTTTTTCAAAACATTTTCAGATTCTTTACCTCGGTCTCAAATTATATTGCGACACTCCAGAAGTCGTATGGTCCGGGAAGCCCTCTGCAGATTCGTCAGGTGATATAGCACGGCCTTTCTCCGTAGTCAAAATCTGTCAATGATCGGTCAGCACAGCAAGTTCCACCACGGTAGGTAGCACTTTCTTGCAGTGAGTACTATGGACCCAATTCTTTCGGTTCGTCACTCGAATTGCTGTCCTTGTCGCAAGGAGCACCTGTTCTGGGCCTCGCCACCTTGGTTCCAAGCTGCTTGCTCTTTCAAAAGACTTAATCATCACCTGGTCACCAGGTCGGAGTTCATGGCCTTCACCTGTAGATCTGTCAGGAAGTGCTTCTCAAACCTGTTGATGAATAGAAACCAAATTGTCGGTTAACTGTGCCAAATAATCGTTCATCAGGAGACAAGGTACATCATATACAGAATTTGGCTTAGGAACTCCCCAAATATTCATTGGCCTCCCAAATACCACCTCGTATGGGCTAAGGCCGAGTCGAGAGTGTGGCACTGACCTAATAGACAATAATGCCAACGGTAATGCATCTGGCCAAGTTAAGGATGTGGAAGCCTGTATCTTCGCTAACTTCAGCTTCAAAGTATCATTATACCTTTCCACCAACCCTGCTGATTGTGGGTGGAAAACCGCATGGAACTTTTGTTTGATCCCTAATCCTTTCAGGACATACTTAATAACTTCCCCAACAAAATGAGGTCCGTTATCATTCCATAAAAGTCTGCAAACACCAAACCTAGGGAAAAATTCTTTCAAAAGCACCTTCGCTGTAGTAATGGCAGTATTATCCTTTGTGGGATACGCTTCTATCCATTTACTGAAGGCACAAACCACCACCAAGACATACTTTAAATTATTGCAGCATTCAAGCTGAATATAATCCATTTGTAGAACTTCAAAAGGTGCAGTTGGTGTAGCAAACCCTCCCGCAGGAGTACGTGTCCCTTTTCCAGGATTGTATTGTAAACAGATCAAACAAGACTGTACTACACTCTTAGCTGTACTGGAAATTTCTGGCTGCTCCCAAACTTGCGTAAGCAACTTTGTTATTGTTGAAGCTCCAACATGTGCCAGCCCATGTGCCATCTGAACCATAGGTTGTACAAAAGCTATAGGCAATTTCCATTCATCCATCTGTTTTCTGTAGATCTAATACGTCTTGTCTAGCATTATGCCAACATTCAGCTTGTGACTTCACTACATACATAGAAGTAGTACTTCGCTGCATCGCAGTCTCACGTGCTACGTGGTCCGCAAGAGCATTACCTTGCCCTATCTTATCGGTCACTTTCTTATGTGCACTACATTTAACAATAGCTAGTTTCTTTGGATATGTCAATGCAGTCAAGAGGTTATGTACTAATTCTCCGTGCATTATCTGTATCCTGTGGGATGTGAGAAAGCCTCTCTCCTTCCAAAGCAAACCAAAATCATGAGCCACTCCAAAAGCATAGCGGCTGTCTGTATAAATGTTCACACATAAGTCAGTACTAAGCTCACATGCTCGTGTCAAAGCTATTAGTTCAGCTTCTTGAGCTGACTTCTGTGGTATACGAGCTGTCTCCACTACCGTGTGATTGTGGTGATTGCATATGCAGCTGAGGTCGTACCATCTGGCAACTTCAAACAAGACCCATCAACCCACAATTCCCCATCTATAACTGGAAGGGGCGTATCTTGTAGATGAATATGACCCTTTGTCTGTTCTTCAGTAAGGAATTAACAATCATGTGTTTCTTGTGACTGAGGTTGAGTCACCGGATATGGCAACAAAGTGGCTGGATTTAGTGTTGCACATCTCTTCAGTGTAATGTGAGGAGCCAGCAATATCAATTCGTATCCTGTTATACGAGCTCTAGTTAAATGTTGTGTCTTTGTTTGATTTAAAAGAGCATCAACCGCATGGGGTACTGATACCAACAGCTTATGTGACAAAACTATCCCTTCACTCTGATGTATTGACACAGCTGTTGCGGCAACTGAATGAAAACACCCAGGCAACGCTCGTGCGACAGGGTCAAGTACTGCTGAAAAATATGCACAGGGACGCTGCTTATCGCCTTGTGTCTGTACTAAAACTGACAATGCACATCCATCTTTCTCATGTACGTAAAGTGCAAAAGGCTTCATGTAATCTGGAGTACCTAACACTGGTGCTGAACAAAGGGCCTGTCGTAGCTGCTGGAAAGCAGTCTCACATTCATCTGTCCATGGGAGGGGCATTGGAGTATCTTTAGTCAAAAGTGCTAGCAAAGGTTTGACAATGTCTGAAAACCCTAATATCCATTGCCTACAAAAAGAAGTAAGACCAAGGAATGCATGAACATCTTTCTGAGTACAGGGTACTGGTGTGTCTAAAATTGCTTGAATACGATCTGATGTAAGTGCACGGCCCTCCTTAGACAAAAGGTGACCTAAATAGGTTACCTTTGGTCTACAATATTGCAATTTCTTTCGTGACACTTTATGATGGTGTGAAGCACGAAAAGAAAGTAAGGACAAAGTGCATTTTTCACATTGCTCAGGGGTATCAGCCGCCAACAAAATATCATCAACATATTGTATGAGAGCCACACCTTCAGGCAAAACAAAAGAATCAAGTTGTCATTTTAACGATTGACTATAAATACTTGGACTCTCAGTATATTCTTGAGGAACTCTGCAAAATCTACATGATCGTTTATTCAAAGTAAAACCAAACAAATATCGGCCTTCAGGATGAATAGGGATCGAAAAGAAAGTATTCTTCAAATCTATCACAGAGAACGTAGTTGCTGTCGGGGGAACCAAAGTAAGAAGTGTTGTGATGTCAGATACCACAGGATATTGTGGTATCACAATCTTATTGACTTCTCGTAAATCAATAATGAATCAGTAAATCCTAGTATCAGTATCCTTTTTCAGAATAGGAAGAATCGGACTGTTACAAACATTATAGAGAACTTCCTCAACAACTCCAACTGCAATAAGATCATGCACAATTCGTGTGAGTGCTTCTTCGCCCTCCTGTGAAATTTTGTATTGAGGCAAACGTGGCAATACAGCTCCCTCCTTGACACTAATATGTACCAGTGGAATAATCATTTGTCCCACATCAGTATCTGAAGTAGCCCACAAAGTACTAGGGAGTGAAGCTAATGCAATATCCTCTTTAACAAGACAAACTCTTTCCATCACAGGATGATTATCATTTAAAATAACACGCACCCCTTCAGGAGAGCATCGTATTGTAGCCCTGAAATACTTGAGCATATCAAGACCCACAATATTGTCTGGTGTATTTGGAGAAAGCAAAAATGGACACGGAGCAGTAAATGTATCAACATGGAATGCAAGTGGTTGTGACAATGGGCTAGGCGAAGGTGTTCCATCGAAACCTATCGATGTAATGGTTAAGCCAGACAGGGGAGCCCTTGGAATCAATTGTTTAGACAAGGCGCTACGAGTAGCTCCTGTATCAACCAGAAACTGATCAGTGGAACCCAAAACATGTGCTGTAACATAGGGACCCCTCTGATCTACTGGAACTTCAACTGATTCCTTACCCTATCCTAGGCAATCCTATGCATAAGCAGAATCTTGGAAATCAGGCTGCACATGGTTAGACATCTGGTATTGGTTCCATCTATCAAAAGTGTTAAACCCATCCTGCCCTCGTATATTAGCATCAACCCTAGCATGATCATTCGTGCTTCTTCTAAGTCCTGAATATCCTGAGCGATTTCTCATTTGTCCCCGACCACGTGAACACTGCTGAACACGTAGGGCTGGACAATCGGCAGCCCAATGCCCAAATTTCTTACAATACGCACACTGATCAACAGACAAATTCGAACGAGTGTAAGAAGAACCATAAGATCCATGTCCGCCTCTATCACTACCTCTAAAAGGCGGACCATAAGCTTGAGCCAACATAACCTTCGTCTTTAATTCTTTAATCTTTTTATCCTCACTACCTTTTGCTTCTAATTCCTGATGTTCATAATACTGAGCCATAGTCAAAAGAGAAACCGGAGTAGAGGTAGTCCATGAACTTTCACTAGCTTTTAGACGACTAGCTATTCCTGGTAACAGACTTGCGTCATATTTATCGACAAACAAATGTCTTCCCGTATCATCTGACAATAACTGGCCGCTAAAATCATGAAATGCTTCTTCAAAGCGTGTAAAGAAATCAGAAACTGATTCATCTGCCTTTTGCTTTCAAGACGCTAAAACAGTCCAATCTATCTTTTTAGGGGGAATAATCGCTTTTAACTTAACTAATATGGCTGCGGGAAGATCTAGAATCAACTGATATGGCTTTTTCGCAGGTTCCCTATACCCATCCATCTGTTCTAATTCTTTCCATGACGCCCCAAAAACTGCACGATCATCAATTTTACGAACAGTTCTCCACATATCTGGCGGTAATATCAATCCGAAAAATAAATCAATGTCAGCCAAAGTCATAGTACAAGGACTAATTGCTCCCTCAACTTCCTCATAAAAGGCGGCTGGATTTTTCCACGGGTCAGGTAATGCTGTTTTAAGTGCCATTACATCTGCCCTATTCCAAGGAGTATACACCCAATTATAAATAAAATAACCCTTAGCATCAACGGAAGTTTTATCATCACTTGTACCCAATCCTTTAGGAGGAACATACAAAGGCGCGGCCTCCCGCTTTGGTTTCATGTGAACTATCATAGTCTTATCTGTTCAGAAGATGGAAGCTTGCACCCCACCGGTCTGAGATGTCTGTGCAACTACGTCCACAGCCCTTTTCTCCTCTTGCAAACGGACTGCCGCAACACATAATTTCACCAAACACCTGATTGCATCAGCCAACCGGGAGAAAACAAAAAGACCATCACGCATTTGCTTATGATCAGCTACTACATCATCAGGCTCTAACTCATCAGAATATTTCCGATATAGTTCAATAACTTCTGAGCCAAATGCCTCAGTAAAATATAGCTGCTCCTTTTCTGTCCACCCTTTCATGTTGTCTAAAAGTTCAGAAGCAGAGACAACGCTACGAATTGTTTTACGAGCAATAGATCTAAGCTCAGACGCACGGTCAGCAGGCAACATAGAGAGACTGTCTCGCATCTTCTGTTGCTCCGAACCGGAGGCCTTAGCTAACTCATGAGGGGCAGAAGGAACGACATACGGAGGTGGAGGGTGATCTAGTAAAATTTCATCATGTGGTTTATTAAGGATAGGATAGAAAGGTTGCCTAACGGTGTATTGGCCAGTTACCTGTAATTTACGTTCTTTCTCTTCTAGCTCCTTTAAGTCATTTATTTCTTTCTTTCTCATTTCCAATGCTTTTACATATACATTCTTCCGCAGCTCTTTCTCAAGCAAGGCTTGCTCACGCTTCACTCGTCCACGGACTTCTTTCTCCCACATTCGTACACAGTCAAATATATCTTGCCTAGACTTTTGCTTACACATACATTGTTCCACATACTCAATCTTTTGCAAATCAAATGACCCATGCATAGGCCAACGTAACTCAGGATCCGCACGAGTGTATTTATTCCATAATGTGCTGTACATTATAGAAGAAAGACAATGTTTAACATACATATCTCTATTTGGCGGGGGTGGCAGTTGCGATTTTTCCAGTCTCAAATTGGTACCATTGCAAAAGCAACACATCCTACAAAGTGCGCTAAAAACAGGCATCCCAAAAATAGTGCAGAATATGCAATATTATAATCAAAGTAGCACTTAAGGTGCCGTTCAAATCAAAATTAAATTGGAGAAAATTCTCCTCATTACCTGCCTATATAAATTGCAATTTATATATCAATTCAAAGGACACAAAATGACTAGTCACCCAAAACACGACAGCCACAGTAAGTAGTGCTAAACTACATTACCAAACAAAGGCATCAAAACCCACAGCAAGTGCCGTAAAATGTCTCTTACCAATCACAGGGTGTCCAGGTTCCAACTGCCAAGTTCTAAAATCGACCAAATGGTCACTGCATGACGAATGAACAAAAAGGATCTCAGTCGAGGACCAGCGCCACCTGGATGGTCAAATCAGAAAGAAGGGAAAAATGCCGTGGTTGCCAAGACTCGGGTCTCCTCAGGCATTGATTGTCCGCAGCGAGATGCCAATCCTTCATCGCAACCAATCCGTTGGGCATCTGAGTCGCCGATGAGTCCCTGTTCGGCGCCAATTTGTTGAAGTAAGCCTCAGCAAGGCCTACTAGTGCAAGGGGTTCACCTTTCTCTGCACAAAGTCCTCAGACCATGTAGGAAGAAGTTGGCAGAGAAACCTAAATAAAAGACAAAGGGCCTGATTCTGACCCCGGCGGTTCGGTTGGCGGGAGCACCGCCAACAGGCTGGCGGTGCCCCGCAGGGCATTCTGACCGCGGCGGTTTGGCCACGGTCAGATGCGGAAAACCGGCGGTCTCCCGCCTGTTTTCAGCTGCCCATTGGAATCCTCCATGGCGGCGCAGCGAGGATTCTGACAGCCCATACCGCCATCCTGTTCCTGGCGGTTCTCCCGCCAGGAACAGGATGGTGGTATGGGTTGTCGTGGGGCCCCTGGGGGCCCCTGCAGTGCCCATGCCAATGGCATGGGCACTGCAGGGGCCCCCGTAAGAGGGCCCCAAAAGGAATTTCACTGTCTGCTTTGCAGACAGTGAAATTCGCGACGGGTGCAACTGCACCCGTCGCACCTTCCCACCCCGCCGGCTCAATTCTGAGCCGGCGTCCTCGTGGGAAGGGTTTTTGCACTGGGCTGGCGGGCGGCCTTTTGGCGGTCGCCCACCAGCCCAGTGCAAAAGCCAAAATACCCTCAGCGGTCTTACGACCGCGGAGCGGTATTTTGGAGGGGGGAAGTCTGGCGGGCGGCGACCGCCGCCCGCCAGACTCAGAATGACCCCCAAAGTTTATTAACCTCATGAGGTGGTAGCACATTTCAAACAGCACCCTTCGGTAATGTTTGAAGTAGCACACTGAACTGAGAGAGCATGGTCCTTTTATACCCACGCAGGGGCTAAAAGGAGGTGGTACAATTATAGAAGCAAGACTTGCATACATGTAAGGTCATGTGGAAATGCACAGTCGACAGGTAAGAGGGGCTGACAGTTTTCAAGGAACAGCTGCAGACCTTAAAGAGCATGTGCGAAAGTGGGAGATGCTAAATATAACTTGTCACTAGGCAGATTTTCCAGATTAGTTAACAGAAAGGTAGGACAGAGCACATGGTGAGCACATGGCAGCACGTGGCAGAGAAAATGGCTGCCATGAATACAAAATGGATTCCGCAAAATGTTCACAATAGTCACTAAATACAAGATGTCTTCTGCTAATGCTTAATCTAATCGCTGCTAAACTACAACACCTTGACTACATAAGCAGCTATGGATGCAGAATCACTATACAAACACATGACTCACTGTCACCATACATGGATATTTTGAAACAATTCAGCTCCACATATTCAACTGTGTTGAATGTAGTCAAAGTAGCAAATAATCACAATGTACATAAGGTGCACACTTGTCACACAACTCTCATGTCCTGACACATGGCTAGCCCACATCTAGGCAAACATGTATACTGATGTATGGGTGTATGTTCTAGGTAGCAATGGTTTTGCCAGGATCAACAATGCTTGATGTGACAGCACGTATATCTAGTATGCTGTGTACAACTACATCATACAGCACGAAGCAATACACACCACCCATTGCCACCCACAGGACAGGACAAGTGCATGATGGCAATAGTGACAATTAGCCCCATACATGTTAAGGCCTCCAACATCACAGTCAGGTGTGGTATGTGCTACTCTGTCCAGCATTGTTGAACAATATCTGAGACACAATGCCAAACAGAGTGGGAGTAGACCTATCCATATGTGTTGCAACTGGCTAATTAACTTTCCAGTACTGAGATGATGTGACAATTCACTATCAGTCAGTCATGGTAACAGTTACCTGGGCTGTGCCATGTTGGAAGAAATGCTAACACATGTATAATGGACATACTGGGTGGACTGCTTCGAGACACCCACACATACTTATAAATAGAACATGGGACGTCAAATGAAGGCAACAGAAGTGGTGTGGCAGGAGTGATGTCATGTGTGTGTGAAACACATAACAACTCACAAACACAGACAATGTAACTGTACCTATCAAGTTGGCAGGAGAAGGAGATGCAAACATCTTCCATGATCACAAGTTACATGTTTCATCATGTCCATGTATATATAGACAATGTTGCAGTATGAGATGTGAACAAAGTGCTAACAGACTAAAAAATAGAAGCAATGTAGGTGACAATTAAACCTCACCAGTAGTGCAGGAATACATGGAGAAGGGACACACATAGACCAAAACTGACTGTATGACACATCAATGTCGACATGTTAACATTTCACATATGTACAGTGAGGGTGGCAGTGTCAGTACATCACTCAGTCATGTTGCCCAATTGCATACCATGGTAATTGCCCATCGCATGCAACCATGACAAGAGGCTGCGACAGATAACACTATCTGTACCCTGGCATGTTTCCAATGTTGAAGTCACATCAGAGATACTAGGCCAAAAAAATGCCCAAGAGAAATGCTAAGGACATCAAAACATGTCACATGTACAAAATGTCCAATATCAGAGTGATGTACGTGAGAGGGGATAGCTGACATCAAGTACGGCAGTGGTAAATGTGAGATCCATGGCTGTATGGCCAGAATTGTGCATGTGTCTGCTGGGGAGTGTGCAAAGTACTACTGAGTGGCAAACATGAAGAGGCTAGGTTCCTGCTCAATTAACCCACACACCGCTGCTCTTGCTACCTGAACACATCACATTGTCAGGGGCCTGATGCATGTGCACAGGGGTGTTATTGAACTGGGGCTCCATTGACTTACCTCTTCACAAGCAACCATGGTTTTGTGTTGCTACAGGAACTCCCACTGTTGTGATGATGAGTAGGCTGGCAGCTATGCCAGACTACAACACTGTGACACAGTAGTATGCCATTGTTTGTGACAGTCATTACTAACCTGATGTGGACCAATATGGGTGCCCAGTTGATGGCATGCACACATATGTCAGCACGCATGGACCACTGTATTGTCTCAGCCATGGAAATGTATATGAATTGAGATCAAAAGGGAAACTAGCACAAATGTAGGGCATAGGTGTCACAAGATCAGTGACTGACAGAAATGAGCTACACATGTGTTTTGACATACGGAAACATGAGTGGTACTGATGTGACAACATATGCATTTGTCATATGGTAACATGTGTCCATGTAGGAAGAACGTAATGTGAGGCACATATGGCACTTGTGTAGCAGAGCAGAATGAAGAGAAAACCAACAATACAGCACAGAGTGAACACACCTTCACAGGCAAATTGGCTTGTTTGACGTGATGTTAATGCAGTCCAAGTCCACTGAGTACTGTGTGTAGAAGTTTACATGGACGTAACATGCATTACCATGTGTTGGACATAGGCCACCCAATATGTTTGGTGTCGTAGGTATGTGTACATCTGTATCTCAGACATAACAATGTAGTGCACACCCAAATTAGTTTATGTACACACATATAAACACATAGCACACATGTGCCAACATGTCTGTGGACACAGTGTAGCTATACATGCACATGTGCATGAGGTATTTAGTAATCACAGGCAGCACACTCACAAATGAACCCATAGTTCCAACATACCATTGTCACCGTAATTACAGTACTGGACAGACATCCACATGTAGCCATAACACATATACACCGTAGTTTTATACCCCATGTAACACAGGAAGTCACTCAGGGTACCCTCAAGGAACACAATGCAAAAATCCATACAATTCCATCATGCGTGAAAAGTTTTCATGCATACGCATTTGCCATACAATACCTCTAGGCTAATACACACAAAACCCCTGTGCATCTATTGCACGTCCACAGGCCTTTTTCACGTTAATGGAGTGAAAATACAGCGCAAAACTGTCATGCTTCAAAAAAAGCACTGCCTGACTGAAAAACATGATGCACTCACCCACTAAGTGATGTAGCAGGACATCATGCCTGCAAACATGCTACAGTGAGTGTTGTTTCACTTTCACTTTACAGTCTGTTTCTTTGTGACTGTGCGGGGTTGTGTTTTTAGTGCTGGTGGATTTGTGGAGGGTTTGCTGTGTTTGTTGTGTACATTGTGCTGTGTCCTGCATTAATTTTGTATAATGATTGTCTCAATACTTGTATTTTGTCTATTGAGTGCACTGTAAGTGTCTATGTATTGTTGGGAGTTTGGGGTAGTTTAGTAGTTGGGGTAGTTTGGTAGTTGGGGTAGGTATAGGGGTTACGTTTTATTTCTTTATTATTTGGGTGAACTCTATTCACCACTGTGAATGTCTGGGAAAGGGAGGATGAGCTGGATGTCTGCTGATGAGCTGGGAGCGGGTCATCTGGCTTGTGGCACACCACTTCCCCATGATACTGCAACAGGGTGTTTGGGTGAACAAAGGCTACTCCACAGAGGCAAGGTGGCTGCAGTGGGGCAAGGTGCTCCACCACCTTACCAGGTTTTTTAAAACAGGAAGGAACGACAACCAAATCAAGCACCATTGGGCAGATTTGGTGTTGATGGAGCAGAATCTGCTTGACCATCTGGGAATAGAGATGGGTGGAATACTACCTCATTTTGTTATTATATGAATGACAGTTGCTGTTAAGTTTGAGTGCTGCATGCAATGGATGTGGACATGTTGTATGCGACCTATATGAAGAGTCTATGCCCCACATCAGGGCTACATTTCAATTGTTCAAGGAAGCAATTGCAAGACAGATGTATAATTTACCATGCACAACCATCTCCAAGTGTTGTAATGCATGCATCGTGTTACTAGGTAAGAGCAGCTACAAATGAGGCCTGCAACATGCATGAAAGGGGGCCACATAAAATTGGTGGGATCCCAAAGTTTTATCCACTGAGTCAGAAGATAATTCTCTAGGTATCATACTCCAGCACTCAGAACAGCTGCTGCGAGAAGCTGTGTAATGTGGGCATGCAAATGTATGAGGAGGACCCCCATGTACTCAGCAGTAGTTTTGAAGATCTGTTGCTTCTACTGCTGAATGTATCATTGACCTTCACATGAATAGATGATGTTGGACAACACATGCATCATGTTGTGACATATTTCTGACAACGTTTACACATGGCGGTGAGTAAGGGGTGCGCTGAGGGCCACAAGAACAGTACAGATGCAATTGGTAATGCACCATAGTAGTTCTATCAGGCCAAAGCCTTGTAAGGGTGCTTGATCATGCAATGGTCCAGACTACTGCCAGTTCCATGTCCTAGTTCATTGCGTATCACAGACAGCATATACAATGTCAATAACCAGATACATGTGCTGAGTCAGCTCCACAAGCCTGCCACTTCTCACTGACAGTATGGGGCTGCCCTGCATCAGCGCCATCACTGGTATACCACTCAGTAACCTACACCACCAGATGCATCCTTTGACAACTGAGCAAGTGTGTTTGTGTTGAGCCATATTTCTATGCCTATGTACTAATTCCTCACTAGACTAACAATGTTATACCATGGCAGCAATGGCAGGCCACACACTATTGGCACTACATCAATGATTTCATCCAGTCAGTGTGCAGATAGGTACCTCATCACATGTGTACACTCCCATAGATAATTTGAAAGTATGTGTGCCTTGAGATGGCACACACAGAATACTTACTTGACTGAAGGATGTATGAATCCATTCCTCAAGACCTTGGAATACCGACACATCCCTAGGTTAGCAGCTTGTCAGTTTCCTGTGACAAATATGTAGATGTTTACACCATCAAATGTAGGCTGAAATGCCATGGGTGTTACAATGGGCCAGACACTGCAACAACCATCGCATGCTCCTCAGATGTAATAAACATTATCAAGCAGTCCCATATGGTAATGGAGGTATTATGCTACGAGACAGATGCATGCCAATGTCATGGATAAATGGTCAGTGAGAAGCACCATAGGAGTGACAGAGACAGTGATGGTTTGTAGGTGCGTGGGTCTACCTTATCTGAGAGTTTATGTTTTAGAGTGATCATAGAAGTTGGTCAGTTACTATGATCTACCACTAGGACGATTACCTCATTCAGCCTAACACGTTTACACTGTACAATGTTGTACATGTTCTGAAACTTGGCTTTTACAAAAAGCAATGTTTTCCATTAATGTCTTGCAAGTGGACTAACCCCTTACACCATTGGAGAGGTGGCTCGTATACAAGACCCCGAAGCATCCAGTAAGTGTCATATTTTGCATTCTGTGACCCAATCCAGGGAAAGCTGTGAGTCAGTCAGAGGTGTGGAATGCAATGACAGAAGTATTTGGTCCTGACCAATGATCTGATATCATAGGATGATGGATGGTGACATCATAATGTTGGACTGTTATGTAATGAGAATGGCTTGCATGTAGTTCACGGGCCAATGTGTGCTGGCATGGAATTGTGTGTAAATAGGAATAGTTATGACTGACCACATATTCATTGCTGTCTACCATAATGGGTCACAAGGCAGCTGTACATGTACATAGCATGCCTGTTGACAACCACTTTGTCACAGCACCATTGGCAGCACTGTGTGCCACCCATACCATACACTTATTGACATGATGGTAAAGATGGGGGTTCTATCTGCAGAAGTCACTAGGGGGATTATGTAGGGAACAGACACATCACAGGTGCCTCAGTAACCTTCAGATCTAATGTGTTTGTAGGACAGCAGGGAGCCGTTATGTGCTGCACAGCAGTCAGTAGTGTACACAATTTGTAGTCAACTCCACTCCAGACGGTTGTGTGAAATTTCTATGATTCTCCCAAACCTAGGGGCATATGAAAGAGGCCATAGCACCACTGGAGCATCACTTAACATGATGCTCCAGTCGTGCTAACCTCTGCTCCATATTTACAAGAAGGTGCAATACCATTTTTTGTGGCATTATGCCTCCTTGTAAATATGGCCCCCTCCGATGCAGTTTTCAGTGTCAGAAGACTTGCAATGGGTGTTGTGGGCGTGCCACAGCAACACCCATTACATTTTGATGCTGCCTCAGATCTACGAGATTCCTTAAACCTGAGGCAGCACCAAATCAAATGCCAGCCCATGGGTGGTGTTAGCAAGGTGCTACAATGAGGAATATTTCAATCCTCCTTGTTTCTTACTTTTTCTATGCATGCTTCATTCTGCATCACGCATAGAAAGAGCAAAATTTCCAGAACAATAACACCTCCCAACGCAGACACCCATGCACAATGGTGCAAGGATGCCTGCATTGGTGCAGACAGCTAAATTTAGGGCCAACATAGGGGACAACACAGGTTTGCACCATAGCCAAATAAATACGGTGCATCCCTGCGTTGTGAAATTGACAGATCGTGGTGCTGCAAATTTTGGTGCTCCATCGCGCTTCATCATTTTTCATGCATGTGGGCCCAGATGTCTGCAGTTTTCACAACATGGTCCTGCCACAATGATAATTGTGACAGATGTAGGTTACATCACATATGAAAATGATGTGAATTGTGAGTGTGTAGCTGGTACCTTGATGATGTGTGACATGCATGTGTTAAAGATGTAACACCTTTCAGGATACAGTTGTAGCACCCAATGCAGTTCCAACATACCTGTGGGCTTAAGGTTTTCCATACAGCCACCTTGTGTGTGCCATTTTACACATGTAGGACTACATAGCACAGTGTAAGGGGCTTCTGTTCTGTAATGTGTTGACATCTGTGATGTGTAGCTCAGACTTTGGCAAACATTTGTCTGCCAACATTGCATCAGTTGTATATGTAGGCACACAATGGGATATGGGGTTGGCCCTTGTAATATATACTCAGGGTAGGTCTTACACCAGGACACATGAATATAGATTTACCTGACCTCAGAATAGAAGGTTGGTAGTTAGCAGCCTCACAATGATATTGGCCACACCTTGACTCCATTATCAGTAGTCAGGCTGTGCTGTATCACCTGAGCTGTTGAGGAGATAGATGGCATTCCCAGCCCCCTATAAGCCAAGGAGACAGTAAATTCAGAGGCATGTGATCTTCACAAGTTAGATGACACAAATGTTGATGAAGGTTGTATTTGTTCCTGTCAGCTCTGGGCCCTTTTGATTTACTGTGGATTGCAGTCATCTCACTGACATGTACATGATACTGGTGATGTCTGGTTGGTATTAGACATAGATGAGGATGAAGTAATTGTTGTGGAATGTATGTGGGACTGTATGTGTTAGTTGCTGTTGCAGTGTAAATTAAAACTCTGTACAAACTCCACCCAATGTTGCTACTGCTGCTTGCTTGTCCTCATTTCAGCTGCCAACATGACTCTTGAGCAGAACCACATGTTTGTGAAGAGGGCAAACCGTTACCGCCACATCCTAGAGGTGGAAGTGGGATACGCTGGATGGCCAGGAGTTTCAGGCATGAGAAAGCTTCTGGGGAATGGTGTGCCTTTCCACGTGGTGGTCCTATGAAGCAGGCACCAAGGCACACAGGAGCCAGCACTTCAGGGATGGAGGGGGTCCCAGCTTCACCTAGGCCCTCAACATCAGTATCACCTTTCAGCACAAAGCCACAGGTACAGCCACCAGCAGCCAATGTACTGACTCAGTTTGAGCTTGACATCAGGAGGGACCTGAATGCAATCCTCAACTGACTGGACAAACTGGAGGAGAAATCGGCTGACATCCGGAGGATGTTAAAGTTTAGCAAGAAAAAAATCAAAAAAACAGAAAAAATGAACTTTCAAATTTTGTGCTACCGCTCAGTTTCTTCCCCTCCCTATTGCGGTTTTGTTAGTTTTGGGTTGGGTCTTAGATAGTTAGTATTAGGTTAGTGTAGGGTAGGCATAAGTTATGTTAAGTATGTTGGGGGTGTTTTTTTTTGTTAATGCAAATCTGTCTTTATTGGTGTTTTTATGGTACATTGTAATATACATTTCAAAATAACATATGGGTTGACATATCTCGCTGTGTGTTACAGAAGACTACTTCTTCAACAGAACATGGTTTACAGTGGTGTTGTATCCAAAAGTGGTGGGGTACCCCTCTTAATCAAACCATATAGTAGCATGATGGCACAAGTACCAAATAACTAGTGTAAGCAAGAAAAAAAAAACATAACAACAATACTGTGTGTCCTATCCAACTCAACGTAGCCAATGTGCCCTGGGATGCACAGACAGAGGAGTTGATCTGCTTCCCTCAGGAGTACCCTGCTCCACCGTACTCATCCATCCCAATGCCACTCTCCCTACACATCCCCCCTACACATGGAAGAGATGCAATGCCCTGAGACGTGGGCTACAGGTTGTAAGTGGGAAGCCTTGGGAGAGAAACCGCCCCAGGCGGTCCCAAATATAGTCAGAGCTTCTTCTCGATTCTGCCAATTTATCTGTTAGGCATTCCATGGAGAGGCTGTGCCATAGTCTAGTGTGTCACAGTGCTATATGGAGTGGTTCTGATTTCTTCCAGTATGACTCTAAAGGCGTCTTCGCAGCTCCCAATGCTAACCACATAATGGAGCGGTCTCACACTGTTTAGTAATTCATGTCTGGGGCTTGCACACCAAGCAAAATGTGTGCCGGTGATGTTGGGATGGAGTAACCCAAACTTTCCTTTATTTGTGACAAGATTTCCTCCCAATAGGGGTAAATAGTTGGGCAGCCCCACCTGATATGTCTGAAGTCACCCAACATATCACAGCCTCTCCAGCATCTATCGGACGCGTGAGGATATCTTTTTTAAAGTTTTTGTGGGTAGAGGTACCAATTGCAGTTTATAAAGCAGTTTATGGTGTGCTTCTCTTGCCCCCATAGAGCGATTGTATTTGGTGATATCGTGGAAAAGTAGGTTCCATTGAATATCCTCCATTGTGCAACCCAATATCTGATCCCGAAAAGTGATATAGTGAGGACTGAAAATGCGTCAGGCCAATGTCAGTAGTTTGTACAATGTGGAAATGCTTTCCCTCACTACCCCCCGCCCCTTGTTCTATGAATTTTTCAATCGGCAGGAGGTCCCTGGTAGCCGCCAGTCGCATGTGAGGTTGTGTAACCCAGTGTTTCAATTGAGTGTAATGGAAATGTTCAGATGGGGGCAGCCGAAAGTCCCAGCAGCAGTTCTCAAATGTGAGTAGGTTTTCACCATGGTACAAGTCGGCGATCCGCAGACATCCCCCTTCCTTCAATCTATCAAAAGGCCCTGGTGTCAATCCTGGGGGGAAGGCTACGTTATGGTGGATGGGAGTGTGCGGTGAGGGAAAAGTTGCTACCTTGTAGGCCCTTGCTACTGTGCCCATACTTTAAGTGGTGGCTGTAGGTGTACTGAGGTGAGCATTCTTTGGTCACTCCATTCTAGGTTTCCACAGTATGTCCCATATAGTCCGTCCCGTCACTTCCCTGTCCATATGCAGCCACAATTTGTCTGATTCACAGAGTGACCACGGAGTTGGGCCGCTCTGTAGTAAAGTAGAAGGTCTGGTAATACCAAGCCTCCTTTCTCCCTGGACTGTGTGAGCAGTTTATTAGAAAGTCTGGCCCTGTTTCCCTGCCATATGAATCGGGTAATCATTGTACGGGCCTCTGTAAAAAAAGTCTTTGGGGATATCTATAGCAGGCTTTGGAACAGACATAAAATACGGGGGAGTACTGTCATCTTGATGTTAATGATATGTCCCAGCCAAGTAAGCCAAAGAGGTGACCATCTCTTAAAGTCCATTCGTATGTTTCTGAGGAGGGGTGGGAAATTGGCTTTAAACAGGTCGGCAACTTTGGGGGTAAGTTTAATGCCTAAGTAAGTGATCTCCTTTTATGCCCGAACAATAGTGTTTCGGAAGCTTTCTCCCCCATCTCGGATGTTGGGATTGTCAGATTGAGCAGATATGATTTCCCCTTATTCACTTTAAATCCTGCTACTTGCTCATAAAGAGCGAGTTCCTCCTGGATTGACGGAAGGGTCATTCGGGGTACAGTAACAAAAAGTAAAATGTTGTCCTCAAACAATTAAATTTTATGCTGGTCAAGACCAAACTGGATTCCCTGGATTCTCAGATATGCCCATATTCTAACCACTAGGGCTTCAACATTGAGCTCAAACACCAGTGGGGAAAGAGGGCAACCCTGCCTCGTTCCCCTTGTGAGGTAAAAAAAGGTAGAATCCACCCCGTTTACCAAGATTCGTGAGCGGGGGCAAGAATAGTTGCTCATCACCCTTGCTATGAACTGGTCACTAAACCCGAACCGCCTTAAAGTAGCCTCCAAGAAAGACCACTCCACCCGGTCAAAGGCCTTTTTGGCATCCAGCACCAGCAACACCGCCGAGATCAAGTCGTTATCATGCGTTTCGTGACCTTTAAAGAATCCTGATTGGTCAGGGTGTATCAGGTCTGGCATTACATCCTCAAGCCTCTTGGCCAGGATTGGGGGGTGGGTTTTTATTATAATGCTTTTATTGGTGGGGGTCATATTGGGGTATGTGTATTTATGTAAAAAAGAAAAAAGAAAAAAAGAAATAAAATTGTATAGAAAATTCCAAATCAATATATATTGTTATAGGAAATAGGATAAGTTAGTACATGTGTAGTTTAGTAATTGTTGTCCTACTTATATCTTGTTTCTTGATGGGGATGGGGGACCAATGTTTAGAGTGTGGTGTTCCATCTGTAAGATAAGTTTAGATTAGGATAGATAGATGTAGTTGTTTGATGAGTATAGTTAGTATAGTTTAGCTTAGGATAGAGTAGGTTTTAGTTACTGTATAGGTTCATGTTTTTTATAATGAAGTCTCTATATTTTAGCATACATTTTGTGTCAGTTGCCTGAGTATCTGGGTCTTCTAATGAGTGCACTGGAAAAAATGGGGGAATGGCCAATGGAATCCTTACTGTCTTGTAATCCCTGCTTTACCATGTGCTCCCCCTTTTGACAAAGGAGCTTTCACTTTGGCTGCAACATCATATCTATTTGTCCATGCATTTGCCAAACCAGTGTACCCACAATTCACAATCAATGTGTACTTTGTCTTGGACAGGTAAGTCTGCTATTTCAACTGTCATTTTTGTGGTCCCGTAGTTTCAATATTGGGAACTGTGACACATCTGACAACAGGCATAAATGGAACTGTATCCTACATCACTGACAGGTGCCCATCACTGATAATGTTAGCTACCTCTGTACCACACAAATCAGTTGTTCTGGGACTCCCAGCTGTCTATATTGGCATTGATTTGGTTCTCAGCCATACTAGCCGTATATCAGAAGTAAATGATATATGCAAACATTTTAGTTTTTATACTCTGTTAATTGGTTGTATCAGACGACAACACCATGATACACCTTTCTCATGTTAGCATCCTTGTGTATAGCTTGGTGTCCCACAGTCCTGCACACATGTACTGCTACACTGTAATCATTGCCATGGATTCACACCATTCAATCATTTAGCTGAGTAGTTGGGTCACAGAAAATCTAGACATGCTAATTGTGTAAAAGATGTTTATAGACAGGTGGAAGTGTGAAACTGAATTAATTACAATGTCCGGGTCGGGGACCCCATTAGTGAAAGTCATGGATATTTGACACAATCAGAGTCCAAGGTTGAGGGATATGTCATGAGACATGCTTAGAAGTAGTGTCAATTAGTGAGGAGGAACAAAATTTGCCAATTGGCATGTCAGAGACAATGACAGTACATAGCAGACAAGTCAACAGTGGGTGAAGAGAACATTTACTACGGTGACAACACTGGCATGATGTTAAGGACAGAACTTAGGAGAATTGTCCATGTGGCACAGACTGGTGCTACCGGGTACTCTTCCTACTGAAAGTAATTTGTTCCACATCTTCATCCTCTGATGTGTGAGGTGCCTCTTGTGCCATTGATGGTGCTAATGTAGAGGGGAAGGGGGCCACACACACTCCAGGGGATAAAGATGTGGAGTCCAAGTTCCCAGCAGCTGCCATTTGGGGTAAGACATAAGGCATCTGTGCAGCAAGGAGGAACTGCTGATTTTTCAATATAGCTGCAACATCACGGTAGTAGACAGCCATGTCTAACCTGAGGGAGGCCACTTCCTGCTGAACGGACTCCAGCCTGTTGCTGCCATTTTGGGAAGGGAATTGTTGTGGCCTCTCCCTCATGGCAGCAGTTATGTCCAAAAGGGACTGCTGGAGTCCATGCAGTGGGGAATATGTGCCTTGGATGGCCGCTGTGTTTTCATTACGGGTTAAAAGGCATGTCCTCACTCCCTCTAAGCTGCCTGCCACAGTCTCCATCCCCACCTGCACCTGCTTGGTCAGCTCCCACTGAACTCCTACCAGTGTCCTCTGAAAACTGGTCTCTGGGTCCTCAGAAGCCAGGGACCTGTCAGTACTGGCAGGTGGTATAATTTGGTTGCTGGGTGGTTCATGTGGAGACCCCGCAATGCTGTGTGTCCTTCTTGCAACTAGAAGTGGTGTCCGGAGGGATCCTAGGACATCCTGGAGAGTTGGTTTATTGATGATTGTCAGCGGGTCATCCAGGTCATCACTGAAATCCAGGACAGGCAGGTTGGCAGGAGTGAAGCCATCATCCTCTTCAATAAGATGGTTGGTGTAAAATCAATCTTAAATTGTTGTGGCAGTCAACATGGAACATAATGTAAATGGTAGTGGAGGCTCAGTGACTAGTTAAAGGTGTTGTACATAATGTTATTGTACATTATGTGGCATTTATTTTTAGCCCCTAGTGCCACTGGAGTATGACATAAAGGGATGTTCCAGTGACACTATGGTCTGCATCCTATTTCCTAGGTGGCATTAAACTACTTCTTGTACTTTGACACCACCTTGTAAAAATCGGACCCTTCCCATGCAGCAATTTCCGTGGAAGGGGCGTGCAATGGCTGTCGCTGTGGGCAGCCGATGCCAACACCCATTGCATTTTGATGCAGCCCCAGATTTATATGTTTTTGTAGACCTGAGGCTCCAGCAGTATCTATCACTAATCCAGGGGTGACATTAGCAGGGCACAGTGTCGATATATACTTTATTTCCTCCTCATGTTTTCCTTTGTCAATGTGTGCTGCATTACACTGCACACATTGACCAAGCAGATTGCCATATCAGTTTCTTGTTGTGCAGGAATGTGTTCCTTCCTACACAACAATATTATCCACCTCACATCAGCCTTTCCTGCAGTATGGTGCAAGTGATGTGGGCTGGGGCTAGACAGCTAATTTACCACTAGCACAGGTGTAGACACAGGTATGGCCCATATGCTGTTGATTTTTGGTCAAGACTGCATTTACTAAATTTCAGTATGTGATCTAGCGGAATTTGGCACACAGGTACCCACCTTAATTTCCAGCTTGATTAGAGCCTCTATCTTGTTTGACGGTGGTATTGCAGCTACTTGTACTACTGCACACATGGGCCCTCATGATGAGTCTGACAGTACTATGACCACCTGACTTGCAGTGGTTGTAGGATTCTGGCTTGGCTTGAAGTGGGTACCAAAGGTTCTTACATCTTATACCAGGTCCAGTTATCCCTTATTAATGAAATGTAGTCAGTGTCTAGGAGCCAGGCTGTCTAGTGGTAGCTGGCTGTAGGCAGAGCAGCCAAGGCTGAACCAGGAGACATGCAAAGCTCTTGCAATACCAATGTAATCACACAGTACTTACACACATGAAAGACAATACTCAAAAATAGTACAAAAATAAAGGTACTTTCTATTAGTCACACAATGCCAAAAATACTTTGTATTTGGTTTCCCACCTAGGCAAGTGTAGTGTGTTGCGGGGCACTGGGAGTGTAAGAAAAAAACAAAGGTAAGTAATGCACCCCACACCAGAGCCCAGGAAAGCAGGAGTAAAACACAGCAAGTTTACTCAAACACACTAGAAGTTGTTATGAAGACCTGTGGAACAAGGGGACCAAGTCCAAGAAGTACTGAAGAGTGCAGGGAGAACAGGAGCCCCTGCTAACCTGGAAGAAGGTGCAAAAGAAGAACCACTGGTGAGACGACAAAGTCAGTTTTGCACCAGAGAAGACAGATGCGGGTTCCTGGTTGGTGCAGAAGATGTCCCATGCGAGATTGATGAATGCAGTCTGGTTTGCATTGCTGGATTCCACCAACAAGCCGTGGCACATGTAAAGCTCATGGTTAGCGGAAATGGTGCTGCCTGGGACCAGGAGGGACCTGGTGGCCTCTATTTAGGAGGGTGAAACAGAAGAGGCTCTCAACAACTGGGAGAGCCCTCAGAAGACCAGGCAGCACGCACAGGAGTCCCATAGCATGGGGACAAAGAAGGTTCAAATGGAGGCCCACGCAGTATGACACATAGGATTCCCACGCTGCCGGAAAACCACTCAGGAGCCTGTGCGTAGCAGGATGGAGTGCTGGGGGCCTAAGCTGTGCTGTGCACAAAGAACTTCTTGGGAGGTCGCACACAAGCCTTAGCAACTGCAAGTCATGTGGTGCACGGGGATACTGTCTTGCATGGGGAGGCAAGCCCTTACCTCCACCAAAGTTGGATAGCTAGACAGTGAGACTGCCAGAGTCAATTTAGTCCACCACTTATGTTGCTGGATCTACACCTGTTATCTGGCGAGGGGGTCCAAGCCGCCGGTCGTCGCTGCAGAGAGGTTCCTGCTGAAGCAGGGTAGTGACTCTGTTGCTCCACAGGAGATTCCTTAGGTTCTTCTGCTGCAGGCTGAAGACAGGTAGTCTTTGGAGGATGCACAACCTGGAAACTGTGCAGTTGCTGGCAGGTGCTGAAGATACAATGTTGCAGAAGTCCTCTTTGCTTTGTTGCAGTTTTGTAGAGTTCCTGGAGCAGGCACCGGTTTCCCAATTTACAGGCAGTGATAAGGACACCCCAACATTGGGGTGTTGTGGTGAGTTTCCCCCTGAGCTGGCAGCCAGAGACAATTTCCACCCACCGTCCCAGCCAGAATCTCATAATACCTACCGTGGAGGGAAGACCGCACTGACAGTCTTTCCAACACAGTACTTTGGTGGCCACCATTATATTTACAGACTTGCATCATGTGTTGTATTTGTTCAATTGTTTGCCCATTTCCATGTGTGCAATATGGTTGTGTCTGAGTTGTTGTGGGTTCACCCTGTATGTGTTGTGTTCCACAGGTTACAAGCTTTAGTGCAGATTTTCTCTTGTGACACAGTTCAGGTCAGCAGCAACATGTGTAGCTCAACACTGCACCAGGTTAGTTACCTGTAAAATGCCATGTTTACTGGAATACGAGACAGCCCTGATATCACCTCTGCAGATGCACTGATTTATTCTCCCTGCACTGTGACAGGCATTGTTGCTGCATGATGTAGGAGTGGCTGCCTTGAGGGGTTGAATTGTTTATGTGGAGGGTGATGTCCCTTCCTGTACATGTAAAAGTTATTTTAGCTAAGGTAGCATTTCAATGTGTGCTGCAAGATGTGATACATGTGTACTAGCAATGCAACAAGGAGTTAGAGGAGCATTTTCGTGAGATCCACCTCCCTGATCCCACTCAGTGGCATTGACTTCCATCCTAGTCTCACATGTCTAAGTTGTATGGGTACAGGAAGTTTGACAATATGCCAGGGGTGTTGTGATGGCACAGCCCCAGGCACAGTATATACATGTCCCTTCCAGCCAATGTGCTGCATATTTATGTGGTGCAGTATAGCCCAGGTGATTGGTGTATATTCATGTTGTGTATATGATGGGAGGCATAGCACAACCAGGGCATGTGTACATGTGTTGGTTGTATGGGGATAGGGCATCTGGATTCATGGTGCATGTGTCCCCATGCACTCCTTTAACATGCATTGGGTGTGTTCTATCTATCTCTCCCTTCTGGCATAAGTAAAATTCCCGTTAATTCCTCCATGCAACTTACCCTTCATTTGTGGTGGGGTAGTTAGTAGTCTGCGCTGTCATGCCCTTGAATTCCTGTGACCAGCTCTTCCGGGATGACTGCTGCAACCATCTCCTCCAGCTCATCCATGTCCTCCTGTGGTGCAGGACCTCTACCTGCAGTCTGCAGTGCTGCCTTTCTGTTCTTGGCCAATTTTTCCTTAGTTCTACACTTACAATCATGCCAGTGCTTCTTGCACTCAGTGACAGTTCTCTTCATCTCTGCCACACAGTTGATTTTGCTCTCTATTTTCTGCCACATAGCCTCTCTCTTTTACTGATTGTCAATTTGGAGGTGATGGAGAGCTGGTGTTAGTGCTCCGTCACCTCTCTGACACGGATGTTGTGCTTTTCTTCACTGAAGCGACACTTTCACTTTTTCTTCTCCTTCTCCAGGGACTTCTGTGGATCCTCCTGGCTGGTGCTTGGGTGATTGGGGTCTCCCTGGGGTCTCTCCTAGCCTGATTCTTCCATTTTCAGTTGCATTTGCACTTTTTCCTGCATGTGCATTTAAATTTCGCACTACTGCAGGCTAAAAATGGCGGTAACCCTTTTGCAACATGTTTACGTGCCGCAAAATGGTTTTACTCCACTTTTGCATCATTATTGTCATTTTTCTTTACAACAGGGACCAATGGATAACGTAATTATTTTTTATGCTCACCATTCCTTTCAGCCTACTTGCCCCATTCCATTAATATGGCACCCGACTTGCACTTATGAATGGCGCTAGCAGGCGTTAAGATGTTTTACGCTAAACTGCAGTTTTGCGTCAAAAAGTATAAATATGCCACTTTATTTTTTAATTTTGCAGGAAAGAAAATAAATATAATACACAAACATAAACAATATTTGTTCATACCAGGAGTAGAGGTCACAGATCTTCAAAAAAAGGAAAAAGAAAAGCCATAAAACAATAATATAGCAATGGGTACATGCGGTGTTCCCTACACAAAAAGAGGCAAACAGAAAACCCCAGCAGAGGTACATTCAGACCAGTTCCATCCCATCTCGGTCCATGCGGCCTTTAATGGCTACCAAACTCTGTGGCATAAATGCCCCTGACCCTCACACTGGCAGTCAATCAGGCTCTCCATAGTGTAAATATGCCAGATCTTAGCCCACCACAATTGCATAGTAGTGAGTTGGGGGCCCTTCCAATGAAAGGCAAGCACAGAGCGTGCTGCCACCAGACTGTGTGGACAGAATATCCACTGCATAGTGCAAACTGAACATTTGTCAAAACAGCTGCAAGGGGCTACTCCCTGCATCCGTTTAATTGAATGGGAAATTGCGAGTTCACGTGCATGCACTGTGAGGGAATGGTTAATTACCCACAGATTCAGGTTTTGGGCACTACATGAAATGGCACACAGGAGAAGCGAATCCAGTGAAAAAGGCAGAGGAGGACTTGTTCATGCCTTTGAAGATTTTTCAAAGGCTCATATTATGTTGGTATAAAAATACAAATGTGTTAACATTTTCTATGTGTGCAATTGAGTATTTCTTTGGTCCACTTCCTGCGCGTACTTTTCCCAGCGTTCATTTCTGTTTCAGTACAATCTGGTACTTTCGTCGTTTCAGTGATTCGCCAGGGTTTGCTCAGTTTCTACAAATGAGCTTTCAGAGCAGTACTTAAGAAGTCTGTACACAGTATAACATCTACCTTAGCATTAGGAGATTTGTGTAATTCGGTGTGTGTCTATCAAAGCTTAACAGCGTTTAGCCTAATCCTGGTTGAACACACTCAAACCATGTACCCTTGATTAATTCCTTTGACTAGAATAATTTAAGGGGCTTAACGAAGGCCACGAAAGGATGAAGTTGCTGATTTTTACATTGCCCTCGGCTCAAAGATGTCCCCTGTTAATAGAACTCTTTGCAAGAAGACACGTTGCTCATTATTTAATTGTACAGAAGGAACACTTGGAGAACAGGTAAAAAAACAAATGGGGAATGTAATGAAGAAGTGAAAACGTGAATCTCTGAAGTCCAAAACCTGTTTTCGGCAAACTTTATTGTATATTATTCATTAACAAATAAAGTACAAGAGTTCTCAGTCAAATTTTCATTTTTATTGGCCTTTTCGATAATCATAAAACTATTCATAGCTTATTTTATTTCGAAAAATAGTGTGAAGAGTAACTTATTTAGAAAATTATGGAAGACTGACAGAATATGGAAACAGAAATAACGTGTGAACACAATATCATTTCAAAAATATCGAGGACCAAAATATAGAGATGGTAAGTGCAATTAAGTAAGTATAGATTTGCTATTCTTAACTCCACACATACCTACCTTGAAGATACATACCTTTCAAGGTACATATATGTGGAGTTTTATATATTAAAACTTTGCTTAACTATTGAAACTTACCTCATGATGTTTGTGTCTTCAATATTCTTGACACAATATTATGGACCATGATATTTCCCTTTCTGATATTCTGTCTAAGTACCAAATATTATGCCACCTAGAAACTTAAGATAGGAATAAAATTATGCCTTCTTAGCCAAGCAAAACACCAACTTTGGCCATTGATACGGACTTCTTAAAAAATATCTAATCTATTTTCAAAGGTAAATTTATATGTATAAATGTTTTCATGTTTAAGTCTACTCCTACCCCTATGTGCAAATCCAATTTTTGAGCTATTCACATTTATGATATTCACAATTTGTGAGTGCAGATTTAAAATCAAGTGTAGACTTTCAGGTCTATTCCCACTCATTTCAGGGGGTGGAGAATCTAAGACTTAATTGATGGGTCCTATTCATAGAATGCATTTTTTAAATATTGAAAGTAGAAACTCTAAAAATGCTATTCATTAACATGTGGGCAGAGACCATCACGCCTAGCTTTTCTATGGGGAGTTCTCTGCCTTCTCTGCATTTTAGTAATGAAGGTGGAAAGGCCGGGGGGGATGGACTGGAGAATGGGGATTTGTTATTACTAAATTAGAGGGTGTTTGGGATGGGTTTTGGGTTAAAACAGACTACTAGAAACATCCACCCATAAAAGAGTGAGCCCTTTGCTATTTACAAGCTACGCTTCTAAAGTTACTACAGCCCTAAAGGTGTCAAAACAGTAGTAAATGTATTCCAGCGCAGCCTTGGTGTAAGTTCAGCACCACACATGGCCACTCACAAGTACAGCAGCACATTCTCATGATTAATGGTTACTTTTGGGCATGAGTTATAGTTACTTGTCATAACTGGTGAATTTCCGTGGTTTATTAGTTTAATACAGTATGCTTTTACCAACATTTTCACCAAACTATAATGTCCCTTTAACCTTTCTATTTTTCAGTCATTTATTAAGGCTTTTTAAAAGTAAGGAGGATGTTATTATAATTTCTAACTAGTTGGGTTGTTGGTTGACTGGGGTGTGAGCCCTGGTCAGGCAACAGCCAGAATACTTTGCAGGTTGAACCACAAAAACTCACTAAATTAACCTGTACTCAACCATGGGTAGATTGGTCCAAAAAAGCAGTCAGGCTTAACTTAGAGGAAATGTAAAAAGCATTTCTGCAGCACACCAATAATACAGTGAAAACACAACGCAAGAAAACATCCCAAACCAATTTAGAAAAATAAAGAACATTTTAATAAATTATTTGGCACCAAAACAACAAATGTCCAATGGGTAGAACCAAAAATCAGAGTTATGATTTTTTAACATTGTTAGTGAAAAGTTCAAAGTGGCAATCATGTAAGATTCGGTCAAGGTTGAAAAAATATAGCCAACCATGATGGAGCTCAGTTAAGATACAAGATGTGGATCTGTCCTAGTCAATGCTTAGCATCAGACTTAGGAAAAATACTTAGAAAACGTTTCTGAGAAGGTAAAACTTAGTAGGGCAAGGGTGCACGAGGTGTCCGAGGAGGAAACTTCATCGTCAGATGGCCTTGAGTTGTAGCCACAGTGTAGATTTCTATATTGAGATGTAGTCACCGAAAAGAAAGTTTAAAATCTCCAGCAGGATGAGGCAGAGGGCTATAACCAAAGACAGTTTGAAAAGATGGGATCCCCTCGAGCGAAGGAGTGCTGAAAATGATTAACTGCTGGTGAATCACCTTGAGCGGATAGGCAAACAGGCTGGTCCTGGTCTCTTCCTGGTTCTCTGAGAACTTTCGGGCCAAAATATCTGGGCACTTTTAGCACCACACTCAAGGGCCCAGGACTGATATGACACTTCGTAGGGGTTCAGGAGTCACTGAGGCCAGGTCCAGGTTCAAGATGGTGAGAGGCTTTTATGTCCCTGTGGCTCTGAACACGAAGCCAGCAAACTGGCCCTTGGAGTCACTTCTGGTAGTCTTGGGTGTAGATGAAGATTGAGGGCTCAACAGCAGGTCTGGTCTCTGAGGGTACAAATGCAGGGTCAAGGCAGCCAAGCAGTCCTTCCAGGTCAAGCAGCAGTCTTCCACAGTGCACAGATGCTCAATGTAGCAGTCAGTCCTCTGAGACTCCTTCTGCAGGACCAGCAGTGAATAGGAGAGTGGTCCTGAATGTCTAATTTTTATATCCTGTTGCTCTTCTTCTGGACATGGGAGAAGCTTATGGCAAGGTACTTTGATGTGCATGGGATTTCCGGACTGCCCTGCCCTTGATGCAAGCTGGCTGCAGTGATAATACAGAGTTGTTAGGCCCGTTGTGTGAAGGCAGAGCACAGGCTATTCAGCTGTAAGTGAGGCAGTGTCCTCAGCTCTGCTCCTCCATCCTGCCAGCAGATTGCCCACTGAGGCACACCTAATCCCTCTATTGTGTAACTGTCTGGGAGGAATTCACAAAGTCTAACTGTCATGGCTAAGGGCAGGAAAATGCCCTAAAAGTGGAATTTTAAAAATTGTAATGAAAAATCAGGCTTTACCATTAATGAGGGTTTATCATTACAATTTATAGATACCAAACATGACATAGCTACCTGTTCCCAATTAGAAACTATAAGACCTTAAATCTAATAAGAAATTCCCAATTCTACCCTATTGTAGGAGTAGACAGTAGTGAAAATCAAATTTAGTTTTTTTTTCATTACCTGGACATGCAAAACTTAAATGTTGATGTCCAACCTTTTAATTACAAAGCACCCTACCCTATGTGCAACCTACAGCCTTCCTTAAGGGTGTCTTGCTTATAACAAAAAGGAATGTTTTAAGGCTTGGCAAGGAACTTTTAATGCCAAGTCTACATGGCAGTTTACAACCGCATTAAGGCTACAGTGACAGGCCTGGGACATGTTTTAAGGTGCTACTTAAGTGGGTGGCACAATAAGTGCTGCAGGCCTACTGGAAGCATTTAATTTACAGGCACTGGATATATCATATACCACACTTCATGGATCTTCTAGGTGCATTGAATATACCAATTGGGTACAAACAACTTTAATCATGTTTTGGGGAGAGAGTGCAAGTACCTTAGCACTGGCTAGCGGTATAAAACATGATCAGGCTGTCTATTCAGCGGAGTAGAGTAAACAGGGTTTGGAAGAAGGCCCAGTGCATACCTGTAGTGCAAGGAGCCACCATTTTCATTGTCTTAATCCTGCCCCACAGTGATCGGCGCAGAATGCTCAATTTCTCAAAGACCTACTGCATTTGGTCAAGCACGGTGGTAGATAGGCCTGTCTCATGGTGTAAATGGTGCTGCAGATCCAAAGTCTGAGGTATTTCATTCAACTGGGTTTCCAGGTCAAAGGTAGAGAACATAGGGAATCAATGGGAAGACCTCACTTTTGGTCCAGTAAATCTTGTAGCCAGAGAAGGCCAAAAATGTGTCTAGGGTCATCTTCAAGGCTTGTGCCGGAGACTCAGGGGAATGGCGTGTAAGCAGTATATCATCCACATAAAGTATGAATTGCAATTGGTTGGCTGCAGTGGATATGACCTGTATCAGGTTAGACTTGTAAATAATGATGGCCAGTGGTTCCAGTGCTAGCAAGAAAAGTAGGGGAGAAAGTAAGGGAAACATCCTGAACAACTAGGTCTAAACCACTACTTGCCTGAACCACTACTGCTAAACAACTAAAAAGTCTCTACAACTAAGTACTGAACAACTACTGTCTAAACAACAATTGTGCCTGAATAACAATTGCCTGAATAACTAATTTTAAGATAAGGTTTACTTTTTGGTCTTTATGGTTTATTAGTTGTTTAGAATATATATATATATATACATATATATATATATATATTAGTTGTTCAGGCAATTGTTATTCAGGCACAATTGTTCTTTAGACAGTAGTTGTTCCGTACTTAGTTGTAGAGACTTTTTTGTTGTTTAGCAGTAGTGGTTTAGGCTATAGTTGTTGAGGACCTAGTTGTTCTGTCACATATTCAGATGAGTGTCAGCCACCCGGCAAACTTTTCAATAACATTCTGCATTTGTCATGGGGTAGTGGAATGGCGTTGGCAGGGATCTGCATTGGTTCTTCTAGAATTTCACAGGCGAGCAGGATTTGTCCTTCTCATAGGGAGGAGAGCTCATTTTAGGTCTCCTAATCTGCCACATTTTTTTCTGAAAATCCTGTCCTGTTGGCCCACTGTCTCTGTCAGTGGCATGAGTAGCGTTGTCTACAGTAATAGTGGGTGGAGAGATAGGGGTCATTTGGACCTCTGCGGTTGAAATTGTTTCAATATAGTCCTCAGCTTTTTGGGGTTCATGAAATTCTCTTGCGGTGCCATTATACATGAGAAGGAGTGCCGCTGGGTGTAGCAGGCCCTATCAGATACCTTTCTGTTTGAGCACCCGTTGGATAGTCAGGAACTTCTTCCATAATACATTAATGGTGTGAGAGAAATCTGCAGAAAGTGCCACTTGAGAATTTTGGTAGGAATACGGGCCATGTAACTTGGTTGTCTGTAGAAAAAGATGGGCATATGTGTAGCACAAAAGGTGCACAATTATCTGACTCAGTGGAGATGTGTATCCTATGCACCCTCTGTATTTCTAGTGGGAATCTGAAGGCAAGGCCCATGAGACTGGGAGCACCAGGGTTCAAGGGTGCCTGCTTTAACGCTAGACTGCAGAAACGGTGCCAGCGCAAAGGACAGGAATGTACCATATTGCATAAATACGGTGCATTCCTGCCCTTTCACTTTGGCATAGGGCGGAGCAGCAAGATAATTTTCTGCGCTGCCCTACGCTAAATCCCCATATAAATGCCTCAAACGGCCTTTAATTGCTGTGCCTTCGTCAGATATTTCATAGCTTTAATCTATAATGTAATGATTCTGTTCAGTTTAGCATTTTTATTCTTATACTTCTGTGTATGGAGTATGCCAAAAAAAGATTTGGAAAATATAAGAAATTGTGAAAGCCGTTCTTTGTGCTACATTTGAAGAAGCAGAGTTCAAAGATGCGTTGCTTTGTGTATGACAAAGCCCTCCACTAGGAGCTCATTTTCTGATTTATTTGAAGTTTACTCCACTGCTCTTTGATCATTTTAACAAACGTTTTCTAGAGCTTTAATAGAAAGGGGTCAGCGTTTGAAATGTTGCTTTTGAGTTTGACAGTTTTCCAGCACAACAATGAATTTGACACGGATAACGTTAAAAAGACTGATTGACTAATACAAAGAGATGCTGGTCCTCGGTCAACCCAGGCCTTGTGAGACCAACAACATAACTGTGTGGTACTTTTGTGCGTTAGTACAGTCGCTAAGTAAAAATGATACAGCAGGAGAAAAGATCAGAAGTGTGCAATTATGAACCATTTCTGTGCAAGCTGTGGCCTAGTCTTACAAAAGTGCATTATAAATGACCGGGTCACCACATGCGGATGATGACTGTAGTGCATTCCAGGATTTTATTTCTGATTAGGCTTTCCACTTCAAAACTAGAGGCAAAACAACAAAACTGTTCTGTGAAAAAAAAAAGAATTTGCTATGTCTGGGCAACCAATACTTTGAAGAATTTCTCACAAACTAAGGAAAGTTACTCTATATGTCAAAGTCCATCGAATGTAGGTTACAATAACACATGTCTCTACAAATTCGCCTTTATGATGCATGCACAACAGTGACTACTCCTACAACGTATTTTCATATTTAAGATGGAAATAACCACTACCGAGAATAACCAAACAGCAGTTTACTTTACTTGCAAATATAATAGTGCTCTAAATGGAAATATGGAAGTGCAGGTAGTCACGATTGAGATTCCCCTTAAATGCATTGCAGCAGTAGCAAGAAGGGCAGGTAGTCTCAGTTTCAAACTAAAGAACTACATATGCTCACCCTACAATTACCAGAGTCAGTCGTGGGGTGTGAGACCCATCTATACCGTCTAACAATTTCCAATGACGATAAAAGCAGCATTACACTGCACATCAATTACTTATTGTGGGGGAGAAAAAATTATATAGACTAATATTCTAATAAATGGAAGGGAAGAATCCACATTTTACAAAGAAATATTCTGGCATAACTTTTAAAGAAAGCAGGTATTTTCTTGACAGATTTAGGGCTTCATTATGAATTTGGCAGTCCGTGCACTGCCATGGTGGCTGTGGTAGTCCAAGTGCCATCAGCTTGGCTGTTGGACCACTGTATTATGATGTTGGCGGGCCTATAGAGCAAAGACCGGTACGGTCCACCAACACCGCCAGGCAGTGCAAACCACTGCGGTGACAAGGCACGACAAACAACAAACAAGCCTGCGGAGCCAGTGTTTCAACTGGACTCATTATGATGTTGCACATCGCCATTGTGATCATGGAGGTCCAACCACCACGTCCGAGCTGGTGGATAAGGAGAGCAGAATGAAGTAACTAACCTGCAGACAGCGTTACATGTCCTGTGCCACCATGGACCCCATACCAAACTACCTTCCGCTGCTGCTGCTCATCGAAGGTGCCCAAAATTCATGCTGCCGTGGACAACACTAACAGTAAGTACACACACCTACCTGTGCCATTAACCTCAACACAGATCGTCGCGCTGTTGTACACATGATATGGGGCTCACGCTATGGGCACCAAGTACCCGTTTCATTGTGTCCTCAGTCAGTCATTCACAAAGAATCACACATTCACATCCACAAAATGCTCCCTTTGGGCAGGTCACTGGCACTGCACTGCAACACTTCACAAAAACACATGTCTGATCATCTCAGGTACAGTGACAGTGAAGTGTGCACAGCATAGTGTCACACAATAGCAACAACACATCAACATCACATCTACCAATTCAACTGACACCCTCACATTGCACACATGCCATGGACTGTGGTCAGATGGAACACACATATGTATGGATGTTGTCATAGATCACAAACGCCCCTCCCATGAAACAGCCCTTCAATGGACCCACACATCACCCACATTGCAACACAATGGAAGGGCAAGGGAATGCACAATAGTTTGAGAGACAAATATCCAAAGCTCACTATGCAAACAATACCTGCACAATAGGGATCAGGATCACTCATGGAAGAATGTTGCCCTGGGACACATATCACTTTGCACATGCCCCTAAAACAACATTTGACTAGGAAATGGCCCTTCATGGATCTCAGGGACAAACAATAATAGAGCCAAGTGACATGCCTATCTGTATAATGTGGAAGCGCAAGTCAAGAAAGCAAATACAACAGCCTGGTCCATACATCTAGACAAAGTAGCTGCAAGGTACACACCTCAAAATGGACACATGCACAGTCAAATGCAAAGGAAGCTAGCCCAAATGAACAACTGACATGTGTGGACAAACAAAACTCCAGCTTCCACACATGAGACAAATGTACAATCCAAACAGGGGGACATGTCTAACACCATACATGATGATTTTGGACAACTCAAGATGACATACTTACCATACCAAACCTAACACAATGCAATGACACCGCATTTGAATTAACACCCACATACCCATACAGCCAAAAGTTACCTTTGTTTTGGGTGACACCAGCACTGCCAACAAAGTCAGATATTGCAAACAACAGCAAATATATCAGGAATCAGGCTGAAAGACACACAACTGTAGGCATACAATGCAAGTTACTCAGAAACAATATAAAGGTAGAAAAGGAACTACAGGACAAATGTGTACCCAAAAAAATAACAACTTAGGTTTATTAACTCCAAATTATTCAGAGCAAACACCATTGGCCAGTCCAATTAGATATCCATGCATAGTACTGTACCCACACTGGACTCCAATCACTGGTAGGGAACCTCCACGGGAAGGGGCATCAAGTGAGCAAGCAGGCACATGAGGGATCATCCTTGGGTGGCATAGGGTCAGATTTGGAATGGGTGGGTTTAGATTTGGGAGAGGGTCTTTTTCTTTGGAGCAGTGGTCTTCTTCTTGGGGTAGGGGTATGGGTGCTTGTGTGGGGGCAGGTGTGACAGGGGAGGACTTGATGTGGAAGGGATGGGATTAGATGTGCAAGCTCAAAAAGGAAAGTCTTCTTAGAAAAATGGAGAGGGTCTGAAGAAGGGATTGGGGATTAGAAGGTTAAGGAACTGGTTATCTTGTGAGAAGGTGTGGATGTCTTAGGTGTGTGCATGTGTGAGGGATGCTTCTGTTTGGGTATGTCTATTGCCTGTGTGGGTGTGAGCATTTCTGTGGCGTGGGGGGCATGTAGGTGGAGATGCTGGGTGATGTGGGAGTGGTGGATGTGTGTGTGTCTGTTTGGGTGGTGTCTGTGGGTATGGTGAATGTTGTGGATATTTGTATTCTATTGGGGTGGTATCTGCCGGTGTACTGGATGTGGTGGATGTTTGTGTGTTTGTTGGGGTGGTGTCTGTTGGTATGCTGGATGTGATGGATGTGACTCTGGGTGTTGTAGTGGTGTCTGCGAGTATGGTGCATGCGTCTATGTGTGTTGTGCTGGTGTCTGGGTCTATGGTGGGTGTGGTAAGTGTGTCACTGGCTGTTGTGGAGGTGTCTGTGGGTATGCTGGATGTGGTGTTTGGGTTGGTTGGTATGTTGGGGGTGTCTAGTGAAGTGGTGGCTGATGTTGTGTTTGTAGGGGTATGCTGAGTGCCTGCATGCTGGTGTGTCTTGTGGTGTTTGTGTCAATGTGTGTTGCTTGTGTGTGCTGAGTTGGGTGCATTCAGATGTGTCTCTGCCCTTGGCACAGGTAGCGGAACAGGGGATTTGGATTAGGAAGAAGGGGGTTGGGGAGGATTGTGGGGGGTGACTGACTGCCGTGAAGGAGGAAGACAGAGACTGAAAAGATCTCTGTAGGCCAGACATGGCACTATGAATGCCATGTAGGAAAGGATTAATCTGCTGAAGTTGGCTGGATGAGGTTCGCAATGGCAGTCTGACACACAGAGATACTCCTCGTCAGCCTCCATCATCAGCCTCCTCACTCAGGGCAGCAGGGGTAACAAGGGCTGAGTTTGCCTGCCGTGAAGAAAACGCATACCCTCTTGGGCGAATGGGCACAGCCAACTGGGTGGGGAGCAACAGGGAGGGAGGAGATAGAACTGGGGGCGGTGGACAAAGATGGTGCAGAACCAGGTCCTGATGGGTCGGCCACCCCCGGGGAGTGGTCATGGGAGAAAGAATCTGATAATGATGACATTGATCCTGTCTACTCCGTGGCACTCCTCTCATCCTCTTGACCACTGGTCCCCTCAGTGTCGGTGGTGTCATGACTGGAGATACCGTGGCCAGATACCTCCCCATTTGGTTGTTCTTTGTCTTCCTTGCTTGCCTGGGCTGATGCTGCTAATACAAAGAGGAAAAGATTAACCACATATTTCTGATCACACTTGAACAACAGCTGTGATTAGCAATTGTAAGGCTGAAGTTGTGCAATCACAGTACCCATTGAACAAGTAGGAGACCACATCACCTTCAATGCTTTGCCTCATGGGACACACCTCAGTTAACTTCTAGGAAACAATAGCAGGCCAATGCCAACTTCATTCCCACAGATCCTACACAAGGTCAAGCAGACATCCATTTGTCACATACAGAATAACACAACAATAACAAATGATGTTCCTAAAACCTGCCATGTTGCTGACAAGAGTACAGTAGCCCGGAGAAGGTTACATAGAAATACTCATGTCACACTGGGTTACATAGAAATACTCATGTCACACTGTAAACATATCAACAACGCACACTTTATCATGTATAATTTATCCTAAAGGAGTCATGGAGGTAGTTCTAACGTTGCTCGGATATGCTACACATTTGGCACAAAATGTACACTGTGGACAAAATGTGCAAATTGTCAGGGAAATATGTCCCTAAAATCCACAGCACAATGAATCAGCAAGCCCCAGAGAAATCAGCACTAATATCTGGCACCCCTTTCAATGACATACTCTGATTGCATCAGTAGACAGCACTAGTCCTTTTTATGTTGGAGAAGCCCAGAGATTTGCAAGTACTTGTGGAAGGCTTTCAACAAGTTGCCCAATGGGAAGCTACATCAATGTCTCCACTTTAGGTCTACAAACCCAGATGTCTGTGAATGAATGATTGTACTCAATCACATGATTCCAACATAACTGCAAGTCACTCTATGATGCATGCCAACAGTCAGGAAACAAATCTTACCCTTACACATGTGCAGAGCACTTTTCACATGATGCCACCCACATCAATGGCATGGACCATGTGAGAAAAAACTTTAGTCCTACCCGTCAAGTCCCTCATTGCTACTGCAGTTGCACATGGCAAATGACATGCTATGATGGGTGTGTGTATGTGTGAACCAACAATAAATGTTTACACACTCCTGTCTGTAGCACCACATGAAATGTAGCCCCATTGCAAATGTCCTATTCCAAACACAGGTTGTCATTCACATATATATAAGGGAATACAGAACTCATCCCATGAACACAGATAGAACATACATGAAATAGCAGTGCATACATTTGGTCAAAAGAGAAAGGGACACATACTAACGAGTTGGCAAAAGGAACTTTGGCAAGAGGGATGGCACATAAATCATGTAAATGGACATTTCCCACTTACTGAGGGAAAGTATTGATCAGTAGCTGACCCAAAAAACACTGTATGTTCTGTTACATGTGTGTTGGTCATATCCACATTACAGACAGTAGTGAAGCAGCAGCACTCATCACACACTGAAGACAAGTGGACTCTGGGGCAGATGCCAATTTACTCATTTGACCAGATGTAGGACGGTAGCCTCTTTCTAGCACTGTAACTACCACTTTTGGCCTGTTTGTGAGCATATGTCAATGTGTTGTTACTGTCTCACTGCGATACTGCTAGCCAGGACCCCAGTGCTCATAGTGAAAACCCTATTTTTCAGTGTGTTTTGCCTGTCTCACTGGGATCCTACTAGCCAGGACCCCAGTGCTCATAGTTTGTGGCCTAAATGTGTATACCTGTGTAGTGCCTAACTGTGTCACTGAGGTTCTGCTAGTCAGAACCTCAGTGCTCATGCTTTCTCTGCCTTTACATTTGTCACTATAGGCTAGTGACGACTTTTGCCCATTTCAATTGGCATACTGGAACATCGTTATAATTCCCTAGTATATGGTACCTAGGTAGCCAGGGTATTGGGGTTCCAGGAGATCCCTATAGGCTGCTGCGTTTCTTTTGCCACCCATAGAGAGCTCAGACAAACCTTTACACAGGACTGCCACTGCAGCCTGAGTGAAATAACGCACACATTGTTTCACAGCCATTTACACTGCACTTAAGTAACTTATCAGTCACCACTATGTCTAAACTTCACTTGCTGAAGGTTAGGTGCAAAGTTACTAAGTGTGAGGGCACCCTTGCACTAGCGAAGGTGCCCCCACATAGTTCAGGGCCACCACGGACTTTGTGATTGCGGGGACACCATTACACGCATGCACTACATATAGGTCAATACCTATATGTAGCTTCACAATGGTAACTCCGAACATGGGCATGTAACATGTCTAAGATCATGGAATTGTCCCCCCATTCCAAATTTGGTATTGGGGAACTAATTCCATGCATCCCCGGGGCTCCACTATGGACCCCGGGTACTGCCAAACCTGCTCTCTAGGGTTTTGTCTGCAGCTACCGCTGCTGCTACCCCACAGAGACAGGGTTCTGCCCTCCTGGGGTCTGGGCAGCCCAGTCCGAGGAAGGCAGAACTAAGAATCTCCCTTTGGAAATAGGTGTTATAGGCGGGGGAGGGGTAAACTCTCCCAGTCTCTGGAAATGCTTTGAAGGGCACAGATGGTGCCCTCCTTGCATAAGCCAGTCTACACCGGTTTAGGGAACCTCCAGGCCCTGCTCTGGTACGAAACTAGACAAAAGAAAGGGGAGTGACCACTCCCCTGTCCATCACCGCCCCATGGGTGTTGGCCAGATCTTCTCCAGTGTGTCTCAGCCCTCTGCCATCTTGTTTCCAGAGGTGTGAGGGAACTCTGGAGGCTTCTGAGTGGCCAGTGCCAGCAGGTGACGTCAGAGACCCCTCCTGATAGGTGCTTACCTGAGTAGGTGGTCAATCCTCCTCTGAGGGCTATTTAGAGTCTCTCCAGTGGGCTTTTCCACAGATAACAACTTGCAAGAATTCACCAGCGTTCCTCTGCACCTCTCTCTTCCACTTCTGCCGAGGATCGACCGCTGACTGCTCATGGACGCCTGCAAATCTGCAACAAAGTAGCAAGAAGACTACCAGCGACATTGTAGTGCCTAATACTGCCAGCTTTCTTGACTGTTTCCTGGTGGTGTATGCTCTGTGGGCTGCCTGCCTTCACCCTGCACTGGAAGCCATGTAGAAATCTTCCATGGGTTGACAGAATCTTCCCCCTGCTCCAGCATGCACCAAACTTCAGAGTCACCGGTACTCTGGGACCCCTCTCATCCTGGAGAGCGTGGCCCCTGGAACACAGATGTTAGACCGAGACTGTCCAGTGGTCCAACTGTCCAAATTTGCAGGAGGTAAGTCCTTGCATCCCCTCTCCAGACAGTAATCCTGTGCACAGCGTGATCTACAGCTACAAGGGCTTCTGTGCACATTTCTACAAAATCCTGCATGCACAGCCGAGCCTAGGTCCCCAGCACTCTGTCCTGCGATGCTCAGCTCCCTTAGTTGATCTCCGGTGTTGTGGGACCTCCTTTTGCAGTATTGAGAAGACCGCCATATTCAGACTTCATGAACCTGTGTTCAAGGACTTCTGTGGGCGCTACCTTCTTGTGCATGGGCTTTCTACATTGCTAAGGGGCCCCTCTGTCTCCTCTCCCAAGTGGCGACATTCTTGTCCTTCCTGGGCCCGGGCAGCACCCTTTTTCTAGCTTGGCTTGCTTGTGGTATTTTGCCAAGGAAATAACTCTGCATCCTCCAGCACGCCGTGGGACATCTTCTGCACGAAGAAGAAGTTCCTAGCACCTTTTGATGTTGCAGAATCTTCAGCTTCTTCCATCCGGAGGCAGCCATTTTGCACCTTCATCCGCAGTTTAGTGGGCTCCTGCCCCCCCGGACACTTTCATGACTCTTGGACTTGGTCCCCTTCCTTTGCAGGTCCTCAGGTCCAGGAATCCATCTTCAGTGCTTTGCAGTCTGTTGTGGTCTTTGCAAAATCCTTTATCATGACTTTAGTGTGTTTCTGGGGAAATAGTAGTACTTTACTCCTACTTTCCAGGGTCTTGGGTTGGGGTATCTTGGACACCTTTAGTGTTTTCGTACACTCACAACGACCCTCTACACACTACACTAGCCTAGGGGTCCATTCATGGTTCACATTCCACTTTCTTAGTATATGGTTTGTGTTGCCCCTAGGCCTATTGCATCCTATTGTATTCTACATTGTTTGCACTACTTTCTGACTGTTTTACTTATCTGATTTGGTTTTCTGTGTATATTTTGTGTATTTTACTTTCCTCCTAAGGGAGTATATCCTCTGCGATATTTTTCAGACATTGTCACTAAATAAAGTACCTTTATTTTTAGTAATTCTGAGTATTGTCTTTCTTCCAGAGAGGGAGGAAGGATACGGTGTTGCTTCTGTTGCGATCTGACATAACCACAGATGTTGGCAAGTTTAGTCATTGTATTATTTCACATAGACTTCCATTGAAGAGCTAACCAGGTGCGTTTTAATCTCTCACAGCCTGCTGGTGCGTCGACATCGGAGGGCAGAGCTTGACGGCTGTAGAAAACCGCCACTAAAATTGTGCACCCAGAACCCGGCAGAAGCAGCCCGGCTAGTGCTGGGTGTGGTTTGCAGGGGTCTGGGGTGCCTCACTGTGACCCTACAATCCTCCATGCCTTACTCATTTTTGCACTTGCTACCTGTTTTCGCTGTGGCTGCCCCGGCGGTTACACGCGCTGATGTGCTGATGCGTTTGAGGTGGATGGGCTGCTCTGCTTGTTGGGGGCCTGTATTCCTGCCGAGGTTCTCTCTCTGTTCCGGCTTTCCGAGGGACACGGCTCAAACCGGCCTTTGCGGTCCTCTAATTTGATTTTATGGCAGCAGTTCTCCTCCGCCCCCCAGCGCTATGTGGAGCAACAACAAGGACGATGAGTAACACCTCCCCGGTACTCCTGATACTCCTCAACACTTTGAAGCTGGGGGATGAGATGTGAGAGCTAGAGTCCCGCACTAGAATCCTGTGCTAGAGGGAAGTCGAGGGAAGTCACTCTCGAATTACTGGATTACCGGGTTACCGGAATTTTAAGAAATACAACGCAGCCCTCTGGGAAGGATACTTTTTCCGCGCACTTACCTCTTGAACAGGCAGTGTCCAGCACAATGATGTCTTACGTAACTTTGGCATAAACGCTTGTGTCCAGAACTACTTCAAGGCATTTGAGTGTACATCAAATTCTTGGCAAAGAACTTGTACTTTCGTACTTGGCCCAAGTGAGAGTGCTGTTCCTAACAGTAAACATTGTTAACTTTATGTGGCAAGAGAGTTGTTTATGCGCTGATATCTGTATGCAGGAGATTTCTTTCCCTGATTCCGGCACAATCATCTACTAATCAAGTCAACTTCAGCAGCAGCAGACACTTGTTGTGAGATAGGAAGGACAGCAAGTTACAGAAGACCATGTGGCAAACAGGGGGTGGGGGCAAGTGATCACCGGGGTTATAAAAGCGCTGCCACCCCCGCACCGTCTGCATCCGTCTGCTCCAGGAAGAGTCAGGGGAGGGCTTATCCTTATAGGCCATCGATTAACCCTGGAACCGTCTAAGTGGAGTCAATAGCATCATATTTTTGATACCCCTTGGAGTTACATCTGAATAAGTGGGATGGGAAAGAGAAAAGCTAGCGGTAACCACATAGGGCAGGGAGGGACGAGGAAATTGCCCAGACGTTCAGCGGAGAATTGTCCACTGGACCAAATTGATAAGTTAATTGAGGAAGTAGAGAGTCTACTTGCCCCTAAACCTTCCAAGTCTGCGAAGAGGGAAAATGATGTTGTAACTAAGGACATAAAGTCCTATTTTACCCCTGCGAGCAAAGGACCCCAGGAAAAATCTCCACGGGAAAGTCACTTAGAGCCTAGTACATCAGAAGTTCCCGTTTCCATCACAGACTGTCCCCAAGTGAGAGTACTCATCCCACAGGAGATTACCTCTCCTCTTATTGAATGTTTTAACCGTTTTACACCACTAGTATCTTTGACAGCTACTAGTAATGAAGAGAGCGCATCCAAGGGACCTGAGTGGGTATTAACTCAGCCAGCTATACAGGGGGAATGCCTTGTTGAGGCCCAGCTAACAAAGTTGAGAGATGAAATAGTGAATTTGAGAGAATATATGACATCCTTGAATCGTATGATACACGAGAAACTGGATGGCATAACTGCTGTAATTTGGAATGTAAGGAAATCCACCCTTGAGCCCGAGCAAACCCAGACAAGTGAAACCCTCACCGCAAGGAAATGTAATGGAAAGAGGGATGGAATGGCCTCACAGAATTGTCCTGAGAAAGTTTGTGTGGTATCCGAAGAGACCAATTTAAGACTGTGTGAAATTAATTTAATGAGAGGGGCAAATCGAGCGGTGTACAGGAAAGAGAACCCTGAACTTAGGAATAGGGATACCACATGGGAAACTTTGCAGACCCAGATCACGCCCAGTCAGCATGATATATACATGTTGAATATTCCAAAGTTAAGTAATGGTCACAAAGAACAAAGGGATTCACTTTAAAATAAAGTGATACACTGGATAAGGGGAGTAAAGAAATGTAGGACAGTTATACGTGAAGATATAGTTAATGTCCAGAGATAGTCAAACGAAAGTCTAGAATTGGACTTTATAGGGCTGAAATTGAATAGCCAGTCTTGAGTGAAGGGATTATAAGCCTTGAGCAAAGATTGAGACCCGACATTCAGTCCCAAGTTATTCTGACCCAAACACTTCCCCCCACAATGATTAATTTGTTTTCCAGAGGAAGTCTAAGCAACACACCTTGCTCAAATACATGCACTCCTGGTCAGGGTCCAAGGAGTGCAACTTCAACTGTGGATTGACTCAAAGCCCCCAACACCAGAGAAGTGAAAAATGGTCAGCCAATAAAAACAGCTCCAGAACCATGTGTCTCAGACAGCTCGCCTGAGGGTGGTCTGGGAACAGAGGAAACAGAGGAAACAGAGGAAACAGAGGAAGTAGTGTCCTGTAAAATTTCTAGTGGCCATGAAGACGGGTGGGACTGGGAAGCAGCCGTTCCTCCAGTAAGGGAAAAGGAGGGGTGGCCGAATACAGGAGATTGTAATGATTCCCTAATTAAATTATTATCCTGGAATGTGTCAGGTGTGCAATCTAAAACAGCTAACCTGGAGTAGAGTAGTTTTATAGATCAACATCACATCATCCTTCTTCAGGAGACGTGGGCAACCTCAAGGACCCACAGACCAGGATATTGGTCCTTCCAGAAGGCTGCACTCACATCATCGTCTGGGGGGGCTTCAGGAGGGCTAATAATCTGGCTGAAACAAGATCTGTTTCCCAAAGTGAAGGAACTAACGTGCCCCACTAGAGACATACTAGCAGCGGAGATCGAATCTAGTAATTAAAAGGGGCACACCCGTATAGTGATCATAAATATTTATATTAGACCTGGTTCACGAAAAACTCAGATTGCTATGTTGAACCATTTTACGGCCCTCCCGAACCAGTGGTCAGGGGGACAGTGCATAATTATTGCAGGGGACTGTAACATACAGTTAAACTGCAAGGATAATTATCTATGAGAAGGAATTCAGTTTGCAGACCCTTTGGGCAAGTCAGGCCTGGTACAAGACATAGCAAAGAAATCAGAGGGAGCGGTAACCGTACTTGATAATTTAATAAACACCACAGGATTAAGAGTAGTAAATGGGAATACGAAGTCGGACACTCCGGCAATGCCCACGTACAAGAAAGGACCATATACGAGTCACCTAGATCATATCTTAATTGATGATATCCTTTGGCATTCCCTTATTGGTATGACTGTCACTCCTAGGGTCGATAGTGACCACCAAGTTCTCTGCACAGCTTTTTCATCCTCTGCATTCAACAGCAGTAATCTAATCAAACGGGTGATGGACAATAATCTAACAGTGTCTAACGACTATAAGAACGTAAGATGGGAAGCGGTGGCAGATGATATAAAGTTCCAGATTTCAATCTACGAGGTAGTTAAAACGACTAAACTCCCCCTGAAGCACACTGGAGGACCTGACTAACCTGCATTGCTCCTTGGCCAATCGGCTTAGACCTCTTTTTCTTTCAGTAAGAAAATGGGGGAAAACCACAGAAAGATCATTGAGATGGTTCTCTAGTTCTTGCCGACAGGCCAAATTACAGCTTTTGGGAGCATTACAGAAAGGAAATAGTCGGGAGATAAGAGCAGGAAGGTCTTCCTCCAAAATAGTGTTGGAAAATGCCAAAAAAGAGTGGGAAATTAAAGAATGGAATGCCCTGGTAGGCGCCCTTCAAAAGGGAGATACAAAATTGTTCTGGAAATTGGTGGTAGGAAAGGAACATCCTCAAAAAGCGGAGAGTTATCCAACAATTTTGTCAGCAATTTGGGTGTCACATTTTAAAAATCTTTATAGGGCGGACTCGAACAACTGTACCAGTGAACATCTACTTACACCTGAAGGGCTCTGTATCCCCCATACTCTATCTCTTGGAAAAGTTAACCCGTCAAGTATTGATCTGGGTTTTTACTCCTTGAAAGAAACTACTTTGGCTCTTCAAACACTACGTAAAGGAAAGGCCCCTGGCCCCGATGGTGTCCCAGGCAACTTGTACTTATCTCGACCTAGAATCTGGTCTTTGTATCTAAACACACTTAGCAATGCGATCCTGAGGGGTGGGGAGCTCCCCTCTACATGGCGAGGAGCAATAATAGTCCCCATTTACAAAAAGGGAGACAGGGAATCACCAGCTAATTTGAGACTAATAAGTTTAATCGATGTGAGCCAAAAGGTATTTTGTAAGCAGGTATTTACCAGACTGCAGACATGGATGGAGGATATCCAGGTCCTCTCTGATTCTCAAACAGGATTCAGGAAAGGAGTAAGTACAATAGATCAGGTATTTAGATTCAATCTTTGTTGGAAATACCCGAACCTAAAAAACGACCATCTGTACGTAGCTTTTATTGATTTAAAGTCTGCCTTTGATCTGGTCCCACGCGACTTGCTGTGGAATGTCCTGGAGTCTTATAATATTAACAGCGAATTACTGAAATTGATAAAATACCTTCATGAGGGAACTTATGCCCAGGTCCGATGGTCACAGGGTGGTAGCTTGACAGAAGCTATACCCATTGCAAAAGGGGTCAGGCAAGGTTGTGTTCTAGCCCCTACCCTGTTCAGCCTCTTTATTGACGGTGCAGTAGATCAGCTGATGAGGTGTAATCACAATGCACCTAAGCTAGCAGGAGCCCTGGTCCCTATTTTAATATTTGCGGACTACACTCTACTGATCTCAAGAACCCCAATGGGTCTCAAAAAATGAATTGGATGCTTTCTCTATGCTCTGTGAGAAGAGGGGCCTTGAAAAAAAACCAGATAAGTCCAAATTTATGGTTTTTAACTTGCATAAGAAATTCAGGGGGGAAATGACCGTAGGCGGCCAACTGATAAAACGAGTCAGGCAGTTCGATTACTTGGGGATCAGATTAGCGGACGACCAACAATGGTCAGCGCAAATTGGAAAGAGTGCCTCTGTCCTTCGGCAGAGGTCAGCATTGATAGGGAAGAAAATTAAAGACTCTTTAGAGGGGGAAATCTCGCCGGCTATCACTGTATACAAGGCTGCGGCAGTGGCAGCCTCAACCTGTGGTGCTGAGCTTTGGGGCCACTGTAACTCCAGGAGTCTGACATTGGTTGAAAACCGATTCATACGTAATTTGTTGCGCTTGCCGATGAGCACACCCCTTATCCCCCTTAGCACTAAATGAGATCCATAACAAAATCGCTTTGAAACCACTTTTGTATTGGGTGTGCCTCTGATCATCTGACCATTTGGTATCCTTACAAGTAGCCGCTGCAGAGTTACTAACTCTCGAGGGTGCAATGTCAATTCCTTGGTTTAAATGCGTTAGAGATATGTGCCAAAGTATCAAAATGGAAGAGCTGTGGAGAGATCCCCGCAGCTTAACCAAGGAAGTGAAACCACATATAAAGCGATGCTATTGGGAGATGGTTCTGATGTAGATTTGGTCCAAACAGGGGCAAGGCAGTAGGACAATACAGTTTCTAGACCACAAATGTTCCCCAAAGTTCGAAACCTATATGGACAATGTAAAACCTCCTTACATTAAAAGCCTTTTTATTAAATTTAGATTAGGGACTTTGCAGTTAAAGACGTTTACCACGAGTTGGAGCAAGGACGACAGCAATTCGAGTTCCTGCCATGTTTGCCCCATGCAACCTGAGACCCTTGCACATTTTGTATTTTTTTGCCCTAGATACTTGGTCCCTAGGAAAAAGTGGATTATCCCTTTATGTATATCTCTTGGGATAAGAAATTATAAGGCATCTCTTCGCATATTGACAACTGACACAAGTGATAAGGTAGTCTTTGCAGTTGTGAGTTATCTCCAATGTGCATTGGTGGTAAGATCAAGAGAATACCTCTCTGACTGATTTGCAAATACGCAAAAACACCTGGTCAAATGCAGATTAACTCAAGGGACCTAAGCAGAAAGGCTACAACTGTGTAATTCTATTGAGTGTTGTAATGGGTTTTTATTCAATGTATATATGTTTATATTAGTCTAACTTTTTAGAGTGGGGCAGGGATATTTATTGTATTGTATGGCACTTATTTTCTACCTGATTTTTAACGACCATTGTGTGAATATATCATATTATTTTCATACGGATGCTTTTATGGCTTTTAGCCCAAATAAAGAATTGGCAGCGTCCTTCTTATGATATAGTATCTATAAGTGGTATTGCATGAGCTTTGCATGTCTCCTAGTTCAGCCTTGGCTGGTCTGCTATATCTACCTCTATCAGCCTTGTCTGCTCTGCTATAGCAACCTCTATTAGCCTAAGCTGCTAGAACACTACTACTCTACTAATAAGGGCTAACTGGACCTGGCACAAGGTGTAAGTACTATTGGTACCCACTACAAGCCAGGTCAGCCTCCTACACCAGACACATGGCTGAGTACAGTGAGCCATCACTTCTTTTTTCCTCGGCCTGTAACACTGAGGAGGAGTGCTCTGTAGCATACAATTTACACCCACAACAACAGCAAACATTGCTTGATTGACCAATGTACACAGCCATGTGTTGTCTCTGTAGAACAACTTTTTTGTGGATTGTACACAGTTGTGTCCTAGGTCTCGGGGCCAATAGGCCATGCACATCAGTGTAGACCACATTATATTTATACACGTTTGTTGTGTAGGCTCTCATTACTCTGAGAATACTGGATTTTGAGCAGCAGAATCGCCTGCAGTGTGGGAGACTGAGTCTAACCCACTGCAGGTGACACCTCTTGCTCCAATCCGGGTTTTGCTCCAGCTAACTAGCATTGCCTCACCTCTACCCAAGGGCAGGGATGACTGAGCAGCCATGCGCATGACATAATTGGTTTCTCAGGGAAGCCGTAGTCACTCAGGTCTCATCCGTTTCTCTCAGCTACCTTAGTCTCATATACAAATGACAAACAGAGGCAGTATATGTTTCAATAATGATTTTAATAAAACGACTGCATCTTAGGTAGCAAAGCATGAGCTGCAATATCCAGGATGACACAGAATAACAGTATTAAAATTGTGACGAGGAGAGTGAAGCATAGAAATAATGCTATCATATTGTCACTATGGTCAATAGACTAACTCCTACCTAGGCTATGATAGAGCACAGCATGTTAAGCTCTAATTCTGCCCTTCACATTCCCCTGGGAAGACATCATCCCCCATACCTGAACAATGGCCTTCGGTCTGCGTTTGCATCTGTAGCGAAACTTTCGGCAATCAGCATACAGTTGTGGTTCTCTGACTGAAATATCCCTCTAATGTGTAAGGAACAAGGAAGTGTTTTTATAACAACACAGCTGATGTTCTGAGAAAATGTCCCTATGTAAGGATGTGTGTTTTCTAAGAATGTTGGAGACTAAACTTCTACCACGTTCACCGGCAATGTACCGTGCTGTAGCCTTCAAAGAAGCACAGAGTGAGCAAGAATGTCTTGTTTGAGAACAGAGTGCTGGCCTAGGCAAAAACAGTTAGATAAACAGAAAATTAAACAAGACCATAAAAGTGGCTATTGTAACAATAAAATAAAGCCAAATAAAATATATCTAGGTTAGAGTGCACAGTGGCCTGGCCTAGTGTGATAAAATAAGGAGCATGGAGCTATAGCTAAAATCGCTACACAACACCCTCCTTTTGTTGGTTGAAGGTGGGTCAAAGCCTAATGACATATAAAATTGCTACTAAAAGCTCAACCTAAGATATACATGTAAAAATTAACGTCAATTATGACAAGTCGAAGGGACACATAGGCATAAAAAAGGACAATTTAAAATGTGAATATGTGGCATAAAAAGACCGAATTTCAAAAGGCAAAGTTATTTTTTAAAAGTTCCAATCAATTCCGGGACCATGGAGGACAGGAAATCTTCCACTTTGGCAGATGTTAAAGTTGGAAAGGCATCGCCAAGAAGGATCAAGGAGCAGTTGTGTTCCACAGCCTCAGCATCAGCCAAGGTGACATTCCGTGATGTACTCAAAGATGAGTTAAGAGCCACATCCCCCAGGAAGGGCAACTCATAAGTAGCTTCCCGTAGCAAACGCAACCTCAACGCGCATGTCTGGTAATGAGCCCTCAGTGAGAACATTAACAGATCAGCGTCCAATGAAAGCAAGCGCTGCGTAGAAAGACAAACTTCCAGTGCATATTCGAAAGAGCACCAGAGGCACCGAAACACGGGCTGCACACAATGCAAAACCGGTCTGAATGACATAGACCAGCCACACTCCAATTGCTCCAGGACTGTTGCTCCAAAATACTGCGTCATGTGTTCATGACACAGATGCGCTGATGGGAGCGCTTTCATTCCTCCTTGTTGTAGCGGAATAGCCATTGTGCATAAAAAATAGCAACAGCAAAATGCAGCTAATAAAGCCAAAGTTATTAGAAATCCCCCGAAAATACTAGAGAAAATAGAGTGGATGGCCGATAGTATTAAACCGAATATTGAGGAGAAGGTGTAAATGAAACGAGAACCAACAGCCTTAAAGAAATGTGCGATTCCAGTTGTACTGGACGCATTAAATATCCGTCCCACAAGTTTACCAAAGTGTCTCAGAAAGTTTGTACTTAAAAAGGGACTGTATTTCTGCTGACGACCTTGCCACCTGAAGTGCGTAGGTCTTGCGTGCAGATGTAAGAGCCACATGCTTTTGAAACAATAAAGCCTTGAGTCTGCTCAACTTGTAAATATTCACATTTGAAGCAGCAATATGAGGCCAAACGTCAGCTACCTCTTTTATCTTAGTGGGGGGGGGAGTACGTTCCCGCAGCATGTAATGATCTTAGAGACCAAAACAACATAAACTATTCCGGCTCACATCCCACAACAGTCTTCACCGTTGAGGAGGACATAGCTGCCATTTGAAAGCACCTAGAACGTAGGTCTAATCAAGGGAACTGGAACTCCCTTCAGATAACAAGCCATTTTCGCTGCAGACGCATTACACATCCCATGCAAGGACAGCTGTTTACAAACCATCGAATGGCTGACTGAAGTTTCACATTCACCGCTAAGAAAGACTTCTTTCATGCCATTGAGACATTTGTATGAGGAGGGAAGCTCCCACATCTCATGGATGTAACTATCTCCCAGCCTTTCATATCTGCCTACCAGAATGTGTTTTAAACAGGAGCTGAATTGAAGTGTAGAAATAGGCAGATTAATGACCCCCTGTACTAGCCACTCAGCAGATAGTATTTCAGCCACACTAAAAGGCAACTTTTCTAATTTCTCGATGTTTAGCATGACATAAGTTGCTTCTTTCTTAGCCATTAGTTGTTGTTGTTGCGTTAAATTAAAGAAAGAAAATATTTCCCTTGCGCTGACATGTTGCTAGGGAAAGCAACCCGCATTCAGTGTTTGAAGTGTCCAACCCAACTGCATAATGGACCTTAGCTGACTCTGTCCATGGTGTAAGGAAGACATATCTGTTTGTATAATGTCAGAAGAGACAATGGGGGTCATTACAACATTGGTGGTAAAAGCCGCTTACCGCCATGCAGAAGATCGCCAACACACCGCCGCGGCCGCGGAAATCAGCCACAGCTACTACGACCCACATCTCCAAATCCGACAAAATTCAGACACCCAGACTAGTCCGCCACACCAAAGGTCAGTGATAAACTAGCGAAAACAAAACCTCCACCGTCACGCCAACAGAAAAACGCCCATGCTATCACGACCCATGAATCCACGCGGCGGTCTTTCAACCGCGGTATTCCATTGGCGGTGCACACCGCCGCGCTCAAAATACACATACACATACAAAACACTGCCACATTGGACAATTCGAAATACACACACCTGATACACATACACATACCACTCCCACACACCCAATACAATATAAAACACACACCCACAAACCCCCACGACCAAAACTTTTCCAAAAAAAGGCCAGAGACAGACACCACCATCCACAAACTAGCAGCCACAGGCACTCAACACCATCACCCAAACAACTTCAACGCACCTCACATAACACACCACTACATATCACCACACTTATCACCACACACACCACCCCACTCATCACCTACACCACCCCATGGCACGGCAAAGACACCCCAGGTTCTCGGAGGAGGAGCTCAGGGTCATGGTGGAGGAAATCGTCCGGGTAGAGCCACAGCTATACGGAGCACAGGTACAGCACACCTCAATTGCAAGGAAGATGGGGCTATGGCCAAGAATAGTCGACATGGTCAACGCAGTGGGACAGCACCCAAGAAATAGGGACGACATCAGGAAGAGGTGGAACGACCTACGGGGGAAGGTGCGTTCCGTGGTCTCAAGACACCACATCGCGGTTCAGCGGACTGGCGGCGGACCCCCACCTCCTCACGCACAACTAACAACATGGAAGGAGCAGGTCTTGGCGATTCTGCATCCGGAGGGCCTCGCAGGAGTCGGTGGAGGAATGGACTCTGGTAAGTCAAACCTTTAACTACTATATCCCCCACCCTACCTGCATGCTATCACAGACCCCCACCCTCGTCCCCTCCCCTATCACTCCAACTCCTCAAAAATGTACTAATAACACAAACCACACATCCCAACACCAAGCCCTGCATGCAACAACAAAGCATGGACACCCCTCACTAAAGCATGCCTACTGCACATACCCATAACACCCCCCTCAACCATCATCACACAAGACCCCACACAGGAATGCTAGCACTGGGGTACACGGTCACCCACCCATTGCACACCATGACACACACAGATGCAATAATAATGTTTTTACACCCCTGCAGGACCCCTACCCAACATCACCAGACAGGAGGGTCCAGACATCTCCACTCCACCCACAGAATAGGCCCACAGTGATGACAGCAGCTCTGTCCAACTGGATCTAGATGACCAGCCCGGACCATTGTGGGCCTCTGGACAGTCGGTTCCCCTCACACAGGCACAGCCCACCACAGACCTTCCACCCTCTGGTAACACCAGCACAGCACCCACCCAGCGGGCCCATACCTCCGTCCCCAGGACACGTCAATCAGCTGTGTGTCCACCACTACAGGGAACCCAGGATAACCCACCATCCCAACAACAACAGGGACCTGGGGACAGTGGCAGTGGGCACACATGGTCCAGGGGACGGAGGCACAGGAACACAGGGGAACTGGGAGGGCTCCTGTGCGACAGGGGGCGGACAGGCCAAGGGAACCCACTCTCCATGAGGCCCTCTCCTCCATCATGGGAGCATACCACCACTCCCAGGAGATTATGGCAACGGTCCTGGCCAATTTTCAGGAGACCCAGCGCATGCAGGAGGAACAGTATTTGGGGTTCAGGGAGTAACTCAGAAGCATCAGCTCCGCCCTGGGCACCATCGTCAGGGTGCTGAAGAAAATACTTAACACCAGGAGGGACACTGTGGCACTCCAAGGGTCCCCTGACACTAGAATGGACGATGAACTGCCCACCACCTCCGCCGGTGCTAGTGGACAGGAGGCACCGCCACAGGACCACCACACCAGCACCCCACCCCCTGCAGACGGAGGACCACCCCGCAAGCGGTCCCTGAGATTCAGGAACAAGACAGAGCACGATGCCAAGACCCCTGCCAAGAAATGAGACCACCCTGATTGTCAACCCACTGTCCCACTTTCTAACCCTGTCCATATTGGAACTGCCCCAGCTCCACTTCCTATGCCCATATGGGCAATGCACCTGTGAGACTAATAGACTGGACTCTGCCATGGACATTCCTCCACCATCACCCCTCACCATTTTACAACCCCCCTCCAATATTGAGCACTTCAATAAACACCCTTGAAGCACAAAACAATCTGGAGTCAGTCTGTGATATCGAAAATGTGTATTAGCAATGACAGTGACAAAATGCTGTTTCAAATGTAATGTCAACATACCTATGCCACACATCTCAAGTCCATGAGGAATATAAGCAGATGACGCACGTTAGAAACCACACCTGTAAAACTGTAAGGGAAATGTACAACTCAGTGACCATATACTGGTTGAAATCGACAGACAGGATAGAGGTAGAAGTGTGAAAGTACTTGTAGTAGGCAAGAATGTTTTCTCACCTGTGTGTCACTGGAAATATTGTTGGATAACTGAATCCCTGTTGTCAATGTCTTCTTCCTCTGCTTCCTCCTCATCACTGTCCACAGGCTCCACAGCTGCCACAACACCGCCATCTGGACCATCCTCCTTCAGAAAAGGCACCTGTTGTCGTAAAGACAAGTTGTGAAGCATACAGCAGGCCACGATTATCTGGCACACCTTCTTTGGTGAGTAGAATAGGGAACCACCTGTCATATGGAGGCACCTGAACCTGGCCTTCAGGAGGCCGAAGGTGAGTTTGATCACCCTCCTAGTCCACCCATGGGCCTCATTGTAGCGTTCCTCTGCCCTGGTTCTGGGATTCCTCACTTGGGTCAGTAGCCATGACAGGTTGGGGTAACCAGAGTCCCCTAATAGCCACACCCGGTGCCTCTGGAGTTGACCCATCACATAAGGGATGCTGCTATTCCGCAGGATGTAGGCGTCATGCACAGAGCCAGGGAACATAGCATTTACCTGGGAGATGTACTGGTCTGCCAAACACACCATCTGTACATTCATGGAATGATAACTCTTCCGGTTCCTGTACACCTGTTCACTCCTTTGGGGGGGACCAGAGCTACATGGGTCCCATCAATGGCACCTATGATGTTGGGGATATGTCCAAGGGCATAGAAGTCACCTTTAACTGTAGGCAAGTCCTCCACCTGAGGGGAAATGATGTAGCTCCGCATGTGTTTCAGAAGGGCAGACAACACTCTGGACAACAAGTTGGAAAACATAGGTTGGGACATCCCTGATGCCATGGCCACTGTTGTTTGAAATGACCCATTTGCCAGGAAATGGAGGCCTGATAGCACCTGCACTTGAGGGGGGATTCCTGTGGGATGGCAGATTGTTGACATCAGGTCAGGCTCCAACTGGGCACACAGTTCCTGGATTGTGGCACGGTCAAACCTGTAGGTGATGATCAAACTTCTTTCCTCCATTGTCGACAAGTCCACCAGCGGTCGGTACACTGGAGGATGCCGCCATCTCCTCACATGTCCCAGCGTACGGTGCCTAGGAAGGACAACAGCGACCACAGAGTCAAACAACTCAGAGGTATGTACCCACAGTCTACACAGAACACCATTCATACACAATATCTGGCAAGTATTTGTGTTGTGAGACTAGGCCTAGGTATGTGTGACGCAGTCGATAATTAGGCCATGTGGGCCCTTGAAATGGCGGCTGCCTGTCCTCTAAACAGGGATGTGAGGTAACTGCGCTGGCGTTGTACACCGTCGCGGTAGGCGGTCGAAGACCGCAGCGCAATGCTGCATTGGTTAACATTGGACCCTATGGGTCCCAGGAGCCAATGACGATGTACGCCGACGGTGATGTTACGCACCACCGCGGACGTGACCGCCATTTTCTAGCTGTTTAATCACTCGATACCTGATCTTCGACAGGAAAGGACCTACACTGCAAGTGCTGCTGTGACCTCGGTCTGGAAGAGACAATGGCTTGTGCGTCTGGGGAAAGGGCCCCTGCCTTCACTGCAGAGGAGTTGGAGAAGCTCGTCGACGGGGTCCTCCCCCAGTACACGCTACTCTACGGTCCTCCAGACCAACAGGTAAGTACACAGGGACCACGTTGTATGGGCTATGCCTGTGTGGAGAGGGCTGGTTGTAAGAATGAAAGGGGCACAGTTCTGCGTGCATGAAGGACTGTGAATGCATGTGCCACATGGCAAGGGTAGGGATGTGGGCCAGTCACTTAGACGGTGCAGTTGTTAATGACTACTCTTCTTCCCCTGTACATGTCATATAGGTCATGCCCACCAGAAGAAGGATATTTGGCGTGCCATCGCCAAGGATGTCCGGACCATGGGGGTCCACCACAGACAGAGCACCCACTGCCGGAAAAGATGGGAGGACATTCGCCGCTTAAGCAAGAAGATGGCGGAGGCTCAGCTGGGGATGGCCTCCCAAAGTGCGAGGGGTGCCCGTCGAAACATGACCCCCCTGATGTTCCGGATCCTGGCGGTGGCCTACCTTGAGTTGGATGGGCGCTTGAGGGCATCACAGCAGACACAAGGGGGTGAGTACAACATCATTCAGCGGACTTTGCGCGCAGTGAAGGTGTCTGGGTGGGGGAGGAGGGCTGTGGGTTTCCCTAGGCCAGGGCGAGTTCCGTAGGCTAGGCCCCTCCGTAATGCAGGCCATGTGGCACCCCACCCCACCTCTGTAGAGTGCCAAGTACAGGTATTCATGCCCCTGTGTCATCTATGTGTGCAGATGTCGTCCATAGCCTTGTAGGCCATTTCCCAGGAATTGCATCTGTAGAGCCCAAAAGCGCAAAGTAGTGCAGGGGGCTGCTATGTCTGTATTGTCCACCAACTGTTGCGGTAAGCCATGCACTCAACCTGTCTTTCTTCTGTCGTCCCCCCCCCACTTTTTGTGGTCTCCCTGTTCTTGTGTGCATCAGCATCATCAGGTGGAGGTACAGTGGCACCGAAGCACGAGGGAGCTGCCTCCCACATGGCCATGGAGGGCTACCCTACGGACTCAGAATACACCAGTGGGACGGAGGGTGAGGGGAGCACCACGGCGGTCACAGGATCTGCAACCAGCGACATGGACTCAACCTCCGATGGGAGCTCCCTTGTGGTGGTGGCAAAATCTGTGCCCCTCACTTCTACAGGTAGGGCCGCCACCCAGCAGGCCCTCAGCCCTGGCCCCGTGCCCGCTCACCCAGGAGGGTGGGCATCGTCTTCGCCCCAGGCACCTCAGCCCCTGCTCCTGTCACCTCTGCTGCCCTCAGTGAGGAGGCCATTGACCTCCTCAAGTCACTCACTGTTGAGCAATCTATCATTTTGAATGCCATCCAGGGTGTAGAAAGGGAATTGCAACACACAAATGCATTCCTGGAGGGCATTCATTCTGGTCAGGCTGCCCTTCATCGAACCCTGCAAACTCTGGCCTCAGCACTGATGGCAGCTATTGTGCCTGTGTCTAGCATCCCCACCTCCAACTTCCTCCACCCAGCCCCAATCCCCTGCCCCCAGCCTATCCCAAGCACACCCTCAGACCAGCCTGCACACACCTCACCACACAAGGTAAGCTCAGGCAAACATAAGCACCACACATCCCACAGGCACTCACGCAAGCATCACACACATACAGACACACCAACATCCACTGCCTCCACTGTGTCCCCCTCCTCCTCATCTCCCTCCTCCCTCCCAGTCTCGTCTAGACTCACACCTGCATGCACTACCACTACAGCCACTACGTCCCGCACCAGCACACCCACCACCACACCCTGCTCACGTGCAGTCACCACCCCACTACCATTTCCACGTCCCCTGTGTGTCTGTGACGCCCCCTCCGAAGATACACAAATGCAGGCATACACCCACCCAACAGCCATCCACCTCACGACAGCCTCCAGCCCATGAACCTGCACCCAAATCCACAAAAGTTACACCTCCTACAACCACCACCTCTTCCTCCACTCCCAAACCCTCTCCAGCTACCCATCCAAGTGTGTCCAAACAACTTTTCCTGTCCCCCCTTAACCTATTTCCCACCACCCCCCCCCTCCAACTCATAGGTCCCGTACTAGCACCTCAGCCAAGAAATCTCCGGGAACAGTGGTGCCTGTTGTTACAGGTATGTGGAGTGCTCCGGCCACCAGGCCAGCCAGTGTGGCACGGAGCCAGAGCACAGCCAGTCCCCCCCCTGTGAAGCACCAGAAGTTGGACAGTGCCCGGCGGGAGAGGGGGAAGACTCCAGCCAGCAAAGCCACTCACAAGGGTCCCGGGGGGAGTGTCGACTCAGCTGTGACTCCTCCCAAGGTGGGGAAGGGCCAGAAGAAATCTCCAAAGTCTGGGAGGAGCAGCACGGCTGAGAAGACCGCCATCATCCCCGCTGCCTAGGAGGCCACCGCCAGCCCCATCGTCACTGGCCAGGAGGCCACCACCAGAGTCACTGCCCAGGAGGCCAGCCCCATCGTCACTGGCCAGGGGGCCACCGCCAGAGTCACTGCCCAGGAGGGCAGCCCCATCAACACTGGCCAGGAGGCCACCACCAGAGTCACTGCCCAGGAGGCCAGCCCCATCGTCACTGGCCAGGAGGCCACCGCCAGACACAGCCCAGCTGGCCAGGAGGGCCCCGCAAGCCACAGCCCAGCTGACCCATGAAGGACCGCCAGCCACAGCCATGCTGGGCAATGAAGGACTGCCCTGGCAAGCACTGCTAACCAGGCCAAGGACCGCTGAACAGGGCAAAGACCGCCATGGAATGCACCGCTGAACAGGTCTGACACTGGCAACTCAAGCACCGCTGAACAGGCCAGGGACCGCGCTGAACAGGTCTGACACTGGCAACTCAAGCACCGCTGAACAGGCCAGGGACCGCTGAACAGGGCAAAGACCACCATGGAATGCACCGCTAGCCCATTTGTGGCAGGGGCAGTGACGCAACTGGGACCGTCACGGGGTGTATGCTGCACTCTGGGCACCAGTCCCCCTCCAGAACCAGTGGAGAACAGCATCCGCACCGTCTGTCCTTGGTAGGATGAAGCACTCTGGGCACCAGTCCCCCTCCAGAACCAGTGGAGAACAGCATCCGCTCCGTCTGTCCTTGGCAGGATGAAGCACTCTGGGCACCAGTCCCCCTCCAGAACCACTGGAGAACAGCATCCACTCCGTCTGTCCTTGGCAGGATGAAGCACTCTGGGCACCAGTCCCCCTCCAGAACCACTGGAAAACAGCATCCACTCTTTCTGTCCTTGGCAGGATGAAGCACTCTGGGCACCAGTCCCCCTCCAGAACCAGTGGAGAACAGCATCCACTCCGTCTGTCCTTGGCAGGATGAAGCATTCTGGGCACCAGTCCCCCTCCAGAACCAGTGGAGAACAGCATCCACTCCGTCTGTCTTTGGCAGGATGAAGCACTCTGGGCACCAGTGTCAAAGCCCAGCTCACCTGAGTCCTTGTTCAGTTCTGATGGAGGTTGAAGACAATCCGACCCCACCCTGAAACCTCTTGTTCCAGCACACTAGTTTTTAAAACAGTGCACTAAGAACAGAAGCTCAAGGGAAGGGGGGAACTGGATAAAATAAAATAAAGAGACAACAGCGTTCTTGCGTTTACACTGTTGAAGTGCTGCACAAATCTGCGGCCCTCTCTGACTTCGGTAGAAACTGGTGCCTAATGAAACATAAACAAAGAACAGATAAGTACATCCTATTCCTAACTGGGTTCCTGACTATCCCTTTATTTATTAGAAATTTTCTTCTAAAAGTACCTCTTGGATCCTGGTCTCTAGTTTCCAGGTTTGGAATGTGTTACTGCTCTGGGATGTGCTTTCTATTACTCTAAAGCTTCTAAAACATTAAACAAATACCGTTATCAGAATTATCAATATCAAACATTCATCTTAATATAACTAAAGCCTAAATTGCCAATAGCAGACTCACTTTTCCCATATTTCCAGAATCTTTTATAAAACAAATACTGTACTTTTACGTCAAAATACAGCATGTAATTTGTGCAAGTCCTTGATTTACTGTTTGCCTTGCTGTTAATGGTTTCCACGGTTCGATTCTTAAAAGTTCCATAAAAAAAATGTTTGCTTCACAAAATTCCGCAAAGTATTGTTGTAACAAAGAGTTTGAATCACAATGTTCGTGGAAGGTATCTTGTTTCAAATTGTCTATACACGAATCCAGAAATTGTTGTCAAAGTTCTTTCAGGTAATAAAAGTTTTGCACTTACTTGTTGCTGGCAAGAGATACTGATCAGTCTAACCTTGTCTTCTTTCTCTTTTGCAGGTTGCTTGTAGGAGAGAGGCTGAGGCAAGGAGGAACCGGAAACCGGAAGAAGGAAGAGCCAGCAGCTGCGCCCATTGAAGCCAATGAAAGTCTGTAGAGAGCAGGAGTGCCAGCACCGAGGGATCTGTCCTCAGGTAAGCGGGAGGTAGACGAGCACAAGCACTGGGCGAGGCTCGAGGGCTGCCTTTTATAGACTAGGCTGGGTGTGGTCCTCACATGCTGCACATGTTCTTGAAAGGTGTGCAGAGCTGGGTGTGGTTTGAAGAGCTGGGTGTGGTCCTCACATGCTGCACATGTTCTTGAAAGGTGTGCAGAGTTTCAGTTATTATGCAAATGAGTTAAATTAACACATGGCCTAGAGAGGAGTGTTTTAAAGAAGCCTTGGTAAAAGCAAGGCCCAATGTGTAAACAAAACAGCACATTAAACAACATACACAGAAGCCTAGGGTGGGGGGGAAGGTGAGATAACAAGAAAGGCTTTCAATAGTAAGTTTAAAAGGGAGCTATTACAGAACCCACTAGTGCAGTGAGAGGGGACATGCTCTTTGCTGTGCACAAACCCTAACAGTTGCCCCCCTCAAAGGCCCTCCTACAGGACGGGGTTTTCCTGGATTTTTTAAATAAAACCGTCTAATCAGCTGTGGGGCATGTACATATGATGCTGGTTCCCATAAATTCTCAGATTCATCATATCCTTTCCATTCTACTAAATAAAACAGACGTCCACTAATTCTTTTTGAGTCTTTTATGCTTTTCACTTCATATTCTAGATTTCCCTTAATTGGTATGGGTGGAGGTGGTGGTTCAGGTCGGGTTTTTGGATTGTACGGCTTAAGCAAGGACACATGGAATGTAGTATGTACTGGATATTCTTTTGGTAAATCTAATTTTACTGTTACCGGGTTTACTATGGCAGTTATACTAAAGGGTCCAATGAAACGTGGTTGCAGCTTTCGGGATCCCTCTATGTTTAGGTTCTTTGTGGAGAGCCATATCTTGTCACCGATTTTAAACATTGGGGCCTCAGATCTGTGTTTGTCTGCTTGTCTTTTCATGCTTTCCTTGTACTTTAATAAATGTTTCCTGGCTTTGTCTTGTATGTCACCTAACCTTGTTCGTCTATCCGTTACTGTAGGTAACAGAGAATCTTCTAACAAAACGGGTATAGCTCTTGGATGATACCCCTGCAAGAAATAGAATGGTGAGCAAAGTAGAGCTGAATGCTCAGTATTATTATAAACAAACTCCGCTACAGGGAGAGCTTCCAACCATTCACTAGAATAATCAGCCAATAAACAACGTAGCGTTTGAAGTAAGGTTTGGTTCAGTCGTTCAGTCTGTCCATCTGTCTCTGGGTGGAAAGCAGTGGATAATGCCACATCTATTTTCAGTTTTTTACATAATTTTTTCCAAAATTTAGAGCTGAACTGGCTCCCTCGGTCTGACACCACTTTGCTTGGCAAACCATGTAAACGCACAATTTCCCTTATAAAAATATCGGCAAATTCTGCCGCCGTGGGTAATTTCCGTAATGGTACAAAATGTGCCATTTTATATAAAAAATCCACTATAACCAACAGTGTTGTGAAAGATTTTACAGGTGGTAAACCTACAATAAAGTCTACGCTCACAGTGTGCCAAGGTTGCTTGGGTGTTGGCATTGGTATTAACAAACCGTCAGGGGCCTTATGAGAAGATTTATGTCTTGCACAAATTGGACAGGTAGTGACAAATTGCTTAATTTCCTTTCTTATAGTGTCCCACCAAAAGTGTTTTTGCACATTTTCCAGGGTTTTTACCCAACCAGGATGACCTGCCAACGGTGAGGCGTGATGCCAAATTATCACCTGTGTTTGTAATTCAGAGGTGGGCACTAACAGCATGTTGCTGTGATACAATAAACCTCGTTGTATTGTGTTATGGGAATCTTTTAACCAATCCTGCGGTGCTATTTGCATGTGTGCATTATATAGATCTGTGATGAAATCCTTCTGTTGTACTGGTGCCAAAAACTTTTGGGGAGGAATAATTGGTTCTCCTATTTTATCTTGTTTCATGTCTGAAGTATGTCAGTATCTAGATAACACATCAGATTGAATTTGTTGTGCACCTGGTCTATAGGTTATTACAAAGTCAAATGTGCTAAAAAAAATTAACCAGCGCATCTGACGTGGTGTTAGTGCCTTAAGTGATCCAAAAAACTGTAGGTTCCTATGGTCAGAAAAGATTGTAACTGGGTACTTGGCTCCCATTAAATGGTGCCTCCATTCTGAAAAGGCTACTTTGGTAGCTAGTAGTTCCCTTTCAGCCACAGTGTAATTTTGTTCAGCTGGTAATAACTTTTTGGAATAGAAGGCTATAGGATGTAACTGGCCATCTACTGCATCTCGTTGAGAGAGAACTCCTCCTAAAGCTACTTGTGAAGCATCCGCTTCAACAAAAAAAGGCAAGTCAGGATCAGGATGTTCCAGAATTGGGGCTGAAGTGAACTTTTGTTTTAGGAGTTGAAAGGCGTGTGACGCCTCATCAGTCCAAAGAAATCGTTGCCCTTTCCGCAACAAGGTAGTTATTGGGGCCGCAATGTCTGCGAAATGTGCAATAAACCTCCTATAAAAATTGGCGAAACCCAGAAATTTCTGAATATCTTTTACAGAGGATGGTTCTGGCCAATCAGCAATAGCACTGATTTTCTTTACATCCATAGTTATTCCTTGAGGTGACAGGCAGTATCCTAAAAAGTCCACCTTGCTGACATTAAAAGTACACTTTTCTAACTTAGCAAAAAGATGATTTTCTTTTAACTTTGATAATACTGCACGAACATGTTGGGTATGTTCTTCTGAGTTCTTAGAGTAAATGAGGATGTCGTCTATGTATACTATGACACAAACGTCCAGGAATTCGTGTAGGACCTCATTTATAAAGAACTGAAAGGCCGCAGGGGCATTACATAACCCAAAGGGCATTACTGTGTACTCAAATAAACCAAACTTTGTCTTGAAAGCTGTCTTCCACTCATCCCCCTCTTTTACTCGGACCAGGTGGTAAGCTCCCCGCAGATCTAGTTTAGTGTATACAGTAGAATGTCTTAACTGATCCAACAACACAGGTATTAGAGGAAGAGGATATTTATTCTTTATTGTAGCCTTATTTAGTCCTCTATAATCGATACACGCGCGCAGGGATTTATCCGGCTTCGGGATAAAAAAGAGTGGAGATGACACCGGAGATGTGGAATGACGGATGAACCCAGACTGTAGTAGGTCATCTAGGTAGGTTCTTAAATATTTGGTTTCTTCGTCAGTCAAAGCATATACTCTGTTATTAGGTAAAGGGGCCCCTGGGATAAGATCTATACGACAGTCATAAGACCTATGTGGGGGCAGCACACTAGCCTTTACTGGATCAAAGACGTCTTTAAAGTCAGAATATTCAGGAGGGAGACTTGGTTCATCTTGTATAACACTAGCACAGTGTAATACTGTGCTCTGTTCTGTACCTGCTTCTTGATAGCAATTGGTTCTACAGAAAGAGGAATCCAAAGTAACATTTCTATTCACCCAATCAATTTTTGGGTTATGAGTTGTTAACCAGGGTACCCCGAGAATCAAACCAAAATTAGGAGTATCTATCAGATCAAAGCTAATCACCTCTGTGTGCCCGTTCTGACAGACCATAACAAGTGGACTTGTTTGTTTTGTGATTAATCCAGAGGTCAATTCTGACCCATCCACTGCACATACTGCTTCTGGACAAGGCTTTAGGCACATAGGAAGTCCTAAGTTTTCAGCTAACTTATTATCCACAAAATTTCCTGTCGCGCCTGAGTCCAGTAGGACAGGGAGAGAATGCCTCACTTGGGTAGTAACAATTAAAACGACCTGAATTATGAAATGTCTAGGTATGTGCGGTACCATGAAGGCTGCAGCATTAGAGGTTTGATTAAGATGTTTTCTCGAACAACTAACCTCTCCCCTTGTCGAGTTTAATCGTTTCCCGATTCAGTTGAGGAGGTGGAGGAAACAGCACCCTTTCGTGGATTTTTAGGCTTTACTGGACATTCTCTGGCAAAGTGACCTGCCCTTCCACAATATAAACATAATTGAAGTTTTCTCCTTCTTTCTTTTTCCTCTGATGTGAGTGAACCTCTGAGTGTCCCTATTTGCATAGGCTCAGGTTCAGGGAGTTTATTATCTGGGTCTTTCTTCTCGTGTCTAATACAAGTTAACCGTGATTCCAGTTTGTATTTATCTCCCTTTCTTTCTATTAGTCTATGTTCTAATTTCACAACTAAATCTACAAAGTCCGAATAGTCTTCTGGCAAATCAACGATATGAGCCAGCGCGTCTTTTAACTCATCTCTCAAACCTTTATAGAAAAGGGAGACACGCTTTTCTTCTGGCCAGTGTGTCTCGGTGAGTAAACGATTAAAACTAGTGAGATAGGTCAATAAATCCTTGTTACCTTGTTTAAGATTTAAAAGCTCATTATCACTTGCCTGCATGAAAGTGTGTTTTGCAAAAAGGCTGGTCATGGTACGTTTAAATTGATTCCAATTATGGAGGATGGGATCATCTCTCTCCACGAAAGGAATTGACCAATTGGCTGCTGTGCCACCCAAATAAGACAAGACGAATGCCACTTTCGTAGCATCAGTAGGGAACTGTTGTGGCTTACAAACGAAGTGTAATTGACATTGATTGATAAAAACATGGAATTTGTTACTATCTCCATGAAAACGTTTAGGTGCTGCTAAGGGCACAGCATTAGGAACATTAACAGTGACCTCAACTGGGGGAGGCAAAGTTGTATGTTTTGATGGCGCCCCTGTCTCTGAGGAGGTTTTAAACAAAGGCGTAAAAGCTGTGTTCCACTGAGATACCCTAAATTTATACCTGCTTAAATCCTGTTTTAAAGAGGTATTCTCCATCTTTAATCTCTCTATTTCCTCTTGCATATGTTGCAAGATGCCAGACACTGATTCATTATGAGCCAAGTCCTCATTTAGGGCCTGCGCCATATCCGTGAGGTCAATGCCCTCTATTTCTTCCCCGATATTCATCGTCCACCAGAACTGATTTTTTTTATTTATTTAAGGCTTGTGCTTCTGTCAAAGCCCAGCTCACCTGAGTCCTTGTTCAGTTCTGATGGAGGTTGAAGACAATCCGACCCCACCCTGAAACCTCTTGTTCCAGCACACTAGTTTTTAAAACAGTGCACTAAGAACAGAAGCTCAAGGGAAGGGGGGAAGTGGATAAAATAAAATAAAGAGACAACAGCGTTCTTGCGTTTCCACTGTTGAAGTGCTGCACAAATCTGCGGCCCTCTCTGACTTCGGTAGAAACTGGTGCCTAATGAAACATAAACAAAGAACAGATAAGTACATCCTATTCCTAACTGGGTTCCTGACTATCCCTTTATTTATTAGAAATTTTCTTCTAAAAGTACCTCTTGGATCCTGGTCTCTAGTTTCCAGGTTTGGAATGTGTTACTGCTCTGGGATGTGCTTTCTATTACTCTAAAGCTTCTAAAACATTAAACAAATACCGTTATCAGAATTATCAATATCAAACATTCATCTTAATATAACTAAAGCCTAAATTGCCAATAGCAGACTCACTTTTCCCATGTTTCCAGAATCTTTTATAAAACAAATACTGTACTTTTACGTCAAAATACAGCATGTAATTTGTGCAAGTCCTTGATTTACTGTTTGCCTTGCTGTTAATGGTTTCCACGGTTCGATTCTTAAAAGTTCCATAAAAAAAATGTTTGCTTCACAAAATTCCGCAAAGTATTGTTGTAACAAAGAGTTTGAATAACAATGTTCGTGGAAGGTATCTTGTTTCAAATTGTCTATACACGAATCCAGAAATTGTTGTCAAAGTTCTTTCAGGTAATAAAAGTTTTGCACTTACTTGTTGCTGGCAAGAGATACTGATCAGTCTAACCTTGTCTTCTTTCTCTTTTGCAGGTTGCTTGTAGGAGAGAGGCTGAGGCAAGGAGGAACCGGAAACCGGAAGAAGGAAGAGCCAGCAGCTGCGCCCATTGAAGCCAATGAAAGTCTGAAGAGAGCAGGAGTGCCAGCGCCGAAGGATCTGTACTCAGGTAAGCGGGAGGTAGACGAGCACAAGCACTGGGCGAGGCTCGAGGGCTGCCTTTTATAGACAGGGCTGGGTGTGGTCCTCACATGCTGCACATGTTCTTGAAAGGTGTGCAGAGCTGGGTGTGGTTTGAAGAGCTGGGTGTGGTCCTCACATGCTGCACATGTTCTTGAAAGGTGTGCAGAGTTTCAGTTATTATGCAAAGGAGTTAAATTAACACATGGCCTAGAGAGGAGTGTTTTAAAGAAGCCTTGGTAAAAGCAAGGCCCAAAGTGTAAACAAAACAGCACATTAAACAACATACACAGAAGCCTGGGGGGGGGGAAGGTGAGATAACAAGAAAGGCTTTCAATAGTAAGTTTAAAAGGGAGCTATTACAGAACCCACTAGTGCAGTGAGAGGGGACATGCTCTTTGCTGTGCACAAACCCTAACAGTTGCCCCCCTCAAAGGCCCTCCTACAGGACGGGGTTTTCCTGGATTTTTTAAATAAAACCGTCTAATCAGCTGTGGGGCATGTACATATGATGCTGGTTCCCATAAATTCTCAGATTCATCATATCCTTTCCATTCTACTAAATAAAACAGACGTCCACTAATTCTTTTTGAGTCTTTTATGCTTTTCACTTCATATTCTAGATTTCCCTTAATTGGTATGGGTGGAGGTGGTGGTTCAGGTCGGGTTTTTGGATTGTACGGCTTAAGCAAGGACACATGGAATGTAGTATGTACTGGATATTCTTTTGGTAAATCTAATTTTACTGTTACCGGGTTTACTATGGCAGTTATACTAAAGGGTCCAATGAAACGTGGTTGCAGCTTTCGGGATCCCTCTATGTTTAGGTTCTTTGTGGAGAGCCATATCTTGTCACCGATTTTATACATTGGGGCCTCAGATCTGTGTTTGTCTGCTTGTCTTTTCATGCTTTCCTTGTACTTTAATAAATGTTTCCTGGCTTTGTCTTGTATGTCACCTAACCTTGTTCGTCTATCCGTTACTGTAGGTAACAGAGAATCTTCTAACAAAATGGGTATAGCTCTTGGATGATACCCCTGCAAGAAATAGAATGGTGAGCAAAGTAGAGCTGAATGCTCAGTATTATTATAAACAAACTCCGCTACAGGGAGAGCTTCTAACCATTCACTAGAATAATCAGCCAATAAACAACGTAGCGTTTGAAGTAAGGTTTGGTTCAGTCGTTCAGTCTGTCCATCTGTCTCTGGGTGGAAAGCAGTGGATAATGCCACATCTATTTTCAGTTTTTTACATAATTTTTTCCAAAATTTAGAGTTGAACTGGCTCCCTCGGTCTGACACCACTTTGCTTGGCAAACCATGTAAACGCACAATTTCCCTTATAAAAATATCGGCAAATTCTGCCGCCGTGGGTAATTTCCGTAATGGTACAAAATGTGCCTTTTTAGATAAAAAATCCACTATAACCAACACTGTTGTGAAAGATTTTACAGGTGGTAAACCTACAATAAAGTCTACGCTCACAGTGTGCCAAGGTTGCTTGGGTGTTGGCATTGGTATTAACAAACCGTCAGGGTACTTATGAGAAGATTTATGTCTTGCACAAATTGGACAGGTAGTGACAAATTGCTTAATGTCCTTTCTTATAGTGTCCCACCAAAAGTGTTTTTGCACATTTTCCAGTGTTTTTACCCAACCAGGATGACCTGCCAACGGTGAGGCGTGATGCCAAATTATCACCTGTGTTTGTAATTCAGAGGTGGGCACTAACAGCATATTGCCGTGATACAATAAACCTCGTTGTATTGTGTTATGGGAATCTTTTAACCAATCCTGAGGTGCTATTTGAATGTGTGCATTATATAGATCTGTGATGAAATCCTTCTGTTGTACTGGTGCCAAAAACTTTTGGGGAGGAATAATGGGTTCTCCTATTTTATCTTGTTTCATGTCTGAAGTATGTCCTTATCTAGATAACATATCAGATTGAATTTGTTGTGCACCTGGTCTATAGGTTATTACAAATTCAAATGTGCAAAAAAAATTTAACCAGCGCATCTGACGTGGTGTTAGTGCTTTAAGTGATCCAAAAAACTGTAGGTTCCTATGGTCAGAAAAGATTGTAACTGGGTACTTGGCTCCCATTAAATGGTGCCTCCATTCTGAAAAGGCTACTTTGATAGCTAGTAGTTCCCTTTCAGCCACAGTGTAATTTTGTTCAGCTGGTAATAACTTTTTGGAATAGAAGGCTATAGGATGTAACTGGCCATCTACTGCATCTCGTTGAGAGAGAACTCCTCCTAAAGCTACTTGTGAAGCATCCGCTTCAACAAAAAAAGGCAAGTCAGGATCAGGATGTTTCAGAATTGGGGCTGAAGTGAACTTTTGTTTTAGGAGTTGAAAGGCGTGTGCCGCCTCATCAGTCCAAAGAAATCGTTGCCCTTTCCGCAACAAGGTAGTTATTGGGGCCGCAATGTCTGCGAAATGTGCAATAAACCTCCTATAAAAATTGGCGAAACCCAGAAATTTCTGAATATCTTTTACAAAGGATGGTTCTGGACAATCAGCAATAGCACTGATTTTCTTTACATCCATAGTTATTCCTTGAGGTGACAGGCAGTATCCTAAAAAGTCCACCTTGCTGACATTAAAAGTAAACTTTTCTAACTTAGCAAAAAGATGATTTTCTTTTAACTTTGATAATACTGCACAAACATGTTGGGTATGTTCTTCTGAGTTCTTAGAGTAAATGAGGATGTCGTCTATGTATACTATGACACAAACGTCCAGGAATTCGTGTAGGACCTCATTTATAAAGAACTGAAAGGCCACAGGGGCATTACATAACCCAAAGGGCATTACTGTGTACTCAAATAAACCAAACTTTGTCTTGAAAGCTGTCTTCCACTCATCCCCCTCTTTTACTCAGACCAGGTGGTAAGCTCCCCCCAGATCTAGTTTAGTGTATACAGTAGAATGTCTTAACTGATCCAACAACACAGGTATTAGAGGAAGAGGATATTTATTCTTTATTGTAGCCTTATTTAGTCCTCTATAATCGATACACGCACGCAGGGATTTATCCGGCTTCGGGATAAAAAAAGAGTGGAGATGACACCGGAGATGTGGAATGACGGATGAACCCAGACTGTAGTAGGTCATCTAGGTAGGTTCTTAAATATTTGGTTTCTTCGTCAGTCAAAGCATATACTCTGTTATTAGGTAAAGGGGCCCCTGGGATAAGATCTATACGACAGTCATAAGACCTATGTGGGGGCAGCACACTAGCCTTTACTGGATCAAAGACGTCTTTAAAGTCAGAATATTCAGGAGGGAGACTTGGTTCATCTTGTATAACACAAGCACAGTGTAATACCGTGCTCTGTTCTGTACCTGCTTCTTGATAGCAATTGGTTCTACAGAAAGAGGAATCCAAAGTAACATTTCTATTCACCCAATCAATTTTTGGGTTATGAGTTGTTAACCAGGGTACCCCGAGAATCAAACCAAAATTAGGAGTATCTATCAGATCAAAGCTAATCACCTCTGTGTGCCCGTTCTGACAGACCATAACAAGTGGACTTGTTTGTTTTGTGATTAATCCAGAGGTCAATTCTGACCATCCACTGCACATACTGCTTCTGGACAAGGCTTTAGGCACATAGGAAGTCCTAAGTTTTCAGCTAACTTATTATCCACAAAATTTCCTGTCGCGCCTGAGTCCAGTAGGACAGGGAGAGAATGCCTCACTTGGGTAGTAACAATTAAAACGACCTGAATTATGAAATGTCTAGGTATGTGCGGTACCATGAAGGCTGCAGCATTAGAGGTTTGATTAAGATGTTTTCTCGAACAAGTAACCTCTCCCCTTGTCGAGCTTAATCGTTTCCCGATTCAGTTGAGGAGGTGGAGGAAACAGCACCCTTTCGTGGATTTTTAGGCTTTACTGGACATTCTCTGGCAAAGTGACCTGCCCTTCCACAATATAAACATAATTGAAGTTTTCTCCTTCTTTCTTTTTCCTCTGATGTGAGCAAACCTCTGAGTGTCCCTATTTGCATAGGCTCAGGTTCAGGGAGTTTATTATCTGGGTCTTTCTTCTCGTGTCTAATACAAGTTAACCGTGATTCCAGTTTGTATTTTTCTCCCTTTCTTTCTCCTAGTCTATGTTCTAATTTCACAACTAAATCTACAAAGTCCGAATAGTCTTCTGGCAAATCAATGATATGAGCCAGCGCGTCTTTTAACTCATCTCTCAAACCTTTATAGAAAAGGGAGACACGCTTTTCTTCTGGCCAGTGTGTCTCGGTGAGTAAACGATTAAAACTAGTGAGATATGTCAATAAATCCTTGTTACCTTGTTTAAGATTTAAAAGCTCATTATCACTTGCCTGCATGAAAGTGTGTTTTGCAAAAAGGCTGGTCATGGTACGTTTAAATTGATTCCAATTATGGAGGATGGGATCATCTCTCTCCACGAAAGGAATTGACCAATTGGCTGCTGTGCCACCCAAATAAGACAAGACGAATGCCACTTTCGTAGCATCAGTAGGGAACTGTTGTGGCTTACAAACGAAGTGTAGTTGACATTGATTGATAAAAACATGGAATTTGTTACTATCTCCATGAAAACGTTCAGGTGCTGCTAAGGGCACAGCATTAGGAACATTAACAGTGACCTCAACTGGGGGAGGCAAAGTTGTATGTTTTGATGGCGCCCCTGTCTCTGAGGAGGTTTTAAACAAAGGTGTAAAAGCTGTGTTCCACTGAGATACCCTAAATTTATACCTGCTTAAATCCTGTTTTAAAGAGGTATTCTCCATCTTTAATCTCTCTATTTCCTCTTGCATATCTTGCAAGATGCCAGACACTGATTCATTATGAGCCAAGTCCTCATTTAGGGCCTGCGCCATATCCGTGACGTCAATGCCCTCTATTTCTTCCCCGATATTCATCGTCAACCAGAACTGATTTTTTATTTTTATTTAAGGCTTGTGCTTCTGTCAAAGCCCAGCTCACCTGAGTCCTTGTTCAGTTCTGATGGAGGTTGAAGACAATCCGACCCCACCCTGAAACCTCTTGTTCCAGCACACTAGTTTTTAAAACAGTGCACTAAGAACAGAAGCTCAAGGGAAGGGGGGAAGTGGATAAAATAAAATAAAGAGACAACAGCGTTCTTGCGTTTCCACTGTTGAAGTGCTGCACAAATCTGCGGCCCTCTCTGACTTCGGTAGAAACTGGTGCCTAATGAAACATAAACAAAGAACAGATAAGTACATCCTATTCCTAACTGGGTTCCTGACTATCCCTTTATTTATTAGAAATTTTCTTCTAAAAGTACCTCTTGGATCCTGGTCTCTAGTTTCCAGGTTTGGAATGTGTTACTGCTCTGGGATGTGCTTTCTATTACTCTAAAGCTTCTAAAACATTAAACAAATACCGTTATCAGAATTATCAATATCAAACATTCATCTTAATATAACTAAAGCCTAAATTGCCAATAGCAGACTCACTTTTCCCATATTTCCAGAATCTTTTATAAAACAAATACTGTACTTTTACGTCAAAATACAGCATGTAATTTGTGCAAGTCCTTGATTTACTGTTTGCCTTGCTGTTAATGGTTTCCACGGTTCGATTCTTAAAAGTTCCATAAAAAAAATGTTTGCTTCACAAAATTCCGCAAAGTATTGTTGTAACAAAGAGTTTGAATCACAATGTTCGTGGAAGGTATCTTGTTTCAAATTGTCTATACACGAATCCAGAAATTGTTGTCAAAGTTCTTTCAGGTAATAAAAGTTTTGCACTTACTTGTTGCTGGCAAGAGATACTGATCAGTCTAACCTTGTCTTCTTTCTCTTTTGCAGGTTGCTTGTAGGAGAGAGGCTGAGGCAAGGAGGAACCGGAAACCGGAAGAAGGAAGAGCCAGCAGCTGCGCCCATTGAAGCCAATGAAAGTCTGTAGAGAGCAGGAGTGCCAGCGCCGAGGGATCTGTCCTCAGGTAAGCGGGAGGTAGACGAGCACAAGCACTGGGCGAGGCTCGAGGGCTGCCTTTTATAGACAGGGCTGGGTGTGGTCCTCACATGCTGCACATGTTCTTGAAAGGTGTGCAGAGCTGGGTGTGGTTTGAAGAGCTGGGTGTGGTCCTCACATGCTGCACATGTTCTTGAAAGGTGTGCAGAGTTTCAGTTATTATGCAAATGAGTTAAATTAACACATGGCCTAGAGAGGAGTGTTTTAAAGAAGCCTTGGTAAAAGCAAGGCCCAATGTGTAAACAAAACAGCACATTAAACAACATACACAGAAGCCTGGGGGGGGGGAAGGTGAGATAACAAGAAAGGCTTTCAATAGTAAGTTTAAAAGGGAGCTATTACAGAACCCACTAGTGCAGTGAGAGGGGACATGCTCTTTGCTGTGCACAAACCCTAACAGTTGCCCCCCTCAAAGGCCCTCCTACAGGACGGGGTTTTCCTGGATTTTTTAAATAAAACCGTCTAATCAGCTGTGGGGCATGTACATATGATGCTGGTTCCCATAAATTCTCAGATTCATCATATCCTTTCCATTCTACTAAATAAAACAGACGTCCACTAATTCTTTTTGAGTCTTTTATGCTTTTCACTTCATATTCTAGATTTCCCTTAATTGGTATGGGTGGAGGTGGTGGTTCAGGTCGGGTTTTTGGATTGTACGGCTTAAGCAAGGACACATGGAATGTAGTATGTACTGGATATTCTTGTGGTAAATCTAATTTTACTGTTACCGGGTTTACTATGGCAGTTATACTAAAGGGTCCAATGAAACATGGTTGCAGCTTTCGGGATCCCTCTATGTTTAGGTTCTTTGTGGAGAGCCATATCTTGTCACGATTTTATACATTGGGGCCTCAGATCTGTGTTTGTCTGCTTGTCTTTTCATGCTTTCCTTGTACTTTAATAAATGTTTCCTGGCTTTGTCTTGTATGTCACCTAACCTTGTTCGTCTATCCGTTACTGTAGGTAACAGAGAATCTTCTAACAAAATGGGTATAGCTCTTGGATGATACCCCTGCAAGAAATAGAATGGTGAGCAAAGTAGAGCTGAATGCTCAGTATTATTATAAACAAACTCCGCTCCAGGGAGAGCTTCCAACCATTCACTAGAATAATCAGCCAATAAACAACGTAGCGTTTGAAGTAAGGTGTTGTTCAGTCGTTCAGTCTGTCCATCTGTCTCTGGGTGGAAAGCAGTGGATAATGCCACATCTATTTTCAGTTTTTTACATAATTTTTTCCAAAATTTAGAGTTGAACTGGCTCCCTCGGTCTGACACCACTTTGCTTGGCAAACCATGTAAACGCACAATTTCCCTTATAAAAATATCGGCAAATTCTGCCGCCGTGGGTAATTTCCGTAATGGTACAAAATGTGCCATTTTAGATAAAAAATCCACTATAACCAATACTGTTGTGAAAGATTTTACAGGTGGTAAACCTACAATAAAGTCCACGCTCACAGTGTGCCAAGGTTGCTTGGGTGTTGGCATTGGTATTAACAAACCGTCAGGGTCCTTATGAGAAGATTTATGTCTTGCACAAATTGGACAGGTAGTGACAAATTGCTTAATGTCCTTTCTTATAGTGTCCCACCAAATGTGTTTTTGAACATTTTCCAGGGTTTTTACCCAACCAGGATGACCTGCCAACGGTGAGGCGTGATGCCAAATTATCACCTGTGTTTGTAATTCAGAGGTGGGCACTAACAGCATGTTGCCGTGATACAATAAACCTCGTTGTATTGTGTTAAGGGAATGTTTTAACCAATCCTGAGGTGCTATTTGCATGTGTGCATTATATAGATCTGTGATGAAATCCTTCTGTTGTACTGGTGCCAAAAGCTTTTGGGGAGGAATAATGGGTTCTCCTATTTTATCTTGTTTCATGTCTGAAGTATGTCCGTATCTAGATAACACATCAGATTGAATTTGTTGTGCACCTGGTCTATAGGTTATTACAAAATCAAATGTGCTAAAAAAAAATAACCAGCGCATCTGACGTGGTGTTAGTGCTTTAAGTGATCCAAAAAACTGTAGGTTCCTATGGTCAGAAAAGATTGTAACTGGGTACTTGGCTCCCATTAAATGGTGCCTCCATTCTGAAAAGGCTACTTTGATAGCTAGTAGTTCCCTTTCAGCCACAGTGTAATTTTGTTCAGTTGGTAATAACTTTTTGGAATAGAAGGCTATAGGATGTAACTGGCCATCTACTGCATCTCGTTGAGAGAGAACTCCTCCTAAAGCTACTTGTGAAGCATCCGCTTCAACAAAAAAAGGCAAGTCAGGATCAGGATGTTTCAGAATTGGGGCTGAAGTGAACTTTTGTTTTAGGAGTTGAAAGGCGTGTGCCGCCTCATCAGTCCAAAGAAATCGTTGCCCTTTCCGCAACAAGGTAGTTATTGGGGCCGCAATGTCTGCGAAATGTGCAATAAACCTCCTATAAAAATTGGCGAAACCCAGAAATTTCTGAATATCTTTTACAGAGGATGGTTCTGGACAATCAGCAATAGCACTGATTTTCTTTACATCCATAGTTATTCCTTGAGGTGACAGGCAGTATCCTAAAAAGTCCACCTTGCTGACATTAAAAGTACACTTTTCTAACTGAGCAAAAAGATGATTTTCTTTTAACTTTGATAATACTGCACGAACATGTTGGGTATGTTCTTCTGAGTTCTTAGAGTAAATGAGGATGTCGTCTATGTATACTATGACACAAACGTCCAGGAATTCGTGTAGGACCTCATTTATAAAGAACTGAAAGGCCACAGGGGCATTACATAACCCAAAGGGCATTACTGTGTACTCAAATAAACCAAACTTTGTCTTGAAAGCTGTCTTCCACTCATCCCCCTCTTTTACTCAGACCAGGTGGTAAGCTCCCCCCAGATCTAGTTTAGTGTATACAGTAGAATGTCTTAACTGATCCAACAACACAGGTATTAGAGGAAGAGGATATTTATTCTTTATTGTAGCCTTATTTAGTCCTCTATAATTGATACACGAGCGCCTGGATTTATCCGGCTTCGGGATAAAAAAGAGTGGAGATGACACCGGAGATGTGGAATGACGGATGAACCCAGACTGTAGTAGGTCATCTAGGTAGGTTCTTAAATATTTGGTTTCTTCGTCAGTCAAAGCATATACTCTGTTATTAGGTAAAGGGGCCCCTGGGATAAGATCTATACGACAGTCATAAGACCTAGGTGGGGGCAGCACACTAGCCTTTACTGGATCAAAGACGTCTTTAAAGTCAGAATATTCAGGAGGGAGACTTGGTTCATCTTGTATAACACTAGCACAGTGTAATACTGTGCTCTGTTCTGTAGCTGCTTCTTGATAGCAATTGGTTCTACAGAAAGAGGAATCCAAAGTAACATTTCTATTCACCCAATCAATTTTTGGGTTATGAGTTGTTAACCAGGGTACCCCGAGAATCAAACCAAAATTAGGAGTATCTATCAGATCAAAGCTAATCACCTCTGTGTGCCCGTTCTGACAGACCATAACAAGTGGACTTGTTTGTTTTGTGATTAATCCAGAGGTCAATTCTGACCCATCCACTGCACATACTGCTTCTGGACAAGGCTTTAGGCACATAGGAAGTCCTAAGTTTTCAGCTAACTTATTATCCACAAAATTTCCTGTCGCGCCTGAGTCCAGTAGGACAGGGAGAGAATGCCTCACTTGGGTAGTAACAATTAAAACGACCTGAATTATGAAATGTCTAGGTATGTGCGGTACCATGAAGGCTGCAGCATTAGAGGTTTGATTAAGATGTTTTCTCGAACAAGTAACCTCTCCCCTTGTCGAGCTTAATCGTTTCCCGATTCAGTTGAGGAGGTGGAGGAAACAGCACCCTTTCGTGGATTTTTAGGCTTTACTGAACATTCTCTGGCAAAGTGACCTGCCCTTCCACAATATAAACATAATTGAAGTTTTCTCCTTCTTTCTTTTTCCTCTGATGTGAGTGAACCTCTGAGTGTCCCTATTTGCATAGGCTCAGGTTCAGGGAGTTTATTATCTGGGTCTTTCTTCTCGTGTCTAATACAAGTTAACCGTGATTCCAGTTTGTATTTATCTCCCTTTCTTTCTCCTAGTCTATGTTCTAATTTCACAACTAAATCTACAAAGTCCGAATAGTCTTCTTGCAAATCAACGATATGAGCCAGCGCGTCTTTTAACTCATCTCTCAAACCTTTATAGAAAAGGGAGACACGCTTTTCTTCTGTCCAGTGTGTCTCGGTGAGTAAACGATTAAAACTAGTGAGATAGGTCAATAAATCCTTGTTACCTTGTTTAAGATTTAAAAGCTCATTATCACTTGCCTGCATGAAAGTGTGTTTTGCAAAAAGGCTGGTCATGGTACGTTTAAATTGATTCCAATTATGGAGGATGGGATCATCTCTCTCCACGAAAGGAATTGACCAATTGGCTGCTGTGCCACCCAAATAAGACAAGACGAATGCCACTTTCGTAGCATCAGTAGGGAACTGTTGTGGCTTACAAACGAAGTGTAATTGACATTATTTGATAAAAACATGGAATTTGTTACTATCTCCATGAAAACGTTCAGGTGCTGCTAAGGGCACAGCATTAGGAACATTAACAGTGACCTCAACTGGGGGAGGCAAAGTTGTATGTTTTGATGGCGCCCCTGTCTCTGAGGAGGTTTTAAACAAAGGCGTAAAAGCTGTGTTCCACTGAGATACCCTAAATTTATACCTGCTTAAATCCTGTTTTAAAGAGGTATTCTTCATCTTTAATCTCTCTATTTCCTCTTGCATATCTTGCAAGATGCCAGACACAGATTCATTATGAGCCAAGTCCTCATTTAGGGCCTGCGCCATATCCGTGACGTCAATGCCCTCTATTTCTTCCCCGATATTCATCGTCCACCAGAACTGATTTTTTTTTTTATTTAAGGCTTGTGCTTCTGTCAAAGCCCAGCTCACCTGAGTCCTTGTTCAGTTCTGATGGAGGTTGAAGACAATCCGACCCCACCCTGAAACCTCTTGTTCCAGCACACTAGTTTTTAAAACAGTGCACTAAGAACAGAAGCTCAAGGGAAGGGGGGAAGTGGATAAAATAAAATAAAGAGACAACAGCGTTCTTGCATTTCCACTGTTGAAGTGCTGCACAAATCTGCGGCCCTCTCTGACTTCGGTAGAAACTGGTGCCTAATGAAACATAAACAAAGAACAGATAAGTACATCCTATTCCTAACTGGGTTCCTGACTATCCCTTTATTTATTAGAAATTTTCTTCTAAAAGTACCTCTTGGATCCTGGTCTCTAGTTTCCAGGTTTGGAATGTGTTACTGCTCTGGGATGTGCTTTCTATTACTCTAAAGCTTCTAAAACATTAAACAAATACCGTTATCAGAATTATCAATATCAAACATTCATCTTAATATAACTAAAGCCTAAATTGCCAATAGCAGACTCACTTTTCCCGTATTTCCAGAATCTTTTATAAAACAAATACTGTACTTTTACGTCAAAATACAGCATGTAATTTGTGCAAGTCCTTGATTTACTGTTTGCCTTGCTGTTAATGGTTTCCACGGTTCGATTCTTAAAAGTTCCATAAAAAAAATGTTTGCTTCACAAAATTCCGCAAAGTATCGTTGTAACAAAGAGTTTGAATCACAATGTTCGTGGAAGGTATCTTGTTTCAAATTGTCTATACACAAATCCAGAAATTGTTGTCAAAGTTCTTTCAGGTAATAAAAGTTTTGCACTTACTTGTTGCTGGCAAGAGATACTGATCAGTCTAACCTTGTCTTCTTTCTCTTTTGCAGGTTGCTTGTAGGAGAGAGGCTGAGGCAAGGAGGAACCGGAAACCGGAAGAAGGAAGAGCCAGCAGCTGCGCCCATTGAAGCCAATGAAAGTCTGTAGAGAGCAGGAGTGCCAGCGCCGAGGGATCTGTCCTCAGGTAAGCTGGAGGTAGATGAGCACAAGCACTGGGCGAGGCTCGAGGGCTGCCTTTTATAGACAGGGCTGGGTGTGGTCCTCACATGCTGCACATGTTCTTGAAAGGTGTGCAGAGCTGGGTGTGGTTTGAAGAGCTGGGTGTGGTCCTCACATGCTGCACATGTTCTTGAAAGGTGTGCAGAGTTTCAGTTATTATGCAAATGAGTTAAATTAACACATGGCCTAGAGAGGAGTGTTTTAAAGAAGCCTTGGTAAAAGCAAGGCCCAATGTGTAAACAAAACAGCACATTAAACAACATACACAGAAGCCTGGGGGGGGGGAAGGTGAGATAACAAGAAAGGCTTTCAATAGTAAGTTTAAAAGGGAGCTATTACAGAACCCACTAGTGCAGTGAGAGGGGACATGCTCTTTGCTGTGCACAAACCCCAACAGTTGCCCCCCTCAAAGGCCCTCCTACAGGACGGGGTTTTCCTGGATTTTTTAAATAAAACCGTCTAATCAGCTGTGGGGCATGTACATATGATGCTGGTTCCCATAAATTCTCAGATTCATCATATCCTTTCCATTCTACTAAATAAAACAGACGTCCACTAATTATTTTTGAGTCTTTTATGCTTTTCACTTCATATTCTAGATTTCCCTTAATTGGTATGGGTGGAGGTGGTGGTTCAGGTCGGGTTTTTGGATTGTACGGCTTAAGCAAGGACACATGGAATGTAGTATGTACTGGATATTCTTTTGGTAAATCTAATTTTACTGTTACCGGGTTTACTATGGCAGTTATACCAAAGGGTCCAATGAAACGTGGTTGCAGCTTTCGGGATCCCTCTATGTTTAGGTTCTTTGTGGAGAGCCATATCTTGTCACCGATTTTATACATTGGGGCCTCAGATCTGTGTTTGTCTGCTTGTCTTTTCATGCTTTCCTTGTACTTTAATAAATGTTTCCTGGCTTTGTCTTGTATGTCACCTAACCTTGTTCGTCTATCCGTTACTGTAGGTAACAGAGAATCTTCTAACAAAATGGGTATAGCTCTTGGATGATACCCCTGCAAGAAATAGAATGGTGAGCAAAGTAGAGCTGAATGCTCAGTATTATTATAAACAAACTCCGCTACAGGGAGAGCTTCCAACCATTCACTAGAATAATCAGCCAATAAACAACGTAGCGTTTGAAGTAAGGTTTTGTTCAGTCGTTCAGTCTGTCCATCTGTCTCTGGGTGGAAAGCAGTGGATAATGCCACATCTATTTTCAGTTTTTTACATAATTTTTTCCAAAATTTAGAGTTGAACTGGCTCCCTCGGTCTGACACCACTTTGCTTGGCAAACCATGTAAATGCACAATTTCCCTTATAAAAATATCGGCAAATTCTGCCGCCGTGGGTAATTTCCGTAATGGTACAAAATGTGCCATTTTAGATAAAAAATCCACTATAACCAACACTGTTGTGAAAGATTTTACAGGTGGTAAACCTACAATAAAGTCCACGCTCACAGTGTGCCAAGGTTGCTTGGGTGTTGGCATTGGTATTAACAAACCGTCAGGGTCCTTATGAGAAGATTTATGTCTTGCACAAATTGGACAGGTAGTGACAAATTGCTTAATGTCCTTTCTCATAGTGTCCCACCAAAAGTGTTTTTGCACATTTTCCAGGGTTTTTACCCAACCAGGATGACCTGCCAACGGTGAGGCGTGATGCCAAATTATCACCTGTGTTTGTAATTCAGAGGTGGGCACTAACAGCATGTTGCCGTGATACAATAAACCTTGTTGTATTGTGTTATGGGAATCTTTTAACCAATCCTGAGGTGCTATTTGCATGTGTGCATTATATAGATCTGTGATGAAATCCTTCTGTTGTACTGGTGCCAAAAACTTTTGGGGAGGAATAATGGGTTCTCCTATTTTATCTTGTTTCATGTCTGAAGTATGTCCGTATCTAGATAACACATCAGATTGAATTTGTTGTGCACCTGGTCTATAGGTTATTACAAAGTCAAATGTGCTAAAAGAATTTAACCAGCGCATCTGACGTGGTGTTAGTGCTTTAAGTTATCCAAAAAACTGTAGGTTCACATGGTCAGAAAAGATTGTAACTGGGTACTTGGCTCCCATTAAATGGTGCCTCCATTCTGAAAAGGCTACTTTGATAGCTAGTAGTTCCCTTTCAGCCACAGTGTAATTTTGTTCAGCTGGTAATAACTTTTTGGAATAGAAGGCTATAGGATGTAACTGGCCATCTACTGCATCTCGTTGAGAGAGAACTCCTCCTAAAGCTACTTGTGAAGCATCCGCTTCAACAAAAAAAGGCAAGTCAGGATCAGGATGTTTCAGAATTTTGGCTGAAGTGAACTTTTGTTTTAGGAGTTGAAAGGCGTGTGCCGCCTCATCAGTCCAAAGAAATCGTTGCCCTTTCCGCAACAAGGTAGTTATTGGGGCCGCAATGTCTGCGAAATGTGCAATAAACCTCCTATAAAAATTGGCGAAACCCAGAAATTTCTGAATATCTTTTACAGAGGATGGTTCTGGACAATCAGCAATAGCACTGATTTTCTTTACATCCATAGTTATTCCTTGAGGTGACAGGCAGTATCCTAAAAAGTCCACCTTGCTGACATTAAAAGTAAACTTTTCTAACTTAGCAAAAAGATGATTTTCTTTTAACTTTGATAATACTGCACGAACATGTTGGGTATGTTCTTCTGAGTTCTTAGAGTAAATGAGGATGTCGTCTATGTATACTATGACACAAACGTCCAGGAATTCGTGTAGGACCTCATTTATAAAGAACTGAAAGGCCACAGGGGCATTACATAACCCAAAGGGCATTACTGTGTACTCAAATAAACCAAACTTTGTCTTGAAAGCTGTCTTCCACTCATCCCCCTCTTTTACTCAGACCAGGTGGTAAGCTCCCCGCAGATCTAGTTTAGTGTATACAGTAGAATGTCTTAACTGATCCAACAACACAGGTATTAGAGGAAGAGGATATTTATTCTTTATTGTAGCCTTATTTAGTCCTCTATAATCGATACACGCGCGCAGGGATTTATCCGGCTTCGGGATAAAAAAGTGTGGAGATGACACCGGAGATGTGGAATGACGGATGAACCCAGACTGTAGTAGGTCATCTAGGTAGGTTCTTAAATATTTGGTTTCTTCGTCAGTCAAAGCATATACTCTGTTATTAGGTAAAGGGGCCCCTGGGATAAGATCTATACGACAGTCATAAGACCTATGTGGGGGCAGCACACTAGCCTTTACTGGATCAAAGACGTCTTTAAAGTCAGAATATTCAGGAGGGAGACTTGGTTCATCTTGTATAACACTAGCACAGTGTAATACTGTGCTCTGTTCTGTACCTGCTTCTTGATAGCAATTGGTTCTACAGAAAGAGGAATCCAAAGTAACATTTCTATTCACCCAATCAATTTTTGGGTTATGAGTTGTTAACCAGGGTACCCCGAGAATCAAACCAAAATTAGGAGTATCTATCAGATCAAAGCTAATCACCTCTGTGTGCCCGTTCTGACAGACCATAACAAGTGGACTTGTTTGTTTTGTGATTAATCCAGAGGTCAATTCTGACCCATCCACTGCACATACTGCTTCTGGAGAAGGCTTTAGGCACATAGGAAGTCCTAAGTTTTCAGCTAACTTATTATCCACAAAATTTCCTGTCGCGCCTGAGTCCAGTAGGACAGGGAGAGAATGCCTCACTTGGGTAGTAACAATTAAAACGACCTGAATTATGAAATGTCTAGGTATGTGCGGTACAATGAAGGCTGCAGCATTAGAGGTTTGATTAAGATGATTCTCGAACAAGTAACCTCTCCCCTTGTCGAGCTTAATCGTTTCCCGATTCAGTTGAGGAGGTGGAGGAAACAGCACCCTTTCGTGGATTTTTAGGCTTTACTGGACATTCTCTGGCAAAGTGACCTGCCCTTCCACAATATAAACATAATTGAAGTTTTCTCCTTCTTTCTTTTTCCTCTGATGTGAGTGAACCTCTGAGTGTCCCTATTTGCATAGGCTCTGGTTCAGGGAGTTTATTATCTGGGTCTTTCTTCTCGTGTCTAATACAAGTTAACCGTGATTCCAGTTTGTATTTATCTCCCTTTCTTTCTCCTAGTCTATGTTCTAATTTCACAACTAAATCTACAAAGTCCGAATAGTCTTCTGGCAAATCAACGATATGAGCCAGCGCGTCTTTTAACTCGTCTCTCAAACCTTTATAGAAAAGGGAGACACGCTTTTCTTCTGGCCAGTGTGTCTCGGTGAGTAAACGATTAAAACTAGTGAGATAGGTCCATAAATCCTTGTTACCTTGTTTAAGATTTAAAAGCTCATTATCACTTGCCTGCATGAAAGTGTGTTTTGCAAAAAGGCTGGTCATGGTACGTTTAAATTGATTCCAATTATGGAGGATGGGATCATCTCTCTCCACGAAAGGAATTGACAAATTGGCTGCTGTGCCACCCAAATAAGACAAGACGAATGCCACTTTCGTAGCATCAGTAGGGAACTGTTGTGGCTTACAAACGAAGTGTAATTGACATTGATTGATAAAAACATGGAATTTGTTACTATCTCCATGAAAACGTTCAGGTGCTGCTAAGGGCACAGCATTAGGAACATTAACAGTGACCTCAACTGGGGGAGGTAAAGTTGTATGTTTTGATGGCACCCCTGTCTCTGAGGAGGTTTTAAACAAAGGCGTAAAAGCTGTGTTCCACTGAGATACCCTAAATTTATACCTGCTTAAATCCTGTTTTAAAGAGGTATTCTCCATCTTTAATCTCTCTATTTCCTCTTGCATTTGTTGCAAGATGCCAGACACTGATTCATTATGAGCCAAGTCCTCATTTAGGGCCTGCGCCATATCCGTGACGTCAATGCCCTCTATTTCTTCCCCGATATTCATCGTCAACCAGAACTGATTTTTTATTTTTATTTAAGGCTTGTGCTTCTGTCAAAGCCCAGCTCACCTGAGTCCTTGTTCAGTTCTGATGGAGGTTGAAGACAATCCGACCCCACCCTGAAACCTCTTGTTCCAGCACACTAGTTTTTAAAACAGTGCACTAAGAACAGAAGCTCAAGGGAAGGGGGGAAGTGGATAAAATAAAATAAAGAGACAACAGCGTTCTTGCGTTTCCACTGTTGAAGTGCTGCACAAATCTGCGGCCCTCTCTGACTTCGGTAGAAACTGGTGCCTAATGAAACATAAACAAAGAACAGATAAGTACATCCTATTCCTAACTGGGTTCCTGACTATCCCTTTATTTATTAGAAATTTTCTTCTAAAAGTACCTCTTGGATCCTGGTCTCTAGTTTCCAGGTTTGGAATGTGTTACTGCTCTGGGATGTGCTTTCTATTACTCTAAAGCTTCTAAAACATTAAACAAATACCGTTATCAGAATTATCAATATCAAACATTCATCTTAATATAACTAAAGCCTAAATTGCCAATAGCAGACTCACTTTTCCCATATTTCCAGAATCTTTTATAAAACAAATACTGTACTTTTACGTCAAAATACAGCATGTAATTTGTGCTAGTCCTTGATTTACTGTTTGCCTTGCTGTTAATGGTTTCCACGGTTCGATTCTTAAAAGTTCCATAAAAAACATGTTTGCTTCACAAAATTCCGCAAAGTATTGTTGTAACAAAGAGTTTGAATCACAATGTTCGTGGAAGGTATCTTGTTTCAAATTGTCTATACACGAGTCCAGAAATTGTTGTCAAAGTTCTTTCAGGTAATAAAAGTTTTGCACTTACTTGTTGTTGGCAAGAGATACTGATCAGTCTAACCTTGTCTTCTTTCTCTTTTGCAGGTTGCTTGTAGGAGAGAGGCAGAGGCAAGGAGGAACTGGAAACCGGAAGAAGGAAGAGCCAGCAGCTGCGCCCATTGAAGCCAATGAAAGTCTGTAGAGAGCAGGAGTGCCAGCGCCGAGGGATCTGTCCTCAGGTAAGCGGGAGGTAGACGAGCACAAGCACTGGGCGAGGCTCGAGGGCTACCTTTTATAGACAGGGCTGGGTGTGGTCCTCACATGCTGCACATGTTCTTGAAAGGTGTGCAGAGCTGGGTGTGGTTTGAAGAGCTGGGTGTGGTCCTCACATGCTGCACATGTTCTTGAAAGGTGTGCAGAGTTTCAGTTATTATGCAAATGAGTTAAATTAACACATGGCCTAGAGAGGAGTGTTTTAAAGAAGCCTTGGTAAAAGCAAGGCCCAATGTGTAAACAAAACAGCACATTAAACAACATACACAGAAGCCTAGGGGGGGGAAGGTGAGATAACAAGAAAGGCTTTCAATAGTAAGTTTAAAAGGGAGCTATTACAGAACCCACTAGTGCAGTGAGAGGGGACATGCTCTTTGCTGTGCACAAACCCTAACAACCAGTCCCCCTCCAGAACCAGTGGAGAACAGCATCCACTCCGTCTGACCTTGGCAGGATGAAGCACTCTAGGCACCAGTCCCCCTGCAGAACCAGTGGAGAACAGCATCCACTCCGTCTGTCCTTGACAGGATGAAGCACTCTGGGCACAAAGCCCCCTCCAGAACCAGTGGAGACTGTTATCCACTTGAGAGACTGTGGCTTTGCACTCCCCAGGATGGTACAGTGGGCAAGCCACCCACTGTAGAGACTTGAGAGACTGTGGCTTTGCACTCCCCAGGATGGTACAGTGGTCAACCCACCCACTGCAGAGACTTGAGAGACTGTGGCTTTGCACTCCCCAGGATGGTACAGTGGGCAATCCACCCACTGCAGAGACTTAAGAGACTGTGGCTTTGCACTCCCCAGGATGGTACAGTGGGCAACCCACCCACTGCAGAGACTTGAGAGACTGTGGCTTTGCACTCCCCAGGATACATCAATGGGCATGGAGCCCCCTCGTGGATCTTGCATCCTGCACTCATCCAGCTGAGGTGCCCCCCCTTCCCTTCCCCCTGAGGTGCCTGTTGTATTTCTATCTGATGCCCCTGCAGTGTTCTCTCCGTTTTGATCCGGTATCGTGTGTGGGCCTCGCCCATGCATTTTGGGCCCGGTGGTCCACGGACTATGAATGGTGCAATACTTGCACTACTAATCGTGGTGTATATTTTGTTTATTGTGAATATATATCTGTATATATTTGCTTACGGTATTTTGATATATTACAATGGTTCAACTCATTTCCTTTTGTCTTTGCATTCTTCCGGGGGAGTTGGGGGGTGTTACTGTAATGTGTAGATATGCATTGGTGTGTGTATCATAGTGGGTGAGGGTCGGGGTGGGGGTTGGGATGTTGGTTGTGTGTGTTCCTGTGTTTTTGCCTCCCACCTCCCCTATGTCGTAGGTGCAGTACTCACCGTGGTCTTCGCCGCCGGCATTGATGATCCTTGTATAAGAGCAGGAAGACTATCACAAGAAGAATATGGAGTTCTGGCTCCATGGTGCCCTCCTTCCTTGTGGAGTGTGTAGAGGTGAGCGTTTTCCCTTCGAAATTCCTGTTTCCGCCGTGTTTTTATCCGCGGTGAATCCGCCCCGGAAAAGGTGGCGGATTGGTAGGTTGTGATACTGTGGGTGGTACATTGTCCTCTGCCTGTCTGTTGGTGGTGACCGCCGCGCTGTTTATCTGTACCGCTGTGGGGGTCGGAGTGTTAAAGTGGCCGTCTTTGTTGGCGGTTTCCACGGTCATAATTCCAATTGTTTTACTGCCGGCCTGTTGCCGGTCTTACGGCCGCTTTAACACCGTCCGCCAGGGTTGTAATGACCATCAATGTTATTTAAGGTTTATATCCGGTCTGACAGGGTATTAGTCCCATTATCCACAACAGCTAATGCCTTTTTTAGATTTTTCCTGGTCTATTTGCCTTAACCGGGCAGCCGCTTCTTGTTGGGAAAGCTTCCAAATTTCATTATGTACTTCATATAAGAAATGCTTTCTGTAGTGTTTTCTGGGGCTGAAATCCTGTAAGTCAGTATTATTAGACAGGAGACTGAGATGTTCTCTAACTGCATCTAGTGAGGAAGTTCTTAACCATTGCTGGCATAGATTCCCTACACTGTATGTTGTAACTATACCCGCATGTTCGGATGATATAAAGTGAAGGTCCGGCCTATTAGTTCTAAAACCCCCGAGGAGTTGATAAAACGTTGGTGACACCCATTGGTATCTACTGGCCACAATAACCACCCACCAGGACGTGTCAGTGAAACATTAAATGTACCATTCTGGACCCATTTGTCGAGCTGATCTTCAGTTGCAATTGTATATTTTTGCCATTTGTAGAATTTTGCAGGGGCAGGTATACTGGGTGTGTTTAATTATTTGATCTTTGCTAAGCCTAGACAACTTGTTTGTTGTACTGTTTCATTTAAGAATATCATTTGTGTAGGTATGAGGCATGCTCTGAATAAAGCTTCTCTCCCCCTTATTTGCCAATGTCTAGTTCCCCATACACTTTTTAAGTCAATCGACTAAAGCCAATATTCATAGCCTTCTGTAGTCAACCGGGAAACAAAGGATTCTGAACATATTAATTTTGTATTCGTCAATAATATGTGTATGTTTTTAGTAGGTGGCAATTTAAAATAATAGCACTCAGCATTTTTAACATCATGCCCAGAAAAATATGTAAACTTTTCAGAATGAGTTTTGGAACTCCCTTGTGGTGGAGTTGGACAATGTTCCCATTGTGTATAATTAAAACTGTTTTAGGGCTGCTCGCTCTGTGTATGAAATGGTGCCCATAATAATTATAGCAAAACATATCACCATAATTTTCTTTAGATTGATAAACATCTTCCTTTTCAAATACAGTATAATACTGCAATTCAGACATTATAGAAATCAACTGTTTTCACATTCCAGTCATCAGAAACAATGCCTAGTATTATTATATCATTCATGGAAAGTTTAAACAGTGTGATATTTGAATAAACTCTGTGGGACCAGATATATCAAATGTTATTTTATCCCAAACAATCCTATCAGGAATTGGTATCGCGTAAATGTTCACAAAAGACAAGTCTCTACGGACCTTGTGTGATGAAAAATTTGGTTTTAGGACCTCATCCACCAATTCAACTGTTGATTTTTCAGGAAGAAAATGACCATGTATTAACAAAAAGAAAGTGATGAGAAAACCAATCCAAAGTAGGAAAGCTAATGCAGTCAAAGAAAGCCATAGATAGTTCCATGGAATAATAATGTGTGTTATTTTAAGCCAGTTCATTAGCTTACGTGTTTTTGACTGTTCAGGTGTTGAAGAGGCGAATGAGTCTGAGACGTCATCATTGATGTCAGAAAAATATCCAGAAGCAGTTTGTGCAAAAACTGGAGCTGTGTTAGTTGGTGTTTCTTGCAGTGGCACAGAATAAATAGCACCATCCGTTTGTGTTGAAGCTGTATCGAATCGATCAACTATTTCTGTATTATTTGATATTAGTGGAACCAATGCAAGATCATTTTCCACCCTCCCAAAGCTCGGAGAGGTGTCAGTGTTGCTGCTTACAACTTGTAGAGGAACTTCTTGACCAGCAGTGAGAGGGATTCGGGAACTATTGGTTGTTCCTCTTGGTCTGCTGGGCAGGATCGGCCACATGGTGTAGTTTGATATCATTAATGGAGAAAAAACAATTTTCTTTGGCACCTGCCAACGGCCGTAGAATTACAGTTCTGGTACCGTGTATCCCCAAGACTGGGACTGGTGCTCGATAAGAAGGACCAAATTCCTTTTTCCCAGCAACCTTTTCAGGTACTAGATCCCAAACTCTAGGAATCCAGCCTTTAGATGTTACAGGTACATCCTTAAAATTCCTACGGAGGCAGTACTGGCAGAAGAATTGTCGTCATGGAACTGTTGTAATTCCTGTCACGGTCAAAAGGTGTTTCTGCCGTCTCCACGCCAGGACCTTCAAGATCTGGACCATACATTAGAGTTCTAAACAGGCACTCACATGAAGTACGACCCCCCAGCGACCTCTGACCTGTTTTTGGTCTAGAGCTGAGAAAAATTCAGAGAGAGAAGTGTACACCCAGAATTCTGCCTTAGTGGGGGTGGCTAAGTGGGTGCCCCAGAAATGTGAACAGCTGAGAGAAAAAGCCACTTACAGGTGGGCAGAGATGAGAGAGATGCACATTCCCCTAGATTTGATAAAAACTGTGCAGCACGCACAAAAGCAATTTGTCATGCAAGCAGTCACAGAGCAGTTGGGGAGAGGAAAGTTACCAGGACAGAAATGGCAAATTGATCATGTTTTAGGGAGAGTGATTGCTGCAAATTACCAAGGAAAAATCGAAATTATGCTGATACCTAGAAAAGAATCTGATTCATTGATACAAATTGGAGACAGAATGGCCCAAATTGGCAAAAGTGCAGTGAATGGAGGTTTGGTAAAGAATGAGTCTGCCCCAGCCCTTCTGACAGTGCAAGAAAAGGGAAGCTGTGGCGCAGCAGATAAAAACCTCAGTGCTGATGTGTGGGCTGAAGCCCTAAGTGATCCTTCAGACCCTGCAGAAAATATAACAAAGGGCCTCAAAAACATCCTGCTGATTATAAAACAGGGAAAGGAAGAGGAAGGGTGCAGTTTAAATGAAAAATGTTATTTGCAAGAAAAGTCATACTTGTTTCTTTTGCAGATCCGACCACGTTTCGCCACTGTCCCTGAGTGTGCTGTGTGGTCCCCCTTCCGGTGTGTGCGTGTGGGGTCGGGGAAGGGACCGAATCCCCAACCTGAACCTGGCTGAGTAAAGTGCCAGCACCATGGATCCATTTTGCGCAAACTGCGCCTTCAGTTCAAGTTCAACTTGTTTGCTGTGTTTTTTTTCTTTTTTTTTTTCTCCCTCTCGTATGGAACTCTGACTTTTGCTTATCTTCCAGCAAACCTTTCAGGTGGACCGTGCCTCTTTACATGAGCAGAACTCATGCCACATCAAATTGCTAACACTGTTGAATTAGAGACTCATTCAGAGTACAAATTGCCCAGTCTTTTCTATGTAGATGTATCTGATGTGAAAGGTTATGAGATCAATGTGTTAATTCACTTCTATTGCTTTACAGGGATTGCTTTGATCATTCAAATCTGACTTACTGATAATGTTTTTTTTTCTGTGCTGATGTTTTTTGTTTTTGTTTGAAACAAGAGATATGTGAAACAAAAATTCATTGGTCAAAGGGCGGAATGTACTGCCATTTGATAAAGTTTGTTTTGACCAATGACTTTGTGTTTCACCACTGCGCATATTAGTTGCTCAATGTTCACCAGTAGCACATGGTATGTTTTGTTCAGTTTAGCCGCCTATTGGCTTTGACATGGCATTAGCCATTACTTTCTGTATTCAGTTGAGCCGCCTATGGGCTTTGACATCGCATTAGCCATTACATTCTGTATTCTGCCTATTGGCTTTGACATGATGTATTCAGTTTAGCTGCCTATTGACTTTGACATGCTATTAGATATTCTGCCTATTGGCTTTGACATGATATCATATGTTACACTTTGTATTCAGCTCCGCAGCCTATTGGCTTTGACATGATCTTATATATTGCATTTTGTATTCAGCTTAACTGCCTATTGGCTTTGACATGATATTATACATTGCATTTTATATTCAGCTCAGCAGCCTATGGGCTTTGACATGATATTATACATTGCATTTTGTATTCAGCTTAGATGCTTATTGGCTTTGACATGACACTAGACATTGCATTTGATATTTAGGTTAGCTGCCTATTGCCTTTAACATGACATTGCATTTGATATTTAGGTTAGCTGCCCATTGCCTTTAACGTGGAGTTAGACATTGCAGTTGAGAATCCAAGCTGTATTTTTCCAAGCTGTGTTTTTACACCAGAGAACCAAGATGTTTTTCTCACAGTAGACTAGACATGATAAGAGAGAGTACATGGGTGTTGTTTTCTCTTCGCTTGAGCTTGGGAACAGGAGTAGTCTTGGAGACCTGGCCAGTCTCCAAAAGGCTTGCTCAGTTTCCCAGGTCTGAGAGGAGGGGGCACACCTTTGTAACGAAGGTAACAGGCTGCAGAGAGTCAGATTCGAATCTGCCGGACCTCGTGCTGGAGCTTGGCGCCAGCTGCCAGCATCCCGTGTGGGTAGATGAAACTCTTTCTCGCGGCTGACAGGGGTCATCAGCTTGCAGACCTTAGAAAGATGTAGCTGTAAATAGTTCCTACACGGTGAAGTATTTGTTTTGCTTTGCATTCAATATCTTATAAATATAACCTGCTGTGTATATTGCAAACTGATATATTTTGTTTGATTAACGCGGACTGGAAAGCTACTAATTCGTCATTCATATAATAATAATAAAAGTCTTCTTTGACCTCAGAAGTGCATTTCTGTTGTGTTATGTTAGTGCTTAGAAACTAAATAAGAGGAAAGCACTACACCATGGCACCAGCAATTACTCTGATGACCAAATGTGTTTTGTTGTCCCTTGTGTGTAGATGTCGTGCTGCAAGCATGTCTGTTTGCAGATTTCTGAGAATGCGTGTATGTTCAATTGTCCAAAATTTACTTGAAAAATCAGGACGTATCAAGTCATTTAAAGGTTTTATGCATAAAGCATAATCTGGAATGTAAATTCTGCCAAAATTTAGAAAACCCAATAGAGATTGGAGTTTTTTTATCGTGTTTGGAGGTTGTAGTTGTGCACGTTTTTCTAAGAATTGTGGCACTAGGCTCTTTCCTTCACTTGATAGCTCATATCCCAAGAACAGGACGCTGAGGAAGGCAATTTTTGTTTTGTTTAAGTTGAATTTGTAGCCAAATTCAGCAAATCCAACACCAATGCGGGCTACCCGTCCTAAATGTTGTAGTAATTCATCATCCATAAGATAAATACTATCTACGTAGGACTATGGTTCAGGGTCAATCAGGCGCAAAATTGCAATGACACGAGCTGCGAACAGTCCTGGGCTGTTCTTATACCCCTGGGGTAAACAACAGAATTTTTTCTGGGAGCCTAGTGAACTGAAACTTGTTAAGTCTCCACTCTCAGGCACTATATTCAGGCAGAAGAAACCATTGGAAATGTCCAGTGTTGTTTTGTATTTTTTATGCACTATATTGTTCATCAGTGCTGTGCTCTGTGAGTTTTGTATAGCATATGTGTGTGTATGACTGTTTAAGTGTCTGTAGTCTAAGACTATTCTGTATGAGTGGTCTGGATTAGCTACTGAGAATAAGGATTATTTATTGGGGAAATGCAGGGTTCAATTACACCCTGGTACTCTAATTGTGTGAGTATTTCCCCTCACAGGTGCTTTAGCATAATGTTTTATTGGATACTGAGGTTGTGGTTGTGGTTGATTTTTAATAGGAATTACATGGGAGGAGGATTCTTTATCCCATCCTACATGATTGCGATATAACGAAGGTGCCTGTGCCAAAGCCCAATCAATGGCATAGGACTCAGCGAGTTCCTCCGGAACAAGGGGCGAGAAAGAAGGATTAATAACATCTTCTCCATATGGGCATGTACGGACAAATTCAGGTGGCCAATACTGTTCGGCCAACAAAACATCATATATGTTTACCACGCGATCCCAAAAGATTGTGGGGGTCATTCTGACCCCCGCGGGCGGCGGTCGCCGCCTACCTGGAGGGAGCCGCCATATGGCCGCTCCGCGGTCGAAAGACCGCGGAGGCCATTCTGGCTTTCCCGCTGGGCTGGCGGGCGAACGCCAGAAGGCCGCCCGCCGGCCCAGTGGGAAACCCCTCCCCACGAGGAAGCCGGCTCCGAATGGAGCCGGCGGAGTGGGTATGTGCGACGGGTGCAGTGGCACCCGTCGCGTATTTCAGTGTCTGCAAAGCAGACACTGAAATACAAAGTGGGGCCCTCTTACGGGGGCCCCTGCAGTGCCATTGGCAACCGCCGCGGTCAGAATGTCCTGAGGAGCACCGCCAGCCTGTTGGCGGTGCTCCCGCATCCCCGGCCCCGGCGGTCCTTGACCGCCGGGGTCGGAATGACCCCCTGTGTCTATTATGCGTTCAATGTCTCCTTCTAACTGTAGCGTTACTCTATACACCCTATCAGGCGTGGAGACACGCATGTCCGCAGTTTCAACTTGTAGAAAGTCATCAGTGGCTTTCACCTCCAGATGCTCTAGAAGACTCCAGCAAACTATTGTGACCTCTGCTGCGCTGTCTAGTACTGCTAGCGCCCACTTCCTGTTCTTTAAGAGGATCCTCTTCTTGAGTGGCATGTCAAACTGTGACTGCTGCCACTTTTTTCTTTTTGAATTGGAGTTTTTGTTGGGCAGGTTTCTCTTCCTTTTTAACAGAAACCTCGATGAGCGTTGTGATTCCTGTCTCGGTTTCACGTACTCTGTTCTTCGCTCTGATCTCCCACCTCTCTCATTTCGTATTTCCGATGAGTCCTGAAAGGAACGCGATTGGCATGTACCAGTATATTGATTTCTATCAGGCATCTTTATATTATCTCTATTTCTGAGATTATATCTATTCTGTGGGGTCTCTGTACACAGAGATTCTCCCCTCTCTTTTTTAGGAGTTTGTTGTTTTTCATCCCAGAGTTTCTTATTACCCTAAGTGCCTTGCTTGGAAAAATCTTTATTAGATTTGCCCTGACATTGTGGTTTAGTTGGTCTGGCCCCTAAACTATCTTGACCAATGCTAGAATAGGTGTTTGCGATAATTTTAGGCAGCTCACATTCCCGATCCTGTTGAGGAACATCATGGAGCCGCATGCGCACTGCTAGTGCGACTGCTTCCCCTTTAAGATTACTTAAAATAATTGAGGATACTGTGGCAAGATTGCCCATTAGTTGCATCCCCAAGTCCAGGGCCGGGTCAGCCCCGTATTCCTCTTGAATTTGCTTCAACACTTCCCTCAAATTGGCAACTGTCGGTGTACTGTGTCCAGTTGTATAGAGCGCGGCAAATACCGTGCCCCAGGTATTACAGTTATCCACTGTAGGGACCATCCCAATTGGCAAGCACATCGTTAGAATTCTATGTTTATCCTGAGGTCCCATATGGGGAAATACAGCTTCCAGCGCAAATGTAGACAGAGTTCTAGCAGCTTAGGCTGTCTGGAGGTAGCAGTAGCAGAGCAGCTTAAGCTGAACTAGTAGCTCCTGCAATACCACTATAGTTACACAGTAGTTATACACAATAAAAGACAATACTCAGAGTTACCAAAAATAAAGGTACTTTATTTTAGTGACACAAGGCCAAAATATCTTAGAGGCAATACACCTTCTGGGGTAAGTATTATACACAATATATACACTAGTAACTCAAATCAGGTAAGTAAACAGTCATAAAATAGTGCAAACAGTAGAAAATACAATAGATTGCAATAGGCCTAGGGGGAACACAAACCATATACTAAAATAGTGGAATGTGAATGTCGTATTCCCCCCTAGGCAAGTGTAGTGTGTAGAGGGATGCTGGGAGTGTAGGAAAACACCAAAAGTAAGTAAAGTACCTGTAGGAACGTACTATCTTCTTAGCATGTTACCCCCATTTTTACCTGTATGTCAGCATGTTTTTGCTTGTCTCACTGGGATCCTGCAAGTCAGGACCCCAGTGCTCATAGTTTATGGCCTAATGTGTGAGTCTGTATAGTGCTTGACTGTGTCACTGAAGGCTCTGCTAATCAGAACCTCAGTGCTTATGCTCTCTCTGCTTTTAAGTTTGTCACTGTAGGCTAGTGACTTAATGTACCAATTTCAATTGGCACACTGGACCCCCCTTATAGGTCCCTAGCATATATGGTACCTAGGTACCCAGGGCATTGGGGTTCCAGGAGATCCATATGGGCTGCAGCATTTCTTTTGCCACCCATAGGGAGCTCAGGCAAACCCTTGCATAGGCCTACCATCACAGCCTGCATGAAATAACACACACATTATTTCACAGCCATTTTCACTGCACTTAAGTAACTTATAACTCACCAATATGTCTAACCCTCACTTGGTGAAGGTTAGGTCCAAAGGCACTAGCCAAGGAGCCCCCACATAGTTCAGGGCAATTTCCCCGATCTTTGTGATTGCGGGGACACCATTACACGCGTGCACTACATATAGCTCAATACCTATATGTAGCTTCACAATGGTAACTCTGAATATGGCCATGTAACATGTCTAATATCATGGAATTGTCCCCCATGCCAAATCTGGTATTGGGGTGCCAATCCCATGCATCCCCTGGGCTCCAGCATGGACCCCGGGTACTGCCAAACCAGCTCTCAGGGGTTTTCTCTGCAGCTAATCCACAGACAGTCTGTGCAGCCCAGTCCCAGGAAGGCAGAACAAAGGAATTCCTCTGAGAGAGGGTGTTACACCCTCTCCCTTCGGAAATAGGTGTTAAGGGCCTGAGAGGAGTAGCCTCTCCAGGCCTTTGGAAATGCTTTGAAGGGCACAGATGGTGCCCTCCTTGCATAAACCAGTCTACACTGGTCCAAGAAACCCGAAGTCCCTGCTCTGGCATGACACCGGACAAAGGAAAGGGGAGTGACCACTCCCCTGTCCATCACCACCACAGGGGTGGTGCCCAGAGCTCCTCCAGTGTGTCCCAGACCTCTGCCATCTTGAATGCAGAGGTGTGAGGGCACAATGGAGGCCTCTGAGTGGCCAGTGCCAGCAGGTGACGTCAGAGACCCCTCCTGATAGGTGCTTACCTCTCTAGGTGGCCAATCCTCCTCTGAGGGCTATTTAGGGTCTCTCCCGTGGCCTTTTCCTCAGATAACGATTTGCAAGAGCTCTCCGGAGTTCCTCTGCATCTCCCTCTTCGACTTCTGCCAAGGATCAACTGCTGACTGCTCCAGGATGTCTGCAAAACTGCAACAAAGTAGCAAGAAGACTTCCAGCGACACTGTAGCGCCTAATCCTGCCGGCTTTCTTGACTGTTTCCTGGTGGTGCATGCTCTGGGGGCTGTCTGCCTTCACCCTGCACTGGAAGAAGAAATCTCCTGTGGGTCGACGGAATCTTCCTCCTGCTCCAGCAGGCACCAAATTTCAGCATCAACAGAACTCTGGGACCCCTCTCATCCTGACGAACGTGGCCCGTGGAACACAGGTGGTGGACCCAAGTGACCAAGACTGTCCAGTGGTCCAACTGTCCAAATTTGGAGAAGGTGAATCCTTGCCTTCCCTCGCCAGACAGTAATCCTGTGTACTGCGTGAACTGCAGCTGCTAGGGCTTCAGTGCACTTTTGCAAGGAATCCTTCATGCACAGCCTAGCCCAGGTCCCCAGCACTCTAACCTGCATTGCTCAACTCGCTGAGTTGACCACTGGCTTCGTACGACCCTCCTTTGTAGTATTGAGATGACTGCCATGCTCAGTTTTCTTGAACCCGTGTTCATAAACTTCTGTGGGTGCTGCCTTATTCTGCATGGCTGTCTGTGTTGCAGAAGGCCCCCTCTGTCTCCTTTTCCAAGTGGTGACCTCATGGTCCTTCCTGTGCCCGGGCAGCACCCTTTCTCTTCAACTGCGACCTTTGCAGCTAGCAAGGCTTGCTTGCGGTCTTTCTCCAAAAAAACAACTCTGCAACCTCCAGCTCTCTGTGGGACATCATTTGTGCAAAGAAGAAGTTCCTGGCACCTTCCGTTGTTGCAGAATCTTCAGCTTCTTTCACCCCGAGGCATCCCTTTTGCACCTTCATCCGGGGTTTAGTGGGCTCCTGCCCGCCCTGGACACTTTCTTGACTCTTGGACTTAGTCCCCTTCCTTTACAGGTCCTCAGGTCCAGGAATCCGTCTTCAGTGCTCTGCAGTCTGTTGTGGTCTTTGCAGAATTTCTTGGACACCCTTAGTGTTTTATTACACTCCCAGGGACCCCTACAAACTACACTAGGCCAGAGGTTCCTAAGTGGTTCGCATTCCACTTTCTTAGTATATGGTTTGTGTTGCCCCTAGGCCTATTGCATCCTATTGTATTCTACAGTGTTTGCACTACGTTTCTAACTGTTTACTTACCTGATTTTGGTTTGTGTGTATATTTTGTGTATTTTACTTACCTCCTAAGGGAGTATATCCTCTGAGATATTTTTGGCACATTGTCACTAAAATAAAGTACCTATATTTTTAGTAATTCTAAGTTTTGTGATTCTTGTGATATAGTGCTATATCATATAAGTGGTATGGTAGGAGCTTTGCATGTCTCCTAGTTCAGCCTAAGCTGCTATGCTATAACTACCTCTATCAGACTAAGCTGCTAGAACACTACTAATCTACTAATAAGGGATAACTGGACCTGGTACAAGGTGTAAGTTGCATCAGGTACCCACTATAAGCCAGGCCAGCCTCCTACATGATATAGCTGAGGTTTTGGGTGCAGGGGGACCGGCCAGGGAAGACCTGAGTGTGACACAGCAAACCTGTCCCACATTGGAGGGCCTCAGACAGCACACTGTCAAGCAGCAAAATGGTGATGTCACTGACACCCACAGAGTTTATTGGGAGAATAATCTCCTTTATAGTGAAGCAAGGGACACTAAACCTGGTGCCACTAGGAGACTAATCATCCCCCTTCGGTACAGAGCATTCCTCCTAACTCTGGCTCATGACATCCCTTTAGCTGGGTATTTAGGCCAGAGTAAAACATGGGGGTAGACTTGTTCAGATTTTCACTGGCCCCATATGTCAGAGGACACAAAGGAGTTTTGTCGCTCCTGTGTCACCTGCCAAGCCAGTCGCAGGGCTTGTGGCACCCCAAACGCCCCCTTAATGCACCTGTCAGAGGTTGTGGTGTCCTTTGAAATGGTAGGGGTCAATATTGTTGCCACCTTGACCCTCCAACAGCTTCTGGAAAAAGATTTATCCTTGTGGTGGTGGCCCATGCCATAAGGTAGCCGGAAGCTATCCCCTTAAGGACCACTACAGCTTCTGCAGTGTCAAAAGCCCTCCTGGGAATCATTTCCAGGGTGGATTTCCCTAAGTAAGTGGTGTCAGATAGAGGTAGTCACTTCATGTCTGCATACCTAAAAGCAATGTGGAAGAAGTGTGGTGTTACCTACAAGTTCACCACCCCTTATCATCCATAAAACTAATGGATTGGTTGATAGGTTTAATAAAACTCTCAAAGACATGATTATGGGACTCTCTGAAAAACTCAGAAGGAGAAGGGATGTCCTATTACCATGCCTCCTTTTCGCCTACAGGGAGGCACCCCAAAAAGGAGTGGGCTACAGCTCCTTTGAAGTCCTATTTGGCCACCCTGTTAGGGGTCCCCTTGCTCTTGTTAAGGAGGGTTGGGAACAACCTTTAAAAGCTCAAAAGCAAGACATTGTGGACAATGTACTTGGCCTGAGAAGTAGAATGGCTGAGTACATGAAAAAGGCCACTAAAAACCTTCAGGCCAGCCAAGAACTCCAAAAGCAATGGTTTGACCAAAAGCCTGTCCTGACAGAGTACCACCCAGGACAGAAGGTGTGGGTATTGGAGCCTGTGGTCCCAAGAACACTCCAGGAGAAATGGAGTGGACCCCATCTAATTGTAGAAAAGAAAGGTGAGGTCAGCTACCTGGTGGACCTGGGCACTGCCAGAAGCCCCCTTAGGGTGCTTCATGTCAATCATCCAAAGCCTTACTATGACATGGCTGACTTAACCCTGCTCATGGCTACAGATGAGGGACAGGAAGAAGAGAGTTACCATCTCCCTGATCTCTTCTCCAACACTGAAGCTGATGGCTTAGTGGAAAGAGTGGTTTTAGCAGACTGCCTTACTGCTGAGCAGAAGGAAGACTACAAATCTCCCTGATCAGTTTTCTGAACTCTTCTCTCTCACACCTGGTACAAATACTTGGTGTGAACATACAAGTGACACTGGAGACAGTTTACCTGTCAAAAGTAAGATTTACAGGCAACCTGACCATGTCTGAGATTGCATAAAAGCTGAAGTTCAGAAAATGTATGTTAGACCTTGGAGTTATTGAGCCTTCTGATAGCCCGTTGGGTAGCCCAGTGGTGCTTGTCCCCATACCACATAGTAAAGAAGGAAAGAGAGAAATGCGGTTTTGTGTGGACTATATGGACTATATGGGTCTCAATACAGTAACCAAGACAGATGCTCACCCTGTACCCTTGGCAGGTGAGCTAATAGATGCACTGCCATCTCCTAAGTATCTAAGCACTTTTGATTTGACTGCAGGGTATTGGCAGATCAAAATTTCAGAAGATGCTAAAGCAAAAACTGCATTTTCTACAATAGGAATGTATTCACCAGCCACTTTTCAGAGGCTGGTGAATACAATCCTCCAAGGTTTGGAAGCTTTTAGTGAAGCATATTTGGATGATATTGCTGTCTTAAGCTCCACCTGGGATGATCACCTGGTTCAACTCTGGAAAGTGTTGGAGGCCCTGCAAAAGGTAGGCCGAACTATCAAAGTGCCAGATAGGGCAGGGGAAAGTGGTTTATCTAGGCCACCTGGTAGGTGGAGAACATATTTCACCACTACAGGGGAAGATTCAGACCATTATGGACTGGGCTCTCCCTACTACTCAGACCCAGGCCAGAGCCTTCTTTGGTCTCACTGGGTATTACAGGAGGTTCATTAAGAACTATGGCTCCATTGCAGCACCTCCTAATGACCTCTCCAATAAGAAAATGCATAAAAAGGTATTGTGGACAGCTAGCTGTCAGAAAGCTTTTGAGGAGCTTAAGCGGGCAATGTACTGTGCTTTTAAAATTGTCACTGCAGGCTAGTGACTATTTTCACCAATTCTCATTGGCACACTGGGGCACCCTTATAATTCCCTAGTATATGGTACCTAGGTACCCAGGGTATTGGGGTTCTAGGAGATCCCTATTGTAGGTAGCTGGCCTGGCTTATAGTGGGTACCTTGTGGTACTTATACCTTGTGCAGGTCCAGTATCCCTAGATTAGAGGTGTTCTAGCAGCTTGGGCTGATAAAGATAGCTATAGCAGAGCAGCTTAGGCTGAACTAGGAGGCATGCAAAGCTCCTATCACTTAGCACTATATCATATGAAAACACAATACTCAGAGTTACTAAAAATAAAGGTACTTTATTTTAGTGACAATATGCCAAAAGTATCTCAGAGGATATACTCCCTTAGGAGGTAAGTAATATACACAAAATATACACACACAAACCAAAATAAGGTAAGTAACAGTTAGAAAAGTAGTGCAAACACTGTAGAACACAATAGAATGCAATAGGGAGAAATAGGCCTAGGGGCAACACAAACCATATACTCCAAAACTGGAATGCGAACCACGAATGGACCCCAGGCCTAGTGTAGTGTGTAGAGGGTCGCTGGGAGTGTAAGAAAACACTAAGGGTGTCCAAGATACCCCCCCCAAGACCCTGAAAAGTAGGAGTAAAGTTACCCTACTACCCCCGAAAGACAGTAAAGTCGAGATAGGTGGATTCTGCAAGGACAACAACTGATTGCAAAGCACTGAAGACGGATTCCTGGACCTGAGGACCTGTAAAGGAAGGGGAGCAAGTCCAAGAGTCACGCAAGTGTCCGGGGGGGCAGGAGCCCACTAAACCCCAGATGAAGGTGCCAAAGGGCTGCTTCTGGGTGGAAGAAGCCGAAGATTCTGCAACAACGGAAGGTGCCAGGAACTTCTCCTTTGGTCAGAAGATGTGCCACGGCGTGCTGGAGGATGCAGAGTTGTTTCCATTCAGAAAGACTGTAAACAAGCCTTGCTAGCTTCAAGGGTTGCGGTTGAGGATTTTGGGTGCTGCCAGGGCCCAGGAAGGACCAGGAGGTCGCCCCTTGGAGGAGGAGACAGAGGGGACACTCAGCAACACAGAGAGCCCACGCAGAAGCAGGCAGCACCCACAGAAGTACCTGAACAGGAATGACGTCGGAGTCCAACTCAGCGAGCTGGGCAATGCAGGACAGAGTGCTGGGGACCTGGGCTAGGCTGTGCACAAAGGAAGTCTTGCAAAAGTGCACAGAAGCCCGAGCAGCTGCAGTTCACACAGTACACAGGATTACTGTCTTGCGTGGACTTGCCTCCATCAAATTTGGAGCTAGTTTGGCAGTACCCAGGCTCTATGCTGGAGCCCTGGGGATGCATGGAATTGTTCCCCCAATACCAGAATGGTATTGGGGTGACAATTCCATGATCCTAGACATGTTACATGGCCATGTTCAGAGTTACCATGGTGACGCTACATATAGGTATTGACCTGTATGTAGTGCACGCGTGTAATGGTTTCCCTGCACTCACAAAGTCCGGGTAAATTGCCCTGAACAATGTAGGGGCACCTTGGCTATTGCCAGGGTGCCATCCCACTAAGTAACTTCGTCCTGGATACTTTGTTTCCATTACAGCAGTTCCTGGAGCAATCTGCTGTTGATCCGATGGTCAGAAGCTGAAGCAGTGGATGCAGAGGAGTCCTGGAGGAATCTTGCAAACTGAATCTGAGGAAACACCCAGAGGAGAGACCCTAAATAGACATGAAAAGGGGATTGGCTACCTACACATGTATGCACCTACCAGGAGGGGTCTCTGATGTCACCTGCTGCCACTAACCACTTGGAGGTCTCCAGAGGGTCCACACACCTTGGAATCCAACATGGCTAATGCCAGAGACACTCTGGAGGAGCTCTGGGCACCAACCCTGGGGTGGTGATGGACAGGGGAGTGATCACTCCCCTTTCCTTTGTCCAGTTTCACACCAGAGCAGAGACCGGGGGTCCCTGAACTGGTGTGGAGTGAATTATGCAAGGAGGGCACAGTTTGTGCCCTTCAAAGCATTTCCAGAGGCTCTGGGAAGCTACCCCTCCCAAGCCTGTAACACCTATTTCCAAAGGAAATGCATTGTTCTGCTTTCCTGGGATTGATCTGCTCAGTCCCTGGGACGGCATAAACCTGTCTGTGAGTCGGCAGCAGCTGGGGCTGCAGTGGAAACCTCAGAGAGCTGGTTTGGCAGTACTGAGGGTCCACGGTGGAGCCCCCAGGGTGCATGGAATTGGCTCCCCAATTCCAGATTTGGATTGGTGGGACAATTCCATGATCTTAGACACCTTACATGGCCATATTCGGAGTTACCATTGTAGAGCTACATATATGTATTGACACATATGTAGTACACGCTTATAATGGTGTCCCAGCATTCACGAAGTCTGGGGAATTAGCCCTCAACAACGTGGGAGCACCTTTTCTAGTGCAAGGGTGCCCTCACACACAGTAACTTTGCACTTAGCCTTCAGTAAATGAAGGTTAGACATATAGGTGACTTATAAGTTATCTTAGAGCAGTGAAAATAGCTGTGAAATAGTGTGTGCCTTATTTCACTCAGGCTGCAGTGGCAGTCGTGATGAAAGGTTTGTATGAGCCCCTTATGAGTGGCAAAAGAAATGCTGCAGCCCATAAGGATCTCCTGGTACCCCAATGCCCTAGGTACCTAGGTACCATACACTAGGGACATATAAGTGGGGGGGGGGGTCCAGTGTGACAATCAGAATTGGTAAGTGAAGTCACTAAAGTGTAGTGACAAATTTGGTAAGTAGAGAGAGCATAAGCACTGGAGTTCTGATTAGCAGAACTTCTGTGGCACAGTTAAGCATACTGACAACACACATAGGCCACAAACTATGAGCAATGGGGTCCTGACTAGCAGGATCCCAGTGACACAGGCAAAGCACACTGACAAACAGATAGAAATTGTGGGTAACATGCTAAGAAAGATGGTGCTTTCCTACACAACCCACCTCACAAACGAGGGACAATAAGGCTAACCTTGCCCAAATGAGTCTTCATTGTCTAAGTGGAAATATCTGCAGAGTCCATCTGCATTGGAGTGGTTACTCTCAGGTCTATGTTCCACTGTAAAGTCCATCCCCTGTAGGTGAATGGACCACCTTAACAATATAGGGTTTTTCTCCTTTCATCTGTTTTAACCATAAGAGAGGTTTGTGGTCTGTCTGAACAATGAAGTGAGTCCCAAATAAGTATGGTCTCAACTTCTTCAGGGCCCAGACCACAGCAAAGGCCTCCCTCTCTATGGCTGACCAGCACTTTTCTCTAGGGGTCAAGCTCCTACTGATAAAAGCAACAGGTTGAGCCTAGCCCTCTGAGTTCAGTTGTGATAGCACTGTCCCAACCCCCAGTTCAGATGCATCTGTCTGGACAATAAATCTTACTTTTGACAGGTAAACTGACTCCAGTATCAATGGTATGTTCACACCAAGTAGTGGCACCAGGTGTGAGTGAAAGGAGGTCAGAAAACTGGCCTAGTAAATTCTTGCAGTCCTCCCTCTGTTCTTCTGTGAGGCAGTCTGCCAGCACATCTCCTTCCACTAAGCCATCAGCTTCAGTGTTAGAGAAGAGGTCAGGGAGAGGGTCGCTCTCTTCCACCTGCCCCTCATCTGTGGCCATGTGTAGGATTAAATCTGCCCTATCATAGTAGGGTTTAAGGCGGTTGACATGAAGTACCCTAAGGGGCTTCTGGCAGTTCGAGGTCTACCAAATAGGTGACCCCACCCTTTTCTCCATAATAAGATGGGGTCTATTCAATTTGTTCTGGAATGTTCTTGGTGCCACAGGCTCCAAAACCCACAGGACAGCCTTCTGGTCATGCCATTGCTTTTGAAGCTCTTGGCTGGCCTGAAGGTTTTTAGTGGCCTTTTCATATACTCAACCATCCTTGATCTTAGGCCAAGTACATACTCCACAATGTCTTGTTTAGGGGGCTTCAATGGTTGCGCCCACCCCTCTTTCACAAAAGCAAGGAGGCCCCTAAAAGGGTGACAAAAGAGGAGTTCAAAGGGGCTGTAGCCCACTTCTTTCTGGGGTACCTCCATGTAGGCAAAAATGAGGCATGGCAGGAGGACATCCCATCTCCTTCTGAATTTTTCAGAGAGTTCCATGAATATGCCTTTGAGGCTTTTGTTAAATCTATCAACCAGTCCATTTGTTTGTGGATGACAGGGGGTAGTGAATTTGTGGGTTACACCACACTCCTTCTACATAGCTTTCAAGTGTGCAGACATGAAGTTACTACCCTTGTCTGATACTACCGCTTTAGGAAAGCCGACCCTGGAAGATATTCCCAGGAGGGACTTTGCCACTGCAGGTACTGTAGTGGTCCTTAAAGGGATGGCTTCTCGATATCTTGTGGCATTGTCCACTACCACCAAGATGAACCTATTACCAGAAGCAGTTGGAGGGTCAAGGGGGCCAACAATGTCAACCTCTATCCTTTCAAAGGGCACCCCAATCACTGGAAGTGGGATTAACGGGGCCTTTGGGGTGCCACCAGTCTTGCCACTGGCTTGGCAAATCACACAAGAGTGACAAAACTCTTTTGTGTTCTCTGACATATGAGGCCTTGAAAGTGAGGGACAAGTCTGTCCCAGGTTTTGCTTTGTTCCACATGTCCAGCCAAGGAAACATCAAGTGCCAGAGTTAGGAGGAATTGCCTATACTGCAACCTGTTAGCACCAGGTTTAGAATCCCTTGCCTAAGTATAACGGAGATTGTTCTCCCAGTAAACTCTGTGTGAGTCACTGATATCCCCATTTTGCTGTTTGACAGCTTATTGTCTTAGACCCTCTAGTGTGGGATAGGTCTGCTGTGCCACACTCAGTTCCTCCCTGGCAGGCCCCCCTGCACGCAAGAGCTCAGCTGTATCAGCTTGAAGCTTCTCTGGTATAGGTTCTGCATAGGGAGTTGACTCTTCCTCATCAAAAGGGGAATCTTCTGGAGAGGGATGGATAGTGGACCAGGGTTTGCCCTTTCTACCCCTAGCTTTTGGGAGCACTTGGTCCATTGTTTCAGGATCTAAGTTTCCCTGTCCTCTTTGCTTCTTGGCCTGAGCCCTGATAAGAGCAAAGTTGTGCTCTGGAATGCCCAGCATGGCTGCATGGGTCTCCAACTCCACTTCAGCCCATGCTGAAGTTTCCAAATCATTTCCCAAAAGACATTCTATAGGTAAGTCAGTGGATACCACTTAGGACCAGTAACCCCCCCTCCCCTCCCAGTTGAGATTCACAACAGCCATGGGGTGGCTAACAGTGTTGTTATGGGCGTCAGTAGCTTGGTACTGATGACCAAATAGGTGTTGCTCAGATGCAACCAGTTTCTCCATCACTATAGTGACACTGGCACCTGTGTCTCTGTAGGCCTCAACCTGAACACCATTGATTAGGGGTAGTTGCTTGTACTTTTCCATATTAATGGGGACAAGCAACTAAGGTGGCAAGGTCAATGTCACCATCAGAGACTAAAACAGCCTCAGTGCTCTCCCTAACTAGACCACCCCCACTACATTACCAAAAGTGAGCCCAGCTACAACCTTTGTTTGGCTGTTTGTAGGGTTGTTCCCAATACCACTGCTATTACAAGGGTCACTAGTGGAAGCAGTGGGGGTTGTGGTGGTGGGAGGCTTGGTGTTTCTCTTGGGACAAGTGGGGTCACTTGCCCAATGTCATTTGTTCTTACACAAATAACACCAAGGCTTTTTCTGATGATTAGAATAGGATTTGGACCCACCACCCCAGAGGATTTTTGAGGGCCTGATGAAGACTCTGATGACTTTTTATCTTTGTCCCCACCCTTGTCATGTGCCTTATCATCCTTCTTCTTGCTGTCGTTGTCACCCCCTGTAGGAGCTTTCCTGCTCACCCTTGTTCTGACACATTTGTTTGCCTTCTTTCCCAGTTCTTGGGGAGAGGTCAGATCTGAGTCCACAAGATATTGGTGCAACAAATCAGATACACAATTGTTAAGAATATGCTCTCTCAAAATAAGATTGTTTAGGCTTTCATAGTCAGACACCTTGCTGCCATGCAACCAACCTACTAAGGCCTTCAATGAACAGACTACAACATCTGTCCAATCCTGTGAAGACTCTTTTCTAGTTTCTCTGAACTTGATTCTATATTGTTCAGTGGTTGAGCCAAATCAATCCAAGTGTGCAGTTTTCAGAACATTGTAGTTCTCTGAGTCATCTTCTCCAACAGCAAGGAGTCTATCACTCCTCTTGCCAGAGAAAGACAACCACAGGATAGCAGCCCACTGTACTTGAGGGACCCTCTGAACTTTACAGGCCCTCTCAAGTGCAGCAAACCCACTTGTAAATGTCATCCCCCTCCTTGTAAGGGGGGACAATCTTGTGCAGGTTTCTACAATTAAATGTGTTTTCTCTAACACTGGAATTTCTGAAACTACTGCTGCTGGTACCGCCATGGGGAACTAACCCCAACCCCTGTCTTTCCCTTTCCACAGCTAGGGATTCCATATCTAAGGCCAAAGGTGGCTGCTGCACCCTCTGTCTGGCCTCCTCCAACCTCAGATTTCTGAGTTCCCTATATAAGGATTGATCCTCAGGGTTGGATGTGTGGGATACTTCTGATACAGGGAATGAGAAGAGGTTGACCTTTCCCTGACTGTAGTGACCTGGCCTCTAGGTGTGAAGGGTGCCCTACCTGTGTGTGACACCCTCACACTACCAGCTACACTAAGAGATTTGTTAAGGAAAAGATCTGTGGAAGGATCCTACCCAGGATCTTCAGTACCCTCTCCTGAATCTACCAGAATGGAATCTCCCTCTACCGCCCCTTCTGATTGTCACTGACAAGTAGGATGCTCCTGATCATCTTGCAAGAGGAGATTCAAGAGAAATTCCTTCTTAGGGTTCTTCCCAATCCCTGAGGATCTTTCCAAGCAGAGACCCCTCAGACTTTTGAAGCTCAGACTTTCTTTAGTGGTTTTAACAACCCTGGGAGTAGACTCTACAACAGACATAGTGAAAGAAAAAGGTTAGGGAGAAGAGTAAAAAGTTAGCAAACTATTTGACCTAACTTTTTAAAGGAAATTTTAGTGACACAAGGCGAAAAATATCTTAGAGGCAATACTCCTTCTGGAGGTAAGTATTATACATAATGTATACACTAGTAACCCAAATCAGGTAAGTAGACAGTCATAAAATAGCGCAAGCAGTAGAAAATGCAATAGATTGCAATGGGCCTAGGGGCAACACAAACCATATTCTAAAATAGTGAATGTGAATGTCAAATTCCCCCCTAGGCAAGTGTAGTGTGTAGAGGGGCGCTGGGAGTGTAAGAAAACATCAAAAGTAAGTAAAGTACCCCACCCCAGAGCCCAGGACCACAGGAGTAAAGTACAGAAAGTTTCCTCAAGACACACTACAAGTCGTGATAAAGGATTTTGCAAGAACCAAGCAAGACTGCAAGCAACAACCGATGTATACCTGGACCTGAAGAGCTGTGGAGAGAGGAGACCAATGGCCAGATGTATCAAAGCTTTTTGCATTCGCAAACAGTGCGAATGCCGGTTTGAGAATGCAAAAAGCCCTTTCAGAATGTATCAAAGGCATTCTGAATGCAATTTTAAGGAATCGCTAAAATAGCAATTCCTTAAAATTGCGACCCAGTTTAGAGAGTCACAAATTGCAACTCTCTAAATAACAAATTGCAAATAAGGAATCCTTATTTGCGATTTCTAAAGCACATGTATGAAGCAATTCCTTAATGCGAATTGGGCATCAAGGAATCGCTATTACCACCAGGTTGAACTTGGTGGTAACCATGTGCAAATTTTAAAAATGCATTTGAAATGCATTTTTAAATTTACATGTAAAGCACACATGCCCTTTTGGCATGTGTGCACCTTACATGTTGTTAAAAAATGTTTTGGGGTGCAGCAGAGGGGGCCTTAGGCCTCCAGCACCCTGGACTTTGCATTTCCCAAAATTGTGAATTCCAGTTAGGAATTCGCAATTTGGGACACACAAAATATTCACAAATATCAGCCGATAGTGGGGGCTGTATCGCAATTTGCGATTCGGTAATAGCATTTGCAATTTTTAAGAAATCGCTATTACCGAATCGCAAATATGATACATTCCATTTTGCGAATCAGAAATAGTGATTTCTTAAAAATCGCTAATTCCGAGTCGCAAAAGGCTTTTTTCATACATCTGGCCCCAAGTCCAGTAGTCAAAGAAGAGTCCAGAAAGAATAGAAACCCCTGCCAACCTAGAAGAAGGTGCAAAAGTGGATTTTCCGGTCAGAAGAAAAGTATAGAAGAGCACCAAACAAAAAAGATGGCTGCAGATTCCTGCTTGGTGCAGGAGATGGCCCACATTGACTTCTCGGATGCAGGCTGTTTGCGTCACCAACAAGCCTTGGTTCAAGCAAGTACATGGTTTACGTCAAAAAGGAACTGCCTGGACCCAGGAGGGACCCGGGGGTCTCAACTCAGTCTGAGGACACAGAGGGGGCTCTCAACACTTCAGGGAGCCCTCAGAAGAAGAGGCAGCACCCACGGGAGTCCCAGAACACGGGAACAAAGAAGATCTAAATTGCGGTTATTGCAACACTACACAGGAAGGTCTCACGCCCCGGAGGGCAAATCAGGGAGCTGTGCATCGCAGGATGGAGTGCTGGAGACCTGGGCTATGCTGTTCATGAAGGATTCTTGGAAGAAGTGCACAGAAGTCCAAGGAGCTGCAGAAGGCGCTGTGCACAGGGGTACTGTCACAGCATGGGGAGACAAACTTTTACCTCTGCCAAATTTTGGCAGCTGGACCTTTGGACAGTCTTGGTCACTTCAATCCACCACCTGTGTTCCAGGAAGCATGCTCTTCATCAGGAGAGGGGTCCCAGAGTACTGGTCTTCATCACAGAAGTATCCATGCAGTGTATCCAAGGAGGGCTAAATCGTGGTCAGCCTCAACTATCAACTTGGTCCCAGGTGAAGGGGTTTATCCCAAAAAAGTTTCTAAGTCAAAACATAGAACAGATGACTGAGGACCCCCGTGATATCTAGCCGAAGAGGGCTCCAGTGAGGTTGGCCTCATTTTGTGACTTCGAAATCTTCAAGAATTATTCTAAGTGTGAGGGTGACAGGACCATGTCCACTCTCCTGAATTCCAGGTTCTGCGGGAGCGAAGAGAATAAAACCCTCAAACCTAAACACTATTCTTTTGTATCTGAACTGAACAGGGAATGAGCAAATAGTCCCTGGGGGAAGGGATAGGAAACAGGGACTTGGGAAGGGAAGAGAAAGACAAACTCTGGTTCACAAAGGAGCATCACTGTAGTTCTAAGAAAGTTGCCTCAGGGTTTGGTGCAGGAATTTCTAAGACCAAAAGCAAACCGAAAACAATAGAACTACAAATATCACAGAGTCTTTCAGCAACATAACAATAATTATTATCACTCAATTGAGCATTCACCGAGCCTTTCAGCAAAATCACAATAATTATTAGCACAGGAATACTCAACTATTAAGCACGCTTTTGTAACTCACAACAAAATCATTATAAAATCAAATTTATGAATTTGTCTTTTGTTATTCGTTTTCACACAATAGACTCGCTCCAAAAATAATCAGAACAAACGTCTAATTTTGCATAGATAGAGAGTGATGTTTTCAGGAGTTCACAACACTTAACTTCAATGCTGCCTTTAAAAATACTTCTCAAGCTGTCTTTGGAAAATAGTCTTGTATCACAGTTTTCTCAGCATCGATTAATGTTTTTCAGAATGCACCAAAACATCACTAACCTCGGGAAGGTTGAAAACAGGGGAATGTGAAGAGGATTACTCATGAACCAACTTCTCCTGGAATGTTTTCAATTATTTGAGGGAGATGGAATACTGTTCGTAAATTTTCCAGCTGCTGTGAAAGTAATCTGCTGCAGAGAGGGAAGTTCCAACTAAGCATCACACTGAAATGATGACTGCAGAAAGAATCACAGAAACTCCATCTGAACCGAGAACACCTGCAAGCGAAGGAAGACTTGAGGCCAAGCACAAAAAACACCTTGGCAGTTCTACTTATAGACTGGTGATGAGTCATCAGACACATACTGGTGATGAGTCATCAATCACTTCTGATGAGTCATATGAAGGAATTTAGGCCCATATTTATACTTTTTGACGCACAACTGTGCCAACGCAGTTGTGCGTCAAAATTGTTACCGCCAGCTAACGTCATTCCAACGCGTCATGCGGGCGCCTTATTTATGGAATGGCGTTAGCCGGCGCTGCGGACTGGTGTGCGTAAAAAAAAATGACTCACACCAGGCAGCGCCGGCGTATGGGAAAATGGGGGTTGTGCTTCAAAAAATTGGGCAAGTCAGGTCTGAGGCAAAATTCAGGCCTCAAACCAGATTTGCGCCATTTTTTTTGACACCCAACCTCCATTGACATGACTCCTGTCTTAGCAAAGACAGGAGTCATGCCCCCTTGCCCAATGGCCATGCCCAGGGGACTTATGTCCCCTGGGCATGGTCATTGGGCATAGTGGCATGTAGGGGGGCCCAAATCAGGCCCCCCTATGCCACAAAAAAAATCTGAAAAAAATACCTACCTTTACTTACCTTTCCTTCCATGGGATGGGTCCCTCCATCCTTGGGTGTCCTCCTGTGGTGGGCAAGGGTGGCAGGGGGTGTCCCTGGGGGCAGGGGAGGGCACCTCTGGGCTCCTTCAGAGCCCACAGGTCCCTTAACGCCTGCCCTGACCCAGGCATTAAAAAACGGCACCCATCAGGCTGTGCGTCGTTTTTTAAGGCCCACCCCCTCCTGTGCGTCAAAATGACATCAGAGTATAAATATGGGGCACAGGCCTTAAAGTCATTTTTTGGAAGGGAACGCCTACCTTGCATATAATTAACGCAAGGCTGGTTCCCCCTTCCAAAAAATGACACACATGGTGGAATTCTGACGCCCACGGGGTCGGACGTCAAAGTATAAATATGAGGCAGGGTTTGCGCCGATTGTGCGTCAACATTTTTGACGCACATTCGGCGCAAACAGAGTACAAATATGCCCCTTAATATCTCCGCAAACCACTTGGCACAAAGTTCACAAATGGAACAACACTTGCTTTTATCAATATAAGCAAACATGCAATGTAGAGTTCCTCACAAGTTACAGGGAAGTGCTGTGCTGTAAACACATTCATGACATGTTTCATTGTTCTTCATACATGCTGATTTATTTTGTGAGGCTGCAGTAAGAAGTGTGCGTCTAAGAGTGTTAGAGGGTAAATCTTTACCAAAAACTCCCTCTCAGTGTAGCCGAGGAGGGTTCAATTGTGCTCAGACTCAACTTTTGACTTTGCCCCGGTCGAGTGTGACGGGATGTCCAGAGGGGCGCTGTAGGAAGTTGGCTCTGTATGTGCTATTTCAAAGTAAGGAATAGCATGCACAGAGTCCAAGGGTTCCCCTTAGAGGTAAGATAGTGGCAAAAAGAGATAATACCAATGCTCTATTTTGTGGTAGTGTGGTCGAGCAGTAGGCTTATCAAAGGAGTAGTGTTAAGCATTTGTTGTACATACACACAGGCAATAAATGAGGAACACACACTCAGAGACAAATCCAGCCAATAGGTTTTGTTATAGAAAAATATCTTTTCTTAGTTTATTTTAAGAACCACAGGTTCAAATTTCACATGTAATATCTCATTTGAAAGGTATTGCAGGTAAGTACTTCAGGAACTTTAAATCATTACATTAGCATGTATACTTTTGACATAAAACACAATAAGCTGTTTTAAAAGTGGACACACTGCAATTTTCACAGTTCCTGGGGGAGGTAAGTTTTTGTTAGTTTTCACAGGTAAGTAAGTCACTTAAAGGTTTCAGTTTTTGGTCCAAGGTAGCCCACCGTTGGGGGTTCAGAGCAACCCCAAAGTTATCACACCAGCAGCTCAGGGCCGGTCAGGTGCAAAGGTCAAAGAGGTGCCCAAAACACATAGGCTATAATGGAGAGAAGGGGGTGCCCCGGTTCCAGTCTGCCAGCAGGTAAGTACCCGCGTCTTCGGAGGGCAGACCAGGGGGGTTTTGTAGGGCACCGGGGGGGACACAAGTCCACACGGAAAGTGCACCCTCAGCAGCGCGGGGGCGGCCGGGTGCAGTGTGCAAACAAGCGTCGGGTTTCCTTTAGTTTTCAATGGGAGACCAAGGGGTCTCTTCAGCGATGCAGGCAGGCAAGGGGGGGGCTCCTCGGGGTAGCCACCACCTGGGCAAGGGAGAGGGCCTCCTGGGGGTCACTCCTGCACAGAAGTTCAGTTTCTTTAGGGGCTGGGGGCTGCGGGTGCAGGATCTTTTCCAGCCGTCGGGAAATGGAGTTTCAGAGAGTCGCGGTCAGGGGGAGCCTGGGGATTCCCTCTGCAGGCGTCGCTGTGGGGGCTCAGGGGGGACAACTTTGGTTACTCACAGTGGTAGAGTCGCCAGAGGGTCCTCCCTGAAGCATTGTTTCTCCACCAGTCGAGTCGGGGTCGCCGGGTGCAGTGTTGCAAGTCTCACGCTTCTTGCGGGGAGTTGCAGGGGTCTTTAAATCTGCTCCTTGTAACAAAGTTGTAGTTCTTTTGGAGCAGTGCCGCTGTCCTCGGGAGTTTCTTGTCTTTTTCGAAGCAGGGCAGTCCTCAGAGGATTCAGAGGTCGCTGGTCCCTTGGAAAGCGTCGCTGGAGCAGGTTTCTTTGGAAGGCAGGAGACAGGCCGGTAGGTCTGGGGCCCAGGCAGTTGGTGTCTTCGGGTCTTCCTCTGCAGGGGTTTTTCAGCTCCGCCGTCCTTCTTCTTGTAGTTGCAGGAATCTAAATTCTTAGGTTCAGGGAAGCCCTTAAATACTAAATTTAAGGGCGTGTTTAGGTCTGGGGGGTTAGTAGCCAATGGCTACTAGCCCTGAGGGTGGGTACACCCTCTTTGTGCCTCCTCCCAAGGGGAGGGGGTCACATCCCTAATCCTATTGGGGAATCCTCCATCTGCAAGATGGAGGATTTCTAAGAGTTAGAGTCACTTCAGCTCAGGACACCTTAGGGGCTGTCCTGACTGGCCAGTGACTCCTCCTTGTTTTTCTCATTATTTTCTCCGGCCTTGCCGCCAAAAGTGGGGGCCGTGGCCGGAGGGGGCGGGCAACTCCACTAGCTGGAGTGTCCTGCGGTGCTGGCACAAAGGGGTGAGCCTTTGAGGCTCACCGCCAGGTGTGACAGCTCCTGCCTGGGGGAGGTGTTAGCATCTCCACCCAGTGCAGGCTTTGTTACTGGCTTCAGAGTGACAAAGGCACTCTCCCCATGGGGCCAGCAACATGTCTCGGTTGTGGCAGGCTGCTGGAACTAGTCAGCCTACACAGATAGTCGGTTAAGGTTTCAGGGGGCACCTCTAAGGTGCCCTCTGGGGTGTATTTTACAATAAAATGTACACTGGCATCAGTGGGCATTTATTGTGCTGAGAAGTTTGATACCAAACTTCCCAGTTTTCAGTGTAGCCATTATGGTGCTGTGGAGTTCGTGTAAAACAGACTCCCAGACCATATACTCTTATGGCTACCCTGCACTTACAATGTCTAAGGTATTGCTTAGACACTGTAGGGGCACAGTGCTCATGCACTGGTGTCCTCACCTAGGGTATAGTGCACCCTGCCTTAGGGCTGTAAGGCCTACTAGAGGGGTGACTTATCTATACCTGCATAGGCAGTGAGAGGCTGGCATGGCACCCTGAGGAGAGTGCCATGTCGACTTACTCGTTTTGTTCTCACCAGCACATACAAGCTGTCAAGCAGTGTGTCTGTGCTGAGTGAGGGGTCTCCAGGGTGGCATAAGACATGCTGCAGCCCTTAGAGACCTTCCTTGGCATCAGGGCCCTTGGTACCAGGGGTACCACTTACAAGGGACTTATCTGGATGCCAGGGTGTGCCAATTGTGGAATCAAAAGTACAGGTTAGGGAAAGAACACTGGTGCTGGGGCCTGGTTAGCAGGCCAAGGAGGCATTTCCTTACACAACCCCCCCCCCACAAACGAAAGAGGATGAGACTAACCTTTCCCAAGAGAGTCTTCATTTTCTAAGTGGAAGAACCTGGAAAGGCCATCTGCATTGGCATGGGCAGTCCCAGGTATGTGTTCCACTATAAAGTCCATTCCCTGTAGGGAGATGGACCACCTCAACAGTTTTGGATTTTCACCTTTCATTTGCATCAGCCATCTGAGAGGTCTGTGGTCAGTTTGAACTAGGAAGTGAGTACCAAAAAGGTATGGTCTCAGCTTCTTCAGGGACCAAACCACAGCAAAGGCCTCCCTCTCAATGGCACTCCAACGCTGCTCCCTGGGGAGTAACCTCCTGCTAATGAAAGCAACAGGCTGGTCAAGGCCATCATCATTTGTTTGGGAGAAAACTGCCCCTATCCCATGTTCAGAGGCATCTGTTTGCACAATGAACTGCTTGGAGTAATCTGGAGCTTTTAGAACTGGTGCTGTGCACATAGCTTGTTTCAGGGTGTCAAAGGCCTGTTGGCATTCTACAGTCCAGTTTACTTTCTTGAGCATTTTCTTGGAGGTGAATTCTGTGAGGGCTTTCACAATGGATCCATATCCCTTCACAAACCTCCTGTAGTACCCAGTCAAGCCAAGGAATGCCCTGACTTGAGTCTGGGTTTTTGGAGCTGCCCAGTCCAGAATAGTCTGGATCTTAGGCTGGAGTGGCTGAACTTGGCCTCCACCTACAAGGTGTCCCAAGTAAACCACAGTTCCCTGCCCTATCTGGCATTTGGATGCCTTGATAGAGAGGCCTGCAGATTGCAGGGCCTTCAAAACCTTCTTCAGGTGGACCAGGTGATCCTGCCAGGTGGAGCTGAAGACAGCAATATCATCAAGATAAGCTGCACTAAAGGATTCCAATCCAGCAAGGACTTGATTCACCAACCTTTGGAAGGTGGCAGGGGCATTCTTTAAACCAAAGGGCATAACAGTGAACTGATAATGCCCATCAGGTGTGGAGAATGCTGTCTTTTCTTTTGCTCCAGGGGCCATTTTGATTTGCCAGTACCCTGCTGTTAAGTCAAAGGTACTTAAGAATTTGGCAGCCCCTAATTTGTCTATTAGCTCATCAGCTCTAGGAATGGGATGAGCATCTGTCTTGGTGACAGAGTTGAGACCTCTGTAGTCCACACAAAACCTCATCTCTCTCTTTCCTTCTTTGGTGTGAGGTTTGGGGACTAAGACCACTGGGCTAGCCCAGGGGCTGTCAGAGTACTCAATTACTCCCAATTCCAGCATCTTGTGGACTTCCACTTTGATGCTTTCCTTAACTTGGTCAGACTGTCTAAATATTTTGTTTTTGACAGGCATGCTGTCTCCTGTGTCCACATCATGGGTACACAGGTGTGTCTGACCAGGGGTTAGGGAAAAGAGTTCAGCAAACTGCTGCAGGACCTTCCTACAGTCAGACTGCTGTTGGCTAGAGAGGGTGTCTGAGTAGATCACTCCATCCACTGAGCCATCTTTAGGGTCTGATGAGAGGAGATCAGGGAGAGGTTCACTCTCAGCTTCCTGGTCCTCATCTGTTACCATCAACAGATTTACATCAGCCCTGTCATGGAAGAGCTTAAGGCGGTTCACATGGATCACCCTCTTGGGGCTCCTTCTGGTGCCCAGGTCCACCAGGTAGGTGACCTGACTCTTCCTTTCTAGTACTGGGTAAGGGCCACTCCATTTGTCCTGGAGTGCCCTGGGGGCCACAGGCTCCAGAACCCAGACTTTCTGCCCTGGTTGAAATTCAACCAGTGCAGCCTTTTGGTCATACCACAACTTCTGGAGTTGTTGGCTGGCCTCAAGGTTTTTACTTGCCTTTTCCATGTACTCTGCCATCCTTGAGCGAAGGCCAAGTACATAGTCCACTATGTCTTGTTTAGGCTCATGAAGAGGTCTCTGCCAGCCTTCTTTAACAAGAGCAAGTGGTCGCCTTACAGGGTGGCCAAACAGAAGTTCAAAGGGTGAGAATCCTACTCCCTTCTGAGGCACCTCTCTGTAAGCGAAAAGCAGACATGGCAGGAGGACATCCCATCTCCTTTTGAGTTTTTCTGGGAGCCCCATGATCATGCCCTTTAATGTCTTGTTGAATCTCTCAACAAGGCCATTAGTTTGTGGATTATATGGTGTAGTGAATTTATAAGTCACTCCACACTCATTCCACATGTGTTTTATGTATGCTGACATGAAGTTGGTACCTCTGTCAGACACCACCTCCTTGGCGAAACCCACTCTGGTAAAGGTACCAATGAGGGCCTTGGCTACTGCAGCGGCAGTAGTTGACCTAGGGGGAATAGCTTCAGGATACCTAGTAGCATGATCCACTACTACTAGGATGTACATATTTCCTGAGGCTGTGGGAGGTTCTAGTGGACCAACTATGTCCACACCTGCTCTTTCAAAGGGGACCCCCACCACTGGAAGTGGAATGAGGGGGGCCTTTGGGTGCCCACCTGTCTTACCACTGGCTTGACAGGTGGGGCAGAAGAGGCAAAACTCCTTAACCTTCTGGGACATGTTGGGCCAGTAGAAGTGGTTGACTAATCTCTCCCACGTCTTGGTTTGTCCCAAATGCCCAGCAAGGGGAATATCATGGGCTAAGGTCAGAATAAACTCTCTGAAACCCTGAGGCACTACCACTCTCCTAGTGGCACCAGGTTTGGGATCTCTTGCCTCAGTGTACAGGAGTCCATCTTCCCAATAGACCCTATGTGTTCCATTTTTCTTGCCATTGGACTCTTCAGCAGCTTGCTGCCTAAGGCCTTCAAGAGAGGGACAGGTTTCTTGTACCTTACACAGCTCTTCCCTTGAGGGTCCCCCTGGGCCTAAGAGCTCAACCTGATAAGGTTCCAGCTCCATAGGCTCAGTTCCCTCAGAGGGCAGAACTTCTTCCTGAGAAGAGTGGTTCTCTTTTTCTTGCTGTGTTTCAGCTGGTTTCCCAGCTGACTTTCCTTTCCTCTTGGTAGGCTGGGCCTTTCTTCCAGACTCCAGCTCTACTTTTTCACCCTGAGCCTTGCACTGTGCCCTTGTCTTGACACACACCAGTTCAGGGATACCCAGCATGGCTGCATGGGTTTTCAGTTCTACCTCAGCCCATGCTGATGACTCCAGGTCATTTCCAAGCAAACAGTCTACTGGGATATTTGAGGAGACCACCACCTGTTTCAGGCCATTGACCCCTCCCCACTCTAAAGTTACCATAGCCATGGGATGTACTTTAGTCTGATTGTCAGCGTTGGTGACTGGATAAGTTTGTCCAGCCAGGTATTGGCCAGGGGAAACCAGTTTCTCTGTCACCATAGTGACACTGGCACCTGTATCCCTCAGGCCCTCTACACTTGTCCCATTAATTAAGAGCTGCTGCCTGTATTTTTGCATGTTAGGGGGCCAGGCAGCCAGTGTGGCTAAATCCACCCCACCCTCAGAGACTAATGTAGCTTTCAGTGTGACACCTGATTTGCTCTGGGCACACTGTTGATCCCACTTGGAGACTGGCCATTTCAGTTTTAGCTGGAGTGGAGTTGGAAGTGGTATCTTTCTTGGGACAGGCCTTGTCTCCAGTTTGGTGTCCAGACTGACTACAGCTACGACACCAGGCCTTTTTGGGATCAAAGTTTTTACCCTTGTACCCAGAATTGTTTTGTGAAGAGGCTCTGGGCCCACCCTCCTGTGCAGGTTTTTGGGGGCCTGTAGAAGACTCTTGACTATTTTTGTTTTTGGCTGTCTCACCACCTTTCCCCTGGGGAGGTTTTGTGACCCCTTTCTTTTGGTCACCCCCTGTGGAAGTTTTGGACACCCTAGTCTTGACCCAATGGTCCACCTTCTTTCCCAATTCTTGGGGAGAAATTGGTCCTAGGTCTACCAGATGCTGATGCAGTTTATCATTGAAACAATTACTTAATAGGTGTTCTTTCACAAATAAATTGTACAGCCCATCATAATTACTTACACCACTGCCTTGAATCCAACCATCTAGTGTTTTTACTGAGTAGTCTACAAAGTCAACCCAGGTCTGGCCCGAGGATTTTTGAGCCCCCCTGAATCTAATCCTATACTCCTCAGTGGAGAATCCAAAGCCCTCAATCAGGGTACCCTTCATGAGGTCATAAGATTCTGCATCTTTTCCAGAGAGTGTGAGGAGTCTATCCCTACACTTTCCTGTGAACATTTCCCAAAGGAGAGCATCCCAGTGAGATTTGTTCACTTTTCTGGTTACACAAGCCCTCTCAAAAGCTGTGAACCATTTGGTGATGTCATCACCATCTTCATTTTTAGTTACAATCCCTTTAGGGATTTTCAACATGTCAGGAGAATCTCTGACCCTATTTATGTTGCTGCCACCATTGATGGGTCCTAGGCCCATCTCTTGTCTTTCCCTTTCTATGGCTAGGATCTGTCTTTCCAAAGCCAATATTTTGGCCATCCTGGCTAACTGGATGTCCTCTTCACTGGAGTTATCCTCAGTGATTTCAGAGAGGTTGGTCCCTCCTGTGAGGGAGCCAGCATCTCTGACTAGTATTTGTGGAGTCAGGGCTTGAGAGGCCCTGTCCTCCCTAGATAGGACTGGTAGGGGGGAATCTTCCTCCAAGTCACTATCCTCTTCCTCTGTGTTGCCATTTACAGAGGGGTTGGCTCTTTCATACTCTGCCAACAGCTCCTGGAGCTGTTGTTTGGTAGGTCTAGAGCCCATTGTTATTTTCTTGATTTTACAGAGTGACCTTAGCTCTCTCATCTGTAGATGGAGGTAAGGTGTGGTGTCGAGTTCCACCACATTCACATCTGTATTAGACATTATGCTTCTAAAAGTTGGAATACTTTTTAAGAAACTAAAACTAGTTCTAGAATCTAATTCAAACTTTTAACAAACTTTTAAACTCTAAAAGAAATGCTAACAGGGACTAACACAAGGCCCTAGCAGGACTTTAAAGAATTTAGAAAAATAGCTCAAATTACAAAAATCAATTTCTAATGACAATTTTTTGAATTTGTCGTGTGATCAGGTATTGGCTGAGTAGTCCAGCAAATGCAAAGTCTTGTACCCCACCGCTGATCCACCAATGTAGGAAGTTGGCTCTGTATGTGCTATTTCAAAGTAAGGAATAGCATGCACAGAGTCCAAGGGTTCCCCTTAGAGGTAAGATAGTGGCAAAAAGAGATAATACCAATGCTCTATTTTGTGGTAGTGTGGTCGAGCAGTAGGCTTATCAAAGGAGTAGTGTTAAGCATTTGTTGTACATACACACAGGCAATAAATGAGGAACACACACTCAGAGACAAATCCAGCCAATAGGTTTTGTTATAGAAAAATATCTTTTCTTAGTTTATTTTAAGAACCACAGGTTCAAATTTCACATGTAATATCTCATTTGAAAGGTATTGCAGGTAAGTACTTCAGGAACTTTAAATCATTACATTAGCATGTATACTTTTGACATAAAACACAATAAGCTGTTTTAAAAGTGGACACAGTGCAATTTTCACAGTTCCTGGGGGAGGTAAGTTTTTGTTAGTTTTCACAGGTAAGTAAGTCACTTACAGGTTTCAGTTTTTGGTCCAAGGTAGCCCACCGTTGGGGGTTCAGAGCAACCCCAAAGTTATCACACCAGCAGCTCAGGGCCGGTCAGGTGCAAAGGTCAAAGAGGTGCCCAAAACACATAGGCTATAATGGAGAGAAGGGGGTGCCCCGGTTCCAGTCTGCCAGCAGGTAAGTACCCGCGTCTTCGGAGGGCAGACCAGAGGGGTTTTGTAGGGCACCGAGGGGGACACAAGTCCACACGGAAAGTGCACCCTCAGCAGCGCGGGGGCGGCCGGGTGCAGTGTGCAAACAAGCGTCGGGTTTCCTTTAGTTTTCAATGGGAGACCAAGGGGTCTCTTCAGCGATGCAGGCAGGCAAGGGGGGGGCTCCTCGGGGTAGCCACCACCTGGGCAAGGGAGAGGGCCTCCTGGGGGTCACTCCTGCACAGAAGTTCCGTTTCTTTAGGGGCTGGGGGCTGCGGGTGCAGGGTCTTTTCCAGCCGTCGGGAAATGGAGTTTCAGACAGTCGCGGTCAGGGGGAGCCTGGGGATTCCCTCTGCAGGCGTCGCTGTGGGGGCTCAGGGGGGACAACTTTGGTTACTCACAGTCGTAGAGTCGCCGGAGGGTCCTCCCTGAAGCGTTGTTTCTCCACCAGTCGAGTCGGGGTCGCCAGGTGCAGTGTTGCAAGTCTCACGCTTTTTGCGGGGAGTTGCAGGGGTCTTTAAATCTGCTCCTTGTAACAAAGTTGCAGTTCTTTTGGAGCAGTGCCGCTGTCCTCGGGAGTTTCTTGTCTTTTTCGAAGCAGGGCAGTCCTCAGAGGATTCAGAGGTCGCTGGTCCCTTGGAAAGCGTCGCTGGAGCAGGTTTCTTTGGAAGGCAGGAGACAGGCCGGTAGGTCTGGGGCCCAGGCAGTTGGTGTCTTCGGGTCTTCCTCTGCAGGGGTTTTTCAGCTCCGCCGTCCTTCTTCTTGTAGTTGCAGGAATCTAAATTCTTAGGTTCAGGGAAGCACTTAAATACTAAATTTAAGGGCGTGTTTAGGTCTGGGGGGTTAGTAGCCAATGGCTACTAGCCCTGAGGGTGGGTACACCCTCTTGGTGCCTCCTCCCAAGGGGAGGGGGTCACATCCCTAATCCTATTGGGAAATCCTCCATCTGCAAGATGGAGGATTTCTAAGAGTTAGAGTCACTTCAGCTCAGGACACCTTAGGGGCTGTCCTGACTGGCCAGTGACTCCTCCTTGTTTTTCTCATTATTTTCTCCGGCCTTGCCGCCAAAAGTGGGGGCCGTGGCCGGAGGGGGCGGGCAACTCCACTAGCTGGAGTGTCCTGCGGTGCTAGCACAAAGGGGTGAGCCTTTGAGGCTCACCGCCAGGTGTGACAGCTCCTGCCTGGGGGAGGTGTTAGCATCTCCACCCAGTGCAGGCTTTGTTACTGGCCTCAGAGTGACAAAGGCACTCTCCACCATGGGGCCAGCAACATGTCTCGGTTGTGGCAGGCTGCTGGAACTAGTCAGCCTACACAGATAGTCGGTTAAGGTTTCAGGGGGCACCTCTAAGGTGCCCTCTGGGGTGTATTTTACAATAAAATGTACACTGGCATCAGTGGGCATTTATTGTGCTGAGAAGTTTGATACCAAACTTCCCAGTTTTCAGTGTAGCCATTATGGTGCTGTGGAGTTCGTGTAAAACAGACACCCAGACCATATACTCTTATGGCTACACTGCACTTACAATGTCTAAGGTATTGCTTAGACACTGTAGGGGCACAGTGCTCATGCACTGGTGCCCTCACCTAGGGTATAGTGCACCCTGCCTTAGGGCTGTAAGGCCTACTAGAGGGGTGACTTATCTATACCTGCATAGGCAGTGAGAGGCTGGCATGGCACCCTGAGGGGAGTGCCATGTCGACTTACTCGTTTTGTTCTCACCAGCACACACAAGCTGTCAAGCAGTGTGTCTGTGCTGAGTGAGGGGTCTCCAGGGTGGCATAAGACATGCTGCAGCCCTTAGAGACCTTCCTTGGCATCAGGGCCCTTGGTACCAGGGGTACCACTTACAAGGGACTTATCTGGATGCCAGGGTGTGCCAATTGTGGAATCAAAAGTACAGGTTAGGGAAAGAACACTGGTGCTGGGGCCTGGTTAGCAGGCCTCAGCACACTTTCAATTCAAAACATAGCATCAGCAAAGGCAAAAAGTCAGGGGGTAACCATGCCAAGGAGGCATTTCCTTACATAACCCCCCCCAAACGAAAGAGGATGAGACTAACCTTTCCCAAGAGAGTCTTCATTTTCTAAGTGGAAGAACCTGGAAAGGCCATCTGCATTGGCATGGGCAGTCCCAGGTCTGTGTTCCACTATAAAGTCCATTCCCTGTAGGGAGATGGACCACCTCAACAGTTTTGGATTTTCACCTTTCATTTGCATCAGCCATCTGAGAGGTCTGTGGTCAGTTTGAACTAGGAAGTGAGTACCAAAAAGGTATGGTCTCAGCTTCTTCAGGGACCAAACCACAGCAAAGGCCTCCCTCTCAATGGCACTCCAACGCTGCTCCCTGAGGAGTAACCTCCTGCTAATGAAAGCAACAGGCTGGTCAAGGCCATCATCATTTGTTTGGGAGAAAACTGCCCCTATCAGATGTTCAGAGGCATCTGTTTGCACAATGAACTGCTTGGAGTAATCTGGAGCTTTTAGAACTGGTGCTGTGCACATAGCTTGTTTCAGGGTGTCAAAGGCCTGTTGGCATTCTACAGTCCAGTTTACTTTCTTGAGCATTTTCTTGGAGGTGAATTCTGTGAGGGCTGTCACAATGGATCCATATCCCTTCACAAACCTCCTGTAGTACCCAGTCAAGCCAAGGAATGCCCTGACTTGAGTCTGGGTTTTTGGAGCTGCCCAGTCCAGAATAGTCTGGATCTTAGGCTGGAGTGGCTGAACTTGGCCTCCACCTACAAGGTGTCCCAAGTAAACCACAGTTCCCTGCCCTATCTGGCATTTGGATGCCTTGATAGAGAGGCCTGCAGATTGCAGGGCCTTCAAAACCTTCTTCAGGTGGACCAGGTGATCCTGCCAGGTGGAGCTGAAGACAGCAATATCATCAAGATAAGCTGCACTAAAGGATTCCAATCCAGCAAGGACTTGATTCACCAACCTTTGGAAGGTGGCAGGGGCATTCTTTAAACCAAAGGGCATAACAGTGAACTGATAATGCCCATCAGGTGTGGAGAATGCTGTCTTTTCTTTTGCTCCAGGGGCCATTTTGATTTGCCAGTACCCTGCTGTTAAGTCAAAGTACTTAAGAATTTGGCAGCCCCTAATTTGTCTATTAGCTCATCAGCTCTAGGAATGGGATGAGCATCTGTCTTGGTGACAGAGTTGAGACCTCTGTAGTCCACACAAAACCTCATCTCTCTCTTTCCTTCTTTGGTGTGAGGTTTGGGGACTAAGACCACTGGGCTAGCCCAGGGGCTGTCAGAGTACTCAATTACTCCCAATTCCAGCATCTTGTGGACTTCCACTTTGATGCTTTCCTTAACTTGGTCAGACTGTCTAAATATTTTGTTTTTGACAGGCATGCTGTCTCCTGTGTCCACATCATGGGTACACAGGTGTGTCTGACCAGGGGTTAGGGAAAAGAGTTCAGCAAACTGCTGCAGGACCTTCCTACAGTCAGACTGCTGTTGGCTAGAGAGGGTGTCTGAGTAGATCACTCCATCCACTGAGCCATCTTTAGGGTCTGATGAGAGGAGATCAGGGAGAGGTTCACTCTCAGCTTCCTGGTCCTCATCTGTTACCATCAACAGATTTACATCAGCCCTGTCATGGAAGAGCTTAAGGCGGTTCACATGGATCACCCTCTTGGGGCTCCTTCTGGTGCCCAGGTCCACCAGGTAGGTGACCTGACTCTTCCTTTCTAGTACTGGGTAAGGGCCACTCCATTTGTCCTGGAGTGCCCTGGGGGCCACAGGCTCCAGAACCCAGACTTTCTGCCCTGGTTGAAATTCAACCAGTGCAGCCTTTTGGTCATACCACAACTTCTGGAGTTGTTGGCTGGCCTCAAGGTTTTTACTTGCCTTTTCCATGTACTCAGCCATCCTTGAGCGAAGGCCAAGTACATAGTCCACTATGTCTTGTTTAGGCTCATGAAGAGGTCTCTCCCAGCCTTCTTTAACAAGAGCAAGTGGTCCCCTTACAGGGTGGCCAAACAGAAGTTCAAAGGGTGAGAATCCTACTCCCTTCTGAGGCACCTCTCTGTAAGCGAAAAGCAGACATGGCAGGAGGACATCCCATCTCCTTTTGAGTTTTTCTGGGAGCCCCATGATCATGCCCTTTAATGTCTTGTTGAATCTCTCAACAAGGCCATTAGTTTGTGGATGATATGGTGTAGTGAATTTATAAGTCACTCCACACTCATTCCACATGTGTTTTAGGTATGCTGACATGAAGTTGGTACCTCTGTCAGACACCACCTCCTTAGGGAAACCCACTCTGGTAAAGATACCAATGAGGGCCTTGGCTACTGCAGCGGCAGTAGTCGACCTAGGGGGAATAGCTTCAGGATACCTAGTAGCATGATCCACTACTACTAGGATGTACATATTTCCTGAGGCTGTGGGAGGTTCTAGTGGACCAACTATGTCCACACCTGCTCTTTCAAAGGGGACCCCCACCACTGGAAGTGGAATGAGGGGGGCCTTTGGGTGCCCACCTGTCTTACCACTGGCTTGACAGGTGGGGCAGAAGAGGCAAAACTCCTTAACCTTCTGGGACATGTTGGGCCAGTAGAAGTGGTTGACTAATCTCTCCCACGTCTTGGTTTGTCCCAAATGCACAGCAAGGGGAATATCATAGGCTAAGGTCAGAATAAACTCTATGAAACCCTGAGGCACTACCACTCTCCTAGTGGCACCAGGTTTGGGATCTCTTGCCTCAGTGTACAGGAGTCCATCTTCCCAATAGACCCTATGTGTTCCATTTTTCTTGCCATTGGACTCTTCAGCAGCTTGCTGCCTAAGGCCTTCAAGAGAGGGACAGGTTTCTTGTCCCTTACACAGCTCTTCCCTTGAGGGTCCCCCTGGGCCTAAGAGCTCAACCTGATAAGGTTCCAGCTCCATAGGCTCAGTTCCCTCAGAGGGCAGAACTTCTTCCTGAGAAGAGAGGTTCTCTTTTTCTTGCTGTGTTGCAGCTGGTTTCCCAGCTGATTTTCCTTTCCTCTTGGTAGGCTGGGCCTTTCTTCCAGACTCCAGCTCTACTTTTTCACCCTGAGCCTTGCACTGTGCCCTTGTCTTGACACACACCAGTTCAGGGATACCCAGCATGGCTGCATGGGTTTTCAGTTCTACCTCAGCCCATGCTGAGGACTCCAGGTCATTTCCAAGCAGTCTACTGGGATATTTGAGGAGACCACCACCTGTTTCAGGCCATTGACCCCTCCCCACTCTAAAGTTACCATAGCCATGGGATGTACTTTAGTCTGATTGTCAGCTTTGGTGACTGGATAAGTTTGTCCAGCCAGGTATTGGCCAGGGGAAACCAGTTTCTCTGTCACCATAGTGACACTGGCACCTGTATCCCACAGGCCCTCTACACTTGTCCCATTAATTAAGAGCTGCTTCCTGTATTTATGCATGTTAGGGGGCCAGGCAGCCAGTGTGGCTAAATCCACCTCACCCTCAGAGACTAATGTAGCTTCAGTGTGACACCTGATTTGCTCTGGGCACACTGTTGATCCCACTTGTAGACTGGCCATTCCAGTTTTAGCTGGAGTGGAGTTGGAAGTGGTATCTTTCTTGGGACAGGCCTTGTCTCCAGTTTGGTGTCCAGACTGACTACAGCTACAACACCAGGCCTTTTTGGGATCAAAGTTTTTACCCTTGTACCCAGAATTGTTTTGTGAAGAGGCTCTGGGCCCACCCTCCTGTGCAGGTTTTTGGGGGCCTGTAGAAGACTCTTGACTATTTTTGTTTTTGGTTGTCTCACCACCTTTCCCCTGGGGAGGTTTTGTGACCCCTTTCTTTTGGTCACCCCCTGTGGAAGTTTTGGACACCCTAGTCTTGACCCAATGGTCCGCCTTCTTTCCCAATTCTTGGGGAGAAATTGGTCCTAGGTCTACCAGATGCTGATGCAGTTTATCATTGAAACAATTACTTAATAGGTGTTCTTTCACAAATAAATTGTACAGCCCATCATAATTACTTACACCACTGCCTTGAATCCAACCATCTAGTGTTTTTACTGAGTAGTCTACAAAGTCAACCCAGGTCTGGCTCGAGGATTTTTGAGCCCCCCTGAATCTAATTCTATACTCCTCAGTGGAGAATCCAAAGCCCTCAATCAGGGTACCCTTCATGAGGTCATAAGATTCTGCATCTTTTCCAGAGAGTGTGAGGAGTCTATCCCTACACTTTCCTGTGAACATTTCCCAAAGGAGAGCACCCCAGTGAGATTTGTTCACTTTTCTGGTTACACAAGCCCTCTCAAAAGCTGTGAACCATTTGGTGATGTCATCACCATCTTCATATTTAGTTACAATCCCTTTAGGGATTTTCAACATGTCAGGAGAATTTCTGACCCTATTTATGTTGCTGCCACCATTGATGGGTCCTAGGCCCATCTCTTGTCTTTCCCTTTCTATGGCTAGGATCTGTCTTTCCAAAGCCAATATTTTGGCCATCCTGGCTAACTGGATGTCCTCTTCACTGGAGTTATCCTCAGTGATTTCAGAGAGGTTGGTCCCTCCTGTGAGGGAGCCAGCATCTCTGACTAGTATTTGTGGAGTCAGGGCTTGAGAGGCCCTGTCCTCCCTAGATAGGACTGGTAGGGGGGAATCTTCCTCCAAGTCACTATCCTCTTCCTCTGTGTTGCCATTTACAGAGGGGTTGGCTCTTTCATACTCTGCCAACAGCTCCTGGAGCTGTTGTTTGGTAGGTCTAGAGCCCATTGTTATTTTCTTGATTTTACAGAGTGACCTTAGCTCTCTCATCTGTAGATGGAGGTAAGGTGTGGTGTCGAGTTCCACCACATTCACATCTGTATTAGACATTATGCTTCTAAAAGTTGGAATACTTTTTAAGAAACTAAAACTAGTTCTAGAATCTAATTCAAACTTTTAACAAACTTTTAAACTCTAAAAGAAATGCTAACAGGGACTAACACAAGGCCCTAGCAGGACTTTAAAGAATTTAGAAAAATAGCTCAAATTACAAAAATCAATTTCTAATGACAATTTTTTGAATTTGTCGTGTGATCAGGTATTGGCTGAGTAGTCCAGCAAATGCAAAGTCTTGTACCCCACCGCTGATCCACCAATGTAGGAAGTTGGCTCTGTATGTGCTATTTCAAAGTAAGGAATAGCATGCACAGAGTCCAAGGGTTCCCCTTAGAGGTAAGATAGTGGCAAAAAGAGATAATACCAATGCTCTATATTGTGGTAGTGTGGTCGAGCAGTAGGCTTATCAAAGGAGTAGTGTTAAGCATTTGTTGTACATACACACAGGCAATAAATGAGGAACACACACTCAGAGACAAATCCAGCCAATAGGTTTTGTTATAGAAAATATATTTTCTTAGTTTATTTTAAGAACCACAGGTTCAAATTTCACATGTAATATCTCATTTGAAAGGTATTGCAGGTAAGTACTTCAGGAACTTTAAATCATTACATTAGCATGTATACTTTTGACATAAAACACAATAAGCTGTTTTAAAAGTGGACACAGTGCAATTTTCACAGTTCCTGGGGGAGGTAAGTTTTTGTTAGTTTTCACAGGTAAGTAAGTCACTTACAGGTTTCAGTTTTTGGTCCAAGGTAGCCCACCGTTGGGGGTTCAGAGCAACCCCAAAGTTATCACACCAGCAGCTCAGGGCCGGTCAGGTGCAAAGGTCAAAGAGGTGCCCAAAACACATAGGCTATAATGGAGAGAAGGGGGTGCCCCGGTTCCAGTCTGCCAGCAGGTAAGTACCCGCGTCTTCGGAGGGCAGACCAGAGGGGTTTTGTAGGGCACCGAGGGGGACACAAGTCCACACGGAAAGTGCACCCTCAGCAGCGCGGGGGCGGCCGGGTGCAGTGTGCAAACAAGCGTCGGGTTTCCTTTAGTTTTCAATGGGAGACCAAGGGGTCTCTTCAGCGATGCAGGCAGGCAAGGGGGGGGGCTCCTCGGGGTAGCCACCACCTGGGCAAGGGAGAGGGCCTCCTGGGGGAACTTTAAATCATTACATTAGCATGTATACTTTTGACATAAAACACAATAAGCTGTTTTAAAAGTGGACACGGTGCAATTTTCACAGTTCCTGGGGGAGGTAAGTTTTTGTTAGTTTTCACAGGTAAGTAAGTCACTTACAGGTTTCAGTTTTTGGTCCAAGGTAGCCCACCGTTGGGGGTTCAGAGCAACCCCAAAGTTATCACACCAGCAGCTCAGGGCCGGTCAGGTGCAAAGGTCAAAGAGGTGCCCAAAACACATAGGCTATAATGGAGAGAAGGGGGTGCCCCGGTTCCAGTCTGCCAGCAGGTAAGTACCCGCGTCTTCGGAGGGCAGACCAGAGGGGTTTTGTAGGGCACCGGGGGGGACACAAGTCCACATGGAAAGTGCACCCTCAGCAGCGCGGGGGCGGCCGGGTGCAGTGTGCAAACAAGCATCGGGTTTCCTTTAGTTTTCAATGGGAGACCAAGGGGTCTCTTCAGCGATGCAGGCAGGCAAGGGGGGGGCTCCTCGGGGTAGCCACCACCTGGGCAAGGGAGAGGGCCTCCTGGGGGTCACTCCTGCACAGAAGTTCCGTTTCTGTAGGGGCTGGGGGCTGCGGGTGCAGGGTCTTTTCCAGCCGTCGGGAAATGGAGTTTCAGACAGTCGCAGTCAGGGGGAGCCTGGGGATTCCCTCTGCAGGCGTCTCTGTGGGGGCTCAGGGGGGACAACTTTGGTTACTCACAGTCGTAGAGTCGCCGGAGGGTCCTCCCTGAAGCGTTGTTTCTCCACCAGTCGAGTCGGGGTCGCCAGGTGCAAGTGTTGCAAGTCTCACCCTTCTTGCGGGGAGTTGCAGGGGTCTTTAAATCTGCTCCTTGTAACAAAGTTGCAGTTCTTTTGGAGCAGTGCCGCTGTCCTCGGGAGTTTCTTGTCTTTTTCGAAGCAGGGCAGTCCTCAGAGGATTCAGAGGTCGCTGGTCCCTTGGAAAGCGTCGCTGGAGCAGGTTTCTTTGGAAGGCAGGAGAAAGGCCGGTAGGTCTGGGGCCCAGGCAGTTGGTGTCTTCGGGTCTTCCTCTGCAGGGGTTTTTCAGCTCCGCCGTCCTTCTTCTTGTAGTTGCAGGAATCTAAATTCTTAGGTTCAGGGAAGCCCTTAAATACTAAATTTAAGGGCGTGTTTAGGTCTGGGGGGTTAGTAGCCAATGGCTACTAGCCCTGAGGGTGGGTACACCCTCTTTGTGCCTCCTCCCAAGGGGAGGGGGTCACATCCCTAATCCTATTGGGGAATCCTCCATCTGCAAGATGGAGGATTTCTAAGAGTTAGAGTCACTTCAGCTCAGGACACCTTAGGGGCTGTCCTGACTGGCCAGTGACTCCTCCTTGTTTTTCTCATTATTTTCTCCGGCCTTGCCGCCAAAAGTGGGGGCTGTGGCCGGAGGGGGCGGGCAACTCCACTAGCTGGAGTGTCCTGCGGTGCTGGCACAAAGGGGTGAGCCTTTGAGGCTCACCGCCAGGTGTGACAGCTCCTGCCTGGGGGAGGTGTTAGCATCTCCACCCAGTGCAGGCTTTGTTACTGGCCTCAGAGTGACAAAGGCACTCTCCCCATGGGGCCAGCAACATGTCTCGGTTGTGGTAGGCTGCTGGAACTAGTCAGCCTACACAGATAGTCGGTTAAGGTTTCAGGGGGCACCTCTAAGGTGCCCTCTGGGGTGTATTTTACAATAAAATGTACACTGGCATCAGTGGGCATTTATTGTGCTGAGAAGTTTGATACCAAACTTCCCAGTTTTCAGTGTAGCCATTATGGTGCTGTGGAGTTCGTGTAAAACAGACTCCCAGACCATATACTCTTATGGCTACCCTGCACTTACAATGTCTAAGGTATTGCTTAGACACTGTAGGGGCACAGTGCTCATGCACTGGTGCCCTCACCTAGGGTATAGTGCACCCTGCCTTAGGGCTGTAAGGCCTACTAGAGGGGTGACTTATCTATACCTGCATAGGCAGTGAGAGGCTGGCATGGCACCCTGAGGGGAGTGCCATGTCGACTTACTCGTTTTGTTCTCACCAGCACACACAAGCTGTCAAGCAGTGTGTCTGTGCTGAGTGAGGGGTCTCCAGGGTGGCATAAGACATGCTGCAGCCCTTAGAGACCTTCCTTGGCATCAGGGCCCTTGGTACCAGGGGTACCACTTACAAGGGACTTATCTGGATGCCTGGGTGTGCCAATTGTGGAATCAAAAGTACAGGTTAGGGAAAGAACACTGGTGCTAGGGCCTGGTTAGCAGGCCTCAGCACACTTTCAATTCAAAACATAGCATCAGCAAAGGCAAAAAGTCAGGGGGTAACCATGCCAAGGAGGCATTTCCTTACACAACCCCCCCCCCAAACGAAAGAGGATGAGACTAACCTTTCCCAAGAGAGTCTTCATTTTCTAAGTGGAAGAACCTGGAAAGGCCATCTGCATTGGCATGGGCAGTCCCAGGTCTGTGTTCCACTATAAAGTCCATTCCCTGTAGGGAGATGGACCACCTCAACAGTTTTGGATTTTCACCTTTCATTTGCATCAGCCATCTGAGAGGTCTGTGGTCAGTTTGAACTAGGAAGTGAGTACCAAAAAGGTATGGTCTCAGCTTCTTCAGGGACCAAACCACAGCAAAGGCCTCCCTCTCAATGGCACTCCAACGCTGCTCCCTGAGGAGTAACCTCCTGCTAATGAAAGCAACAGGCTGGTCAAGGCCATCATCATTTGTTAGGGAGAAAACTGCCCCTATCCCATGTTCAGAGGCATCTGTTTGCACAATGAACTGCTTGGAGTAATCTGGAGCTTTTAGAACTGGTGCTGTGCACATAGCTTGTTTCAGGGTGTCAAAGGCCTGTTGGCATTCTACAGTCCAGTTTACTTTCTTGAGCATTTTCTTGGAGGTGAATTCTGTGAGGGCTGTCACAATGGATCCATATCCCTTCACAAACCTCCTGTAGTACCCAGTCAAGCCAAGGAATGCCCTGACTTGAGTCTGGGTTTTTGGAGCTGCCCAGTCCAGAATAGTCTGGTTCTTAGGCTGGAGTGGCTGAACTTGGCCTCCACCTACAAGGTGTCCCAAGTAAACCACAGTTCCCTGCCCTATCTGGCATTTGGATGCCTTGATAGAGAGGCCTGCAGATTGCAGGGCCTTCAAAACCTTCTTCAGGTGGACCAGGTGATCCTGCCAGGTGGAGCTGAAGACAGCAATATCATCAAGATAAGCTGCACTAAAGGATTCCAATCCAGCAAGGACTTGATTCACCAACCTTTGGAAGATGGCAGGGGCATTCTTTAAACCAAAGGGCATAACAGTGAACTGATAATGCCCATCAGGTGTGGAGAATGCTGTCTTTTCTTTTGCTCCAGGGGCCATTTTGATTTGCCAGTACCCTGCTGTTAAGTCAAAGGTACTTAAGAATTTGGCAGCCCCTAATTTGTCTATTAGCTCATCAGCTCTAGGAATGGGATGAGCATCTGTCTTGGTGACAGAGTTGAGACCTCTGTAGTCCACACAAAACCTCATCTCTCTCTTTCCTTCTTTGGTGTGAGGTTTGGGGACTAAGACCACTGGGCTAGCCCAGGGGCTGTCAGAGTACTCAATTACTCCCAATTCCAGCATCTTGTGGACTTCCACTTTGATGCTTTCCTTAACTTGGTCAGACTGTCTAAATATTTTGTTTTTGACAGGCATGCTGTCTCCTGTGTCCACATCATGGGTACACAGGTGTGTCTGACCAGGGTTTAGGGAAAAGAGTTCAGCAAACTGCTGCAGGACCTTCCTACAGTCAGACTGCTGTTGGCTAGAGAGGGTGTCTGAGTAGATCACTCCATCCACTGAGCCATCTTTAGGGTCTGATGAGAGGAGATCAGGGAGAGGTTCACTCTCAGCTTCCTGGTCCTCATCTGTTACCATCAACAGATTTACATCAGCCCTGTCATGGAAGAGCTTAAGGCGGTTCACATGGATCACCCTCTTGGGGCTCCTTCTGGTGCCCAGGTCCACCAGGTAGGTGACCTGACTCTTCCTTTCTAGTACTGGGTAAGGGCCACTCCATTTGTCCTGGAGTGCCCTGGGGGCCACAGGCTCCAGAACCCAGACTTTCTGCCCTGGTTGAAATTCAACCAGTGCAGCCTTTTGGTCATACCACAACTTCTGGAGTTGTTGGCTGGCCTCAAGGTTTTTACTTGCCTTTTCCATGTACTCTGCCATCCTTGAGCGAAGGCCAAGTACATAGTCCACTATGTCTTGTTTAGGCTCATGAAGAGATCTCTCCCAGCCTTCTTTAACAAGAGCAAATGGTCCCCTTACAGGGTGGCCAAACAGAAGTTCAAAGGGTGAGAATCCTACTCCCTTCTGAGGCACCTCTCTGTAAGCGAAAAGCAGACATGGCAGGAGGACATCCCATCTCCTTTTGAGTTTTTCTGGGAGCCCCATGATCATGCCCTTTAATGTCTTGTTGAATCTCTCAACAAGGCCATTAGTTTGTGGATGATATGGTGTAGTGAATTTATAAGTCACTCCACACTCATTCCACATGTGTTTTAGGTATGCTGACATGAAGTTGGTACCTCTGTCAGACACCACCTCCTTAGGAAAACCCACTCTGGTAAAGATACCAATGAGGGCCTTGGCTACTGCAGCGGCAGTAGTTGACCTAGGGGGAATAGCTTCAGGATACCTAGTAGCATGATCCACTACTACTAGGATGTACATATTTCCTGAGGCTGTGGGAGGTTCTAGTGGACCAACTATGTCCACACCTGCTCTTTCAAAGGGGACCCCCACCACTGGAAGTGGAATGAGGGGGGCCTTTGGGTGCCCACCTGTCTTACCACTGGCTTGACAGGTGGGGCAGAAGAGGCAAAACTCCTTAACCTTCTGGGACATGTTGGGCCAGTAGAAGTGGTTGACTAATCTCTCCCACGTCTTGGTTTGTCCCAAATGCCCAGCAAGGGGAATATCATGGGCTAAGGTCAGAATAAACTCTCTGAAACACTGAGGCACTACCACTCTCCTAGTGGCACCAGGTTTGGGATCTCTTGCCTCAGTGTACAGGAGTCCATCTTCCCAATAGACCCTATGTGTTCCGTTTTTCTTGCCATTGGACTCTTCAGCAGCTTGCTGCCTAAGGCCTTCAAGAGAGGGACAGGTTTCTTGTCCCTTACACAGCTCTTCCCTTGAGGGTCCCCCTGGGCCTAAGAGCTCAACCTGATAAGGTTCCAGCTCCATAGGCTCAGTTCCCTCAGAGGGCAGAACTTCTTCCTGAGAAGAGAGGTTCTCTTTTTCTTGCTGTGTTGCAGCTGGTTTCCCAGCTGACTTTCCTTTCCTCTTGGTAGGCTGGGCCTTTCTTCCAGACTCCAGCTCTACTTTTTCACCCTGAGCCTTGCACTGTGCCCTTGTCTTGACACACACCAGTTCAGGGATACCCAGCATGGCTGCATGGGTTTTCAGTTCTACCTCAGCCCATGCTGAGGACTCCAGGTCATTTCCAAGCAAACAGTCTACTGGGATATTTGAGGAGACCACCACCTGTTTCAGGCCATTGACCCCTCCCCACTCTAAAGTTACCATAGCCATGGGATGTACTTTAGTCTGATTGTCAGCGTTGGTGACTGGATAAGTTTGTCCAGCCAGGTATTGGCCAGGGGAAACCAGTTTCTCTGTCACCATAGTGACACTGGCACCTGTATCCCTCAGGCCCTCTACACTTGTCCCATTAATTAAGAGCTGCTGCCTGTATTTTTGCATGTTAGGGGGCCAGGCAGCCAGTGTGGCTAAATCCACCCCACCCTCAGAGACTAATGTAGCTTCAGTGTGACACCTGATTTGCTCTGGGCACACTGTTGATCCCACTTGGAGACTGGCCATTCCAGTTTTAGCTGGAGTGGAGTTGGAAGTGGTATCTTTCTTGGGACAGACCTTGTCTCCAGTTTGGTGTCCAGACTGACTACAGCTACGACACCAGGCCTTTTTGGGATCAAAGTTTTTACCCTTGTACCCAGAATTGTTTTGTGAAGAGGCTCTGGGCCCACCCTCCTGTGCAGGTTTTTGGGGGCCTGTAGAAGACTCTTGACTATTTTTGTTTTTGGCTGTCTCACCACCTTTCCCCTGGGGAGGTTTTGTGACCCCTTTCTTTTGGTCACCCCCTGTGGAAGTTTTGGACACCCTAGTCTTGACCCAATGGTCCGCCTTCTTTCCCAATTCTTGGGGAGAAATTGGTCCTAGGTCTACCAGATGCTGATGCAGTTTATCATTGAAACAATTACTTAATAGGTGTTCTTTCACAAATAAATTGTACAGCCCATCATAATTACTTACACCACTGCCTTGAATCCAACCATCTAGTGTTTTTACTGAGTAGTCTACAAAGTCAACCCAGGTCTGGCTCGAGGATTTTTGAGCCCCCCTGAATCTAATCCTATACTCCTCAGTGGAGAATCCAAAGCCCTCAATCAGGGTACCCTTCATGAGGTCATAAGATTCTGCATCTTTTCCAGAGAGTGTGAGGAGTCTATCCCTACACTTTCCTGTGAACATTTCCCAAAGAAGAGCACCCCAGTGAGATTTGTTCACTTTTCTGGTTACACAAGCCCTCTCAAAAGCTGTGAACCCTTTGGTGATGTCATCACCATCTTCATATTTAGTTACAATCCCTTTAGGGATTTTCAACATGTCAGGAGAATCTCTGACCCTATTTATGTTGCTGCCACCATTGATGGGTCCTAGGCCCATCTCTTGTCTTTCCCTTTCTATGGCTAGGATCTGTCTTTCCAAAGCCAATATTTTGGCCATCCTGGCTAACTGGATGTCCTCTTCACTGGAGTTATCCTCAGTGATTTCAGAGAGGTTGGTCCCTCCTGTGAGGGAGCCAGCATCTCTGACTAGTATTTGTGGAGTCAGGGCTTGAGAGGCCCTGTCCTCCCTAGATAGGACTGGTAGGGGGGAATCTTCCTCCAATTCACTATCCTCTTCCTCTGTGTTGCCATTTACAGAGGCGTTGGCTCTTTCATACTCTGCCAACAGCTCCTGGAGCTGTTGTTTGGTAGGTCTAGAGCCCATTGTTATTTTCTTGATTTTACAGAGTGACCTTAGCTCTCTCATCTGTAGATGGAGGTAAGGTGTGGTGTCGAGTTCCACCACATTCACATCTGTATTAGACATTATGCTTCTAAAAGTTGGAATACTTTTTAAGAAACTAAAACTAGTTCTAGAATCTAATTCAAACTTTTAACAAACTTTTAAACTCTAAAAGAAATGCTAACAGGGACTAACACAAGGCCCTAGCAGGACTTTAAAGAATTTAGAAAAATAGCTCAAATTACAAAAATCAATTTCTAATGACAATTTTTGGAATTTGTCGTGTGATCAGGTATTGGCTGAGTAGTCCAGCAAATGCAAAGTCTTGTACCCCACCGCTGATCCACCAATGTAGGAAGTTGGCTCTGTATGTGCTATTTCAAAGTAAGGAATAGCATGCACAGAGTCCAAGGGTTCCCCTTAGAGGTAAGATAGTGGCAAAAAGAGATAATACCAATGCTCTATTTTGTGGTAGTGTGGTCGAGCAGTAGGCTTATCAAAGGAGTAGTGTTAAGCATTTGTTGTACATACACACAGGCAATAAATGAGGAACACACACTCAGAGACAAATCCAGCCAATAGGTTTTGTTATAGAAAAATATCTTTTCTTAGTTTATTTTAAGAACCACAGGTTCAAATTTCACCTGTAATATCTAATTTGAAAGGTATTGCAGGTAAGTACTTCAGGAACTTTAAATCATTACATTAGCATGTATACTTTTGACATAAAACACAATAAGCTGTTTTAAAAGTGGACACAGTGCAATTTTCACAGTTCCTGGGGGAGGTAAGTTTTTGTTAGTTTTCACAGGTAAGTAAGTCACTTACAGGTTTCAGTTTTTGGTCCAAGGTAGCCCACCGTTGGGGGTTCAGAGCAACCCCAAAGTTATCACACCAGCAGCTCAGGGCCGGTCAGGTGCAAAGGTCAAAGAGGTGCCCAAAACACATAGGCTATAATGGAGAGAAGGGGGTGCCCCGGTTCCAGTCTGCCAGCAGGTAAGTACCCGCGTCTTCGGAGGGCAGACCAGAGGGGTTTTGTAGGGCACCGGGGGGGACACAAGTCCACACGGAAAGTGCACCCTCAGCAGCGCGGGGGCGGCCGGGTGCAGTGTGCAAACAAGCGTCGGGTTTCCTTTAGTTTTCAATGGGAGACCAAGGGGTCTCTTCAGCGATGCAGGCAGGCAAGGGGGGGGCTCCTCGGGGTAGCCACCACCTGGGCAAGGGAGAGGGCCTCCTGGGGGTCACTCCTGCACAGAAGTTCCGTTTCTTTAGGGGCTGCGGGTGCAGGGTCTTTTCCAGCCGTCGGGAAATGGAGTTTCAGACAGTCGCGGTCAGGGGGAGCCTGGGGATTCCCTCTGCAGGCGTCGCTGTGGGGGCTCAGGGGGGACAACTTTGGTTACTCACAGTCGTAGAGTCGCCGGAGGGTCCTCCCTGAAGCGTTGTTTCTCCACCAGTCGAGTCGGGGTCGCCGGGTGCAGTGTTGCAAGTCTCACGCTTCTTGCGGGGAGTTGCAGGAGTCTTTAAATCTGCTCCTTGTAACAAAGTTGCAGTTCTTTTGGAGCAGTGCCGCTGTCCTCTGGAGTTTCTTGTCTTTTTCGAAGCAGGGCAGTCCTCAGAGGATTCAGAGGTCGCTGGTCCCTTGGAAAGCGTCGCTGGAGCAGGTTTCTTTGGAAGGCAGGAGACAGGCCGGTAGGTCTGGGGCCCAGGCAGTTGGTGTCTTCGGGTCTTCCTCTGCAGGGGTTTTTCAGCTCCGCCGTCCTTCTTCTTGTAGTTGCAGGAATCTAAATTCTTAGGTTCAGGGAAGCCCTTAAATACTAAATTTAAGGGCGTGTTTAGGTCTGGGGGGTTAGTAGCCAATGGCTACTAGCCCTGAGGGTGGGTACACCCTCTTTGTGCCTCCTCCCAAGGGGAGGGGGTCACATCCCTAATCCTATTGGGGAATCCTCCATCTGCAAGATGGAGGATTTCTAAGAGTTAGAGTCACTTCAGCTCAGGACTGACTGGCCAGTGACTCCTCCTTGTTTTTCTCATTATTTTCTCCGGCCTTGCCGCCAAAAGTGGGGGCTGTGGCCGGAGGGGGCGGGCAACTCCACTAGCTGGAGTGTCCTGCGGTGCTGGCACAAAGGGGTGAGCCTTTGAGGCTCACCGCCAGGTGTGACAGCTCCTGCCTGGGGGAGGTGTTAGCATCTCCACCCAGTGCAGGCTTTGTTACTGGCCTCAGAGTGACAAAGGCACTCTCCCCATGGGGCCAGCAACATGTCTCGGTTGTGGCAGGCTGCTGGAACTAGTCAGCCTACACAGATAGTCGGTTAAGGTTTCAGGGGGCACCTCTAAGGTGCCCTCTGGGGTGTATTTTACAATAAAATGTACACTGGCATCAGTGGGCATTTATTGTGCTGAGAAGTTTGATACCAAACTTCCCAGTTTTCAGTGTAGCCATTATGGTGCTGTGGAGTTCGTGTAAAACAGACTCCCAGACCATATACTCTTATGGCTACCCTGCACTTACAATGTCTAAGGTATTGCTTAGACACTGTAGGGGCACAGTGCTCATGCACTGGTGCCCTCACCTAGGGTATAGTGCACCCTGCCTTAGGGCTGTAAGGCCTACTAGAGGGGTGACTTATCTATACCTGCATAGGCAGTGAGAGGCTGGCATGGCACCCTGAGGGGAGTGCCATGTCGACTTACTCGTTTTGTTCTCACCAGCACACACAAGTTGTCAAGCAGTGTGTCTGTGCTGAGTGAGGGGTCTCCAGGGTGGCATAATACATGCTGCAGCCCTTAGAGACCTTCCTTAGCATCAGGGCCCTTGGTACCAGGGGTACCACTTACAAGGGACTTATCTGGATGCCAGGGTGTGCCAATTGTGGAATCAAAAGTACAGGTTAGTGAAAGAACACTGGTGCTGGGGCCTGGTTAGCAGGCCTCAGCACACTTTCAATTCAAAACATAGCATCAGCAAAGGCAAAAAGTCAGGGGGTAACCATGCCAAGGAGGCGTTTCCTTACAGGCGCTTTTTATTTCTAGGCACTAGGAAACATAGAATATATAAAAATTCATGTCTCCGGTTCCCTTTCTTGGATTTTTGTCATTTTGGTGTCATTTACAAGATAAAAATAGAATCTATATATTTTAAATTGGTGTTAAATTTTTATTGTGTTTTGTGTTTTACTTATTTACTGTTTTGTTGATATTAAATGCTCTAGACCAGTGGTTCCCAACATGTGGTCCGGGGATCCCGGGGGGTCCGCGAAGCCTCTTCAGGGGGTCCGCGACTGCTTAGAAAATTAAATTATATTAATAGATTAGGTCCCCAGCTTTCAGTAATAACTTAATGGGGGGTCCCCGGATTCCAATAATGATTCAGTGGGGGTCCCCGGGTTCCAGTAATGATAAAGTGGGGGTCCACAGAAGTCAAAAGATTGGGAACCACTGCTTTAGACACCTGTCTCCTAAGTGTAGGAGGCTGGCCTGGCTTATAGTGGGTACCAATGGTACTTACACGTTGCGCCAGGTCCAGTTATCCCTTATTAGTAGAGTAGTAGTGTTCTAGCAGCTTAAGCTGATAGAGGTAGCTATAGCAGAGCAGCCAAGGCTGAACTAGGAGACATGCAAAGCTCATGCAATACCACTTATATCATATAGGTACTATATCGTAAGAAAGACAATACTCAGTGTTACTTTATTTTAGTAACAATGTGCCAAAATATCTCAGAGGATATACTCCCTTAGGAGGTAAGTAAAATACACAAAATATACACACGAACCAAAATCAGGTGAGTAAAATAGTCAGAAAGTAGTGCAAATACTGTAGAATACAATAGGATGCAATAGGGCTAGGGGCAACACAAACCATATACTAAGAAAGTGGAATGCGAACCACAAATGGAACCCTAGGCTAGTGTAGTGTGTAGAGGGTCGCCAACGCCAAGACCCTGGAAAGTAGGAGTAAAGTACTACCATTTCCTCAGAAACACACTAAAGTCGTGATAAAGGATTTTGAAAAGACCACACCAGACTGCAAAGCACTGAAGATGGATTCCTGGACCTGAGGACCTGCAAAGGAAGAGGACCAAGTACAAGAGTCGCTAAAGTGTCCAGGGGGGGCAGGAGCCCACTAAACCCCAGATGAAGGTGCAAAATGGCTGCCTCTGGTTGGAAGAAGCGAAAGATTCTGCAACAACGAAAGGAGGTAGGAAGTTCTTCTTCATGCAGAAGATGTCCCACGGTGTGCTGGAGGATGTACAAGTGTTTCCTTTGCAAAATACTGCAAACAAGCCTTGGTAGCTGCAAGAGTCGTGTTTGGAGAAAAATGGTGCTGCCCGGGCCCACGAAGGACCAGGATGTCACCACTTGGGAGAGGAGACAGAGGGGGCCCTCAGAAACGTAGAGAGCCCACTCACAAGCAGGAAGCACCCGCAGAAGTCCTTGAACATGGGTTCAAGAAGACTGGACATGGCGGTCAACTCAACACTGCAAAAGGAGGTCCCACGACACCAGAGATCAACTCAGGGAGCTGAGCATTGCAGGACGGAGCTCAGGGGACCTAGGCTCAGCTGTACATGCAGGATTTCTTGGAAATGTGCACAGAAGCCGTTGTAGCTGCAGAACACGCGGTGCACAGGATTACTGTCTGGGGAGGGGAGGGGAGTCAAGGACTTACCTCCTCCAAATTCAGACAGTTGGACCACTGGACGATTTGGGTCACTTAGGTCCAACCTCCGATATTCCAGCGGCCATGCTCTTCAGGGTGAGAGGGGTCCCAGAGTACTGGTGAAGCTGATGTTTGGTGCCTGCTAAAGCAGGGGGAAAGTTCTGTTGACCCACGGGAGATTTCTTCATGGCTTCCAGTGCAGGGTGAAGGCAGGCAGCCCCCAGAGCATGCACCACCAGGAAACAGTTGAGAAAGCTGCCAAGATTAGGCGCTACAATGTCTCTGGTAGTCTTCTTGCTACTTTGTTGAAGTTTTGCAGGTGTCCTGGAGCAGTCAGCGGTCGATCCTTGGCAGAAGTCGAAGAGAGAGTTGCAGAGGAACTCTGGTGAATTCTTGCAAGTTGTTATCTGAGGAAAAGCCCACTGGAGTGACACTAACTAGCCCTCAGAGGAGGATTGGCCACCTAGTCAGGTAAGCACCTATCAGGAGGTGTCTCCGACGTCACCTGCTGGCACTGGCCACTCAGAGGCCTCCAGAGTGCCCCCACACCTCTGGATCCAAGATGCAGAGGTCTAAGACACACTGGAGGAGCTCTGGGCACCACCCCTGGGGTGGTGATGGGCAGGGGAGTGGTGACGCCCCTTTCCTTTGTCCATTTTCATGCCAGAGCAGGGACTGGGGGTTCCCTAAACTGGTGTTAGACTGGCTTATGCAAGGAGGGCACCATCTGTGCCCTTCAAAGCATTTCCAGAGGCTGGAAGAGGATACCTCTCCCCCGCCTTTGACACCTATTTCCAAAGAGATAGGGTGTAACACCCTGCTCTCAGAGAAAATGCTTTGTTCTGCCTTCCTGGGACTGGGCTGCCTGGACCCCAGAAGGGCAGAACCCGGTCTGTGGGGTGGCAGCAGTGGTAGCTGCAAAGAAAAGCCCAGAGAGCTGGTTTGGCAGTAGTCGGGGTCCATAGTGGAGCTCCGGGGATGCATGGAATTGGCTCCCCAATACCAGTTTTGGAATGTGGGGACAATTCCATGATCTTAGACATGTTACATGGCCAGGTTCGGAGTTACCATTGTGCAGCTACATATTGGTATTGACCTATATGTAGTGCACGCGTGTAATGGTGTCCCGCACTCAAGTTCAGGGAAATTGCCCTGAACTATGTGGGGGCACCTTTGCTAGTGCAAGGGTGCCCTCACACTTAGTAACTTTGCACCTAACCTTCAGCAAGAGAAGATTAGACATACAGGTGACTTATAAGTTACTTAAGTGCAGGGAAAATGGCTGTGATATACTGTGTTCGTTATTTCACTGAGGCTGCAGTGGCAGTCCTGTGTAAAGGTTTGTCTGAGCTCCCTATGGGTGGCAAAAGAAACGCTGCAGCCTATAGGGATCTATTGGAACCCCAATACCCTTGGGTACCTAGGTACCATGTACTAAGGAATTATAAGGGTGTTCCAGTATGCCAATTGAAATTGGTAAAAGTGGTCACTTGCCTATAGTGACACATTTAAAGGCAGAGAGAGCATAAGCACTGAGGTCCTGGTTAGCAGAGCCTTAGTGACCCAGTTAGTCACTACACAGGTATACACATTCAGGCCACAACTATGAGCACTGGGGTCCTGGCTAGCAGGATCCCAGTGAGACAGGCAAAAACAAACAGACATAGATGTAGAAATGGGGGTAACATGCCAAGCAAGATGGTACTTTCCTACACTAAGTTAGGCCTAACTGCTTGTAGCCAAGCTGCCAAGGATTGAACCAGGATTAATTTATTGAGACCTTGACTGGACCTAGTGAGGTTTGTGGCCTATTGCTAAATGTAGGTACTAAGCTACCCACACCAATAATCCACTTTCCAACATAGATGTTAGACAACATGTATGCGCATGACAGCATGAGCTGTGTATGCATCTTGTCTGAGTCATTAGAGAATCTTTAAGCAATTTGTATAGTGCCACAGATCTTTCAACCCATATCTTTCCTTGCCAAACTATTATCTGGAAGGCATATCAGTCTGCTCTTCAGGTTGCCACACAAACCACAAGCCACATTGATGATGGCCACCTGATGTACTGGCATGCATGGAAATGAAGGAAATGAGAGTGACATGTAGGTTCTGTGTGCTCAGCCACCAGAGACCAGGGACTTTCAAATGTATCTCCCAGTATGGAACATAGTCCACTCTATGGGACAGTCACTGTGGCTATGCAACTGTCACACTGTGCCCACTCCCTTTAAAACAGCAGCTCTTGTCATGTGGCCAATATGAGACTCTAGTTGCAACACTTGCCGTAAATGCCCAGTTCAGTTACTATTTTAGGAATGGTAACACAGGTAAATCCCAGAACTAGTCAATATGTGCATTTTGCATCATTGTCAATGTGTGTCTTCGACTCATGGCAGGTCCCTTACTCCCACAGCTCTATTGTCACATTCAAAGACGTCATTTGTCCTGTACAGGCATATTGCACAAATGACATACCCACAGTACAGACAGTGTGTAGATGTAGGAAAGTACCATCTTTCTTGGGATGTTACCCACAATTTCTACCTTTTTGTCAGTGTGTTTTGCCTGTCTTACTGGGATCCTGCCATCCAGGACACCAGTGCTCATAGTTTGTGGCCTATGTGTGTTGTCAGTATGCTTAACTGTGTCACTGAAGTTCTGCTAATCAGAACTCCAGTGCCATGCTCTCTCTACTTACCAAATTTGTCACTACACTTTAGTGACTCCATATTCCAATTCTGATTGGCACACTAGACCCCCCTTATAAGTCCCTAGTATATGGTACCTAGGCACACAGGGCATTGGGGTACCAGGAGATCCTTATGGGCTGCAGCATTTCTTTTGCCACCATTAAGGCGCTCATACAAACCTTTCATCAGGACTGCCACTGCAGCCTAAGTGAAATAGTGCACACACTATTTCACAGCCATTTTCATTGCACTAAGGTAACTTATAAGTCACCTATATGTCTAACCTTCATTTACTGAAGGCTAGGTACAACGTTACTGTGTGTGAGGGCACCCTTGCACTAGTAAATGTACCCCCAAGTTGTCCAGGGCCAATTCCCCAGACTTCGTGAGTGTGGGGACACCATTATAAGCGTGTACTACATATATGTCAATACATGTATGTAGCTCCACAATGGTAACTCTGAATATGGCCAAGTAAGGTGTCTAAGGTCATGGAATTGTCTCCCTCAATCCAAATCTGGTAATGGGGGCCAATCCCATGCACCCTGGGGGGTCCACCATGGACCCCCAGTACTGCCAAACAAGCTCTCTGGGGTTTCCACTGCAGCCCCAGATGCCACCACCTAACAGGCAGGTTTCTGCCCTCCTGAGGACTGAGCAGCAAGGCAGAACAATGCATTTCCTTTGGGAGGAGGGTGTAACACCCTCTCCCTTTGGAAATAGACGTTACAGGCTTGTGAGGGGTAGCCTCCAGGAGCCTCAGGAAATGCTTTGAAGGGCACAAACAGTGCCCTGCTTGCACAATCCAGTCTACACCGGTTCAGAGACCCCCAGTCCCTTCTCTGGTGTGGAACTAGACAAAGGAAAGGGGAATGACCACTCCCCTGTCCATCACCACCCCAGGGGTGGTTCCCAGAGTTCCTCCAGAGTGTCCCTGGTGTTAGCCATCTTGGATTCCAAGGTGTGGAAACCCCTGAGTTGTCAGTGCCAGCAGGTGAAATCAGAGACCCCTCCTGATAGGGGCATACGTGGGTAGGTAGCCAATCCCCCCTCAGGGCTCTTTAGTGTCTCTCCTCTGGGTGTTTCCTCAGATACGGTTTGCAAGATTCCTCCAGGACTCCTCTGATTCCTCTGCTTCAGCTTCTGACAGTCAGATCAACCGCATACTGCTCCAGGAACCACTGTAACAGCAAAAAAAGTATCCAGGATGACTCCTGTGACCTGTAACTTCAGCTCCAGACAGCTTTTCCAACAGTTTCCAAGGTGTACACACTCTGAGGACTGCCTGTCTTCACCCTGCACCAGAAGAACCAAAGGAATCTCCCATGGAGTGATGGAGTCACTTCCCTGCTTCTGCAGGCACCCTTCTACGATGACTGCAAGCTGATTTTGATGTAACATTGTCGGATTCCCTTTCCACGAGCCTGAGTCAAATCTTGGAAGTCTGGGATTCCAAAGCTTTTCAGCGGGATGAACCTGCAAGTCAGGCCAGGTCACGATTGCAGTCAACGTTCGCTGGCTTAACTCTCACCATTGGGTCAGTCCACTTGTGGAGCTTTTTTTCCAAAGTTGCTCTAAACTTCTCCAAACTTCTGGATCTTCTTCCAGAAGTACTTTCAAGGTTCGTCAAGTGTTCACCACTCACCCCAAGGTTCCAGAAGAGTTGCTCCTTGGGGGTTAGGGTTTCAACTCCCAGGATGCACCTGGTCAAATTTTTTTAATGACCTATGGCTGTTGGTCAACTGGGCTATTTTTGCAGGACTTGATGCAGGGGACTTTGGTCAGCTTTTTTCTACGTGTAGCTTACAGTGTGCACCTTCTTGGAGTTGAAGAAGTAAGGCAAAGACCTTTTCTTGATGAAGCACAAAATGATCAGCTGGTGCAGTCCTTTGGAGTGCAGGGTCCAGGTGCAGTCAGGGGTCCAGTAGGGCAGTCCTTATTTTTCTTCTTGTTTTTTTCCAGTAGGGATCTGAAGTGTGAGGCAGCCCTGCCATATTTATCCTTGCTCTTGGGGTGGCAAGCAGGGGGACGCTCCTGTCCAATGACATGCAGGCAACCCCCTTCTTGAATGACCACTTCCTGAGAAGTGTGGCAAAAATCAATCCCAGGGAGCAACATTCCTCCAAAACTAAGATGGCAAAAATGCAATCTTAGAGTTTAGATCTGGCTGAGTCCACCCACTGGTGTAGCTACGTTTCCCTTAACACACCCCTTTCCAGCCCTCTCTTTATCTAATCAGAAGGCACCTGGTTGTCTGGGGCTGCAGGAAATAGGAAAGGTCCAGTTGCTGTCCCAAATGTCCTTCCCTCCTTTGAAGTCCAATTTGGCTGCACTCCCCCTATCCTTTTGTACCCTCTGCTGAGGCAGATCTCCTCCCACCAGATGCCTTCTTTTTTTCCACCCAGACCACCCTCACACCTCATCAAGGCAGCCAGACTCAGGCTGATAGAGGGTTGCCAATCAGAGAACGGCACCACTGGGCAGAATTTGGTAACTTTTAGCAAGAGTTCTAAATCTCTTTCCCTATCCAAGTTATATCAAATTCAAAAATGGCAAGTTGTTGGAATTAGTAAAACTTTTACTTTGATACCAAACTTGATATATTTAGCTCCTTTAATGGTAAACATGACTTTCTTATTTTAAAATGGAGTACCTCCATGTTAGACTATGGAACCTATTCACTACAATGGGGAAAAAACAATTTGACTTTTTTCCCCTCACCAGGGCTTATAAAACATGTTTTAGAAAGTCCCTGCTTATAGGTACATTGTACCCAACCATGGGGCCACTGAGGGCATACCTTAGGGGTGACATATTCAAAAATAAGGTAGCTTAAGACTTTGGAAGTGCTTTTAATTCCAAAGGCAAATTTAGGATTAACATAAAAGCAGCCAGCAAGGCAGGTCTGGCTTCAAAATGACAATGGGCCACACAGCAGTGCACTTATAGGTGTACTACTTATGCTGGGGCCCTATAAACCTACATGCCATACCATATACTAGGGACTTATAGGTACGTTAGTTCAACCAATTATAATTAGCCTAATTTGCATATACCATTTTAATCAGAGAAAAGACCCTGGGGCTGTTTAGCAGTACCCAGGGCACCATCGGAGTTATAAAAACATTGAAAAATGGGGGCAAAAAATGAGGGGGCTTCTGCAATAAGCCCAGTTTTCCCACAACTTACAACCATCATAAACAAAGAAATGACAGTGGATAGCAATAAAGTATCCTTGTCTAGTTATGTATGTTCAACACAAGAAGGATCTAGGACCCCAAAAATCATCACGCAATACAATCTTAATGGACCCATCATATAGTACAGGTCACCAATACCTGCACAATGTACATCCCATTGATGCCACAAAGACTGAAACAACAGGCACACAAGAAGTCCAACTGCCACACAGGGGTACATTCTAGACTGTGAGGATGGTGTTGAACAGAGTCAATTGTTTACATGAGGTACTTACCTGCTCATCTGGTGAGCTATAGAGCTGTCCACACAGGGAAAGGACCTAATTAACAAGCCTCTCAAGCTCCTCTGGAGAGAAGGCAGGGGCCCTATCACCTGCTGAACGCAGCATGATTGCTCCCAGAGGTGGTATACAGCAGCTCAGGTAGTGGTGGTGTTGCTGGCAGCATTATCAGGAGTTAAGTGACTGATTTTGTTCAACATGGTGATCATGTCCACCACATACATGGTCATCACCATGACAGACACAGCCATTGGGCTGCAACCACCAAGGGCAACAATGTTAGCCTGCAGCTGTGTCAGCCGTGGTTGGAACCGCCTATCACACAGACGACTCCCGCCAGCAGTTGCGGGCAATTCATAATGTCCAGTGGAGTAGGTCAGGCATCCACCATTTTGGCAGTCTGAAATACTATACATGGCTTTGTAAACTGTGTCACACCTACAATATATGCGTTGGATCATCACAAATATCCTCATTCTGTCTTATTATGTAGTTTCTACTACCCAACCACCAGTGTAGTGTGTTGCTGGGCACAGATAGCATATGATGGCAGTACATAGTTCACCACTGCCAACGGTATTTTTGGCAGTCAGAAAATACTGTTACATTTCAATGGGCAATATTGTAGCAGATAGCTGGGTTTTGCCTGAATCCACGTTGTGCAGACTTCACACACGTGACCCATATGTACTTACCAGCTGGGATGTCTACTGTGTGTCATGTCTATCTAGTCAGAAATGCTTTGTCACATGATACTGTTGGCAAGCATGAGTGTTGCTGTGGACACACTGACTCATGTTACAAACCATGTCTTGTCACACATAGGTACCCTGGGTGAGGGAGGATGTGACAACCTCCTGCCTACCTTTTACCGCCAGACCTTCAGACCATGGAGGAATGCCACATCATCATCCAGTTATACCTCCTGAATAAGCAAACAATAGTGGACGTATGCCATCAGTTGGAGCCAGATCTGATGCCAGCCAACAGTAATCCAACCTGCACACCCCAGTGGCCCTATCTGCTGGTATGTCCCAACCTCTGCTCAGTATGGTGTTAAAGGATGTTCTCTCAGCAATGTTAAAACACATTGGCAGCTACATCATGTTGCCCCTGATGTGAGGATTTAGCCAATGTGAAGGCTGACTTTTATTGTTTTGCCCACCTCCCACATGTGGTAGGGGTCATTGATGGCACACATGTTGGCTCGGTGCCACCGCAGGCCACTAAACAAGTCTATCACAACAGAAAGAACTTCCATTTCATCAATGTTCAAGTTGCCTGTTTGGCAGATCTTTACATCTCAAATGTTTTTGTCTGTTACCCTGGATCAGCCCATGATTCGGTCATAATGTGGAACAGCAGCTGATGTCACCAATGCACCCACAGAGGACCTGGCTGGTTGGTAAGTCATGTCTGTCCTGATTGTGTGTGAGCAATGTCAGGTGCTACAATCTACAATCATGAAGTGAATGACTCATTGTTGCACTTATGTCCCATTCCTTAACAGAAGACTCACGATGTGCAAACCATCATTGGTTACTGACGTCACTGAGGAATCCAACTACGCCAGGGGAAGTCTGCTTCAATGAGGCCCATGGAAGAACATGGCGGGCAGTGGAGCAGGTTTTTGGGGTCCTGAAGACCAGATTATGGTGTCTGGGCAGGTCTTGTGGAGCCCTCCTCTACTCACCTGGGAAAGTGTGTCACATCACTGTGGCATGGTGCATGCTCCACTACATCGCTCTGCAGAGGAATATCCTGTACATCCAAGAGGAAGGTGAGCCTGCAGTGCCATCGGGTGAGAATCCTGAATTGCCAACTGTGGATGACAGTGGTGAAGAGGAAGAAGCTGACTTCTGAGAAGATTTCATCAATAGCTACTTCTCATGAGTGTAAGTATGCCATGTATTGTCATGACTGTGACTGTATAATGAACTGTAGCTGTGATAATGTGTGGAGGTGAGTGTTTTGGATGCAGCTAGGGAGCTGAGACTCTGCAATAATCAGCCAGAGGCTGCTTGATGAGGCAGCTCTAGACACACCCCTACCTTCATGATGTTGCATTGTTTGTGTCTGTTTCCTTCCAATGTACTTTGTTTTCCAGATGTTTGCCATGTGACTTGTGTTATATGTATGGTTTCAAGCCTATACTCCTTGTTTTGTTCATTGTACATGCACCTTTACCATAACATCTTCATGTGGCCATTTCACCATTGTGACATTGGCAGGTATGTGATGCTGTTCTAACTTATGAAGTTGATATGGATTGTTCCAGATAATGTAGTTTACAGAGTTTGGGTATATTAGACCTGTGCCAAGACAGCTTGCACAGTGTTTGGGTAGAAGGTCAGAAGTGACTTATTTTGTGTGCTGTGGTAGTACTGATGCATCATCTTTGTCATTATGTGGTCATTGAATATGTAGTCCTAGCTTATGGCCAAGTCCTTTTTCCTTCGCATAGGCTAAACACTCTTTTTGTATGACCTGTATGTAGCTGTAGATGTGTTTCCTCATTGCAGGCCACTGTTCCTGTGCCACAACACTGACATATGTTTGTGTCATACCACAAGATGCATGGGCATTGGATTATGTTGGTTTTATGACCAGGGACTGTTGCACTGCCATCTGTCTGTATCTTTGATTATGTGATGTTGAATTACTTTGGTGTGGTATGTGATAAGGCACAAGCTAATGACATCAACCACATCAATGTTTGCCTACTCTACAGGACAATGTCTGACAAATCCCTTCCTTCTGTGGCCTGGGGTCTGTACCGGTCAACATGTTCATTTACTTAGTAAGACACTATTATGTATGTGTTTGTGTGAAAAGATTGTGATCTTGAGCTAGACACTGAATAAATGCAACATATTCCATCTTGAACAAGTACCTTTTGTCATCATTAATTGGTTCACATGGTCTGACATATCTACATGGCTAAATATGAAATCAAAATCAGCAGACAATAAGTCGTTGAAGGATGATTGTATTGGGCAGCTATGATTAACATAAAATAAATGTGATATAAAACAACAACAAATCAAATGAAGGGATCATTTATGGTGAATGAAATCATTACACTGGATGCCACACCATTGGGAGTCCAAAGTCCAGAGTACTCCTACCATTGGAAATGGTAGGAGGTTTAGGATCAGTCTAGAGTGACTTTGTAACACGCAAGGGAGGTCCTTAAGGAAGAGAGCAATTGATGGCAGTGGAGGGTGTCTTGCCATCCGCACCTCCTGGATTTTTTTGCTGGATGTCCCCAACTACGTGTGTGGGTGGGAATCTGCTGCTACAGAGGCAAGAGTGTCTGAAGCTTTTTGTTACTCTGGCAGAGCCTCCCTTCTAGTGGCTGGTACCAATGTTGATGGGCCTGCTGTTGATGAGCCAAAGGAAGAGGTAGAAAATGTCCTGCTCGGGTGGTGTGTATGTCCTTCAGCACCCCTATTAGGGCTGCCATGTTGGTATTGTGGGCCTCCATCTGTTCCAGCATGTCACTTTGCACGTTCCTCTGTTACTGCTTGATTTCCCAGAGTTTGATCAACACCCCAACATGCCTTGGGACCAGTGATAGACCCCCAAGATGTGGCTGATGGTGTCCTGGCCTAGAGCAGCCCCAGTGGCCTTAGTCCACTGGCCAACAGAGTCTCTCCCATGCACCCTACCCTCATGGGCCTGAACCCTTGCCACAGGGTGCCCTCTCCAAATTGCTCCTGGAACCTCATTGTCCGAAGTGTAGCATTGCAACTCAGGATCCATGACTGGGAGGCACAAGATGGTAGACACTGTGCTAGAGGCACATGTTGGGAGGTGAATGGTTGGCTGGGATGTTGAAGCAACAGGGCTGGGAGGTGATGTTGCGAGCACCATGAGACTCACTGTTGCTATCTGACCAGGTTGTCCAGATGGGCCAGAACCGTCCTCCATGTCCGTGCATCCAGGAGTGTCGTTGTACCAGAGGGCTTCATCCACAGTCTGTTCATTGGCCTTGGTGTGTCCAGCGGCAGATCCACCTGTTAATATAAAACATACTTTGTTACTTGTTGTATTGTGACATCTACCTCTAAGGGTTTAGTGTTACAGTAAGCAGGGACCTTGGACAAAATTAAGTTGTATTTGATTTGAGCATGATCTGTGCTTGATCACTCCAAGGTGAGTACACTTCATTTGAGAGCTGACAAACAGGGGTTTTTGGACAAGGGGACACTGTGGTGGTGTTTTGACTTACAGAAACAGGGCCTGCTGGAATTTGCAGGTAGGTCACTCTCTCTACTACGCACACTTGACAAATGTTATCCCCCTAGGTGAGTTAACTTCATTCATGAGTTGACAAACAGGGTTGTATGGGCAAGTGAACACTGTGCTGGTGTTTGGACTTCGAGAAACAGGGACTGCTGAGGTTTGCAGTCAGGTCACTTTCTGTACTAAACACATCTGACACATCTGAAGTTTACTCCCTCCAGGTGAGTAAACTTCATTTGTGAATTTACTTACAGATGTATTGGGGCAAGTGACCATGGGGCTGAGAAACAGAGCCTTCGTAACTGTGATGTTGGGCCCAATGATATACATTGATAGTGTTTAAACTCAGATAATCTGGGTATTCAATGTTGGTGGGGTACATGATCAAGACAGTGGCAAAAGGTGAGCTGTGAGCATGCATGGCATTGCATTTTTGTGACTTTTCTTGTGTTGTAACCTACTAGACTCCACTCCCTCAGATATTCCTTCAGGATGCAGGATGGCGAAGACCTTCTCCTCCAAGGGAAAGAGCATTAATGGGGCACTGGGATGGATGCTGCTGGTGCCTGGTGACCGGGGAATGGACCTTGCCCCTGAGGTCGCTCCACTTCTTTCTAACTTCCTTCTTTGTGCACAGGGTGGTGTCTACAGCATTCACTCTGTAGACGATACTGTCCCACATTTCAATTTTCCTGGGGAAAGAAGTATGCTGAACTTGTGCTCCGAATAATTCTGGCTCTACTCTTATGATTTCATTAACCATGACTCTTAACTCATCTTCAAAAAAACAGGGATTTTTTTAGTATGACATGGTGGAACAAAAAGAAAAAGGGTGACAGGGACTTACTTAACAGGGGAAGTGCAATAGGGTGTTAATGGACAAAAGTGTGTGCAGGGTGTTCTATGGGATGGTGAACAAAAGGGGTGCCTAATCTATGTACTCTATCAAAAAGGTACTCAGGCTTTCTTGTCTTCCAGTGGAAATGCAAAGGATTGTGGTCTGTGAAGGGGTGTGTTTTATAGTGCCCTTTAAAGGTGTGTCCACTTGCACAGTGTGAGCCAGCTGTGTTGTTTTTGAATTCATCCAATGTACAGTGGTCTGTTACTTTGCTGACAGTGAACCTCGGTGGATGACCGTAATATGCTCGCTAGTTGGCCGCGGTGCTGAAGGTCAGAGAGCCTATACCCATGCCGCCCTGCCGCTGGGGTCTGCCTTTTTTGCTTGGCGATCAGCAGTATTGTCTGTATAACTTGTATTACAGCAGTCTGTGGGTCCCCAGGTCCCCAGGTGTGGTGGTCTTTTCAGGACCACCCACATGGAGTTCTGGCAGTCCTACCACCAAACTCATAATCAGGGCCTTAATGTACATTTTTATTATTTTAATTGTTTTGAACAATTTAAAAACATAAATTAAACAACTGTTAAGTACATTGTGTAGCAACCATAGCTTAAAAACTACATTTAGAAAGCTGAAAACAAGTACCAGTCAAGTTAAAATAAAATACAAATATCAAATGAAATGTAATCATTCAATCATGTAATTATTGACACAAAAACTAAAATATAAATAAATATGTTTTTAATATGTTAAAGCATTAAACATTTTGAAGATGCAAAGTACAAAAAGTCAAGTAAAGGATATAGATTGCTTGCATGCAGACTACATTTATTGTGAAGTATTCATTTATTACAAATTCATAAATGCATGGTAAGAGTAGTTATAATTGAGAATGCAGTGCCAAAAACAACAAAGCAAAATTATACTGTGCCAGCAGCTGAAAGTGAAGTTAGATAAACTGTGGCAACACAAGAGGAAAATGCAACAACCTCCATTGAGCCCTCATGCACTATTCTAAAGGAGCAAAGTATTAACATTACTGTTAAAGTGGAATCAGTTTAACCGCAATTTCACCAAACAATAAATAGAAAAAGATATCACTTATAAAAAATGAACGCACATAGCCACTACTGTGCACAGATACTCAAATACCTGACCTCCTAAAATTAACTCATACTAGCAAAACCTTTCTATTATATCACAAGGAAATTACTTCTAAAAGAATACTATTCATCAGTGTTAAAAAATGTACTAACACTGGAGCAAAGTATGGTTTGTTGACTGACAGATAGTGCAATTAGAAGGCTGCTTCACAAAGGTAAACTTACACTTCTGGGTAAGTTGACTATTTGTTTAGTATATACAAAGTATCCGTTTAATTTTATTAACGAAAATTGAAGACTGTGGAAACTCCACACTCGTGGCGGAGACTGCACACATTTTTATGTGAGGAGGTCTCTGTTCCGACTGCAGTCTCCCTAGTCATACAATTACTGTGGGATGGGAAGATGGCACTCATGAGCAACTTGATCACATGGTTTCCGGGCATCTCATATAACGGTTTTCCCCCACACAGAAACATTATTATATAATGTTGATATAATCTCTGTAATTATATGTAAATTTTGTTACATGAGTTTACCAAAAGTATGTCAATTACACCGGTGTAAATAAAATTCCATCTAGACCTTTAAATACAGAGAAGAACCCTTTTCTCATCATGTTATCACAAGAGAGAAAAAGAAAATATTTTCTTTCAATTGTTGAATACATTTACACTTCAAAAATGTATAGAAGCACCCGAAAGGGCTGTCCTCTCTTGCCGCTTCTCTTCGCCTTGGCACTTGAGCCTCTAGCGGTCATGCTGCAGAGGGATCTGGCACCCTGGGGACTCCGGATGGGGAGCCTAACCCATATCATCTCTCTATAAGCAGATGATGCTCTACTGTACCCGCACACACACAGAGGCAATACCCATTATGTTAAGAATCCTGGGAAAATGTGGGATTTTTTGGGACTATGAGTGAACATCAAAAAAACACTATAATACCCACTGGGAAGCTTGGTTGCAACACCACTGACCGAAGTGCCCAACTTGGGAGTCCGATGGGAACTAGATAGTTTTAGATATTTGGAGATCATGGTCACCAGTACAGCGCAGGAACACTGGAGAATAAATGTGGAAGAGGTACTGCAGGGTCTTCGAGGCTCGATCGCCTTTTGGAATACCTTACCATTGTTGGTGATGGGAAGGGCAGCAGTTGCAAAAATGGTTTTCTTGCACTTGACTTAATACATAACACAACATTCCCAATACCAGAAAGGTTCTTCCATATGACTGACAGTCTCCAGGGCACGTATTTATACTTTTTTAGTGCCGCATTTTCGCCGCTTATGACGCAAAAACGGCGCAAGCATACAAAATACAATTATATTTTGTAAGTTTGCGCCGATTGTGCGTCAAAAAACGATGCAAAGGCGGTGCTAAAAAAGTATAAATATGGGCCCAGGTATCTTAAAAACATGGGTGGGGGAGGAGCAGAGCGGCTCTGTCCACTCTGACGTGGGTCTGGAGATCCCATATCTGAGTTAATATTATTGAACAGTAAACTTACAGCACACCTTCTGGTGGCTAGCGACTACGGTTAACTATAAAAAATGACAACTACAGGGGCTAACTGGGAATGAGGCACTCCCACACATCCTTATGACAGGGGGTCATGTGGATGTGGATATATTGATGCCCTACCTGATTCAGCACACCGTGCAAGTTTGGGAAAAAGCCGTGAAAAAGTATTGCCTGGAGCTCCCTATGATGGGGAATTAAATATCTGGTATTGTGCACACTTTAGAGATATAGAGGAAGACATGTCCATGATATGGTGAAGGGAGGAGGGTTGTCAGCTGGCAGGTGATCTATCCCTGGGAACAAGATTTATCACATTCCAGGAATCACAGGACACCTTTCAGGTGGGAAGAGGGCAAATCTTGCAATTTGCAAAACTAAAAAAACACTACTAAAGAGATCTGGTATATATTCCCGGAGGCCCCACCACCATCACTATTGCTGGGAGGTCTACTCCGCTGGGCAGAAGGTAGACAGTTAATATCATTGTTTTATGCAGCAACCTGGGCAGACTTGGAAAATACCACATACAAGGCTAGAGGGGCAAGGGAGCAAGACCTGCTAGATACCACCGATGATACAATTGGAAACAAGCATGCTCCCTGGTGAAGACAGTATCTTGTAATAGATTTAAACTATTACATTTTAATTTTCTACAACATACATACATTACCCCTGTGGGACTGTCATAAATAGACCTCTCTAGGCCATCAAGCTGTACTCATTACAGAACGCATGAGCCTACATTACTGCACCTGAAAAGAGCACACATTTATTTGAAACTTATTCAAAATTATTAAACATTAGGGCAGAAGTTCCTGCAATTGAATTAATCATCAGATCCAGTTTTTTTCAATTAGACAGTTACTATTCTGTCAAGGTTATCATAATGATTTAATATGCACCAGTACTCCAATACAGAAAAAAATATTTATTGTGATTCACCATATACTTTCGACTGAATATATTTCAAAGGACACTCGCACATAATGCAAAAAGTGCTACCTGTAGGAGGCTGGCCTGGTTTGTAGTGGGTACCAAAGGTACTTACACCTTCTACCAGGTCCAGTTATCCCTTATCAGCAAAATGTAGTCAGTTTCTAGAAGCCAGGCTGTCTAGAGGTAGCTGTCGGCAGAGCAGCCAAGGCTGAAGTAGGAGACATGCAAAGCTCTTGCAATACCACTCTAGTCACACAGTACTCACACACATGAAAGACAATACTCAGTGTTACAAAAGTAAATGTATTTTATTTTAGGCATACAATGGCAAAAAATACTCTGTAGGATATACACCCTTAGAAGGTAAGTAAATCACACAATATATACACTAGTAACCAGAAACAGGTAAGTATACAGTAGGAAAATAATGCAAATAGTGAAAACACTATAGGTTGCAATTGGCCTAGGGGGAACACAAACCATATACTAAAATAGTAGAATGCGAAAGTCGGTTTCCCACCTAGGCAAGTGTAGTGTGTAGACCAGGCAGCATGCACAGGAGTCCCACAGCACGGGGACAAAAAGGTGCAAATGGAGGCCATGCAGCAAGACACATTGGATTCCCACGCTGCAGAAGAACCACTCAGGAAGCTTTGTGTTGCAGGATGGAGTGCTGGGGGCCTAAGCTGTGCTGTGCATGTTGAAATTCTGGGATGGGCCCACACAAGCCTTGGCAACTGCAAGTCACGCTGTGCGTGGGGGTACTGTCTTGCATGGGGAGGCACGCTCTTACCTCCACCATAATTGGACACCTGGTGGGTGGGACTGCCAGAGTCACTTCAGTCCACCACCCGTGTCGCTGGATCCATGCCTGTCATCTGGAGAGGGGACCCAAGCCACTGGTCGTCACTGCAGAGAGGTGCCTACTGAAGCAGGGAAGTGACTCTGTCACTCTACAGGAGATTCCTTTGGTTTTTATGGTGCAGGCTGAAGACAGGAAGTCCTTGGAGGATGCACAACCTGGAACCTGTTGCAGTTGCTGGCAGGAGCTGAAGTTACAAGGTTGCAGAAGTCGTCATAGCTTCTTTGTTACAGTTTTGTAGAGTTCCTGTAACAGTCAGCGATTGATCCGACGGTAGGAAATGAAGTAAGGATGCAGAGGATTCCTGCTGGAGTCTTGAAATCTGAATCTGAAGAAACACCCAGAGGAGAGACCCTAAATAGCCCTGAGAGGGGGATTGGTCAACTAACCAGGTAAGCATCTATCAGGAAGGGTCTCTGACATCACCTGCTGGCACTGAAAACAAGATGGCAGAACCCAGGGACACTCTAGAGGAGCTCTGGGTACCACCCCTGGGGTGGTGATGGACAGGGCAGTGGTCACTCCCCTTTCCTTTGTCCAGTTTCGCACCAGAGCAGGGACTGGGGGTCCCTGAACCGGTGACGACTGGATTATGCAAAGAGGGCACCATCTGTACCCTTCAAAACATTTCCAGAGGCTCTGAGAGGGTACCCCTTCCATGCCTGTAATGCCTATTTGCACAGGGAGAGGGTGTAACACCCTCTCCTAAAGGAAATGCATTGTTCTGCCTTTCTGGGATTGAGCTGCTCAAGCCCCAGGAGGGCAGAAGCCTGTCTGTGAGGTGGCAGGAGCTGGGGGCTGCCGTGAAAACCTCAGTAGACTGGTTTGGCAGTAATGGGGGTCCATTGTGGAGCCCCCAGAGAGCATGGGATTGTAAAACCAATACTGGCATCAGTATTGGGGTACAATTCCCAGTTATTAGACTCCTTACATGGCCTATTCAGAGTTGCCATTGTGAAGCTACATATATGTATTCCTCTATATGTAGTGCACATGTAAAATGGTGTCCCTGCACTCATGAAGTCTGGGAAAATGGGCCTGGATAATGTGGGGGCACCTCTGCTAGTGCAGGGGTGCCCTCACACACAGGTGTGTAGCACCCAGCCTTCAGGGTTGGAAGTCCTGATATATGGGTGACCTACAAGTGACCTGGTGCAGTGTCTATGGCTGTGAAACAGTGCATGCACCTATTCACACAGGCTGCAATGGCAGTCCTGAAGAAGCCTTTGTATGGGCTCCTTATGGGTGGCACAAGAAGTGCTGAAGCACAAAAGGATCCCCTAGAACCACAATGCCCTGGGTACCTATGTACCATGCACTAGGGATGTATAAGGTGGGGACCAGTGTGCCAATTTGGTTTTAAATATGGAGTCATTAAACTCTGGTGACAAATTTAGAAACAGAGCATGAGCATTGGAGTTCTGGTTAGCAGGACTCCAGTGAAAATTTAGAAAACAGTGAAACACACTGACAAACAAGCCATAAATTATACGTACTGGGGTCCTGACTAGCAGTATTGCAATGACACAGACAAAAACACACTGACATCAGGCAGAAATTGGGGGTAACATTACAAAAAGAGGGTACTTTCCTACACAGCCCCCTAAATGAGGGACAATAAGGATAACCTTGCCCAGATGAGTCTTCATTGTCTAAGTAGAAATATCTGGGGAGACCATCTTCATTGGAGTGGTTACTCCCAGGTCTGTGTTCCACTGTAAAGTACATACCCTGTAGGGAAATTGGCCACCTCAGCAATTTAGAGTTTGCCTCTTTCATCTGTTTTAACCATAAGAGAGGTTTGTGGTCTGTCTCATCTATGAAGTGAGTCCCAAAATATTAGGGTCTTAGCATCCTCAGGGCCCAGACCACAGCAAAGGCCTCCCGCTCTATGGCTTACCAACACTTTTCTCTAGAGGCCAACCTTCTACTAATAAAAGCAACAGGTTGATCCTGACCCTCTGAATTAATTTGTGATAATACTTCCCCAAACCCTACCTCAGAAGCATCTGTCTGGACAATGACCTTCTTAGAATAGTTTGGGCTTTTCAGGACAGGTGCAGTACACATAGCCTGCTTCAGCTCTTCAAAAGTTTTTTGATAGCTGGCTGTCCTTAAAACCTTATTGGGCATTTTCCTTGAGGTGAAGTCATTAAGAGGGGCAATAATGGAGCCATAGTTCTCAATGAACCTCCTGTAATACCCAGTGAGACCAAGAAAGGCTCTGACCTGGATCTGAGTAGTGTGGGAGACCAGTCTAAAATAATCTGGATCTTCCTCTGTAGTGATTCAATCGGTTCCCTACCAACTAGGTGTCCCAGATAAACCACCTTCTCCTGCCCTCTCTGGCACTTTGAAGCCTTGATAGTGAGGCCTGCTTTTTTCAGGGCCTCCACAACTTTCCACAGGTGGACCAGGTGGTCATCCCAGATAGAGCAAAATACGGAAATATCATCTAGATATGCTGCACTGAAAGCTTCCAGACCTTGAAGGACTGTATTCACCAGCCTTCGGAAAGTGGCAGGTACATTCTTCAGACCAAAGGACATGACTGTAAATTGATAATGAGCTCCAATGGTTGAGAATGCAGTTTTAGGATTAGCATCCTCTGACAGCTTGATCTGCCAATACCCTGCAGTCAAGTCAGAGGTGTTCAGATACTTTGCAGATGCCAGTGTATCTATTAGGTCATCTGCCCTGGGTATAGGATGAGCATCAGTTTTGGTGACTGTGTTGAGCCCTCTATAATCCACACAAAACCTAATTTCCTTTTTCCCATTTTGAGAATGAGGTTTTGACACTAGCACCACTGGGCTGGCCCATGGGCTATATGAGTGCTCAATCACTACTAGGTCTAACATATTCGGAACCTCAGATTTAATACAGTCTCTGACATGGTCAGGCTTCCTTTAAATCTTATTTGTGACAGGTATACTGTCTCCAGTATCAATAGTATGCTCACACCAAGTGGTCTGACCAGGTGAAAGTGAAAATAGTTCAGAGAATTTGCCTAGGAGGTTTTTGCAGTCCTCCTTTTGCTCTGCTGTAAGGCAGTCTGCAAGGATAACTCCTTTCACTGAGCTATCAGCTGCAGTGTTGGAGAAGAGGTCAGGGAGAGGGTCACTCTCTTCTTCCTGCCCCTCATCAGTGGCCATGAGTAGGGTCAAGTCTGCCCTATCATAGTAGGGTTTAAGGCAGTCCTCATGAAGTACCCTTAGGGGACTTCTGGGAGTGCCTATGTCCACCAGGTAGGTTACCTCACCCTTTTTCTCCACTATGAGTTGTGGTCCACTCCATTTGTCTTGGAGTGCCCTTGGTGCCAAAGGCTCCAATACCCACACCTTCTGTCCTGGATGGTACTCAGTCAGGACAGCCTTTTGGTCATGCCATTGCAGCTCTTGACTTGCCTGAAGGTTTTTAGTGGCCTTTTTCATGTACTCAGCCATTCTTGATCTTAGGCCAAGCAAATACTCCACAATGTCTTATTGAGGGGGGCTTCAAGGGTTGCTCCCACCCCACTTTGACAAGTGCAAATGGACCCCTAACAGGGTGACCAAAAAGGAGTTCAACGGCGCTGTAGCCGACTCCCTTCTAGGCTACCTCCATGTAGGCAAAAAGGAGGCATGGCAGTAGGACATCTCATCTCCTCCTCATTTTTTTAGCGAGTCCCATGATCATGCCTTTGAAACTTTTGTTAAATCTCTCAACCAGTCCATTTGTTTATGGATGATGGGTGTGGTGAATGTGTAGGTTCCACCACATTCCTTCCACATTGCTTTTAAGTATGAAGACATGATGTTTCTAAACCTGCCTGATACTACCGCTTTAGGAAAGCCCGCCCTGAAAAATATTCCCAGGAGGGCCTTTGCCACTGCAGGAGCTTTAGTGGTCCTTCAGGGGATGGATTCTGGATATCTTGAGGCATGGTCCACTACCACTAAGATGAATCTGTTACAAGAAGCAGCTGTATGGTCAAGGGGGGCAATAATGTCAACCCCTACCCTTTCAAAGGGCACTCCAACCACAGGTAGCGCTATCAAGGGGGTCTTTGAAGTGCTACCAACCTTGCTACGGTCTTGGCAAATGACAGAAGAGTGACAAAACTCTTTTGTGTCCTCTGACATGTGAGGCCAGTGAAAGAAAGGAACTAGTCTGTCCTGAGTCTTACTTTGCCCCAGATGTTCAGCAAGGGGAATGTAATGTACCAGAGTTAGGAGTAATTCCCCATCCTGCAAGGGAATGGCCAGTCTCCTGGTAGCACCAGGTTTTGGGTCCCTTGCCTCAGTATAAAGGAGATTTTTCTCTCAGTAAACTCTGTGTGAGTCACTGGCATCCCCTGCTTCTTGTCTGACAGTTTGCTGTCTTAAACCCTTTAATGTGGGACAGGTCTGCTGTGCCACACTCAGTTCCTCTCTGGCAGGCCCTCCTGCACCCGAGAGTTCAACTGTGTCAGCCTGAAGCTCCTCTGGTGTAGGGTCTGCACAAAAGGAGTTGACTCCTCCTCATCAAAAGGAGAATCTTCTGAAGAGGGAGGGATAGTGGACAAGGGTTTGCCCAGTCTACCCCTAGCTTTTGGGAGCACTTGGTCCATTGTTTCCAGGATCCAAGTTTCCCTTTGTCTCTTGGCCTGAGCCCTGGTGAGAGCAAAGGTGTGCCCAGGAATGCCCAGCATTGCTGCATGAGCTTTCATTTCCACTTCATCCCAAGCTGAAGTCTTCAAATCATTGCCCATAGACACTCTACAGGTAGGTCAGTGGATACCATAACTTTCAAAGGACCAGTAATCCCCCCAGTTGAAATTCACAACAGTCATGGGGTGGCTAACAGTGTTGTTATGGGCGTCAGTAACTTGGTATTGATGACCAAGTAGGTGTTGCTCAGGGGCTACCAGTTTTTCCATCACCATAGTGACACTGGCACCTTTGTCCCTGTAGGGCTCAACCTGAACACCATTTATAAGGGGTAGTTGCTTGTACTTATCCATATTAAGGGGGCAAGCAACCATGGTGTCAAGGTCAATGTTATCATCTGAGAGTAAAACAGCCTTAGTGGCCTCCCTACCTAGACCAGCCCCCACTACAAAACCAAAAGTGAGACCAGCTACACCCTTAGATTCACTATTAGTAGAGTTTGCCCCACCACCATTGCTATTACTAGGGGTACTAGTGGAAACAGTGGGGGTTGTGGTGGTAGGAGGTTTGGCGTTCTACTTGGGAAGTGGGATCACTTTCCCAATGGCCTTTGCTCTTACACAAATAACACCAAAGCTTTTTTTGTTAGTTAGAAGAGGATTTGGGTCCACCCCAGGTGATTTTTTGGGGACCTGATGAAGACTCTGACTTTTTATTTATGTCCCTACCTTTCTCATGAGACTTACCATCCTTCTTCTTGTCTTTGTCACCCCCTGGATGAATGTTTCTGCTCACCCTTGTTCTGACTCACTTGTCTTCCTTATTTCCCCATTCTTGGGGAGAGGTCAGATCTGAATCTACAAATCACTGGTGCAACAAATCAGACACACAGTTGTTAAGAACATACTCTCTTAGAATAAGATTATATAGACCCTCATAATCAGACACTTTGCTGCCATGTAACCAACCTTCTAAAGCCTTCACTGAACAGTACACAAAGTCTATCCAATCTTGTGAAGACTCTTATCTGGTTTCTCTGAACTTAATCCTATATTGTTCGCTGGTTAAGCCAAATCCATCCAAGAGTGCTGTCTTCAAAACATTGTAATTTTCTGAATCATCTTCTCTAACAGTAAGGAGTCTATCTTTCCCCTTGCCAGAGAAGGGCAACCACAGAATAGCAGCCTACTGCATCTGAGTGACCCTCGGTACGTTACAGGTCCTCTCAAGTGCAGCAAACCACCTGTAGATGTCATGCCCCTCCTTGTAAGGGGGGACAATCTTGTGCAAGTTTACAGAGTCAAATGTGTTCTCCCGAACACCATAGCTCCTGAAACTGCTATTGCTGCTGCCACCATGGGGAACTAACCCCAACCCCTGTCTTTCCCTTTCCACTTCTAGGTCTTCCCTATCTAAGGCCAACTGTTGCTGTTGTAGCCTCAGTCTGGTCTCTTCCAACCTCAGCTTTCTGAGTTCCCTATCTAAGGAGTTGCCCTCAGAGTTGGATGTGTCGGACACTTCTGAGACTGAAGTGACATGGGAATGAGCAGAGGCAGATCTTTCCCTAAGTGTTATAACCCTAGTGACTTGCCCTCTAGGTGTGAAGGGAGCCCTACTTGTGTGTGACCCCTTCCCACTACCAGCTACACTAGGTGGTTTGTTAGTGGAAAGATTGTGGGAATTACCCTCTCCTGCATCTTCAGGACCCTCTCCTGAATCTATCTGGTCAAAATCCCCTCTACCTCCTCTACCCGGTTATCAGATTTATTAGGAATTCTTTGTTGGTGTTCATCCCAATCCCTAAGCTTCTCTCTAAGCAAAGCCCCCTCAAACTGTCACGGTTTCGGGCGGGTCTGATCAGGACTCTGGCTGGGAAACCCCTTGAGGTCACCGAATATCCTAGAGAGGTAGTGTGCTGGGGCAGAAGAGCAGCTAAAGGCATATACGGAAAGGACAGCTATGGACAGGCACAGGAAACAGGAAAGTAAAAGTAGAGCAACCCTTGTGTGAACAAACAGGAAACAGATTACCAGTGGACAAACACGCTGGGGTTGTACACAGAGTAAGGCGCAGAACCTACCACAGTGACAGGGAATCTCAATGCCTCTGTGCAGTTTGCTCTTACAGATAGTCACCCTGCCAGCCCCATAGAAAGGAGGCAGCAGAAGTGATTCTGTCTCTGGACCATAGAGCACAAACAAGGATAGTACTTACATACACAGGACACGCTCTTGTGGGTCCAGCTGGAAACACAGTGGCGATTCCTGAGAAAACAGCAATAGCACACTGTCACTGTTAGGCACGAAATACAACGTATAACACTGGACAAGGATGGGGGCTGGAATTGCCTCCTGGAAACCAGGAGCCAACCCCAGCACACAGGAGGACACGTATACACTGGTGAAGACTGATAGAACACTTACCAGACAAAAAGAACCAAGAAGAAACGGAAACAGAAGGGAACAAACAAAAAGGCAGAGGCAAGAACTAGGAACAGGCTCAGGCTGAAGCAAAGGCGGGACTAGGACTTGAAAACAGGGCGCAAACGTCTGGCTGGGACAAACAGAGACAGGACTGGGAAACTGAGAACAGGCTCTGGCTGGAACAGGCAAGGACAGGACTGGAATACAGGGAGTAGGAAATGAGCAGTAAACAGGACTGAGAAACAGAGAGAAGGTTCAGGCTGAAACAAGGCAGGAGCAGGGCAGAGAAACAGGGAGCAGGCTTTGGAAGAAACAAACAGATACAAGGCTAAGAGATAGACAGCAGACTCTGGCTGGAACAATCAGGAGCTGGGCAGAGAAACAGGAAACAGGATCAGGCTGGAACAGAACAGGAACAAAACTGGAACACCATCCGACAAGGGGTCTGTAACACAAAGGAATTGAAGTCCGATGCACGACGGGGAGCTTGAGGAAATGGCTGCTTATAAGCAGTTCCAAGTTGGGCTGCACAGGAGAGGTTTCAGGTGTGTGTGGTTTCGGACACTTGCAAGTCCTGGAGGAGAGGATCCAGTGAAAAGGAGCAACTGGACTTCTCCCATTGAAAACAATGGGAAACAGAATCCGGGTTTTCCTGACTACCAAGCTGTGCATTATGGGATTTGCAGTCCCAAGAAGCAAATGTAGTCCTACACAAGTGTACCATGGAGAAAAGAGAAACAAACAGGAGTCAGCAAGGGACTCTAGATAGGTGTTCAAGGTGATTCCCAGGCTTCTGACAGTCCCCTTACAGCGCCCCCTGAAAATGGGACAACTGAGTCGTAACAGTATACCCCCTCCCACCAGTCCGCTCAAGAAGAGAAGGCGATCCTTTGGCTGAAAAAAGTTGAAGAGAAAAAGCCAAAGCAAGAAAATCCAACACCAACCTTGGTTGATAAGTTTACAGTCCTGCCACAGATGAATCATCCAATGAGCAAAGCATGTATTAATACCCATATGGGCTCCGATGTCTTTCCTCTTTAATGTTCGAGTGATACGGGAGGAGTGCATGGAGTTGGTTTCTGGTGAAGTGGATTCAGGAGCAAGGAGATCTGGAATGGCATTATGGGCGGTATTCTTTAGGACTTTAGTTTCCTGTTCAGTACTGTCTTCTTTAGAGGAGATAATTGGCGTGTTAGTAACTGTAAGGTCTGTAACTCCTTCCGAGAAGCAGGATATGTCTGTTTCTGCAGCAGTATTTGCATTGATTGTGGTCTGAGGCTTGCAAAGCATAGAGACTTGGGAGACATGGGTAACTGATGTTCTCAAGGTAAACATGAAAAAGTCAGAATTGTCTTTCATCTAGGATGACATTGGAGTATCAAATTCAGGAGCAACAGGAGTTTTCATGTCTTTAGAGACTGGATTAACATATGAAAATGTAGAAGTTCCACAAACTAACTTTTTAGGGTGATCTTCTGACAAGACTGAGATTTCTTCATTGCAAGTGCTCTGTGGTGTATTCGTGGTATCAGAAATGGTTTCTTTGCAAGGCGTTTCTACTACAGGTAGTTGATCTTCAGCTCTGTTAACACTGAAAGGTTGTTCTTTGAATTGAAATAGAACTGGAGTCTCTTCAGAAATCGCCTCTACATTGTTATCTAAATCTTCAGCTTTAGCCTTTGAATTGATGATGGTTTCTTGCAATAAAACACTAAGAACAGTACTGATCATCAGATCTTCGAATACAAGATTCAAATTCAAGTCTTTAGTTTTAGTGGGACATATTATATCTTTCAGTACTTGAGCTTCGGTTTCAGATTGCTGGGTTTCAGGAGTCTTTAATTTCAGGGACACAGCAGGTGACGTTGGTGTGGCTGATTTTACATCAAGATCAGATACCGGTAGCTCAGAGATCTGTTCTTCACTAATTGTGGAGCTGGAAACAGGATACACATTGGCAGGGCAGGTCAGGATCAGTGGTTGAGGCTGCAACTGTGTCCAGTTCTAGGAGAAGGCTCTCATTTCTTATGACAGGCTGTTTAATTTCAGATTGCTGGCTTTCTTCCTTGTCTGAAATCTCCACGGTTTGCTTTGACACAGAAGAGATTTTTAAACTTTCTGAGAAGTCCATTACATTCTTAGTAATTGCGGGTATTTCTTCACGGTCAGAAAATTCCATTAGTTCACTTGAAACAGGAACTGTCTCTTCATTATCTGAAAATTCTATGATATTGTTTGAAAGGGCAGGAGTATCCCCACAATCTGAAAATTCGGGTGTGTGCGCCATTTGGACAGCACTATCTGCAGGTTTGTTCACGGCAAGGCAGGAACCACTGTCATCACTAGATTCAGATTCTTCAACACTGTTGCACAATTTGCCATTAATCTCCAGTAAAGTTATATCTTGGTTTCTTAAGGTGCAGCTATTGGAGTCTGCATCAGAACTCTCTTCTTCCTTTGGCTTTATTTGTTCTGATAGAGGGGCTGAGACACTTCCTTTTGAAGACTCTGATCCATCCTTTGAATCAAGAGGGGTCAAATCTCTCAGAGATGTCAGAGATTCATTCAACTGTACAGGAATTTTCATTGGAGAACCACAGGCTGAGAGAGAGTCTGAAGAAGAGGCAGATATACTGATAACTGGAGCTGTCTTTTGACTGTCATTAATAGAAGGGACAATCTGTTCTATAGAAGTCTTAGGAGAAGCACACAAAGTAGCAGACTGTTCTTTAAGCCAAAGCTGGTGATCATTTTCTTTTTTCAGGTTTTCAAATTGCCTTGCAGTAGTTTCCATCAGCTGCTCTGTTACTTCTTCTACCTTACAGATAAACAGAATGTCTGGTTCTGGCAACAGTGAAACATGCATTGATGAAAAGAGCCCACGTGCACGATTTCTTGTGTATGTTACAACATATTCATCATAGAAGTCCAATATCTGCCTTTTAATCTGCCAAAACTGCTCTTTTAGTGTGTGTATGTCCATATTGTTATCAAACCCACTCAGAATAGAAAAGGGTTTAGCAGAGCTTTTAGGGATTGAGACTGGTATATTATCATCCAGTTTGGGAAGAGCACAAGCTTTTTGAATTGAACTAAGGAATACCACAGTCTTTACTGATCCCTTTGATACAGGTTCTATCCTGCTGACTTGAAAGCACTGAGGGACTGGTAGATCCTTACACGAGTCAGCACAACACTTAGGAATTGAGACTGATGTACTGTCATCCAATTTGGGAGGAGCACAAGTCATTTGAGTTGAACTAAGGAATCCCACAGTTGTTACTGATCCCTTAGATACAGGGTCTAGCCTGCTGACTTGAAAACTCTGAGGGACTGATAGGTCTTTATAAGAGTCAGCACTGCACTTTGAATTCTGAGAAACTGGCCTAGATGGGCTGAAGCACTCAACAGAAAACAAGGGAATCCCTAGTGTGGCTTCTTGAACAGTGTCAGGGTTCTTTGTTTTGGCAGAGTGCTGGAAGTGAATTTGGGATGCGCTAGCATGAGGCAAGGAATTAACCAGTTTTTCTTGAGTGTGAGTGTCTTGTGCAGAGGTAGCAAAAGCACTTCCACGGTTACGAACATTCTTACTGGCTTCAGCTCATAGATATTGCAAAAACTCATTACGTCCTTGTAATTCTTCTACAGACAGGGACTGGGGGTCATAGCCACAAATAACATAATAGTCTATCATTGAAAGATTAGCAAGCCACTCAGTATAGTACTGAACTTGCAAGTTATGGTTTTCTTTAACAAGTCTATCCTTTAAACTAAGGTCTTTTTTAGAGGATTTCAGAGAATGTTTAGGCTTAGAAAGGGGTGTCTTAACATGATAGGAAAGCCCTTTAGGTTTGTGTGTGCCTTTACTGCCAGGGGAGCTTGAAATGTTTGGTTTGTGCATTCTGTCACGGTTTCGGGCGGGTCTGATCAGGACTCTGGCTGGGACACCCCTTGAGGTCACCGAATATCCTAGAGAGGTAGTGTGCTGGGGCAGAAGAGCAGCTAAAGGCATACACGGAAAGGACAGCTATGGACAGGCACAGGAAACAGGAAAGTAAAAGCAGAGCAACCCTTGTGTGAACAAACAGGAAACAGATTACCAGTGGACAAACACGCTGGGGTTGTACACAGAGTAAGGCGCAGAACCTCCCACAGTGACAGGGAATCTCAATGCCTCTGTGCAGTTTGCTCTTACAGATAGTCACCCTGCCAGCCCCATAGAAAGGAGGCAGCAGAAGTGATTCTGTCTCTGGACCATAGAGCACAAACAAGGATAGTACTTACATACACAGGACACGCTCTTGTGGGTCCAGCTGGAAACACAGTGGCGATTCCTGAGAAAACAGCAATAGCACACTGTCACTGTTAGGCACGAAATACAACGTATAACACTGGACAAGGATGGGGGCTGGAATTGCCTCCTGGAAACCAGGAGCCAACCCCAGTACACAGGAGGACACGTATACACTGGTGAAGACTGATAGAACACTTACCAGACACAAAGAACCAAGAAGAAACAGAAACAGAAGGGAACAAACAAAGAGGCAGAGGCAAGAACTAGGAACAGGCTCAGGCTGAAGCAAAGGCGGGACTAGGACTTGAAAACAGGGCGCAAACGTCTGGCTGGGACAAACAGAGACAGGACTGGGAAACTGAGAACAGGCTCTGGCTGGAACAGGCAAGGACAGGACTGGAATACAGGGAGTAGGAAATGAGCAGTAAACAGGACTGGGAAACAGAGAGAAGGTTCAGGCTGAAACAAGGCAGGAGCAGGGCAGAGAAACAGGGAGCAGGCTTTGGAAGAAACAAACAGATACAAGGCTAAGAGATAGACCGCAGACTCTGGCTGGAACAATCAGGAGCTGGGCAGAGAAACAGGAAACAGGATCAGGCTGGAACAGAACAGGAACAAAACTGGAACACCATCCGACAAGGGGTCTGTAACACAAAGGAATTGAAGTCCGATGCACGACGGGGAGCTTGAGGAAATGGCTGCTTATAAGCAGTTCCAAGCTGGGCTGCACAGGAGAGGTTTCAGGTGTGTGTGGTTTCGGACACTTGCAAGTCCTGGAGGAGAGGATCCAGTGAAAAGGAGCAACTGGACTTCTCCCATTGAAAACAATGGGAAACAGAATCCGGGTTTTCCTGACTACCAAGCTGTGCATTATGGGATTTGCAGTCCCTAGAAGCAAATGTAGTCCTACACAAGTGTACCATGGAGAAAAGAGAAACAAACAGGAGTCAGCAAGGGACTCTAGATAGGTGTTCAAGGTGATTCCCAGGCTTCTGACAGTCCCCTTACAGCGCCCCCTGGAAATGGGACGACTGAGTCGTAACACAAACTTTTAAAGTTAAGGTTCTCATAGGCAATTTTGACAACCCTAGGGGTGGCCTCAGAGGAAGACATAGTGATAGAAAAGTTAGAGTAAAGTTGAAAGAAGAGAAATATCTACTTTATCTTACTTTAGGAATTCGAGTGCAAGTGCAATTATTAGGTAAATCTTTGTATTACTCAAAGTACAGAGTGTACTTTCCCGTGGAAAGCACTAGTGACAGAGTGATAAGACAATTGCAAGTACTTATCCCTCTGCTGCACCACCAATGTAGGAGGCTGGCCTGGTTTGTAGTGGGTACCAAAGGTACTTACACCTTATACCAGTTCCAGTCATCCTTTATCAGTGTAATGTAGTCAGTGTCTAGAAGACAGGCTGTCTAGAGGTAGCAGTAAGGCAGAGCAGCCAAGGCTGAACTAGGAGACATGCAAAGCTCTTGCAATACCACTGTAGTCACACAGTACTCACACACATGAAAAACAATTCTCAGTGTTACAAAAATAAAGGTACTTTATTTTAGTCACACAATGCCACAAAATACTTTGTAGGCTATACTCCCTTAGGAGGTAAGTAAATCACACAATATATAGACTAGTAGCCAGAAACAGGTAAATAAACAGTAGCAAAATAGTGCAAATAGTGAAAAACACCATAGGTTGCAATGGGCCTAGGGGGAACACAAACACAAACCATATACTAAAATAGTGGAATGCGAAAGTCTGTTTCCCCCATGGCAAGTGTAGTGTGTAGAGGGCTGCTGGGAGTGTAAGAAAACACCAAAGGTAAATAAAATACCCCACCCCAGATACCAGGAAAGCAGGAGTAAAACACAACAAGTTTCCTTAAACACACTAGAAGCCGTGATAGAAGATAATGCAAGAACCAGAAGAAACTCCAAGACACCAACAATGGATTCCTGGACCTGAAGACCTGTGGAAGAAGGGGACCAAGGCCAAGAAGCATTGAAGAGTCCAGGGAGAACACAAGCCCCTGCTAACCCGGATGAAGGTGCAAAAGTGGAACCACCAGTGAGAAGACGTAGTCAGTACTGCACCAAAGAAGACAGATGCGGGTTCCTGGTTGGTGCAGAAGATGTCCCACGCCAGATGGATAAACGCAGTCTGGTTTGTGTTATTGGATTCTGCCAACAAGCCTTGGCAAGCACAAAGATCGCGTGGCCTCTACCCAGGAGGGGGAGGAAGAGCAGGCTCTCAGCAACTCAGAGAGCCCTCAGAAGACCAATCAGCACACACAGGAGTCCCACAGCACGGGTACAAAGAAGGGACAAATGGAGGCCAACGCAGCACGACACAAAGGATTCCTACACCGCCAAAGAACCACTTAGGGAGCTGTGCGTCACAGGATGGAGTGCTGGGGGCCTAAGCTGTGCTGTACATGAAGAACGTCAGGGAAGGTCGCACACAAGCCTTGGCACAGCAAGTCATGCGGTGCACTGGGGTACTGTCTTGCGTGGGGTTGCAAGCTCTTACCTCCACCAAAATTGGACAGATGGACGTTGGGACTGCCGGAGTCACTTCAGTCCACCACCCGTGTTGCTGGATCCATTCCTGACATCCGCAGAGGGGACCCAAGACAGGGGTCGTTATTGCAGAGAGGTGGCTGCTAAGGCAGGGAAGTGATTCCATCACTCCATGGGAGATTCCTTCGGTTCTTCTGGTTCAGGTTGAAGACAGGCAGTCCTCAGAGGATGCATGACCTGGAAACTGTTGCAGTTGCTGCAGGAGCTGAAGTTACAAGATTGCAGAAGTCATCATAGATTCTTTGTTGCAGTTTTATAGAGTTCCTGGAGCATTCAGCGATTGATCTGACAGTCAGAAGATGAAGTAAGGATGCAGAGGATTCCTGCTGGACTCTTGCAATCCGAATCAGAAGAAACACCCAGAAGAGAGACCCTAAATAGCCCTGAGAGGGAGATTGTTCACCTAACCAGGTAAGCACCTATAGGGAGGGGTCTCTGACGTCATCTACTGGCCCTGGCCACACAGATGCACCTAGAGTTCCCTGGCCATCCTGAAAGCAAGATGGCAGAACCCAGGGGCACTCTGGAGGAGATCTGGGCAACACCCCTGGGTGGTGATGGGCAGGGGAGTGGTCACTCCCCTTTCCTTTATCCAGTTTTGCACCAGAGCAGGGACTGGGGTCCCTGACCCGATGTCGACTGGATCATGCAAGGAGGGCACCATCTGTGCCCTTCAAAGCATTTCCAGAGGCTCTGGAAGGATACCCCTCCCATGCCTGTAACACCTATTTCCAAGGGGAGAGGGTGTAACACCCTCTCCTAAAGGAAATGCATTGTTCTGCCTGCCTGGAATTGAGCTGCTCAAAGCCCAGGAGGGCTGAAGCCTGTTTGTGAGGTGGCAGCAGCTGGGGCTGCAGTGAAAACTTCAGTAGACTGGTTTGGCAGTACTGGGGTTCCATGGTGGAGCCCCCAGAATGCATGGGATTGTAAAACCAATACTGGAATCAGTATTGAAGTACAATTCCCAGTTGTTAGACTCCTTACATGGCCATATTCAGAGTTACCATTGTGGAGCTACTTATACGTATTGATCTATATGTAGTTGACGCGTAAAATGTCATCCCCGCACTCACGAAGTCTGGGAAAATGGGTCTGGATGACATGGGGGCACCTCCTCTAGTGCAGGGGTGCTCTCACACACAGGTACTTAGCACCCAGCATTCAGGGTTGGAAGACCTGATTTACAGGTGACTTATAAATGACCTGGTGCACTGTCTATGGCTGTGAAATAGTGCATGCACTATTTAACACAGGCTGAAATGGCAGTCCTGAAGAAGCCTTTGTATGGGCTCCTTATGGGTGGCAAAAGAAATGCTACAGCCCATAAGGATCCCTTGGAACCTCAATGCCCTGGGTATTGCTGAAGCAGATGTCTTAATTAGAAAGTATTAATGAATGGTTATGTATTTTTAGTAATGACTTATGTAGAAAAATGAATAATGTAGAAAAATAATGTGCATGTTTGAAATAGTGACCTCAAAGAATGGCCACTAGTGTTCACAAAATGTACTAAATAATTATTAATACATATGAAATATTGAAAATGAATTAAGATTAATGTAGTAATATATTATATTAAGGGTTATGAAAAATGTTCTTGCTTATTATTTGTAGGCCTTAACTTAGCGAGTGTCTTGGCCTAGTTTTGCCAGGCCTCATGTAGAAGCTGTATTTCTTAGCGTTTAATGAAAAATGCTGACAGGTTGAACTAACTGTGAAATGCTCATTGTTTCAATAAAATGCTTAGTAGAAACTTTTGACATGTGAACTGTGAAGTATTAGAATTCATAGATTTGGTAAATGGAAATTATTGGGTAGAGTCATAACATACGATTAATTGTCCAATTGGAAATTGAGGGATGGTTTGAGGAACTTTGATATAACAACGTGACAGAGAGAGACTTATTCAGATCTTACTGCAACACAGAGGAGATTTAGGTAGACTGCTGTTTGATAAGAAGAGATTTTAGATTCTGTCATTGGGCTCATACTCTCTGACTGAGAGCCTGATGTTTTGCTGATCGACTGATGACCTGAGGACGAAGACTGATTTTGCTCTCTGACCCATACTGTGGATAGGTAGATATGACAATGACTGAATTGCATTTTTATGCCTTTTCTTTCTGTGTACCAACTAAGCTGACAATGCTTTTCTTTAGGTAGATGTTTTCCAAATTTGTGTTCTAAATTGTTTTGCACGAAACCCCACATGCTGATGCTAATCTGTGTTAGTTGAGGTTACCCACATGACGATTGACGAATTACAGAGACAAATGGTTGACAAACTATTTTGCTGAACTTGATGGATATTATAGTTTTGCTGAAATGGGTTTGTACTAATGTCTTGTGTTGATGCCTTAGAATGTCTTTTGATTCAAGCTTGGATTAGATCACGTCTTCTGCGACTTGCTGATTAATAAGCATTATTAAGATTGTGTTGATTTGAGTTGATGATTGAGATTCATGATTTAGTATTGTTAACATAAGGGAAATAAACTTACTAAACTTATAATTAAAGGTGTGGTTATTCGTGGCTGAAGAGTCATGGTGTGTGAAATTTACTGACTCCATTGATTATTGACTTAACTAATGATTATTGATTATTGTGTGTCGATTATTGATTCTGTATGAAAACTATGGTAAGAACACCCCATTCGAATCAAAAGGTTCATCGGCCTATTCGCGTCCCCCTTGTAACTTTACTTATTAAGGATCGACGCGCTAACAGTATCTATGTACCATATACTAGGGACTTTTAAGGGGGGACCAGTGTGACAATTTGGAGTGAAATATGGAGTCACTAAACTGTACTGACAAATTTAGAAAGAGAAGGAGCATGAGCACTGGAGTTCTGGTTAGCAGGACTCCAGTGACAATTTAGAAAACAGTGAAACACACTGACAAGCAAGCCATAAACCATAAGCACTGGGGTCCTGACTATCAGTATCCCAGTGACACAGTCAAAAACACACTGACATCAGGCAGAAATTGGGGTTAAATGCCAACATTTTCCTATACTCCCCAAGTGAACAAACACCACTAAGCAATAAGACAGACCTGATGTTCCTTTCGTTCTATAGATGAATTTTCCTATGGATGTATTTGTACAAAATTATATGTAGGATGTCTTGAAGGGGTCGGATCTGCCAGGAGGCGGTGACGCATGGTTGCATCGCAGGGGGCAAAGAAGGATGAGAGTGCAAGAAGAGGGGAACCTACCTGCAGTCCCTGACCTAGAACATAGAAAACAGGAACGGCGCAGTGCACTACAGCAGGTGGCCGCACTTTCTAACGTAGAGCGGTGCACTAGCCCAGAAGCACAGGGCTACCACTACTCAGATGGAGAAAGTTCTGCTGTTACTTGGCCGTCGCTGCAGAGCTCGCGTAATCCACCAGATGTCACCCCACAAATGTCTGACATTCTCCTTTCAGTTCAACTGTCAGTACGACCTAGCTCTCCGTACAAACACAATTGTTATTATTGTATAATTCTTCTTCTGTAGCCAAACGCATTGTACTATTTACAAGTGTACTCCTTCTACTTGGCCCTGCATGGTTTGCATGTCCGACGAAATAGATTACTTTGCACGGCTGCTCTGCTTCAAGTGGTTGTGGAGACTGATTACTTGGGCCATACTCACTCGGACCACAATCCCCAATACCTTAAACTCAACTGGGACGGGACCACGCAGTCCCTTGTTTTTACGTGGAGAATGCAACCAACTGTGTTGGAGGACTTGGCATTCCGCAAGTCGAGTGGCCAGCAGATCATTAGCTACTTTGACCTAAATGCTGACACAGCATCCTCCCGTTTGATAGAATGGGACGCGTTTAAGGCTGAGTTACGGGGCCACTGTATAGGGCTTGGTATTGGCGCACGCAGGCAACTAGACTGGGAGGCTTCAGAGATAGAGCAACAGCTGTTGCAGCATGAGTCGGAAATCGTGCAGGACCCCAGTGTCCTATCTCAATTTCCTGCTTGGCAAAAAATCCATGCAGAGATCCTTGAACGATTGCAATTCCTCAAATATGCGGCGCACTCTGTAAATGTACATGCACAGGCGGATAAAGTCAGCGCTCCTCTTCCCGTCTAATGCAGCAGGAGACTATCCCTAGTTCAGTGCTATCTATTTGGACGCTGTCTAGTGATTTATTATACACACAGGATTCAATACATGTGTCATTTCATACTCATTATGAATCTCTATAAAGTTCTGTCTCTCCTCCCCCTTCCAGGATGTTGAGTGGTTCCTCACAGGAGTATCTCTGCCCCTTATCATAGCTGAGCAGTGTCTGGAATCAGATGATCCTTTATTGCTGTCTGAGATACCGGCTGAATTTTATAAAGCCAATGCAACCCAACTGGCCTCTATGCTGCTCTCGCTGTACGAGGAGTCCTTGGGGCTGGCATGCTTACCTACAACGTTACAAGAGGCCATGTTAGTCTCCCTTCTTAAACCACACAAGGACCCCACTGATCTGCACTCCTAAAGACCGTTGGCACTTTTGAACACAGATTGTAAAATATTAGCCAAGGTGATTGCAATGCGTTTGGCCTCACTGATGACCTTCTTGGTCCATGAGGATCAGAATGGCTTTGTGCCGGGTCGCACAACGTCGCTCAATCTACGTAGATTCTTTCGCATACTAAGGTATACTCCCTGCCATTGGCCACTGGAGGGCTGGGTGGTGATTGACCTGGAAAAGGCGTTTGACTAGAATGGCCTTACCTTTTGGCAGTCCTGCCAAAATATGGCTTCGGCCCTCGCTTTATACAATTGGTGAGGCTATTGTACACGTATCCATTGTCCCGTAACAGAATGGGACGCTTGGTGTTGTTCCCCCATACATGTTATGAGAGGCACATGGCAGGGATGCCCACTGTCCCCCCTCCTTTTTCCTCTTGCAGTGGAACCACTGGTGGCTGCACTCCGCGAGGCGGGACACGATTGAGGAATACCACTGGGAGATGGGACACATGCGGTCTCTCTGTATGCGGATGACCTCATGGTGTATAATAGAGACCTGGCGAATTTTCCTGGTGACATAACGCCATTGCTCAACGCGCATGCAAAGGTCTCTGGTCTGTCAGTTAATTGGACCAAGTCCCTTATTTTCCCGTTGTCACCTCTGACTTCTCTAAATCAAATATCTATACCTTCTGATATAGCATGGTAACCTGCCACATTCAGATACCTAGGCATACAGGTATATCATGCAGAATCAGATATATTTGACTGGAACTTGACGTGTGCCATATCAACCCTGCGTTGTCAGATGGCATTCTGGAAAACATTGCCATTGATGGTCATGGCAAGGGTGGCCCTTGTTAGGATGAAAGTGCTACCTCAACTATTATATGACTTTATCAACCTGCATCTTTATATTCCAGCCTCTCTTTTCCGATCCATAGAACGAGTAGTGCATAATTTGATTTGGAACACGTCCCGCTGCACACTGGCACTCTCTAAACTTTATCGCCCATTGAAACAGGGTGGTTTATCGCTACTGAATCTAGAACACTACTATATAGCTACACAGTTGCAATGGGTGGCCCGTTGGCTTTCCTCAAAGCAGTTGGCAGACACAAAGGGCATACCTTACCCCTGATAAGATATATAGATATTTTAACCATGTAGACGCCGCATGTCAGCGATGTCAGTGCTTAGGAGCGGACTTTCTACACATGATGTGGTCATGTCCCACCCTGAGTCAGTATTGGACCTCAATCCATGCACAATTGATTCACTATGTGGGAGGCATGTGTCCGGGGATTGTTTCCTAGGGGTAAAAAATTTAAAGCAACAGATCTGGGGTTGTTAGTGGCTAAATGCCTTATAACTTGTCGATGTCAATCTTGTGAGCCACCAGCCTATGAAGCATGAGTACGTTCACTGTCTATCTGGGCAAGAGCGGAGTGCACAGCTCTCCAGCAAGAAGAAGCATTGGGGCTGCGAAAATATCCCCTTGTGGCACAATGGGAGCTATTATTAACAGACCTGTCCACGCTTCTGACGCCAGCCCTTACTTCACTCTGATTCCCCAGATATCAGTGATGGGGAGTTGGCAGCGTCCATACTAACTTCAGCATGCTGCGGAACTGTATACGTGACTAAAGCAGGTACACACTCCCTTCAGATGTGGGAATTCTGGGCTGGTTGAGGGCTGCATAGAATAGATATGTGGGGGCGGTGTGCCGAATGCTTATGAGCTGTATCCCAATTTTTCTGAATTCGAAATGTGAGTGCTAAGATTAATTTTACCAGCGTTCCTCTCCCCCTATGATTGTTTATATAACTTGATATTGATTGTGACCAGGTGGGTCATATGTACTATTACTCTGCAATATGTCAAGTTAACATGTAAAAGCAATAAAGAAACAAAAATGGAGACTGTCTCGATCGTCAAATATTATCACACCAATTAATGTTTAATGACAGTGAAGTGCTCTGTGGTGTTTATTCACCTAGGGAGCACATTTTGTGCATTATATGTGAGACCCCTTTGAAAAATATTCTAAAAAAGTATTACATCATTATGATAACTTTGACAGAAGTGTAGCTGTCTAAATGAAAAAAAAATTATCTGATGATTAATTAAATTTTTAATGAGTTTCACGTGAATGTGTGCTCTTTTCACATATTATCCCAGATTCACATGGACATTTGGGTCGCTCTTGTAACTAACTACATTTCTGCACCTGCCATGGAGCTGTGCGGCAGTACAGGATGTAGGAGGCTGGCCTGGCTTATAGTGGGTACCTTGTGGTACTTACACCTTGTGCCAGGTCCAGTTATCCCATATTAGAAGAGTAGTAGTGTTCTAGCAGCTTAGGCTGACAGTGGAAGCTATTGCAGAGCAGTTTAGGCTGAACTAGGAGACATGCAAAGCTCCTACTATACCACTTATATCAATTATGTCACTTAGCACTATATCACAAGAACACACAATACTCAGAGTTACTAAAAATAAAGGTACTTTATTTTAGTGACAATATGCCAAAAGCATCTCAGAGGATATACTCCCTTAGGAGGTAAGTAATATACACAAAATATACACACACAAACCAAATCAGGTAACTAAACAGTTAGAAAAGTAGTGCAAATACTGTAGAACACAATAGAATGCAATAGGGAAGAATAGGCCTAGGGGCAACACAAACCATATACTCCAAAAGTGGAATGCGAACCACGAATGGACCGCAGGCCTAGTGTAGTGTGTAGAGGGTCACGGGGAGTGTAAGAAAACACTAACAATTTCCAAGATACCCCACCCCAAGACCCTGAAAAGTAGGAGTAAAGTTACTCTACTACCCCAGAAAGACAGTAAAGTCGAGTTAGGGGATTCTGCAAGAACAACAACTGACTGCAAAGCACTGAAGACGGATTCCTGGACCTGAGGACCTGTAAAGGAAGGGGACCAAGTCCAAGAGTCACGCAAGTGTCCATGGGAAGCAGGAGCCCACTAAACCCCGGATGAAGGTGTAAAAGGGCTGCCTCCGGGTGGAAGAAGCCAAAGATTCTGTAACAACGGAAGGTGCCAGGAACTTTTCCTTTGGTCAGAAAATGTTCCACAGCGTGCTGGAGGATGCAGAGTTGTTTCCACGCAGAAAGACTGCAAACAAGCCTTGCTAGATGCAAGAGTTGCGGTTGAAGGTTTTGGGTGCTGCCAGGGCCCAGGAAGGACCAGGAGGTCGCCCCTTAGAGGACGAGACAGAGGGGGCACTAAGCAACACGGAGAGCCCATGCAGGAGCAGGCAGCACCCGCAGAAGCACCTGAACAGGCATTCAGAAGATCTGAGCACGACGGTCGACTCAGCACAACAAAAGGGAGTCCCACGAAGTCGGAGTCCAACTGCAGGACGGAGTGCTGGGGACCTGGGCTATGCTGTGCACGAAGAATTCCTTGCAAAAGTGCACAGAAGCCCTAGTAGCTGCAGTTCATGCAGTACACAGGATTACTGTCTGGGGTGGGGAGGCAAGGACTTACCTCCACCAAATATAGATAGAAGGCCCACTGGACTGTCGGGGTCACTTGGATCCAGCTCCTGTGTTCCAGGGACCAAGCACGTCAGGATGAGAGGGGACCCGAATGATCGGTGATGCAGAAGTTTGGTGCCTGCGTTGGCAGGGGGAAGATTCCGTCGACCCACAGGAGATTTCTTCTTGGCATCCAGTGCAGGGTGAAGGCAGACAGCCCTCAGAGCATGCACCACCAGGACACAGTCGGGAAAGCCGTCAGGATGAGGCGCTACAATGTTGCTGGTAGTCTTCTTGCTAATTTGTTGCAGTTTTGCAGGCGTCCTGGAGCAATCAGCGGTCGATCCTTGGCAGAAGTCGAAGAGGGAAGTGCAGAGGAACTCTGGTGAGCTCTTGCATTCGTTATCTGGTGAGATACCCACAGGAGAGACCCTAAATAGCCCACAGAGGAGGATTGGCTACAGAGAAAGGTAAACACCTATCAGGAGGGGTCACTGACGTCACCTGCTGGCACTGGCCACTCAGAGCTGTCCACTGTGCCCTCACACCTCTGCATCCAAGATGGCAGAGGTCTGGGACACACTGGAGGAGCTCTGGGCGAATATGTGACAGAACAACTAGGTCCTAAACAACTATAGCCTAAACCACTACTGCTAAACAACTAAAAAGTGTCTACAACTAAGTACTGAACAACTACTATCTGAACAACAATTGTGCCTGAATAACAATTGCCTGAACAACTAAAATATATATATATATATATTGTAAACAACTAATAAACCATAAAAAACAAAAAGAAAACCTTGCCTTAAAATTAGTTGTTCAGGCAATTGTTATTCAGGCACAGTTATTGTTTAGACAGTAGTTGTTCAGTACTTAGTTGTAGAGACTTTTTAGTAGTTTAGCAGTAGTTGTTCAGGCAAGTAGTGGTTTAGACCTAGTTGCTCAGGATGTTTCCCGCTCTGGGCACTACCCCTGGGAGGTGCTGGTCAGGGGAGTGGTCACTCCCATTTCCTTTGTCCAGTTTCATGCCAGAGCAGGGCTGGGGGGATCCCTGAACGGGTGTAGACTGGGTTATGCAAGGAGGGCACCATCTGTGCCCTTCAAAGCATTTCCAGTGGCCAGGAGAGGCTACTCTTCCCAGGCCCTTCACACCTATTTCAAAAGGGAGAGGGTGTAACACCCTTTCTCAGAGGATATCCTTTGTTCTGCCTTCCTGGGACTGGGCTTCCCAGGCCCCAGGGGGGCAGAAACCTGTCTGAGGGTTGGCAGCAGCGGTAGCTGCAGAGAAAACCCCTGAAAGTTAGTTTGGCAGTACCCGGGCTCTATGCTGGAGACCCGGGATGCATGGAATTGTCCCCCCAATACGAGAATGGTATTGGGGTGAAAATTCCATGATCCTAGACATGTTAAATGGCCATGTTCAGAGTTACCATTGTGAAGCTACATATAGGTATTGACCTATCTGTAGTGCACGCGTGTAATGGTGTCCCCGCACTCACAAAGTCCAGGGATTTTGCCCTGAATTATTTGGGAGCATCCTGGCTAGTGCCAGGGTGCCCTCACACTTAGTAACTTTGCACCTCACCTTCACCAGGTGAGGGTTAGACATATAGGTGACTTATATGTTACTTAAGTGCAGTGAAAATGGCTGTGAAATAACGTCGACGTTATTTCACGCAGGCTGCAGTGACAGGCCTGTGTAAGAATTGTCTGAGCTCCCTATGGGTGGCAAAAGAAATGCTGCAGCCCATAGGGATCTCCTGGAACCCCAATACCCTGGGTACCTAGGTACCATATACTAGGGAATTATGAGGGTGTTCCAGTGTGCCAATGAGAATTTGTAAAATTAGTCACTAGCCTGCAGTGACAATTTTAAAAGCAGAGAGAGCATAAGCACTGAGGTTCTGGTTAGCAAACCTCAGTAATACAGTTAGGCACCACACAGGGAACACATACAGGGCATACTTTATGAGCACTGGGGTCCTGGCTAGCAGGATCCCAGTGACACAGCCAAAAACAAACATACACACAAGTAAAAATGAGGGTAACATGCCAGGCAAGATGGTATTTTCCTACACAGGACGTCTGGGAATGGGTGGTACCTCGTGTGGAAGAGACAGTGGTGACTGAGGTGCTGCTCTCTCCAGGCGCATGTATATAAGGCATGATAAAAAAGCCAAGAGGAAGAAAACTCTCATATAAGTGATTACACCTGGCATTACTGCTGGCTAAGCGGAGACTTGCTATGGGATGCATGAGGACAAAACGCCTGGTTGAAGAATTATGGTTTAGGTATATAATGGGTGGCAAAGGGAACAGCACTTTTGGTTGTTATATACTAATGAAAAGGTTACAGATGACTTGGCATCCTGGGGGCGGAAGCGATGTTACTAATTTTCAATGTGTGGGAGGAGTCAGGATCTAATACAGATTAACTAGGTCATAATGGTGGATCTGGTAAATGCACATGTATGTTGTGGGAGGTGATCTAGACAGAGAGGGTCTCTCACGAACTGTGTGTTGCTGTGAATGTTCTCTGGCTGTTACTGTTGCCAGAGATGCTATCTGTTCCTTTGGGATGTCGCCCACCCTAGAGACGGGTGTGGGTTTAATATCTGGATGTTAGGATTGTTAATTCCAATGTAATTCCAAAAATGCATAAATAAAGCTGTTAAAAAATGTATAGAAGATGTTTTGGTTTTTAAAACAATGAACTTTCTTATCATATAAATATTTAAGTATTTTTATTGTTTTGGGAAAAAAAAAATACAGCAATGTAATAACAGAACAAGACAGCACTTGTTAGGACAAGTCTGGCCCTCCCTCCTCCCCAAAAGCAAATAGAACCGGACTACTTTGGTTGAATCATACAGTTCTTGTGACTAGGTATGCCCTACGTGGCCACCCTTGACCCTTCAGAGAAAGTGTGTAACTCGCCCGACACAATGTTGCTTGGGTCATTCCGATGTCTCACTCCATTTCCAGTAAAGCGTGCCCCCAGCGTGTCCCCCCACTCTAGTGTACACTTTCTAAGGCCCAATTTCCCAAACTTTTATCATTCTTCCTCTGGCAGCCTCTACCTGTATATAGCTCCCACTCCATGAGATTGCATTAGTCCATACATATTTCTTAGTCCCAAAACTGAGGGTAATCCCGCAGCCCCAAGTCTGGTTCTTTGCTACCATGCACCACGTATTTACAAATATTTTCTGATAGCACAAGAGATCTAAGGACCCTCATATCCTAAGTAGTGCCAGTCTGAGCTGCAGTTCTATACTTTTTTTCTGATGGCTTCCTCCAGTGATTAAGCAACCTGTTCCGAAAAACGGCCCATCCTTGGATAAAGCCACAGTATATGAAGTAGTGTGCCCTTCATCCTGCATCTCCAAAAGCACAGCGTGTCCCCCACCTTCCCGATTTTATACAGCATGGTCCTCATGTAATATGTCCTGTGAATGATTTTTAGTGTGACCAGTCGATAGCTTACCACGATTCCCACCTCTGACAGGAAGCCAAGTACTGATTTCCAGTCCTCTTCATCCAGGCCCCCAAATTCATGTTCCAATCAACCTTGCAGTTCTGTCAGTGGTCTCTGCGTATTCCTCATTAAAGTCCCATATGTCAGTGACATTAAATTTTTAGAAACATACCTGTTCAGCAGTCTCCCCTCTAATGGGAAGTCTTTCTGTTTCCTCATCCTCGCCTTTAAACCCCCGGAGTGCATGCCTCAACTGGCCGTACCTCAGGAACTGCTTTGTGGGCATCTGACATTCTCTCCTGAAGTATTCAACTGGATTAATTCCATTGGTGTCCCAGAAAACTGCCAGAGTCGAGAGGCCTGTTATTCCAGCCACAAAAATACTCCCAGTGCCACCAGCCCCAATCTAGTCCCTTCCCATAATGGTGTTTTAGGACTAACGGCCGAATTTAGAGTTTGGAGGATGGGTTACTCTATCACAAATGTAACAGATATCCCATCTGCCATATTACAATCTCCATAGGCTACAGTGGGATCCGTGGGTGGGATATCTGTCATGTTTGTGCCAGAGTGAACCCCCCCACCAAACTCTAAATCATGCCATAAACCTCTTATGCCACTGCATTTCTCATTGCTGTCTGCTCCATACTGTTATGACCATTGCTGTTGCAGGTTGTGCCTTGAAACTTAGGCCCTCATTACGACTTTGGTGGTCTTATCAGAAGACCGCCAAAGAAGCGGGCGCCAGAAGACAGCCAGGTCAGAGGTCTTTTGACCACCATATCACGAGTACTCCAGGATTATAGCCATATTTTGGGTGGAAATCCTGCTGTAGTGCTGGCGGTCGGAGGAGCTGTGGCAGTCTCACCACCAGCCCCACCCCACCAGTATGGCTCCACCAGGTGTCTGCGTGCGTCTGCATGTATGCGGGGTGGGGGGTGGGGGGTGGAGGGCACTGTGTATGGAGGGGGCGCAAGTGTTTAGTGCTTGCTGGGGGGTGGGGAGTCATCTGTCATCCACTGGTGATAGGGAAGAAATTCTTTGTAACCGGTAGCCTTTCCTCCTTGGTTTTCGTCTCAGTGCTACCGCCATGGAAACCGTGGCAGAATGGCGGCTCCTAATGCTGCAGCTGGTCTTCTATGGACCGCTGGGTCGGAGATGATCATCTCCAGCCCAAGCAGTTCAGACCGCCATGGAAGTATGAGTGGAGATGTAGCAGGTTGGCAGTGGCCAACCTGCCACACTCATAATGTGGCAGTCTTCACCGCCAGACTGTTGGCGGTGGGACCACCACCTTTACCCTGGCGGTCAGAAGACCGCAGGGTATAATGACCCCCTTAGTCTCCCTACTTTTAATACATGGATGTAACTACAGGTTCAGATGCCTCATATGTCTGTCGGGAAGGCTCGATTATCCCAGACTACATATGCCGAGTCATTTACAATGCTAACCTGGGCTGCTTCATAATACTTCCTGACGTTCTGGAGTGCTATACCCTCATCACATTTGGAGCACTGGGTTGTTGTCCTGCTTAGAGGAGTGCTCTCACCAGAGTGTCCACTCTAACAAAGAAGACGTCTGGGACCCTATGGGGCAGATTTATGAAAAGTGGTGCTGCACCTAGTGCAGTGCCACTTTCCCTGCTCCTCTTAGCATCCCCCCTAACACCATTATGGTAGTGCCATATTTAATATACAGTGTACCATAGCGGTAGTTAGGGTGACTAGCATCATAATGTTTTATGCTAGTCCAGTGCTTTTGAGGATTAATGTAAAAAATGGTGATGCTAATCAGGCAAAGCACCCAGAGGCCTATTGTAATCAATGGGAGCCTCTTTTTAACGCCTGCACTTAGCAAGTGTTAAAAATGCCAATAAAAAAGGTACAAAGGAATCTCATAGATTCCTTTGTGCCATTTTTATTGCCCCCCCCAGCGCCGGAACACCCCCCTTGCATACATTATGGTGCAGGCATAATGTCACGCAAGAAGTTACAAAGCGGTGCAATCCAAGAATTGGGCTTTTTCTAAATATGGTGCAGTGTTATTCTCTTTCCAAAGCCACGTTAGTGTCATAAGAATGATGCTAATGTGGCTTTGGCATGGCGCAAGGCCAGCATAAATCTGGCCCTATATGGGCTGTTTTGAAGAACATAAAGTAGCCCGGGGAGGGTAATGATTTTAAACATTGCTGCTTTGCCCAGTACAGATAACGACAATGAGCTCGAAGGCTTCACATCTTGCTCCAGCCCCTTAACCAGTAGCAGATTTTCTTCATAGTGGGACATAGCCTCCCTATTGATTCAAATGCCTAGAGATTTGACTTTGTGGAGTTTTATCCCATGTGGCAATGGCAAGTCTACATCCTGCACACATCCCGGCATAGGGAACAGCAAGGATTTTTTCCAATTGATTGTAAAGCTAGAGAATTTACCATTATCCAGAAGATATCCCACAGGTGGACAAGCGATTGATCCCTTTTGGTCAAATACAGCATGATGCCATCTGTGTATAGTGATATTTTCTCCTCCCAGCCTGTGTATCCTGTCTCCTCCAGATCTGGGCATCTACCCTTACCTATTCTGCCAATGCATCCACAGCCAATATGAGCAGCATCAGTGATAGTGGACATGCCAGTGTGATCCTCCTTTCAATGGCCACCTTTTTGGAGCTACAACCGTTGAGTTTCATTCTAGCTTGTGGCAGCCTGTACAGCAGCTTTATTCACCTGCTGTACCGTGAGCCAAACCCATCTTTGCCAGTATTACAAACAAAAAGGGCCACTCTACCAAATCTAAAGCCTTGTTGGCATCTAAAGTAATAATGTCCCATGGTTCCTTCCTTGCACCCACCTGGGCCAGGGTAGTATGTAACCCCTGCGGGATCAGCTTCATTAAGGAGTATGGCATAAACTCAGTCCCATATTTATACTTTTTGACAGAAATCTGCAAAAACGCAGTTTTGCATCAAAATGTATAGCGCTGGCTCGTGTCATTCCAGAGCGCCAGCCGGGTGCCAAATTTATGGAATCCCGCAAGCCAGCGCAAAGGGTGGGCTAGCATCTGGGAAAATGACATTAGCCTGGTGGGGGTGGCGGTACGGGGAAGGGGGTTTTGCCTCAAAAAATGACGCTAGGGTGGTTAGAGTAAAAAAAATGCTGTTAACCTACCTAGTGTCATTTCCTGACAGGAGTCATGCTCACCACCCCAATGGCCAGCACTGGGGACAAGTGTCCCTGGGCATGGCCATTGCACCTAGTGCCATGTAGGAGGGCCCATTTCAGGGCCCCCAGTGCCACTTTAAAAATATTTTAAAAATACTTACCTCTACTTACCCTACTTACCTCTGGTGTCCCTCTGGTGTGGGCGGGGGTGTTTCTGAGGTTTGGGGTGGGCACCTGTGGGCTTTTTCCATAGTGTTTGACCATGGAAATGGGTCCACAGATCCCCTAATGCCTGCTCTGATCCAGGAGTTAAATAATGGCTTTAATTAGGTTTAGCGCCATTATTTAGGCCCGCCTCCCCAGTGCACCATTTTTGCACAGGAGGATAAATAAGGCGCTTAGAGTAATTTTTTGGAAGGGAACATCTCATTGATGCAAGGATGTTTTAGGCATCCCAAAAAATTGCATTAACTCCTACATTTTGATGCTAGACGGGTCTAGCATCAAAATACAAATATGAAGTGGGTTTGCGCTGAATTTGCATCAAAAAAAGTATGCTAGTTCAGCGCAAACATAGTATAAATATTCCCCTCAGTTTGATCCAAGTGTATCAAGTAAATCACCACTGTGTGCAACCTATTCACCAATTTTCACCAGACGTAGAGGGCCATATTTATACTCTGTTTGCGCCGGATTTGCGTCGGTTTTTTTTACGCAAATTCGACGCAAAACGAACTCGATATTTATACTTTGGCGTTAGACGCATCTAGCGCCAAAGTTCATGGAGTTTGCGTAATTTTTTAGCGTGGACACCTTCCTTGCGTTAATGATATGCAAGGTAGGCGTTCCCGTCTAAAAAATGACTCCGAGGCATGTGCGCCGTATTTATACTCCCGGGCAAAAATGACGCCCGGGAGTGGGCAGGTAAAAAAAAATGACGTCCAGCCGCTTTAGCGTCATTTTTTAGCGCCTGGTCAGGGCAGGCGTTAAAGGACCTGTGGGCTCGGAAGGAGCCCAGAGGTGCCCTCCCATGTCCCCAGGGACACGCCCTGCCACCCTTGCCCACCCCAGGAGGACACCCAAGGATGGAGGGACCCACCCCTGGGACATTAAGGTAAGTGCTGGTAAGTATTTTTTTTTTTTTTTGTGGCATAGGGGGGCCTGATTTGTGCCCCCCTACATGCCACTATGCCCAATGACCATGCCCAGGGGACATAAGTCCCCTGGGCATGACCACTGGGCAAGGGGGTATGACTCCTGTCTTTGCTAAGACAGGAGTCATTTCAATGGGGGTTGGGAGTAAAAAAAAATGGCGCAAATCGGGTTGAGGCGAAAATTTTGCATCAGCCTGACTTGCACCATTTTTTGACGCCCAAGCTCCATTTTGCCCTACGCCGGCGCTGCCTGGTGTAAGTCATTTTTTTTCACGCACAACAGGCAGCTCCGCTGGCTAACGTCATTGAATAAATACGGCGCCCGCATGGCGCTTCAGAATGGCGTTAGCCAGCGTTACATTTTTTGACGCACAACTGCGTTGGCGCAGTTGTGCGTCGAAAAGTATAAATATGGCCCAGAGTATCTGTGTTGAGCAGAGAAATTGGTCTATATGAGTTGCATGTATCTCTGGGTTTCCTGGCATTGGGAATGAGAATGTCAGTCAGTGTGCACATGTCTGCTGGCAGCTCCGTGGTACAGAACAATTCTGCATACATTGCATACATTGTGAGCAGCGGGCAAGCCACCCATCTGGACATTTTATGAGAAAAATCTACCAGAAGCCCATTCAGGCCTGGAACCTTCCTGGCCTGCATCTCCTCCACAGTCAACTTGACATCTAATGCCCATCCCTTGCCTAGGGGCCAAAAGTTTTTTGGAACAGTCACGTACAAAGTCTATTACTATTTGTCATGTAGGCCACAAATGCCTCAGTTATCTGCTTACTCCCTTGCTGTTTTTTGACCCCCATCTCCACACTGAGCACTCGGATGTGCATCCCTTTCCTCTCTCTACTGCCAATACATGCCAGCAACTTCCCGCCTCTATCCATGCTTTCATAAATTAGCCTCTGCTTGGCAAGGCAGGTAGATTTTACCTTGTGGCTTGCCACCCCAAGATATTCCTCCCTTTTCAGATCAATTTTGTGCTTCAACTGAGATGTAGGAGATGTACTGTTGTCTCATTCAAGCTGCCTCAGTTTCTGCTATAGGGTTTTCAGTCTTCTTGGCTGCTCCCTCTTCTCTTCTATCTCCCCTGATATAATTAAACCTCTGATTGTGGCCTTGTAAGCTCCACACAGTGTTACTGATTTCTTCACAGTCCCCTTATTTTTATGGAAATAATGTTTTGTGGCTTTATCAGGGATCTTTACCACTATTTTGTCCATGAGGTACCAGGTTTGCCATCCACTATTACCGAGGTTCCCGTGGCCTACTTGTGGTCAGTGTAATGAGTTGAGGTGAGTGGTGTTTGATCCCCCATGCAAGATACTTGGCCTCAGAGATTCTAACTAAAGTATCCCATGGTGTGAAAAAGTAGTCAAGTGCATTGGAGTAGAATGAGTTCTCTCCTGTCCCCATGAAAGGCCTTCTAAATATCTGCTATATCCAGTGCGCGTACAGAACCCTCCAATTTCCCAACAGTTTTCACCTTTTCTGGCCTAGTTCTCATCCTGTCTAAATGTGTATTTAGCATTAGGTTGAAATCACCATCATTTTTTATGGATGCCTGGGACACTTCTGTTAAAAACACCCCAACTTCTGGAGTGTCACAGTCTGGAGCCTTGGCAGATCATAAACCTTAAACAGCATGATACTCTCTCCCTCTTATTCACCCTGCATTGTGGTGTAAAATGAGTATTGTCTGACAATCTACCGACCACATGAAGCAACACTTCTTTTCTAACCACGTTTTCCAGTCCTCTGGATCCTGTAGTGTAGTGTGCGTAGCAGGCTACGCTATATCTACCTCTTCCTAAGCAGTTGTGTTGATTGTCAACAAAGTGGGTTTCTTGGAGAAATATTATGTCTGCATGGTATCCTGTGAGCTCTTTGGAGACAAGGCCCGTTTTTACTTTATTCTACAGTTCATTGATGTTCCACATCAACAATGTCAGGTTCTGCCTCTGTACCATGGTATCTGTTGCTTTATCCTCTCTTGTGCTCTCCATATTGGTGAGGATTTATCTAGCCACTGCATCCGTGGTTTGGTGTCTGTGTGCGTCCCTAACTTCCCTGTGAACTACCCCCACCCTACCTTATCGTGATCCTGGAACTAACTATCCCCAAATTCACAATATTTGTGCCCACCCCGCAAACTGATACAATATTATAACTTTATGAGCTTCTATTGCAAGTTATCGACTTTTGGGCTCTGTAGCTGCTATGGCTAGCATTTCTGAGTCTTCCTGCTCCAACTCTGAGCTCTGTGCCTGACAAAACCCCTGTATACCCATGTGAGGCCCCACAGCTCACCATCAGTGGAATCTGGGTTTGCTATTCTTCTGGGGTGCCCCCGGGACCCCCCTCCCACATGCTTCAGAGGATAACAGTGCATTTCCAGCAGTGGGGGGTTTCTAATATAATATTCTCTGCAGTCATCGGGGAGATGTCAGCATTTGTTCCTCCTCTATCCCTGTGTACTCGGGCCTGCTCCCCTTCCCTGCCCTCCCCAACAGGAGCCAATGTTCGGCTTTTGTTGCTGTTGAGGATTTCCATACATTGTTTAACCTTCACTACTGTTTTCACCTATTCTGCTCTCATTTGCTCTTTGGTTGGTGAGGCCTTATTTCTTTTACCATTCCAGCGCCTGGATACGTTTGTCCTCAGAGGTGGACCATCGGACCCAACCACAGTCCATGGTGTTCCAATTACTTTCATGCCGCCTGTAATAACAGCAGAAAGTGGTCTTTTTCTTTGTAGAGGACCGCAGCTTTGCCAGGAAGATGAGCGATTTTTCAAACACCACTGGCGTAGCACCTTTTTCACTGCTACAAACGCACCTCTCTGTCTTTGGACTAGAGAGGTATATTCCCAGTTTATATTAATCTCTTGCCTCTCTATGTTCCACAGGGCATGTTTATGTGATGGTTGCAGAATACTGACCCAGTCTCTCTAGTTCATCAGTTGAACTATGATGGGTCGGGGGCTCGCTCATGGTGTCAGAGCCAGTGTTGGTATCCTGTGGGTCCTCTCTACTAAAACAAAATCATGATGGTTGACCATGTAATACAGTTTCTGACAGGCAGTCCTCCACGCAAGATGAACACTTGGGCCATCTGCTCTTTCAGGGCCCCCCCACCAGCCTCATATAAAGATATCTGGATCTCCATACCGCATCCTCCAGGTGGCAGGTCAGCCACTTCAAGTCCCTCTACATGTTAGCTCACATTTGTGTGATATCCTGATCTGGTAGGTGGACTCCATCTAGCTTGAGGTCTGACTCCTTGACTTGTGGCTTTAACTTCTTGTAATTGTTGTGCAGCAGTTCTATCTTATTCACCACTACAGAAATCTGGCCCTCCTGGGTCACTTTAATGTCTTTAATGGATGCAAAGGTTGTTGCTCTATGAATGGCCAGGGAGGCCCCCACCCCTTAAAACTCCAATAGTCCTTCAGTGACCTCCTCTGCCATTATGTCTTGTTTCTTACCCTTTGCTGCTCAGATCTTCCCCATCTCACCACTACCTCACACCGTGCAGTGACTCTGTGGGGGATCTTGTGTTTGCCACTCCTGGACCAAATGTGGGTTATCTACTCCAGTAAGTGGACAGGCCTCTGTATCTATGAACAGGATTAGTGAATACTGCCTGTCCACTTTTCCACCAGGGCACACTGCTCCTGCCTTCAGCATTGATAGATGTTTGCAACCTGAGGGGGAGCTAAGTAGGGAACTCACCTCCCTGTGCTGTCTCTTGAATGCTATCAGACGTGGCACTCTGGGGGTCTCAGGCTGGGCAGTGCAGTTCTGGGAATGGTAGTCTTTAATGGTGGGGAAAACTACACACATCTCAGGCCAGCCCCACCACGCGCAGCTAGGCAATGTCTGTCATCTCTGGCATCTCCAACTCAGGCCCCAGAGGCTGACTCCAATGTCTCTATGCCTTCCTGTGCAGTGACTCTATCAATGCCAGATAGGCCTTGGAGGTCTCAGGCCCCATCTGAGAGAGGCAAATCCACCCCCTGCAGTCTCCACTGTGCCCGTAAGGCTCGCCATGCCACTTCATCACCCATGTTTAGCCCTTCAGGCTGGTGAGTGAAGCTATCGAATCTCCCTACTGGCTCAGGTTCTTTCCCATACGCTCTGTCCTCTGCAACAGCTCTGCGGCTCACTAGCTGCCATCTTGGCCATTGTGCTCAGCTTCTGCACTTGCCGGCTCTTATGTGTAGGGTATCTATGTGCCTCAAAAAGGCTTCTCCCCCTCTTCTTACCTTACCCAGGATTGGCATCTCACTCCAAACTGGTAAACAGGTCCAAATTTACTCAGGGGAATTGACTCTGGGCCCTCGTCACCGGCAGGAGCTCAACAACACACGTCTGCCTCCATTGTCAATCAGACCATGCCCCTATCATACAAATATAATGATATTCTTGTACCCTCTTATTTTGGCTCCAAACTTCAAGCGGATATAAGAATTTTCATAATCAATCACAGAAATGAAGATAATATTTCCCTCATGACATACCCACTTACGTATACTATCAGCAGCATATCGCCTAAGTGAAATATGTTACACAAATAATTTAGCTTAACCTATATTCTGCATGTTTATTTCACCTAAATGAGTTTATCAGATTTATGACATTAATAAGTTACTTCATTCAAACCTAATTATATATTTTGAAAATGGTAGTACTAAATAAGGACACCTCAGAACATGTATATACATATACATATGTGGACTTTGTTATAGAAAATCTACACTTACTTCTCAATGTTTTATTTTGATATTTTGTCATCTTTATTGTGTCCCATCAGTATTTGGGTGCCATTATTTAGGGTGCCCAAGTTTGAAAATTATAATATTTGTTCTATACTGAACTATTACTATTGTTAATTTATTTTAATTGAATTTAGTTGTATTTCATTTTTTTTAATTTACCATTCCATTAACCCTTAAAAACACCTTACCATCCTAAACAAAGTCCATCTCCGAGCCTTAACACATTACTACACCCAAAAAATACCTTTCTCTGAGCCATACATTTTTTTATTTCTACTCCCATACACTATCCACCCTTCTGTTATAAAAACTGTTTGCTATTTCTATACACTACGCAAGTCTTGAACACTTCAAAACAATTATTAACCTTATATTGTACCTATTTCTGACCCCCTAAATATTTCTTACTGCCCCTGTACAAATAGCTGAGCCCTAAAAATGCCTAACTCTGCTTAAATACCACTCACTTTGGTACCATAAATATTCCCTCTACCTCTAACATCATTACAAATCCCTGGACCCTAAAAATCAAATACTAGCAATACCCATGCTGCCTTATGGTTTATCCATCACTGAAGGCAAAAAGAGCACGTGATAGACAGAATGCTGTACAATGTCAAACATTTACCCCCAGTACAGAGATCTGGGCCTAAATCCATCATTGTTTTGCTACCCTTGCTGTTCCAGTTTGGACCCAGGCATATGCAAATCAGTCTTGACCCTATGCCCCATGGGAACAGTTCAACCCAAACTGCCAAGCCAGGTCCTCCCTGGACTGGAAACAAGCATCCTAGGACCAGTTTCAGGATATCACCCTTCATCAGCCAGGCTAGCTTCACTCCAGTGGCATGGGGAACACGGGACTGACTTCTGGGCATACCCTTCCCACTTGGGGCAACAAAAGCAAAAAAAAAAGAACAAGTGATGGATGGAATGCTGAACAATGTCAAGCATTTATCCCCAGTACTGAGATCTGGGCCTAAATCCTTCATTGTTTTTGCTACCATGCCATTCCAGTTTGGACCCAGCGATAGGCAAATCAGTCTTGACCCTCTTTCCCATGGGAACAGCCCAGCCCGAACTGTCAAGCCAGGACCTTCCTGGACTGGAAACAAACATCGTAGGACCGGTTTCAGGGTATCAACCTTCATCAGCCAGGCTACCTTAATTCCAGTGGCATGGGGAGCACAGGAACTACTTCTGGGCAAACCCTTCCCTCTTGGGGAAACAAATGCAAAAAAAAGAACAAGTGATGGATGGAATGCTAAACATTGTCAAACATTTACCCCCAGTACAGAAATCTGGACCTAACGCCATTTTTTTTTTGCTACCCATGCCATTCAAGTTTGGAACCAGCCCTATACAAAACAGTTTTGTCCCTGTTCCCTACGGGAATAATCCAGCCCAAACTGCCAAGCCAGGTTCTCCCTGGACTGGAAACAGGCATCCTAGGACCAGTGTCAAGGCATTACCCTTCATCAGCCAGGTAGCTTGACTCCAGTGGCATGGGGAACATGGGACCCACGTCTGGGTATACCCTTCCCACTTGGAGCGACAAATGCAAAGAGAACAAGTGATGGACAGAATGATGAACAATGTCAAACATTCACCCCAAAACAGAGATATGGGCCTAAATCCATCTTTTCTTTTTTTTTACCCATGCCGTTCCATTTTGGTCCCAGCCATATGCAAATCAGTCTTGATCTGTTCCCCATGTGAACAGTCCAGCCTGAACTGCCAACCCAGGTCCTTCCTGGCCTGGAAACAAGCATCCTAGGACCAGTTTCAGAGTATCACCCTTTATCAACCAGGCTAGCTTGACTCCAGGGGCATGAGGAGCGCGGGACCCACATCTGGGCATACCCTTCTCACTTGGGGAGACAAATGCAAAAAGAACAAGTGATGGACGGAATGCTGAACAATGTCAAACATTGCATATGGCTGGGTCCAAACTGGGGTGGCATGGTGAGCAAAGGAATTGATGGATTAAACCCAGATCTGTGACTGGGGTGAATGTTTCATTGGTTCTGGATTTCGTCCATCATTTGTGTTTGTTTGCTTTTGTCGCCATAAGTGCGCCGGGTATGCTCAGTCGTGGATTCCTGGGCTCACTGTGTCACTGGACTTAAGCTAGCCTGGCTGATGAAGGGTGATACCCTGAAACCGGTCCCAGGATGCTTGTTTCTGGGGCAGGGGGGACCTGGTCTGGTAGTTTGGGCTGGACTGTTCTCATGAGGAACAGGATCGAGAATGGGTTGCGTATGGCTGGGTCCAAACTGGGGTGGCATGGTGAGCAAACGAATGATGGATTAAAACCAGATCAGTGACTGGGGTTGAATGTTTGATTGGTTCTGCATTCCGTCCATCATTTATGGTCATTTGTGTTTGTTTGCTTTTGTTGCCATAAGTGCCCCGGGTATGCCCAAACGTGGGTCCTGGGCTCACTCTGCCACTGGATTCAAACTGGCCTGGCTGTTGAAGGTTGATACCCATAAACTGGTTCTAGGATGCTTGTTTCTGGTCCAGGGAGGACCTGATCTGGCAGTTCGGGCTGGACTGTTCCCATGGGGAACAGGATCAATACTGATTTGCATATGGCTAGGTCAAGACTGGAGTGACACAGTGAGCAAAATAATTGATGGATTAACCCCAGATCTGTGACTGGTGGTGAATGTTTCATTGGTTCTGTGTTCTGTCCATCATTTGTGTTTGTTTGCTTTTGTTGACAGAAGTGCACGGGTATGCCCAGACGTGGGTCCCTGGCTCATTGTCCCACTGGATTCAAGCTAACCTGGCTGATGAAGGGTGATACCCTGAAACCGGTCCAAGGATGCTTGTTTCCGGTCCAGGGAGGAACTAGCCTGGCAGTTCGGGCTAGACTGTTCCTATGAGGAACAGGATCAAGATTGATTTGCATATGGCTCAGTCCAAACTGGGGTGGCATGGTGCACAAAAGAATTGATGGATTAAACCCAGATCTGTGACTGGGTGGGAATGTTTGATTGGTTCTGCATTCTGTCCATCATTTGTATTTGTTTGCTTTTATCCATCATTGAACCATAAAAACACATTACTACCCCTGCATAAACTGAAAAAAGTAAATAAAAAAACAATATTTTAATGGTATTTTTTATAATTGATTGCTTTATTATTAATTAATTCAATTTGAATTATAGACCAGTAAATTATTTCAAATTACTTGTTATTAAGTAAATACATTTATTACTTAAAATGGAATTGTTTTTCTTAATAATGACACATTTAATTCAAATTACTATTTTAAATTACTATTACAAATCTAAGCAAAATAAACGTAACTTTGTATGTGTATATATAGGGCCAATTTTGTCTCTGACAAATATTAGACAACTCAAAATGCATGTTCGGAAACATAGACATTAAGATGGAAAATGTCTCCTCCATTGTAATTTCCAGTCTCCAATATCATTGTCACCACTGCGGCTAACCATAAAGTAGGGATGCTCCCATTCTCTAACAGTGGAAAGTAGAAGAAGTAAATGGTTCCATTTGAAACCTCTTTCATCAATTGATGTTATTTCGACTACTTTCAAATCTAAAGCATTTTCAACATCTTCTTACTTGGCATGCTGTCTGGCCCAAAAATGAAACTGTGCCCAACAATCCAAACTCTCACCTTCTTGCACATACACTACATACCAGAGAAAGTAATATAAGGGAAGATAGATAAAATATACATATAGTTGTATTATTAGCCATTAGAAAAGTACATAATATCAGCAACTCAATTTCGAGATGGGGGACAATTGTTGGGTTAAATGCAATTTTGGGCTACTAACGTAGCACAATAATACCAGAAACCAAAATGAGGTAAAGAAATGATCTAGCCTTTAGCATTAAGTTTAACAAGTAGTAGAAAGCTCATTGAAACCCACATTTCTGGTCACAAGCAAAGAAAACCAATAAAAAAGTGGACAAGAAATAAATTAAAGAAGTAAAGCATTATGTGATTGATTATTAACTCAAAGTGGGCTATCAACAAGATCCTGTACTACTAAATAACACCAACAACAATAGAGACTGCTGACTGTTGGGAAGGAATACAGCTGTGTTTCTTCTTCAAAGACAAATATACATCATCATCTCCATCTCTACACACACCACTAAACTGTATGATGTGCTACTCTACTCTATAACATGCCACTCCACTATACAACAAGAAACTCTATTCTATGACAGGCCATTCCACTCTATGATATAGTACGCCACTCTTTACGCCCTTTCATTCTAAGATACTCTGTGACATGCTCCTCTATGATGCACAACTCCACTCTACTATAGGACACACCACTGCATTTTACACCACACCATTGTACAGCACTCTACTGCACTCTGTGTCCCTCTACTCTTTATCACTCTACAACACTGTAGAAGAGGCCAGTCCTTTCCACTCTACGCACACCACTCCATTCTACTCACACCACCCCACTCTTTGAAACACCACTGAACTCTACCACACTTCACTCCACTATACCACACTCCACGCTGCTCTAGTCTATGACACATCACTCCACTCTACCACACACCACTCCATTCTATGACACATCATTATACTCTACAAAATGTCTCTGTATTCAACAGTGCTCAGGTCTATGCCCATCCACTCTGAGACACTCTGTGACACACCATTCTATGGTATACCACTCCACTCTAAGTCACTCCACCCAATTTCATGACACACTCTATGTTACTGCGCTCTATGCCACTCTATGATACTCTGCTCCACACTTTAACACTGTATGCTCCTCAATTTTACACCATCCTACTGCACTCTATGCCACTTTATGACACTCCACTCTACGATTCTCTCTTCTACTCAATGGCACTCTATACTCTTCTACTCTACAATACTCTAATCCACTCTACTCTATGCCACTTTATGACACTGTACTCCACTCTGGCACTCTACAGCACTCTATTCCACTCCATGCCAATCTACTCTATTCTATAACACTCCACACTACAACACTCCACTGTATGACACTCCAGTATACAATACTCCACTCTCCTCTGCTAATTTCTAGGTCACTCCACTCTACACCAGTCCACCCTATGCTACTCCAGTCATTGACACGGCACTCAACTTTATGCCACTCCACTCCACAACAGTGTACTCCACTCTAAGAATAGTCAGATAACACTGTATTAGTGTGTTAAACCTTTATCATCTAGCTTGAAGGCATCATAAGAGAGATGTTTAATTTACCTCACACTTACTTTTTATCTCTATATTATTTCCAAATGTGTATTTCTAATACCTGAACAAATTTGCTATATATTCTTACAAGCACTTTATTTTTTTAGATGTTTGGTCAGTTATGTAAAGAAATTATTTTTTCTTCTGTTTTTTGGGGTGGAATTATTTTTGTTCCAAAAGTCAACATGACCAAACTACATTAACAGACTTAACAAAAAACAGGAGGACAACAACGGAGAAACAATAAGGCTGTTGAGGAGGTCACTGGTGAGCCATAACAACCTCCCTGTGCATGGTCCAATCTCTCTCTCCCACAACAATCACAGTATGGTACAAGAGACTGTTTCTTCCAGTACCATCATACTACTCTTTAAATTGTCTATTCTGTCTCAACAGATGTACTGGTACTGGGGTACCAGGAGCAGGTATTGATACTGAGACAGATGTGGTGGTTAGTAGTGGAGGTGGTGATGGAGGTGAAGTAGTCCAAGGTGGTGCTGGTGGGGTCAGGCGTGGGGATAGATCTTGAAGGTTCTGCCAACACCATAGAAGTTGAAGGTCTTTCAGTAGGAAAAGATGTTGCCACTGTGGATGTTCCTTCTTCGGCCTCTTCCAATTCCTTCTGATGCTTTATTTGAGCCTGTTTCAACCTGGTTGAATGGATCACATGCAAGTGCTTCATCATTCCCGTCGTACCAAATGAATAATGTTTGAAATTGCCACAGAAATTTACCTTCTTGGAAAGGTTGAAGGTTACCAGTTTCCAATAGACCTTCTTCCCTCCAGCAAGGATAAAATCTACCACACACTAGCTTCCTTGAGCTTCTTCCTCCACATCAACTCCTATTCTTCCTTTTCTATCCTCTGCTCCACCTCATCTTCCTCCTCCTGAAGCAGGCTATGATCTTGTTGGTCAGTCATTGCAGTACTGCCACATTTTAAAGGTGGCTTGCAAAGACAAGATTTTCCCTCTGGGAGAGAGTTCACTCTTCACTTTTGAGAATTTCAATGGAAATATGATAAAGAGGTGTAAACGTCCAATCAAATGCTGTTTAACAAAAGTGAACATATCGTAGGAGTACCTCAATACTATCACAGTACTAGTATATTCCAGAAAGGCAAGATATAGCTTCAATATTAACACATATATGATTTACAAAAGATAACTATCCATGAAACCTTACCTCCATAATTAAAACAAATGGTGTAAACATCATTTTAAACATTTAAAGAGGTACTGAAAGAATATAGGAGTACCAACAAAATAAAAACAAATAAATAAATACCTTGTAAAAGAAAATTCTATAGTTAACAACAACTTTTGTGTATAAAAAAGAAAAAAACATTCACATTCAATGAAAACCCCAAGGGTAAAATATTAGCCATAGTTCGAAAAAAATAATTTAATATTTCTATTGAAGAACAACTTAGATTTCACAACTTTCAACATTTAAAATGTACATCTTATGCTTTATAGTTGCAATTTAAAGTAATAATTTGCACCTTGCCCTAAAATTACTTACACTTGCACACTTCCAAACAGACTTTTGTCAACTCACCTATCACACTACACTAATTATAACAGACACCTCCCCTATTTACTGCACAAGGCATTGATATGATATCACTTAGAGAATATTAAATGATATTAAATGATAGGTTTCATAACAATACTTATGACATATGTAATTACATAATTTAAGAGAAGACTGTGCACAGTTAATGTAGTGTGGTTAGCAAGTTGACAATAGTCATGGTTTGTATACCTGTAATATACCTGTAATATGGGATGTCATAAGCAGTGCATGGTAAGGCACACATTATAGCTAGTTCTGTTAACTACAACTGACTAGTTTCTGTGGTTTTCTAGTTCAAAACAACATTGTTGTCTCTAACATATTCACCTAAATATAAAGTAACTTTAACCTTTGTTTTTTCACTGAATTTTTAAGTTTTTTTAAAACAAAAGTCATCTTTTCTTCACACCTAATTATAAAGTTACTTTAACTGTTGTTTTTTTTGTGAATTTCTAGGGTAACATTTTATTACTATACATAAAGTCAACTCCTGTGTTCTATCTATGCTCTGCGACCAGCTCCTCTCAGGCAGACAAGCCAACTCCACACTGCGCACAGTCTTTGGCCATGTGTTACATGGGGTTGACCACAGGGCTTGACCTGACACCAGGCCCTGTGGCTGAACCCCCTGCAGGTTGCCAACCCCCAAAATGTCTGCAGAATTTGGCATATGCAGCATAGGGTTGGCTTTTGGACCGTGTGGACCCCATCCCTCATGACCAAAACAAAACATTTCTAAGGGTAAGAGTTTGTACAGCTCACTCCTTGATCTTTAATTGGGCTGAGGTACCCCATTCCCAGGAGCCAGTTCGAATAAAAAGGGGTGGAGGGTTGTGTTACCTCCCTTCCCAAGCCTTAAAAGGCCCCAAGGACCTTATGACCTGGAGCCAAATATAATCAAACAAGGGAATAGGGTGATCAGCCCTCCTCCCTGAGCCTCAACTGTTCAGCAGTTTTTGTTTGAGTGCTTATTAAAGAAGTCTATTGAAAATGCAAGGGGATTTTACATGTTCAGATCTCACTTTTTTCTTGGTCCCGCTAGATGGATAACCCAAAGAGCTGAAGTGAATTTGCTTTTCCTATGGAAATTTTGCTGAAGAGTCATCAAACGGTACCAAAGTTATTAGCCAACCAAAAGAACGGCATGTCTATGGAAAAGCAGTAAGGCTTAACTTAGGTGACCGAAATGTAATACCACCAAAACAGTAAATACGTAAAGAACACAACACAATAAAAATCCAACAAAAGTTTATGAAAATATGAAATATGGCCATCTACATACACCAAAACAACAAAAATCCAATGTAGGAAACTTGAGCTATCAATTTGTAAATATTACATGAAACAAATTACTTTATAGCACCCAAGAGCCTGAAGCCCACTTGTTACTATTAGAGGACATGCTGCTGGCACCAATCCAAAGTTTCTGGCCGAGTGTGATGAACTGTGGGTTGCTAGGCTTTACCTTTAGACTTAGAAGTTTTCTTGGCTTTTTTATCTTTTCAATGGGCCTGTCGGTGGGCCCTTGGGCTGCTTGAATCCCAAGTTCGGGTTCATGACAGCGGTCTGTTACAGCTCAATGAAAAAGCAGAAGTTGTGCCCTCAATGTTGATAATGAGGAGAAACACGCAGTGGGCAAAGTCAACATAGCAGCCCCGGATGGTATTGTTGATGGCCGCTTGCTTCTCTGGGTAGGTCTTGGTCTTCACTTTTAACTTCAAACTTAGAAACCTGGCTGATTTTCTAGAATTTTTCAGGGGGATGAATATCTGCTGTCAGTCTGACTGGTGAGTTGATGTAAGCATTGTTGAGCCAATCTTCTCTTGGAGCTTTTCTGAAAAGCTAGGCAGAAAGTTTCTACATTTCCGGATCTTTCTGTTTCTTGGTACCTGTTGAGAGATAAGTGCCCTTTACCATTGGCCAAGGGCGCAGAGGCTCTGAGCTTCCACTTGCAGGCTATAACTCAATCTCCCACAATACAAAAATCCAGTTGCACCCAATCTGCTGGGGTATCCTCTCTGGTCTTTGCAGATGGCATCTTTAGCTCTTTTGTACCTGTTGCTGATCAGAAGGCCCACTCCCTTCCTTTTAGACTCAGGCATAGACCTTTCTTTGTAGGGCCATGCGACTGCAGCAGGTGCAGTCTTTCAGAGTTGAATTCTCTCTTTGGTGTAGTCTAGTGGTCCAGTAAGGCAGTCCTTCTTCTCTTCTTCTTCCATTCTTCATTTCCAGACAGTATTCTGGTGAGCTCTGCAGAGCTACCTTATTTATTCTTCATTTCTAGGCTTGAGGAAGAGGGCATCGCAGTTAATAGGGAATAAGCTACCTCCAGTGAAATGTGTCAAACTTCTAGTCCTGAATGCAACATTCTCCCAACAATCAAAATTGGGAGAATCTTTCCTTGGTGTGTGTGACAGTATAACCTAACTCAGAGGTGTGGCTGATAGCTAACTACTCTCCTCTTCCAGCCCCTATGATCTCATTATTAGGGCTATCACCTGGCGGTGGATGCAGGAAGTTGTGGTGGTCTGGGTCCTGTGATATCTGTGTTCTACAGTGGCTCCTGCCTTTAAAGTCTAGCTTACCATCCTCAACCCCTTTTCTTTCCCTGGCTCCTCCATGATGAGATCTTCTTCCACAAATGGCTAAATTGTTGCAGTCCCAGACCTCTTCACACCTACACAGGGAGCAGCTTGGCTCAGCCTTTCAAAGACTACCAATCAGAAGAGGCTCCTTTAAGTATGCTTTTAGGTAATTTCAGGATAATAGTTCTAAAACTAGGTTCCTGCAATAGTTATATTAAATACAACCCTGGCAAGTTATTTGATTTAAGGTAACTATTAATTTGATACTTTGCATGAAATTTCAATCCAGCTCCAAAACAAAGTTAGACTTTATTAAACTTAATAAAGCTCTTCCCATGTTATCCTAAAGGCCACTACCTTCAGGAAATACAACTTTGCCTGTTTTTCCTTACCAAAGTATATAAACAACTTTTATGTAGTTCCTGCTTTTTATAACTATGTATCCTAACCTTGAGCCACCGAGGGGTGACATTAGGGGTGGCTTATAAGTAATAAAAAGGTAGTTCAGAGCTTTGGAAGTATTTGCACTTCCAAAGTCAAATTCAGACACAGTTCTATTTTAAAACCAGCCTGCAAGGTAGGCCTGGCTTTAAAATTACACCATCCACCAAAGCAGTGTGCACTTAAGTGCATTAAGGCCACTGGGGTTCTCTAAATCTACATGCCCAACCATATACTAGGGACTTACAATTAAAGTTGTACCAGCCAAAATATACCTTTAGAGGACAGAGCAGTGGCCCCGGCCCTGGGTAGCAAAGCCAAGGGCGCTTTCAGAGAGTCTTTAATTACCAACATCAGTCCAAAAATGGGGTGAGGAGGGAAAAAGGATGACTCTCCTAGATATATACATTACTCAGTGGCAGTCCTCACTGGGTAGTTATAGTTAGGTCAGCATTTCCATAAAAAATGACTTTTGTTTTGCTTATAACTTGGGCACCATTTGATGACTCTTCACCAAACGTCCCAAAAAGTGTTCTCTTGGACTATTTTGTGCACGGAAAGTTTTGCAGTGATCTAACAAGCAGGGAGAATAAGGGGAGGGGGCCTAAAATGCGAAATCCCATGCATTTTCCATGGACTTCTTTAAGAAACACTGGAGCAAAGACTACTGTGTGGAATTACACCAAATTTTGCAGAAAGCTTGGTTTGCTCTGCAGATTGTGATTTGGTGTAAAGCCGTTCAGTAGTATTTGAGAAGTTAAGTTTCTAAAATATTTGTGTATCTTGATAGTTGGGTTACAAGGAATCTTAAAAGACACCCTCAAACTTAGTTTTAAAAAATAAAGCATTCTTATTGGCCAAGGGAGTTTATTTTTCCCTTGGACCACTTCACTCACATTGGAGGCACACTCTCATAGAATCGGGTACTCTAATAGACTGCCAGCAACATGAGCAAAATGTTGTCAGCAGCCATTACAGGATGTGGGGACTTAGGGGCATATTTATACTCTGTTTGCGCTGGAATTGTGTCATTTTTTTTTACTCAAATCTGGCGCAAACTTAACTCCATATTTATATTTTGATGCTAGACATGGCTAGTGCCAAAATATTGGAGTTAAAGTTATTTTTTGCCTGTGGAAAACCACCTTGCGTCAATGAGATGCAAGGTAGGCGTTCCCGGGCCAAAAATGACTCAAAGGCCCTAGCACCTTATTTATCCTCCCATGTAAAAATCACGCATGGGAGGAGGAGGGCCTTAAATAATGGTGCTAAGCCTGCTTAACACCATTATTTAATGCCTTATATGGGCAGGCTTTAGGAGACCAGTGGGCCTTTTTACATGGTCATAGACCATAGAAACAGCCCACCGGTGCCCTTCCCAGCCCCCAAACACCCCCCCACTCACCGCACCCACATCTGGAGGACACCTAAGAAAGGGGGGGCCCATCCCAGGTAAGTCCAGGTACTTTTTTTTTTTTTTTTGCAAAGTGCCATTGGGGGGCCTAACTTGGGACCTCCTACTTGGCACTGTGCCCAATGGCCTTGCCCAGGGGACTTAAGTCCCCTAGGCATGGCCATTGGGCTGGGGGGCATGACTTCTGTCTTTACTTAGACAGGAGTCATATCCATGGAGGTTGTGTGTGGAAATAATGATGCTAATCAGGTTAGAGTAATTTTTTTTAACTCTAACCTGACTAGCGGCATTCTTTCACGCACATCCTCCAGTGTCCCCTATGCCTTCCCCACCCGGTTAGCGTCAATAATTTTGACGCTAACTGGGCCTTACTGCTGGCTAGCGTCATAGCTTAAATATGATACTCAGCTGGCATCCAGGAATGGCACTAGCCGGCAGTATATTTTTTGATGCAAACCTGCGCTAACGCAGATTTGCGTCAAAAAGTATAAATCAGGTCCTCAGTTCCCTGTCCTGTGGTTTCACGAAAATAATATAAAGGGAAAAGGTAGGGATACCCTGACCCTCGAGGCCCTGTGGGGGGGACACAGAGGGACCCCCTCCTAGGGCCAAAATTAAAGAATAGTTTGCAAACTTTGCAGCAATCCTACAGGGGTCCCGCAGGATCACAGCAAACATAAAAAAAGAAGTGTTGGTTGACATTTTTTAATATGTATGGCATTTGGCTGCCCTCTTCCCCCAGCTTGTCAAGGCCCTGGGGATGATTTGTTTTTCAGTTAGGTGGGTATGTGACCCCCCCTCTTTGAGTCTGCTTAGGTCCGATGACCCATCACTGGGACTGAAATGTAAAAAAAAGGAGAGAAGGCATGCAGTCCCCCTCCCTGAGCCTTGAGAAGGCCTGGGGCCCTATCCCCACAGGACCATAACTTAAATTAAAAGGGAGGAAGCAGCACAGCCCCCCTCCATGAGCCTTTAATGGTCCCCGCTGTCAACTCCGGCCATGCATGACTGGGAGTTGGCTTCATACTGAGAAATAAAATATTACTTTATGTTTAAAAAACATAAAAATTCATGGAAAATTCAAGGGTTAAACTAATGTTATTGTTAGGTATTATTAAAAGATCTGTTTTTGTGTTAAAAAATCTGAGACAATTACTGATTAAAACCAAAAGTTAAACTGGTGTTATAGTTAGATTAGTATGTGAGTGGCAATATTAATGTTTTGAACTCAAAACACCACAGAAATTCATCTGTTAGAGTTGGTAGAGCTACAATAGTGGGTGGTGATACTTAGAAGTGGAGGGGCACTGGAGTGAAGTGAATATTTTTACTAGGCCTGAGCAGAACTCGCAGACTTTCACTCCATAGAATTCTGTGGAGTTACAGAAAACCTCTGCCAGATTCCACAGAGTTCCATGAGAGGCGGAATTAGGCAGGTTGCGCTGCTCATGCTGATTGTTAGCACTGGGAGCTTTTTCCATACTGCAAAATCAGCATTAACGGAACCACACAGCATGCCAGAGTGCACTGCTTCTTTCTGCTGTTTGAGTAGGCTTTCCACTTGAGCAGCAGTTTTCTCAACACGAATGGTCGCTACCTGCTGTAACCGCCTGCATTGAGAAATTTCAGTGGGAGGCATTGTAGCACCTGCAAATCATGCTAGGGGACCCAAGTTCTCTCTCAGACTCATCAACTTAATGTTGGCGAGCCACACATGTGGAAGAACTCTGATAGGAGATGCATAGCAGAGTTTTGCCTCAACTCCATGCTCCAAGCAGAGCGTGGAATTGGCAAAACTGCATGAACTCTGCTGGCGGAGAAGGATTTTTTTACCCACCTCTGGTTTTAACCCAGTGACAGACATTGTGATAAATGCCTTTAGTACTACAAATTAATATACAAAGAGATGAATCAAGGAGGGGTATCTGAAAGGGATATAGTGGAGGTGCATTTGCAGGGCGAATTGGAGCACACTGCAGAGACAGGAACACAGAAACAGACAATCCATTGATGACTTGATTTGGGGTATGGGAATGAAGGGATTCACAATGCCTGTGTATTGAGATGATAAGATAGATGTAAATATCCAAGCACCGCTATGCGCATCAACATGTGATACTGTTACGTAACTGCTACAATCTGCTCCCGAATGGGGGGGAGGGACGGGTATCACTTGCTGTCATTGTGTATTTACTTATGTTTGAAATCAATAAAAAGAAATAAAAAATGCCTTTAGTCTTGATGCCAAAGTTCTCAATCATGGCTTGTTGTGATGCTATTAACTGTTTGACCAATGACTTTGTGTTTCACCACTGCACATATTAGTTGCTCAGTGTTCACCAGTAGCACATTACATATTGTGTTCAGTTTAGCTGCCTATTGGCTTTAACGCGGCATTAGACATTACATTTGTTATTTAGGTTAGCTGCCTATTGGCTTTAACATGACATTAGACATTACATTTGGTATTTGGGTTAGCTGCCTATTGGCTTTAACATGGCATTAGCCATTACATTCTGTATTCAGTTTAGCTGCCTATTGGCTTCAACATGGCATTAGACATTACATTTGGTATTTAGGTTAGCTGCCTATTGGCTTTAACGTGGAGTTAGATATTGCAGTTGAGACATTGCAGATGAGCTGTGTTTTCCCAAGCTATGTTTTTCCACATGATAGACCAAGATGTGTTTTTCAAATTGAATTCACACCAAACCCTAGCTGATAAGAGAGCGTAGATTTTGTGTTTACCTCTCAATCCAGCCTGGGAACGAGTGAAGTTTGGAGAATTGGCCACTCTCCAAATTTATTCGGTTCCCACACTGAGCAAGCATTTTTGCTTTTAACGGTGGCCCTGGGCAACAGCGAGAGAAGGATCTTGACTTCAGGCAGGAACGGACGTCAGTTGCCTGTCTCCGTTTGGGTGGAAAATCTCTTACTTGCAGTTGAACCGGAGTCATCAACTTGCAGACCTTAGAAAGATGAAGCGGAGTGATAGGCCCTACGGTGATGCAATTTTGACTTTTATGCTTTGCTTTGAAGTTATGCTATAATATAATCACACGTATTTGCTGTGTACATTGCAACTGAAAAGTACTTTGATATATTTTGCTTTCATTCCTGCGACTACTTTTAAACATGTGCTTCCAACCTACTAGTCTCGTCTTTCAGGAACCTCGTGGTGAAGTAATATTAACAATAAATGTCTTCTTTAAACTATGAAGTGCACTTCAGAGAAGTTTTGTAAGCTCGGTCATAAGATAAGAGAAGGAAAGCAAAACATTTTGGCGTTAATCGACAGTCTGGGAGTCGGAGTTGGAGATTGGAATTGCACTATTTAAAAGTGTAATTGTTTTTTGTTGTTTAGAGAATTAAAGAATTATGACAGACCATGTTTGAGAATGCATGTGAAGTTAAACTGCCTTATGGTGCTGTGAGAAACATGTTTTCTTGTTTATCAGGACTTTGTGAGTCTTGGGATGAGTGCTTCGATAAAGCATATTTAGAAAATGTGCCTTTTGAAAGAAAGGATGTCTCTTTTGTTCTTGACAGAAGGGTTTGGATACTTTTATCTGTTTACAGAAAAATGCAGGAGAGATGTAGGCAGTTAGAACATGAAAATAAGAATTTACATGAGCAAATTAGCCAGAACACATTAATGCAAGATAATGCTGAAATCTATAAAACTATTGTAGTAGAATCTGGCTTTTGCCATTCCAGTAATGAGAAGGTTAAAAAAGGGGGCGGCCAGTCTGAGCCTCTTGAGAAGAGCGTAGATGTGCAGAACAGCCCACGGTTGTTGGCAGGTGAAGTGCATTCCTTAACAGATTACACTGAGAACACAGTTAAGAATGTTATTTTCAGTCCGCTTTTGCAAAGTACGTTTTTCAAAATTAATTCAGACAATGCAGAAGTACTGTCGCAAAATGTGCAGTTACTGGGAATTCAGTGGAATCTAGAAAATAGACAGATGTTGTCACAAGTAAAACAAAAGATTTTAGAGTTTCTTACTATTTGCACTAAGCAAGAGACACCGAGTTTCACAAGCTTGTTTGATTTTTGGAAACAGTATAGCCCTCATGTGAGTGAAATCTTAACACTTTGGTACAAAGTAACTAGGAAATAACATGAGCAGCTGCGCGCTTTTGATTTGGCAAATGAAATAATTCAGACTTTAGATTTGTGCGCAGTGCAAGAGGGAAACACTGATTTACATGTAAATCAGGAACAGGGGAGGACAAGAGCGCCCCTGGAACTTTGGATTAAGCTTTTGACTTGTTATTGGGCTCTAGTGAATACTGAGCAAATGACATTAAATGATAATGTAATTCTGAAACCTGAAATATCAAGCATGCATTGGGGGATGAGTTTCCCCTAAATCTCACAGTATAGGACAGGCACAGGAGGCTAGTATCATACACTGGATCTGGTACATGCAAGACAGGGCTAGAGTCACTGCAGCCCTACATGAACAGGTGTCACAAGCCACTTTTCAGGACGAGGACAGGGTGCAGGGAGTACCACAGGTAAAAGAGTCACCAGTGAAATTGAGTGCACCATTTGAATTTGTGTCCTCTGAGGATAAAAAGCATGTTTGTTTGACTAATGATTCATTGACTGAAAAGTTGTTGTCTACCACAGGAGAAGGAACAGAGTTGTACAATGTGTGTCAGACTTTAAAGCAAGAGCTGCTTGATATGTGTCATTTTTACACTGATTCTTGGTTCACTGCCAGTGGTTTAGCCTTTTGGTTTCCACATGGCTTGTACATAACTGGTTCCATTCCCTTGCAGATGTTAAAGAGAAAAATTCAGAAACAGAAGTGTCCACCCAGAATTCTGACTTAGTGGGGATGGCTAAGTGGGTGCACCAGAAATGTGGACATCTGGGAGAAAAAGCAATTTACAGGTGGGCAGAGATTAGAGAGATGCACATTCCCCCAGATTTGATCAAAACTGTGATTTTGCACTGTCCTATTTGTCAGCACGCACAACAGAAATCTGTCCCACAAACAGTCAAAGATCAGTTGGGGAGAGGAAAGTTACCAGAACAGATATGGCAAATTGATCAGGTTTTAAGGGGAGTGATTGCTGCAGATTACCAAGGAGAAATCAAAATTATGCTGATAACTAGAAGAGAATCAGATTTATTCATACAGATTGGAGACAGAATTGCCCAACTTGTCAAAAGTGCAGTGAATGGAGGTTTGGTAAAGAAGGAGTCTGCCCCAGCCCTTCTGACAGTGCAAGGAAAGGGAAGCTGTGGTGCAGCAGATAAAAACCTCAGTGCTAAGGTGTGGGTTGAAGCCCCAGGTGACCCTCCAGAACATGCAGAAATTATAACAAAGGGCCCCAAAAACGTCCTGCTAATTATAAAACAAGGAAAGGAAGAAGGAGGGCACATTTCAGATGACCAATGTTATTTGCAAGAAAAGTCATACTTTTTTCTTTTGCAGATCGTACCACGATTCGCCACTGACCATGAGTGTGCTGTGTGGTCTCCCTTCGGGTGTGTCCGTGTGGGGTCAGGGGAGGGACCGAACCCCCAACCTGAACCTGATTGATTAAAGTACGAACCCCATGGATCCATTTTGCGCAACTGGCGCCTTCAGTTCAAGTTCTACATGGGATCAATATAAAGTTTGTCAACTTGTTTGATTACATTCTTCCACTGGAACTAAGCAACCTTACCAGTTAACTGGCTGTGTTTTTTCGTGTGGAACTCTGACTTTCGCTTACATTCCAGCAAACCTTTCAGGTGGACCGTGTACCTTTACATGAGTAGAACTCACGATACATCAACTTGCTGTTTTAGAGACACTATTATCCCAATCAGAGTATATAAGCTTCAGTCTTTTCATTGCAGATGTATCTGATGTGAAAGGTTATGAGATCAATATGTTAATCCACTTCCATTGCTTTACAGTGATTGCTTTTATCATTCAAATCTGATTTGCTTATAATGTTTTTTTTTGTTGTTGATGTTTTTGTTTTTGTTTTTTGTTTGAAATAAGAGGTATGTAAAAAAAAAATCATTGGTCATAGGTTGGAGTGTGATGCTATTAATTGTGTTTGTCCAATGACTTTGGGTTTCACCACTGCTCATATTAGTTGCCCAATGTTCACCAGTAGCACATTACATGTTGTATTCAGTTTATCTGCCTATTGGCTTTAACGTGGCATTAGACATTACATTTTGTATTTAGGTTAGCTGCCTATTGGCTTTAACATGACATTAGACAATACATTTGGTATTTGGGTTAGCTGCCTATTGGCTTTAACATGGCATTAGCCATTACATTCTGTATTCAGTTTAGCTGCCTATTGGCTTCAACATGGCATTAGACATTACATTTGGTATTTAGGTTAGCTGCTATTGGCTTTAACGTGGAGTTAGACATTGCAGTTGAGACATTGCAGATGAGCTGTGTTTTTCCAAGCTGTGTTTTTCAAATTGAATTCACACCAAACCCTAGCTGATAAGAGAGCGTAGATTTTGTGTTTACCTCTCAATCCAGCCTGGGAATGAGTGAAGTTTGGAAAATTGGCCACACTCCAAGTTTATTCGGTTCCCACACTGAGCAAGTATTTTTGCTTTTAACGGTGGCCCTGGGCAACAGCGAGAGAAGGATCTTGACTTCAGCAGGACCGGACGTAAGTTGCCTGTCTCCCGTTTGGGTGGAAAATCTCTTTCTAGCAGTTGAACCGGAGTCATCAACTTGCAGACCTTAGAAAGATGAAGCGAAGTGATATGCCCTATGGTGATGCAATTTTGACTTTTATGCTTTGCTTTGAAGTAATGCTACAATATAATCAAATGTATTTGCTGTGTACATTGATATATTTTGCTTTCATTGCTGCGACTACTTTTAAACGTGTGCTTCCAACCTACTAATCTCGTCTTTCAGGAACCTCGTGGTGAAGTAATAATAACAATAAATGTCTTCTTTAAACTAAGAAGTGCATTCCAGAGAAGTTTTGTAAGCTCGGTCATAAGATAAGAGAAGGAAAGCAAAACACTTGTTAATAGTGTTTGATTTATAACCGGCCATGATTGACAACTCTGAAATTTAGGATGAAGGCAGTGTGAGTTTCTCACAGTGCTTGTCAGTGGGTCAAAAAAGTAATAATAAAAAAGGTTACTTACCCATGCATCATGGTTGTTCTCCTATTGGGCAGTCCCCGTGGAAGTTCAGGAGCCTTAACCAACTCCCCTATACAACTTTAAATGCTGTTCTGATTCTGCTAATAATGTCAAGCAGCATTAGAGATGTGCCAGGGGTTAGTTCAATGCTTCTTTAGGAATTGGTGACCAGTGCTTCCTCTCCTTCCAGCCGTCTATGAAAGCTCAGGTTGGAGAGGTTTACAGTATTCATGTCAGACTGGCCATTGCAAGACTGCTGGATAAATTTACATACAGACTTTAAACATAAGTAGGCACACCTCCTCCCTTGTTGCAAATCAGCTGAAATTGCCCCACCATGACTCTTGGCTTGGGCTGAGAGCAGCAGTGAAAACAATGGTAATGCATTATTTTTATTACCATTTTATTTTTCACTTTTTAGTTCTGCTGCTTTTGCAGAAAGGTGTTGAGGCTTCCCAAATGAAGGTGCCAACAGTGGTGGCATACTACAACTTCTCCTCCCAGGGCATGAGGTTGAGGGGCCTGGAAGACCAAATACCAGCTACAAGGGCCTCTTTGTATGCCCTGGAAGAATGGGAGCCAACACTTCCCCAATTAGTCATTCCACCATTTGAGGATCTAACCTAATAGACATCTGGTTTAGGAGACAGTATTCTCCTTATCCATTATTCTGGCCCAGATTTCCCTTCTCTGGCTCATGGAAGGTGTCTGGCCCTCTACTCCAAACAGCAAGTGCTCATTCCAAATAACCTCATCCATCATCAAAGGTAGCACATTTACAAGCAATCTGGATGGCCTTCTAATAGCCATGTTTGAAATTTCCCCCCAGCAACTAGGCTGCTGCATGTTATGGGTTTAAAATACTTTGTGTGGTGTAAGGAGTGTCTTTTGTAGCGGGGACCTCAGGTGTCGTTGATGACTTAATTTTGAGCAGGTGTGTGTTAATGGACACTTTGGTTAATATTAACAGCCCTGTCTGCCATTGGCAATACCATTTGGTAGTGTTGTCTTAGTTATGAGGGTCCCACGATCCCACTGCATCTATGGACAACTCTAAATTGATACAGGGCTGTATATCAATACAGGAGAGGGGAACTGATGATGGAGAACTGAAGGACAGACAATGGTCCTTTCTCCATCATGACGGAGGCCATTCCATCAGCCCAAAACCTAAATAAGGCTCGATGGGTGGTTCAGTACCAACATGACATAGGAAAGTATTGTTGTCTGCCATACTCTAGATCCGACCCTTAGTCTTCTATGAGTTTTGCATCAAAAGGTCCCTCCCTAAATCTCTACTTAAATTTCCCTAAGTCCCTCCCATTTTATAGTAAACACTCCTCATTTTCTGACCACTCCCCCAGACCATCACAAATTCACTAATAAAACATGCACCTACGTATGCAGAGATTTTGGCCGCTGTGTTGGAAATCTATGCACAGAAAATAAAGGAAAAGAGAAGCCAAATGTGACTGACAGTAGATTTGTGAAAATAATTTTGTAGTACACGACTAGTACTTCTGTAAGAACACCTTATGTATTACAAAATGCATGTGACTATGCGACATTGACATTGCATTGACTTCACATGCTCAAAGTTTTGATTTCTATTAATAAGCCCTCTCACACAAGTAGGGAACTATTCTTGTCAGTAGAAGTGGGGGAATGCTGTTTTGCAGGGTATCGCCAATCTTTTTGCCTTTGACCTCCTTTTTTGTTCCTGAGTTGAATTTAATTTTTTCTGGCTTTGGGTTTCTGGGCACTTTACCATTGCTGACCAGTGCTAAAGTGCACATGCTCCTATCTAAATTGTACTGGTGACTGGTTTATCTATGATTGGCATATTTGATTTAATGGTATGTCCCTAGTATAGTGCACCAGATTCACCCATGGCCTGTAAATCAAATGCTACTAGTGGGCTTGCCACACTGATTGTGCCACCCACATGAGTAGCCCCATAAACATGTCTCAGGTCTGCCATTGCAGTGTTTGTGTGTGCAGTTGTAATCTGATGTTTCAACCTGGTAAGTGCACCCACTGGCCAGGCCCAAACCTTCCCTTTTACTGCATGTCAGTTACCCCTAAAATAGGCCCAAGGCAGCCCCATGTGCAAGGTTCAGTGTTTTTAAAAGATAGGACATGCACTGCTGTCCTGATAGTGAAATACTGCTAAATTCATTTTTCACTATTGAAAGGACCAGATAGTATCATTGGAATTACCATGGTGTATCTTTTAAGTGTAATTTCCCATGGGGATTAGATAGAGAAATGGAGTTTGTGGTTTCTGAACTCACAATATAAAAATGCATCTTTTGGTGTGGGTGGTTTTACATTGTAAGTTTGAAAATGCTGCTTTTAGAAAGTGGGCATTTTCTGGCTTAACCATTCTGTGTCTCTGCCTGGCTGTGGAATACATATCTGGGTCAGGATGGCCGTTGGGTTGATTGTGAATTTGCAAAGGGAGCTGAGGTGTGCCCTTCATATCCTGATGGGTCTTCCTGATCTAGAATGGTGGGAGGAGCTGATACTTGCACCTGAATAGGGCTGTGTCTTTCCTTACACAAAGCAGTCTCCAATTACCTGGAGTGTGTCTGGGGCCATGGCAAAAAAAGGCAGGGTTTTGTGCACTACTTTTCTTTGAAGTTTGCATACTCCAAAGAAACAACTGGGTAAAAGGGCTGGATCTCTGACCCCACAATGTTAGAATCCTTCTGGACTGAGGGCATTCTGCCAGGAAGAAGAGCTGGATGATGTAGGCAGGACTGTCACTCTCCCTTTCAATTTGCTGCGCTCGCCTGTTCTGTTGCTTGCTGCTTCTGTTCTGAGAGTGAAAGGATTGGACTTTGCTTTCTGCATCCCACTTCCAAAAGTTCTCCAAAGGCTTGGACTGGGCTTACCTCATGTTAAGGAGTGTCAGGGACATTAAAGACTTCTTATGCCATCACCTGTGCTCTCTTGCTGAGAGTCCTGACTTATCAAGTGGTGCCAAATCCAGTTCCTGGGCCCTTGGGAGTGAGTTCTGATGTAACCAAGAAGAAACAAGCACATCTACTCCAGATGATTTCGGAACTGGTGCAGCTGTCAAACTCAGTGCTGCTGCCTGCACTGGAGCCTTGGTTCCCGCTGAGTGTAACGACTGCAACTGATGTCACAGTTCCAACACCTTGGCACAGTCCCCAAAGTTCCACCACAGGTTGATTCCAGAGTGCTGTGTCACTGATGTCCGTGACACCTGATTCCCCCGCAGCACCTGGAGCCCCATGGTGTGATCCCGACAGAGCAAAATCAACGCCTAGTGTCTTGACCAGCTGGATACATTAACCCTGCTGGATCGTAAGGAACCAACGCCTCACAACCGATGCTGCATCACTTCCCCTGCAACCATAAGGAACCGATGCCTCACCTCTCCTGCTTCACATGAAGGACACCTCACCTTCCCAGTAGCAGTAAGGTACTGACACAGCATTAGCTCCAGCGCCTCCTCATCTCCCTGACTCCATGCAACGTCTTTGTTTCCTCGTTTTCCAAGGTACTGTGACTCCTTGACTGACCTGCACTCCCTCGCGAGTGCCGTTTGACTGTTGGGTACGACACCGCCAAGATGTCGTGATAGCCCTAGTTGGAGCTATTGTGTTTCTAAGCACTTTACTGACAGTTAATCTTAGAAAATTCATATCTTTGCTTGTGAATGTTGGATTTTTGTCATTTTTATCTTGTTGTACTCAGATAAATAGTAGCCATTTTCTAAACTAGTGTGGAGTACTTTTGTGGTGTTTATACTGTGTTACTGTGTATGTGTGTGTGTGCGTGTGTGCGTGTACAAAAACTTCACAGATTGGCTCTGAGATAAGCCTCACTGGTTGAGCCAAGCTACCAAGGGGGTACGCAGGGGCTGTCTTAGCTTGTGGCTCCCTTACCCTAACTAGAATAAGGATTCCTACTTGGACAGGGTGCAAACCTCTGCCTACCAGAGACCCCTTTTCCAACAGCTGTGTTGTAAGACTTTTGTTGATCTATAGATTCAGGAGCTTCACCTCATAGAAATGTAAGGGAAAACCATAATTGAAGTCAATTTTTCATTTTTGCAGGGGATTCCTGGTAAGAACAGATAGTGAGAGCCAAGCAAGTCACATCACCCTGGACACCCCTGGGTGATTAGTTTCCACAAATGGTTTGGGTTTGATGTATTTCCCTGGGTGTCATCCAAAACTGTGCCCAAATACTGAAACTACTCACATCCTTAGAAATATTGAATTTCCAGATATAAGTATTAATGTCTCTGCATTGGATGTTGGGGTCACCCCTGTCACTGGTGATAGGACCAGTTACATTTGATATTTTCTTTTTAAGTCCCTAACTCCATTAATTTCTATGGGAGGGTATTCCAGTGCTAGTGGTTGGCTAAGGTGTAGTGCTGAAAATATAACAAACTTGTAAATTACTACAAAAGTAAAGTTTGTGAAGACAGAAAAGTAGTAAATTCACTCAAAAGTGTAAACTCTCTCAGAAGTGCAGGGTGAATAAAAACCAATTCTTACAGAACTAGATCCCTGCTAAAGAAGTCTGCTGTGAACATTTCACACATTTATTTGCAGACAAAATAGGAAATCCATTTTACAAAAACCTAACATCAGGACTTCTAAAAAGAATAAATGTACACAAATCTGAAATAGCTTTAAATTCAGGAAATAAAAAAAAAATACTTTATGCATCCAAACTGATCAAAGTGTTTGTGAAGCTTTCACATGAACTAGTTAGAAATAAGACATGGAAGTTTGCTATGTTTAGCAAATGCATTGGTAGTGTGTTAAAAAAAAAAATAATAATAATTAAGTAGTCCATGCAACTCTATTAGCCATCCTAAGCCCCATATTTATACTTTTTGACGCAAAACTGCGCTAACGCAGTTTTGCGTCAAAAAAATTAGCACCGGCTAACGCCATTCTGAAGCGCCATGCGGGCGCCGTATTTATTGAATGACGTTAGCCGGCGTTAGCCGCCGGCGCCGTCTGGCGTGCGTTAAAAAAAACGACGTACACCAGGCAGCGCCGGCGTAGGGGGATATGGGGCTTGGGCGTCAAGAAATGGGGCAAGTCAGGTTGAGGCAATTTTTTCGCCTCAACCCGATTTGTGCCATTTTTTTTCACTCCCAACCCCCATAGAAATGACTCCTGTCTTAGCAAAGACAGGAGTCATGCCCCCTTGCCCAATGTCCATGCCCAGGGGACTTCTGTCCCCTGGGCATGGTCATTGGGCATAGTGGCATGTAGGAGGGCACAAATCAGGCCCCCCTATGCCACAATTTTTTTTAAAAAAAAACACTTACCTGAACTTACCTTAATGTCCCTGGGATGGGTCCCTCCAGCCTTGGGTGTCCTCCTGGGGTGGGCAAGGGTGACAGGGGGTGTCCCTGGGGGCATGGGAGGGCACCTCTGGGCTCCTTCCAGGCCACAGGTCCCTTAACGCCTGCCTTTTGCAGGTGCTAAAAAACGGCGCAAAAGCGGCCGTACGTCATTTGTTTTGCCCCACCCACTCCCGGGCGTGAATTTTGCCCTGGAGTATAAATCCGACGCACATGCCTCGGAGTCGATTTTTTAGACGGGAACGCCTACCTTGCATATAATTAACGCAAAGTAGGTGTCCACGCTAAAAAATGACGCTAACTCCATGGACTTTGGCGCTAGACGCATCTAACGCCAAAGTATAAATATGGAGTTAGTTTTGAGTCGAAATTGCGTTTAAAAAAACGACGCAATTCCGGCGCGAACGGAGTATAAATATGTCCCTAAGTGTTTACTTTGGGCCTGAATTAGATTTTTGCGGATGTGTTACTACGTCACACGTGACGGATATCCAGTCTGCCGAAATATAAATCCAATTAGAAACAATGGCATTTATATTCGGAGGGCAGGATGGCCATTCATTGTGAAGGAGTAACCTGTCCGCCGAAATCTTAGGGCCTGATTTAGATACTGACGGATGAGTTACTCCGTAACAACGGTGACGGCTAACCTGTCCGCCAATATCTGAATCAGACTAAATTAGGGCCTTAATCTGCAATATATAGAGTTGGTTTCCTTTGGAGGCAGAAGGCGTACATCAGGTACTTGCATATGGGTATTATGTCGGCTTCCTTCAGTGTCATCCCAATTGAGTAATTTTATAGATCAGAGGAATCTACCGTATGCAGACAGCCCTTCATTGCTTCAAGAAATGTATTGAATAATTTCAGAGCAAATGGAATGGTTTAATCATCCGTTACGATTTTATTCAGCCTACACATAGAAAGCAGATTCCGTGCCATGCATTGACTGAAGCATACAAATGTTAAGAACCCAAAACCGGTGCCAGTAACAATTCATTCTTTTCAGCAGGTTCGTACGCCTTTCAGAAACAATGTATTGATTTCATTAAAATGTGCTGCCTGAGATAAACAAATTCTTTTAAAATGCATTGGTTTCTGTTAAAGTTCATTGACTGAAGTGAGAAACATTACAGAATGTTATTGGGTAGCCTTGGGGGTTTAAGCACTGGGTAAACGAGGACAAATACATAATAGTAAAGGTTATTGAGAACAAAGACATTGTCTGTAGCATAAATATGTAAATGGCCTTCATAAAATGTATGTTATCTATTTCCCCATTTCATCTGTTTGCAGGCGCAGGGATGAAAGCTGACATAATGTGACCCATAATGCTTCAAGGGAAGAAAACTTAGACAGTGTTGATTTTGTGAAGAATTAAAAGTGATCACCCTTGCAGAAAAGCAAGATGGCAAAATATTTACTGTAAATCCAGTCAATCTAGAGGCAACAAAAGGAGACATTCGAAATTCTTGCAAACATTGTAACTCTGTACTCAAACGTGTTGCCTTTCTTCCAGAAATTGTTAAACTGAATTGACGGTGTAAAATCAAGTTGTAGTTATTTTGTCATGTTTTGTGACTCTGAACACTTCAAATGAAAAAAAAAATGAAAAGGAAAAAAAATACTAGCGCTAGATCAGCTGAACATTGATATTTTTGAAGACGTATGGTGATGACTGATTTTAAATTAAGTCCAACTACCAATACATGATGTATTTGAGTGGAGCAATGCTGCAGAAAATGAGTGCAGAAATATAGGAAAGAGAAACAAGATGCACCTGTGGCAGAAGAGACCACAAAGGAATACGGTGAGATTGTTCAGTGATAAAGACTATTTGGCTAAAAAAAATACGTAAATGTTAAGGACTGGCAGGTAGGGATGACCCCAGGCTAATGTTTAACATGTTCCTAAGATAGAAGAGAAGCCACAAGGTATGATGAGAGACCTAAAACTGGTTTTCACAAATAGGACGCTGGAGATACACTAGACATTTCCTTCTGACCCACAATACTCAAAACGTCTAAAACAACACCGATTCCTCTTTTCCCCACACTTCCCCTAATGATCAACCAAGAATCACAGATTGTTTCCGAAAGGAATCAGTAATGTGGTTCCCTTATTAAGAACCCTAAATCTCCCCCCCTACCGGCAATCTGCACAGTTCTAGCATATTGTCCCGCAGCCAATGCTTGACAAATACTGGAATAAGCAATTGGCCACCATTGGTAACTGCTTATTAACACACATTTCATTCAGCACCCAAAACGTTTAGATATTAAAGCAAGGCATGTGAAGGAAACCTGCCTGGCTTGGGTATGTGCGAGATACCTTACTCTTCATTGTCCAGAATACACCTTTCTTGCTGGTGATTTTGGTGGTCATTACAACCCTGGCGTACGGTGTTAAAGGTGCGGTAATGCCGCAAACAGGCCGGCGGACAAAAAAAGGGAATTATGACCGTGGCGGAAATCGCCAACATGGACAGCCACTTTAACACTCCGACCGCCACGGCGGTACAGACAAGCAGCGTGGCGGTCACCGCCAACAGACAGGTGGAAGACAATGTACCGCCCACAGTATCACAACCCGCCAATCCACCACCTTTTCCGGGGCGGATCCACCGTGGATAAAAACACGGTGGAAACAGCTTTTGCAATGGGAAAACGCTCACCTTAACACATCCCACAAGGAAGGAGGACACCATGGAGCCCGAATTACAAATTCTACCTGCCCTTGTCTTCCTACTCATCTACGAAGACCAGCGGCGGCGGCGGCGAAGACAACGGTGAGTACTGCACCTACGACATATGGGAGGCAAAATTCAGGGGGACACACACGCAACACCCCCACCCCCACCCTTGCACATTACAACACACACACCAATGCATTTCCAAACATCACAGTAACAACCCACAATCCCCCCGGAAGAATGCTAAGACAAAACAAAATCAGTTCAAACATTGTAATGTATCAAAATACAGTAAGCCAATATATACAGATGTATAAAAAAACCATTCAAAAGTATATACATTACGAGAAGTACTGCAGATATGCACATCTCAATGTCCGTGCACCACTGGGCCAAATATCATGAGCGAGGCCCACACAAGATACCTGTCCACAAACTGAAAGAACACTGCCGGGGCATCAGAGAGAAATACAACAGGCACCTCAGGGGGAAGGAAAGGGGGGGGCACCTCAGCCGGATTACAGCACCACGCCACATCCACGACGGGGCTCCATGCCCATTGATGTATCCTGGGGAGTGCAAAGCCACAGTCTCACAAGTCTCTACAGTAGGTGGGTTGCCCACTGCCATCTCCTGGGGAGTGCAAAGCCACAGTCTCACAAGTCTCTACAGTGGGTGGGTTGCCCACTGCCATATCCTGGGGAGTGCAAAACCACAGTCTCTCAAGTGGATAACAGTCTCCACTGGTTCTGGAGGGGGACTGGTGCCCAGAGTGCTTCATCCTGTGAAGGACAGAGGTAGTGGATGGATCTCTCCACTGGTTCTGGAGGGGAACTGGTGCCTAGACTGGATTAGGCTCCCCGTGACAGTTCCTGTCCCGTCACTGTCCCAGCTGCACATGGGATAACGATGCTTGATGTGGCGGTCTTTCCCTGCTGCAGCAGTTATCTGGCCTGTTCAGCAGTGCTTTGCCATGGCGGTCTCTGCTCTGTTCAGCGGTGCTTTGCCATGGCGGTCTCTGACCTGTTCAGTGGTGCTTTGCCATGGCGGTCTCTGCCCTGTTCAGCGGTGCTTTGCCATGGCGGTCTCTGACTTGTTCAGCGGTGCTTTGCCATGGCGGTCTCTGCCCTGTTCAGCGGTGCTTTGTCATGGCGGTCTCTGCCCTGTTCAGCGGTGCTTTGTCATGGCGACCTCTGACCTGTTCAGGGGTGCTTTGCCATGGCGGTCTCTGCCCTGTTCAGCGGTGCTTTGCCATGGTGGTCTCTGCCCTGTTCAGCGGTGCTTTGTCATGGCGGTCTCTGACCTGTTCAGCGGTGCTTTGCTATGGCAGTCTCTGACCTGTGCATTGGTGTGTGGCCTGACGGTCCTTCATTGCCCAGCGGGGGTGCGGTTGCCGGAGCCCTCCTGGGCACTGACTCCGGCGGTGGTCTCCTGACCAGTGACGATACTTGTGCCCTCCTGGGCACTGACACCAGCGGTGGTCTCCTGACCAGTGACAATACTTGTGCCCTCTTGGGCAGTGACTCTGGCGGTGGTCTCCTGACCAGTGACGATACTTGTGCCCTCCTGGGCAATGACTCTAGTGGTGGCGGTGGTCTCCTGACCAGTGACGATACTTGTGCCCTCCTGAGCACTGACTCTGGCGGTGGTCTCCTGACCAGTGACGATACTTGTGCCCTCCTAGGCAATGACTCTGGCGGTGGTCTCCTGACCAGTGACGATACTTGTGCCCTCCTGGGCAATGACTCTGGCGGTGGTCTCCTGACCAGTGACGATACTTGTGCCCTCCTAGGCAATGACTCTGGCGGTGGTCTCCTGAGCAGTGACGATACTTGTGCCCTCCTGGGCAATGACTCTGGCGGTGGTCTCCTGACCAGTGACGATACTTGTGCCCTCCTGGGCAATGACTCTGGCGGTGGCGGTGGTCTCCTGACCAGTGACGATACTTGTGCCCTCCTGGGCACTGACTCCGGCGGTGGTCTCCTGACCAGTGACGATACTTGTACCCTCCTGGGCAATGACTCTGGCGGTGGTCTCCTGACCAGTGACGATACTTGTGCCCTCCTGGGCACTGACTCCGGCGGTGGTCTCCTGACCAGTGACGATACTTGTGCCCTCCTGGGCAATGACTCTGGCGGTGGTCTCCTGACCAGTGATGACGGTGCTGGCGGTGGCGTCCCGGCCACCGGGAAGGATGCCGCCCTTCTCCCCTGTATTGCTCACACCAGGCTGTGCAGACTTCTTCGGGCCCTTCCCCACCTTTGGAGAAGTCACAGCTGACTCTGCAATTCCCCTGGGACCCCTGTGAGTAGTCTTGCCTCCAGGAGTCTTCACCCGGTCCTGTCGGCCATTTTCTAACTTCAGATGCTTTACAAGGGGTGGACTGGCAGTGCCTTGGCTCCGTGTCACACTGCCTGCCCTGGTGGCCAGTGCACTCCACACAGCTATAACACGCACCACTGGTACTGGAGGCTTTTTGGCTGAGGCGCTACGACGGGACTGATGAATTGGAGGGGTGGGGGCAAAGAGGTCAACGTTGCAGAGGGACAGTTTCTAACGAACACTGGGATGGGTAGCTGGAGGGGGTCTGGGAGTGGAGGAAGAGGAGGTGATTGTAGGAGGTGTCACTTTAGGTGTTTTGGGTGCAGGTGCAGGTACTGGAGGCTGTCGTGAGGTGGATGGATGTTGGGTGTGTGGGTGCCCGCGTTTGTGTACTTTGGGAGGGGGCGTCACAGACACACTGGGAGAGGACACAGGGGATGTGTAAATGGGAGTGGGGGTGGTGAGTGCAGGTGAGCGGGGTGTGGTGCTGGGTGTTCTGGTGCGAGTCCTAGTGCCTGTAGATGTAGTGCATGCAGGTGAGAGTGTAGACGATACTGGGAGGGAGGAGGGAGACGACGAGGAGGGGGACACAGGGAGGCAGTGGATGTTGCTGTGTCTGCAGGTGGGTGTTGCTTGTGTGAGTGCCTGTGGGTTGTGTGGTGCCTATGTTTGCCTGAGCCACTTTTGGGTGTTGATGTGTATGCATGCTTGTCTGATGGTGTGCTTGGGACAGGCTGGGGTACAGGGCATTGGGTCTGGGTGGAGGAAGTTGGAAGGGGGAGGCTAGAGACAGGGACAATGGCTGCCATCAGTGCTGAGGCCAGAGATTGCAGGGTTCGATGATGGGCAGCCTGACCAGAATGAATGCCCTCCAGGAATGCATTAGTGTGTTGCAATTCCCTTTCTACACCCTGGATGGCATTCACAATGGTAGACTGCCCAACAGTGAGTGACTTGAGGAGGTCAATGGCCTCCTCACTGAGGGCAGCAGGCGTGACTGGGGCAGGGGCTGAGGTGCCTGGGGTGAATGTGATGCCCACCCTCCCGGGTGAGCCGGCACGGGGCAAACGCTGAGGGGCTGCTGGGAGGGCGGTGCTGGTAGTGGAGGTGGCGGCTGTACCTGCAGAAGTGGGGGACACAGATGGTGCCGCCACCACAAGGGAGCTCCCTTCGGTGGACGAGTCCGTGTCGCTGGTTGGTGATCCGGTGACAGACGTGAAGCTCCCCTCGCCCTCCGTCCCACTGGTGCATTCTGAGTCCGTGGTGTGGCCCTCCATGGCCATGTGGGATGCAGCTCCCTCGTGCCCCGGTGCCACTGTACCTCAGCCTGATGATGCTGATGCACAAAAGAACAGGCAGAGCCGAAAAAGGGGGAGGGGACGACAGAAGAAAGACAGGTTGAGTGCATGGCTTACCGCTACCATTGGCAGACAATACAGACACAGCAGCCCCCTGCACTATGCCGCACTCTTGGGCTCTACAGATGCAGTTCCTGGGATATGGCCTACATGCCTATGGTGGAAATCTGCACACATGGATGCCACAGGGGCATCTATACCTGTACTTGGCCCACTACTGAGGTGTGGTGGAGTGCCACATGCCCTGCATTACGGAGGGGCCTAGCCTACGTATTTCTGCCTGGCCTAGGTACACCCACAGCCCTCCTCCCCCACCCAGACCCCTCAACTGCGCGCTAAGTACCCAAAATGAGGTTGTACTCACCCCCTTGTGTCTGCTGTGATGGCTTCAAGCGCCCATCCAACTCCGGGTAGGCCACCGCCAGGATCCGGAACATCAGGGGGGTCATGGTGCGACGGGCACCCCTCCCACGTAGGGAGGCCATCCCCAGCTGAGCCTCCGCCGTCTTCTTGCTCCAGCGGCGAATGTCCTCCCATCTCTTACGGCAGTGGGTGCCCCGTCTCTGGTGGACCCCAGGGTCCGGACTTCCTTGGCGATGGCACACCAAATGTCCTTCTTCTGGTGGGCACTGACCTACATGACATGCACGAGGGAAGAAGAGAAGTCATTACCAACTGCACCGTCGACGTGAGTGGCCCCCATACCTACCCTTGCCATGTGGCACATGCATTCACAGTCCTTCAGGTTCCCTGAACTCTGCCCCTTTCCCCCTTACAACCAGCCCTCTCCACCCAGTCCTAGCCCATACAACGTGCTCCCTGTGTACTTACCTGTTGGTCTGGAGGACCGTAGAGTAGCGTGTAATGGGGGAGGACCCCGTCTACTAGCCTCTCCAACTCCTGAGCAGTAAAGGCAGGGGCCCTTTCCCCAGACGCAGCAGCCATTGTATCTTCCAGACCGAGGTCACAGCAGCACTTGCAGTGTAGGTCCTCTCCTGTCAAATATCAGGTATCGAGTGATTGAACAGATAGAAAATATCGGTCACGTCCGCTGCGGTGACGTCCGAGGCGGTGCGTATCATCACCGCCGGCGCACCTCGTCATTGGCTCCTGGGACCCATAGGGTCCAATGTTAACCAATGCAGCATTGTGCTGCGGTCTACGAACGCCTACCGCGACGGCGTACAACGCCAGCGCAGCGACATCACATTCCCATTGTCCCAGTTTAGAGGTCAGGCAGCCGCCATTTCAGGGACCCACATGGCTTCATTTACTACAGCGTCACACATAGCTAGGCCTACACTCCCCACACATACAGGAAGGGTTTTGTGTTTGGTGTCGTGTTCTGTGTATCTGTGGGTACATACCTGGGAATTTGTTGACTCTGTGGTCACTGTTGTCCTTCCTAGGCACCGTCAGCTGGGACATTTGAGAAGATGGCGGAATCCTCCGGTGTACCGACCGCTGGTGGACCTGTTGACAATGGAGGAGCAACATTTACTCGTCACCTACAGGTTTGACCGTGCCACTATCCAGGAAATATCTACGCAGTTGGAGCCAGACCTGATGTCACCAATCCGCCGTCCCACTGGAATCCCCCCTGACGTGCAGGTGCTCTCAGTGCTCCATTTCCTGGCAAGTGGGTCTTTTCAAACAACAGTGGCCATGGCATCAGGGATGTCCCAGCCTATGTTTTCCAACGTGTTGTCCAGAGTGTTGTCTGCTCTGCTGAAACACATAAGGAGATACATCGTTTTCCCTGAGGTGGAGGATTTGGCTACAGTGAAAGGTGACTTCTATGCCCTTGGACATATCCCCAACATCATAGGTGCTATTGATGGGACCCATGTAGCTCTGGTCCCCCCCGACAGGAGTGAACAGGTGTGCAGGAACCAGAAGAGTTATCATTTCATGAATGTACAGATGGTATGTTTGGCAGACCAGTACATCTCGCAGGTAAATGCTATGTTCCCTGGCTCAGTGCATGACGCCTACATCCTGCGGAATAGCAGCATCCCTTATTTGATGGGTCAACTCCAGAGGCACCGTGTGTGGCTATTAGGGGACTTTGGTTACCCCAACCTGTCCTGGCTATTGACCCCAGTGAGGAATCCCAGGACCAGGGCAGAGGAACGGTACAATGAGGCCCATGGGCAGACTTGGAGGGTGATCGAACCCACCTTCGGCCTCCTGAAGGCCAGGTTCAGGTGCCTCCATATGACAGGTGGTTCCCTATTCTACTCACCGAAGAAGGTGTGCCAGATCATCATCGCCTGCTCGATGCTTCACAATCTTGCTTTGCGACGCCAGGTGCCTTTTCTGCAGGAGGATGGTCCAGATGACGGTATTGTGGCAGCTGTGGAGCCTGTGGACAGTGATGAGGAGGAAGCTGAGGATGAAGACATCAACAACAGGGAGTCAGTCATACAGCAATATTTCCAGGACACACAGGTGAGAACATTGGCATTTTTACCATCACATTGAATTTCACACGTCTTCCTCTATCCTGTCTGTCATTTCATAGCAGTATTTGGTAACTGAGTTGTACCTTTCCATTATGGTTTCACAGGTGTGGTTACCAACGTGTGTCATCTGCTTGCATCCTTCAAGGACTTGTGATGTGTGACATTGGTATGTTGGCTTTACAATAGGAAATGCATTATGACACTGTCATTGATAATACATATTTACTGCATCACAGACTGAATCCAGATTGTTTTGTGGTTCAAGGATGTTTATTTAAGTGCTCAAAAATGGAGGGGGTGGTAATTTGGTGATGGGGGACGGTGGAGGAATGTCCATGGCAGAGTCCAGTCCATTGGTCACACAGGTGCACTGCCCATATGGGCATAGGAAGTGGAGCTGGGGTAGTTTAAGTATGGACAGTGTAACAAAGTGGGACAGTGCGAGGACAATCAGGGTGGTCTCATTTCCTGGCGGGGGTCTTGCCATCTTGCTCTGTCCTGTTCCTGGATCTCAGGGCCCGCTTGCGTGGTGGTTGTCCATCTGCAGGGGGTGGGGTGCTGGTGTGGTGGTCCTGTGGCGGTGCCTCCTGTCCACTAGCACCGGCGGAGGTGGTGGGCAGTTCATCGTCCAGGCTAGTGTCAGGGGCCCCTTGGTGTGCCACGGTGTCCCTCATGGTGTGCTGTATGTCCTTCAGCACCCCTACGATGGTGCCCAGGGCGGAGCTGATGGTCCTGAGCTCCTCCCTGAAACCCAAATACTGCTCCTCCTGCAGGCGCTGGGTCTCCTGAAACTTGTCCAGGACCATCGCCATCGTCTCCTGGGAGTGGTGGTATGCTCCCATGATGGAGGATAGGGCCTCGTGGAGAGTGGGTTCCCTTGGCCTGTCCGCCCCCTGTCGCACAGCAGCCCTCCCAGTTCCCCTGTGTTCCTGTCCCTCCGTCCCCTGGACTGTGTGCCCACTACCACTGCCCCCAGGTCCCTGTTGTTGTTGGGGTGGTGGGTTATCCTGGGTTCCCTGTAGTGGTGGACACACTGCTGATTGACCTGTCCTGGGTACGGAGGTATGGGCCCGCTGGGTGGGTGCTGTGCTGGTTTTACCAGAGGGTGGAAGGTCAGTGTTGGGCTGTGCCTGTGCGAGGGGAACCGACTGTCTCTGTGGGCCTCTTCTGTGGGTGGAGTGGAGTTGTCTGGACCCTGAGGTGTGGTGACGTTCCTTCGTGATCCTGCAGGGGCATAAGAGCATGATTATTGCATGAGTGTGTGTCATGGTGTGCAATGGGTGGCTCACCGTGTACACCAGTGCAAGCATTCCTGTGTGGGGGCTTGTGTGATGATGGTTAGGGGGTTGTTATGGGTATGTGCAGTGAGCATGCTTTAGTGAGGGGTGACCATGCTTAGTTGTGTCATGCAGGGCTTGGTGTTGAGATGGGTGGTTTGTGTTATTGGTACATTAGTGAGGAGTTTGAGTGATAGGGGAGGGGGCGAGGGTGGGGGTGTGTGATAGCATGCAGGTAGGGTGGGGGATATGATAGTTCAGATTTGACTTACCAGTGTTCATTCCTCCACCGACTCATCCGAGGCCCTCTGGATGCATGATGGTCAAGACTTGCTCCTCCCATGTTGTTAGTTGTGGGGGAGGAGGTGGGGGTCCGCCACCAATCTGCTGAACCGCAATGTTGTGCCTGGAGACCGCTGAACGCACCTTCCCCTGTAGGTCGTTCCACCTCTTCCCGATGTCCTCCCGATTTCTTGGATGCTGTCCCACAGCGTTGACCCTGTCCACTATTCTGCGCCATAGCTCCATCTTCCTGGCTATAGATGTGTGCTGCACCTGTGAGCCAAATAGCTGTGGCTCTACCCATAGGATTTCCTCCACCATGACCCGGAGCTCCTCCTCGGAAAACCGGGGGTGTCTTTGGCGTGATATGGGGTGGTGTGGGTGATGTGTGGGGTGGTGTCAGTGTTGATGTGTGTGGTGATGTGTAGTGGTGTGTGTTGTATTTTGAGTGTAATGTTGTATGGGTGATGGTGTTGTGTGCCTCTGTGTGGTGGGGTTCTCAGTTCCTGTGCTCTCTGTCTCTCTGGCCGTCGGTCATGAATTGTGGTCGTAGAGGTTTGTGGGTGATGTGGGTGTGTGTTTTATATAGTATTGATTGTGTGGGAGTGGTGTTAGTATGTGTATCAGGTGTGTGTATTTGGAATTGTCCAATGTGGCGGTGTTTTGGAGATGTGAGGGGGTCATTACGACCCTGGCGGCCGTTGGTAAGCAGGCGGTAACACCGCCAACAGGCTGGCGGTGTTCCGCCAGCAATTATGACCGTGGCACAATAGCCACGGCCATACCGCCGGCCCCTCCAACATACCGCCAGGCTTCCGCCTGGTGGTCATAATCCCCAGGGCAGCGGTGCAAGCACCGCTGGCCGGAGGATTATGAGTCCCCGACAGCCAGCCTGTCTGTGGCGGTAAACACCGCCATGGAACGGCTGGCGGTAAGGGGACTTGGGGTGCCCCTGGGGGCCCCTGCACTGCCCATGCACTTGGCATGGGCTGTGCAGGGGCCCCCAGGCATAGCCCCGTCGCGCATCGGGCAGTGAAATGCGCGACGGGTGCTACTGCACCCGCTGCACATCAGCATTGCCGCCGGCTCTATTACAAGCCGGCAGCAATGTTGATGTGACTTTTCCTCTGGCCCAGCGGACGGTAACACTGTTACCGTCCGCTGGCCCAGCGGAAAAGTCATAATAGGGAGCCAGGAATACCGCCGGCAATGGCGGTATTCTGGCTCCCGCAGCCTCGGCGGTCTTTTTTCAAGACCGCCGAGGTTGTAATGATCCCTTGTGTGTATTTTGAGCGCGGCGGTGTGTACTGCCAATGGAATACCGCGATTGAAAGACCGCAGCGTGGATTCGTGGGTCGTAATAGCATGGGCGTGTTTCTATTGGCGTGGAGGTGGAGGTTTTGTTTTCGCCAGTTTATCACTGACCTTTGGTGTGGGTGTCTGTATTTCGGCGGATTCCGAGATGTGGGTCATAATAGCTGTGGCGGAATTCCACGGCCGCAGCGGTGTATTGGCGGTCTTCTGCACGGCGGTAAGCGCCTTTTACCACCAATGTTGTAATGACCCCCTTAGACATGATTGCTACATTTGATACTGTGAGCATCTCCATCTATTTGGAGTAGCTGTCCACCAAGATAGCAACCATGTGTGAAAGAGCAAAATAAATTCAATCTTTCCTAGAAAATCAATCCTATTAAGTCAAGCTTCGTTCTATCCTATGTAGGAATGGTAGGTCTGATTGAAGACTCAAATGTTCTACAAGATGTCTTATTCTTACCCACCTTTTATGATAGTTGCACCCACATTTTGATCTCATTAGGGGACATGAGATGATTTTTCAATAATACCCTGCATATATCTCAATTTAAATTAGTTTCTCTCTGTCCACCACCCGGGAATTGACCCTCTTCTCTTTGAATTTCTGTTTGAATGGATCACTCCCACTAAAGAAAAGCAAAGAAATATATTTTTACGTGTATGTCAACTTCTTCAGAAAACAAAATATTGATGGAAAATCTGTAGACCATGCCTCATCACAGAACTGTGAGAAAGTTTCTACAAAGTTGTAACTTCTATTGATATTTCAGCAGCTAGTGAAGTTGAGTGCCACACCACTGAAATAAACCAAATTTTAAGCCGCGGAGACAGCCATCATGTATTACGTGAAGGTGGTGGCCCTAGCCTTCTAGGACATATCTGTGACCAGTCTTCTGGCCCGTCAAGATCTTTTAGGACCTGGCCTCATCATCTCAAGGCCTCTGCTTTGCTCCATCTCTCTATCCCTCTCACTCTTCACAGCTTTCACATGTATTTACTGCCTTTCTCTTACTCCTGCCAGTGTTTCTGGCACACACATATGGCTGGTATGGCCCTGATCACATGATTGCAACAAATAAATACTCCATTTTGTATCCATAGCATCACCCATGAATAATAAACACTTACAAAAGACTTTTAAACAAACCCTCGAGTGCACTCTCAACAGTGAATACTTAACTTAAATTCATAATTTTCTTCTATAAATAAACACACCAACATTCTAATTCCAAAATATCAAAGTAAAATTTTCACAGAAAACATTAAAACTAAAATAGTCGAATTCATATAATTTGCAGGTATTCAAAATGCAATGGCCCCATGGTTAGCACCCGACATTTGGCTAATCTTGATTGGTGACAGAGATAATTCTGAGAGACAAACATCAATAGTTATACTCACACTATCAGTTTCACAATTTATCATATTACATCTTATAATGCTCTAGGAGGAAATTCGTATATATTACAATTATATTTTCTTCACCAATACGTATTTAAACTGTCATAGGTCATAACCGATTGAGACCATTCAAACAATGGATGGAAGGATTGGCGGTTCGAACATGGATGCGAGCTCTGACCCAGGCTCAATTGATGATCCAGTGCCAACAGGATCAGACAAGTTGTCTTTTTCGAAGGAATTTCAACTCCGCCAGCAAGACAACTAGCATTCACACAGCAATGTACAGAAAGGCATAGGCAGAAAAGACAAAATAAGAAATAACATCAGCAAAGAAAGAGGCAAAAATGAAGGAGCTGGGACATGGGGTCGGGGTCGCAGAAAGTAACAGTGGATGAAACTTAACAACTAACGGTAATTAATTTGTCCTCTAGAGAATTAACTGAGGTTAAAAAGGAGGGGTTGAGTCTGGGATTGTCTTTCAGTCTGCATGTTACGAATAACTGCACAAATGCGAGTTGACATTTTTAAATTCACCCGCAATTGAAATTGTGTACAACTTATGCCCAAGACAAAGGCATGGTGACTAAAGGGGTCCACTGACCATCAAATCTGGTAATTTACGATTGTAAGGAAATGCCTCCTTGGCATGCTTACCCCCTGATGTTTTGCCTTTGCTGATGCCAAGTTACGATTTGAAAGTGTGCTGGGACCCTGCTAACCAGGCCCCAGCACCAGTGTTCTTTCCCTAAACTGTACCTTTGTCTCCACAATTGGCACAACCCTGGCACCCAGATAAGTCCCTTGTAACTGGTACCCCTGGTACCAAGGGACCTGATGCCAGGGAAGGTCTCTAAGGGTTGCAGCATGTCTTATGCCACCCTGGAGACCCCTCACTCAGCACATACACTCTGCTGGCCAGCTTGTGTGTGCTGGTGGGGAGAAAATGACTAAGTCGACATGGCACTCCCCTCAGAGTGTCATGCCAGCCTCACACTGCCTATGGCATAGATAAGTCACCCCTCTAGCAGGCCTTACAGCCCTAAGGCAGGGTGCTTTATACCACAGGTGAGGGCATAGGTGCATGAGCACTATGCCCCTACAGTGTCTATGCAAAACCCTGGACATTGTACGTGCAGGGTAGCCATAAGAGTATATGGTCTGGGAGTCTGTCATACACGAACTCCACAGCACCATAATGGCTACACTGAAAACTGGGAAGTTTGGTATCAAACTTCTCACTACAATAAATGCACACTGATGCCAGTGTGCACTTTATTGTGAAATACACCCAGAGGGCATCTTAGAGATGTCCCCTGAAAACATACCCAACTTCCAGTGTGGGCTGACTAGTTTTTGCCAGCCTGCCACACACCAGACATGTTGCTGGCCACATGGGGAGAGTGCCTTTGTCACTCTGTAGCCAGGAACAAAGCCTGTACTGGGTGGAGGTGCTTCTCACCTCCCCCTGCAGGAACTGTTACACCTGGCGGTGAGCCTCAAAGGCTCACCACCTTTGTTACAGTGCCACAGGGCATCCCAGCTAGTGGCGATGCCCGCCCCTCTGGCCACTGCCCCCACTTTTGGCGGCAAGGCTGGAGGAGATAATGAGAAAAACAAGGAGGAGTCACTCCCCAGTCAGGACAGCCCCTAAGGTGTCCTGAGCTGAGGTGACTCTTACTTTTAGAAATCCTCCATCTTGCAGATAGAGGATTCCCCCAATAGTATTAGGGATGTGCCCCCCTCCCCACATGGAGGAGGCACAAAGAGGGTGTAGCCACCCTCAGGGCCAGTAGCCATTGGCTACTGCCCTCCCAGACCTAAACACACCACTAAATTGAGTATTTAGAGGCTCCCAGAACTGAGGAAGATAGATTCCTGCAACCTAAAGAAGAAGAAGGACTGCTAACCTTAACCCCTGCAGTGAAGACTGAGACGACAACTGATTTGGACCCAGCCCCACTGGCATGTCTCCCTACTTCGAAGAAAACTGCAACAGTGACGCATCCAACAAGGTCCAGCGACCTCTGAAGCCTCAGAGGACTACCCTGCATCTAAAGGACCAAGAAGCTCCCGAGAACAGCAGCCCTATTCAAGAAACTGCAGCTTTTTGAAACAAAGAAGCAACTTTTAAAGACCACTCTGCACCCGACGCTCGACCTGCGGAAAACTAACTCTACAGGGAGGACTCCACGGCGACTGCGAGTCCGTGAGTAGCCAGAGTTGACCCCCCTGAGCCCCCACAGCGACGCATGCAGAGGAAATCCAGAGGCTCCCCCTGACCTCGACTGCCCGCTTCAAGGAACCTGACGCCTGGAAACCACACTGCACCCGCAGCCCCCAGGACCTGAAGGAACCGAACTCCAGTGCAGGAGCGACCCCCAGGTGGCCCTCTGCCTAGCCCAGGTGGTGGCTTCCCCGAGGAGCCCCCCCCCCTGTGCCTGCCTGCATTGTTGAAGAGACCTCCGGGTCTCCCCATTGATTCCTATTGAAAACCCCATGCGTGTTTGCACTCTGCACCCGGCCGCCCCTGTGCCGCTGAGAGTGTACTTTCTGTGCCTGCTTGTGTCCCCACCAGTTCCCTACAAAACCCCCCTGGTCTGCCCTCCGAAGTCGCGGGTACTTACCTGATGGCAGACTGAAACCGGGGCACCCCTATTTCCATTGAAGCCTATGTGTTTTGGGCACCACTTTGACCTCTGCACCTGACTGGCCCTGAGCTGCTGGTGTGGTAACTTTGGGGTTGCCTTGAACCCCCAACGGTGGGCTACCTTGGACCCAACTTTGAACCCTGTAAGTGTTTTACTTACCTGTGAACTTAACATTTACTTACCTCCCCCAGGAACTGTTGATTTTTGCAGTGTGTCCACTTTTAAAATAGCTTATTGCCATTTTTGTCAAAACGGTACATGCTATTGTGATAATTCAAAGTTCCTAGAATACCTGAGTGAAATTACTTTCATTTAAAGTATAGTTTGTAAATCTTGAACCTGTGGTTCTTAAAATAAACTAAGAAAATAAATATTTTCTATATAAAAACCTATTGGCCTGTAATTTGTCTTTGAGAGTGTGTTCCACATTTATTGCCTGTGTGTGTACAACAAATGCTTAACACTACCCTCTGATAAGCCTACTGCTCGACCACACTACCACAAAGTAGAGCATTAGAATTATCTCTTTTTGCCACTATTTTACCTCTAAGGGGAACCCTTGGACTCTGTACACACTATTTCTTACTTTGAAATAGTATATACAGAGTCAACTTCCTACAATGATATTGAGTTATTGTACTCCCTGCATGAATTATGTAATACCCCATCTTCAAATGAACAAAGTGTCAGTAAGCATCCTTTTGACCCTGCAGTAATTAAGTAGATTTTGAGTAGACTTGGGGTGCATACTGATTGGATTGAAGAGACTAATTTCAGTGTTTTTGCCCTAATTACCACCAGACAATAGAGATGTATTTTGTGATTAAATTGCCAATGCTTTATTAAAGCTGAGCAAGAGATGCTGCTACAAGTTACAATTAACTGAGAGCCAATGGGAAGCAATCAATTCCTTACAGAGGAATGATAACATAGCTATGAAACCCTCTGATAATGGTGGTGATGTTGTAATTGTGACCAGAGAAAGTTATATGGCTGAAGCTGATAGGCAACTTAATGATGGATCATGTTATATGTGGGTCAATAAAACGTACGTCAAAGTGAAATATCATGAATGTTTGAAAGAGTGGTACAATACCCAGCTTTTAAGTTGGGATGAGATGCAATTTCTAAAGAATGATACACCAACAACTCCAACACTATGGCCCTCATTTTGACCCTGGCGGTCTTTTGACCTCCAGGATAAATGTGGCAGTACATCGCCAAGAGACTGGAGGTGCAGACCGTTACATTATGAGTGTGGCAGGTTGGCCTCTGCCAATATGCCACATCTCCACTCATACCGATATGGCGGTCGGAACCGCCAGGCCGGAGATGATCATCTCCAACCCGACGGTCTACAGTAGACCATAGCGGTATTAGGAGCTGCCTTTCTGCCATGGTTTTTGCATGGTAGCACTGCCTCGAAAACCATAGCAGAAAGGCTACTGGTGAAAGGGAATTTCTTCCCTGTCACTGGTAGACAACCCCCTCACCCTCCCCAGCAAGCACTAGATCCCTTCCTCCCCTTCACCCACAGTGCCCCCCTCCCAACACTCCACACCCTCTTCAGACATAGCGCCTCCTCTCCCACCCCCACCCCATCCCCGAACACATGCACACAAACACCCACACGCACCACGTATACACCCATTCACCTACACTTACATATACGCATTCACTCACACGCAGCCATACACAAATTCACTTCAACATTCATACACCCATTCAAGCATGCATACTCACACCCATTCAGGCACACATACTCACACCCATTCAAACACACATTCACCACAACACTTGCATACACACACGCATTCACACTTACATTCCGACACACACTCACTTCAACATTCATACACGCATTCACTCACACGCATACAAACATGTTTACACACATTCATGCACACACACAAACACTACACACTCACAGACGCACACACAATTGTTGGTTGAGCTTGTTAAACTCCTAAACCAGAATGAATTGAATCTAAGGTTCATGCTAGATTTTAGCAGGGAAGCAATAGAATATTTGGATATATGATTGTCAATGAGTGATGGAACCTTGGTGACTCATTTATGTAGAAAGGAGACAGAGGGAAATTCCATCATACATGCTACCAGTAATTATTCTCCTAACTGTAGGAACAGCATCCCTTACAGCAAATGTTTACGTGCGAAAAGGAATTGTAGCACCGAGTTTGGTTACCAAAGAACTAAAGATAGCATGATGTAGAGGTTTATGGAAAGAGGCTACTCTAATAAAAAATGACAGTTAGCCAGTTCGAAAGCAGATAAGGTCAGCAGAGAGAATGCTTTGTTTAAATCTGATCGGAAATCCATGGTGAAAGGTGAGGAACCAATTGGATTTATTACTTTGTATGCTCGGAATGCATGGAGATTGAGAAAGATACTTGAGAAAAGGTGGGACGTTTGAAAGCAGGATCCACATCTGAAGTCAAGAGTAGGTTTACAACCTGCAATCACTTTTCAGAATAATGTTTCTCTGAAAGATCTTTTAGAAAATAGTTTTTTGTCTCCTAGAAAAGAGACCTGGTGGTACTCAGTTAGAAGAGGCTTTAAATATTGCAGAAACAGCAAAGCATGTAAACAGGGCCTCATTATGATCTTGGCGTCTTTAGACAAGAGCGCATGGTGGTGGCCGCTAAAAGACCGCCATGTTGGCAGACATCCAACTGCCGTATTACGACCCACACCGTGAAGACCGACAAAAAACAGCCACATTTCCAAAACCGCAAGGACACTGGTGGGCGAAAAGAGGCGATCCCACCACCAGCACCGCCAGCCCGACACAAATCCACCCACCAGATTACGATCCACAAACCAGCACAGCGGTACTTCCATGGCAAAAAAACATGTATGACTGAGGACCAGTACATGGCAATGACAGCAATGCAATGGCACACCACAATGGCAAGTAAGGTAAAACTCAGCTACAGCCCTGTAACTGTTCCAAATTTACACTGATCCATACCCCCAGTCCTGTAATGGACTGACCATGGGTTGGAAAGTAAGATGCCAGACTCCATGCACACAAACAAGATCTAGAGACAGGAGTATGAGCCTTACATACCCACATACTCTGTACGCTTTGGAACATCACAGGGCAAGGTTCAGCCATTATGTGACACTACTACTAAGCCTGCCTAACACAGGGTACCAGAGTCTATTTGTACTCTCAAGTATCAGATAGTCACAAAAAGCCATCTGCAGTACCATATGTACCAAACATTTTTGACAGCACACAACATGGAGTATGGCACTCCTGTCACAGACTCCTGTGTAGCACCATGCTATGCTGTGGTGCAACTGTCATTATCATTGCTGGGAATCATGCTAAGCCATTGTCTGTATCACACAGAGAGGGTACCAAACATACTTTCTTAACTGTACTCTTTGTCTCACTCCATCCACAGGTAACCCTTCAATTGCCACCACAGAGAGGATACTAGACACTGTCAGTTCTCCTCAGGATGTAGGTCCCAGTGAGGACAACACACCTGGATGTCTGGACAGTGACTACCTACCTGGCCCATCCGGAACATCTGGTCAGTTGAGGACACACACATATTCCCCCCACCACAGTTGCTCAGATATCACAGCCAAGCAAGTGCCCCCAAACCTGTGTCCCACGGAATGTTCAAACTATTGTGTGCCCCTCAGTAAAGAGTCCTGAGTCTGACCTTGGCACCCCAGACAATGATTTCCCTGCTGACATGGGAGTGGGCACACCGTGCCAGGGGCACAGGCCCCAAACCTGCTGCCAGGAAGTGAACCTCTCCTGATTTGTCACCCGTGTATGCCTCTGCGACACTTTGTTGACTGTTCTGAATCCTAACTCTATTTTCCCATGGGACAAGGACACAGGATCTGTGTGATCAAATATTGTAGCACCTACTCTAATCAATCCATCTCCCATGACTCCACTTATCACCTGTTTATTATGTTGTACACTTTGATATGACTACTCACATAACTTATATGCACAATAAATCACTTAAGGACACAGCTACTGTACATGTGTGTTTAATAGTACAACAACATATGTCCTTCAACACAAATGTGGTCTGGTAATGGTCCCCTGATTCCAACTGGTAATGTAATGGCCATGAAACGGAGGCCGCCTCAGCAGAACACACATGACAACAGTAATGTCACTGGACAGATGTCACAATAAGATTTTGAAATCCACAGTAACACCAGGGTATAGACCGTTGGGGCATCTGCAAATAGAACAAGACAGAGAGTATCATCAGGATGGAAGGCATGAGTACACAATAAGCACATGTACAGGTAATCAACTGTGTGCCTAATGCAGTATGACTTCAAATCATGGGTATCTAGATAGGAACTATACAGCACAAAGTTCAGGGCCTTCCTAATATCATGTTAACAAACTATCTGTCCTGCACACCTCTCACAAATGTGCTCTATAGCCATTGACTACTGACTTTGTATACCCCAAGCCCTAGGTAACAGGCTCACTGATGATATCCACATCCTGTGGATGGGAGAATCTGGCAATAGGATAATAAATTAAATTCAGCTCAAAACTGGAGAGAAGTGGATGTTTGAATCAGTTGCTACAACACACGTTAGGGCACAACCACTAATACAACCACTAATACTACTTTTCCAACATTCCTTCTGTCTGCTACAACAACTCACACCCATGCACTGGACATCATAACACAATCACATTACCCAAAGATAAGGAGGTGTAATGTTAGCTACCCACATCTGATTGTGCACTGACAAGACATGAAAGGGTCCACCTCACATTCCTGTGTGTTTGATTAGCTCAGTCCTGCAGTCAGCAGCTCCTTCGTCCTCTGGCTCTTAATCACATTCCATATCACCATTTTCAGGCACAGGTACCACTGCCTCACCCTCATCAGCTACCAATGGTATCCGACACCTAAGGGCTAGATTGTAGAGCATGCAGCAGGCAGCGATGATTTGTTAAACCTTGTGGGGTGAGTAGAGGAAGGCACCTCCAGATAGGTCCAGACTGGATAGCCAGAGTCACCTGTGAACACAGTGGTAGAGCAAAACAAATTGAGGTTCTGCAATTGAAGAGGTTGTGATGACAGGTCACATAACATTTAGAAACATAAATGCATACTCACAAACCACCCAGGCCCTCTTGATTTGTAGTTGTGCCATCATGTTTAGGACATTACTGTTCCGCATAATGCAGGAGTCATGGAATGATCCAGGAAACTTGGCAGTCACTTGGGAGATATACTAGTCGGCCAGACACATCACCTGAACATTGATTGAGTGGTAGTTTTTCCTGTTCCTGTACACCTGTTCATTGACAGTGGGAGGGACCAGGGATAAATGGGTAACATGAAGGGCCCATACCACATGAAGAATCATTCCCATTTGATAAAAGTCATCCTTCACATTGACCATATCCTCTCTTTGAGGAAATCAGATGTAGCTGTCCAGATGTTGCAGGAAAGTACACAGTACATCTCTCAAAACCTGACTGAACATGGGCTGAGACGTCCCTGCTGTTAAGGCAACAGAATGCTGAAATGAGCCAGTGGCCAGGAAGTGTAGCACTGACAATACTTGTACAATGGGTGCTATGGAATAGGGATTGTGATTGCCTGGCATCAGATCTGGCTCCAACTGTCTACAGAAATCCATGATGGTCTGGCGATTCAGATGGTAGGTCTAGATGACATGCCTGTCTGCATGTTTGCCAGGTCTAAAAGTGGATGGTACACTGGTGGTTGTCTCATTTCCCACATGCAGGATATCTAATTTGAAAGGAGAAAATGTACAATAAGTCATGCAGTTGGCACACGACAGCAGCATATTGTATACTTGCAGACACCTACACATGTGTAGGGGATGCAGAGAAGTGCTGACATATACATCACGGACCATAGAAATGCACAGCAGACACCGTCATTTCAGCACATTGGCTGGAATGTCAGTCGGATAGGAGATGTGACACATATGTATGTGAAACTGTGTGGCTGACTGTGCAGTTCTACACTGATGACACGTATGTGACTAAATTAACCTATTTCTATCAGACGCCTTTGTACCTCAGAGTAGCTACACAGACCTTTCCACATATATAAAGGCTCAAACATTCATTTCTTTATGTTTGTCCCATTATGTAGCACTACCATTTACTCACTAGATTGTGTGACATAGCTTTCTGGTTGATCAGGTGTATGACACACTGATTTAAGAAAATGCATTGAGTAAATGTGCCCAAAATGGCAGGCACCTGACCTGATGTTCTGGACAGTTGGAACTGACCTAAGTCTGCTGCCAGAAGTCTTCATGGCGGTAAGCAGTTGCGACCACCATGTAATTTGTTATTGCTTAACACTGTTGCCTATGGCGGACTTGGGCCAATGTCGATGACCGCCAGCAGTAACGGTCTTGTACATGGCAGCCGTGACTGCCTTTTTCTGCAGTCTCGTTCACTTGACTCCTGGTACTGTGGCTAGCAAGACCTCCACCACATGAGCTGCTGTGTACTGCCTCTGGGAGTCATCATGCCATGCTTTGCAGGAGATAGGGTCCCTGCCTTCACACAGGAAGAGCTGGAAAAGCTGGTGGAGGAGGTCTTACCACTGTATAGATAGCTATATGGGGCACCAGAAGAACAGGTGAGTCCAATGAACCAGCCATGTGTGATTGGTGTTGTGTGTGATGATGAGTTGCCCATGTGAACTGTTATTGTTGTAGATGCATTCATGTGATATACTGTATAGGTGAGTGGGCAGGGAGGATGTGCACACTTGCAGTTGCAGTTGTGCTGTGTCAACTACTGCTGGTATGGTGCAGGCGTAAATTACTTTCTTCTTTTATCTGTGTCATCCATGCAGGTGAACGCCCATCAGAAAAGAGGGATCTGGTGTACCAATGGCAAACAAGTGCAAACCCTGGGGTTCACAGCCGACGGAGCACCCATTGAGGCAAGCAGTGGGAGGCCTGAGATGCTGGGCCCAGATGACTATGGAGGCCTAGCTAGGGATGTCCTTCCAACAAGGGAGGGATGCCCATTGGACCCTGACCCCCCTAATGGCTCACATTTTGGGGTGGTCTACCCTTAGGTGGATGGGCATCTGAGGGCAGCACAGCAGACAGAAGGGGGTAAGTACTGACTTTTAGCTGATACTTGGTTCTGGTTGAATGCTGTTTGCTGTCTCAGTGATGCAGTAGCTGACAAATGTTTCTAGACTAGTGGTAATCTATTGGTACCACCTTACCAGTGTATGAGATGTTGTGCAGCCATCATGGTTTGCTATGTGTCAGTTTTGGAATCATGTATCATGACATATTTCTGACTGCATGTGGAAATTCCCAATGTCAATGGTTCATGTGTTGCACATCCTACCCTTCCTATGCACGTGACTTGGTGTTTCACTATACCCTTTTAGCCTATCCCGGACCATCCCACTGCATATGTCCATCAGTAGCTCTCAGGTGTCTGACCACTCCATCTGTGCTAATCACCTGTTGTAGAAACAGGTTGAGTCACTTATTTGATACTGGCTCCGAACATTACCTTTGTACTGCTAAAGGTCTGAACTCCATGTGACGCTGCCATCTCATGTACAACACAGATATGGCCTGTGTAGGCCAGTACAGATCTGTGTTTGATTCTGTTGTGCGTTTATCTCAAATGGGGTATGTGAAGTTAGCAAAAAAGGAACATTCAACTTTGGGGGTATGCTTTGGGTATTCATAATACAATTGCTTTTCCATGTGATTGACATGTGAGCATTTCATCTTGGTCCCAATAGGTGGGTAATAGAGTGGTTTGCCGGAGCCAGCCTTACACAATATGTGATGTCGATGTATACGTGAAAATGGCCTACCAGTTCCTTTGTAACCTTGGTAGTATGCTGCCTATCATGTCTCAATGGTTAATTGGGGGCACACCATGTGGAATAGGGCAATCTATGTTACACTTGGCCTAGCTGATGTGTCCGGACGGGTGAGGAAAATGTATTGCATCACTTATGTGATCATAAAGTGATGGTCAGGTTGTACCACTATGTAGAAAGCAGGTATGAGTTATAATCGAAGATGTATTTCATGCACTGGCAGTTGTGTAGGGCCATGTGTTAATCATGTATACATGTCATTTCCATGTGACACTTGTCTAGTCTGGAGTTAGTTACATGTAATCAGATGTCAAGTATGGTGTGAGTGATGTAGGTGTAGTCATGTTGCAAAGTCCAGGAACTTTGACTGCATGTCAGGTGGAATGGTAATGGCCTATGATGTCTATAGTTGCTGCCTGTTGTGACACTGTACTCTGTGATTGGCTAGGAATGTGTAATGGATGATATGTAGGCCATGGTAGCTGCACATACAATAATGAAGTGATGTGGTGTATCTGTGTTTGGTGTGTGCTGACATTCCTCTGTAATTGTATGAATATCATGCAATGGCTGTTCTCCAGACATGTTTTCTACACATCGGTTGTCACCTGAATGGGAGTGCCACTTGTTGTGGCTTGATCAGTTCAGGTACGCCTGTTGGCATCTACGTATTTGGGGTTAGCCAGCAATGTAATATGTATAGCATGTGCCGTGTGGGATGTGAATTCAGTAGTCTACACTTTTAAGGGACATTAGTATTTTAAATGGACTGGTCAGGTGTAGTTGCAGCACATGCACGATGTGTTGGGATCACTCACCTCCTCTTCCTATTGGTGATAGATGATGGGGGAGGAAACATGGAGTGGGTCGTAAAAAGGGGGAAGCCTTAGGGCTGTGGGAGTCTGTAAGAGGGGCCGAACTGGGAAATGTGATTTGCCCCATGACCCCTTAAACACCCCATAGCCCTCGGACCCTGTCAAACCCCTCCCAAATCTTCGCCCTACACCTTACAGGCTTTATGACTTCATAGTCAGAATTCCTGGTGCACCATAACTTCACCTGCATCCCTAAATTACTTGTGCTTCAACCCCTTAACTTCCATGCATCCCAGCATCACTTGCACTCCTTAATGCTGAGCACAAGAGCACTGTAAGTGCACTGTCTTGATCTTCCGTTGTCCCCTTAACTTGCACTGCACCACCTTGAACTCCGCTACTACTCTTACCCCTTCCTGTTCCTTTGCCTTCCCTTGTCTTCTTTTTGCCCCCTTTTTGTCCTTTCCCCCTTTACCCCTTGCCCCCTCTTTCCCCTTTTTGCCCCTCTTTACTCACTTTTCCTCCCTCTTCACTCCCTTTGCCTCTCTTTACTCGCTTTGCCCCTCTTTACTCCTTTTGCCACCCGGTTTACCCCTTTTGCCCCCTCTTTAATCATGTTATACCCCTCTTTACCCCTTGTCCCCTCTTCACCCCTTCTTTGTCCTTTACCTCCTGTGTGCCCCTACCATCTTGTTGCCCTTTCCACCCCCATGGTGTGCCTCTGACTGCTTCTTAACTCATTGCACCCCTTTTAATTGTGTGCCCCCTCTCCACCCCTTAAACTGTTAGCCACATGTGCTCCCTGGCTGCACCTTATCCCCATGCACCCCCTGGCCGCACAAACCCCCTCGGACCCACTGGCTACCCCTACCCCTGTGTGCCCCCTGGCCAACCCATTCATCCCCTGACCACCTCTTGTTCCCATGCACCCCTGACCATCCCTTGCCCCATTTCACTCCTGGCCACTCTTTACCAGGTGTACCCCTGACCACCACATACCCCAATGCACCCCTGACCCCCATGTGCTGCTTACCCTGTGCACACCTGACTGCCGCTTACACCATGTGGCCCTGACCCTCCACCAGCACCTTGAGAACCTTGTGGTTGAGTACTTGCGCTTTATAAAAACTGATTGATTGATTAGTTGATTGATAGGAGATAGCATCTGGAATATGCATGATATGTCTACTTCTACAAGGGCATGAGTAGCATGTAGAAATGGCTTTACAGGTGTGTAAATGGATTTATCCAATCATGCTAACTTACTCAGAATTTGATGTGGGTAAGAGGAATGACCTGAAGGGGTTCATAGTGTTAACATGGGATAGGTTATGTGAAGTGCCAATGGAGAGAGCCTAGCCTGGACCTGTTCACCTGCAGTGCTGCATGTTTCCATGTGTAAATGTAGGGAATATGTTGACCCTTTCTCTCCCTCTCTGTCCCTTTCTCCCTCTTTCTCTATTTGTGTGCATTAGCTTCGGCAGGCAAAGGAAACAGGGCACAGGCGAGTGGGGATGCTGCTGGCCACATGACCTGGAGTCCTGTGACCAGCAACAGTGAGGGACCAGGTGGGCCGGAGGGCAAGGGGAGTGCCGTGGGGAGACCGGAACATCATCATCCTCGGAATCCTCCTCCAGTGGTGTGAGAAAGTAGCCTCTTTCTAGCATGGCTATCCCCATTTTTGGCCTGTTTGTGAGTGTTTGTCAGTGTGTATTTACTGTCTCACTGGGATCTTGCTAGCCAGGTTCCCAGTGCTCATAGTTTGTCCCCTATGTGTGTTGTCAGTATGCTTAACTGTGTCACTGAAGTCCTGTTAACCAGAACTCCAGTGCCTATGCTCTCTCTACTTACCAAATTTGTCATTATAGTTTAGTGACTCCATATTCCAATTGCAACTGGCACACTGTATCCCCCTTATAAGTCCCTAGTGTGTGGTACCTAGGTGAAATAGTGCACATATTATTTCACAGCCATTTTCACTGCACTTAGGTAACTTATAAGTCACCTATATGTCTAACCTTCATTTACTGAAGGCTAGGTGCAAAGTTACTATGCATGAGGGCACCCTTGCATTAGCAAAGGTGCCCCCACTTTTTTCAGGGCCAATTGCCCGGACTTCTTGGGTGAGAGGATACCGTTACACATGTGCACTACATACATGACAATACATGTATGTACCTTCACAATGGTAACTTCGAAAATGGCCATGTGAGGTGTCTAAGATCATGGAATTGTCCCCCATTCCAAATATGTTATTGGGGGCCAATCCCATGCACCCCCAGGGCTCCACAATAGACCCCCAATACTGCCAAACCAGCTCTATGATGTTTCCACTGCAGCCCCAGCTGCTTCCACCTCATAGACAGGTTTATGCCCTCCTGGGGACTGAGCATCTCAATCCCAGGCAGGCAGAACAATGCATTTCCTTTGGGAGTAGGGCGTTACACTCTCTCCCTTTGGAAATAGGTACTACAGGCTTAAGAGGGGTAACCTCCCAGAGCCTCTAGAAATGCTTTGAAGGGCAGAGATGGTGCCCTCTTTGCATAAGCCAGCCTACACCGATTCAGGGACCCCAGTCCCTGTTCTGGCATGAAACTGGACAAAGGAAAGGGGAGTGACCACTCCCCTGTCCATCACCACCCCAGCGGTGGTGCCCAGAGCTCCTCCAGTGTGTCCCTGGCATTAGCCATCTTGGATTTCAAGGTGTGGGGACACTCTGGAGACCTCTGAGTGGCCAGTGCCAGCAGGTGACGTCAGAGACCCCTCCTGTTAGGTGCATACCTGGGTGGGTAGCCAATCCCCCTCTCAGGGCTATTTAGGGTCTCTCCTCTGGGTGTTTCCTCAGATTCAGCTTGCAAGACTCGTCCAGGAATACTCTGCATCCTCTGCCTCAGCTTCTGACTGTCGGATCAACCACAGACTGCTCCAGGAACCACTGTAACTGCAACAAAATACCAAGGACAAATCCTGTGACCTGCAACTTCAGTTCCAGCCAGCATTTGCAACAGTTTCCAAGGTGTGCATGCTCTGAGGACTGCCTGTCTTCATCCTGCACCAGAAGAACCAAAGGAATCTCCTGTGGAGTGACGGGTCACTTCCCTGCTTCTGCAGGCACCCTTCTGCGACGACGACCAGTACTCTGGGATTCCTCTCCTGATGACAAGTGTGCTTCCTGGAACACAGGTGGTAGACCGATGTGATCCAGACTGTCCTAAGGTCTAGCTGTCCAAATTTGGTAGAGGTGAGTGCTTGCCTCCCCGTGCTGCAACAGCCCCCCTGTGCACTGTGTCTTCTTCAGCTCCTTGGGCTTCTGTGCACTTCTTTCAAGAATCCTCTGTTCGCAGTATAGCCCAGGTCACCAGCACTCCATCCTGTGATGCACAACTCACTGAATTGTTCTCCAATAGCCTGGGACCTTCCTTTGTAGTGCTGTGATGACCGCACTTTACATCTTCTTTGTCCCCATGTCCTGGGACACCCGTGGGTGCTGCCTGGTCTTCCATGGGCTTTCTGAAGTGCTGAGAGTCTCCACTGTCTCGTCAGTCTAAGTTCAGACCCCCACACCCCTCCTTGGTCCAGGCAGCTCCATTTTGACGCTAAGAGTTACTTGCATGAACCAAGGCTTGTTTGCGTAATCCAGTGATGCAAACAGCCTGCATCTAACAACTCGATGTGGGACATCACCTGCATCAATAAGGAACCTGCAGCCATCTTCTTTGGTGCCCTTCTGTATTCTTCTTCTTTCCCGGAGCATCCACTTTTGCACCATCTTCTAGGTTGTCAGGGGCTCCTGTCCTTCCTGGACTCTTCTTCGACTTCTGGACTTGGTCTCCTTTCTCCACAGGTCTTCAGGTCCAGGAATCCATTGGCTGTTGCTGCAGTCTTGCTTGGTTTTAGTAAAATCTCTTATCATGACTTGTAGTGTGTCCTAAGAAAACTTGCTGTATTTACCCCTGCTTTCCTGGGCTCTGGGGTGGGGTACTTTACTTACCTTTGGTATTTTCTTATGTGTCTGAGCTGCTTGTGTGGGTGTGTGCTTTGCATTTTTCCTGCAGTGATGGCTGGGTATGGTGTGTTGTGCATGCTTGTGTGTGTGACGTATAATTAGGTTGGCATGTTTGGATTGATTGTGTTAGCACATTATGATTTGGGTTGTGGTGTACCCTTGTGTGGCTGTACTGTGTGTGGTAATTGGTATGTCCGAACCGCTGTGTGGTGTGTTTGCGTGATGTGACAAATGCCTCGTTGTATGGCTCTGTAATTGTCTGTCTTGGTACAATGGTGTTTCTACGTTGTGTTGTATATATGTATTATCAGGTTGGGGTGTGAGTTGTGGTGCTTTGACAGTGCATTTGAGGTGTTATGATTGTTGTTTAGTTGTGTAGTTTGGTGGTTATTGTGTTTGAAAGTGCTGGTGCTGTGGTTTGGTATGTGTTTTGGTATTGTGTGTTGGCCGTGGTGTGTATCCTGGGTCTGTGTGCGTGTGTATATGGGTGTGTGTGAATGTGCTTGTCAGTGTAGAAGTATGTGTGTGTGTTGCCCTCGCCATCCGTTCCAGATGTGTATTTTGTGTGTGCATCACGACCTTGCCATTATGCAACAGTGACAGGTAAGTGCGTGTACTCATGTTTGCTGCCGTTGTTGTCGTCGCTGGTTTTGGACTTGTTAAGTGAGCAGAGCAGCTGGAAGACGTGTAGTTTAGGCTCCATGGCCGTCCAGGCGGTTGTGACTTCCTGAAAGTGGATGTCTCCATTTATACTGTTGGTTTCCACCAAGGTTTCTTTGGTAGTGTGACCGCGGTGGAAACCTTGGACGTGTGCAACTTCATAATCTGTCTGGCAGAAGCATGGTCTCCGCCACCCTAAAGGTGCCTTCCGTGGTGGCCTGGCCGCACTGGCGGTGTCAGCGGTGAATTGACTGTATTCTGTTAAGAGTATCGCCATGGTCATAATTTGGCAGTCTTCTCCACTAGCCTGTTGGCGGTATGACCGCCAACATGGCGGTCATTGAACCGCCAACATCGTAATGACCCCCGTAGTGTCGATGTTCAGGATGTTACATTGACACTAAAATAGAAACAGTGGGAGATACCAAAATTAATTATATTTAAAAGAGAATTTGTAGTTTATAAAATAGTGTATCTGTGTGATACCTGGTATGTAGAATCCACATATTTTCCAGTACAAAAGCAGTCACTTGAACATTGGCATGCCACCATTTATAGAGATATGAGCAACAGTACAGCCAAGCATTTTGAGTATCATGATGGAGATTGGAGAGAGGGCTGCTTCTTTGGCTTGGATACAATTCCCAGAAACCCTCGGGGGGGGGGATATACTAGTAGCTTTGAGGAGACTCGAGTCTAGATTAATTTAGCAAATTGTCTGTCTAGTTCCGAAGGGGATAAATTCTGATTAGGAGTTGCTCTCCCTTTTATGAAATCAGGTAGATTGCTGAAGCCTCATGATAGGTTGTTTTTAATAATAGGAGGCTTTTGCACAGATTTATGGCACTGAACAGAGTTTCACAGATGTAAGAAGGAATTGAAGGAGTTGTTTTAATAAATATGATGAGGTACTTGATTGTTAAATTAATTTATTGTTTTTATTAAGAAGTGAATTATGACAGAGACGTGGTTTGAGAGTTCCACATTGAACATCGTACAAGGTGGTGGAGTAAAGAGATTTTTGAAAGAAGAAATTAGTGTATTGTTAATCTACTATAGCACAATTGGGAGGCAAAAGCCCCCACAGGTTTTAAATCCAGTGAAGAAATGACAGTGCAATTGGGGTGACAAGCCAGGTAGTCAGAAACATGGGATGATTTGATTGACTTGTTACGTTTAGTCTCTGTTGGTAATCGTTGTTCTTTATTGAATATGTGAATATTTTAATGACATGATCTTTCTAATGTTTTCTATTTTTCTATTTCTTTCTATCTTTTGCACACAGATATGAATACTATTTGATTTTCAGAGTAGCCCACCAGCGAGAGTTGTTTCACCCTTCATTACTCTTCGCTCTCTAGCGGTACTGTCAGACGGAATGAGCCGACTTGGGCATTATTGCTGGGATTGCGCATCTGCAGTGTGAGATCTTTATTTTCCCATTTGGGGTGTTACATTCAATCTCTCTTGCATATGATGTAACTTGCACACACCTGCAAATATTTAAGTTAATGATGATGATATATTCATAGCAATGTAATTCATTTTTTGTGTGCACATTGACACATTGAATTAATAACTAACTTTTGCTTTATGCTATCACTCTATACATTACTCGGAAGGAGTCCTGATGGTGCAATTTCTGACATTCCGCTTTAAATGTTAAAATTGACAACCAGGGGGTATAATCTGCCTTAGTGTTCAGCAGGCATACAGTATGAAATGTTTGTCAAATTGGCACTGGATAAACTATGCGATAAATTTTACAAACTACTATGAGTGCATCCACTACGTTAATCAACATCATCCTGAAACACTTGTTTTTGAACATTACTTATTTTAATTTAATGGGATTGTGTGTTTTTCATTTATTGAGACTACTGTTCAATTCCAGAATTCCAGGATATTACGGCTATCTATGCCTAAACGTTCTTGCTTCTATAACATTACATTCAAAGACGGCTACTACTTTTATGCATTATGAAACACAATTTGGTGTGTTTTGTCCTTTCCTAATGTATTACACTATTTGGGAGTGTGTCTGGTTCTTACACTCCATCCGTTACCAAGCGTACAGCTGAAATGTGTTGGATGTGAAGCATTATTTTCCTAATAAACAACTGCATGATCAGCAATTCATAGTTTTCTGAGATTTCCTGGAACAAGAGAATTTTGTGAGAATATTGAGTGGCTACCGGGAGCCCATCTTGGACTGCCACGCTCAAGCCTCTCCACTCTGGGTTTGTGGATACAATATATCTATCTATCTATCTATCTATCTATCTATCTATCTATCTATCTATCTATCTATCTATCTATCTATCTATCTATCTATCTATCTATGTGTATATATATCTATATATTTATATATATATTTTTATCAATCTATATATATATATATTTATGGTTTGTGTTCTCTCTCTCTCCCCCTACATATATATATATATATATATCTATATATATATATATATATATATCTATAGATATATATATATATATATATAGATATACATACATATATTACCTACTGGGGGTTGTCAGTAGCTAATTATAGTTAGAACCTTGTTTCCATAGAAAAAGTGCTTTTTGACTTGCCTGTATCTTTTGCACCTTTTGATGAATCTTCACAAAATTTTCTAGAAAAATTGTCCTGGTGATTCTTGTTGTGCACAAGAAGTTTCAGGGTGATCTGTCAGGCGGGGCCGAGAAAAAGGAGGCTAAAAACACATTGTGGGTCATTATGACCCTGGCGGAAGGCGGAGAAGCGGCGGTAAGACCGCCAACAGGATGGCGGTCTTTTTTTTTGTATTATGACCATGGCGGTTACCGCCATGGGCATCCACCGGTTCTCCGTTCCGCCCACCAGGGCGGAGACGACCGCCGGGCTGGAGACCTGGGTCTCCAGCCCGGCGGCCGTCACTATACCGCCGGCGGTATTTTGACCTGGCTGACCACCATGGATTTCATGCGGTTTTAAACCGCCATGAAATCCATGGCGGTAAGCATTATCAGTGCCAGGGAATTCCTTCCCTGGCACTGATAGGGGTCTCCCCCACCCCCCACTCCCACCCCGACTCCCTCCCCTACACTCCCCACCACCCCTGCCACCCCCCAAAGGTGGCAGGGCCCCCCTCCCCACCCCGACCCCCAACATCACATAACTCACACACACCCGACACGCACGCAGGCACCACCAACACACACACATGCACACACACCGACATACATGCCAACATCCACACACACAGTCAGACACACACACCCACATTCAAACATACATGCACACATCCATACAGACATACCCACAGACATACACGCACTCAAACATGCATCACCCCCGCAAGCATACACGCACTCACACACCCCCTCTACATACACAGACGCACACCCCCATGCACGCACACAACACACAACACCCCTCCACCCCCTCCCCTAATGGACGATCGACTTACCTGGTCCGTCGATCTGCCGGGAGGGGACGGGAGCCATGGGGGCTGCTCCGCCGGCACCACACCGCCAACAGAACACCACCACGCCAATCACAGGACGTGATTCGGTGGGCGGTGTTCTGTTGGCGTGGCGGTGGAGGTGGAGCAACCGCCACTTCCCCGCCGCCCGCCATGGCTGTTGGCGGCTCTCCGTCCGAAAAAGGACGGAGAGCAGCCAACAGTCATAATACACGAGCGGCAAACCGCCACTAGTGGCGGTCTTCCGCACGGCGGTCCCTCGGCAGTCTTGTAAAAAGACCGCCGAGGTTGTAATGACCACCATTGTGTTTCCCATATTAATTCCCATCTACAGCCCGAACCACTGGACAGATTTGCACCAAATTTGGTAGACAGCTTGCTGCCGGTATGCAGGTTGTGCTTTTTGTTATTTGGTGTAAATCCGTTCCTTAGTTTAGGAGATATTTAAGGGCACATACATTTGTATATCTCTGGCCGTGAGTAATTCACAAAATTCATGAATTTTCACAAATACGCGTGTGACAGGAAGCATTGCAATTGGCTGACCGCGTCCTGACTAGAAAGTTGTGACCACCATTTTATTTCATGGGACACAGTCCCTAGTTGTAAATTCTAACTGAAAGTGGCATAAGGGGTCAGGGTGAAGGTACCCTGACCCCAGGGGTGTGATATATGTGTGTTTGAGGGGGAAATTATAGGTTTAATATAATTTTGTATCACAGTGTGCAATCTTCGTGAAAATTCATGAATTTCACCAAGTCCTGCAAATTATTTGCAACATTTTTGCTATTATGGAAACATTGGAAATAAAAACACAGACATTCAAACACTGATATATACACTCAGAGGCTCGGGCACCCACTCACACACCCACTCAGACACTCATGCACCCACTCAGACCCACTCATAGACTCACACACCCAGTTTCAGATCCACACAGACATTCACGCACCCTCTCACACATCTACTGACAGAGACAGGCCCTGGGGCTAACCTGCACAGTGCACAGCCAAAGGACATGAGTGGCGCAGAGTTAGGTGGTTATAAGGGCTTGGCTGCAAGGGTTTGAATAATGTATAGTAATTAATTAAAAAAATAGATAAAATAGATATTCATTGAAAAAAACAAAGGTTACAGGGTTGTTATAGTTAGGTTCTCAATTTACTTATATAAAACCATAGAAATTCAGCAGTTATAGTTAGAGTTCTTTCAATTCACTATAACTCACACTCCGAGGTAACTATAACTCGTGCCTTCGCCATGTACAGCTAATTATTCCACATATTGTGTCATTGATGAGATCTTTTATGGTATCTTTGATATCACTGCAACATTTGCAATCATTATTGATAAGAAAATGGTGCATGGCACTATAACTGCTGAATTTCTATGGTTTTGTATGGGTAAATTCAGAACCTAACTATAACATCCCTCTAACTTTAGTTTTATCACTAAATATATATATATATATATATATATATATATATATATATATATATATATATATATATATATATATATATATATATATAATATATATATATATATGAAGCTGGCTCTGTAAATACTATATCAAAATGAGATTTAGTGTGCACAGAGTCCAGGGGTTCCCCAAGAGGCTTTACAGAAGCAATAATAGATCATACTAATGCACTATTTGTAACAGTGTGGTCGAGCAGTTAGGCTTATCAGAGAGTAGTGTTCAGCATTTGTTGTGCACACACAACCAATAAGTGAAAACACAAACTCAATGACTTAACTCCAGGCCAATAGGTTTTTATATAGAAAAATATTATTTTGTTAATTTACTTTAAAACCACAAGATTCAGATTGCAGGTAAGTACATGAAATTAAAGGTACTGTGCATAGTAATACTTAGAACTTTGAACCAAAACAGTAACGTACACAGTTTTTCATAAAATTACAATAAGCTATTTTAAAAGTGGACACTGTGCCATTTTCAACAGTTCCTGGGGGTGGTAAGTACAGTTTAGTTAATATGGTAAGTAAAGCACTTACAAGTTCAGTCTCCGGGTCATAGGTAGCCCACTGTTGGGGGTTCAAGTCAACCCCAAACACCCAGCACCAGCAACACAGGGCCGGTAGGTGCAGAGGTCAAAGAGGAGCCAAAATACCATGGGTGCCTATAGAGACAGGGGCTGCTCCGGTTCTGGTCTGCTGGCAGGTAAGTACCCACGTCCTCGGGGGCAGACCAGGGGTGTTTAGTAGAGCACTGGATGGCCCCAAGTAGGCACACAAAACACAACCTCAGCGGCACAGGTGCAGCCGGGTACAGTGGGCAAACAGGGTGTCGTGTTTGCAATAAGATTCAATGGAGGGGCCCGGGGGTCACTCAGACATTGCAGGCAGGGCACAGGGGGGCTTCTCAGGCCAGCCACCAACTGGGAAAGGGTGAGGGCTGCCTGCTGGTCACTGCTGCACTGGTGGTCTGTTTCTCACAGGCCTGGTGGCTGCGGGTGCAGTGCTTATCCAGGCATCGGATATCTACGTCCCGGGCAGTCGCTGTCAGGGGGGTCCTCGGGAGTCCCTCTGTAGGCATCATCATGGGGATGTAGAGAGGTCAGCCCAGGGTGGACACGTTGTGGGAGTTGCCTGGGGGTCCTCTCTGGGTCATTGGTTTCTCTAGACACGGGCCAGAGGCATCGGGTGCAGAGTGGTGGGGACTCACGTTTCTGGAGTGAGGTGAGAGTCCATTTAATGTTGGTTTCTTCTGTCTTGGTTGGACTGGTCCGCTGTCCACTGGAGTTCTTGATCCTTTGTAGATGCAGTGCAGTCCTCTGAGTTGGCAGAGGTCACTGCGCTTGCAGGATGCGTCCCTGGTGCAGGGTCTCTGAAGTTAGAGACAGGCCAGTGGGGGGAGGTCAATGCAGTTGTCGTCTTCCTTCTTTTCTGCGGAGTTTTTCAGCTAGGCAGTCCTTTTTCTTTGTAGGTCATCAGGAATCTAAAATCCTGGGTTCAGGGTCGCCCCTAAATACTGAATTTAGGGGTGTGTTAGGGTCACAGGGCAGTAGCCATTAGCTACTGTCCCTGAGGGTGGCTACACCCTCCTTGTGCTCCCTCCCTTTTGGGAGGGGAGCACATCCCTATCCCTATTGGTCCTAATCCTCCAAAGCAAGATGGAGGATTTCTCAAGGAGGGGGTCACTTCAGCTCTGGTCACCTTAGGGGTGGACCTGGCTGAGGGGGTGACTCCTCCTTGTCTTTCTCATTATCTCCTCTGGACTTGTCACCAAAAGTGGGGCTTTGTCCAGGGGATGGGCATCTCCACTAGCTGGAGTGCCCTGGGGCATTGTAACATGAAGCCTGAGCCTTTGAGGCTCACTGCTTGGTGTCACAGTTCCTGCAGGGGGAGGTGAGAAGCACCTCCACCTAGTGCAGGCTTTGTTTCTGGCCCTAAAGAGCACAAAGGCTCTCACCCCAGAGGGTCAGAAACTCGTCTCTCAGTGGCAGGCTGGCACAGACCAGTCAGTCCTGCACTGAAGGACAGGGTAAAATACAGGGGGCATCTCTAAGTTGTCCTCTGTCTGCAGTTTGTAATAAATCCAACACTGGCATCAGTGTGAGTTTGTTATTCTGAGAAGTTTGATACCAAACTTCCCAGTGTTTAGTGTAGCCAGTATGGAAGTGTGGAGTTTGTTTTGACAAACTCCCAGACCATGTACCTAATATCCCCACACTGTACTTACAATGTCTAAGAATGGCCCTAGAAACTGTAGGGGAATATTGCTCATGCAGCTATGCCCTCACCTGTGGTATAGTGCACCCTGCCTTAGGGCTTTAAGGCCTGCTAGAGGGGTGACTTATCTATGCCACAGGCAGTGTTTTGTGGGCATGGCACCCTGAGGGGGATGCCATGTCGACTTTGCCTTTTCCTCCCCACCAACACACACAATCTGCAATGGAAGTGTGCATGTGTTAGATGAGGGGTCCCTTAGGGTGGCACAACACATGCTGCAGCCCTCAGGGACTTATCTGTGTGCCAGGGGTGTGCCAATTGTGGAAACAATGGTACATTTTAGTGAAACAACACTGGTGCTAGGGCCTGGTTAGCAGGGTCCTAGTACACTTCTCAGTAAAAGTCAGCATCAATATGCGGCAAAAAGTGAGTGGGGGGTAACCTGCAACAAGGAGCCATTTTCCTACAATATATATTGATATATATGTAGATATATGTACATATACATATACAGTATATATATATATGTATATATATACATACATACATATATGTACATATTTTTTGTACATATGTATGTGTGTACATCAATATCAATAACAAAATAGCTTTCATTAGCAAACTGTATTTTTCTATGTGTGTACCACAAAGACAATAATAAGTATACCTGATTTCCAACAAACCCATAATGACATAATGAAGTTGCTAAAAAAAAAATATGATAAATTATACATGGAAAAATATGTATATATTGCCCACTCACACTTTCAGAAAGACATTCTCACACCCACTCTGACACCAAGAGAGACACTCCCACACCCACACACACACCCAGAGAGCCACTCTTATGCCTACTCACTCACACATCCAGACAGCATCACACCCACTGACTCACCCAGACACACATTCACACAACTCATGCACCCAGACAGATACTGCTACACCTACTCACACACCCAGAGATACACTGTCACACCCACTTACACACCTAGACAGACACTCTCACACCCACTCACACAGACAGACACGTTCACAGCAATGGTGACATCCAGACAGACACTCTCACATCCTTCACAAACTCAGATAGACACTTTCACACCGACTCACACACACAGACAGCCACTCTCACATTCACTCACATAAATCCTTTACTCAACCATTGACATATAGATTACTGTTGCTGGTGTGTATTGTACGAGTGCTTTTTGTTTGTGAATCTGCAATGGATCCGCGGATCCACAAGAGGATAAAAAATAGGAATACAAAATTAAATGAATGTCTTTGGTAAAAGGATTGGATCTGAAAAGAGTCTTTGTGCTTATGATATGTAGATGATAGCTGCACATAAAGCAGGATGTCGTTTTTCAAGTTCTGGAGGAACACCCTGTTGCCTTTCTCTGTCAAGTAACACCATCAATTCTATATGTACATATATATACACCATCCATATCAAAGTGTACATTATGTGGTTTATAGAGCTCATGCTGTGGTGTTGGAGGAATGCAGAACCAGTTTTATTACCATGTTTTCTGGATTTGCCTATCTATGGACGGAATTCACTCGACCACTTCCACTTCTTCCTTTGGCAAATGTTGGAAATACCAATGCAGTGCGTGGGAAAGTGCCATACATTTTCCAAATGTATCCTTTATTACAATTTCCAGTCCTACCCCCCTTAACTGTCCCCAGATCATTGCCACCACAGTGCACAATCATGAGGTCTGGGTGTTGGTAATCCATAATGCTTTCAACCAAAGGTAGCAAGTGATGCCACTTCACCCCTCTCCGGCCAATCCAAGTAATATCCACATTAGGTAAAACTAGATCCCTGTTAATACCACTTCTTCTAGGACACTCTCTGGCCCAAAACACAAAGCTATGATCCACAATCAACCCTCCGAGTATTTCTTTGGGAATCTGGAGTACCGCACAGGAGAAGTCTGGAGCTGAATGAGACAGATTTGAAATGAAAGGCAGATAAAATGGATCCTAGCACCTAAAATTTAAAAGAACACATTTGATTGGATGGTGTAAATATGTTAGTACTTAAAAGTAGGTAGTGTAAGTAAGATAAAAGTAAGTACACATGCAATTGGCTTTGGAGAAATAAGAAAAAAGTATTGGTGTTTGGGATAAGTTTATAATTCCAAACACTCACCCACACCTGCTACAATTGGTTTAGAAGTAAGCATGATGTTCTCTGAAAGTGCTGTGAACTTGTGATGTACTGCTAGTAAAGAATGTTTTAATATTGGTCACCATGGTAACAGAGTTACAGGAACATGGGGGAGGGAAGAAAAAAGGACTAAAACGTGAATGTGAACACAAACTGGCAATAGAGAAATGCTCAAGAAGGAGTTTTTGGATGCAAATATAGTCATGTATACGAAATGGAATATAAATGACATTATGTATGAACAGATTATGAAGAGTACTCTTGGGCTCCAGTGTGGATCAGCAGATCTGTCGCGAAGTTACATGGGGGGCCGTGCTGAATGCTGTGATGGATCTGCGGATCCATTCAAACCCCTACCAAATAGGGCTTTCTTTAGAAGAGTGCCGGAAAGGGTAAACCGTAGTGACAATTCACAAGTGGTATAACATAATTTAAATATGAAAGGTAGATTGTGATTTGTTTTCTGACTGACTAACCTTCAAAGCAATGTTGAAAACTTTGTCATTATTGATTACCTTGTATGAGAGTGGTGTATCATTCTTCTGCTTGTTTTTTGCATTTTCAGTGAGAAGAAATTCCAACTGATACTGAGAGACAAACATACACACCAAAAACGCATTTAACAGGTATGTGAATTCAAATGTAGTTCAAGTTAAAATGGGTTAGAAAAGGCATGAGTGTATGTAAGGTGGATGAAAGTGAGTAACATGCTCAAAAACAGTAAAAGGGAATATAAATTGAGGGTATGTGATGTGAATAAGGAAAAGAACAGTGATCAGTAAAAGAGAAACAGAAATTTGGAAAGAGTAACATCTTCTAATCATACAAAATGGAAGAGCTAACCAAACACTAAAGCATGTAATAAAACACCCAAATAAACTATACAGTGACACACCTAGGCATACATTTATGTCTATACTGAGATACCCAAGCACACAATCATACAAACATTGGGACACCCAGGCAGATACTGATTGATATGCTGACAAACTTCAGCACACATTGATGCATACACTAACACACCCAGGCAGACACTGATGCATAAGCTGACACACCCTGGCAGACACTGACACCCAGGCACAAATTGATGTAAACACTGACCTACCCAGGCCCACATTGATGCATACACTAACACATGCAGGTACACACTAGTGCATACACTCTTACACCCAAACATGCATTAATGCATAGGCTCACACACACTGGCAAGCACTGATCAATGCACTGACACAATCTGGCACCTTCTCTTGTATACACACACATTCACAAGCAAGCACTGATGTATACTTTGAGACACCAGGCAGACACTGATGCATGTCCTAACGCAGCCAGATAAACAGTGATGCATGTACTCACACACCTAGGATACGCTAATGTATACACTGACGCACACAGGTGTACAGTGATGTATACACTAACACAGCCAGGCAAACACTGATGTATACAATAACACACCTAGTGAAGGAGGCTGGCCTGGCTTATAGTCGGTACTTGATGGTACTTACACCTTGTGCCAGGTCCAGTTATACCTTATTAGTAGATCAGCAGTGTTCTAGCAGCTTAGGCTGAAAGAGGTAGCTATAGCAGAGCAGCTTAGGCTGAACTAGAAGACATGGGAAGCTCCTACTATACCACTTATATCACTTAGCACTATATCATAAGAAACACAATACTCAGAGTTACTACAAATAAAGGTACTTAATTTTAGTGACAATATGGCAAAAGTATCTCAGAGAATATACTCCCTTAGGAGGTAAGTAAAATACACAAAATATACACACAGACCAAAATCAGGTAAGTTAACAGTTAGAAAAGTAGTGCATACACTGTAGAACACAATAGAATTCAATAGGAGACAATAGGCCTAGAGGCAACACAAACCATATACTCCAAAAGTGGAATGCGAACCACAAATGGACCCCAGGCCTAGTGTAGTGTGTAGAGGGTCACTGGGAGTGTAAGAAAACACTAAGGGTGTCCAAGATACCCCACCCCAAGACCCTGAAAAGTAGGAGTAAAGTTACCCTACTACCCCAGGAAGACAGTAAAGTTGAGATAGGGGATTCTGCAAAGACAACAACTGACTGCAAATCACTGATGACGGATTCCTGGACCTGAGGACCCGTAAAGGAAGGGGACCAGTTCCAAGAGTTACGCAAGTGTCCGAGGGGGGCAGGAGCCCACTAAACCCCAGATGCAGGTGCAAAAGGGCTGCCTCTGGGTGGAAGAAACTGAAGATTCTGCAACAACGGAAGGTGCCAGGATTCTCCTTTGGTCAGAAGATGTCACACGGCATGCTGGAGGATACAGATTTGTTTCCACACAGAACAACTGCCAACAAGCCTTTCTAGCTGCAAGAGTCATGTTTGAAGGTTTTGGGTGCTGCCAGGGCCCAGGAAAGACCAGGAGATTGCCCCTTGGAGGAGGAGACAGAGGGGGAACTCAGCAACAGAGAGAGCCCATGCAGAAGCAGGCAGCTCCCACAGAAGAACCTAAACAGGTGTTCAGAATATCTGAGCACGGCGGTCGTCTCAGCACAACAAAAGAGGGTCCCACGAAGTTGGAGTCCAACTCAGCGAGTTGGGCAATGCAGGACAGAGTGCTGGGGACCTGGACTAGGCTGTGCACAAAGGAAGTCTTGCAAAAGTGCACAGAAGCCTTAGCAGCTGCAGTTCACTCAGTACACAGGATTACTGTCTGGCGTGGGGAGGCAAGGACTAACCTCCACCAAATTTGGACAGATGGGCCACTGGGCTATTGGGGACACTTGGATCAAGCTCCTGTGTTCCAGGGACCATGCTTGTCAAGATGAGAGGGGACCCAGAGGGCCGGTGATGCAGAAGTTTGGTGCCTGCGTTAGCAGGGGAAAGATTCCGTTGACCCACAGGAGATTTCTTCTTGGCTTCCAGTGCAGGGTGAAGGCAGACAGCCCTCAGAGCATGCACCGATAGGAAACAGTCGAGAAAGCCGGCAGGATGAGGCGCTACAATGTTGCTGGTAGTCTCCTTGCTACTTTGTTGCGGTTTTGCAGGCGTCCTGGAGCAGTCAGCGGTCGATCCTTGGCAGAAGTCGAAGAGAGAAGTGCAGAGGAACTCTGGTGAGCTCTTGCATTTGTTATCTGATGAGGAACCCACTGGAGAGACCCTAAATAGCCCTCAGAGGAGGATTGGTTACAGAGAGAGGTAAGCCCCTATCAGGAGGGGTCTCTGATGTCACCTGCTGGCACTGGCCACTCAGAGGCCTCTATTGTGCCCTCACACCTCTGGATTCAAGATGGCAGAGGTCTGGGACATACTGGAGGAGAGGTGCTTGTCAGGGGAGTGGTCACTCCCCTTGCCTTTGTCCAGTTCCATGCCAGAGCAGGGGCTGGGTGGATCCTTGAACCAGTGTAGACTGGCTTATGCAAGGAGGGCACCATGTGCCCTTCAAAGCATTTCCAGAGGCTGGGAGAGGCTACTCCTCCCCAGCCCTTAACACCTATTTCCAAAGGAAGAGGGTGTAACACCGTCTCTCAGAGGAAATCCTTTGTTCTGCCTTCCTGGGACTGAGCTGCCCAGACCCCAGGAGGGCAGAACCCTGCCTGTGGGGTGGCAGCAGCAGTAGCTGCAGCAAAAACCCCAGAGAGCTTGTTTGGCAGTACCCGAGGACCATAGTAGAGCCCCGGGGACGCATGGGATTGGCACCCTAATACCAGATTTGGCATAGGGGACCAATTCCATGATTTTAGACATGTTACATGGCCATATTCAGAGTGCCAGGGTGCCTTCACACTTAGTAACTTTGTACTTAACCTTCACTAAGTGAAGGTTAGACATATAGGTGACTTATAAGTTACTTAAGTGCAGTGTAAAATGGCTGTGCAATGACGTGGACGTTATTTTACTCAGGCTGCAGTGGCAGTCCTGTGTAAGTATTGTCTGAGATCACTATGGGTGGCAAAATAAATGCAGCAGCCCATAGGGATCTCCTGGAACCCCAATACCCTGGGTACCTAGGTACCATATACTAGGGAATTATTAGGGTGTTCCAGTGTGCCAATTAGAATAGGTGAAAATGATCACTAGCCTATAGGGACAATTTGAAAGGCAGAGAGAGCATAAGTACTGAGGTTCTGATTAGCAGAGCCTCAGTGTCACAGTTAGTCACTACACAGGTACACACAGTCAGGCCACAAACTATGAGCACTGGGGTCCTGGCTAGCAGTATCCCAGTGAGACAGGCAAAAACAAACTGACATTCATGTAAAAATGGGGGTACATACCAAGCAAGGTGGTACTTTCCTACAGCCAGCAGTATCTTCTTTTCCTCAATGGCCATCCTTCTGTCCTCTCTCTCCCTCTCCATCTTGAGCCTGAGCCTCTCCAGCTCCAATTGGTACTGTCTCTCTTCTTGTCTGTCCTGTAACTATTCAGGTGTCAGACCCTAGGAGGACACACTGCTACCCGCCCTGGAGACTCTCTCCCTGGACATAACAGGCCCACCCACTACATCATTGTGAGTGAATTGCACCCCTTCCTCCCCTTCCTGCGCCTCATCTGTGTGCCCCACAGCTTCTTTGGCTGTCACCCAGGCCCTCAGCGCCTTTAGCAGCTCCTCCTTCTTGGATGAGCACTGAATGAGACAGGCAAAATCTTTGCAGAACTGCTTCAACTGAGCCACTGTGTAGCTCTCCAATTTCTCTATGTCAAAAGCAGCTCCAGCTGATGCATCTCCAGATTGAGACATGATGAAGAGTTTAAAAAGTGCAAAGTTCCAAAGGCAGAAAAACAAGTTCACAAATGAAGTTTCAAAAAGTCTATCAAGGGATCAGTAAGAAGCAGAACAAAAAGAAGTCCCAAAGAGAAAAGCCAAAATCACAAGACAAGTAGGATGTGGTCACTTAGTGGTCTGAACTCAAAACAGTACTGCACACTTAATCACCGTATGTCAAGTACAAATACAAGTTCAATCCCACTGCTGCCACCAATGTTAGAAATGGGATATTTGGTTGGCAGTTAGGTTACCCCTGTCCAAGCAAGAACTCTCACTCTTGTCAGGGTAAAAGAGAATTACCCCCAGCCAACCCCCGCTCACCCCTTGGTAGCTTGGCATGAGCAGGCAGGCTTAACTTCAGAGTGCTAGGTGTAAAGTATTTGTACCAACATACTCAGTAACTTAATGAAAACACTACAAAATGACACGGCACAGGTTTAGAAAAATAGGGAATCTTTATCTAAACAAAACAGGACCAAAATGACAAAAATGCAACATACAGAAGTCAAGTTATTAATTAAAAAACAAAAAGAGTCTCCATGTCCTTATTTAAACACAACGCTAACGCTGTTAGAATGAAAATGTACCTGGGTTGCTTCAAAGTAACCAGCACGGGTGAGCGTGTGTCAAAAAAGGTAAGCGGTGCGTCGTTTTCTCACCCGCAAGCGAGGTCGTGCGTTGTTTCTCCTTCTCCGGTCTGATTTGCTTGCGCCATTTCTTTCCCAAGAGGAGAGAGATGCGTCGATCCGGACAAAGCACTTCGGGTCCGGGCAGGATTGCGTTGTTTTTCTGCACCTAGCGATGTTGTGTTGTTGCAGTCTCCGTCAGCGATGCCAAGCATCGTTTCTCCAGCCGCGTGCATTGATTTCACAGCCACGCTGCAAGCGCTGCATCAATTTCAGCCGTGGAGCCGGTGGCGCGCTGTTCTTTTAGCCGATCTCAGAGGTTGAGTAGGAGATTTCCCTGCAAGGCAATCTGTACGTGGATTTCCAACCTTGGTCCACCAACTTCACCTGTCAAGGCCACAGGCACTGGATAGTACACCACTTGGCAGGGCAGGAGTCTCAGCAGAGGCTCCAAGTGTTGGCAGGCAGAGAGAAGTCTTTGCTATCCCTGAGACTTCAACAACAGGAGGCAAGTTCAGTTTCAAGCCCTTGGAGAGTTATTCGCAAGCAGGAAGGCACCCAAAGTCCAGTCTTTGTCCTCTTACACAGGCAGAAGCAGCAACTGCAGGATTGCTCCACAGCGCACAGTCACAGGCAGGGCAGCTTTTCTTCCTCAGCTCTTCAGCTCTTCTCCAGGCCGAGGTTCCACTTGGTTTCCAGAAGTGATTTAAAGTCTGTGGTTTTGGGTGCCCTTCTTATACCCATTTTGCCCTTTGAAGTAACCTTACTTCAAAGAAAAGTCTCTCTTGTTTGTGACATCCTACCTTGTCCAGGGCAGGCCCTAGACACACACCAGGGGGTTGGAGACTGCATTGTGTGAGGGCAGGCACAGCCCTTTCAGGTGTGAGTGACCACTTCTCCCCTCCCTCCAAGCACAGATGGCTCATCAGGATATGCAGGCTACACCCCAGTTCCCTTTGTGTCACTGTCTAGACAGAGGAGCAAACAGCCCAACTGTCAAACTGTCCTAGACAGGGAATCCACAAACAGGCAGAGTGATAGAATGGTTTAAGCAAGAAAATGCTCACTTTACAAAAGTGGCATTTTCAAACACACAATCTTAAAATCAACTTTACTAAAAAGATGTATTTTTAAATTGGGAGCTCAGAGACTCCAAACTCCACATGTCTATCCGCTCCCAAAGGGAATCTTCACTTTAATCATATTTAAAGGCAGCCCCCATGTTAACCGATGAGAGGTAGAGGCCTTGCAACAGTGAAAACCAAATTTAGCAGTATTTCACTGTTAGGACATATAAAACAAATTAATATATGTCCTACCCTAAACATACACTGCACCCTGCCCATGGGGCTACCTAGGGTCTACCTTAGGGGTGTCTTACATGTAAGGAAAGGGAATGTTTAGGCCTGGTAAGTGGGTACACTTGCCAAGTCGAATTGGCAGTTTAAAACTGCACTCACAGACACTGCAGTGGCAGGTCTGAGCCATGGTTACAGAGCTACTATTGTGGGTGGCACAACTAGTGCTGCAGGCCCACTAGTAACATTTGACTTACAGGCCCTGGGTACCTCTAGTGCACTCTACTAGCGGCTTACCAGCAAATCAAATATGGCAATCATGGATGAACAAATTACATACACATTTTATATAGGAGCACTTGCACTTTAGCACTGGATAGCAGTGGTAAATTGCCCAGAGTAACAAAAACAGCAAAAAAAGAGACCATCACACATCAACAACCTGGGAAACAGAGGCAAAAAGTTAAAGGAGACCAAACCAAGGATGAAAAGTCTAACACACGGCCAACATCATGAGGGAGGCAACAGCACATCAGCGGGCCCCTACCAGTAGGTCGTCCATTGACCAGCCCTCCACTTTCGCTGCCGCTAGTGGGCTGGAGGCTCTGCTACAGGACCCACAGGCCACCGGCATCCCTCCCCGTGCAGAAGGTGAACCAACCGCAAAGTTTCCCTGCCACGCAGACAGAAGCCAGAGACACTTGCCAAAATCACTGACAGGAAATGAGACTCTCCTGATTGTCCCCCTTGTGTCCCACTCAGTCACCTTGTCCACCTTGAACTGCCGTTGCTCCCCTTCCTATGGCCACTTGGACACTGCACCTGTGCTACAAACAAACTGGAACAACACCCTGGACTTTTCTCCATCATCACCCCATTCAAAGCACTTTTCCCTCAATTTGTTAGCACTAAAATAAACACCCTTGAAAACAATTTGAAAACTTGTATATCGTGTGTTGAATAAGTGTATTTATGGAAACAGTTACATCCCTTGCAAATGAACTGTACATCGTGAGAGCATAGGAATAATGACTTGTAGCTGGCTGTAGTCAGCACATCAGTACACGGTTGTCATAGCACCAGCATCTGTAAAATGATAAACCATAGGTGACAGTAGGTAGAGGTAAAAGGTAGTTAATTTAATCATGCCACAGCCACACAGAACACACCAATAGTCATAGAAATGTGAAGTTGCACCGTCTCACCTGTGGGTCATTGGAAGCACTGATGGATAACTGACCTTCTCTTGTCCTCATCCTCATCTTCTGCCTCTTCATCCTCACTGTCATCAGGGTCTCCTGCAGCCACAGGGGCATCTCCTGTCTCCTCCTCCTGCAGAAAAGGAACATGAGGCCAGATGTAGTAAACTTTTTGCACGTTGCATACAGCAAATTTTGCTGTTTACGATGTGCAAAAAGAACATTGCGATGCCCAAACCCCATTTTGTTATTCGGTAACCTGGTTACCGAATCGCAAAATGGGATTGCGAATCGCAATTAGGAAGGGGTGTTCCCTTCCTAATTGCGAGTCGCAGCGCGATGTTGTATTGTTTTGTGACCGCAAACACGGTTGCAAAACAATCACAGTTAGCACCCATTTCAAATGGGTGCTAACCCATTCGCAAAAGGGAAGGGACCCCTTCCCCTTTGTGAATGGCATTAAAAACATTTTTCCAGAGCAGGCAGTGGTCCTATGGACCACTGCTTGCTCTGAAAAAATGAAAAGAAAACGTTTAATTTTCTAGTTTTGTAATGCATCTCGTTTTCCTTTAAGGAAAATGAGCTGCATTACAAAAAAAACCTGCTTTATTTAAAAGCAGTCACAGACATGGTGGTCTGCTGTCTCCAGCAGGCTACCATCCCTGTGAGTGCTGTGATTCTCAAGGGGGTTGCAAATTGTGACCCACCTCATTAATATTCATGAGGTGGGCCTTTGCGACCCCCCTGAGAATTCCAGATGGTGTCAGGGACACCATCCAACATTCTGAATTTCGACTCGCAAATTGCGAGTCGGTCTGAATCGCAATTTGCGGGTCGCAATTCAGAATGTACCTACATCTGGCCCATTGTGTCTGAGGGCCAGGTTGTGCAACATGCAGCATGCCACGACTATCTGGCAGACCTTCTCAGGTGAGTAGCACAGGAATCCACCTGTCAGATGGAGGCATCTGAACCTGGCCTTCAGGAGGCCGAAGGTTCTTTTGATGATCCGTCTGGTTCGCCCATGTGCCTCATCATAACGTTCTTCACCCCTTGTCCGGGCAATCCTCACAGGGGTCAGCAGCCACAACAGGTTTGGGTAGCCAAAGTCACCTGCAGGTATTGAGGGACAACATTTAGCCACACATTATCCTATGAGGTTAACACCAGAGGCATATACTAACATACACTGGGTGGGAACCAGGGCTCACTTATTAGCCACACCCTGTGCCTCTGTAGTTAGCCCATCATATTTGGGATGCTGCTATTCCTCAGGACAAAGGCATCATGCACCGATCCAGAATACTTAGCACTAACGTGGGAGATGTACAGGTCCGCCAGGCACACCATCTGCACAATCAGTGAGTGGAAACTCTTACGATTCGTTTACTCCTGTTCATTCTGGGGTGGGGGACAAACGCAATATGTGTCCTGTCAATCGCCCCAATAATATTGGGGATATGTCCATTGCATAGAATCTGGCCTTCAGAGTGGCCAAATCTTCCACCTGGGGGAAAGCTATGTACCAGCACATGTGTTTTGCCAGGGCAGGCAACACACTTGCCAGCACGATTGAGAACATTTGCTGTGACATTCCTACTGCAAAGCCCACTTTGACCTGCAAAGAACCTGTCGCCAGGAAATGGAGCACTGATAGCACTTGCACAAGAGGGTGATCCCAGTCGGATGACAGATAGATGAGATCAGGTCTGGCTGCAACTGGGCACACAGCTCTGTGATTGTGGCCCTGTCCAGTCTATAGATGAGTATAATGTGCCTGTCCTCCAGTGTAGGTAATTCCACCAGCGGTCTGTACATGGGGGTATGTCTCCACCTCCTATTCATCTGCAGCGGTAGGTATCTAAGGGACACAAGCGTGAGTAGGCTGTCACAATTTGAACAACAAAACCGCAACAGCAGTCCTCATGGTGCACCTATATATTGGGACAGTGTCAATGGGGAAGGATGTGCCAGTCTAATCTGTGACGGAGCAATTGTCGATATGCCTGCCCCCCCTGAAATGGCGACCGACTGTCCTGTATGTAGGGACAGATGGAAGTGAGGTAACTCCGCCGACGTTGGGCGTCGTGGCGGAAGGTGGTCTTGCACCGCCGTGCAATTCCTCATTGGATAATATGGGGCGCTATGGAGTATAGTGCCCAATGGGGATGTATGCCAGTGGTGACGGTGTACACCGCCGCGGACATGACTGCCATTTTCTATCTCAATCCTCCCTTGTTTCCTGACCTTCAACAGGGGAACACCTACACTGTGTGTTCTGCTGTTTCCTGTTTCTGTAACCTACCATGTCCCCTGTGACCGGGGAAAGGGCCCCTGCTTTCACATCGGAGGAGTTGCAGTGACTGTTGGATGGGGTCCTACAGATGTATGGGCCTCCAGACCAACAGGTGAGTACACTTTGGCCACGATGCATGTGGCAAGGATGCATGGAGATATGTGTGCAAGCATTATGTAAGGGTGGATGAGGGGATTGTCTGTTGGCGGTGTGCTCTGTGCTATGTGTGTGCCAATGGTGATGGAAACGGGTATGGTGGGCCATTTGTGTGACAGGCTGGACTGTTTGCTTAATGGTGTTCTCCTGTCTGTATTGCCTCTGCAGTTCAGTACCCATCAAAAGAAGGGATTATGGCGTGCCATCACCAAGGACGTGCGGACCCTGGGGGTCTATGGCAGGTGGAGCACCCATTGTCGGAAACGGTGGGAGGACCTGAGATGCTGGGCATGGAAGACCGTGGAGGCCCAGCTGGGGATGGCCTCCCAAAGAGGAAGAGATGCCAGTCGGACCCTGACCCCCCTGATGGCCCGCATACTGGCTGTGGCCTACTGTGAGATGGATGGGTGCTTGAGGTCATCACAGCAGCCACAAGGGGGTGAGTACAGTGGGTATCAATACATATTTTGGCTGGTGGGGTGGTATACGTGTGGTGGATATGTATTAGTGGATTTCTCTAAGGCCAGGCCAGACATTGCAGCGTGGGTCCTCTAAAGGGTGATGGGTGTATGGCAAATACAGGTGATCTAGCTTGTTAGCAGTCCATTTCAGGCAGGGCATTGTGGGTCCCAGGAGTGCTGCAGTTGGTGGGGTGTGGTCCTCATCTTGCCTTAGTGACTAGACATATCCCTCGTAGTGCAGTATATAGTGCTTAGGCCTATTTCCTGTGTGTGACGGTGATGGGTATGCCAACTGTGGTGTTGGTGCAGTCATTGACACTGTGTATCGTTTGTCTCTCTCACCCCCTTTCTTGTTTTGTCATCCTGTCCTTGTGTGCATTAGCATCAACTGGCGGAGGAGCAGAGGCACCGGTGACAGGGGGAACTGCATCCCACATGACCTAGGATGCAGAATCCACCAACGCTGAGGGAACCAGTGGGACAGAGGGCGAGGGGAGCACCACGGCAGAGACTGGAGGAAACACCACAGACTCAGATACCTCCCCTGATGGGAGTTCCCTGGTGGTGGCCGACACCTCTGTGACCACCCCAGCTGCAGGTACAGCCACCAGCCCTGTACCAGCACTGCCCTCCCAGAAGCCCCTCAGCAAGTCTTCCGTTCCCGTTCACCGAGGAGGGTGGGCATCTCTTTCGCCCCAGGCACCTCAGGCCCTGCTCCAGTGAACCCTACTGCCCTGAGTGAGAAAGCTATTGACCTCCTGAGATCCATCTCTGTAGGGCAGTCAACCATTGTGAATGCCATCCAGGTGCTGGAATCCCATATGCAGCAATGCAATGCATTCCTGGAGGGCATTCACAGTGGATTGGTTGCCCAACAGAGATCGATTCAGGCTCTGGCCTCCTCTCTGATGGCAGCCATTGTCCCTGTTTCTACCATCCCCCACCCAACTCCCACTTCCCAGTCCGATCCTCCTCAACCCCAGCCCATCCCAGACACACATACAGACAAGCATGCACACAACACAACACCCAAGAGTGGCACAGGCAAACACAGGCACCACAATTCATCCCACAATCACTCATGCAAATACCATACAGTTGCAGACAATACAACATCCACTGTCTCCACTGTCTCCCACTCCTCCTCCTCCTCCACCACCTCCCTCCCAGTCACGTCTACACTCACACCTGCATACACTACTTCAACATCCACAGCAAGCATCATCACACCAAGGAGAACACACACCTCACTGGCAGACACCTCCACAACACAATGCACTTGTCCCCTCTTTCCTCTCCCACCCTGTCTGTCCCCTCCAAAGGACACAAACGCAAGCACTCACACAGCCAACAGCCATCCAACTCACATCAGCATACAGCCCATGCACCTGAACCCACATCTAGCAGACATAAACCTCCAACAACCACTCCCTCAACCTCCACTCCCATTACTCCTCCCTCCTCCCGCCCCAACGTCCCTAAAAAGCTTTTCCTTTGTCAACTTGACCTCTTCCCTCCTCCTTCCCCTCCCCCGTCCTGCACATATGAGCAGGGTGCCAAGGACACAGCCCAGCTCGTCAGCCAAACAGTCCACTGGGGCGGTGGTAGCACAACCTATTCATGATGGTAAGGATACCACACCTCCATCGAAAGAGGGGAAGGAGTCTGCACCACCAGGGAAGAAGGGGAAGGAGCCTGCTCCACTAGGCGGGAAGGGGAAGGACCTGTACCACTAGACAGGAAGGGGGAGAGCCCATCTACCCCTAACAGGCCTCATGTACTGGAGAAGACGAAGCCCTCTACTCCAGCAGAGGCTGTCAGGGTGACACCTCCACCACCACCAGCTGTCACGGGGCCTCAACCGACAGCTGATGAATTGCAGCCATCAGAAAGTGTAGAGGCTGCCCAGGAGGGTCCTCCATCCACCACCACACTGCAGCCATCAGATAGTGCAGAGGTGGCCCAGGAGGCTCCTCCATCCACCACCACACTGTAGACATCAGAAAGTGCAGAGGCAGCCCAGGAGACTCCTCCATCCACCACCACACTGCAACCATCAGAAAGTGCAGATGCAGCTCAGGAGGCTTCTCCATCCACCACCACACTGTAGCCTTCACCGCCAGTGGACAGCATATAGGCCACACTCCAGGGGCTGCTGTGCGAGTTGCCCCCTCCATAACCAGTGGGAAAGTCGTCCACTCCTGAGACTGTGGCCTTGCACTCCCCAGCAGAGAGAAACAGGCATGGAGCCCCCTCCAGAACCAGTGGGAAAGTCACCCACCTGAGAAACGTTGCACCTCGCTCCCCAGCACAGAGCAATGGCCATGGAGCCCCCTCCAGAACCAGTGGGAAAGTCACCCACTCCAGAGACTGGCCTTGCACTCCCCAGGACAGAGATATGGCCATGGAGCCCCCTCCAGAACCAGTTGGCATGTCACCCACTCCAGAGACTGTGGCCTTGCACTCCCCAGGACAGAGCAATGGGCATGTTGCACCCTCCAGAACCAGTGGGAAAGTCACCCACTCCAGAGACTGTGGCCTTGCACTCCCCAGCAGAGAGAAATGGGCATGGAGCCCCCTCCAGAAACAGTGGGAAAGTCACCCACCTGAGATACTGGGGCCTTGCACTCCCCAGGACAGAGCAATGGGCTTCTTAATGGCTGGCGCTGCGCGTCGCCAGTGAGCGAATTCGGACCTGGTTCAGGTCCTGAACTCGCCCCTCACGACCGCAGCACCAACCTGCTGCCTTCTGCCTCTGCCCCACGACCACGCTGCCGTCTGCGTGTTCGAGGCCCTCCTCCACCCGCAGGCATCCTCCTGCGCCTCATCCCTGGTGGCTAGTGGGCTCACTTGACCCGAGTGCCGCTTCCGCCGTCCCGTAAGTTTGTTTTTCAGCTTTTTTCCGCTTTTCTGCGCCTCGCCGCCGGCGCTTTTTGCCCCATTGTGCCCCCCTGATTGCTGTCTCCCCGATCGTATTTAGTGCCAGTATTGTGTCCATATTGTGTTTTTTCCTGCATTTGTGACTGTTTTTGCCCGATTTCTGTGCCTTTCGCCCCTTGTGCGCTCCCCGACCCCAGCCGCTGCTTCCCTGCGGCCCGCCCCCCTCGCGCCCCCATTTGCCGCTCCCTCCCGCCTCCCGCCTCCCAGCTGCTCCTCCCTCCCCCCTCCCTTCTTAATGGCTGGCGCTGCGCGTCGCCAGTGAGCGAATTCGGACCTGGTTCAGGTCTTGAACTCGCCCCTCACGACCGCAGCACCAACCTGCTGCCTTCTGCCTCTGCCCCACGACCACGCTGCCGTCTGCGTGTTCGAGGCCCTCCTCCACCCGCATGCATCCTCCTGCGCCTCATCCCTGGTGGCTAGTGGGCTCACTTGACCCGAGTGCCGCTTCCGCCGTCCCGTAAGTTTGTTTTTCAGCTTTTTTCCGCTTTTCTGCGCCTCGCCGCCGGCGCTTTTTGCCCCATTGTGCCCCCCTGATTGCTGTCTCCCCGATCGTATTTAGTGCCAGTATTGTGTCCATATTGTGTTTTTTCCTGCATTTGTGACTGTTTTTGCCCGATTTCTGTGCCTTTCGCCCCTTGTGCGCTCCTCGACCCCAGCCGCTGCTTCCCTGCGGCCCCGCCCCCCTCGCGCCCCCATTTGCCGCTCCCTCCCGCCTCCCGCCTCCCAGCTGCTCCTCCCTCCCCCCTCCCTTCTTAATGGCTGGCACTGCGCGTCGCCAGTGAGCGAATTCGGACCTGGTTCAGGTCCTGAACTCGCCCCTCACGACCGCAGCACCAACCTGCTGCCTTCTGCCTCTGCCCCACGACCACGCTGCCGTCTGCGTGTTCGAGGCCCTCCTCCACCCGCAGGCATCCTCCTGCGCCTCATCCCTGGTGGCTAGTGGGCTCACTTGACCCGAGTGCCGCTTCCGCCGTCCCGTAAGTTTGTTTTTCAGCTTTTTTTCCGCTTTTCTGCGCCTCGCCGCCGGCCCTTTTTGCCCCATTGTGCCCCCCTGATTGCTGTCTCCCCGATCGTATTTAGTGCCAGTATTGTGTCCATATTGTGTTTTTTCCTGCAGTTGTGACTGTTTTTGCCCGATTTCTGTGCCTTTCGCCCCTTGTGCGCTCCTCGACCCCAGCCGCTGCTTCCCTGCGGCCCCGCCCCCCTCGCGCCCCCATTTGCCGCTCCCTCCCGCCTCCCGCCTCCCAGCTGCTCCTCCCTCCCCCCTCCCTTCTTAATGGCTGGCGCTGCGCGTCCGCGCCGCTGGCGCGCCAGAGGCGCGCCAGAGGCAAGCCCGTCTGCGCCCGTCCGCGCCTGTACCGCGCCCAGCGCCACCCCCCCTGGTCCTCGCGCCTCCCGCGCCCACTTCTCGGCCGAAGAGCTCCGCGCCCTCAACCCCGGGCCCTCCACTGAATGCTTCCGGGCATCCCCGAAGCTCACTAAAGGACCTTTCTCCTGTCGCACCTGCAACTTCTCCTGCACCAGAACGACGAATCCAACTACAAAAACTTTCAACCCCAATCACCTGAACTGCATCCTCATCAACACCCGCTCCGCACGAAAACACGCCATCGAGCTCTGGGACCTGCTCGACACCACTACACCTGACGTGGCCTTCCTGACCGAAACCTGGTGGAACGACTCCTCTGCTCCGGACATCGCCATCGCCATACCGGACGGATACAAAATCACCAGAAGAGACCGGACCAACGGGATCGGCGGCGGAATAGCCATCGTTCACAAAGCCACTCTCAAAATCCACACCCACTCGGACGACACCCTCAAAACAGCCGAACACCTCCATTTCCAGATCCACACGGACCCCAAAACAACCCTCAGAGGAACCCTGATCTACCGCCCTCCAGGACCAAGAGCCCCCTTCAACGACACCATCGCAGACCTCGCAAGCTCCCACGCCCTAGCATCCACTGATTACATCCTCCTGGGAGATCTCAACTACCACCTAGAAAATACTTCCGACGTCAACACTACTTCACTGACCTCCAACCTCCTCAACCTCGGACTCCGCCAACTAGTCAACACTCCCACCCACATCGCCGGACACACCCTGGACCCCCTCTTCACCTCAAGCAACCACATCGCTTTCAGCCACACCTCCGAACTCCACTGGACCGACCACCACTGCGTCCACTTCACCTACAAGAAAATCACAGAACATCACCGCATCCAGCCACCTCCCCACCGCCGCTGGGGCAAAATCACCCAGGACCAACTGGCCAGCACCCTCACCAACAACCCTCCACCCGACGCAACCGACCCGAACACAGCCGCCATCAACCTCCATCAATGGATCCTCGACTGCGCTAACACCTCGCCCCCCTAAAGAAACACACCGCCATCCAAGGAAAGAAAAAACCAGCCTGGTTCACAGATGACCTTACAACCTCCAAAAGCATCTGCCAGAAGCTCAAAAAGAAATGGATCCAAGATCGCACACCCGACAACCTCGCCACCCTCAAAAACGCCAACCGTGAACACCACCAACGGATCCGCGTCGCCAAGCGCACCCATTTCACCGAACGCATCAACAACAACGCCCACGACTGCAAAGAACTCTTCGGGATCGTGAAGGAACTCTCAAATCCTAAAGCCAACTCCAACGACATCCCGCCCTCCCAGAAACTCTGCGACGACCTCTCCACTTTCTTCCACCAGAAAATCGTTACCATCCACGACAGCTTCAACTCCAGCCCACCGCCAGACCCCACTCCCGGCGTCTCCTCCCACGACTGCCGCCTCACCGCCTGGATCCACGAGGACGATGCAGAAACCATAACAACCATGAACACCATCGGACCCCTGCCCTCATCATGTTTTCAACTCGGCAAACGCCACCATCGCCCCCGAACTCCGCAAGATCATCAACCTCTCCTTCTCCTCCGCCACCTTCCCGGACAGCTGGAAACACGCAGAAATCCAACCCCTTCTCAAGAAACCCAAGGCTGACCCCAACGACCTCAAAAACTTCCGACCGATCTCTCTCCTCCCTTTTCCAGCCAAAGTCATCGAGAAGATCGCCAACTCTCAGCTCACCCACTTCCTCGAAGACAACTCAATCCTGGACCCCTCATAATCCGGATTCAGACGAAACCACAGCACTGAGACTGCTCTCCTCGCCGCCACAGATGACATCAGACTTCAAATGGACAAGGGCGAAACCTCAGCCCTCATCCTCCTCGACCTATCCGCCGCCTTTGACACAGTCTGCCACCGCACCCTACTGACCCGCCTCCAGGAAGCTGGGATCCAAGACAAAGCCCTCCACTGGATCTCATCCTTCCTCTCCGACAGAACTCAGAGAGTCCGCCTCTCCCCGTTCCGCTCCAAAGCCTCCAACCTCATCTGCGGCGTCCCCCAAGGATCCTCCCTCAGCCCTACGTTGTTCAACGTCTACATGGCCCCCCTCGCCAAACTGGCCCGCCAACATCATCTCAACATCATCTCCTACGCCGACGACACCCAGCTCGTCCTCTCCCTGACCAATGACCCGCTCACCGCCAAAACCAACCTCCACGAGGGACTTAAATCCATCGCCAACTGGAGGAACATCAGCCGCCTGAAGCTCAACTCCGACAAGACGGAAGTCCTCATCCTCGGGCGCACTCCCTCGGCTTGGAACGACTCTTGGTGGCCCTCCGCCCTTGGTCCCCCGCCCACCCCTGCCAACCACGCAAGAAACCTCGGCTTCATCCTGGACTCCGCCCTCACCATGTCCAAACAGGTCAGCGCCGTCTCCTCCTCCTGCTTCAACACCCTTCGTATGCTCCGCAGAATCTTCAAGTGGATTCCAACAGAAACCAGAAAGACGGTGACCCAGGCCCTCGTCAGCAGCAGACTTTACTACGGCAACGCACTCTACACAGGCATCCCTACCAAAGACATCAAACGACTCCAACGGATCCAAAATGCCTCCGCCCGACTGATCCTCGACATGCCCCGCCGATGCCACATCTCCCCACACCTGAGGGAACTCCACTGGCTCCCAGTAGACAAGAGGATCACTTTTAAACTCCTTACCCACGCTCACAAGGCGCTTCACAACACCGGACCCTCCTACCTCAACACCAGACTCAACTTCTACACCCCAACACGCCAACTCCGATCCGCCAACCTCGCCCTAGCCATCGTACCCCGAATCCAGCGCAAGACCTCCGGCGGCAGATCCTTCTCTTTCCTCGCCGCCAAAACCTGGAACTCTCTCCCCACTCCGCTACGCCAGACCCAGGACCTCCTCACATTCAGAAGGCTCCTCAAGACCTGGCTCTTCGACCGCTAAACAGCCTCTCCACCCCGCCCCCACCTCAGCGCCTCGAAACCCTAACGGGTACATAGCGCGCTTTATAAATACTATGATTGATTGATTGATTGATGGGCATGTTGCCCCCTCCAGAACCAGTGGGTTTGTTCCTGCATCCGGCTGATGTGCCCCCCATTCCCCTGAGTGCCTGCCTATATGCAAACTGATACCCCTGCAGTGTACTATCCGGATATGGTCAGGATTTGAGTTGGGCCTTAGAACGTGCCCTGTGGCCTTGTGGGCCCTTTGAACATTGGACTGGGTAGTGTCCCTTTGTGTACATGTGTACATTTCTGTTTCATTGACAAATTGAATTATTAATTTTGAATTTGATCTGATTACAATCACTTTCATCCATTTCTGTTGTCCTCGCATTATTCTGCCATTTTTCGGGGACAAATTGTTTTTCGTGCAGCTGGTTGTGTGTATGGTGTGTGTGTGTCTGGTGTGTGTCGTGCGTGTATGTGTCACTCTTGTTTTCTTCCCACCCTCCCTTGTGTGCTAGGCTGCTGTACTCACCATCATCGTCTTCGTTGGCGTTAGTGTTCCAGGTGGAGCATAACATAGAAGATCATCGGAAAGACTTGCAGTTCGGGTTCCATGCCGGCGTTGTCCTTCCCTTTGTCTCTGATGGTGAGACCTTTCTCTTCAGTGATGCGTTTCCACCAGGCTTTTGATGGTGTTGGTACCGCCCTAAAAAGGTGGCGGAGTGATGTGTCTTAATAGGGTGGGCAGTACTTTGTCTTTCGCCTGGTTGTTGTTGGCTACTGTCGTGGTGAGTGTTGTTTCCGCCCTGGCCATTGGTGAATGTTGGCGGTCTGTGGAAGTTATCACCACCATGGTCATATTTGGTGGTACTTACCGCCAGCCTGTTGGAGGTATTTCTTCCACTTTATCACTCACCACCAGGGTAATAATGAGGGCCTATATCTGTAGAGCAGAGGTCCTCAAACTTTTGGATGCTGGGACCCCCTTGTCAAAGTTTTCAGGTGTGACGACCCCTTCCTGTCAAAATAATCCTAGAACTTGGTACTCCTCATCAGCGACAAGCGTAAATGCCCCCAATATCCATGGCAAATCATTTTTATTGTAAGGAAATATTATTAGACAATATGTAGCAAATCAAAGGTTTGTGGATGACTGTGGTTTGGAGTCAAAGACTTACTACACAGTTCTAACAAAAAGTTCAAACAAATGGTCTCCCAAAAAAAGTGCCCAAAAATATGCAATGGTACTTTATTTTTCCCAAACAAAACATAATTTGACAAAACTTATTTGGATGATAACACATTTCTGAACTAGTGTGATGGGTGTGCCTGTTTTTCTCCAGAGAGATGGTCAATTTGTGGATGTCTTCTTGCTACTGCCGTCCTCAGGTTGTGCTTCAGCTCTAGTCTTGAACGGTACTTCGTCTTTAATACTGCCAATGCTGAGAACCCAATCTCACATAAATATAATGAGCTAAAAGGCAGAAGAACCTTGATGCAATTTTTGACAAACCTGAATGTTCTTCAGACATTGCCAGCCAAAATTCTCCCAATGAGATTTGGTTGAACTGCATCTGGAGAATGCGGTCACTCAATTAGGTCTTCCTGAAGATGCACTGGAAGATGAGTACCTGCAGCCACTAGAAAAGGTTGAAAGACCGAGTCATTGACATGATCAGTGTCCTCAGGAAAGCACTTTTCAAAACTGTCCCTGAGAGAAGTCAAGTGATTTATTATGACCTCAGCAGCACTTTCAAGTTCACATCCTGTGTCCTCAAGAGCTTTTGCTAAACATGGGAATACCTCAAGCAGCCATCTTGAATTAGACTTCTCCACAACTCCAGTTTCTTCTTTTTGTACATGGTGAAATACGTACTTTCAGCTCCTTGTAAAGACAAATTCAAGAAATTTAATTTATCAAATATATCTGCAAGGTATGCTAAAAGCACAAGCCAACAGGGATTACATAGCTGTTCTACTTTGTAGGGGTCCACATCCAGAAGAAACTGTTGTACTTCATTTCTTAATTCAAAAATACGATTCAGAACATTCCCTCTAGATAACCATCGGACTTCTGCATGGAAAAGCAAACCATCATGTTCAGATCCCATTTCAGCACATACAATTGCAAACAGACGAGCTCTAGTTGGGTGCACCTTTATGAAATTAGCAATTTTCACAGCAGAATACAACACATCCCCAAGTTCTCTATCCATGTTTCAGACTGCCAGGGCTTCCCAGTGTATCATATAGTGGCTCCATAGAATATGAGGAGCCACATTCAACATTTTAGCTTTTAGGTCTGCCCTAGCCCCACATAAGGAAGGAGCACCATCGGTACAGATCCCAACACAGCTCTCCCATTTTAAGTCATTGGAGCACAGGAAGTCATTGAAAATATCAAACAGTGCTGCTGATGTTGCATGTCTCTTGATTGGTTTACAGAATAAAAAATCTTCCAATATTACAGTTTTGTGGCAGTATTGGACATAAGCAATTAAGTGAGCTTCCTTGGATAAGTCAGTTGCTTCATCCAATTGCAAAGCAAACAAACTGGATTTCAAGCATGCTATGATTTGTCTGTGGATGTCCTCTGACATGTCAGAGATGCGACGACAAACTGTTGTGTCTGAGATGGGCACCATTTTAAACTTCTCTGTTGCTTTTTCACCAAGCATTGTCTTAGCCATGTCAAGAATTGCTGGAAGAATAACTTTTTCCCCATCTGTAAAAGGTTTTTTGTTTTTGGCAATGTGGTATGCCACTTGGTAAGATGCTTTCAAGGCATTTGTTGGTGTGGAGACCAGATTTTTCACAGTGTCTTTTTGGTGGATGATGTCTTCCAGCTTTCTGGCAAAAAAATCTGTATTCTTTCCTACCAGTAACACATGCGTAGTTTCCAAGTGATGCTTTAATTTGTTTGGTTTCAGACTTTCATTAGCCAAGGTCATGCCACTAACACACACTGTGGCCTAATTTCGCCATTTATGGTGATGCAGGTGAATCCAAAATTCAGATAGGAGGTATCACATGACTTAATTTTTTCAGTTCTCTTCTCACCGTCTGTTTCAGCCTTTAGTTTGAGTGCCCTACCATCTTTTGGCAGCAGGAAACGATCCATGTCAAATGTGTGTTTGGCCTACGGTACAAAATTCCAAAGTTCAATATTACTGAATACCTCAGACTTGCTGCTACATGCAGTATAGCTGTCTTTTTTCCCAAAATTCTTTGCAGTTCTCATAATGTCTCAAAAATCTTTTTTTTTTTTTTTAAAACACAAATAACACAGTCAGTTCCTTCCACGTGATTAAAACAGAAATTGCAGCCTTGCCTTTCATACTTTCAGTCTTCCCGTTAAGACATTAATTGAGCAATCCGAGACTTGTATATTCTATACTGATTTTTTTTTATTTAGTGTTCAGGACGTTGTGGTTTACCGTAATGTAGGTTAATTGTGTACAAATACTGACAGGAATGATGGCTGGAATATACTTATTGCAAGACAGCTTGATGTCTCAAAAGCAGAAAATGATAGCAGTAGTATGCCAGAATACAGCCATAAGAATAAACGATCAGACATTTAATGTCTGATGCACAATATACATCAAAGTATATTCTCCAATTTCCTAAAGGTGTTCTTGTCTTTAATGCCAATGGTACAATTAAAAGATGGGCAATTCAGGTGCCTGAGAGGCACTCTACAGGTCCCAAATCAACAACATTAAGATTTATTGTACTTAAAGGATGAGAACATAGTAAAACAAAATAAAAAATGATTTACAGATGTAAGTGTGTGTGCGCTCTCTCTGAGATAATCTGCATGATAGTTAAAACACTCACAGCAACCAGATGCAGGGTCAGGGACGGTGTTATCCTCAGGAACAGATGAGGATATATGTCCATAAAGACAAGATTCAAAACAGCATTTCAAAATGTAGTCAATAACGAAAAATGACTCAAAAACTGAATTCAAGATCATTAACTTATAAAACCATGAACGTTTAGTAAATTATTGATGTGTAATACAGAAAAATAAAAAAAATACTAAAGCTGAAGTCTCACTGGATCAGTCTAAGGGGAATAAAAGTAATCTGCCATGAAGTTCTTGGAGTTTAAGCAAAACACAGTATGAAGAACAATCTGAAAAACAGGCTGAGTCCCAAAATTTAAGCTTGTCAATAATCAGACCGCACACATGATAAAACTCCAAAAGTATATAGCTCACAGCAAAATTTGAGGATTCATACAGCAAATTCCACCATAGAAAATCAGAGAAATGGCAATGCCATCAGGGTGCCAGCAAAAATATCATTATTTTGGCAAATCACATTTCAGCATTTTAAAACATAATATATGCTCACTATCACACTACATGAATATTGATTCCCCCCTGCTGAGCTAATGTCATCCGGATGCATAAGAACAAACTAGTTATATGAAAAATAGAAATGAATCATGAAGGAATGCAATACAGTGTGCTAGCAGGAACAGCATTAAAAAAGTTGCAAAGGGTGTTCCTCCAGGGAGTTCTTCAAGAACATGTCATACAAAATAAACTGTGCACATTTTGCTAGTAGTGTCAATAAGAACAAAATACATGCAATGAATATTATAAACTCAGCAGCCATGTTTACTTTACAAGTATGGAGTCGAGGTCTAGCTGAGGCCTAGTTAGCATTAGGTCATAAAATCATTTTTACATGTCAACATTTTTCGTTTCAATCACAAATGACTCATATTATGAAGCACATATAGTTTCAACTGAAAGAAAACTCCAACATGTGTGGAATTACTTAAGAAAGAAAAAGCAATGTATTCCCAAGCCCTGGCACTGTCAACGCCCCTTTCTGTCACAAACACCTTAATTTCTACTTTCCTTGTTATTGATTGAAACATCTGCGGTGCTTGCCAAAACTGAAATCTTTACAGAACTGTGCAATTTTAACGCAACCCAAAATACTCCTCAACAAGCCAGTGGAAATGTTTCTACAGATAAGTGGGAGAAATACGGGGTTGATAAGAAAGCAACAAGATGGGCCACACTGGTTGCTATGAAATGTGAAGACTGTGCATCTATAAATGGATTTGCGCAGCATTGTGCCAGAAAGCAACATGAATTGATTCACTTGTTGCACTGTAGATATGATTTCCGAAGCAGTTAAGTGCAGATTCAATAAAGAAGAACGCTGAGGTATCTCCTGCAGGAATCACTGTCATGTGGCAGGAAGCAGAGTGGACTTCCTGCCTTCCACAGCTACCGGCCCTCTACTCGGAAAGAACCTAATCTGGCAACTTTAAAGTGATACTTTGTGTGTATTTTGGATCACAGCATCGCAAAGCCCACTGCGCTGCTCAATAATAATAATGCCATCGAACGAGTTGGCTCACATAGATTCCTTTTGGGAGCCACTATGTTCTTGCCCCACTTTTCTAATTTCAGCAGCTGGCGCATGTACCCACACACTGGCAATTCTGTCCATTCTTCAGTAAAGATTTAATTAAATGCATATTCAGCACTCAAATCTACAGTCTGGTACTCAAGCAATCCTGAACGGCTTTGCTATTAATTTTAATGGACTTATGGTTCACAAAGAGAAACCAATTGTGTCTTCAACCAGCTCCCCTGCACCAAATGCTTATATCTCCACGACCTGCGAATATCTTTACTGAAAGCTTATGTGCATGTCTGGAAGTGCGTGCATGTGTGTTTAAGTGTGTGTCTGCAAGATGAAAAGCCTTGTGCATGAGGCTGGAGAAGGGAGGAAATCCAGGCTACTTACCAGTTCTGCAGGGATAAAGTCCAGGAAAGGCGGCAGGATGGAGTGCAAGGCAGCAGGAAAAAAAATATATTTCACCTCTACAAAGCATTGCAGCTTCGTATTTATGGCCCCATGTCCCAGCACTTCCTGGTTTTTATCCTGCAGTCTCTCTGGTTGGAGGACAGTCATCAATGGCGTTTAATTCTTTCCAATGTCCTCCAATCACAGAGCCCCTTGAGATGCCACTCTCTGGAATCCAAAACAAAGAGCAAATGTTTTGGATTCCAGTTCAAGGCAGTTCCAGGCAGCAGAAGTGCGACCGTGGATGCGCAACCCCCTTTGATTGACTTCACGCCCCCCCTGAGGGTGGCAACCCACACTTTGAAGACCGCTGCTGAAGAGTTATGTATGCTTCCCAGATATCTACTTCTTTAAAAAAAAGAAGAATTACAATGCCTCACAAAACGCAAGGAGGAAAGAAACAGAAACAAAAGTTCTACTGGGTAAAGCTGAGAATGCAAATATGGAAATAACATTTTTGTAGTAGTCATCTGGCTGGAACCTCCCTGTAATGTGCAGGGAACAGAGAGGTCTTTTCATAATAAAACAGCTAAGGGTAGATTTAAGAAAAGTGGTGCTGCACTTTTCTTGCACCTCTTAGCACCCCCTACAGCCATTATGTGTGTGCCGTTTTTAAAATACGGCACATCATACTGCAGGGTGGAGGCAAAAGCATCATTATCATTGATGCTATTGATGTACTATTCAGGGTTAGCACCAACATTTTAGCTCTAACCCTGAACAGTACATAGGGGCCCATGGTAACTAATGGTATGTCCCCTTTTAATGCCTACTCTAAGCAGGCATCATAAATGATGAAAAAGTGGTGCAAAGAAATCTTTTCAATTTTTTTGCACCATTCTTTCACCCCACCTAAGGGGGGAACGCCCCCTTGCATATATTATGCCTGGCACAGGCATAATGTGTCGCAAGGGGTTACAAAGTGGCACAATGCATGCATTTCCTTTGTAAATGTGGTGTGGTAATTTTGGCCTCATCGTGCCACATTTATATAAAAAACAAATGATGCTAATGTGGCGCAAGGGGTGCCAGTCCCTCTTAACTCTGGGCTATAGTGTTCTAAGAAAGGTGTCCCAATGTAAAAATATGTATGTTTTCATGAAATGTTAGAGATGCACTGTACCACTTTGAGCCTGCAACTTTATCTTGTTGCAGCCTCGAATAAAGCACAGAGTGAAAAAATGTTCAGCTAAGAAATGTAAATGACTTCCTAAGCAAAAGGATAGGAAGATAAAGAAAAATAAAACTTCACCACAAATGTAATCATTTCTAAACAAACAAAAATTAAATAAAATTAAATGTTATTAGGCTCAAAGGCACAGACAGCAGGCCTAGGTGCTAAAATAGAGTGCCAACAAACATCACTAAAATTACTTCACTACACAACTCCATCACTGTTGCTCGTTGTGTCACTTTGTATATTACAAAATCAGAAAAGACAGAGATGAACAAGATGTGGGAAGAGTTTTCTGCAGAAAAGTTTCTAACTAAGAAATTGTACAGCTTCAACTTGAAAATGCTTTCACATAGGGATAAAGGCTTCTATGAATGCTGTAACTGATTGAGCTCAGCCGGTTTGTACTCAAAGTCAACAGTAATTGTTTGGGTAAGTCTAGGCTTGGCAAGCACACAAAACAGAGTCTTGAAGTGTTTCCCAGAAATTCAGTACCTAGCAGAGTTAGACCAGAAAAGTACAGATATTGTGCAAACAAATATGTTGGATACTTAGGGGCATATTTATACTATGTTTGCGCTGAATCTGCATAATTTTTTTTATGCAAATTCAGCATAAACTTAACTCCATATTTATATTTTGACACATAACATGTCTAACGTCAAAATATTGGATGTGTGAACCTACCTTTGTCAATGAGATGCAAGGTAGGTGTTCCTATCTGAAAAAATGGTGCTATCCTCATAGCCCCATATTTATCCAACGTGCTAAAATGTCGCACGAGTGGGAGGAGGGACTAAATAATGGTGAAAAGCCTGCTTTGTACCATTATTTAACGCCAGGGTCAGACCAGGCGTTAGGGGGCCTGTGGACCCATTTCCATGGTTATATACCATGGAATAGGTCCACAGGTGCCCTCCCAAAGCCCAAGGAACATCGCCACCCCCACCAGAAGGACACCGGAGGATGGGGGACCCCATCCCAGGTGAGTAGGGTAAGAATAGGTAAGCATTTATTGTTTTTATTTTGAAGTGCCATTGAGGGCCCTAATAAGGGGCCCCTGCATGGCACTGGGTGCACTTGCTATGGCCAGGGGACACTGATCCCCTGTGCTGGACATTTGCGTGGTGGGCATGAGTCCTGTCTTTTATGAGACAGGAGTCGTGTTATGGATGGTTGTGCATCGGGAAATTACGCTAGACTGGTTTGAGGCAATTGTTTTGCCTCTAACCAGCCTAGCATTATTTTATGACACTCAACCTCCATCTCCTCTCCCACCACCCCCACCAGAAAGCACCATTCCATTAACATGGCACCCAGTGGGTGCTCAGGAATGGCGCAAATCGGGGTTAAACTTATTGGTGCAAAACTGCATTAGACCAGTTTTGCACCAAAAAGTTTAAATATGGGCCTAACTATCCTAGAATGAGTCAGCACTTTGGAAACATATATATTTACGAGATACTTCAAAACTATAGATGCAGAAATAAAGCAACAGAAAATGTAGATGAAGGGAAATATTCAGTAGTTTGTTTAGATTGTTATTTGGTTTGACACACAAAAGTACGTTTAATAAACCACAGAAAACGTAGTTGCTAATCTCCTGATAGAAGAGTAGTTTATTTATTTGGCACTTCTGCAACTGTTCAAGCCTTGGCATTGTGAAACGGAGGTACTTGGATATTTTTACTGCTATTAAGATTCTTTCAAGGCTTCGAACACAGCATTCAGTGTTGAGTCTTTCCCAACTACATGAAAACGTTAAATGATGAAATTGAACAGGAGGAAACAACCAGTGTTTGAAAATTAAGCTGCCATACCCATAAATGAGATGAGACTGCAATGCAACACACAAGAAAGTGTTGATTTGGAGAAGTTAGTTAGACAACTGAATGATGAACAGAAAGAAATATATATGGGCATAAAAGATCAAATAGAGCATGGATTCCTCCATGAGAGGAATGAATTTAAATCTCATCATTTAAGCCAATACTATTATATGTCAGTGGTCAAGCTAGCACTGGGAAAAACTTTTTAATTAAAGTTCTTACTACTTACCTACAAAGGACTAAATACTTCAATGTGTCGTGTGTAGTAGCAGCATCAACTGAATTAGCTACACACATCAGTAAAGGAACTACTTTGCATCAACAACCTATGCTACCAGTAACACATGACAAAAAAACAGGAGTACAACAATTTATCCAGTGAAGCTCGCCATGAAGTGTCCAGAGTACTACAGAAACTGAAACCTTTCTTTGTCGATGAGGTGAGCATGGTCTCAAAGTTAATGCTTGCCTTTCTTCATTTGGGAATGCAAGAGATTCTGAAGAAAGACTATGACAAACTGTTTGGAGGAAAGCATTTAATTATATGTGATGATCTACTACATCGTACCCCCATGAAAAGACAGCATGTGTTCAAAACACGTTTACAAGAAGAAACTTGGAATTCTTTGTGAAGCACTGGATTTGTAAATGTTTGGCCATACTTCCAAAACAAGGAACTACTTAGAAATATGCATCAAGCATCTGACAAGAGAGACAGAAATGTCCTGAAAGATATTAGAGTATGAGTTCTCACAAAAGAGGAAAAACATTTCTTAGAAAGTCGAATTATGAAGAAACTATTTTCTGCAAGGAAGTCAGCAGCAGAGCGATTGTTCAATTTCATTGAAGAAGAGAAATCCATTGTTTGCCTAATGCCCACACTTCAGGAGTGTTCCTGTTTCAATGGAAAATTACTAAAACTAGAGAAAGAAGACATTTTGGAACTTACAGCAATCGACAAAATGGAACACCATGGGGCGACAGTACAGTTAAGTGAAAAATTACAAGCAAAATTGGATTCAGTGGAGAAATCTATTTCCAGAACTGAGGGATAGAAACATATTTGCATGTGTGCAAAAACTGCAGGGTAATTTTGCAGTGTAATTTGAATGTTGAGGAAGGATTAGTTAATGGTGATACGGGTAAAGTAATTGATTTAATTGTGTTTCCTAACAGAAATGTGGTTGAATGCCTGACAAAAAAATGTGATCATGTTCATGGTGAAAAACAGATTGGAAGGCCTGTTGCGCATTTCTTGCTTCTAAAAGACTTGTATGTTCAGAAGAAGCTGTTCCCAGGGGTCGACAAAATGGAACACTATGGGGCGACAGTACAGTTAAGTGAAAAACTACAAGCAAAATTGGATAAATTGGAGAAATCTATTTCCAGAACTGAGGGTTAGAAAAGTATTTGCATGTGTGCAAAAACTGCAGGGTAATTTTGCAGTTCAATTTAAATGGTGAGGAAGGATTAGTTAATGGTGATATGGGAAAAGTAATTGATTTAATTTTGTTTCCTGATAGGAATGAGGTTGAATGCCTAGCAAAAATATGTGGTCATGTTCAAGGTGAAAAACAGATTGGAAGGCCTGTTGCGCATTAATTGCTTGTAAAAGACTTGAATATTCAGAGGAAGCAGTTCCCAGGGGTTGTAGTATAAACTATAACAATTCATAAATCAAAGGTTTCAAGTGTAGATATAGCATGCATTAATAATGGCACTACTGTGTTTAAGGAAGATATGTCTTATGTAGCCTTATTGTGAATTAGAACATTGTCAATTTATATATTTTAGACTTTGATAACAGATTCAAGTTGTGTCAAACAGTTGAGAAGTGTTTATGCTCCTCATTTAGGACAGTATCCGGTTCATGAAAAACCTCCCAAAAGCCAGAAGTGAAAGCTTTCAAAGGATCATAGAGATGTTGTGAGAAGAAATGTAAGAAACAGAACAAGAAATTTCATAAGAAAACAATACTGACAATTTCAGTGATATTGTGGTTACCAGTTCTCCTCTGGTATCAGCTGCTGTGCCAATGTGGTTGCCAATGCAAGGTTCTCTTTACCTTATGTTGTTCGTGCGATTGAAAGGAGAAAAGACAAAAGATTGTACTCTAAACTCTTTGCTTTGTTAGAAGCCTGTGCAGTGATAGAACTAAAACATATTTTGGCTCTCATATTAGAGACCTTGTAGATGTGTGCACTGGATCTGTACATTTAATCAAAACACTCAAGAAGATGTGCAATAATTCCTGATTGCAGTGTTTGGTATCATGGAAGAAATTATGGTACCTACTGACAACCTATTTGGACTTTGCACCTCATTTAGAGTTTGGCGGAGGGGGTTACTCCATATCCTGTCCACCGTGTTATGATCCCATTACAGCCCAAGGAAATCATAATATGGTGGACGGGATATCCATCACATTTGTAACAGAGTAACCCACCGACAACACTGTGAATCAGGCCCTTAGTTACTTAAGGGACAATGCGTGTGGAAATTGTTTTTTTTAAAATAAAAAATACAAATAGATTTGTTTACTTAAATTTACCAGGCTGCAAAACTGTCAATTTTGACAGGTTGCTTAAAGAAGTTTCACAGAAAAATAACTGCAGAAATTGTCAATCAGATCTTCTATCAACTTTGCTTTTACGAAGAAGTAGCAAATATTTTATCCTAATGTGACAGCGATTTACAGCAGATGGAAGTAAATTAGAAGTACAAATTACAAATTTAAAAGCAGGACAAGTTTCCATTTCTGGAAAAACATATCCCACAATGGCTATTATTTTGCATGAAGGAATACTTATTACATCTGGACACTACTCCATCTATTTTGAAACTGCAACTGGATGGAGAGAATATAAAGTCAGGAACCTCACGTTCAAGAAAAAGCTGCCTTTTAACCTACCAAGTTCCTATCTCATGTTTCTTGAACCTAATTTTAAGGAAGGATACAACTGATAAAAAATGAAATAATATACTTGTTGTGTTTCCAGTACAACTATTCATGACATTGTACAGCCTAACGGGGTGCTATCTATATAAGGATTTCAAAATGCTGATATGCAGTAATAGTAGGATGAAACAGCACAGATGCCAGTAAATTGGAAACAGCCATTAGAAACTAAAAAACAGGACTAAAAAATGTTTTGTGGAGAAAAAAATACTACTAAGGTTATTATCTATTACACAAGAGTCACTGTTACCTCTGGATACTGTATTTTGTATTTAAAAACCAAAACGGGATGGACACAATATAATAAGAACATCATAATCAAACAGGTATTCCAAGATGACCTACCATGTTAGAAGAAGGATTAGAACTTATACGTGAAATAGTCTTCTTGCAGTTTATGTATTATCAGTTCTTATGAAATCATATGACTCACCAGAGTTGATGTCTTTATAAGGCTTTCAATATGCTAGGGTCCTTTATAGATATGAATTGTATTGCAAAACTCTTGTTGAAAAACCATTTATGAGCAGCATATGTTTCTTTATTTTAGTTCAGTAAGTATAGCTAAAACAACAGGTTAAATAATTGTATTGACTGCAATCAAATCAAATCAAATCATAAATATTTATAAAGCGCGCTACTCACCCGTGCGGGTCTCAAGGCGCTAGGGGGATGGGGTTACTGCTGCTCGAAGAGCCAGGTCTTGATTTGCCTCCGGAATGCAGAGTGGTCCTGGGTGGTCCTGAGGTTGGTGGGGAGGGAATTCCATGTCTTGTGGTGCGGCGGATGCGAGGGACGGCGGCGAGAGCGAGGTTGGCGGAGCGAAGTTGACGGGTGGGTGTGTAGAAGCTGAGGCGGCGGTTGAGGTATTCGGGTCCCTTGTTGTGGAGGGCTTTGTGTGCGTGGGTGAGGAGTCGGAAGGTGATCCTTTTGTTGACGGGAAGCCAGTGCAGGTGTCTAAGGTGGGCGGAGATGTGGCTGTTGCGGGGTATGTTGAGGATGAGGCGGGCAGAGGCGTTTTGAATTCGTTGCAGACGTTTCTGGAGTTTAGCAGTGGTTCCTGTGTATAGGATGTTGCCGTAGTCCAGGCGGCTCGTGACGAGGGCGTGGGTCACGGTCTTTCTGGTGTCAGCGGAGATCCAACGGAAGATCTTTCGGAGCATGCGGAGGGTGAGGAAGCAGGAGGACAATACAGCGTTGACTTGTTTGGTCATGGTGAGAAGTGGGTCCAGGATGAAACCGAGGTTGCGTGCGTGGTCTGAGGGGGTTGGTGCGGTGACAAGGGCCGTGGGCCACCAGGAGTCGTCCCAGGCGGTCGGGGTGTTTCCGAGGATGAGGACTTCCGTTTTGTCTGAGTTCAGTTTCAGACGGCTGAGTTTCATCCAATCTGCGACGTCTTTCATTCCATCTTGCAGGTTGGTCTTGGCGCTGGTGGGGTCCTTGTTGAGGGAGAGTATCAGCTGAGTGTCGTTGGCGTAGGAGGTGATGATGATGCTGTGCTTGCGTACGATGTCGGCTAGGGGGCTCATGTAGACATGGAAGAGAGTCGGGCTGAGCGAGGAGCCTTGTGGGACGCCGCAGATGATCTCGGTGGGGTCTGATCGGAAAGGTGGGAGGTAGACTCTTTGGGAGCGGTTGGAGAGGAAGGAGGTGATCCAGTCCAGGGCCTGTCCTTGGATCCCGCTGGAGCGGAGGCGGGTTATTAGGGTGCGGTGGCAGACGGTGTCGAAGGCAGCCGAGAGGTCGAGGAGGATGAGGGCGACTGTTTCTCTGTTGTCCATCAGGGTTCTGATGTCGTCTGTGACTGAGATGAGGGCGGTTTCTGTGCTGTGATTGGCTCGGAATCCGGACTGAGAGGGGTCGAGTAGATTGTTGTCTTCAAGGAAGTTGGTAAGTTGCTTGTTGATGGTCTTCTCTATCACTTTGTCGGGGAAGGGGAGGAGAGAGATGGGGCGGAAGTTCTTCAGGTCGCTTGGGTCTGCCGTAGGTTTCTTCAGTAGGGCGTTGACTTCAGCGTGTTTCCAGCTCTAGGGGAAGGTGGCAGAAGAAAACGAGCTGTTGATGATGGTCTGGAGATGCGGGCGATGATGTTGTCGGCTTTGTTGAAGACGAAGTGTGGGCAGGGGTCCGAGGGGGCCCCGGAGTGGATGGAGTTCATGGTGGCTTTGGTCTCTTCCATGTTGATGTGAGTCCAGGCGTTGAGGGTGATGGCTGGGGTTGTAGGTTCTGTGGTGGTTGGCTGGGTCTGGTGTCCGAAGCTGTCGTGTAGGTCGGTGATCTTATGATGGAAGAAGGTGGCCAGGGATTTGCAGAGGTCTTGTGAGGGCGTGATGGCGTTGGCGTTAGGGTTGGAGAGCTCTTTGACGATGTTGAAGAGTTCTCTGCTGTTGTGAGTGTTTTTGTCCAGTCTGTCAGTGAAGGAATTTCTTTTGGCGGCACTGATCAGTTGGTGGTGTTCGCGGGTAGCGTTCTTGAGGGCAGTCATGTTATCTGCGGTGTGTTCCTTGCGCCAGGCTTTCTCGAGGGTGCGGCAGTTTTTTTTTTATTCCTTGAGGGTATCAGTGAACCAGCGAGGTTTTTTGGTGTTGGTCTGTCTTGGGAGGAGTCTGAGGGGAGCGAGGGTGTCTGCGCAGTTGGTGATCCATTGCGTGAGGCTGAGGGCTGCGTCGTTGGGGTCGGTGGAGAAGGTGGGTTGGTTGTCGCTGAGAGTGGAGAGGAGCTGATCCGCTGGGATTTTGTTCCACTGTCGGCGTGGGATGGGTTGTGTGCGGAGGTGGCGAGTCTCGCGTCGGAAGGTGAAGTGGACACATCTGTGGGCGGTCCAGTGTATAGCGGAGGAGTGGCTGAAGGATACGTGGTTGCTGGAGGAGACGATGGGGTCGAGCGTGTGTCCGGCGATGTGGGTGGGGGTGTTCACCAGTTGCTTGAGACCGAGGTTGGTGAGGTTGTCGAGCAGGGTGGTGGTGTTGGGGTTGTTGTTCTGTTCCAGGTGGAAATTGAGGTCACCGAGGAGGATGTAGTCTGGCGAGGCAAGGGCGTGTGGGGAGATGAAGTCAGTGATCGAGTCGCTGAAGAGGGCGCGTGGTCCAGGGGGTCGGTAGATGAGAGTTCCTCTGAGGGTAGTCCTGGGGTCGGTGTGGATCTGGAAGTGCAGGTGTTCGGCGGCGAGGGGGGTGTCTTCGGTGGAGGTGGTGACGTTGATGGAGTCCTTGAAGACGATGGCGATTCCTCCCCCTACTTGGTTGGTGCGGTCTCTCCTGGAAATCTTGTAGCCGTCGGGGATGGCTATGGCGATGTCGGGGGCCGAGGAGGCGTTCATCAAGGTCTCAGTGATAAAGGCGACGTCCGGTGCGGTGGAGTCCAGGAGGTCCCATAGTTCAACTGCGTGCTTGTGGACGGAGCATGCGTTGATCAGGATGCATTTGAGGTGGTTGATGGTGCGTGGGCTGGCGGGCGTGGTGGTTTCGCGGTGGAAGGTGAGTTTGCAGGTGTGACATGCGAAGGGTCCGTGGGTACGTTTCAGGTTGGCTTGGAAGCAGGTGCTGGAGCGCCCCGGGTTGAGGGCGTGGAGGGTGATGGGGTCGTAGCGGTGCTGTGTGGTTTGGGAGTGCTGGGGGCCAGGGGTCGTGGTGCTGGGCGTGGTCCAGGCACGGACGGGCGCAAACGGGCTTGCCTTTGGCACGCCTTCTGTGCGCAGACGCCATAAGAGGGAGGAGGGGGGGAGGAGGGGTCAGCTGGGGGCGGAAGGGGGGCGATGAATTGGGAGCAGGGGGGGCGGGGGCGAGCAGGAGGTGGTAGCCGGAAAGCGGAGGGTGGGGGGGTCAGGTAGAGGGAAGGGGAGAAAAGATAGGGGATGGGGGGTTAAAGGTGGAGGGGAGTAAGGAGGAAAGATAGGAAGATAGGGGAGGGGGGTTACAGAGGTGGAGGGGAGTAAGGAAGGACAGAGAGAAGAGTCAGGAGCAGAAGAAGAGAAGAGAGAAGAGCCAAGAAGAGAGGTAAAGAAGAAGAGGAGTCAGGAGCAGAAGAAGAGAAGAGAGAAGAGCCAAGAAGAGAGGTAAAGAAGAAGCGGAGCGAGGAGTCAGGAGCAGAAGAGCAGAAGAGAGAAGAGCCAAGAAGAGAGGTAAAGAAGAAGAGGAGCGAGGAGTCAAGAACAGAAGAACAGAGGAGAGAAGAGCCAGGAAGAGAGGTAAAGAAGAAGAGGAGCGAGGAGTCAAGAACAGAAGAACAGAGGAGAGAAGAGCCAGGAAGAAGGGTAAAGAAGAGGAGGAGAGAAGAGTCAAGGAAGAGGAGTCAGGCAGAAGAGGAGAGACCTGAGAAGCAGAGGATACGAAGAACACAGATGAAGAACACAGAAGAAGGACCAAAGAAGAAGAGAGAACACGCAGGACGAGGTGCAGGGAAAAAAGAAGAACACAGATGAAGAACACAGATGAAGAAAGAAGAAAGCACACGCAGGTCGCGGTGCAGAAGAGAAGGAAGAAACACAGATGAAGTGCACAGAAGAAGAACACAGATGAAGTACACAGAAGAAGAACACAGATGAAGAACACAGAAGAAGAACACAAATGAAGTATACAGAAGAAGGGAAGAAGGACGGCGGAGGAGCGAAGAGAGGTAGGAGGGGAGAGCGGAAGGCAGAAGACAGAGGCACAGGAGAAGAGGTGAGTAGCGCGGGGCAGGGCGAGGGGCTGGGCGGGGGGAGTACTTACTGTTTTTTAGCCGGACTTGGTGGGAGGTTTCAGGAGCCTGGGCTGGTGGAGCTGCAGCGGCAGGGGGAGCGACCTACCCTTGGGTCAAGTGCATGCAATGCATAGTGTCACTAATTTAAAGTGACCTATGTTCAATGATGTATCTTTAGACCTACAAAAACAAAGAGGGAGAAGGAGATTTTGGGGCTGGGTCTATCCTACTTCTAACCTATATAACATTACAAAAGAGGCCCAGCTAAAATAACAACCAGAGGATGGATAGGAAAAAAGATTTTCCTGTTAAAAACACCCTCACCCACCATGGTTACCCTATGGTGGCATGCTTCATCACTGAGTTTCTTCCCGTTCCGCTTTTGAGCGGGGCATGCTACTAACTACGGGATATGTGGGAGCACTGATGTAGTCTTTTCAATGTGAATCACAGGTGGGATAGGAGCAGTGGGGTCTTGTGTGAGTTAAAAATACCTGTCTCCTAGTAATTCCAATGATTAATAGATCTCTTGGAGGCAGTATGATTAATAAGGGGCTGCAGAAGTGGGGAATATAATGTACCTGACTTCCTAGTCTATATGTTTCAGAGCCTTACCCCTAGGCTCCTCTTCAGGACCAAGGTGGACTCCCTGGTGCCACTACTTGTTTGACTACCTCCAATGAAAGCATAAATAATACATGCTCTGTGATATGGTGCAATTCGCCTTACTAATGTGGTGTCATCAGATGATACCTATCATTTATGGTGTCCATCATTGATACCTGCAGAAATACAAGAGAGGCATAGTTATAATAGCCCCCATTTGTAATGGGACACTATGGCCCTGATTCTAAGCTTGACGGGCGGCGGTAGCCGCCAGCCAAGCGGGAACCGCCAGAAGACCGTACCGCGGTCAAAAGACCGCGGCGGTCATTCTGGGTTTCCCACTGGGCTGGCGGGCAACCGCCGAAAGTCCACCCGCCAGCCCAGCGGGAAACACCCTTCCCACGAGGACGCCGGCTCAGAATGGAGCCGGCGGAGTGGGAAGGTGCGACGGGTGCAGTTGCACCCGTCGCGAATTTCAGTGTCTGCAAAGCAGACACTGAAATTCTTTGTGGGGCCCTCTTACGGGGGCCCCTGCAGTGCCCATGCCATTGGCATGGGCACTGCAGGGGCCCCCAGGGGCCCCACGGCACCCCATACCGCCATCCTGTTCCTGGCGGGTGAACGGCGGGAGGATGGCGGTATGGGGTGTCAGAATCCCCATGGCGGCGCAGCAAGCTGCGCCGCCATGGTGGATTCCCATGGGCAGCGGAAAGTCGGCGGTACACCGCCGGCTTTCCGCTTCTGGCCGCGGCTGTACCGCCGCGGTCAGAATGCCCGGCGGAGCACCGCCAGCCTGTTGGAGGTGCTACCGCCAACCTCCGCCCTGGCGGTATTTACCGCCAGGGTCAGAATGACCCCCTATATATGTTGTTTGTGGGTGTGGTGCCACCTATTTGCAAACTGCACACCACTCATGGGAAACAGCACTCGTGAATATCAGGACTGAGAGACTAAAGTACTCTCACAATCAACAGTACAAGACTTAAATGTAGTATGTCCCCTTGATTAAATTAGGAGAGGGCAGGAAAGGGATGTGTTAAGAAATTTTAGCCACACCAGTGGGTGGACTCAGCCAGACCTAACCTCCAAAATGGAATGTCTGCCATTTTGGATTTTTAAAGAATGTTGCTCCCTGGGATTGATTGTTGTCACACTTCCCAGGAAGCGGTCATCCAAGAGGGTGGTGACCTGGCTGTGACTGGACAGCTGCCCCCCTTGCTTTCCACCTCAGGAGCAAGGCTAAATATGAGACAGCTGCACTCACACAGCAAATCCCTACCAGGAACAAGACAAGAAGAAGAAGTACTGCCCTACTGGATCCCTGACCTGCATCTAGACACTACACTCTGAAGGACTACACTAGCTGCACACCTGGGCACAACAATTATTTTGCCTGGCTTCATCTGGGTCAAAAAGAAACTCCCTGTTTGCTACAGGTAGAAAATAGCTATCCAGCATCCCCAGCATCAAATCCTGAAGAAACTCTCCAGGTGACACTCTCCAGTGGTCATTTTTGAGTTTGAGCTAGGTGCATTCTGGGAGTTGCCATCTTAACCCTTAAGGAGCAGCCCAGAGCTTCTGGAACCTTGGGGTGAGCTTTGGAATCCTAGAGGACCTTCAAATACCTTCTGGAAGAAGATCGAGAAGTTTGGAGAAGATTGGAGATCTTTTGGTAAAAAGCTCCATAAAGGGACTGACCCGATGGAGTGAGTCAAGCCAGCTTACATTGACTACGGCCCGGCCTGACTTGCAGGTTTATCCCGCTGAAAAGCTCCAGAGTCCCAGACTTCCAGGATTTCACAGGGCCTCCTAGAAAGGCAATCTAATCACATTGATTTGAAATCGGCTTGCTGTGGAGGGTCGTCCAATGTCAGATAGAAAAAGCTCCAAAAATTTAGCAAACACTGAATGTAAAAAGGTGACCGGGAGTTCCTGCAAATTGTATCCGAAGAAGGCTCCAGAGACATCAGATCCAATCTCAACTTTGGCCCGGACAAAGATTTCCATCCAGAAAAATTGACTAAGTCGAAGGTAGATTTCTTCACCGAGGTCTCCTGTGACGCATATCCGAAGAGAGCTCCATGGAAGTCGGATCGGATTGGTGACTTTGTCCAGATGAGAACATTCTTCAAGGAAAAGGCTAAGTCAGAAAGTAAACCTTTGACCGAAGCCTCCTGCTTGCTGTAGCCGAGCAGGTTTCCATCGCAGCTGGCCTCAAATTTTGACTTTGCCCCGGTTGAAGTGCGACCAGAAATCCTGAGTGGCGCTTTTGGGGGCATATTCATACTCCATTTGCCCCAAATTTGTGCCATTTCTTTTACGCAAACTCAGCGCAAAACTAACTCCATATTTATATTTTGACGTTAGACCCATCAAACGCAAAATATTGGAGTTTGCACCATGTTTTTGATGCATGAACTTACCTTGAGTCAATGAGATGCAAGGTAGGCATTCCCATCTAAAAATGGTGCTAACCCCATAGCCCCATATTTATCCGCCATGCTAAAATGACGCACTGGTGGGAGGAGGGGCTAAATAATCGTGCAAAGCTTCCTTTGCACCATTATTTAACACCTGGATCAGACCAGGCATTAGGGGACCTGTGGACCCATTTCAGTGGTTAAACACCATGGAATGGGTCCACAGGTGCCCTTCTCAAGCCCCAGGGACACCCCCACTCACACCAGAGGGACACCAGGTGATGGGGGACCCTATCCCAAGTAAGTAGGGTAAGTATAGGTAAGTACTTTTGTTTTTGATTATAGTGCCATCAGGGGCCCAAACTGAGGCCCCCTGCATGGCACAGGGTGCAATGGCCATGCCCAGGAGACACTGGTTCCCCGTGCTGGCCATTGGGGTGGTGAGCATGACTCCTGTCTTTTCAAAGAAAGGAGTCATGTGGTATGGATTTTTTTGTCAGAAAATTACACTAGGCTGGTTAGAGGCTTTTTTGTTTTTTGCCTCTAGCCAGCCTAACATAATTTTTTGGTGCAAAACCCCCTTCTTCCATAATGCCAGCCCCACACGGCTAAGGTAATTTTTTTTTTACACTAGCCCACCCGTTGCACCGACTTGCACCATAATATAAATATGGCACCCGGCTGGTGCTCAGGAATGGCACAAGCTGGTGCTAACTTTTTTCTGCAAAACTGCGTAAGTGCAGTTTTGCATCAAAATGTATAAATATGCCCCTTAGGGCCGTATTTATACTTTTTGGCGCACAACTGCGCCAACGCAGTTGTGCGTCAAAAAATTTAACGCCGGCTAACGCCATTCAAAAGCGCCATGCGGGCGCCTTATTTATGGAATGACGTTAGCCGGCGGAGCTGCCTGGTGTGCGTCAAAAAAAATTACTTACACCAGGCAGTGCCGGCGTAGTGGAAAATGGAGCTTGGGCATAAAAAAATGGGGCAAGTCAGGCAGAGGCAACATTTTCGCCTCAACCCGATTTGCGCCATTTTCTTTTACTCCCAACCCCCATTTAAATGACTCCTGTCTTAGCAAAGACAGGAGTCATGCCCCCTTGCCCAATGGCCATGCCCAGGGGACTTCTGTACCCTGGGCATGGTCATTGGGCATAGTGGCATGTAGGGGGGCACAAATCAGGCCCCCTATGCCACCCCAAAAAATTACCTGAACTTACCTTAAGTTCCCTGGGATGGGTCCCTCCATCCTTGGGCGTCCTCCTGGGGTGGGCATGGGTGGCAGGGGGTGTCCCTGGGGGCATGGGAGGGCACCTCTGGGCTCCTTCCGAGCCCACAGGTCCCTTAATGCCTGCCCTGACCAGGCGTTAAAAAATGAAGCTAAAGCGGCTGGCGTCATTTTTTTTGACCCGCCCACTCCCGGGCGTCATTTTTGCCCGGGAGTGTAAATACAGCGCACATGCCTCGGAGTCATTTTTTAGAAGGGAACGCCTACCTTGCATATCATTAACGCAAGGAAGGTGTCCACGCTAAAAAATTACGCAAACTCCAAGATCTTTGGCACTAGACGGGTCTAACGCCAAAGTATAAATATGGAGTTAGTTTTGCGTCGGAATTGCGTAAAAAAAAACGATGCAAATACGGCGCAAACAGAGTATAAATATGCCCCTTAGTTTCTAGGCGCTAACATACATTTACTCTTTAAAAAATCATATCTCCGGTTCCTCTTATCTGATTTTATTTGTTTTGGCGTCAATTAAAGATAAAAAAAATCCTATTTTTAAATTGTTTCCTTGCTTTATTTTATTACTTTTTTTCTGATATTTGAATGCTTTACTCACTTTGGCCCTCATTACAACATTGGCGGTAAATGCCGCTTACCGCCGTGCAGAAGACCGCCAAAATACCGCTGCAGCCGTGAAAATCTGCTACAGCTATTACGACCCATAGCCCGGAATCCACCAAAATCTAGACACCCATACAAGTCCGCCACACCAAAGGTCAGTGATAAACTGGTGATAACAAAACCGACACCGTCACACCAACAGGAATAAGCCCACACTATCACGACCCACGAATCCATGCAGCGGTCTTTCAACCGTGGTATTCCATTGGCGGTACACACCGCCGTGCTCAAAATACACACACATTTACAAAACACAACCACATTGGACAATTCGAAATACACACACCTGATACACATATACACACCACACCCTCACACTAAATATAAAATAAAACACCCACCCACATCACCCACAAACCCCTACGACAAAAATTGAGAACGAAGTACAGAGAGAGACACCACCATCAACAAACTAGCATCCACAGGCACACACCACCATCACTCACACAACATCCACACACCTCACACAACACACACAAACACATTCCCTCACACATCACAACACACACCACCTCACACATCACCCACACAACACTGTGGCACCGCAAAGACACCCCAGGTTCTCTGAGTAGGAGCTCAGGGTCATGGTGGAGGAAATCGTCCGGGTTAGAGCCACGGCTATTCGGATCACGGGTGCAGCACACATCCATTGCTAGGAAGATGGAGCTATGGCGCAGAATCGTAGACAGGGTCAACACAGTGGGACAGCACCGGAGAACATGGGATGACATCAGGAAGAGGCGGAACGACCTACAGGGGAAGGTGCGTACTGTGGTCTCAAGACACCAGATTGCAGTTCAGAGGAGCAGGTCTTGGCTATACTGCATCCTGAGGGCCTCGTAGGAGTAGGAGGAGGAATGGACTCTGGTAAGTCAAATCTTAACTATTAAATCCCTCACCCTACCTGCATGCTATCACATACCCCCACCCTCACCCCCATCACTCCAACACCTCACATATGTCCCACTATCATAAACCACCCATCCCAACACCAAGCCCTGCATGCAACACCAAAGCATGGACACCCATCACCAAAGCATGTCCACTGCAGATACCCACACAGATCCCCAAACCAAATATCACACAAGGTCCTAGACAAGAATGTAAGCACTGGGGTACATGGTCACCCACCCATTGCACATGATGGCACACACAGATGCAATAATCATGCCTTTACACACCTGCAGGACCTCTACCCAACGTCACCTGACAGGAGGTTCCAGACATGTCCACACCCCCCCACAGAAGAGGCCCACAGAAATGACAGCAGCTCTGTCCAACTGGATCTAGATGACCAGCCCTGCCCATCTGGGACCTCGGGACAGTCGGTTCCCCACATACTGGCACATGCCACCACAGAGCCTCCCCCCTCAGGAAACACCAGCACAGCACCCACCCAGCGGGCCCATACCTATGTCCCCAGGACAGGTCAAGCAGCAGTGTGTCCACCACTACAGGGAACCCAGGCAAACCCACAAACCCAAGAACATCAGGGACCTGGGGGCAGTTGCAGTGGGCACACGGTTCAGGGGACAGAGGAACAGGGAAACAGGGGAACTGGGAGGACTTCTGTGTGACAGGGGGAGGACAGGCCCAGGGAACCCACTCTCCACGAAGCACTCTCCAACATCATGGGAGTGTACCATAATTTGGGGGTGGGGTTAGGGGATGGGGTGTTTTTGGTTTTGGGGAGTGGGTGAGGGGTCAGGGGGTTTTAGGTTTTGGAGTGGGGTTGGGGGGGTGGGGCGTTTTTGGTTTTGGGGAGGGGGTGGGGGATCAGGGGGTTTTAGGTTTTGGTGTGGGGTTGGGGGGTGGGGCGTTTCTGGTTTTGGGGAGGGGGTGGGGGTGGGTGATTTTAGGTTTTGGGGTGGGGTTGGGGGGGTGGGGCGTTTTTGGTTTTGGGGAGGGGGTGGGGGGTCAGGGGGTTTTAGGTTTTGGGGTGGGGTTTGGGGGGTGGGGTGAGGGATGTAGGGTGAATGGTGCCTATTAGTAATGGTTTTATCAGGAATGCCTTTACAACGAAATTTTGTTGTTAAGGCATTCGTGGTAAAATCATTAGTAGTAAGGACGAGGTCGGTGTTCCGACCTCGTTGTTAAGGTTAGTAGTTGTTTTTAATTCGGTGTTCCGTCGTATAATCCTTGTGAACACCAGGAGGGACACTGTGGCACAACAAGGGGCCCCTGGCACTAGCCTCAAGGATGAACTGCCCACCACCTCCGCTAGCGCTAGTGGACAGGAGGCAAACCACAGGACCACAACACCAGCACCCCACCCCCTGCAGATGGAGAACGACCCCGCAAACGGTCCCTGAGATCCAGGACAAAGACAGAGAACAATGCCAAGACCCCCGCCAAGAAATGAGACCACCCTGAATGTCATCCTTCTGTCCCACTTCGTCACCCTGTCCATCCTTAAACTGCCGTAGCTCCACTTCCTATGCCCCTTTGAACAATGCACCTGTGAGACAAATAAATGGACTCTGCCATGGACATTCCTCCACCATCACCCCTGCCCATTTTACAACCCCCTCCACTAATTTGCACTTAAATAAACACCCTTGAATCACAAAACAATCTGGAGTCAGTGTATGTTTTCACAAATGTGTATTTCCTATAACTAACGAAAATAGCAATGTCCATTGTATTGTCAACATACCTATGTCACACAGCTCTAGTCCATGAGGTAACATATCAGTGGTCACACAGTGGGACCCACATCTGTGAAATGGAAAGGCAAAGTGACAGGTCAGGGTCCATACACTGGGTGAAAGTGAAAGACATATGATAGGTCAAACAATTGTATGAGATGTAGGAGGCAGTGATGGCTTCTTACCTGTGTCTCACTGGAAGTATTGCTGGATCACATTGTTTCTGTTGTCGATATCCTCTTCTTCTGCCTCCTCTTCTTCACTGTCCACAGGCTCCACAGCTGCCACAAGACCTCCTTCTGGACCATCCTCCTGCAGAAAAGGCACCTGTTGTCGCAAAGCCAAGTTGTGCAGCATACAGCAGGCCACGATGATCTGGCACACCTTCTTTGGTGAGTAGTAGAGAGAACCACCTGGTTTGTGGCACAATCAAGTCTGTAAGTGATAATGATGTGTCTGTCTTCCATTGTCAATAGGTCCACCAGCGGTCTGTACACCGGAGGATGCCGCCATCTCCTCACCTGCCCCAGCGGACGTGTCCTATGGACAAGAACAGTGAGCACAGAGTCAGCCAACACTGAGGTAGTAAAAAAAGAATTTATTGCACACATTTCTCAATCCGCTATGTGCTTGTGACTGTCTGTATGCAAGGCCTAGATATGTGTGACACATTTAAAAATAATGCCATGTGGCCACCTGAAATGGCAGCTGCCTGACCTGTAATGTGGGACAAGGGGATATGAGGTAACTGCGCTGGCGTTGTACACTGTTGCAGTAGACGGTCAAAGACCGCAGCGCAATCCTGCATTGGTTAACATTGGGCCCTATGGGTCCCAGGAACCAACGACGATGTACGCCGGTGGTGACGGTACGCACCACCGTGGACGTGACCGCCATTTTCTCTCTGTTCACTCACTTGATACCTGATCTTCGACAGGAGGGGACCAACACTGCAAGTGCTGCTGTGACCTGTGTCTGGAAGCGACGATGGATCATGTGTCTGGGGAAAGGGCGCCTGCCTTCACTTCGGAGGAGTTGGAGAAACTAGTGGATGGGGTCCTCCCCCAGTACATGCTACTCTACGGTCCTCCAGAAAACAGGTGAGTACACTGTGAGCATGATGTATGGGCAATGCCTGTTTGGAGTGGTGTGGATGGAAGATATATGGGGGGAGGGACTGAGGCCTGCATGAGCAGACGGTGAGTGTATGTGCATCAGGGCAAGGGTGGGAACGTGGACCAATGACTGTGATGGTCCGGGCGGTTAAAGATCATCCTTTTCCCCTGTACTATTCCTCTAGGTCAGCACCCACCAGAAGAAGGATATTTGGCGTGCCATCCCAAAGGACGTCTGGACCCTGGGGGTCCACCACAGATGGAGCACCCACTGCCGGAAAAGATGGGAGGACATTTGCTGCTGGAGCAAGAAGACGGCGGAGGCCCAGCTGGGGATTCCCTCCCAATGTGGGAGGGGTGCCCGTCGCACCATGACTCCCCAGATGTTCAGGATCCTGGCGGTCGCGTATCCGGCGTTGGATGGGCGCTTGAGGGCATCACAGCAGCCACAAGGGGGTGAGTACAGTCACATCCCTCTGACTCTGCCCGCATTACGAGGTGTCTGGGTGGGGGAGGTGGGCAGTCGGTTACCCTAGGCCAGGGTGAGCTTTGTAGGCAAGGACCCTTTGTGAGGTAGGCTATGTGGCACCCCGACCCCACCAGTGGTAAGAGCCATCTACACCTAGTCAGGCTCTTGTGACTTCCATGTGTGCAGCAATCAGGCACAGGCCTTGTACCCCATGTCCCTATGATTAATAAGGGAACTCTAAGTGCATGGCGTAGTGCAGAGGGCTGCTGTGTCTGTAGTGTCCGCCAACGGTAGTGGTATTGCATGCACTGAACATGTCTTTCTTCTTTCTCCCCCCCCCTTTTGTGGTCTCCCTGTTCTTGTGTGCATTAGCATCATCAGGCGGAGGAGCAGTGCCACCGGAGCAGGAGGGAGCTGCATCCCACATGGCCCTGGAGGGTGAGACAATGGAGTCTGAAGTCACCAGTGGGACGGATGGCGAGGGGAGCTCCATGGCGGGGACAGGAGCAGAGACCAACGACACCGACTCCTCCTCTGATGGGAGCACCCTTGCGGTGGCAGGCCCCCCTGTCTCCACCGCATCTACAGGTACAGCTGACACCCCCCCTACCAGCACCGCCCTCCCAGCAGCCCCTCAGCATGTGTCCCGTGGCCACTCGCCCAGGAGGGTGGGTGTAGGAAAGAACCATCTTGCCTGGCATGTTACCCCCATATTTCACTGTATATATGTTGTTTTGGTGTATGTGTCACTGGGACCCTGCCAGCCAGGGCCCCAGTGCTCATAAGTGTGCCCTGTATGTGTTCCCTGTGTGATGACTAACTGTCTCACTGAGGCTCTGCTAACCAGAACCTCAGTGGTTATGCTCTCTCTTTACTTTCTAAATTGTCACTACAGGCTAGTGACCAATTTCACCAATTCACATAGGCATACTGGAACACCCTTATAATTCCCTAGTATATGGTACTGAGGTACCCAGGGTATTGGGGTTCCAGGAGATCCCTATGGGCTGCAGCATTTCTTTTGCCACCCTTAGGGAGCTCTGATAATTCTTGCACAGGCCTGCCACTGCAGCCTGAGTGAAATAACGTCCACGTTATTTCACAGCCATTTACCACTGCACTTAAGTAACTCATAAGTCACCTATATGTCTAACTTTTACCTAGTAAAGGTTGGGTGCTAAGTTACTTAGTGTGTGGGCACCCTGGCACTAGCCAAGGTGCCTCCACATCGTTCAGGGCAAATTCCCTGGACTTTGTGAGTGCGGGGACACCATTACACGCGTGCACTATACATAGGTCCCTACCTATGTATAGCGTCACAATGGTAACTCCGAACATGGTCATGTAACATGTACAAGATCATGGAATTGTCACCCCAATGCCATTGTGGCATTGGGGAGACAATTCCATGATCCCCTGAGCCTCTAGCACAGACCCGGGTACTGCCAAACTGCCTTTCCCGGGGTTTCACTGCAGCAGCTGCTGCTGCTGCCAACCCCTCAGACAGGTTTCTTCCCTCCTGGGTTCCAGCCAGGCTTGGCCCTGGAAGGCAGAACAAAGGACTTCCTCAGAGAGAGGGTGTTATACCCTCTCCCTTTGGAAAAAGGTGTCAGGGCTGGGGAGGAGTAGCCTCCCCCAGCCTCTGGAAATGCTTTGATGGACACAGATGGTGCCCATCTCTGCATAAGCCAGTCTACACCGGTTCAGGGATCCCCCAGCCCTGCTCTGGCGCGAAACTGGACAAAGGAAAGGGGAATGACCACTCCCCTGACCTGCACCTCCGAGGGGAGGTGCCCATAGCTCCTCCAGTGTGCTCCAGACCTCTGCCGTCTTGGAAACAGAGGTGTTGCTGGCACACTGGACTGCTCTGAGTGGCTAGTGCCAGCAGGTGACGTCAGAGACTCCTTCTGATAGGCTCTTACCTGTGTTGCTAGCCTATCCTCCTTCCTAGGTAGCCAAACCTCCTTTTCTGGCTATTTAGGGCCTCTGCTTTGGGGAATTCTTTAGATAACGAATGCAAGAGCTCATCAGAGTTCCTCTGCATCTCTCTCTTCACCTTCTGCCAAAGGATCAACCGCTGACTGCTCAGGACGCCTGCAAAACCGCAACAAAGTAGCAAAGACGACTACTGCAACCTTGTATCGCTGATCCTGCCGCCTTCTCAACTGTTTTCCTGGTAGTGCATGCTCTGGGGGTAGCCTGCCTCCTCTCTGCACTAGGAGCTCTGAAGAAATCTCCCGTGGGACGACGGAATCCTCCCCCTGCAACCGCAGGCAACAAAAGACTGCATCAGCGGTCCTCTGGGTCCCCTCTCAGCACGACGAGCGTGGTCCCTTGAACTCAGCAACTCTGTCCAAGTGACTCCCACAGTCCAGTGACTCTTCAGTCTTTGGTGGAGGTAAGTCCTTGCCTCCCCACGCTAGACTGCATTGCTGGGTACCGCGTGAGTCGCAGCTGCTCCAGCTCCTGTGCATTCTTCCAGGATTTCCTTCGTGCACAGCCAAGCCTGGGTCCCCAACACTCTAACCTGCAGTGCACAACCTCCTGAGTTGTCCTCCGGCGTCGTGGGACTTCCTTTTGTGTCTTCGGGTGAGCTCCGGTTCACTCCTCTTTGTAGTGCCTGTTCCGGCACTTTTGCGGGTGCTGCCTGCTTCTGTGTGGGCTCCCTGTCTTTCTGGGCGCCCCCTCTGTCTCCTCATCCAAGTGGCGACATCCTGGTCCCTCCTGGGCCACAGCAGCATCCAAAAACCCTAACCGTGACCCTTGCAGCTAGGAAGGCTTGTTTGCGGTCTTTCTGCGTGGGAACACCTCTGCAAGCTTCTTCACGACGTGGGACATCCATCCTCCAAAGGGGAAGTTCCTAGTCCTCTTCGTTCTTGCAGAATCCAAAGCTTCTACCATCCGGTGGCAGCTTCTTTGCACCCTCAGCTGGCATTTCCTGGGCATCTGCCCAATCTCGACTTTGTCGCGACTCTTGGACTTGGTCCCCTTGTTCCACAGGTACTCTCATTCGGAAATCCATTTTGGTTGCATTGCTGGTGTTGGTCTTCCTTGCAGAAGTCCCCCATCACGACTTCTGTGCTCTCTGGGGAATATAGGTGCACTTTACACCTACTTTTCAGGGTCTTGGGGTGGACTATTTTTCTAACCCTCACTGTTTTCTTACAGTCCCAGCGACCCTCTACAAGCTCACATAGGTTTGGGGTCCATTCGTGGTTCTCATTCCAATTCTAGAGTATATGGTTTGTGTTGCCCCTATACCTATGTGCTCCTATTGCAATCTACTGTAACTTTACATTGCTTGCATTACTTCCTTTTGCTATTACTGCATATTTTTGGTATTGTGTACACATATCTTGTGTATATTTGGCATCCTCATACTGAGGGTACTCACTGAGATACTTTTGGCATATTGTCATAAAATAAAGTACCTTTATTTTTAGTATATCTGTGTATTGTGTTTTCTTATGATATTGTGCATATGACACCAGTGGTATAGTAGGAGCTTTGCATGTCTCCTAGTTCAGCCTGAGCTGCTCTGCTATAGCTACCTTCTATCAGCCTAAGCTGCTAGAAACACCTCTTCTACACTAATAAGGGATAACTGGACCTGGTACAGAGTGTAAGTACCCCTTGGTACCCACTACACGCCAGGCCAGCCTCCTACAGTGGGCATCTCCTTCGCCCCAGGCACCTCAGGCCCTGCCCCAGTCGGCCCTGCTACCCTCAGTGAGGAGGCTATTGACCTCCTGAGATCCCTCACTGTTGGACAGTCTACCATTCTGAATGCCATCCAGGGAGTAGAGAGGCGGTGGCAACAAACAAATGCATACCTGGAGGCCATTCATTCTGGCCAGGCAGCCCAACAGCGAGCATTTCAGGCTCTGGCCTCAGCACTGATGGCAGCAATTGTCCCTGTGTCCAGCCTCCCCCCTCCAACTTCCACTACCCATACCCAATCCCCTGTACCTCAGCCTATCCCAAGCACACCTACAGACGAGCATGCACACACCTCAACACAAGGGCGGCTCAGGCAAACATAAGCACCACACATCCCACAGGCACTCACACAAGCACCATACCCATGCAGACATACCAACATCCACTGCCTCCACTGTGTCCCCCTCCTCCATCTCTCCCTCCTCCCTCCCTCTCTCGTCTCCACTCACACCTGCATGCACTACATCTTCAGCCACTACCTCCATCACAGCACGCCCATCACCATGCACCGCTCACATGCACTCACCACCCCCACTACCATTCACACATCCCCTGTGTCCTCTCCCAGTGTGTCTGTGAGCCCTCCTCCCAAAGTACACAAACACAGTCACACACCCACCCAACAGCCATCCACCTCACAACAGCCTCCAGCCAATGCACCTTCACCCAAAGTCAGCAAACGTACACCTCCTACGTCCACTACCTCGTCCTCCACTCCCAAATCCCCTCCACCTACCCGTCCCAAAGCTTTTCCTATCAAATGTTGATCTCTTCCCTACACTCCCCCCGGTCCGTCCCCTAGGGCCCACCTTTTCAGGTCCCAACCCAACACCTCAGCCACCACATCACTGGGCACAGTGGTGCCAGCAATAGCGGGATTTTGGAATGCGCCAAGCAACAGGGCTGCCAGTGTCCCAAGGAGCAAGGGCAAGGACATTCTCCCACCTCCAAAACAGAAAAAGTTGCCCACACCCCAGAGGTAGAAGGCAAAAACACCTGCCACCAAGGACTCAGGCAAAACAAAAGTGTAAAGTAGGAAGACAGCTGCGCCACCATCCAAAGTGGGGAATGGGCAAAAAATCAAAGGCAGGTCCACGTCGACGCCAACCTGCACGGCTGCGCCGCCATGGGGATTCCGACCCCCTCACCGCCATCCTGTTCCTGACGGTTTTGACCGCCAGGAACAGGATGGCGGTGAGGGGTGTTGTGGGGCCCCTGGGGGCCCCTGCAGTGCCAATGGCAATGGCATGGGCACTGCAGGGGCCCCCGTAAGAGGGCCCCACAAAGAATTTCAGTGTCTGCTCAGCAGACACTGAAATTCGTGACGGGTGCAACTGCACCCGTCGCACCTTCCCACTCCGCCGGCTCCATTCGCCGCCCGCCAGAGTTAGAATGACCCCCAGAGTCCGCCGCAAGCACCGCCGCTACTGACACCGCTGTCAGCACCGCCGCTAGTGACACTGCCCCCAGCACCGCCAGCAGTCCTGCCACATCCTGAGCCAGTGGCACCACCGCAGACATGGCTGCCATCCCCAATGGTCAGTCTTACAAGGCTGGTTGCACCACCGTCAGTGGAGTGTCACTTCCTCTACCTCAGTCCTTGGCAGGTTGAAACACTCTGGGCACAAAGCCCCTCCAGAACCAGTGGAGAAAGTCATCCACGACCTCAGTCCTTGGCAGGATGAAGCACTCTGGGCACAAAGCCTCCTCCAGAACCAGTGGAGTATCACACCTACTACCTCAGTCCTTGGCAGGATGAAGCACTCTGGGCACAAAGCCCCCTCTAGAACCAGTAGAGAGAGGCATCCACTACCTCAATCCTTGGCAGGATGAAGCACTCTGGGCACAAAGCCCCCTCCAGAACCATTGGAGTATCACATCCACTACCTTAGTCCTTGGCAGGATGAAGCACTTTGGGCACAAAACTCCCTCCAGAACCAGTGGAGAAAGGCATGCACTACCTCAGTCCTTGGCAGGATGAAGCACTCTGGGCACAAAACCCCCTCCAGAACCAGTGGAGAAAGGCATCCACTACCTCAGTCCTTGGCAGGATGAAGCACTCTGGGCACAAAGCCCTCTCCAGAACCAGTGGAGAAAGGCATCCACTTGAGAGACTGTGTATTTGCACTCCCCAGGATAAAGCAGTAGGCAAACCACCCACTGAAAAGACTTGAGAGACTGTGGCTTTGCACTCCCCAGGATAAAGCAGTGGGCAACCCACCCACTGGAGAGACTTGAGAGACTGTGGCTTTGCACTCCCCAGGATACATCAATGGGCATGGAGCCCCCTCGTGGAGCTGGCGTCGTGCACTTATCCGGCTGAGGTGTCCCCCATTCCTTCCCCCTGAGGTGCCTGTTTCATTTCGATCTGCTGCCCCAGCAGTGTTCTCTCCGTTTGCAGTCTGGTATCAAGTGTGGGCCTCGCCCATGCATTTTGGGCCCAGTGGTCCACGGACGTTGAATGGTGCACTATCCGGACTTGTATAGTTGGTGTACATAATTGTTTATACTGTATTTAAAGTTTTGACTAATGGATTTTTATTGATTACAATCGTTACAATCATTCCCTTTTGTCATTGTGTTCTTTCAGGGGGATTTGGGGGCGGTTTAAATCTATTGTTGCAGCATGTTTTGGTGTGTGTGTTGTTGTAGGTGAGGGTGGGGGTGTTGCGTGTTGCGTGTGTATGTCACTCTCTTTTCCCTCCACCCTCCCTTGTGTTGTAGGTGCAGTACTCACTGTGGTCGTCTTCGCCGCCGTCATTCGTGCGTGCTCCTGGTAGAGGAGCAGGAAAACTATTGCAGGGAGGATTTGGAGTTCTGGCTCCATGGTGTCCTGGTTCCTCGTGGGTTGTGTAGAGGTGAGTGTTTCCCCTTCCAAGTCCTGTTTACGCCGTGTTTTTGTTTGCGTTGAATCCTCTCCGGAAAAGGTGGCGGATTGGCCTGTCATAATAGTGTGGGCGGTACATTGACTTCCGCCTCTCTGTTGGCGGTGACCTCCATGCTGTTTGTTTGTACCGCCATGGCGGTCAGAGTGTTAAAGTGGCTGTCTATGTTGGCGGTTTCCGCCATGGTCATGATTCCATTTTTTTTACCGCCGGCCTGTTGGCGGTCTTACTGCCGCTTTAACACTGACCGCCAGGGTTGTAATTAGGGCCTTTGTCTCCTAAGGAAAGCCTTGCTGCTCATTGCCAGCTTCCAAGGGTTGAGCTGTGGTTAATTTATTGAGACCTAACTGGACCTAGTGGAGGTTAGTGGCCTATTGCTAAGTGTAGGTACTTACCTGCCCTTGCCAATAATCCACTTTCCAACACCAAGGCACACACTCATGCATACACTAATACACCCAGGCACATGCTAATGCATACACTAACAAACCCAGGCTCACAGTGTTAGAAATGGGGTCTCTAGTTGGCAGTCGGTTTACACCCTGCCCAAGTAGGGACCCTCACTTTAGTCAGAGTAAGGGAGCTTCACAGCTCAGATAACCCCTGCTCACCCTCTTCATACCCTAGCACTAGCAGTCAGGCTTATCTCAAAGGCAATGAGTAAAGTATTTGTACAAAGACACAGTAACACAGTGAAAACACCACAAAAGGACTCAACTTCAGTTAAAAAAAATTAACAATATTTATCTAAATCAAAGAAGACCAAAACAACAAACATCCAAGAAACACAAGCAGAAATATTGATTTAAAAAGATTAAGGGGGTCATTCTGAGTCTGGCGGGCGGCGGAGGCCGCCCGCCAGACTTCCCCCCTCCAAAATACCGCTCCGCGGTCGCAAGACCGCTGAGGGTATTTTGGCTTTTGCACTGGGCTGGCGGGCGACCGCCAAAAGGCCGCCCGCCAGCCCAGTGCAAAAACCCTTCCCACGAGGACGCCGGCTCAAAATTGAGCCGGCGGAGTGGGAAGGTGCGACGGGTGCAGTTGCACCCGTCGCGAATTTCACTGTCTGCTAAGCAGACAGTGAAATTCCTTTTGGGGCCCTCTTACGGGGGCCCCTGCAGTGCCCATGCCATTGGCATGGGCACTGCAGGGGCCCCCAGGGGCCCCACGACAACCCATACCACCATCCTGTTCATGGCGGTATGGGCTGTCAGAATCCCTATGGCGGCGCAGCGAGCTGCGCCGCCATGGAGGATTCAGAAGGGCAGCGGAAAACCGTCGGGAGACCGCCGGTTTTCCTCTTCTGACCGCGGCTGAACCGCCGCGGTCAGAATGCCCTGCGGGGCACCGCCAGCCCGTAGGCGGTGCTCCCGCCGACCCTGGCCCCGGCGGTCTAGTACCGCCGGGGTCAGAATCACCCCCTAAATCCCAATAAAAACATTTAGAAAAACAATAGCTCCAACTGGAGCTATCACAACGTTGTTGATGGAGTCGTTCCCAGCAGTTCGACGCCACTCACGAGGAGGGTGACACCAATCATAGAGTCACACGGACCCCGCAGGTACAGAGTATGAAGAAAACAAGCATTTGCACGGAGTCAGGGAAGTGAGGTGTTGCAGGAACCAGTGTGACATCAGCTCCTTACTGCAGAACAGGGGAGGTGATGTGGCGTCGGGGTGAGGCATCGGCTCCTTACTATCCGACAGGATCGATGAATCAGACAGGTGAAGACGTGGTGGCGTGACTTCTCAGGGGCACGGTCACGACACCAGGCTACAGGCATAGTCTGGCACACTATCGTCCAGATCACCTGATGTGGCTGCTTCTTGGAAGTCAGCTATGTCAAGGGGGCAAAAATACTGCCCTACCACTTGACAAACCTCCCGTAGTACCCGATAAGTCATAAGAAGGCTATACCTGCAGTCTGGGTCACGGGGTGTCCAAGCCAGAATGGTGTCAATTTTTGCCACTAGAGGTGCCACCTGGCTGCTCCCTACCTGGTGCCCCAAGTACACCACAGACCCCTGCATCAGGGCCCTCAACACTTCTTGGAGGTTGTTCAAGTGGTCCTCCCAGCTCGAGCAGAAGACAGCAATGTCATCTAGGGAGGCAGCACTGAAGTTTTCCAACCTAGCCTGGACCTGGTTGACGAACCTCTGGAATGTGGCAGGGGCATTCTTCAACACAAAAGGCATGACACAAAACTGCTAGTGCCTCTCTGATGTTGAGAATGCAGACCTTTCTTTTGCCCCCTCGATTAAGGCAATCTGCCAGAACCCAGACATCAGATCAAACGTGCTGAGGAACTTGGCAGCTCCAAACCTGTGTATGAGCTTGCCAGCTCTGGGGATGGAATGTGCGTCAGTCCTGGTGATAGCATTGAGCCCCCAATAGTCAACACAGAACCTGGTGTGATACCAGGTAGAGCAGCCATGGGAACCAGGACCACTGGACTGGACCAAGGACTGTTGGAGTGCTAAATCGCCCCTATGTCTAGCTTCTTAGAGACTTCCTCCTTGACGCTGTTTCTCACTCTGTCAGTTAACCTGTAAGACTTGTGCTTAACAGGAAGGCTGTCCCCAGCATCAATGTCATGGGTGCACCAGTGGGTGTCCCTAGGGGTAAGTGAGAAGAGGGAGGCAGACTGTCCTTGCAACTGGAGACAGCCCCTCTGCTGATCGAGGTTTGCACCCTCCACTGACCCATCCTGCTCTTTGAAAGACAAGAGGTCAGGGAGAGCTTTACTCTCCTCTTCCACCCCATCATCTGTGAAAAAGAGCATGGTCAACTTAGACCTCTGAATGTGTGGTTTGAGGAGTGTAACTCTTTTAAAGGGTTTCTAAGCATCTGCATGTCCACCAAGTAGATGACATTACTTTTGCTCTTCATCTCAAATGGCTCAGACCAATGGCCTTGGAGAGCATAGGGCTCTATTGGGGACATCACCCACACTTTCTGGCCAGGCTGAAACTCAACCAGAGTGGTATTCTGATCATACCAGCATTTCATGTCTCCCTGGCTAGCCTCCAGATTCTCCTAGGTGAGTTTCCAGAAGTGGGCTGTCTGGTTCTTGAAGGCCAGAATGTAACTTAATACATCCAGGGGTGGCTTCCTAGGAGCTTGCTCTCAGCCCTCCTTCACCAAACTAAGAGGCCCTTTCACAGGGTGCCCATAGAGAAGTTCGAAAAGGCTGAAGCCACCCCCTTCGGTGGTACTTCCCTGTAAGCAAACAGGCATGGTAACAAGACATCCTTATGGGTTTAGAGATACCCATAATCATGCTCTTCAGGGTACAGTTGAATCTCTCAACCAACTCATTGCCTAGGGGAGTGGTAAGCTTTGGTGAACTTGTATGTTACACCATATTCCCTCTACATGGCCTTCATGTACATGGTCATGAAGTTGGTACCCAGGCCAGATAACACCTCCATAGGGAAACCTTCATGGGTAAAGATCCCCTAAAATGTCCTGGCCACTGTGGGCACAGTCACTGTCCTCAGTGGGATAGCTTCTTGATACAAAGTGGCATGGTCCACCAAGATCAGGATAAACCTGTTCCCCACTGATGTCTTGGCATCCAGAGGCCACAGGATATCAATGCCCACCCACTTAAAAGGGATGCTCATGATAGGAAAGGGTTGAAGAGGAGCACCTCGTCCCAGATATGCAACTCGTCTGGCAGGTCCTGCAGAACCCATCTTAGGCCTTCTTCATTTGAGGCCAATAAAAGTGGGTGACAAGCCTAACAAAGGTCTTGTCTTGCCTCAAATGGCCTTCCAGTGGCACATCATGTGCCTGAATAGTAGGAAAGCTCTGATACATTGTGGTACCACCAGCACAGGGGCTGCCCTAGGCTCAGCAACCTTAAGCTCACTATACAGGAGATCATTCTCCCAGAAAATCAAGTGAGATCCAGAGGTCTCATCAGCTGCCTGAGCATCTGCCTGTTTCAGAAGTCCCTCATGGGTGGAGCATGTTTTCTGTGCTGCGCAGAGCTCCTCCCTGGTGGGGCCTCCCTCCTTCTACCAATGGGCCAGCTCAGGTAGGTCCCCCAGTTCAGCCACTTCTTCCCCTGCAGGTTCTGTGGTGTTCCCCTCAGGTTTAGCCTCCTCCCAGATGGTGGGAATCTCAGGAGTGGGTTTCCCAACTCATTGCCCCTTCTTTTCCTGGCAAGCATGTGGGCCACTGTTTCAGGCACCAAGTCCTTCTGATCACCCTCTCTGGTGGCCATGGACTGTGTGGTGATGCCCACCCACTCTGGCAATCCCAACATTTACAAATGTGACCTGAACTCCACAACCTTCCAGGCAGTAAGCTCCAGATTGTTTCCTAGCAGACAATCAATAGCTCACAGCTACCCATAAGGAACTTGAGACCCCCCCATTCAAAGGGAACCTGAGCTTCCAAGCACTGGCGCTCACTGTTGTCTGCTGCATCAACCTGATGGACCATATTAGGGACTACCTGCTCCTCAGACACCAGATGACAGCGGACTGTTGTCATACTGGCTCCTGTATCTCTCAGAGTCTCCTCCCACCTCCCACTGATGGTCACCCAATGCCTGTACTTCTTTGTATTATCAGGCATGAGCGTTTTCTGGATTAACTCATCCTCACCAAGGGAGACTAGAGTTAACTCTGCTGGCTCCCCACCACTAACAGGGCCAACTCCTCCCCAAGTGCTGCAATGCCACCCTAAGTGCCTGCCACCAGTGGTGGACTGAGCCTGCTTAAGACACCAGGGACTCCCTCTGATGTGCCCTTCCTGGCCAAAGGCAAAGTACTTGATGGGCCCCTTCCCTGTAGGCTTTCGTGAAGGGAAGCAACTCTTCTCCTCAACAGAGGGGTGGGAATCTTTACTCTGATACCTTGTTTGGGGACCTTTAGAGAATCCCTTACTTTTATCCTTGTCTCCCCCTTCCTTCTTCTTTGGGGACCCTACCCACCCTTGATGGAGTCTCCCTCATACAAAGTCTTGTGGACACTGGTACTCACCCAACCGTTTGCCTCCTGGGCAATCTGAAATCCCGCAACATTATGAGTCCTAAGTGCTGCCACCGACATCCGTGACAACCAACTCTGCTGTGGCGCCTGTGCAAGCTTCCTGAGTCTGCCTCCCAATCTCTCTCAGTAATCCTGTGCATGTGGAGTGCTGCCTCATAGCCCTGAAAACACTTGTGGATGTCATCCTCCTTAGTGTACGCAGGATTTCATTGAGGCTGTGGTGGCATCAGGCCTGCAGCATTGGTCGGGTTCAGAGACAGAGAGCACTTGCACTTTAGCACTGGTTGTCAGTGGCAAAGTGTCCAGAGTATTAAAGGCAGCAAAAATGAATAAAAGCACAGGGTCCAAAAACAGGGTGTCAGAAGGCAACATTTACAGGGATACCACTCCCAGAGCTCCTAGGTCTAACACTGATACAGACAGTGACAGACACAGGCACACACTGATAAAGACACTGGCACACTCAGTCAGGCACTCATGTATACACTGACATTTCCAGGCACACACTAATACATTTACTATCATGCTAAGGCATGCACTGACACAGACACTGACACACCCAAACACAGTGACACAAACACTGACACACTCAGGCACACACTGATGCAGACTTGATGCATACACGTACACACCCAAGCACACACTCATGCATAAACTGACATACCCAGGCATACACTCATGCATAGACTGACACACCCAGGCCCACACCAGCGCATACCCTGACACACCCAGTCATACTCTAATGCTTACACTAACACACAGGCACACATGCATCTATACACTGGCATACGGAAACACACACTGATGTATACACTGACATACTCAAAAACACTCTCATGGAAACACTAACACTCCTAGGAACACAATGATGCATACACTGACACACCCAGGCACACACTGATACACACACTGACATATCCAGGGACACACTGATTCACACATTGACACACCCAGGAACACACTGGTGCTTACACTGGTATACCCAGGCAAAGATTCATCCATACACTGATATATGCAGGCACACACTGATGTATGCACTGACACACCCATGCAAACACTCATGTGTACAGTGACATACCCAGGTGCATACTAATGCATACACTGACACTCCCAGGAACACACTGATGCTTTCACTTACACACCTAGGCACACACTTATGCATACACTGACACACTCAAACACACTCATGGATACACTAACACACCCAGACAGACACTCATTCATTTACTGACACACCCAAGCAAACATTAACGCAGACACTAAAACTCCAAGGATGACATTCATGCATTCACTAACACACCCAGAGACACATTGATGCATACAGTGACACACCCAGACACACATTCATCAATACACTGACATACCAACACATACACTCATACATAAACTAACATACTGAAGTACACAATCATTTATATACTAACATACGCAGGCACAAACTCATCCATACACTGACATGCCTAAGCACCAACTCATTGATACAGTGATACATCAATGCATCCACTCATCCATACACTGACATACCAAGGCACACACTCATGCACACAATAACATACTCAGGCCCACACTCATGAATACACAGACACACCCAGGCACACACTCATCCATACACTAACATGCCTAGGCTGACACTCATACACACATTGATACACCCAGCCACACACATATGCGTACACTTACATGCTGAGGCACACATGCATACACTAACACACTCAAACACACAGTGAAGAATATAGTCCGGGCACATACTCATGCACACACTGACACACCCAGGCACACACTGATACATACTGTGACACACTGAAGAGCACACTCATGCATACACTGACATACCCAGGGACACAGATAAACAACCTATATACTGAATAAAAACACAGCTCTTCTTATGATTAGATGGTGTTCTAACACAAAACTTTTTATGAACAGGTTTTATTTTATTTCATTTTTGCTGTCTTATTCTTTTCATAAATGCACAAAAAAACAGGTGCAAAACTGCAGAAAAATAACCATAAAAGAAAGCAACAGGCTTTCTAACTGAAATACACTGCCGAAAAAGTAGGATGCAGAAAAAAAATGTCCATGGATGATTTCTAATCACATTCAAATATTCTGCCACAGATGTTGTGCTCAAGCCAACAAGCATGAGTCATCTCAAGCAGTGGGTCGTCATATGTCCTAGGTTAGGATACATAGCAGGAACAGTGATGGTGACTGGGGTGGATGGAGTAGGCAACATGACTGTAGATATTGAAGCATCATCAGCAGTTTCTCTTTCACCCATCATCCTCAGGTATGCTCTTTCATGGATAGTTTTAAGATGGTTCAAAAACGAACTACTTCAATGGCTGTATTTCTCGGTTGTGCCATAAGACAACACCTTAGATCAAATCGTACATTTTACGGTTTTTGCTGTGACTTTATTTTTCCCCTGAGGGAACTGACACACCTTGCTCTGTTTTTAGGTGGAAGTCTCTGCTCTACCTCATCTTCCTGCAAAAGGACAGGGTGCTCTCTTTCACAAGATGGATTTGATGCAGCCATGATTTCCAAAATCTGCAGTTGAAACAGTTGGAAGCCTCAAAAGCACAAGCTTAACTCTAATCGGTGTAGCTGTCTGCACTTTTATAGGAAATAACAGCTTTTGGGTGGGTTTGTTTTAAAATAAATGGTGTGGTGCTTATTAGGCCAATCAAAAGAGTAGGTTTGCATATGTTATCAAGGCGAATTCGTCGATCCAGTCCACAGATTTGGGATGTCCCAAAAAATATAAATTGTGTGAATTATTTAAAAAACAAATACATGCTGACAGAAATGTACACTTAAATATGTCCACATTGACCTCCGTCATTAAATTATTTTAGTCTATATGTATAAAATAATTTTTCAAAATTTCATTTGACTCTGCAAATTTAAATTTGTGAGTACGTTGTAATTACATGATTGAATGAAAACCATGGAACTCTTGTACTCCAGTCTTGCTCTGGTCCCACAGTGGATCCACGGACCTGAAAAATAGCGGAAAAAAATAAAACTTATTAAAACCAACTTAAATAATTTACTACATACCTTTCTTAAAACATATTAGGTTTATTGTTACTTATAAAGTGCAATTATTAAAAATATGTGTTCAACATATTAAATAAAAAAGTTCGCAAAAATGAAAAAATTAATACTATTAGGATTTATATCATAACATTTTAGAAAATTTTAAAAAAATAAAAAATCAACAAAAAACATAAAGTATATAAACATCTTAAAATGTATAAATAACATTTTGGAGAAAATATAGAAAATCACTAAAAACAATTATGAATAAAATCATATAATTTCATAACAAAAACTTTGAAAGTCACTGAAAAAAGCAAAAGTTACATGCATAGTATAGTTAGGAAAATTGAATTATATAAACCTTAGAAATTCACTTAGAAAACCAAAGGTTACTTGCACATTATAGTTAGGAGAATAGTATTAAAAAAAATCCTTAGAAATTCACTGAAAGAAGAAAGGTTGCAGTTAGGCTGACATGTGAAGTGTACCAACCTATAGAAATTCAGCTGTAATAGTCACCTAACCAAACTATGACGTACACCCCTGCAATGTACTGCTCATGAATTCACATATTAAATCACTCATGACATGGTCGGTGACATCACTGATGACATCTGAAAGGACATAGTGACTCAAAAATATTTAATAAAGTTTTATTGAATTACATGCCTGTGACTCTTTTTTAGATATTTTCATTAATACATTTTGGGGATAAAAAAACAAAAACATATTATTTTTCATTTAAGAAAAAAACAAAACAACTATATCTCTGTTCTACCTTTCATATTTTACACCACCAAAATGCAGTGGTAAATATAGCCACATGAAAGACTTGTACTTGATGTGATATATATTTAACACTTAAAATTCAACAGGCACATAGGTGACACTACAATCCCACCTGTAAAAAAAGCTCCAGCATGGGAAATGCTTTAGAAACTAAATAGTATATTCTTCCTTGGTCATAGTTCCCCTGACCCCTGGAGACATGTTTTCTGTGTTTTTTCCTAGTGCTCCTTAGGGCTGCAGATCTCCCTAAATCCCATCCACTACATAAAAAAAATTCTGATGTCCCTGCCACTTCTAGGGACATTCCCAAAACCAAAATATAGGTGTGTAACTCTCCCAGGGCCTGAATTGGTGCTCCTTAAATGAGCCATGAATAATAAATGAGCTGCTATGGCCGTACATTTAACATTCACTTTAGGCTTCTTTCTTACATTTATTCCTGGGTGTTCGGGCCCCACGTTGGACACCTACTGTTTTATCTTTCTATAAGGGCCACATGGGGAGCCCCATGACCACTGCAACCCCGCTGGCTCCCTGCTAGCGGCCAAATGAGTTGCCATTTTATTCTACAGATTACCTTGATGTCCACCTGAGTCACTCCAAGTCATTAATTGTTTTGAGGACTTGGATGGAGCCCCAGGGCCCCTGCAGCCCCACAGCCATTACCTTTGTACAAAAGAAGTGGCATGTCCTGTTGCACATCGAAGGCAAGCCACATCCATAGTCTTTTTAATTAGAGGGGGCACTCCACTGTCGGACCCTCATTGGAGGTTGTATGGGGAGGACCGGGGCCACCACAACTTCCTGCGTGATGTGGTGGCAGCCAATGAGATCTCAGCAGGAGATCTGTCAGATACATGGATATTCCACGTCCCTAGATGTGCAATTTATTTGAGCAATACTTGCTCAAAAAGTACTAAACAGATTGACAGCAAAGCAAAAAAGGGACTCTTTCTGGACCAAGATCTAGCTTTCTGATAAATGTGGTGTAAAACTGCTCAGTGGTTTTGGCTGTAGCTGTGTCTAACGTTCCTATGCCCCAGGGATGAAAACGATGACTTCCCCTCCCCGAGCCATCAGAGGCAAATGTTAGCCCACCTCCAGGACTCAAAACATAGGGGGTTATTCTAACTTTGGAGGAGGTGTTAATCCGTCCCAAAAGTGACGGAAAAGTGACGGATTTACCACCAGCCGTATTACGAGTCCATTATATCCTATGGAACTCGTAATACGGCTGGTGGTATATCCGTCACTTTACCGTCACTTTTGGGACGATTAACACTCCTCCAAAGTTAGAATAACCCCCATAGTGTATGGGAAGCAGAAATGCATAACTCCACTCCACAATCAATCAGAAGCCTCAGGGAGACCACTCCTAGGGCCAATATTTTGTCAACTGGGCTGGAGGAACATGTGGCCCCATTCCAAAGCCTCTACGGGTCCTGGGAAGCTCATCCCCAGTGATGAATACTTTAAGGGAGGGGGGCCACACGGCCCCACTCCCTGAGCCATTAATAGTCCTGGCTCAGTAGCTATGTCCCAGGCAGCCCACCCCCGGGAGCAGGACAAAGCGGTTTCCCTGCCCACACAAGTAGGGAAACCTATCTATGTACTTGCTTGACAAGAATATTATTGAATTATCTACCAAGTAGGAGCTAACACAAAGTCCACTACTAGTGGGCAGGACTTTAAAAATGCTATTGCCACTTGGAGCAGACATTTGATCTGTTTCCCTGCCCACACAGATGAGGACGGGGAAACAGACCAAAATATTTCTTATAACCACAAGAAGTATCATTAGTAACTTCTTCCTGCGGGCAGGAGCAATTCCAGCTTCTGCAACATGTGGAATCTTGCTGGGGCTGATGGGGCCTTGGGGTTTCCCTCTAAGCCTTTAACAAGACTATGGTGGGTGCACTGGATCAGCACCAGGGCACCCAACTTTTAGAAATGTGGACCTCAAGGGATCGGGCCCCTGGGGCCAATCATGAAGTAGGGAGGGGGCCATGCCTCCCCTTTTAACATAGGCCCTAGGAGATGGAGCCCCCCAGGCCTAAAGAGGCTCAGTGAGGGAGACCATAAGGCCCTCTCCATTTTTTCCCATATATGTATATCCAAAGGGTATGGGGTCTCCAGGACCTAACAAGGCTCAGGAAGGAGGGCCAAGATGCCCCCCTCTTTTTAATTTTTAGAAATGGCACTGATGGATAAGGTCACCAGTGGGGAATGTGCCCACTACCTTTAATGAAAATAAACGGCCATGGGAGATTGGGTCTTCAGGGTCTAATAAGGTCTGAGAGGGGGACCATGTGGCCCCCTTTCCCTTTATTGAAAATTAACTACCCTATGCATTGGGGTCCCCAGGGACTAATAAGGATCGGGAAGGGGGCCACCCCTTAATAAAAAAGAAAAGGCTCTGGGGATGGGGTCCATAGAGCATTATGAGGCTCAGGGAGGGGGGGGCCATGCTGCCTCCTTGGCTTTTAAAAACAAAGACCATGGGGGCTGAGTTCCCTAGGACCTGGCCCTGTGGCCAACACTACCACAGAAGGGCAAACGCATTGTTCAGTGTGGGGTTGGCTGCCTTTAGGAGGGTTGGCCATAGGACCTGGCTGCAGGCCAGGCCTTGTGGTCAACACCCACCACGCATGGCCATAGGTCATGCGTGGTGTGTTGTTGGATGCATGTGAGGGCTGGTCACAGGCCTGGCCCTGTGGCCATACCCCCACCATGCACGACAGAAGACTCTGTGAAGTGTGAGGTCAGATGCCTTAACAGGGGTTGGTCACAAAGCCTAGATGCAGGCCAGGCCTTGATGCCAAACTCCCACTGCTTACGGCCGAAGGGCTTGTGCAACGTGGGGTTTGCTGCATGCAGGGGGTGGTCACCACCCACTGTGCAGAGAGCACATGTATTAGGAGTATCTGCATTCTGTGAACACTTACACCCAATAGCATGCCCCCGGCTGTACAAAATTAGGTAGAAAAGCAATATGGCAGTTATCTTCCACTGTGTCAACTATAAAACTAATTAACACACTCATTGAATGATGTCATCAGTCATGTAATCAATTATGTCATTAATGATATCAGTTGAGATGTCATCAGTGATGTCATAAATAAGGCCATAAGCAGTGCATGGCAGGGGAGCCAGTGTGACATTTTAAATTCAAAATGTTAATGTTGTCATTGACATATTTACCTAACTGTAATTTTATTTTAACATTTTGTTTTTTTAGTGAATTTCTAGGGCTTCTTTTAAACAAAAACAGATCTTGTTATCACTCCTAACTATAATCTTACTTTAACCTTTGTTTGTTTTAGTGAATTTCTAGTTTTTTAAATGTAAAGTAATATTTTATTACCATAATTAAAGACAATCCCCTGCTGTGCATGGCAAGGCCCTGTGGCAAACCCTCCGCAGGTCATTATTTTTTAAAGGGTGGCATATGGACCCCTGACCCAAGCCTTAAGAGGCCCATGGGACCCCATCTGCCAGGTTATTTTTTAATGGGAGGAGTGGCCAAGTGCCCTCCCTCCCTGAGCCTCATTAGGCCCTGGGAAACCCATCCTTTGTTTTTTTAGGGGGAGGGGACAAAGAGACTCATTTCCTAAGCTATATTAGGCCATGAGGACCCCATCCCCCGGGATCATTTATTTATGGGAGGCGCAAAGACCCCCTCCCTGACCCTCATTAGGCCCTGGGGACCCTATCCCCGAGGCACAGTGGTAGAATGGTGAGTTACAGTTAGTGTTGTCTGGTTAGCAAGCAGAAAAGCATTTGGAACAAGGTCCACTGCTTATAATAATTTGAAGTTGTGGATAAATTGTAAATGAAAGTTATAACTATAACTTTAGAATGTTTAATTTTGTGTAGTTTAAACTTGGTTTGCATGGAGAAAATTTTATTTTCTAATTATATCTAAGCTTTAAACTTAGGTGATTTTATAGCTACCTATATCTATGTCCTGCAAAGGGCTAGCTGACATGGTACATTATGTGTCTCATCAGGTTGGAACAGCCACAGCCTCTTCAAATCAGGAACAGTGCCATTGCCTCAGTCCCAGCAAATGGGTCCTGTTGAAGAAACATGTGAGGAAGACATTGTTGGTGCCTTGTTGGCATGGGCCATATCGAGTCATATTGGGGACAATGACAGCAATTAAATTTGGAGGTCTCCCTAACTAGGTACATGTTTCCCATACTGACAGAGTTGAGTGCCCCCTTGATATGACACCACCTGTTTCAGAAGTACTGGTGGTAACACAGAGACACTGGGATCAGGTTAGTCAAGCTGTTGGGGATCAAAAGGAGCCTGAAACAGTACATGTCTGGTCTGAGGGGGAGAGATCCATGGCTGAAGCTGAAACAGAAGAGTCTCATCCTGTAATGGTGAATGAGTCAAATCCATATTTGGATCCTGACAGAGGAGTTAGTGCTGTGAGAAAGTGAGTGAAAGCTGTAGATCGTTGGCCCAGAAGACAAGAAAGAGAAAAACAGAACATGTTTATAGAGTGTGTGCTTCAGACAACTCTGGAGAACAACGAGAACTCCGATCTAGGGAAAAGTGAGAATGAAAGATTGTCATTAAGGAGATCTGAGAGAACTGGAGTGCCCTGTTGGAGGTACTCTTCACTTGAATGGATGTACTGCAGATGATGGAGAGAGAAAGCTTTGGGTTTTGAATTTTAGGATAGTTCTACAGATCCAACTTAACCTTCTTCAACTGAAAATTATGTTTTCATTTTATTTTGCGTTTCCTGTGCTGTTGGATAGACTGCGTCATTTCATTTTGCGTGTGATTATTAGTGACTTTGAACTGTGCTTTATTTAGAGACTTTGCATTGCCATTGTTAGGGAATTAAGAAGAGTACTGAGGCCTGAGTCTGCAGAAGAGGGGAGGGTTGTGCTTTAAAGGAACACAGATTAGGGCAGAGGAAGACTCACAAAGACCTTGGAAATAAATATGTTGCTGTTCATCACTTGGACTTTGTTTTGCTGCTTTGCACAGGTGGAATTTGACTATGAATACTCTGTTGCTGCTGCATTCCACCCTAAAGTTTTGATTTTAGAAAAGTCACAGTAACTAATTAGACCCGTAGATGCATATACATATTATGTGCAGTTTTGTTTATTTTGCTAGTATTCTTAGTTGTTTTATTGATTAGAGCACTGCCCCCTACACCATCTGTAATAAATGAGTTACCATCTAGTGTTTATCAGCAAACCCTGAGTCCTAGAGGTAGTGGTCTATATAGATTAGATTATAAGGCTTTAGAATTGTATGATTCTAGAGGAGATCATTCCTCAAAGGCATATTTTAGACTACTTTATGAGCATATTGAAACTGTAGACGTAAGGGATTGCTATGTTTGTACACGTTTACCTGCTTCCATTTCAGAAGGCAACACTTACCACCATATTACTTTGACATATGTAGTCTTTTTTAGTTTTTTGTTGAGCATATTTTATGGATGGGGTATTTTCCAACATTATTTTTTGAATTATGATTTAATCCTTTCAAAAGTTCAACTGTTCAAACATTTAAATTAAAACACTTATTTTAAAGGTGCTGAGACAGCAGGGATATATTTTGTATTTATCAAGGTACTAAACATTGTTTACTGACAGATATACAAAATACATTTTAGAATCTAGTGGAAGACAGAAGGAGAGATTTAGAGCCTAAATCTGAAACAGATAAAGACACTAAGAAACAAAAAAGGTGGAATAGAGAAGGCAGTGAACATCAAGTGAAGGGGAACCAACGAGCATCAGCTCTAGATTGGCAGCATGAGAAAAAGCTTTGCATACACATTGACCAGAGTTATTTAGATCTGTTATTTATAGGGAAGAGTGAATACAAACACATCTTTGATGTTAGAGGAAAAAATTTACTTTTTTTAGATGGAAAGGATCCTGTGATTCCTTGAGTAAACTATATTTGTGAACAGTACGCTTATTTAAGATTTACCAAGGGTTGGCATGGTACATGGTAATTCAGTAGAGTTTTCCTGAATGTTTACCGTTGGGAACATTGAAAAGATCTTGTATGGGATACAACATCTAGAACTAGAAGAGGTGTTGGTGCTAGAGGAATAGTATGAGATATTTTGGTGCATTGATCCCACCTGTAGTAGTGATTCTGAATGATTTGAAGATCAGAAAGCTGTCCAACATAATGGATAACTTAGCAAATAGTACAGCAAATTATGTTTTGCTTGTAAATACTAAGATGGTAGCGATAAGGTGTATGGTTTTGCAGAACGGGCTTGCATTAGATCTTCTACTCACAAAAGAGGGCAGCATCTGATGGATGCTAAAAGTTCAGGAATACTGTACATACATCCCAGACAAAAGTAGGGATTTGGATAAGTGCATTCAAAATGTTTTTGGCTTGACAAAAGATTTGAAGAAGTTGGAAGTAACTTCAGAAGTGGAGCTGTAGAATTTGTTCTGGAGCCGTTGTTGGTTATTGCCATTTGCACAATAGTTATGATTGTGGGTTTCAAAATCTATCAGAGGATGAAGGTTGAACAGAAAAAGAAGAGAAAAAAGAGGATGTTGAGCTAGAGGAGAATCAGTGTAAACATTATGATGACATGACGCGTCTGGAGAAGTCTAGACGGAAACTGATGAAAACTATAGGGCTTGAGTTTGTCTCATAAAAAGGGTTTTATTATGATTGAGATGACTTCATTTGTCATCAGAGGGGGTATTGGGAATGCTTAATTTTGGCTGTGCCATTACGTGTCATAAGAGTGACATGACAATATAATTGACAATACATATGACATGTATTTTAATGTTACTAATATAAAGTGGAGCATCTAAATTGTATTATCGAAGGTGCAATAAACATATTGCAATTATATTTAAGGATGCAAGTTTATTCATAGATTTCAAATTTGCATTGAAATGCCATTTTAAGTGAGCATAACCAAAGGTCTAAAATGTTGATTTTATGTGCTTAACCTTCAATGTGGAGTTTCCTCACATTGTAATATTTTTTAGTTGCAGGTGTGTCATTCTGAGTCCACAGATAATGATAGGCATATCCGATATTGTGGGGTACAGGAGGATACTTTAGCAAGGACAAAGAAGCATGAACAAACTTTGAAGAAAAGACTCCTGTTTGTGTACCAGGTTCCACAAGACGCCCAGGGGCATATTTATACTTTTTGCCACAAAACTGCGCAAATTCAGTTTTGTGGCAAAATGTATTGAGCCAGCTTGCGTATCTCCAAAGTGCCAGCTGGGCGCCCAATTTATGGAATTCCACAAGCCGGCTCTCAGGTTGGGCTAGTGTCAGAAAAAATTAAGTTATCGGGGTGGGGTTGGCGGTAGGGATGAAGGGGGTCTTGCCTCAAAAAATGACACGAGGCTGGTTAGAGACAGAAAAATGTCTCTAACCAGCCTAGCGTAATATCCTGATGCAAAACCATCCATACCACATGACTCCTTTCTTATATAAGACAAGAGTCATGCCCACCACCCCAATGGCCAGCCCTGGGGACCAGGTTCCCTTGGGCATGGCCATTGCACCCAGTGCCATGCAGGGGTGCTCATGTCAGGTCCCCACCAATGGCATTTAAAATATTTTTTTTAAATACTTACCTGTACTTACCGTTTTTACCTGGTATATGGTCCCCCATCCCCTGGTTTCTCCTTTGGTGTGGGTGGGGGTGTTCCTGGGACTAGAGAAGGGTAGGGAAGGGTGTTTGACCATGGAAATGGTTCCACAGGTCCCCTAACACCTGGCCTGACCCAGGTGTTAAATAATTATTTCACCCCTCCTCCCACCCCTGCGTCATTTTAGCACAGGGATAAATATGGCGCTATTGGGTTAGCACATTTTTTTGATGGGAACACCTACCTTGCACCTCATTGATGCAAGGTAGGTGCACGCATCCATAAAATGGTGGTAAGTCCAATAATTTGACCCTAGACATGTCTAGCGTCAAAATATAATTATGGAGTTAAGTTTGCGTAGATTTTGCATTTAAAAAATGAGGCAAATTCAATGCAAACAAAATATAAATATGCCTCTCAAGGTCATACTGATGCTGAAATCCTGGGATGAGAACTCGACGAGAGTTGCCAATTTCAACTGTGCAAGGAAATTGGAAAACTACTGGTGTTGATGATGTGGATTTGTCGAAGGTACTGTGGATTTAATTGGTATTCCACTAGTTGGACGAGGGCAGTTTCACTTCAGCCTTTGATGAGGACAGATCACCTTGAACTTGGAAGGGTACATACCTCTCTACTCATTATCTTTTGTGTGGTTTTTGCCACCAAGCAACTCTCTATTAGAACTTCTACTGAGCTTTCTGCTATGCTGACACTTTACTATATTTCCTGACAGATAATTAGGATTTCATTTAGCTTATTTTAGGGTACTTAGATTAATTTAGTTTCTCCAGTGATTAGGGAAGAGGACTGCAATTTATAAACAGACCCTCGGATCTTGTTCCTCCTCTTTTGTACTGCTGCAACTGAAATACTTGTGTGCCTTCTGCTCCTACAATCGCATTTGATGCTTTCCTTCATCTTTGGTGATTTTGTACTTATGCACCATGGTTGGAGACTCATTTATTTCAGCTTGGCTCTTAATTTGTAATACATTTCCAAACTTTATTCTTCATATCAAGGATTTAATGTGTGACCAAATAGGTTACACCAGTGGTTCCAAACCTTTTGGCTTCTGTGGAACCCTGCTCTATTAATGCTGGGAACCTGGGCCCCCCACTGAATCATTATTGGGATTCTGGGACCCCCACACTGAGTAATTACTGAGAGCCTGAGAGCCTGAGAGCCAGGGACCCCGGCCTAAACAATGTTGATTTGAACTGCAAAAAAACCCACACAAAATACAGACACAATCATTCATAAAACACGTACACAAATATTAAATCATTTTATTTAATTTACCAAAAAAAATGTTTATTTTGATAAAAAAGGTGGAGCTTTTCTAAATTCAATTGAATGCCACACTTCGTCCATACTATAATATGTGTAATGCACCTACACTGCTCAAATGAATCAATCTGAGGATACTAACTTAATTTTTGGCCTCCAATTTAAAATTCCTTGACATCTACAGTAAGTTTTAACATTTTCCTTTGTTCATTTAGACACTTTATTTATATTCACTTTATTAATCTGTTAATATTAGTTAATTTTCTAAGAAGTCACTAACCCTCAAGAAGCCTTTGCGGACCCCCAGGGGTCCCCGGACCACAGGTTGGGAACCACTGGGTTAAATTGTTATTTGATTTAAAGTGTTGATTTTAACTCCCTTTACCCTTTAAGTCTCCTAAAAAGGTTTGTTGGAAGAAGAGAAGTGAGAATATGGGCACCAAGCATCATCTCTGGTTTTATCCTAGGTGGTTGCCTAGAGGCAAACCTTGAACATATCACCATCAAATCAATTGCAAATCCTGGCAGAAAGTTGTATTCCGACCCAATGGTGGGGACTCTTAACTTAACAAAAGACCTGAAAACTGTGTTCATCCCAGCTCAATATTGCAGGAGTAAGTGTAGCGAGTGACTCTAAGGCCCTGATTTATACTTTTATATGCAAAACTGCGTTAGCGAAGTTTTGCGTGTAAAAGTATACTGCCAACTAGCACCTTCTTGGACAGCGGTCGGGAGTAATTTTAATGGAATGGCGGTAGCTGTCAATAATGCCCGGTTAGCATCATTGGAAATGACGCTAACTGGATGGGGGAGACGTTGGGGGAACCAGAGGTTGTGTGCCAAATTATGGCTCTACACTGTTTAGAGAATAAAAAATGCCCTTAAGCAGAGTAACGCCATTTCCTGGCGCACAACCCCATGGACATGGCTCCTGTCTTAGTAAAGACAGGAGTCATGCCCACCACCCTAATGGCCACGCCCAGGGGACAAATGTCACCTGGGCATGGCCATTATGGAAAGTGCCATGCAGGGGACCCCAAGTTAGGGCCCACGATAGGGGAATTTTTTTTTTTTAAAAATACTTACCAGGACTTACTTGAGATGGGTCCCCCATTCTGTAGTGTCTCTCTGGTGTGGGTGGGGATGCCCCTGGTACCAGGGAAGGGTACTTGTGGGCTTTTTCTATGTTCTCGGACTATGGAAACAAGTCCACAGGTCCCCTAACGCCTGCTCATACCCAGAGGTTAAATAATGGCACTAAGCAAGCTTAGGGCCATTATTTAGGGCCCCCATTCCCCCGTGCTTGATTTTAGCATGGGGGATACATATGGCACATCTGATTGACACAAGGTAGGTTTCCACGTCCAGAAAATTACCTTAACCCCATAACTTTGGTGCTAGACGGGTCTAGTGCCAAAGTATAAGTATGGAGCTAAGTTTACTCTGAATTAGCGTCATTTATTTTTATGGTAATTCAGTGCAAACCGAGTATAAATATGCTCCCAAGTATCCCCAGAAAGCTATGAGTGGGGGTTGGGGGATACGTGTGCCTACAATAAAAGTGCAAGCTTTCTCTCATGGTTATTTGCCCTGTAAAGCTGACCCCTTGTCAGCCGCGTCCTATTTTGCAAATCTTGCATCCTTATTTACTAAGATTCATTCCACGCTATTGACTGTGATCTTATGAAGCCTATTACTGTTTGTAACCTTACACGCTCTCAAGAGAAAGTACACAGGCACAGAGGTTTTTAAGGTAGAATACCATGTATATGTCATACACATGCCATACAGGGTGATTGGAAGCATCCACGCAGAAATAGTGACTAAGGGGCACTTGTGACAAAGCTTCACACAGTTGTTTCAAAAGCTTTATGGGAGATCAATGATGTGACAGGTCATAGATCAATACGTTTCCAATCTGTAATCAGTTGTTATTAATAATTCGCCTACTTACATGCTGATGAAGTTACAATTTGAAGCGGAGTTTATTTAGATTAAAAAAAAAAAAAAAAACAGAACAGCATGAAGGCTTCTTTTTCATGCAACAAAATGCGCTTAAATGGTCTTTAGGACATTGGAGCGTACCTCATTTATTTCAAACCTTTCAGGGATGTATTTTCCAGGATAGCATATCCTCACGAGATAAATGTGCCCCGTCTTTGTAATCAAACACAAAGCCTTTCTAAGGACTACACTAATACAACAACGGTAGTTACCTGCAAGCTTTAATTCAGCAAAGATGCTTCCCCTGTCAGTTTGTACCTTCTTGTCATCAAGAACAGGGACGTGTATTTCTTTCAATTATATTTACCATATGTGCACTCTTGCTCATTAGTTTAAGTTTGTGCTGACAGCAGTCAAGTGATTAGAAATTGACGAAAGTCCTTGATGCATTTTTCTTTATTGATCCAGAAGGAATACATGCCGTTTTTTGTTGGACTAGATGTACCGCTTTCCTGTGGCAAAACACCGGGGCCCATGTTTATATTTTTTTTGCGCTGCATGTGCGTAATTTTTTTTACGCAAAAACGGCGCACACTTACAAAACATGGGCCAGCATTTACACTTTTTTAGCGCCGCATTTTTTTCATTTTTTGACGAGAAAGCAGCACAAACGTACAGAATATAATTGTATTTTGTAAATTTGCACCGTTTTTCGTCAAAAAGTGATGCAAATGTGGTGCTATAAAATTATAAATATGGGCCTTAATTATATTTTTTACGTTTGCACAGCTTTTGAGTGAAGAAATGACGCAAATGCAGTGCTAAAACAGTATAAATATGGGCCCTAATGTTTAAAGGTAGCAGCAGTACCTGCATTTGCCTAAATTAAAAACAGTGAGTTAAGGTATTATGCCTGTGCCATTCAGTGTGCTCCATTCCAACAGAATATTATGATTAAGGCTTATAGCAGAAAAAGTTTGCTAAGTGGTTTTGACACCATTGAGTGCATAACACAATTACCATTTTAGCTGACGTATGTTTTTTCCACTACGCTTATGCAGTGGCAGAATTGAAACCATGGTTATAGCCCCTTGCAGATGATGTCCACTCCCTGTCTTAAAATCCCCTGGTGGCCCATATGAGGAGGTTGGAGTTAAATCTGTACGACATCATGGATGTGGTCAACATATTTTTCTACATGTGGAGCTTTCCAAGTGTATCCACATACTCTTGACCCTCCCATATCTCCTCTCCATTTCATTGAGTCTAATATGTCAAAAATGTCACCCTTTTGGAGTCTTCTCCTGTGAGCTCCAACTGCACTCAATAAAAGATCTCAGTGATATTCACCAATCTTCACAAATATTTAAAGCAGCAGGATATCTACAGACTATGTGGATGTTTTGAACAACTCTGACTTAAATGAGAGTAGAATATGTTTAATTATATCCAGTGATTTTTCCTAATGTGAGTCCTGGGTGGAGATCCTTGATATGCTATCATGGAGAACTATTTGAGAATGATATGAACCATTACGTGAAATTTGGGTGGCACTATCTAGATTAGCATGTAGGTGTTCTTCAGAAAGCCACTTCCTCAGTCCAGTGGGAGCTCAAGGTAGAACTGCTTAGTGTGGAAAGGTGTAAGGTTTGGTGCATCCCCAGATTTACAGGCTCTTCTAAATCTGGGGATGCATCAAAATCCATTTGTGTTGTGTGCAAAAACCCATTGCTATTCCCATGGAACGCATCTAATGCAGAGTAAGGCAATGCAGTGATTTTTGCTGCCTTGCCTCTATATATTTACTAGGCCAGTTAAAGCCATGCAAAGTGGATTTGTGTGGACTGATAGATATGATAAAGAGATTTGCACCACCACTGAGTCACTAGAGGTGATGCAATGGTGGTGCAAACTTCTCATAAAAATGCACCTATGTCTATAAACCAAAGCCTAAACACAGTCCCTATAATTTCCCAGTTCCCAGTTAATGTTAGGTGTACAACAATGAAATCTCAAAATGCATTCCTCTTAACTTAATACATAAAATCACACTTGACATGTCATATCAAAATAACAATGGCAATTATGGTTACCTACCAAAAAACACTATCAAAAACATGATATTTACCGGATAAGCTCAACTAGTGCAGTGATGCTCGTATTAGACACAGGGGCCTGAATTTAAGAAAAGTGGTGCTGCATCCAACGCCACTTTTCTTGCGCCCCTTAGCGTCCCCCTACCACTACCATGTATGTGCCATATTTAATGTACGGCGCACCATGGTGCAGAGCAGGGGCAGTAGCATCACAATTTTTTACGCTATGGATATACTGTTCAGGATTAGCGCCACAATTTTGGCACTAATCCTACAGAGTACAAAGGGGCCCATTGAAAACAATGGTTTGTCTCCTTTTGACGCCTGCTCTGTGCAGACATTAAAAATAGCTGCTAAAAATAGTGCAGTGAAATCTCTTATATTCCACAATCAATCAATCAATCAATTATAGCATCTGTAAAGTGCACTACTCACCTGTGAGGGTCTCAAGGTGCTGGGGTGGGGGAATGCTGCTACTGCTCGAAAAGCCATGTCTTGAGGTCTCTCCTGGTCTCCTGAAGGTTAGCCGGTCTTGTGTTTGTCACAGGTGGATAGGAAGAGTATTCCATGTCTTGGCAGCGAGGTGGGAGAACGATCTGCCACCGGTAGTCGTTTTGTTGATGCGTAGAATGGTGGCGAGGGCAAGGTCATCAGAGTGAAGCTGTCGGGTCAAGGTGTAGAAGGAGAGCAGTCTGTTGAGGTATTCTGGTCCAGTGTTCTGCAGTGCTTTGTGAGCGTGGATGAGGAGCTTGAACGTGATTCCCTTGTTGATGGGGAGCCAGTGCACGTGTCTCAGGTGGGCTGTGATGTGGCTGTGGCGGGAGATGTCCAGGATGAGGAATGCAGAGGCTTTCTGTATGTGTTGCAGTCTTTTTTGGAGCTTTGCCATGATCCTGCGCAGAGGGTGTTGCTGTAGTCCAGTCTGCTGCTTATGAGGGCTTGGGTGACCATCCTTCTGGTTGCGGTAGGGATGCATTTGTAGATCTTCCAAAGCATACAGAAGGTGTTGAAGCCAGAGGAAGAGACAGCGCTGACTTGCTGGGTCATTGATAGCGATGAGTCCAGGATGAACCCCAGGTTTCGTGCGTGGTCGGTGGGTGTCGGTGCGGTTCCCAGTGTGGCAGGCCACCAGGAGTCGTCTCAGGAGGAGGGGGTGGAACTGAGGATGAGGACCTCAGTTTTTGTCAGAATTCACTTTCAGGCAGCTTTATCCATTTGGCTATCACCTTCATTCCTTCGTGGAGGTTGGTTTTGGCAGTGGCAGGGTCCTTGGTGAGGTAGAGGATCAGCTGGGTGTCATCGGCGTATGAGACAATGTTGAGGTTGTGTGATCAGATGATGTTTGCGAGCGAAGCCATGTAAACTTTGAAGAGGGTCAGGCTGAGAGACGACCCCTGGGGTACGCCGCAGATGATCTTGGTGGCTTCAGAGCAGAATGGAGGGAGGCGGACTCTCTGGGTGCTGCCGGTGAGAAAGGAGGTGATCCAGTCCAGGGCTCCGTCACAGATCCCTGCATCATTGAGGCGTAGGGTGTGGTGGCAGATGGTGTTGAAGGTGGTCGAGAGGTCCAGGAGGATGAGGGCCGCAGTTTCGCCGTTGTTCCTCTGCACCGTTTTTGCGGTCCCCCTAATAGCGGGTGTGACCCCCTTGCATAAATTATGCCTGGTGCAGGCATAATGTGGTGCAAGGGGTTACAAAGTGGCACAATGCATGCATTGTACCACTTTCTAAATATGCACAGCAAATTTGGCCTCCGTTGGCCACATTAGCATCATAAAAAATTATGCTAATGTGGCTGTAGAAGGCTGGCGTGGCTTGTAGTGGGTACCTAGGGGTACTTACACTCTGTACCAGGTCCAGTTATCCCTTATTAGTGTAGAAGAGGTGTTTCTAGCGGCTTAGGCTGATAGAAGTTAGCTATAGCAGAGCAACTTAGGCTGAACTAGGAGACATGCAAAACTCCTACTATACCACTGGTGTCATATGCACAATATCATAAGAAAACACAATACACAGATATACTAAAAATAAAGGTACTTTATTTTTATGACAATATGCCAAAAGTATCTCAGTGAGTACCCTCAGTATGAGGATGCCAAATATACACAAGATATATGTACACAATACCAAAAATACGCAGTAATAGCAAAAGGAAGTAATGCAAGCAATGTAAGGGTACAGTAGATTGCAATAGGAGCACATAGGTATAGGGGCAACACAAACCATATACTACAAAAGTGGAATGCGAACCACGAATGGACCCCAAACCTATGTGAGCTTGTAGAGGGTCACTGGGACTGTAAGAAAACAGTGAGGGTTAGAAAAATAGCCCACCCCAAGACCCTGAAAGGCAGGTGTAAAGTGCACCTACAACCCTCAGAGAGCACAGAAGTCGTGATAGGGGGATTCTGCAAGGAAGACCAACACCAGCAAAGCAATAACAGTGGATTTCCAGACCTGAGTACCTGTAAGTCAAGGGGACCAAGTCCAAGAGTCGCGACAGTGTCGAGAGTGGGCAGATGCCCAGGAAATGCCAGCTGAGGGTGCAAGGAAGCTGCCACCAGATGGAAGAAGCTTGGTGTTTTGCAAGAACGAAGAGGACTAGGAACTTCCCCTTTGGAGGATGGATGTCCCACGTCGTGAAGAAGCTTGCAGAGGTGTTCCCACACAGAAAGACTGCAAACAAGCCTTGCTAGCTGCAAGGGTCGCGGTTAAGGTTTTTGGATGCTGCTGTGGCCCAGGAGGGACCAGGATGTCGCCACTTGGATGACGAGACAGCGGGGCATCCAGCAAGTCAGGGAGCCCTCACAGAAGCAGGGAGCACCCACAGAATTACTGGAACAGGCACTTGGAAGAGGAGTGAACCGGAGTCCACCCGAAGTCACAAAAGGGAGTCCCACGGTGCCGGAGGACAACTCAGAAGGTTGTGCACTGCAGGTTAGAGTGTCGGGGACCCAGGCTTGGCTGTGCACGAAGGAAATCCTGGAAGAGTGTACAGGAGCCAGAGCAGCTGCAAATCACATGGTACCCAGCAATGCAGTCTAGCGTGGGGACGCAAGGACTTACCTCCACCAAAATTGGACTGAAGAGTCACTGGACTGTGGGAGTCACTTGGACAGAGTTGCTGAGTTCAAGGGACCACGCTCGTCGTGCTGAGAGGGGACCCAGAGGACCGGTGACGCAGTCTTTTGTTGCCTGCGGTTGTAGGGGGAAGATTCCGTTGACCCACAGGAGATTTCTTCAGAGCTCCTGGTGCAGAGAGGAGGCAGGCTACCCCCAGAGCATGCACCACCTGGAGACAGTCGAGAAAGCCAGCAGGATGAAGCGATACAAGGTTGATAGTAGTCGTCTTGCTACTTTGTTGTGGTTTTGCAGGCGTCCTGAGCAGTCAGCAGTCGATCATTTGGCAGAAGGTGAAGAGGGAGATGCAGAGGAACTCTGATGAGCTCTTGAATTCGTAATCTGAAGAATTCCCCAAAGCAGAGACCCTAAATAGCCAGAAAAGGAGGCTTGGCCACCTCGGAAGGAGGATAGGCTAGTAACACAGGTAAGAGCCTATCAGAAGGAGTCTATGTCATCACCTGCTGGCCCTGGCCACTCATAGCAGTCCAGTGTGCCAGCACACCTCTGAATCCAAGATGGCAGAGGTCTGGGGCACGCTGGAGGAGCTCTGGGCACCTCGCCTGGGAGGTGCAGGTCAGGGGAGTGGTCACTCCCCTTTCCTTTGTCCAGTTTTGCGCCAGAGCAGGGCCGGGGGATCCCTGAACCGGTGTAGACTGGCTTATGCAGAGATGGGCACCATCTGTGCCCATGAAAGCATTTCCAGAGGCTGGGGGAGGCTACTCCTCCCCAGCCCTGACACCTTTTTCCAAAGGGAGAGGGTGTAACACCCTCTCTCTGAGGAAGTCCTTTGTTCTGCCTTCCTGGGCCAGGCCTGCTGGACCCCAGGAGGGCAGAAACCTGTCTGAGGGGTTGGCAGGCAGCAGCAGCTGCAGTGAAATCCCAGGAAAGGCAGTTTGGCAGTACCCAGGTCTGTGCTAGAGACTCGGGGGATCATGGAATTGTCTCCCCAATGCCAGAATGGCATTGGGGTGACAATTCCATGATCTTAGACATGTTACATGGCTATGTTCGGAGTTACCATTGTGACGCTATACATAGGTAGTGACCTATGTATAGTGCACACGTGAAATTGTGTCCCCTCACTCACAAAGTCCGGGGAACTTGCCCTGAACAAAGTGTTCTAATCCCCAAGTTTGGGATTTTGGCCATTTGGGCACTGTTAGCACAACTTCCAAGGCTCCAGGACCGGAAGAACATCACTTAGAGGGGTGGGACTCACTCAGGCTGGGCTCAGGTGCAGGTTCAAGAAAGTTGGAGCCTTTTCTGTCCCTGACGTTCTTATTAGGAGGCCAGCCAACTAGCTCTTGCAGTCACTCTGGTAGTCCTGGGTTCAAGCAGTGGAACAGGGCTCAAGCAGCAGGGCAAGTCTCTGAATATTCAAGGCAGGCTTCAGGGAGCAAAGCATTCCTTCCAAGTGCAGCAAACCAGTCCTCCAAAGTGCACAGCTGGCCGCAGCAGCAAGCAGTCATCTGAGAGTCCTTCCGCAGGTTCAGAATATGAACTGTGTGAGTCTGGGGGCCCTTCTTTGAAGTAGGAGGCATTTCATGATGAAAATGATGTCAGTGCATGCCATGATATGTGTGCGCACAACAAGCTTGCATCACTGTTGCCAAATCCACCTGATGGGACCTCCTCATCAACCCTGAGTCAGAAATACAAAATCAGGAAAGCCCTGTGATCTAGGCCTGAAGCAACTGATTGACAGATCACAGGTGGGTTCACACGTAGCCCGTAGACAAACGTGTGAACAGGAAAAACCCAGATCGGCCATCAGATAGGAGGCAACATCAGCAATGGTCCTAGGAGACTGGCCTCCAATAAAACACATTTGGCTGGAGGGGTGCGCTTTCCCAAAACACCATAAATGTTAGATGCCACATGAAGTTAGGAGCACTCAGCCAATCAGAACACAACACGCATACAACATGCAGTGATCACCTTCTCTCCATGCCGGACATCTGGAAATATTACCTACTGGCCCCCATTATGTTCACGGAAAGGTTGATACCCACCTGCGCACTTTATCAGATGGTCAGATTTATGACTCCATGACAAGGCCTGAATTCCTTTTTGCAAAGATTACAAAGAATTGCTTCATGACGCTTCAAGAAATGTATTTAATGGCGCCCAGAGCCAATGTACCTGGAGACAGTCATCAGGCCCCAATTCTGTACTGTTCTCACACTGCATTTAATTAAACCAACTGTTCATGTTTTGCCAAACCCTCTAGTCTTTCATTTTTTAAGGTAAATCCACATTCAAGTAACACCAGGCTGGCTACAAGAACAATGTAGTAGTGACAAGTACTTTGTATGAAGATTTTTTTACCTATTGCTGATCAAAAGCTAGCACATGTTAAATGTAATAAGTGTAATGTAACACTGAAAAATTCCTAAACACAGAAAATGCTAAGTGAAACACAAACTATATATGTGATGTTAATGTTAATCAGTCCAGTGATATCTGACAAATTTGGAGTACAATTAAAAGGGAGGAAGACTCCAAATATGCAACATTAATGAAGAAGATAATATAAATAATGTATTTTTTGTTTTATGAAATACTACATGTTGGACTTTTGCTTTTGCAGGGTCATCCCCAGACTTTTTTGCCTCCTGCCTCCTATATTTTTCTGACATGTTGCTGTTGGCTTTTCAACTCTGAGCACTTTACCACTGCTAACCAGTGCTAAAGTGCATATGCTCTCCTGTTTAAATTGTATGTAAGTGGTTTATCCATGATTGGCATATTTGATTTACTAGTAAGTCCCTAGTAAGGTGCACTAGAGGTGCCAGGGCCTGTAAATCAAATGCTACTAGTGGGCCTGCAGCACTGGTTGTGCCACCCACATAAGTAGCTCTGTAATCCTGTCTCAGACCTGCCACTGCAGTGTCTGCAGGTGTATTCTTACACTGTAAATTCGACTTGGCAAGTGTACCCACTTGCCAGGCCTAAACCTTCCCTTTCCTTACATGTAAGGCACCCCTAAGATATGCCCTAGGTAGCCCCAAGGGCAGGGTGCAGTGTATGGATAAGGTAGGACATATAGTAATGTGGTTTATATGTCCTGACAGTGAAATACTGCCAATTTCGTTTTCACTGTTGCAAGGTCTGTCTCTCTCATAGGATAATATGGGGGCTACCTTTAAATATGATTAAAGTGTAGATTCCCCTAGAGAAGAGATGGACAGGTGGAGTTTGGGATCCCTGAACTCACAATTTAAAAATGCATCTTTTAGTAAAGTTGATTTTGAGATTGTGAGTTTGGAAATGCCACTTTTAGAAAGTGAGCATTTTCTTGCTTAAACCATTCTGTGACTCTGCCTTGTTTGTGGATTCCCTGTCTGGGTCAGTTGACAGTTGGGTTGTTTTTCACCTCACACCAGACAGTGACACAAAGGGAGCTGGGGTGTGATCTGCATTTCCTGATTAGCCATCTCTGCTAGGAGGGAGGGGTGGAGTGGTCACTCTCATCTGAAAGGACTGTGCCTGCCTCTGACAATGCTGTCTCCAGCCCCCTGGTGTGTGTCTGAGGCCTTGCCTGGGCAAGGCAGGATTTCACAAGAAGGTGTGAGTCCCCTTTGAAGGAAGGTGACTTCAAAGACTAAAATGGGTATAAGAAGGGCATCCAAACTTACAAACTTTAGAAACACTTCTGGAATCAAGAGGAACCTCTGCCTGGAGAAGAGCTGATAGCTGAGGAACAAGTGCTGCCCTGCCTGTGACTGTGCTTTGTGGAGCTTTCCTGCAGTGCTGCTTCTGCCAGAGTAAGAGGGCAAAGACTGGACTTTGTGTGCCTTCCATCTTGAAGAAGAAATCTCCAAGGGCTTGATGTAGAGCTTGCCTCCTGTTGTTGAAGTCTCAGGGATAGCAAAGACTTCTTCCTGCCAGCACCTGGAGTCTCTGGAGAGACCCCTACTCTGCTCTGTGGTGCCCTTCCAGTTCCTGGGACCCTGAAAGGAGAAGCTGGCAGCCTAAGGACAAAAATACACGCACCGAGCGCCGTGCGGAGAAAAGATCGACGCGAATCCGATCGCGGCTGAGAAAACGACGCGACGCCGGCTCCGCAGCTGAGAAACGACGCCGCAGGAAACGCGACCGGAGAATCGACGCCCGGAGCAGGAGAAACGACGCGTAGCATCGCTGACGAAGGCTAAGAGATCGCAACCAGCGCCGCGGGACTTTCGGACCGTCGCGTGGCTGGCTTTTTCGACGCGCCTCGCCGTGCCGAGCTGTTTTCAACGCATATACCCGTGCAGGGTTATTTTCGACGCACACCGCCCGTGCGGGGTTATTTTTGCCGCAAACCAGGTACATTTTCACGCTAGCAGCGCTAGTGTGGTGTTACAACTACCTAAAGACTCTTTTTATTTTAAACCTTTAAAAATCATAACTTGACTTGTGTATGTTGGATTTTTGTCGTTTTGGTCTTGTTTTGTCTAGATAAATATTTCCTATTTTTCTAAACTGGTGTTGTGTCATTTTGTAGTGTTTTCATTAAGTTACTGTGTGTGTTGGTACAAATACTTTACGCCCAGCACTCTGAGGTTAAGCCTACTGCTCTGCCAAGCTACCAAGGGGGTAAGCAGGGGTTAGCTGAGGGTGATTCTCTTTTATCCTAACTAGAGTGAGGGTCCTTGCTTGAACAGGGGGTAACCTGACTGTCAACCAAAGACCCCATTTCTAACATTGGTGGCAGCGGTGGGTCACCACCCTGCGGTTGAACCACTGCCTGGCACACCAGGACTTCCCTGGAAGTCCTGGTGTGCCAGGCAATGGTTCAACCGCAGGGTGGTGACTCTGGGTTGAATGATCAGGTTCAGGGGGTAAACTCTGACCTGATGGGGGGTAAGTGTGCTCCCAAGGAAGTCCTGGTGTGCCAGGCAGTGGTTCAACCGCAGGGTGGTGACCCTAGGTTGGATGACCAGGTTCAGAGGGTAAACTCTGACCTGGTAGGGGGTAGGTATGCCCCCCAAGAAGTCCTGGTTTGCCAGGCGGTGATCCAGTCTGGGGGTACAGGCCCTGGATTGGGAGGCCAGGTTAAGGGTGTCCCCCCTGACCTGGAGGAAGGGGCTACTGCTAACAGTACCCCTACCATGTTGTCTTCTGGGGGGGCCACTCCTAGTTGGGTGGTCCAGGACCCCAGAGGAGAGGGCAGGGGGAGGGAAGCCTCACCCCTGGCCCTGGTCCAACCTGAAGGTACAGACCCCAGGTTGGAGGATCAGTTGCAGGTTAACATCCCTGCACTGGTGGAAGAATTGTGCAGGACTGCTTCTACAAGCACCCTGACAGTTTTTGACTCTGGGGGTGCCGCGTCTGCCGGGAGGTTACAGAGCCCCAGAGGGGAGGACCAGGGTCAGGTTGTCATCCCTGACCTGGTGGAAGAGAGAGTGGTCAAAGGGTGCCAGGCACCTGGGGCTACCACCCCCCACTCTCCACAGTCACAGTGGTTAGAGAGGCCTGAGGTCGGGCTCTCATCCCTGACAGTTGTCTGGGGCCACTGTGGCTTGCTGTCCTGGTGGACAGAGTTGCCCCTGGGGGGGGGAGGACGAGAGTCACACCCCGGGGGTGGAGTGGGCAACACCACTGTGTTGGCCCTGGTGGTACTATCTGCCCATTGCAATACATCTGTGAGCAAAGTAAAGTTAGGTGTTGCACAGATGGTGTCTGTAGATGTGGAGAAGGGTTCCCCATGGGTTAGCTTAGTGGGCCCTGAGAGTATGGACAGAGGGATCCAACTGGAGTCAGGAAGGCGTAGAACTGGAACATGCCCCTGCTGTTGTGGGCCTGGGTCCCTGTTCTATCGCCCCAATCAGGGAAGTACATCAAGGTATTGATTGTTCTCCCCTGGCTTTAGGCTGGTAGGGGGTCGTGTTGGACTTTTGCTTTTGCAGGGTCATCCCCAGACTTTTTTGCCTCCTGCCTCCTATATTTTTCTGACATGTTGCTGTTGGCTTTTCAACTCTGAGCACTTTACCACTGCTAACCAGTGCTAAAGTGCATATGCTCTCCTGTTTAAATTGTATGTAAGTGGTTTATCCATGATTGGCATATTTGATTTACTAGTAAGTCCCTAGTAAGGTGCACTAGAGGTGCCAGGGCCTGTAAATCAAATGCTACTAGTGGGCCTGCAGCACTGGTTGTGCCACCCACATAAGTAGCTCTGTAATCCTGTCTCAGACCTGCCACTGCAGTGTCTGCAGGTGTATTCTTACACTGTAAATTCGACTTGGCAAGTGTACCCACTTGCCAGGCCTAAACCTTCCCTTTCCTTACATGTAAGGCACCCCTAAGATATGCCCTAGGTAGCCCCAAGGGCAGGGTGCAGTGTATGGATAAGGTAGGACATATAGTAATGTGGTTTATATGTCCTGACAGTGAAATACTGCCAATTTCGTTTTCACTGTTGCAAGGTCTGTCTCTCTCATAGGATAATATGGGGGCTACCTTTAAATATGATTAAAGTGTAGATTCCCCTAGAGAAGAGATGGACAGGTGGAGTTTGGGATCCCTGAACTCACAATTTAAAAATGCATCTTTTAGTAAAGTTGATTTTGAGATTGTGAGTTTGGAAATGCCACTTTTAGAAAGTGAGCATTTTCTTGCTTAAACCATTCTGTGACTCTGCCTTGTTTGTGGATTCCCTGTCTGGGTCAGTTGACAGTTGGGTTGTTTTTCACCTCACACCAGACAGTGACACAAAGGGAGCTGGGGTGTGATCTGCATTTCCTGATTAGCCATCTCTGCTAGGAGGGAGGGGTGGAGTGGTCACTCTCATCTGAAAGGACTGTGCCTGCCTCTGACAATGCTGTCTCCAGCCCCCTGGTGTGTGTCTGAGGCCTTGCCTGGGCAAGGCAGGATTTCACAAGAAGGTGTGAGTCCCCTTTGAAGGAAGGTGACTTCAAAGACTAAAATGGGTATAAGAAGGGCATCCAAACTTACAAACTTTAGAAACACTTCTGGAATCAAGAGGAACCTCTGCCTGGAGAAGAGCTGATAGCTGAGGAACAAGTGCTGCCCTGCCTGTGACTGTGCTTTGTGGAGCTTTCCTGCAGTGCTGCTTCTGCCAGAGTAAGAGGGCAAAGACTGGACTTTGTGTGCCTTCCATCTTGAAGAAGAAATCTCCAAGGGCTTGATGTAGAGCTTGCCTCCTGTTGTTGAAGTCTCAGGGATAGCAAAGACTTCTTCCTGCCAGCACCTGGAGTCTCTGGAGAGACCCCTACTCTGCTCTGTGGTGCCCTTCCAGTTCCTGGGACCCTGAAAGGAGAAGCTGGCAGCCTAAGGACAAAAATACACGCACCGAGCGCCGTGCGGAGAAAAGATCGACGCGAATCCGATCGCGGCTGAGAAAACGACGCGACGCCGGCTCCGCAGCTGAGAAACGACGCCGCAGGAAACGCGACCGGAGAATCGACGCCCGGAGCAGGAGAAACGACGCGTAGCATCGCTGACGAAGGCTAAGAGATCGCAACCAGCGCCGCGGGACTTTCGGACCGTCGCGTGGCTGGCTTTTTCGACGCGCCTCGCCGTGCCGAGCTGTTTTCAACGCATATACCCGTGCAGGGTTATTTTCGACGCACACCGCCCGTGCGGGGTTATTTTTGCCGCAAACCAGGTACATTTTCACGCTAGCAGCGCTAGTGTGGTGTTACAACTACCTAAAGACTCTTTTTATTTTAAACCTTTAAAAATCATAACTTGACTTGTGTATGTTGGATTTTTGTCGTTTTGGTCTTGTTTTGTCTAGATAAATATTTCCTATTTTTCTAAACTGGTGTTGTGTCATTTTGTAGTGTTTTCATTAAGTTACTGTGTGTGTTGGTACAAATACTTTACGCCCAGCACTCTGAGGTTAAGCCTACTGCTCTGCCAAGCTACCAAGGGGGTAAGCAGGGGTTAGCTGAGGGTGATTCTCTTTTATCCTAACTAGAGTGAGGGTCCTTGCTTGAACAGGGGGTAACCTGACTGTCAACCAAAGACCCCATTTCTAACACTACACAACAAAAGCTACAGAATAAAGAAGTACCTCGGGCACAGTAGGCTAAAATGAATAGCAGAGCTTTATGAAAATGCTTCAACAAGCTATGTAAAACTGATTTGAGGCAATAGAGCATATACATGGTAAGAGATCCCTCAAGAAAAGAATAAACCAACATTTCTGGTAAAGTATTACAAAAATCACAGTAACAGAGATCGTTGGTAAGCATTAATAACAAGCTAATAGCTGCAAATGAATAATTGAAATATCTGTTGTAGAATTGAAAATGAATTGCAACAATAAAACCTGGAAAACAAATAATTTGAAACTGAAATGTGAATTTTCCAGATATTCTTAAATAAACACATGCAGAAGGAAGCATTAAGGTACAATTACAAATGTATATGTTATCCTTGAGAAATACATAATAAAAAACCTGACATTAAATTTCGACAATTATTCCGGCTACATAAGTATATGCTAGGCCTGGGTGAAAAACTCTGCTTCGCTGGTGGAGTTTGCTGAATTCAGCAACTCCGCATTCCCCAGACAACACTCTGTGGATTTAGAACAAATGGCTCCTTCTTAAGCAGGCGGGTTTAACTGTAGAATACAACAAATCAGTAGATACTTACCATAATTCTCTTATCTGTGATCCTGGGATACGATCTATCCAAATTTCCTCTGGCATATCGAATTCACCATCTGTGACTTCCATCAATGTCCCATACCATCTCACCAGTTGTTTCTTCTGGGGTACATCCTGATAAAGTAATTCCTCCACCTCGTTAGAACCACCTACCTCCTTTTTCACACTCCCCCCTTGCTTACTATTTGAAAATACTTAAATTTAGAGAGCTTGCCCTCCGTTGCTCACCATTAAATAGTTGCCCCCACTGAAAAAACCCTGCCTCTTTCAGAGGTATAGCTAGAATATCCTTAGTCCAATCTGACGAGCCAGGATAATCCCAGAGGAGTGCATATTTACTATAGTATGGCCAGTTAGTGGCCTTCCTTATCACATACCACTGCTTTGCAGAGTCCTGCATAATTTTAAACTTCACTTTCTTAAAGTATTTAGGATCTCCAAATTTGTATAAGAATCCTACCTGTATTCCATCATTAACCTCCATCATTACTTTTAAAATCTGCCCCAGCTCCGTAGCTCCTGCCCCATTCATTTATCTGTACTTTTAATCAATTTTTTAAATGTATTGTGGTGGGTGGCCTGCATTTGGGGCCTATTTATATTTTCACTTGTTTTGTTGTTCTCCAAGGGAAACATGTTTTACAGTTCACTCTATTTTCTCCATGATTTGTTTTGTAAATTTGCAATATTCATTACATTGAATGTTAATGTTAAGTGGCCTAACCTGGTAATGGAATAGGCCTTCCAGCTGTATGCCCAATACTCGTTTTGGGTGCATGATGAAGAAAAGAAAACTGTTTGTGTTGTCTGTGGAACTGAAACACCATGGATGACATTGGATTAAAGATAACAAAATGTTGTTTGGTGGTATTTCACATTTTTCTTCTGCAAACAGTGTATGGTGGGGTAATAGTACTTGATGCCTTTGTATGATGTGTGTGGTTGCTGTTACATTTTTAGTCCCCTTAATTTTAGTTTTTGGAATTACTGACGTAATGTTTTATCTCCTGTACCAATGCCTTCTTTGTCTTGCCAGTGCATGAGAGTGTTTGTCATAGGCCTTTGTTCTCCATGCCAGGTGGCCACTATTATATAGTCAATTATAGTCCTATAGACATATGTGTTTTTGTTTTCTATTTATCCTGCTTGTTGTTTGACCGTGTGGGTGGTGGCCATTTTGTTAAGGCAGCCAGTAATCCTGTATTTGTTCTTCTTTGTTGTGGTGGCCATGCCTCCTTGCTGGTTGTTGTTTGACAATCTATTTTTTTTAAATGTTATCCTTTTTTTCTAATTTGTTTCACAAACTTAATTTTGTTTAAATTAATAATAACAGTCTAATAATAATAATATTTGACTATTTTTGTAACTTTTATCTTGCTTTTCGATTTAAAAAAAAACAATATTTCAATTGTGTTTTCTTTTTTTTATAGTTTTCTTTTCCTATTTTCCCCATTTGCCCATGTCTGCCATAGGCGTATAGTTGCACGACATTACATAACATTACATTATTCAATTATTATTATTCACTTTGTCACCAGCACCTCCCTAAGTGCCACATTCCAACTTGATGCAGACAGATAAAGCTAACATGTACATTGTGCATGTTGTAGTTGTTGCTCTTTCTTATCCTTCATGACTGTACATGATAATAAAAGTTAATGTTGGTGTCGTTGTTTTACGAATAGATACACTGTATTTCATAATTATTTATACGTTTATTTAAGTAACCATTAAATTATATTGTTTGTTTCTACTACTAATGCACTTACAACAACAATGCTATGTTTCACTGATCCTTCTTGCATGTCTGCTTTTAGGTGCACAAAGAGAAAGACACATCATCCACATTACTGCCAAACAGAAGGTCTGTGCACAACGTGACGTGTGACCACACTCATGACCACACAGACATCTCTTCAGCTTGTAAAGCTAAGTGATACTGCCAACTGACAGCTTCAAGATGGCCCCAGATAAAGCTGCTACCAAGAAAGCGGCCAGTGATAAGAAGGAGCTTCCCACCACTGGTATGTAACCCCAGACCTTTTTTGAGCAAAGACGTGTGCCTGTCGCACCAGCCTCTGGGAAGCAAGCTGGGAGCACCACTCCTGCATCAGTGGCCCCATTCCAAACTAGGCCCAGGCCCATGTCTGGCACAGAGGCAGCCTCTCTAATCACATGAATGCCGATGAGCAGTGACATTGAATTGGACTTATCTCTTTCTCAAAGTAGTACCCAATCGTTGCTGAAAACTCAGGCCAGTGGACAACAACAGCTGCAGCCAGTAATAGCACTTCCTTCTGAAGTAGGAGCACATCAGGATGTCGATCTTCCAGCGGGGAAGCCAAAGAAGCCCCTCTTTCACAAGATCCACAGTCTTCTAGATCTCCACCATCTTCTTCCTCAAGCCCCCTTCTGAGGATCAAGATTCCACTTGGATGCCACCTTAGTGTGAGACATGCAAGGAGTGAAAATGAATGCCCTTAAAGCCTTGGAGTTATGGATGAACAAGAGGAGGATGACAAGCCTGACAATGAGTATGTCATCAAGGATGCTAGCCCAGTCCCAGTGGAGTCAAACATTACCTCCTCTTCTCAGCCTGCTCTGAAGGATGTGGCACTGATACCTCCACCTTCACCTCCACCAGCTTCCATATTTACAAGGCCCCAGGTGCGACTTACATACACAGCCACCTCAGTAGAACAAAGCACTGGAGAGAGGCAAATGTTACTAAAACAGTATCCACCTATTGCCACTTCTTCAGACATTGGCAGTGGCAACAGTGTTAGAAAGTTGACCTACCCAGTTTGGGACTTCTTTATGGTTAGTGGAAAGGAGCCAAACATTGCCATATGCTCCATTTGCAGAGCAAGTATTAGTCAGGGTAACCTTAGTAGAAACTATGGAACCAGAGGCCAAACTACCCATTTGAGAAAATACCAGACACACTGCTGGGAGGTACACCTTAGCGGCCAAAAGGAAAAGCCTGCAAGTGGTGTTAGTGAAGGTGTTGAAAGCAGGGAATCTGATTTGATCATGGTGAAAGGTGAAAGGTGAAAGGTGAAGAAGAGGATGACATTTTTGTTACACAAATCAGCCCTGTCCCCAGCAGTGCAGTAGTATCATCGCTGACTTCAGCAACGTTGCAATGGCAGAGGAAGACTCAGAGTCTCAGAGGGGACGCGCTAACTTCAGGAGGGTGACTACATATCCCAGACTGCTCTTTGGCTTCAGGGGATGGCCATTTTCAGACACAGCTGCTCCTACTTGCCACACCAATGAGGACTAAAAAGAGCTAGAGAGTCCATCGCAGCACGGGGTGCACCAACTTCAGGACCGGTACTACATATCCCAGAGTGCTCTTTGGCCCCAATAGGCAGCCATTTTCAGGCACAGCTGCTCCCACTTGCCACACCAACGAGCGCTGTAAAGTGCTAAGGAGTCCACTGCAGCGCAGGACGCGCTTACTTCAGGAGGGGGACTACATATCCCAGACTGCTCTTTGGCCCTAGGATGCAGCCATTTTCAGACACAGCTTCTCCCACTTGTCACACCAACGAGTGCTATAAAGCACTAGGGAGTCCACCGCAGCACAGGACGCTCTAACTTCAGGAGTGGGACTATATATTCAAGACTGCTCTTTGGCCCCAGGAGGCAGCCATTTTCAGGCACAGCTGCTCCCACTTGCCACACCAATGAGGACTAAAAAGCGCTAGAGAGTCCATCGCAGCACGGGGTGCACTAACTTCAGGACCGGTACTACATATCCCAGAGTGCTCTTTGGCCCCAGGAGGCAGCCATTTTCAGGCACAGCTGCTCCCACTTGCCACACCAACGAGCGCTGTAAAGTGCTAAGGAGTCCACTGCAGCGCAGGACGCGCTTACCTCAGGAGGGGGACTACATATCCCAGACTGCTCTTTGGCCCCAGGATGCAGCCATTTTCAGACACAGCTTCTCCCACTTGCCACACCAACGAGTGCTATAAAGCACTAGGGAGTCCACCGCAGCACAGGACGCTCTAACTTCAGGAGTGGGACTATATATTCAAGACTGCTCTTTGGCCCCAGGAGGCAGCCATTTTCAGGCACAGCTGCTCCCACTTGCCACACCGAGTGCTATAAAGTGCTAGGGAGTCCACTGCAGCGTGGGACACGCCTGTGCCATGCCTGGGAAAGGCCCAGGCTAAGTGCGGGTTCATCCAAGCCTGTAGGAGCCCGAAGGAGGATGGGCTGGGCCACCCCCCTAACATTTACTATCAAGTAGGCCTTGATGGTGCCTTTGTACTGTTGCTGCCTTTTGTGGGTTGTTCTTTTGCTCTAATTGACTATCAAGCACTCAGCCATTGATTAAAGTACTTTTGATAGGCAAAAGGAAAATGACTGAGGGCGGGCAGGGGTGGAGCTTGGAAAAAAATGGAAAAGGTGAAAGCATGAAGCTAACAATTGTGTTATGGAGTAAATTGATTATATCCTTGGTGAATGTGGGGACATTTTAACGTCTTCCTCGGATAGCGCCTCCAATTATACCAAGTGCGAGCGCTCCCCGGTTAGGAAGGGGGTGTGTCATAAGAAAATACCAGATATGTTTAAAAAATGTGGGACACAGGTTTTAACCATTATAGGGTAGGGGGAGGCCACAAATGTTAGCACACACATTCCCTTAATGCTCTTCCATGTAGCAACTGCTTCAGCCCCCTAAACAATATTTGAGACCCATATGATGACCCTGACCAAAGTACTATGGTGGGTGGGACAGTAGATACAAACTTGAACTCAGATCGGTCCAATGCTCAGTACATCTCATGTATACAAGATCTAAAGAGCGAAGTCTCAGAACTTAAATCTATGGTAAATTATTTATTCTCAATAGTCAAACAGTTAATTGCGTTGACCATTATGGGTCGTATCTGTAGTCCCAAGTTTGATCCCTCATGCCCCCGATGAATTTGCCCAAATTGCCCCTGACTAGCTATAAAAAGGGTCATATTTGTGTTTCCTATCCTGCTGCCGACTGAGAACTCTCGTTAGGCTTGCACACATAACAGCTTAGGTGTGGGCAAGGAACCAAGGTTTTGCTGCCAAAATTCTAAACCTATGAATGCTTATGTCCCTAATTGCGCTGTACAGCCTGTCACTTACCGGCTTAAATGTAATAACACTGTTCTAATGGTAATGTTCCTAAATTACATCCATTGGCCCAAAGGGAAGGGGGAGATTCTGACAGAAACAAGGCAATCCAATGTATTTGCCATGTGAGAGGTTGCTATTCTGTAATACGTGAGGATATAATTGAGGCAGTTAGAAGGCCTGATCCAGATACACATTATAATATGATTAAATTGACACATAGGGACAGGAGTATGGTGGATAATTTGGTGGCCCTAGACGTGAGGACAAGTGCCCCTGGGCATTCTTGTATTCAGTTCAAATACCCTAGGTTCCCCTTGTATCATGGGGCCCGGCTTAGCCACTATTCAGCAGGTAACCTATCTGTTCTAAATGAGAATGAATGACTTGGAGTACCATCTGAAATCCTTGTTGATTTACCTGCTGACTCACATGATATAATTGTCTCTTGTTTGAGTGTTTCTTCTATTGTTGACACCTCAGGTATTCACGCTCCTCCTTTTGTCAGACTCCATCAGTTTACTCAGGACCAATCGGTCAATTGTGATAATATCGCACTCTCTTCACCCCATCAACCTTATCTGTTAATCCAGAATCAGGCAGGTAACTGTGAAAAGATTACATCTAGGGTCAGGTCAGCTCCCTTAGATAGACTCCACCAGTCAACCCAGGACCTACTGGCCAATTGTGATAGCACTGCACCTCCCCCACACCAATTTCATCTGACAAATCAAAATCAGGTAGTCAATTGTGCGAACATCACATCTATGGCTAGGGCACCTCCTCAAAGTGCTGGGGTGCAGTATGTTTCCTGGAACATGGCAGGTTTAAGATCTGTCTTCCCCCTTCCAACTTTTAATTCTTTTATCGAAGAATATGACCTATGTCTCCTCCAGGAGACATGGTCGATTGATCCACTCTTCTGGTCCGGCTATTTACATTTTTGTATACCTGCCCTTTCTAACACCAGGGGTAGGTCTTCTGATGGTTTACCTATTTGGGCCAGAACATCATTACATTTTCGTATATCTCAGCTAGCCATTGACTCCCCTGACTTATTGGGGATCAGGCTATCATTTGGGGAAATGCAGTTTTGATCATTTTTAACATCTATGCTAGAGGGGTTGGGGGGGTCTGGCTTCTGAAACCCTTTGTGTCCTGGAGACATTTCTGTGGAAATGTCCCTGGCATTACAAAATCATTGTGTCAGGTGATTTCAATGCCACGTTTGAACCTCTTGATTCGGATGATCTTGGGTTTACTCATGTAGAGGATGGGATATGGTCCGTTCCCACCTTGGACATTCCGCCCATCAAAAGGTGGTCCCAAGTTGTCGTCCAGGCAAAGTCTTTGACTATTGAATTTGGGCTCAGAGCACTCAATGGTAGGACTAAATCTAATACAAAGGGTGCCATACTTATAACAAGGTCAACTACACTAGCAAAATTGAATATTGTTTAGTGGATATAAGATTGTGGCCCCTAGTTATCGAGATGGTGGTTATTGAGAGAACTGAGAGTGATCATAACCCACTTTCAGTCCATATGTCCGCTCTGTGCAATCAAATGTTCATGATTAATACCCAAGCTAATCACCCATGGGAATTGGTTTGGTTAATGACAAACGCCACCTGCAGTGGAATAAGTTATTGACCCAGCCAGATATTATTAGTGCTGCCAATGATGTTCTGAAGACCTCATTGATGTGTTTAGAGGTGGGTCCCATAATTCCAAACAAGCAAATGAGTTTAACTCATACCTTATGCTTTGAGGTTATTGATTCCTATTTTACAGTCGGTATAGTCTCTGGTGGTAGGAGGCCTAAGGGTAGACAACGCTGGTTTAATAAAGAATGTCGATCATTGAACAAGCGTTTAATCCAAGCTATTAAACCCAAGGATGTATATGATACTTGTTCAGTTAGGAAGTCCTCTTAATTAATTAGCTGTTTGTAAATCCAAGCCTGTTCAAGATGATAAGTGGTGGGTTGCACATTATAATGCTTCACATGAGAGTAATTGTAGAGAATTTTGGTCCATGGCAGTGCGTGGCCCAGAAAATAGTGCATTGAATATTACAACAAATATTGCTCCAGTGGAGTGGGTAGATCACTTTAAAAGAATGTACTCTCCTGATCACTGTAGTATGGTCCCTGAACATGATAAGGATTCTTGTTCCATTATTAACCCAATCCCTAGCCCTCCATCGACACAATTGTTCTCCCTCACAACATAAAACACTCATCGGTTACTCTAAAGTGCGGGAGGGCGTCTGGTCCTGGTGGTGTCCCAGCAGACCTATTTATAACTGACATTGAAGTATTGTCAATATATATTACTATCATATCAAATGCAATAGCGACTTGGGCACCAATCCCTGAGCCATGGAAGGGTGCTATTGAAGTCCCGATTTTTTAAAAGAGTGATAGAGCCCTCCTTTGTAATTACAGGCCAATTTGCCTATTAGACTGTGTGCAAAAAGTGTTTTGTTACTGCCTCTTGGGCAAGATCGAAGTCTGGATGACTGAGTGTGATATACTTAGTCCACTACAGGCTGGCTTTCATAAGAAAATGTCCACTATCAAACAAGCTTTCAGGTTCTTGCTCTTATATTGGAAGACAGTTGTTATTGGTAAAGGGAATTTGTATGTTGCCTTCGTTGATTTAAAATCCATGTTTGACTTAGTGCCTCGTAATAAGCTGTGGAAAGTTCTTTCTGCGATGGCAATCCCCGAGCACATTCTTGCATTATTAATATGGCTTCATCAGGACAATTATGCATGTGTCAGGTGGGGTAACAAGGGGCAGCTTACTGACAAAACTCAGGGTTCAAGGGGAGTATATCAAGGGTGTGTCCTTGCCCCCACTTTCTTTTCTTTATGCATTAATGATATTGTTTCCTCCTTACTCAGGGTAGAGGCTGCCGCACCATCATCAGATACAGACAAAATTCCGGTCCTGCTATTTGATATCTAAAACCGCAAGCAGCTTAAGAAAACTCCTTACTTGTTTTGATGAATTTTGGTCTGGAAATCAACACTTCCAAAACTAAATTGATGATGTTCAATCCTCATAGATCTTCTAAAGGAAAGTTTATGCTTGAAGGTGCCCCACTTGAAAAGGTGAACACATTTAGTTACCTGGACTTAATGATAACCTAGAAAATGTCTTGAAAGTCACATATTATAAAGCAGGCATTAAAATTAAAGCAAACTACTGGGGTTTTAATTAAGGAATTTAGGCGGTCATTACAACATTGGCGGTAAAAGCCACTTACCGCCGTGCAGAAGACCGTCAACACACCGCCGCGCAATTCCACCACAGCTATTATGACCCACAGCACGGAATCTGCCAAAACTCAGACACCCACACAAGTCTGCCACACCAAAGGTCAGTGATAAACTGCCGAAAACAAAACCTGCATCATCACGCCAACAGAAATACGGCCACACTATCACGACACACAAATCCACGTGGTGGTCTTTCAACAGCGGTATTCTATTGGCAGTACACACCGCCGCGCTCAAAATACACACACACTTACAAAACACAGCCACTTTGGACAATTCCAAATACACACACCTGATACACATACACACACCATTCCCACACACCCAATACAATATAAAACAAACAACCACATCACCCACAAACCCCTACGGCCACAATTGAGAAAGAAGCACAGAGAGAGACACCACCATCAACAATACTAGTATCCACAGGCACACAACACCATCACCCACATAACTTCCACGCACCTCACACAGCACCCCACTACATATCAGCACACTTATCACCACACACACCACCCCACATATCACCTACACCACCCCATGGCACGGCAAAGACACCCCAGGTTCTCGGAGGACGAGCTCAGGGTCATGGTGGAGGAAATCGTCCGGGTAGAGCCACAGCTATTCGGATCACAGGTGCAGCACACTTCCATTGCAAGGAAGATGGAGCTATGGCGAAGAATCGTGGACAGGGTCAACGCAGTGGGACAACACCCAAGAAATCGGGATGACATCAGGAAGAGGTGGAACGACCTACGGGGGAAGATGCGTTCCGTGGTCTCAAGACACCACCTTGCAGTTCAGCGGACTGGCGGCGGACCCCCACCTCCTCCCCCACAACTAACAACATGGGAGGAGCAGGTCTTGGCGATTCTGTATCCTGAGGGCCTCGCAGGAGGAATGGACTCTGGTAAGTCAAAGCTTAACTATAACATCCCCCACCCTACCTGCATGCCATCACATACCCCCACCCTCACCGCATCACTCTAACTCCTCATAAATGTCCCAAATCACAAACCACACATCCCAACACCAAGCCCTGCACGCAACAACAAAGCATGGACACCCATCACTAAAGCATGTCCACTGCACAAACCCATACACCCCCCTAAACCATCATCACGCAAGGTCCCACACAGGAATGCAAGCAATGGGGTACACGGTCACCCACCCATTGCACACCATGCCACACACAGATGTAATAAACATCCTTTTATACCCCTGCAGGACCCCAACCCAACGTCACCGGACAGGAGGGTCCACACATGACCACACCACCAACAGAAGAGGCCCACAGTGATGACAGCAGCTCTGTCCAACTGGATCTAGATGACCAGCCCGGCCCATCGGGGACCTCGGGACAGTCGGTTCCCATCATACAATCACAGGCCACTACAGAGCTTCCCCCCTCTGGAAACACCAGCACAGCACCCACCCAGCGGGCCCATACCTCCGTCCCCAGGACATGTCAATCAGCAGTGTGTCCACCACTAAGGGAACCCAGGCTAACCCACCACCCCAACAACAACAGGGACCTGGGGGCAGTGGCAGTGGGCACACGGTCCAGGGGACGGAGGCACAGGAACACAGGGGAACTGGGAGGGCTGCTGTGCGACAGGGGGAGGAAAGGCCAAGGGAACCCACTCTCCACGAGGCCCTCTCTAACATCATGGGAGCCTACCACCACTCCCAGGAGATGATGGCAACGGTACTGGCCAAGTTTCAGGAGACCCAGCGGCTGCAGGAGGAACAGTATTTGAGCTTCAGGGAGGAACTCAGAGCCATCAATTCCACCTTGGGCACCATCATTGTGGTGCTGAAGGAAGTACTCAATACCAGGAGGGACACTGTGGCACTATAAGGGGCCCCTGACACTAGCCTGGACGATGAACTGCCCACCACCTCTGCCGGCGCTAGTGGACAGGAGGCACCGCCACAGAACCACCACACCAGCACCCCACCCCCCTGCAGAGGGAGAACCACCCTGCAAACTCTCCCTGAGATCTAGGACAAAGACAGAGAACGATGCCAAGACCCCCACCAAGAAATGAGACCACCCTGAATGTAATTGTTCTGTCACACTTTGTCACCCTGTTCATCCTTAAACTGCCCCAGCTCCACTTACTATGCCCCTTTGGACAATGCACCTGTGAGACTAATAGACTGGACTCTGCCATGGACATTCCTTCACCATCCCCCCTCACCATTTTACAACCCCCTCCAATATTGAGCACTTAAATAAACACCCTTAAAGCACAAAACAATCTGGAGTCTGTCTGTGATTTCGAATTAGTGTATTAGCAATTACAGTGACAAAATGCTCTTTCAATTGTAATGTCAACATACCCATGTCTCACCGCTGTAGTCCATGAGGAATCAAAGCAGATGTCACACTGTGAGACCCACATCTGTGAATTCGTAAGGGAAAGTGACAACTCAGTGACCATACACTGAGTGAAAACGACAGACAGTAGAGAGGTAATAATGTTAAAGTATATGTAGTGGTCAGGTTTGTATTCTTACCTGTGTTTCACTGGAAATATTGCTCGATCACTGAGTCCCAGTTGTCCATGTCTTCTTCTTCTGCTTCCTCGTCTTCACTGTCCACAGGCTCCACAGCTGCAACAACACCGCCACCTGGACCATCCTCCTGCAGAAAAGGCACCTGTCATCGCAAAGCTAAGTTGTGAAGCATACAGCAGGCCACGATGATCTGGCACACCTTCTTTGGTGAGTAGAATAGGGATCCACCTGTCATATGCAGGCACCTGAACCTGGCCTTCAGGAGGCGGAAGGTCTGCTTGATTATCCGCTGTGTACGCCCATGGGCCTCATTGTAACTTTCCTCAACCCTTGCGCTGGGATTCCTCACTGGGGTCAGTAGCCATGACAGGTTGGGGTAACCAGAGTCACCCTTAAATGGCGAGGGACAACTGTTAGACACACACTAACCTGTAGGGATATCCCCAGACCAAGACAACCATTCCCACTGTCTTGCTTCCAGGTGTTCACCTAATAGCCACACACAGTGCCTCTGGAGTTGAGCCATCACATAAGGGATGCTGCTATTTCGCAGGATGTAGGTGTCATGCACTGAGCCAGGGAACTTGGCATTCAAATGGGTGATGTACTGGTCTGCCAAACATACCATCTGTACATTCATGGAATGGTAACTCTTCCGGTTTCTGTACACCTGTTCACTCCTGCGGGGGGACCAAAGCCACATGGGTCACATCAATGGGACCTATGATGTTGGGGATATGTCCCAGGGCATAGAAATCAGCTTTCACTGTAGGCAAATCCTCCACCTGAGGGAAAACGATGTAGCTCTGCATGTGTTTCAGCAGGGCAGACAACACTCTGGACAACACGTTGGAAAACATAGGCTGGGACAGCCCTGATGCTATGGCCACTGTTGTTTGAAATGACCCACTTGCCAGGAAATGGAGCACTGACAGCACCTGCACTTGAGGGGGGATTCCTGTGGGATGGCGGATAGCTGACATCAGGTTTGTCTCCAGCTGGGTATACAGTTCCTGGACTGTGGCACGGTCAAGCCTGTAGGTGATGATCATGTGTCTTTCCTCCATTGTCGACAGGTCCGCCAATGGTCGGTACACTGGAGGATGCCGCCATCTCCTCACATGTCCCAGCGGACGGTGCCTATAAAGGACATCAGCGAGAAAAGAGTCAACCAACTCAGAGGTACATACCCACAGCTTACACAAATCATAATCCAAAATGTGGCCTGTATGTGTGTTGAGTCTAGGCGTAGGTATGTGTGACGCAGTTAAAAATTAAGCCATGTGGGCCCCTGAAACGGCGACTGCCTGACCTGTAAAGTGGGACAATGGGATATGAGGTAACTTCGCTGGCGTTGTACACCGTTGCGGTAGGCGGTCGAAGACCGCGGCGCAATGCTGCATTGGTTAACATTGGACCCTATGGGTCCCAGGAGCCAATGATGATGTACGCCGGCGGTGACGGTACGCACCGCCGCAGATGTGACCGCCATTTTCTATCTGTTCAATCACTCAATACCTAATCTTCAACAGGAGAGGACCTACACTGCAAGTGCTGCTGTGACCTCAGTATGGAAGAGACAATGGTTCGAGTGTCTGGGGAAAGGGCCCCTGCCTTCACATCGGAGGAGTTGGAGAAACTCGTGGATGGGGTCCTCCCCCAGTACACGCTACTCTACGGTCCTCCAGTCAAACAGGTAAGTACACTGGGAGCATGCTGTATGGGCTATGCCTGTGTGGAGTGGGGTGGATGTAAGAAGTGGTTGGAGATTGCGGCGTGCATGAAACGATGGTGAGTGCATGTGCCACATGGCAAGGGTAGGGTTGGGGGCCAATGACAGTGATGGTGCAGTTGGTAATAACTTTTCCTTTCCCCCTGTACAATTCATGTAGGTCAGCGCCCATCAAAAAAAAGATATTTGGCGTGCCATCGCCAAGTACGTACGGACCCTGGGGGTCTACCACAGACAGAGCACCCACTGCCAGGAAATATGGGAGGACATTCGCCGCTGGAGCAAGAAGACGGCAGAGGCTCAGCTGGGGATGGCCTCCCAACGTGGGAGGGGTGCCCGTCGCACCATGACCCCCATGATGTTCAGGATCCTGGCGGTGGCGTACCCGGAGTTGGATGGGTGCTTGAGGGGATCACAGCAGCCACAAGGGGGTGAGTACACTCTCATCCTGCTGATTTAGCACGCAGTGGAGGTGTCTGGGTGGGGGAGGTGGGATGTGGGTTTCCCTCGGCCAGGGCGAGTGTCGTAGGCAAGGTCCCTCCGTAAGGCAGGCCATGTGGCACCCCACCCCACCTCTGTAGAGTGCCCAGTACACCTAGTCATGCCCCTGTGTCATCCATGTGTGCAAATGTCATCCATAGACTAGTAGGCCATTTCCCAGGGATTGCACAGTGGAGCCCAAGAGCGCGGCGTACTGCAGGGGTCTTCTGTGTCTGTCGTGTCCGCTAACGTTAGTGGTAATGCATGCACTCAACATGTCTTTCTTCTGTCGCCCCCCCCCCGTTTTTTTGGTCTCCCTGTTCTTGTGTGCATTAGCATCATCACACGGAGGAGCTGTGGCACCGGAGCACGAGGGGGGCTGCATCCCACATGGCCATGGAGGGCCACACTACGGACTCTGACTGCACCAGAGGGACGGAGGGCGAAGGGACCTCCACGGCGGGGACAGGAGCTGAGACTAGCGACACGGACTCGTCCTTTGATGGTAGCTCTCTTGTGGTGGCGGCAACATCTGTGCTCCCCGCACCTACAGGTACAGCCACCACCTACCCTACCAGCACTGCCCTCCCGGCAGCCACTCAGCCTTTGCCCCGTGCCCGCTCACCCGGGAGGGTGGGCATCACCTTCGACCCAGGCACCTCAAGCCCTGCCCCTGTCACCCCTGCTGCCCTCAGTGAGGAGGTCATTTACCTCCTCAGGTCCCTCACTATTGGGCAGTCTACCATTTTGAATGCCATCAAGGGTGTAGAAAGGCAGTTGCAACAAACAAATGCTTTCCTGGAGGGCATTCATTCTGGTCAGGCGGCCCTTCAGCGAGCTTTTCAGACTCTGGCCTCAGCACTGATGGCAGCCATTGTCCCCGTCTCTAGCCTCCCCCTCCAACTACCTCCACCCAGACCCAATCCCCTGTACCCCAGCCTATCACAAGCACACCTACAGACGAGCATGCACTCACGTCAACACACAAGGGAAGCTCTGGCAAACATAAGCACCACACATCCCACAGGCACTCACGCAAATATCACACATATGCAGACACTCCAACATCCACTGCCTCCACTGTGTCCCCTCCTCCTCGTCTCCCTCCTCCCTCCCAGTCTCGTCTACACTCACACCTGCATGCACTACACCTACAGCCACTACTGCCATCACCAGCACACCCACCACCACACCCTGCTCATGTGCAGTCACCACCCCCACTACCATTCACACGTCCCCTGTGTCCTCTCCCAGTGTGTCTGTGACGCCACCTCCCAAGATACACAAACGCAGGCACACACACACCCAACAGCCATCCACCTCACGACAGCCTCCAGCCCATGCACCTTCACCCAAAGTCAGCAAACAAACACCTCCTACAACCACAACATCTTCCTCCATTCCAAACCCCCTCCAGCTACCCATTCCAGTGTCTCCCAAAAACTTTTCCTGTCCAACCTTGACCTCTTTCCCACCCCGTCCTTCTCCTAGGTCAAGAACTAGCACCTCAGCCACAACATGTCTGGGACCAGTGGTGCCTGTAGTCACCGGAATCTAGAGTGCACCGGCCACCAGGGCAGCCAGTGTGGCACGGAGCCACAGCAAGGACTGTCCCCCACCTGTGAAGCATCAAAAGTTGGCCAGTGCCCGGCGGGAGAGGGGGAAGACTCCAGCCACCAAAGCCGTTCCCAGGGGTCCCGGTTGGAGTGTGGAGTCAGCTGCGACACCTTCCAAGGTGGGGAAGGGCCACAAGAAACCAGGAAAGTCTGGGAAGAGCAGCACGGCGTAGGAGACCGCCATCATTCCTGCTGCCCAGGAGGCCACCGCCATCATCCCCGCTGGGCTAAAGAGGACCGCCAGCACAAGCTCCGCTGAGCTAAAGAGGACCGCCAGCACAAGCCCCGCTGGGCTAGAGAGGACCACCAGCACAAGTCCCGCTGGGACAGAGAGGATTGCCAGCAGCTGATTCACTGCAAAGGAGCCCACCGCCTCAAGCACCGCTGAACAGGGCACCACCACCTCAAGCACCGCTGAACAGGGCACCGCCACCTCAAGCACCGCTGAACAGGGCACCGCAGCCTCAAGCACCGCTGAACAGGGCACCGCTGCCACAAGCACCGCTGAACAGGGCACCGCTGCCTCAAGCACCGCTGAACAGGGCACCGCCGCCTCAAGCACCGCTGAACAGGGCACCGCCTCCTCAAGCACCGCTGGCCCATGAGCGCCAAGGGCACTGACGCTACTGAGTCCATCACGAGCAGGATGCAGCACTTTGGGCACCATGCCCCCTTCCAGAACCAGTGGAGACTGTCATCCACTACCTCTGTCCTTAGCAGGATGAAGCAGTCTGGGCACCATGCCCCCTCCAGAACCAGTGGAGAGATACATTCACTATCTCTGTCCTTAGCAGGATGAAGCACTCTGGGCACAAGGCCCCCTCCAGCACCAGTGGAGAGATACATCCACTACCTCTGTCCTTAGCAGGATGAAGCACTCTGGGCACAAGGCCCCCTCCAGAACCAGTGGAGAGATACATCCACTACCTCTGTCCTTAGCAGGATGAAGCACTCTGGGCACCATGCCCCCTCCAGAACCAGTGGAGAGATACATCCACTACATCTGTCCTTAGCAGGATGAAGCACTCTGGGCACAAGGCCCCCTCCAGAACCACTTGAGAGACTGTGGCTTTGCATTCCCCAGGATCGAACAGTGGGCAACCCACCCACTGTATAGACTTGTGAGACTGTGGCTTTGCACTCCCCAGGATTGAACAGTGGGCAACCCACCCACTGTATAGACTTGTGAGACTGTGGCTTTGCACTCCCCAGGATGGAACAGTGGGCAAGCCACCCACTGTAGAGACTTGAGAGACTGTGGCTTTGCACTCCCCAGGATTGAACAGTGGGCAACCCACCCACTGTAGAGACTTGTGAGACTGTGGCTTTGCACTCCCCAGGATTGAACAGTGGGCAACCCACCCACTGTAGAGACTTGTGAGACTGTGGCTTTGCACTCCCCAGGATGGAACAGTGAGCATGTGGCCCTCTCGTGGATTTGGCGCCGTGCACTCAACCGGCTGAGGTGCCCCCCTTTCCCTCCCCCTGAGGTGCCTGTTTTCTTGCTCTCTGATGCCCCATAATGGTCAGGGATCTTGTGTGGGCCTCGCCCATACCGTGTGGGCCCAGTGTTCCACGGACTTCATTGGAGCACTACCTGGACTCATGAGCTTGGTGAATATTTTGTTTATGGTGTATATATATTTTTTTTTGCCTACTTTTTTAAAAATATATTACAATGGTTACACTCATTTTCTTTTGTCTTTGCATTCTTCCAGGGGGCTTGGGGGTTGTAACTATCATGTATAAATATGTGTTAGTGTGTATTGTAATGGGTGAGGGTGGGGGTGTTGTGTGTTGCGTGTGTGTGTCCCTGTTTTTTCCCTCCCCTGTGTCGTAGGTGCAGTACTCACCGTGGTCTTCACCGCCGGAGTTCGTGCTCCTGGTAGAGGAGCAGGAAGACTATCGCAGGGAGAATTTGGATTTCCGGCTCCATGGTGTCCTGGTTCCTCGTGGGGTGTGTAGAGGTGAGCGTTTTCCCTTCAGAATCCTGTTTCCGACGTGTTTTTAGCCACGGTGAATCCGCCCCGGAAACGGTGGTGGATTGGTAGGTTGTGATACTGTGTGCGGTACTTTGTCTTCCACCTGTCTGTTGGTGGTGACCGCCAAGCTGTTTGTCTGTACCCCCGTGGCGGTCAGAGTGTTAAAGTGGCTGTCTATGTTGGCGGTTTCCACCACGGTCGCAATTTCAACTTTTTTACCACCGACCTGTTGGCGGTCTTACCGCCGCTTTGACACCATCCGCCAGGTTGTAATGACCACCTTAATCTTTCATATACTAAGTCAATATGCCCTGCACTTCAAATTTAGGAAGCTAAGGCTGTGAGTTCGGCTCTTTATGTGGCTGAATTATGGGGGTATGCCAAAGCTCAAGAACTATCAACTCTTGAAAACATTTTTTTAAGAAATCTTGTTTCTTTTCCGTCCAGCACTCTGCTGTTCCCTCTTTTTAAGGACTTAGGTATGAAGAGCATAGGCTATAAGGCTCACCTACGTCCTCTCTTGTATTGGAGGTGTCTTTGGACTACACCAGAGCATGCCTCCTTTACTGTAGCCCTGCAGGTCATTTTAGAAACTGACTTCTCTCTTAGAATTCCCTGGCTCAAACATATCAAAGAGTCATTTTATACGCTTGGGCTCAATGAAATTTGGGACTCCCCAACTACTGCTTCCTTTCCATCGAAACTCAACCTCAAAAAACAGTATTGGAAGAAGGTAGACTTTGAGGAACTGGGCGTAGCACTTCACTCTATACTGTCATCTGATTTTGTTGACCTTAAGATATATGGAAATACAGAGCTTTGTGGGATATAATCTCAGTGCCTAGAGAAAGGAAATTGTACTTCCATTTTCCTGCAGGAACCTTGCCAGTAAGATCACTTACCCGCCATTGGTCACCTGAGGGGATAACTACTTGTCCAGTCTGTAAAGTACCTATTGAAAATCTTCCTCATGTTTTATTTGTTTGCCCTGCCTATGCTGCTTCTCGTAGTAAATGCCTTGCCCCAGCCTGTAGATTTCTATGAGTCCGTAGGTGCCATGCTGCTCTTCGAATTCCCAGATCAGACATTTGCTTGACTTTGGTCATTGCTGTTGCCAAGTTCCTTGGGGCATGTTGGGTTCTTAGAGCTAAATTTTATCTGTATGATGGGCTTAGCAACTATGTATCGAGACTGCCCTGGAAGAGCACTTAGGTTTTATTCTTTTAATATGCACTGTATGTATATGATATATTTACTGATGTATTTATTGTATCCTTGTTATGTGCTTTTATGGCCCCTGAGGCCGAAGTAACATTTATGATGATGATGATGATGATGATGATGGCTCAAAGCCAGGTTAAAACACCAAGGCAAGAACCTATAGTGGCTGCCCCCGAGATGCACATTGAGCCTACCAACTTCTTCTAAGTCACCTGCATCAATGGCATTAGCAAAGAAAAAAATCCAGACTACTATGACTGCCATGTTTAAGCAGGAGGGGCAGTATGAATGCATCCACCCAATGGCACGTTTGTACAACGTGAAGCCGGCAATAATGTTAGCGTTGGACTACCTCCCTTTTTCTTTTGTGGAAGGAGTGGGTTTTCTAGAAGTTGTGGAGGCTATCTGCCTGAAATGGATGGTTCCCAGCCGGACCTATTTTGTCAGAGTTGCTGTTCCAGAGCTGCATCACAAACTGATGGCATTGGTTGGACAAGCTTTGCAGTAGAGTGCTGTTCACAGAATCCACCTGACGACAGACATGTGGATCAGTTGCCGAGCCACTGATTACATGTGCATCACTGTACACTGGATCTCTTTTGTGGGGGTTAGAGAAATTATATCTGAATGTATTGACACAACTGAAATTTGTTATAGTGCTCAGAAGCATAGAACAGTAGCTATGTTCACCATGGAGAAATTCCATGTAGCTGCAAACATCTTGGATGACTTTAACTACAAGGCCTTTGAATGGTGGCACTCCAGAGGGCTTAATATTGGATTTGTTGTGATGGACAACAGCAGTAAAATAGTTAAGACCATGTCTGATGGTGGCTATTTCAGATTCCTGTGTTTGGTGTACTGCATAAACATCATTGTACAGGACTTCATCAAAAAAGAACACAGAGACAGCAAATTACTGTCCACATGCAGAAGAATCTGCACTCATTTGAGACATTCTTTTAAAGTCCGCAAGCTGTTGAGGATTATCCAGCATGATAATAGAATGCCAATTAAAGCCCTCATACATGAGGTGCCAACACATTGGAATTCTACCTATTATATGTTACAACGTCTGTTTGAGCAGTACCGACAGATCAATTAATATGTCATGCTAAGAGGGGATGCAACTGTGCAAGGCATGATCAGTGAGATGGACCAATGGGGCCTGGTCAAATGCCTGACAGACATGCTGCTTCCTTTTTACATTTTCACATGGAAGGCAAAAACAAGGACTTTCTGGGATCAATCTATCCCATTGGTGTATATGCTACATAAACAGCTAAAGGAGGTGTCTGAAATGTACGCAGGTGTGGGTGACAAAACAGATGCACAGGAGTTGGCACAGAGCTTAATCCTTCATGGATCTGTTAATACAAGGCTTGAAAGAGACATTGGGGGTTATTACAACTTTGGAGGAGGTGTTAATCCGTCCCAAAAGTGACAGTAAAGTGACGGATATACCACCAGCCGTATTACGAGTTCCATAGGATATAATGGACTCGTAATACGGATGGTGGTATATCCGTCACTTTACCGTCACTTTTGGGACAGATTAACACCTCCTCCAAAGTTGTAATAACCTCCATTGTGTCATACAAACAATACATCTATGCCACAAATCCTACCTGTGGCACAATTACTTGCCACTTTCATTCTTTTTTCAGATGGAGATGCTTCAACCTACAAGACAAGGATCACTGAGCATGCTAGAGAGCGAAAAACAGAACAGCTGGAAATTAGAGGCCCACTCACTGGTAGACGTTCTGAAAAGCAGCCTACAACTTCTATAGAGCATGCAGACAGTGCTGTTGGCTCACAACAGCCTAAATCAACACCAGCAACAACAACAGGAACAGGAGAAGCAGCCCCAAAATCTGCATTTGATTGGCTTCTAAAGGCAGGGCTTAAGTCTGCTGCAGAGACAAATGCAAAAGAGCTCGAGCAAGGTGGAGCACCAATGACTATTGAGCAGGTGACCCGGGCCTACCTGGGTGACCCAACGGAGGTCTATCTTAATAAAAACCAATTGATGTTTTGTTATGGGAAGAAGTGCCAATGGCCAGTGCTAAGCAGCCTGGCAATAAAGAGTCTGGCTTGCCTTGTAGCCAGTGTATCTGCTGAGTGTGTGTTCAGTGCAGCTAGTGCAGTTGTCACAGTGAGAAGGATCAGTTTCTTGCCCCAAAGCATTGAGAGATTTACCATGATAAAAATGTATCAGAACTTTATATCACCAAATTATAGCATACCTGAAGTACAATTGGAGGTGGATGAGGGTGATGATTGGTGAGACTCAGGTCATGTTAGTGTATTAGCTGACTAACTTCTGGGTGAACCACCTGAATCTGAGGATGAACTCTGCTTCCCTGACTAGACTTGGGGCAGCATAGAACTTTCTGCTTTCTACATTTGATGAACTGCTTTGAGAAAAAATTGCTAGCTGGAGGAACCTTATTATTTTATATTGTTTGTTTCTGTCTAAAGGACTAATGAGCCACAACTGTTTTAGGCACATGTATTGCCAAATTATAGTTGGACCAGTGTGCACCGAAAAAGGCCCCACACCCCCTAAGGAGATTTGAGAGACAATGCCTGCCTCCATTCTGTGCCTATCCTTTCTTTTGCCCCCTACCAGGACTGCCCCACATATTTGATTTACACCTTACTGGCCAATGTGTGTTTTGTTTCCTGAATCAAAGAGGAACAGCAATGTGCCATTATTCTTGACTGGAACAGGTAAGTAGTAATGCTATATGCCACAATGATTGATATAGGTATACTTGTTTAAAAGTTGGTATGGAATTGGAAATAGTAATCTTTAATCAGAGTCTGGAGAATGATTGGAACTTAATGGAAATCAACGTAGATGGTGTGAGGATGAGGCTAAGAGGCCTACTCCAATCTGTGGAATGGTGGTGAGAAGTGTGTTGATTACTTGATTTGGGAAATGCAATGCTGCTATGTGGGTCTGCTGGCTGACTCAAACTTGAAACTATGTGGTAGTTGGGTGGGGGGCCTATTGCAGGAAACTGAAGGTGACAGACATGTGATGGATGATAATGTCACATTATGCACGGGCTCTAGGCTAAATGTTATGATGAGCGTGACAATTTCGAGTTTTATCATCCCGATACATGCTGCTACTTGTTTGTGATTGTTGGTTGCTGTAATTGCTCTCACTTAATTGATCGCACATCAGTCATAAGATGAATGATGGCTAAGGTCTTTGCACTTGATCTGCCACCTCTGAGTCTTCTTGGTGCACTTCTCCTCATGAAGCTTACCTTACATTTCAATCCTTTTTGATTCTAAAATATCATGCTAATCATTTCCTGTCAGAAAACAGGGCTTATTGCAGAGGCCCCCTAACTTTTTGCCCCCATTTTCCACTTTTTGCTGGTGTTTTCCTGACTCTGATGGTGGCCTAGGTACTGCTAACCAGGCCCTGGGCCTGTGCTCTGTGTAAAATCAATCTGCAAATTAGGCTAATTATAATTGGCTAAGTCAACCTACCTATAAGTCCCTAGTATATGGTAGGGAATGTAGGTTTAGGGACCACAGCATAGGTGGTGCACCCATGGGTGCACTGCTGAGGTGCCCAGTGTCATTTTAAAGGCAGGCCTGCCTTACTGGCTGCTTTTAAATTACAGTTATATGCAAATTCGACTTTGGAATTAAAAGTAGTTCCAAAGTCTTAAACTACCTTATTGTCACATATAAGCCACCCCTAAGGTGTGCCCTATGTTCCCCTAGGGCTGGGGGCCATGTAACTATAAATAGGGGCCTTATAAAAGTAGTTTTATAAGCCCTTGTGAGGTAAAAACAGCCAAATTAGTTTTTCCCTCATTTGAGTGAATGGCCTCCATAGGCTAGAATGGGGAGACTTTATTTTAATTTTAAAAGTCCCCTTGAGTAATGGATATCAAGAGTTTGGTATCAAATTAATTGTTATAATAAATCCCACAACTTCCAGTTGTGGGATTTAATATAACTTGTTCAGGTAAAGAGTTTTAAACTGTACCTAAAAAGTTGCCAATTTCAGCCCTGCATTGTTTTTGCTGCTGTGCTCTGATTGGCCAGCCTCTGGCAGCCTGGCCAGGCTGCCTTGATGAGGTGTGAAGTGGCCTGGCTTCACACAAAGAGATTTGCCTGTGGGAGGGAATTTCCCCTCAGCAGATGGTGAGGCAGGAAGGGGGAGGGCTGCCAAACTGGTCTTCAAAGGCAGAGAAGAACATTTGGAGCTACCCAGCAACACCCCCACATCCTGCAACCCCAGACAACTAGGTGCCCCTTGATTATATTAGGAGAGGGCAGGAGAGGGGTGTGTTTATGATTTTTAGCCACACCAGTGGGTGGGCTCAGCCAGATGTAACCTCCGAAAATCAGATTCAGCCATGATGGATTTTTGAAGACTGTTGCCTCCTGGGATTGATTTTTGCCACACTTCCCAGGAAGTGGTCATCACAGGGGGAAGGACCCTGCACCTGATTGGAGAATCAGGATCCCCCTGTTTTTTCACCCAGGAGCAAGGATAAAACTGGCAGAGCTGCACCCACACCTCAGATCCCCATCAGATTTTAACAAGGAAGAACCAAAGGAGAAGAAGGACTGACCTGCTGAACCCCTGACCTGCACCTGGAACCTGCACTCAGAAGGACTGCACCAGCTGCACACTTGGGCTTCACCACAAGAAGGACTTTGCCTGGCTTCAACTGGTTCAAGGAGGGACTCCCTGTTTCCTACAGGTGAAATATTGCTAACCAGAGTCCCCTGCACCAACTCCTCAAGAAATCAACCAGCTGACCACTGTCCAGTGACCAAAAAGTAGTTTGCACCAGGTGCATTCTGGGAGTTGTAGTCCACACCCCCAAGGACCATCTCAGAACCTCTGGACCCTTGGGGTGAGCTGTGGACCTCAAAAGAACCTTAAAAAGACATCTGGGAGAAGCCCCAGATGTATGGAGAAGTTTGGAGAACGTTTAAAAAAAAGCTCCATAGAGGGACCAACCCGCCGCGGCAACTCTAGCCGGCTTGCCTCAAACGCGACCCGGCCTGATTTGTTCGTTTGTCCCGGTAAAGAAAATCTCCGAAAAAGAGACTAAGGGCCTCATTACGACCCTGGCGGTCATAGACCGCCAGGGTGGAGGCCGGAGGTAGCACCGCCAACAGGCTGGCGGTGCTACATCAGGTATTCCGCACAGCCGCGGTCGCCCAGCCGGGTCCGGCGGTTTCCCGCCGGATTTCCCCCGGCTGGGGGAATCCTCCATGGCGGCGCTGCATGCAGCGCCGCCATGGGGATTCCGACCCCCTTCCCGCCAGCCTGTTCCTGGCGGTATAAGGCTGGCGGGAACGGGTGTCGTGGGGCCCCTGGGGGCCCCTGCACTGCCCATGCCAGAGGCATGGGCAGTGCAGGGGCCCCCTAACAGGGCCCCATTAAGATTTTCAGTGTCTGCTTGGCAGACACTGAAAATCGCGACGGGTGCAACTGCACCCGTCGCACCCCAGCAAATCCGCCGGCTCCATTCGGAGCCGGCTTCATCTTTGCTGGGGCTTTCCCGCTGGGCCGGCGGGCGATCTTTTGAAGATCGCCCGCCGGCCCAGCGGGAAAGTTAGAATGGTCCCTGCGGTCATTTGACCGCGTGGCGCTGTTTGGGCAGTTTCCGCCCGGCGGGCGGTGCCCGCCGCCCGCCGGGGTCGGAATGACTCCCTAAGTCCGAAGGTAAAAAGTTGACCAGGACATCCCAGCCAACGTATTCGAGGAAGGCTCCAGGGACGTCAAGATCCAGGTTTACCCAAGTCAAAGGATTTTCACCTCGAAAAAACGTCTAAGCCTGAAGGTAAAAATCTCCACCGAGGATTCCCGCGACACGTATCCGGAGAAGGGCTCCAGGAGGTCGGATTGGACTGGCAGGTTCGTCCCGCTGAAAATCTTCAGAAAAGAGACTAGGGCCCATATTTCTACTTTTTTTAGCGTCACATTTACGTTGTTTTTGACGCAAAAATTGGCGCAAACTTACAAAATGACATTGTATTTTGTAAGTTTGCGCCTATTTTGCGTAAAAAAATGACGCAAATGCGGGGCTAAAAAAGTATAAATATGGGCCTAAGTGTGAAGGTAAACTTTTAACTGAGGCCTCCCGCGGCCTGTAGCCGAGCAGGGCTCCATCACGGTCGGCCTTAAACTTTGACTTTGCCCAGGCCGAGGTGCAACCAGATGAACCGATTGGCGCTTTTTATTTCTAGGCGCTAAAAAAACAATAGATCTTTAAAAATTCATATCTCCGGTTCACCTTATCTGATTTTATTCATTTTTGTATCATTTTAAAGATAAACATATAATCTATTGTTATAAATTGGTTTTGGATTTTTAAACTGTTTCCTGTATTTTATTTAATTACCGTTTTGTGATATTTGAATGCTTTACATTCTGTCTCCTAAGTTAAGCCTTGACGCTTGTTGCCAAGCTGCCAAGGGTTGAGCTGGGTTAAATTTACTGAGATCTAACTGGACCTAAGTGGAGGTTAGTGGCCTATTGCTAAGTGTAGGTACCTACCTGCCCTTACCAATAACCCATTTTCCAACATTTCTGTTTTACAATCTTCAGATCTTCTCTTCTCCTGCACCGTAACACTCATGCTTACCTTATTGGACTGCTTCAAGCAGTCACCCAAGAAGATTGACGGGTGAATCCAAGAAGATTGCAGATGCACCACCCAATTTGGCAAGACAGACTAGTATAATTTTTCTTTCCATATTCTTTCCTTTTTAGAACTAAGGGGGTCATTCTGACTCCGCCGCCCGCCAAAGTAACCCCGTCGAAAGACCTCAGGGGTCATTTCGACTTTCCCGCTGGGCAGGCGGGCGACCGCCAAAAGGGCGCCCGCCGGCCCAGCGGGAAAGACCCTGCAACAATGAAGCCGGCTCCGAATGGAGCCGGCGGAGTTGCAGGGGTGCGACGGGTGCAGTTGCACCGGTCGCGATTTTCACTGTCTGCAAAGCAGACAGTGAAAATCTTTATGGGGCCCTGTTAGGGGGCCCCTGCACTGCGCATGCCAGTGGCATGGGCAGTGCAGGGGCCCTCAGGGGCCCCACGACACCCGTTCCCGCCATCCTGTTTCTGGCGGTGTAAACCGCCAGAAACAGGCTGGCGGGAAGGGGGTCGGAATCGCCATGGCGGCGCTGCAAGCAGCGCCGCCATGGAGGATTCTCCGGGCCAGGGGAAATCCGGCGGGAAACCGCCGGATCCCCTTTTCTGACCGCGGCTTTACCGCTGCGGTCAGAATGGCCCTGGAAGCACCGCCAGCCTGTTAGCGGTGCTTCCGTGTCCCTCCACCCTGGCGGTCCATGACCGCCAGGGTTGGAATGAGGGCCTATGTCTGTTAGCTTTACCCTAAGATTAATTATATGTACTATATTGCAAACGTAGGTGACCGAGCATTTTTAGATATATACAGCTTGGGTCTCACTGGGGATGACAGAATTTAAAGGGTATTTCTGTGTAATACATATTCATGTTTTTCTATTCCTCCCACAACAGGATGCTGATCATCCTTTTGCAGATGAAAAGTGTGTTTGTGTAGTGTTTGTCTTTCTGTCACACCTTTCCCAAAGTCCCTTTCCCATCTATTCATGTAATCCCTAACCCTCTTCCCCAGGCTGTGTTATTTATTGAGGTGTTAATTAATAATTTACACCATTGATCAGTCACACACTTGGTGGGGGGATGTGGTAGAAGCAACATCAACTCAGTGTGGAGGATCTTCATTTGAGTCCACCTACATGGGGTGTGACCTCTCCTCTTATGATTTCACTGTTAGTGCTCTAGCATGCTACTATTACACCACCATGGTACCATGAGAAACCATGCAGCGTTCGCTTCATCCATTCAGGTAAGAGAATTATAGGACATTTTTGTACTTTTAGTTTAGGCACTATAATTAGCAAAGGCAAATCTCTCCACCCCACTCCTATGGGTCAAATGTTGCAGAATGCACTGCAGAGACTAGAAGAGTATTAGGACAAGGTTACCCATACCTAACAGCTTAAATAATTGTTATACAATGTCAGCAGATTTGTAAAACATCATGCGCTAAAAGGAATACACTATCAGCAGATTTGAAAAACACATCGCATAAAAACACCCCAAAAAGATTTTAGGCATAAAGAACTGTAAATAACTATTTATTTTCCCCCATCTCTAACAAAAAGAATAAATACCCACCACTTCCACACACAACTGGCCCACTCCTAACCCCAAACAAATGTCCCTTTCCCCAACCAATGTTAAAAAAAAAAACTGTCCAGTTGTCAATGGTGAATTTAAAAAAAGGAGAAGTCTCACAAAAACCTATTTCCACCCTCTCCACCCACCACAAATCCCTCCGTCCAAAATAAAAGGTTAAAAAGGGGGCAGAGGAGGGCACTTGACTAAATGCAGGCCAGGATTGTTCTGTGGAGCCCTGCCATACGTGACTGATGGGCCTTGATCAGCGCCATCCTCCAAGGGATATGTGTTGGAACATGGTGTCTGAGTGGGGCAGCAAGGATGATGTGAATGATGAAACGGTGGGCAGCCACCCTGGCAGTGCAGTGTAGGTGTTGCTGGGCTGAAGGCGCTGGGGCCTGGATAGGACCCTGAGTACTTCCAGGAACTACTGCTGCCTCTTCTTCCTCTTCCTCCTCTTCCTCAAGGATCACCAGCCGCTGGTACTCAGCCCATATAGTCTCCAGCTTCATGCACCACAGTGGGGCTGCTATTTCCTGCTGGGATGGTGGACAAGTAGGAATAGCTATATCAAGAAAAAAAGAGAAATTGTAAGCAATGCTCTGAACAAAACACTTATTTAAAATCATGTAGTGAAGTGGCACGGTAACAGTATATTTAGTGGTCACCGCAGGCCATTCAGTTTTAAGGTGATAACTGCCACAGCCATAATATGCACCATGGAATGCTAGTATTCTTCTCTCTCCTGCTGTGCTAAATTAATGGTAGCATTGCTAGCTCACCTGGCACTCTGGTCGTACTCATTACTGTCTGCAGGTGTGGCAGCTGTACTAGAAAAGTATATGAGTCCAATGGTCCTGTTCTTTTCTGGAACTGGACTACAAGGCCAATGGCTACTAAGAATGGAACATGCCACGTAGTAGCATATAATCAATCATGCAGATATCCAGTCTACAATAAGTAGGCAGTAGGAAAAGTGATGAACCGCAGTACAGGGAAAGGGAATGGGATATAGATTGTATTTGGTGAATTTGCATCGTCACAGACTCCCATTCAGGAAAATCAAAACACTTACTTATGGACCACTTTACTCACTGTCCTCAGGCCCCTCCTCCACCACACTTTGTAATAACTACTTTTTTCCCAAAAAATAAATTTGCTTTGCAGTAAGAAAAGGAATCTTCTTAAAATACTCAAATGTAGGGTAAAGTAGAAGGGATTAAGATGGGTGCATAGAGTACACACTTTACTGATCTATCAATTCCTCATCATCATGTGCCTAAGGTATGGCAAGTAGTGTGACTCCCTGTGGTTGGCAAATGTTGAAAGAAAAAAAGTAGAACAGAAGTAAATCCATTATGGAAGCCATAATGAATTATATTTATCACTTGGCTTGCAAAAATGAGGCGCAAGCAAAGATTGGATTTTTTTTAATTATTCAGAAGTCTGGGTCCAAACTTAAGGAAGGTTAAAGGAGTGAAGTACTAGGAAGTGACTGACATAGTGGGCACTGGGAGGAAAGGGAAACACATGTTGTTTTTGCATTGCCATATATTGAAAAGTGTTTGACACATTAACTTAACTTAAGCTGATAGACGCATATTGCACAGCCAACACTGCAGTGCTGATTCTGCCGAAATGAACCATGCAGCTGTTAGGTCAGCATGGGTAGCACTGGTGAAAGACCATAGTGAGAGAGGGAGGAGATAGTAAATAGATCCTGGCTTGGGATACATATTACCTGCCTTGCATGAAAAATACTATGAGTCAAGGGAATATTCTGAAATACCATCCAAACCTTTACAACAAAACTTTGATAAAAACCATCCCAAGCATGTAAAGTAGGTGAGAATAACGTCCCTATCTAGAAGTGCCCCCTTTTTCATCATGACAGACAGACTAGTGCAACCAAACAGTCTGAAGTAAAGAAAGACTTTATGAAACAGATAAATCGAAGTAGAGTTGGAAAAAATTAGAAGACAGGCACAGTAAAAGGTATAAAATAATTCTAAGTGTATAGTAGTAAAAGTTAGGGAGACAAATATTAATATTAACAACAGGAAAACTTACTGGGGACAGCAGAGCCATCTGCCCCGGTACTTATGGAGGGGATGCCTTCAGCTGCCTCATCTGCCTCGTCACCACCAGCCCTCCTCCTGCCCCTGGATGCTGGATGATGCAAGAATAAAATTAGAAAAGATTAGTGGTACTGCTAATAAATAATCTCTCCAATAATATTTTTTTTTTTAAAGGAAAAGGCAAACAGAGTAACATTTCTACATCAGAGGTTCAGAGCGCCACAATAATATTATTAATACTAGTATCTTTGAGCATCTTATTCCAAATTTCCTAACCATATTCTAAATTCCCTAAACTACATTTTGGAATTACTAATACATTGTAATGAATGATTTCTACAGTTTTCATCTCATTCTGAATCTCTGCATAAGAATGTAAAACTACTGCACATTACTGGGAAATTGCTTGGCAGTTGCCATTGTACAAGCTACAAATAAATAAATAAACCACAGATAAGTGAGAGAACATGCAAAGTCAGTAATACTAATGTTTAAAATGACTGCCTTAGACAGGGCACAGGAGTTGTCTCTGTATCACTTTTTAATCAGCCCAAGCAAGCACCAAAAATAAGTATAATTAGGTAGCGCCGAGCACCTGTCTAGATGACGATCACATAATAATATATTTGTAACATAAATAATGTGAACTTACTTGAATGTAAGCAGCATGCTTGCTATTTGGGAAAAAAATATTTGCATGACAGAACACAACTAATAATGAATTACTCACCAAGCCCGCAACCTTGATGCCTAGCAGGTTGATCAGGTGCATTTCTTGGTCCAGGATATCAACCCACCAGTGTGTGAGCTGTTGCTGGGTACACCAGACCCAGAGCTGCAGAGCACAGCCCTGTCCACCCTCTCCCAGTGTCGCTGATGCTCCCGGAGGCCGTACCCAGACCCTGGCAAGCCGTCTGCTGCCAAGGTGGAGGGGAGGTGGTGCTGCACGTAGACACCAAGGCAGCCACCTCTGCTTTGAAAAATATGGGGTGGGTCTGCACCCCTCCATGCCACCACAGCCTGCAAGGAAGGTGGCTGGCGCTTGCAGTTGGGCCTGGTGCTGCCACTCCCCTGCTTTGCCAAGGTGCTGGGGACTTGGGGACAGGAGAGTTAAGGAAGGATTAGGAAGAAGGAAGAAAACAATAAGCAAAAAAATGAAAAAGTTAAAAAGTCGCAAAAAACACAAAAAGTTTGAGAACTGTTAAAATATAAAAAGAGAAAGAGAAAATATAATAAAAAGGAACTAGGGGAAAATAGGTTTTAAAAGTGGGGGATGGGAGAGATATAGAAAGGACATAACTAGGCCCGAGTACCATAACAAGCAAAGAAAACAAGATGGCACGCCCATGCAATTCGCGTGAGAATTCCAAAGCGGGGATGTACATTTAACGTCACGCAAATGAGTGCAGCAAGAAACTCCACCGCTATTGGAACTCTGCATAATGCGACAACGTTTTTGTGTGACTTCATGGAGTTCCATGTAGCGCGGCTATGAGACCTCCGCCCAGGCCTAGTATATGCTACTACCCACAAAGTTTACATCTGGGTGTTACCATCTCATATCAGAATAATTCCAACATTAAATGCTCAATAAGTGCTAAAATTGCAGATGACTAATACGTAAACATATATTGGAAGGGTTAGAATGTTTGGATATTTAGTATAAAACATTACAGATTTCCGTATCAGAACATGAGCAAACACATCTGGCCCAATATATGTTTTGCCACCTCAGCTTTAACATTGCAATGTAAATTGTATAACTCACTGGGAGGGGAGATTTTATCTAACCATTCAAAATTGAGTGCAAAGAACCTTGATAACAACTAACCAGAAGCTAAAAAAATCTGCGTCCACTAAGGCTTGTTTGAATAAACAGATATACCAAATCTACAATATATTGAAAATAATGATAACAGTCCCAACTCACAAAGGAGAATCGAGCCCTTAGATTTCAGGTCTAAATTTAGACTTCAGGTCACAGTTTACCTTTGTGAATTGGGCCCTGGATACGTATCCATGAGTTTGGAAGACGTTCTGCTATCAAGAATATAGCCATTTACTAGTTAGCTACATATCCTTATGTAATGTTATAATGTGAATTAAACATATCATTGACAAACATTAGATAGGATGGACTTGGCATGAAGGATTAGAATCATGTTCAGCATTTCTAAGTAGCAATCGGAAGTCAAGCATGACAGAGTTTTGTCATTTAAATTACACTAGACCCTTGCCCACTGAGTTGTTATGCTTCATCATCAGGTCTACTCATTGTTACATTGCTGTTTCATGTCAGAATGGACTCCTCCATAGGAGCACTCAGTAGGAGATATTTTTCCAGGTTTCAGTGGTGGTGATGATATCCTAGCCACAGTCAGCCAAGGTACATGGTAAATGAGAGGGACCCCTGTACAGATTAAAGTGTACTTAGTGGTACAGACTATGCATTCATTTTATCTCCCTGTGTATGGTTAAATTCAGTGTGGTCCACAGAGGGTGGCAAATGTCCCTTCTAACTAAAGAAACCACTCTCCCTTGGTCAACCAATGCAAATAGAGTGCTTAAGTGCCGGTGGATTACCTACTCAATTATTTAAACAATCAGGGAAATCTTTAGCACATCCAAACTCAGCCCTCTTTACACATTATCAGAACTAAAATAAAATACTGTAAACAAGATATATTGCAAACGCTTATTTTTCTGAAACCTCTGGGAAATGTAGAACAATGTAACTTATGCCATGAAATATCAATATGTAACGTTCATTGTAAGATGAACTCTACCTTGTTATATTACAGTTTCTGTTAGAAATTGGGTTTCTTATTGGCAGAATTATTCACCCTGTCCAAGAGGGAACCGCAATCCTAGTGAGTGCAAGTCAGATACACACCATAAATAAACCTGTCCTCTCCCTTTGGTAGCTTGGCACAGTCAGAACACCACACAAAAACCAACCACACCTGGTTAGAAAAATAGAGCCTAATTCTCTGAGTACAACATGATGAAAACAGCAAAAATCCAATAAGTAGAATTTGAGATGTGATGTTTTAAAGATTAAAATGCAATATAGTGCTTAAAAAAATAAAGAGACAACCGGGGACATCTGATTGCGCTAGACTGGGGTAAATCCAAATGCTCAGACTGATCATGACGGAGTGTTGGTCAGACACAGTCCCAGGTAAGTCCCACTGAAGTTTACCTTCTCAGAATTGAGCCAAGAGTCCTGTTCACGGGAAGATTACAGGGAGCAAGAAGAGCGTCGCTGGTAGTGGTCCGCTTGCGGGAACAGTTAGCCAGGCTTCAGGACAGGCAGACTGGAGCCTCGCAGTTATGAGGGGCGATACTTGCTGTGTGAAGAGGCTCACGTTCATTCTTCCTGCTAGGAGCTGTTCTAGTGCGAGCGGGTCTGTTCACAGTCAAGAACAGCCAAATGCTTGATTTCAGATGCTGCAAAAGCATTTTCAAGAGCCCAGGGCTGGAGGGGTGCCTGTTATGGATCAGGAGCTAGCTGAGGACAGGTCCAGGAGCTGTAGCAGATGAGTCGGACGTCTTCTGTGTGCCCAAGACTTCAGAAAACAGAAGGTAAACCAGCAAGACCATGGAGTCACTTTGGTTCTGGAATGTAGAGATGCTGGTTCTATCCTTCTCAGTCCCAGGCAAGAGGGAAGCAGGAAGCAGGTCAGCGCAACAAAGAAGAAGTCCAGCCAAGTAGTAACTCAGCAGAGTGGCAGTCGTTGCAGCAGCGCAGCAGTCCTTCTTCCTGCCAGAGTATCCACAGGTCCAGAAGTGTACTGAGTTGGTGGAGTCAGAGGTCTAGTACTTATACCCAATTGTGCCTTTGAAGTAGGGGAGTCCAGAGTCAATACAGAGGAGTATATAACCCTTTGTGTTTCAGAGGACACTCATCATTCAAGTGTAAGGGCCTGATTTAGATCTCTGTGGAGGGGTTACGCCATCACAATGGTAATGGATATCCCGTTTGCTGAAATCTAAATCCCATTGAAAACAATGGGATTTAGATTTCAGGGGATGGGATATCCATCACCGTTTATAGAATTTAGATTTCGGGGGAGGGAATATCCGTCATGGTTGTGACGGTGTAGCCCCTCCACCATGATCTAAATCTGGCCCTAAGTGTCAGTCCCTCTTTCCCACCCTGCACAGGTTTGTCCTTCGGGATGTTGATGGCTTATCAGTCATGCATAAGCTCCCTTTGTGTGTGGCTGTCTAGAGGGAATTCAGAAGCCCAGCTGTCACCCAATCTCTGCCGTGTGTTGGAGACAGGCAATAGGCACCAAATGGCTAAAGTAAGAAAATGCCAACTTTGTAAAAGTGGAATTTTCAGATCTGCAATTTAAATTCTGACTTCACCATAAGTTGTGATTTTACAATGTGAGCTCAGAGACACCAAACTTGACAAAATTATCTCTTTCAGATAGAGAATTATACTTATAGATTTAATGGCCATTCTAGAAACAGTATGAAAAGAGAATCTACATTTAATTATCTAACATCATGCATTAAGGGGCATATTTACACATTTTAGTGCAGGGCAGCACAGCAAGTCACCTTGCTGTGCTGCCCTGCAACAAAGGGAAGGGTCAGGAATGTGCTGTATTTAAACAATACAGTGCCTTTCTGTCTTTTACCCCTGCACTGGCACCATTTTGTGTGTATGCATTGCATGCAGGATTGTTTTTGTGCAGGAAGAGGCATCCCCTGGGAAGGCATAAGGTTTTGAAGCATCCCCAAGTTTACATGGTCTTGTAAATATGGGGATGAATCAAAATTTATGGGTGTTGCTTGGGTACACCCATTGCAACACCCATGGATCACCTATCCAGGGTAGAGTAGCACAACACAGCGATTTGTATTGAGCTACTCCAGATTTATGAGGCCACTCTTATTTATTTATTTTATTGTATTTATTTGTTTGATTTGTACAAAGCAAGGGGCACAAGCCTTACATATATTACACATGGCAACAAGATAGCTATAGGTTGTCATACTGTCTTGATAGTAAACCGGCCAGCACCCATGCAATCCCCAAGGGGCGGATGTACCTGTCCAAAGAGGGTCTCCACATTCAGAAGTTTATGATTCCAACATAAGATTTCAGTTATTTCTTACACAGTCAATAGATGTAGAGTTGTTTTACTCTCTTGGTGAGGTCTCGGTACAACAGGTCCTGAAGAATCTCCACTTGATCTGTGTGACTGTATTAGGCGAGAAACATGTTGACCATGACTAGCAGTTCTGTAGTGTAGGGAATACCTCACACAGTTTCATAATATCTACATCTCTAATTAGAGTGGTAGACATACATTTTGTTCTGGGTAGAGAACAAGATTATTGTTTTCTGTACTTGACCCTTTTTTGTTTTTTTACCGTGGCAGGGGTGTCAAGTTGTATTAAAGATAGGTTTTTTGGGCACCTTTAACCTATTTTAGCAGTTTTCCCTGCCCCTCTCATATTCACTCAATACTGCCATTCTTTCTTACAAATATTTCTGGCAAAGAGCCCTCTAGGAGGGCTTGTCAGGCATTACAGTGCTCGCCTGATGAGGAGTATGTCCCGATGATGAAGCATGTTACCCAATGGTGAGTGAGGGCTACTGTTCTTGTAAGACTAATGCATGTGGTGACTGAAAAGACTCCCTACCCTAATTGGTGGAATAGTGTCTGTTCTTTTGGAACAGTGCATCTTATTTCAGTCATAAGTTCATGTAGGGAGATTGATACACTGGACCACATAATTCTCCCCAGTTTCGTATCCTTATTTTCTTTGGGTGGGATTTATAACTGGGGCTTGAAATAGAGTCAGTACCAGGTGACTGTTAAAGAGATCTCAGATCTACAAGGACTGAGTTATGACGAAGATGTGGTCCAAGCTATATTCCAAAACCCCTCCATACTCCGGGAGAAGAATAGTGGGCTGTCTGGTAGTTCGAAAGAGGATTGGGACAGGTTGTCTTCTCTGAAGAAAGAACTGATCAAGACTATCTTACATGGTACGATTTTGACATAATATTTACAGGCCAATATAGCAACGCATGGGCTTCTTGTGACAAATATGCCTCATATTTTTCTCCAGGATTTACAATTTAGAAGGGACTGGGCACAGATAGCTTGGAACTGCAGCAGGGACTGGCTGGTAATGATTATCAGGACTTCCAAGAGAATGGCAGATGCAATAACTATCCAGATCACCTTGGCCTAGACCACCATCAAAGCCACAATACAATCCCCCCAGTTTAAAATAAGGCTGTTCGAAATTAACTCAGAGATGGATGAGACCAAGAAATACCTAACACACCAGAAGTCCACAAAGTTATAAAAGAACATTAAGAAATTTAGCAGAGAGAAGGTATTCTCTTACACCAAAGATGATTATCAACATGAGACGGTATAGGAGTCCTCGGATGAGTTTATGGGCCCACCACAAAATCCACGCAATTATAACTACACCACTAGCTCGGATGGCTGGAGCAGTCATGAAGAGTGGAGGAAGAACCTGAATCAATGTTGCCCTTCAACTAATATCACGGCTCCATTTGAATACCCCAAACCACTGATGTGGCAACCAGCTCCGTATCCTTATTAGACTCCTTTTTTTAGGAAGAGGCCTGGACAGAGGAAGAGTCCAATGGGAACCAGAAGAACCACATATCTTAACGAGGAGGCGAGGCAGAGCATCACACAAAAAGATCTAATAGTAAATCTTTCCAAGAGACCTTTACTTCCACTGAACAAAAGGTGCGAGATAAAGGACTGGGATTTGTCCCAAAACCCAAAGAGGACCTTTTCAAGCTGAATTGTGAGGTGGCAGCTCTATTTAGGAAGATCCGACTTCACTACTTTTTCAGAGACCAACCAACTATGTCAAGGACTGGGGATACAGGACTACACAACCCCCTCAACATTTATACCAGCTTCAGTTATAGTAACATACCTTTTCCCCAGATTACGGTCCTTGAGCATACTGTTCTCATAACTGCCTGTACTTCTTTGTCCAGACTTGCTAATCCACTCCTTAATATAATTCCCCACATGCTATAAAAGCCACCTATATGCACTACTAGGGTACCTAAAGTTAAGTGGCAAAGACGTTTCCTCATCTACTGGAATCAAAATAACCTCCTTTGAAGTTGAAGGCTTCTCCAAATCCTCACCTTCACCTTCAAAACCATTGTCATCTGCTTGCAGATCCGAAATATATTCATCAAATTCCTCATCTTTGTCAACTCCTTCCAAACTTTCTTCCAATCTGCCATCAGAGGCATCCCCTTCCGTGCTGCTCAGGACACCATTAACTTTTGTGTGCTCCGAAGCACATTTAAGGCATCCTCATTCTAATCATCCTATTTTACCACTGTCTCTGTATTTGCACTAAAGCTTACCTTCTTTTTTTAGATAAAGAAACCTTATTTGTGTGTTTCATTTTTTGAGGTGCTTTCCTTTCTTCATAGGCTCTTCATCAGCAACATACAAATTTTCAACCTCTGATCCTCTGATGAGTCCTCACAAACTCCGTCAGTTATCAAATACTTATTGTCTCCCTCATAGCAGGCCTCATCTCACTTTGAATACCTTTTCTTATAATCTCCTGTGTCACAATACCCTCTAGCAGTATAGGTTAACCTTTCTCTTCTCCCATTTTTAAACCACCACATAGCTCTCAGCCAAACTCACAAACCTTTCTGCTATCAGCACTATCCCTCATTAATCCACAAAAGCCCTGAAAAATCTGTTACTGCTTCAAAACTCAATGTATTCCAAAATTCCCCATAGTAAAACTCTGACACGCCAACAAGCTTTCTATTAATTAAATTAAGTCCTCCACAATCCAACATGGCCACTCAAATATCATGAGAGCATGCACAAAACTAGTCCCATGCGTTGTTTCTAAAGGCAATAAAGGTAATATACACTTGTGCCTATAATTGCTCTGTGCGCAACACGTGCGTGACTAACTCCCTGCCTTGTATCCAAAGGCAGTTGGGGTTTTAATTCGGACGACTGTTTCTACGGGTGTTAGAAGCCCAAAACACATCTGACAAAGATTCAAATCGGACATATCTAGACTAAAACCGGGCAGAAAAAGCTTTTGACACTTCTACAATCTTCTGCAACAGACATGTATCCCTGCATTTATAAATAGAATAGCTAAGCTTCCTCAATTTAAACAAATGACTGTAGCACAATTCCTAATGTAAAACTATCCAATCAATTACACACTTCTATAAATATATTTGAAGCCACCTCTCAAACCAATCTTTCTTTACAAAATATCAGCACATAAAAAGTAAACTTATCTGTGCAGAAGTAGCATTTAAAAGAAGGAGAACATTCTATTTGATTATATAGTATGTTTTGTTCTTATTCTAGAATAGTTGTTATGGTGAAACATATTTTTTAAAGGAGCTGCTGTAGGGGTGGCATTAAAAGACTTAGGACCTGATTTAGTTCACGGCCAACAAGTTACTCCCTCACAACCGAGACGGACATCCCGTCCACGGAAATATAAATCCAGTAGGATATAATGGGATTTATATTTCGGCAGACAGGCTATCCATCACTGTTGTGATTGACTAACTTGTCCGCCAATAACTAAATCAAGCCCTTAATGCATAATGCTAGACTCCGATCATGGTATGAAATATGGTAATCCCAAAGTTATCCTGTGGTTGAGATAGGTCTTGCAGTAGTGAAAAACGAATTTGTGAGTTATTCGCTATCAGGGCAAGTAAAACTTAAAAGTACATGTCATGACTCTAAAATATATTGTACCCTGGCCAGTGGGTCATATAGGGCCTGCCTTAGGAGTGACTGGTAGGTATAAAAAGGGAAGGTTTAGACCTGACAAGAGGTTTAACTTAACAGGTCGACATAGCAGTCTATAACTGCACACACAAGCTCTGCAATGGCAGGCCTGAGACATGGTTAACGGGCTACTTAAGTTGGTGGCACAATCAGTGCTGCAGGCCTGTTGGTAGCATTTAGTTTACAGGTGTAGGAGGCTGGCCTGGTTTGAAGTGGGTAACTAAGGTACTTACACCTTGTACCTGGTCCAGTTATCCCTTATTAGTGAAATGTAGGCAATGTCTAGCAGCTTAGGTTGTCTAGAGGTAGCTGTAGCAGAGCAGCCAAGGTTGAACTAGGAGACATGCAAAGTTCCTGCAACACCACTATAATCATACAGTACTTATACACAATAAAAGACAAGTACTTTATTTTAGTGACACAAGGCCAAAAATATTTTAGAGGCAATACTACTGGAGGTACGTATTATACACAATATATACACTAGTAACCAAAATCAGGTAAGTAAACAGTCATAGAATAGTGAAAACAGTGAAAAACACAATAGATTGCAATGGGCCTAGGGGCAACACAAACCATATATTAAAATAGTGGAATGCGTAGTGTGTAGAGGAGTGTAAGAAAGCACCAAAGGTAAGTAGAGTACCCCACTCCAGAGCCCAGAAAAACAGGAGTAAAGTACAGCAAGTTTCCTTAGAACACATTAGAAGTCATTGTGAAGGATTATGCAAGAACTAAGCAAAACTGCAAGAAACCAACAATGGATTCCTGGATATGAAGACCTGTGGATAGAGGAGACCAAGTCCAGAAGTCGATGAAGAGTCCAGGAAGAACAGGAGCTCCTGCCCACCTGGAAAAAGATGCAAAAGTGGTTTCTCTGGTTGGAAGAAAAGTACAGAAATGCACCAAAGAAGATAGCTGGGGGGTTCCCGCTTGGTGCAGGCGATGTCCCACGTCGAGTCGTTGGATACAGGCTCTTTGTGTCATTGGATTACACCAGCAAGTCTTGGTTCGCACAAGAGCGCAGTTTGTATCAAAGAGGAGCAACCCGGACACAGGAGGGACCTGGCGGTTTCAACTTGGACTGAAGAGACAGATGGGGCTATCAGCACTTCTGAGAGCCCTCATGTTAGAAATGGGGTTTTTGGTTGACAGTCAGGTTACCCCCTGTTCAAGCAAGGACCCTCACTCTAGTTAGGATAAAAGAGAATCACCCTCAGCTAACCCCTGCTTACCCCCTTGGTAGCTTGGCAGAGCAGTAGGCTTAACCTCAGAGTGCTGGGCATAAAGTATTTGTACCAACACACACAGTAACTTAATGAAAACACTACAAAATGACACAACACCAGTTTAGAAAAATAGGAAATATTTATCTAGACAAAACAAGACCAAAACGACAAAAATCCAACATACACAAGTCAAGTTATGATTTTTTAAAGGTTTAAAATAAAAAGAGTCTTTAGGTAGTTGTAACACCACACTAGCGCTGCTAGCGTGAAAATGTACCTGGTTTGCGGCAAAAATAACCCCGCACGGGCGGTGTGCGTCGAAAATAACCCTGCACGGTTATATGCGTCGAAAACAACTCGGCACGGCGATGCGCGTCGAAACAGCCAGCCACGCGACGGTCCGAAAGTCCCGCGGCGCAGGTTGCGATCTCTCAGCCTTCGTCAGTGATGCTGCACGTCGTTTCTCCTGCTCCGGGCGTCGATTCTCCGGTCGCGTTCCCTGCGGCGTCGTTTCTCAGCTGCGGAACCGGCGTCGCGTCGTTTTCTCAGCCGCGATCGGATTCGCGTCGATCTTTTCTCCGCACGGTGCTCGGTGCGTGTATTTTTGTCCTTAGGCTGCCAGCCTCTCCTTTCAGGGTCCCAGGAACTGGAAGGGCACCACAGAGCAGAGTAGGGGTCTCTCCAGAGACTCCAGGTGCTGGCAGGAAGAAGTCTTTGCTATCCCTGAGACTTCAACAACAGGAGGCAAGCTCTACATCAAGCCCTTGGAGATTTCTTCTTCAAGATGGAAGGCACACAAAGTCCAGTCTTTGCCCTCTTACTCAGGCAGAAGCAGCACTGCAGGAAAGCTCCACAAAGCACAGTCACAGGCAGGGCAGCACTTGTTCCTCAGCGATCAGCTCTTCTCCAGGCAGAGGTTCCTCTTGATTCCAGAAGTGTTTCTAAAGTTTGTAAGTTTGGGTGCCCTTCTTATACCCATTTTAGTCTTTGAAGTCACCTTCCTTCAAAGGGGACTCACACCTTCTTGTGAAATCCTGCCTTGCCCAGGCAAGGCCTCAGACACACACCAGGGGGTTGGAGACAGCATTGTCAGAGGCAGGCACAGTAATTTCAGATGAGAGTGACCACTCCACCCCTCCCTCCTAGCAGAGATAGCTAATCAGGAAATGCAGATCACACCCCAGCTCCCTTTGTGTCACTGTCTGGTGTGAGGTGAAAAACAACCCAACTGTCAAACTGACCCAGACAGGGAATCCACAAACAAGGCAGAGTCACAGAATGGTTTAAGCAAGAAAATGCTCACTTTCTAAAAGTGGCATTTCCAAACTCACAATCTTAAAATCAACTTTACTAAAAGATGTATTTTTAAATTGTGAGTTCAGGGATCCCAAACTCCACATGTCCATCTACTCTCTAGGGGAATCTACACTTTAATCATATTTAAAGGTAGCCCCCATATTATCCTATGAGAGAGAGACAGACCTTGCAACAGTGAAAACGAAATTGGCAGTATTTCACTGTCAGGACATATAAACCACATTACTATATGTCCTACCTTATCCATACACTGCACCCTGCCCTTGGGGCTACCTAGGGCATACCTTAGGGGTGCCTTACATGTAAGGAAAGGGAAGGTTTAGGCCTGGCAAGTGGGTACACTTGCCAAGTCGAATTTACAGTGTAAAAATACACATACAGACACTGCAGTGGCAGGTCTGAGACATGATTACAGAGCTACTTATGTGGGTGGCACAACCAGTGCTGCAGGCCCACTAGTAGCATTTGATTTACAGGCCCTGGCACCTCTAGTGCACATTACTAGGGACTTACTAGTAATTCAAATATGCCAATCATGGATGAACCACTTACATATAATTTAAACAGGAGCACTTGCACTTTAGCACTGGTTAGCAGTGGTAAAGTGCCCAGAGTAACAAAAACAGCAAAATCAGAGTCCAGCACACATCAACAACCTGGGGAACAGAGGCAAAAAGTTAAGGGAGACCACGCCAAGGATGAAAAGTCTAACACGTGTCCCCCCCAGCTAAAAGTGGGGAGCAACTACCCAACCTCATGGGAGTTCTCATCACTAAGGCGGAAGAACCTGGACAGACCATCAGCATTGGCGTGTTCTGTACCGGGTCGATGTTCCACCGTAAAGTCCATCCCCTGTAGGGAAATGGACCACCTCAACAGTTTTGGGTTCTCACCCCTCATCTGCATTAACCATCTGAGGGGTCTGTGGTCGGTCTGAACTCGGAAGTGAGTCCCAAACAAGTAGGGTCTTAGCTTCTTCAGTGCCCAGACCACAGCAAACGCTTCACGTTCTATGGCACTCCACCTACGTTCCCTGGGTAGTAACCTCCTGCTAATGAAGGCTACGGGTTGATCTAGGCCCTCTTCATTCAGCTGTGAGAGTACTGCTCCAATACCATGCTCTGAGGCGTCTGTCTGTACAACAAACTCCGTGGAGTAGTTAGGTGCCTTCAGCACAGGTGCTGTGCACATGGCAGCCTTCAGGGCATCAAAAGCGTTCTGGCAAGCCTCTGTCCAGATCACTTTCTTGGGTTGCTTCTTAGAAGTCAACTCAGTTAAGGGGGTAACAATGGTACCATATCCCTTAACGAACCTCCTATAGTATCCTGTGAGACCTAAAAAGGCTCTCACTTCAGTCTGGGTCTTGGGAGGCTCCCAAGCCAGAATCGTGTCAATCTTAGGCTGTAGGGGTGCCACCTGGCCACTCCCCACCTGGTGTCCTAAGTACACAACAGAACCCTGCCCTATTTGGCACTTGCTCGCCTTAATAGTGAGGCCTGCCTTCTGCAGGGCCTCTAACACTCTCCAGAGGTGTTGCAGGTGTTCCTCCCATGTGGAACTAAACACAGCAATGTCATCCAGGTAGGCGGCACTGAACTCATCCAGTCCTGCCAACACCTGGTTGACCAACCTCTGAAAGGTGGCAGGGGCATTCTTCATCCCAAAGGGCATCACATTGAAGTGGAAGTGCCCATCGGGGGTAGAGAATGCTGACCTCTCCTTTGCCCCTTCAGTTAAGGCAATCTGCCAGTACCCAGATGTTAAATCAAACGTACTGAGGTACTTGGCAGCTCCTAACCGATCAATGAGCTCATCAGCTCGGGGGATGGGGTGTGCGTCAGTCTTGCTGACCGCATTGAGACCCCGGTAGTCCACACAGAACCTAAGTTCTGGAGTGGCACCAGGAGCAGTAGCCTTTGGGACCAAGACCACTGGGCTGGCCCAAGGACTGCTGGAGTGCTCGATAACCCTTAGGGCTAACATTTTGGAGACTTCCTCCTTAATGCAAGCCCTCACCCTGTCAGTCACCCTGTAAACCTTATGTTTAACAGGTGTACTGTCCCCAGTGTCCACATCATGTGTGCACAGGTGTGTGACTCCTGGGATCAGGGAAAACAGTGAGGCGAACTGTCCCAGCACGTGGCGACAGTCCCTCTGCTGTTCCTCAGTCAGGGAGGGGGAGAGGATCACTCCCTCCACAGACCCATCTTTCTCTCCTGCAGACAGGAGGTCAGGAAGAGGCTCACTCTCTTCCTCCACCCCGTCATCTGTCGCTAGGAGCATGGATAGCTCAGTTCGCTCAAAGTGGGGTTTGAGGCGGTTGACATGTAGGACCCTCAAGGGGTTCCTGGGGGATTGCAAGTCTACCAGATAGGTGACCTTGCTCTTTCTTTCCACCACCTCAAAAGGCCCAGTCCACTTATCTTGGAGAGCCCTAGGCTCTACTGGTGCCATGACCCACACTTTTTGTCCAGGTTGAAACTCAACCAGAGTGGCATTCTGGTCGTACCACCGTTTCATGTCCTCCTGGCTTGCTTCCAGGTTCTCCTGAGCGAGACGCCTGAAGCGGGCAGTCTGGTTTCTTAGTGCCAGCATGTAGCTAAATACATCCTGGGGTGGTTTACTAGGAGCTTTCTCCAAAGCCTCCTTCACCAGACTGAGCGGTCCCCTCACAGGGTGGCCATAGATGAGCTCAAAGGGGCTAAAGCCAAGTCCCTTTTGAGGCACCTCCCTGTAAGCGAACAGAAGGCATGGCAAGAGGACGTCCCACTTACGCCTCAAGGGCTCTGACAGGCCCTGAATCATGCCTTTCAAGGTGCGGTTGAATCTCTCAACCAGACCATTACTTTGGGGGTGGTAAGGGGTGGTGAACTTGTAGGTTACCCCACACACCTTCCACAGAGACTTCATATAAGTGGATATGAAGTTTGTACCCCTATCAGATACTACCTCCTTGGGGAACCCCATTCGGGTAAAAACCCCCATCAAGGCACGTCCCACCACGGGGGCGGTGACCGTCCTTAGAGGAATAGCTTCTGGGTACCGTGTGGCATGGTCCACCAAGACCAGGATGAACCTGTTGCCCAGGGCTGTCTTGGGATCCAGAGGCCCCACAATGTCAATTCCTACCCTTTCAAAGGGAGTACTGACTACCGGTAAAGGTTGGAGGGGAGCTTTGCATTTCCCCCCACTCTTGCCACTTGCCTGACAAGTCTGACAAGATCTACAATAAGCAGCTGACTGCTTGTTCATCAAGGGCCAGTAAAAGTGGGAGACAAGCCTCTTATAGGTCTTGTCCTGCCCTAGATGTCCTGCCAAAGGCACATCATGAGCCAAACCCAGTAGGAAGGTCCTGAAGCCCTGGGGTACCACCAGCATACGAGCTGACCCCGGCTCAGGAACCTTAGGCTCACTATACAGGAGGCCATCCTCCCAATAAATCAGGTGAGTACCTGGCGCCCCGCCAGCCGCCTGGGCTGCAGCTTGCTGCCGCAGTCCCTCAAGAGTAGGGCATTCCTTCTGCGCTGTGCAGAATACTTCCCTGGTGGGTCCCCCTTCCTGCTGCCACTGCGACAGCTCAGGGACCTCCCCCAGTTCAGCCACCTGTTCCCCTGTAGGTTCCGGGGCATCACCCTCAGGCTCTGCCTCCTCCCGGACCGTGGGAACTTCTGGGGCGGGTTTCCCGCGCCTCCTGCCTTTCCTCTTCTTGGCGGTCCCCTGGGCCACTGTTTCAGGCTCCAGGGGCTCTTGACTACCCTGATTGGCTGCCATAGACCGGGTGGATACGCATACCCACCCAGGCAGACCCAACATCTCCAAGTGAGACCTGTGTTCCACCTCCTTCCAAGGGGAATCCTCCAGGTCGTTGCCTAGCAAACAATCAACAGGCATGGTTGGACTCACAGCTACTTTCCAGGAACCTGAGACCCCCCCCCATTCAAAGGGAACCTGCGCCACTCTGCAGAGGCGCTCAGAGTTGTCTACTGCAACTACTTGGTGAAGTACCCGGGGATCAATCTGCTCTTCAGACACCAGGTGACTCCTCACTGTAGTCACACTGGCTCCTGTGTCTCTCAGAGCCTCCACCCTCTGTCCATTGATGGTCACCCATTGCCTGTACTTCTTAGTGTTATCAGGCACTAGGTTTCTCTGGACCATCTCACTGTCCCCTAGTGAGACAAGGGTCATTTCTGCTGGTTCCCACCCACCTGAAACCAACTCCTCCCCAAGCGCTACACTGGCCAAACCCTGGGACGGTGCACCAGTGGGTGCCGGTGTACTTTTGGGGCATTTGGGGTCCCCCCTCACATGACCCACCTGGTCACATGAATAGCACTTACGTAGGGGACCACCTGCCATTGGCTTCCCTTTGGAGAACCATGGCCTCTTTTCACTGGGGGGTTGGGAATCCTTACCCTGGGAATCAGTTTGGGGCCCTTTAGAGAACTCATCCTGTTTGCCCTTACCCCCCCCTTTCTTCTGAGAGGGACCCTGCCCACCCTTGGCGTGGTCTCCCCCATACCTCTTTTGGACCCTGGTGCTCTCCCAGCGGTCTGCTTCCTGTGCAAGCTTCCTGGGGTCAGTCAGCTTGCTGTCAATGAGGTGCTGGCGCAGCTCTGGAAAACATAAACTGTACAAGTGCTCCCAAGCAATTAAATTGTAAAGCCCCTCATACGTGTTTACCTTACTGCCCTTCACCCAACCATCCAGTGACCTGCAACAAGAATCAACACATTCCAACCATGTTTGGGATTCCTTTCTCTTGAAGGATCTAAACTTCTCTTTGTACTGCTCAGGGGTGAGACCATACCTGGTAAGTAAGGCCTCCTTCATGGCAGGGTAGGTGAGACTCTGAGCATCCCCTAAGGCCGTCAGTGTGTCCCTCCCCTCTGCCTCAAAATGCTTCCACAGGGCTGCCCCCCAATGAGCTTCAGGGACCAGGTTCATGTGGAGAGCTGACTCATAACCCTTGAACCACAAGTAGATATCATCCTCCCTTTTATAATCCCTCACAAGGTCTTTTGGGATGTGTACCCTTCTCTCAGGCTGCACTGTAGAATTGCTGCCACCATCCCTACTGGACTGGTTTCTATGATCTATCTCTTTCAAGCTAAGCTCATGAGCCATTGTTATCTTCTTCTCCTCAAGGGCTAGCCTTCTCTGCTCCAATTGGTACTCCCTTTCTGCCTGTCTGTCCTGCAACTCTTCAGGTGTCAGACCCTTGGAGGATACACTGCTACTTGCCCTAGAGATTCTCCCCTGAGACATAGCAGGCCCACCCACTACATCAGTGAGTGACTTGCAACTCCTCTTCCCCCTCTGGCTCCTCATCTGTGTGCCCCTCAGCTGCTTTGGCTGCCACCCAGGCCCTCAGCGCCTTTTGCAGCTCATCCTTCTTGGATGAGCTCTCAATGGGACAGCCAACATTCCTACAAAACTGCTTCAACTGAGCCACCTTGTAGCTCTCCAATTTCTCCAAATCAAAAGCAGTTTCAGCTAGGGCATCTCCAGACTGAGACATGATGAGAGGTTAAAAAAATATATGCACAGTTCCAAAAACAGAAAAGCAAGTTCTCAAATAAAGTTTCAGCAAAGTCAATCCCGGGATCAGTGAAAAAAAGAAACTGAATGCAGAGAAAAACAGTCCAAGTAAAAAACAAAAATCACAAGACTAGTAGTATGTGGTCACGTAGTGGTCTGAGATCAAAACAGTAGTGTACACTTAATTACTGTATGTCAAGTACAAATACAAGTCCAAATCCCGACCGCTGGTCACCAATGTTAGAAATGGGGTTTTTGGTTGACAGTCAGGTTACCCCCTGTTCAAGCAAGGACCCTCACTCTAGTTAGGATAAAAGAGAATCACCCTCAGCTAACCCCTGCTTACCCCCTTGGTAGCTTGGCAGAGCAGTAGGCTTAACCTCAGAGTGCTGGGCATAAAGTATTTGTACCAACACACACAGTAACTTAATGAAAACACTACAAAATGACACAACACCAGTTTAGAAAAATAGGAAATATTTATCTAGACAAAACAAGACCAAAACGACAAAAATCCAACATACACAAGTCAAGTTATGATTTTTTAAAGGTTTAAAATAAAAAGAGTCTTTAGGTAGTTGTAACACCACACTAGCGCTGCTAGCGTGAAAATGTACCTGGTTTGCGGCAAAAATAACCCCGCACGGGCGGTGTGCGTCGAAAATAACCCTGCACGGTTATATGCGTCGAAAACAACTCGGCACGGCGATGCGCGTCGAAACAGCCAGCCACGCGACGGTCCGAAAGTTCCGCGGCGCAGGTTGCGATCTCTCAGCCTTCGTCAGCGATGCTGCGCGTCGTTTCTCCTGCTCCGGGCGTCGATTCTCCGGTCGCGTTCCCTGCGGCGTCGTTTCTCAGCTGCGGAACCGGCGTCGCGTCGTTTTCTCAGCCGTGATCGGATTCGCGTCGATCTTTTCTCCGCACGGTGCTCGGTGCGTGTATTTTTGTCCTTAGGCTGCCAGCCTCTCCTTTCAGGGTCCCAGGAACTGGAAGGGCACCACAGAGCAGAGTAGGGGTCTCTCCAGAGACTCCAGGTGCTGGCAGGAAGAAGTCTTTGCTATCCCTGAGACTTCAACAACAGGAGGCAAGCTCTACATCAAGCCCTTGGAGATTTCTTCTTCAAGATGGAAGGCACACAAAGTCCAGTCTTTGCCCTCTTACTCAGGCAGAAGCAGCACTGCAGGAAAGCTCCACAAAGCACAGTCACAGGCAGGGCAGCACTTGTTCCTCAGCGATCAGCTCTTCTCCAGGCAGAGGTTCCTCTTGATTCCAGAAGTGTTTCTAAAGTTTGTAAGTTTGGGTGCCCTTCTTATACCCATTTTAGTCTTTGAAGTCACCTTCCTTCAAAGGGGACTCACACCTTCTTGTGAAATCCTGCCTTGCCCAGGCAAGGCCTCAGACACACACCAGGGGGTTGGAGACAGCATTGTCAGAGGCAGGCACAGTCCTTTCAGATGAGAGTGACCACTCCACCCCTCCCTCCTAGCAGAGATAGCTAATCAGGAAATGCAGATCACACCCCAGCTCCCTTTGTGTCACTGTCTGGTGTGAGGTGAAAAACAACCCAACTGTCAAACTGACCCAGACAGGGAATCCACAAACAAGGCAGAGTCACAGAATGGTTTAAGCAAGAAAATGCTCACTTTCTAAAAGTGGCATTTCCAAACTCACAATCTTAAAATCAACTTTACTAAAAGATGTATTTTTAAATTGTGAGTTCAGGGATCCCAAACTCCACATGTCCATCTACTCTCTAGGGGAATCTACACTTTAATCATATTTAAAGGTAGCCCCCATATTATCCTATGAGAGAGAGACAGACCTTGCAACAGTGAAAACGAAATTGGCAGTATTTCACTGTCAGGACATATAAACCACATTACTATATGTCCTACCTTATCCATACACTGCACCCTGCCCTTGGGGCTACCTAGGGCATACCTTAGGGGTGCCTTACATGTAAGGAAAGGGAAGGTTTAGGCCTGGCAAGTGGGTACACTTGCCAAGTCGAATTTACAGTGTAAAAATACACATACAGACACTGCAGTGGCAGGTCTGAGACATGATTACAGAGCTACTTATGTGGGTGGCACAACCAGTGCTGCAGGCCCACTAGTAGCATTTGATTTACAGGCCCTGGCACCTCTAGTGCACATTACTAGGGACTTACTAGTAATTCAAATATGCCAATCATGGATGAACCACTTACATATAATTTAAACAGGAGCACTTGCACTTTAGCACTGGTTAGCAGTGGTAAAGTGCCCAGAGTAACAAAAACAGCAAAATCAGAGTCCAGCACACATCAACAACCTGGGGAACAGAGGCAAAAAGTTAAGGGAGACCACGCCAAGGATGAAAAGTCTAACACCTCAGAAGACCAGAAAGCACCCACGGGAGATCCAGGACATGGCGGCCAAGGACTTGCAAAGTGCGGTCATCGCAGCACTACACAGAAGGATCCCACACCACCGGAGAATAATTCAGAGAGCTGAGCGTCGCAGGATAGAGTGCTGGGTACCTCGACTGTACTGTGCATGAAGGGCTTTTGGAACAAGTGCATAGAAGCCCAAGGAGCTGCAGAGGAAGCGAGGCAAAGGGGTACTGTCTGGCATGGGGAGGCAAGCCCTTACCTCCACCAAATTTGGACAGCTGGGCCTTAGGACAGTCAGGATCACTTTGGTCCACCACCTCTGTTCCAGGGATCACGCTCATTGACAGAAGATGACTCCCAGAGTACCAGTCGTCACTGCAGAGAGGTAACTGCTGAAGCAGGGAAGTGACTCCCTCACTCCATGGGAGATTTCTTCGGTTCATCTGGTGCAGGGTGAAGACAGGTCAGAAGCTGAAGCAGAGGATGCATAGAAGTCCTGGTGGGGTCCTGCAAACCTAATCTAGGGAAACACCCAGGGGAAAGACCCTAAATAGCCCTGAGGGGTAGATTGCCTACCTACCCAGGTATGCACCTATCATGAGGGGGCTCTGACGTCACCTGCTGGCACTGGCCACTTAGATGCTCCCAGAGGGTCCTCACACCTTGGAATCTAAGATGGCTAATGTCAGGAGCACTCTGGAGGAGCTCTGGCACCCCCCCTTGGGGTGGGGATGAACAGGGGAGTGGTCACTCCCCTTTCCCTTGTCCAGTTTCATGACAGAGCAGCGACCGGGGGATCCCAGAACTGATGTACACTGGATTATGCAAGGAGGGGCACTGTTTGTGCCCTTCAAAGCATTTCCAGAGGTTCTGGGAGGATACCACTCCCATGCCTGTAACACCTATTTCTAATGGGAGAGGGTGTAACACCCCTCTCCTAAAGGAAATGCATTGTTTTGCCTTCCTGGGATTGAGCTGCTCAATCCCCAAGAGGGCAGAAACCTGTCTGTGAGGTGGCAGCAGCTGGGGCTGCAGTGGAAACCTCACAGAGCTGGATTGGCAGTACTGGGGGTCCATAGTGGAGCCCCCAGGGTGCATGGAAGTGGCCCCCCAATACCAAATTTGGATTGGGGTTAAATTTCACAATGTTAGACACCTCACATGTCCATATTTGGAGTTACCATTGTGAAGCTACATATATGTATTGCCATATATGTAGTGTATGCTTATAATGGTGTCCCTGCACTCACAAAGTCCAGGAAATTGGTCCTAGGCAACTTTGGGGCACCTTTGCTAGTGCATCGGTGCCCTCACACACAGTAACTTTGCACCTAGCTTTCTGTAACTGAAGGTTAGACATATAGGTGACTTATACGTTACCTGGTGCAATGAAAAATGGCTGTGAAATAGTGTATGCACTATTTCACTCAGGCTGCAGTGGCAGTCCTGAAGGAGTGTTTGTATGAGCTCCTTATGGGTGGCAAAAGAAATGCTCCAGCCGATAAGGATCTCCTGGAACCCAATGCCCTGGGTACCTAGGTACCATATACTAGGGTCTTGCGAGGGGGGACCAGTGTGCCAATTAGAATTGGTATTTGAAGTCACTAATCTATAGTGACAAATTTGGTAAACAGACAGACCATAAGCACAGGAGTTCTGATTAGGAGAACTCCAGTGACACAGTCAAGCATACTGCACATATAGGCCACAAACTATGAGCACTGGGGTCCTGACCACAAACTATGAGCACTTAAGTCCTGACTAGCAGGATCCCAGTGAGACCGTAAAATCACACTGAAAAATAGGTCTCAAACTATGAGCACTGGGGTCCTGGCTAGCAGGGATCCCAGTGAGACAGTAAAAACACTCTGACAAACATGCCAAAAATGGGGGTAACCATGCTAGAAAGAGGCTACTTTCTCACAACAGGCCCTGAACACATGTAGTGAACTTTACTAGGCACTTATTAGTAAATTAAATGTGACAATAAGGTATGAGCCAATGTTGCCATGTTTTAAGGAAGAGAGGACAAGCACTTTAGCACTGGTTAACACTGGTAATGTGCACAGAGCCCTAAAGTCAGCAAAAACAAGGTCAGAAAATGGAGGGACACAGGCAACAAGTTGGAGGGGAAGACCACCCAAAGGCTGTCAGGTGTATTAGTTTATTAATTCTTTTGTATTGCAGCAGATCAAACATTGTCAAAAACAATCTACAAACATTTAGAGAATTGTATCTACAAATCAAAAAGCTACTTAAAATTCAGTGTAACAGTCTGGGTATTTGCCTTAAACCCTCTTGCAAATTCCATACTATTATTAGAACTACTGCTGCAAATCAATTCTTATTACACTTGCTGAAATTTTAAGAATAGCATTCAATGCACCGGCATTTTGTCCTTTTCTCTTGACACCCCTATCAATCATGTAATTGATCTAGCAGTATGTCCATATTCCAAGCAGCATTGCTGTGCCAGACAGGCCCACATTTCTCAAATCATCTATGTATTGTTTTTGTTAATAATTTGTGTATCTATTCATACTCATCTTTCTTGTTTGTTTATCTTAAAGATACCTTTCACAAATCAGTTTAAAAAAATATGTTTTTAATCATGGGGTTCATTTGCAATACTTTTAACTCAACGTCCCTCATTAAAAGCATATACAGTTTATTTAGTAACCTATAAAAAAAGTAGTGGTATCAGTACATACAAACATTGTCACATAAAACCAATCTTTTGTTCCATAAATGTGTCAAATCAAACCCCTTATTTGTGTCATGCTCATTTAAGTAACAAGCTTGGCTGGAACCTTCCGAAACACTCTTCATAGTTTTTGTTACTAACCTTGAGAGGATATTGCTCCAATCTTCTACTTAAAGATAATTCTTACTTTTTCATTTTCTCAATATCTTTTGCCATCATTTTTGCACCTTTCATAACCACATATTATACCCAAGAGACACATCAATAAAAATAAACAATTCACGTCCTTATCTTTACCTTAGATACAAAATATGTACTTTGCAACATATCCCTTCAGAAGTCTCCTAATCTGTCACAAGATGTCAATATATACTCTCATGTGTCTATTTCCTCTTGATATTTCCAACACCTGATAGATTCATTTCATTATAATTCTAATTTATAATTAATTATAACCCTTTAATTTTACATTGTTCAATATAGAGTGAACAAAGTATCTGTTGAACTAATCGTCCAGCTATATCACTGTGTCCTTCCAAGAGGGATGAGGTCCACTTCCTGTTATTATGCCATAACACAATTCTTCATTCAGTGTTCTAAAACATACTGTATTCACTTAAAGAAGGCCTCCAACCTGGGTTTTTGGTTGATAAGAGATTCTACAAAACAGTTCTAAGTCAATTGAAATGTGTTTACTTCTCACTTCACATAACAAAATAAAGGATTGAAATTATTTTGTTTGCAGGTATGTCGCAAACAGTAAATAGCCTTTCTGAACGCTACAACCTTGTCACCTTATTTTGAAGGTCTATGGGGGTCATTTTGACTTTGGCGGTCTCTTGATTGCCAGGGTAAATGTTGCCGTCCCACCACTAACAGGCTGGGGATGCAGACCACCACATTATGAGTGTGGCAGGTTGGCCTCTGCCAACCCGCCACATCTCCCCTCATACCGGCATGGCGGTCAGAACCACCGGGTCGGAGATGATCATCTGTGACCTGGCAGACCACAGAAGACCGCTGGCGGTATTAGGAGCCCCACCCCCCTTCAGCCACAGTGCATGGAAAACCGCCAAAGTTGTAATGGGGGCCTATATCTCTAACCTTTCCTTTATATTTGTATTCTTTTAAGTGTGCACAAATACTAAGGGTAGGTTTAGCAAATCTGCCTTTTCTGAATGTCATCACAGATTCTTTTGTTTTTTCTGGACCCTTTTATGCTGCCTTTAAAGCTCTGTGCATTTTACCACTGCTAAGTGATAGAGAAGTTCATGTGCTTTCCCTTTTTAAACATATTCTGTGAATTGGAACTCTCAATTTAACTTCTATATACAGCTGCTGTAGATGGCTCCTAAAGTGTGCGTATGACTTGGAAAATTAAATGCCATATAGGGGCTGCATAATACATTTACACGGACCTCACATGTGTTAAAATATGTGTGTCAAGAACACCACTTTCCTCTGGCTATGCTGCAGTGTAAATGTTCTGTAATGAAAAATGACAGGGAACAATGCCTTTAGGCCAATTGTATATGTTCAGATGTTACCCATAAAGTGTGCCGTGTAATCCGAAAGTACAGGGTGCAATTATATAAAAAATAGGACACTCTGCATATTGGGGTTAGTGCCCCTTCACAGTGAAATATAATCCAAAAGCTAATTCACTACATAGGCAGAAGGCTAGAGTTATGTTCAGGACCTGTTTTAGGTTCAGGATTAGGGTTAGAGGGAGTGTTAAAGTTAGGTTTAGGCCTAGGGTTTAATGCAGGGTAAGTTCATAGTGAGGGGTACAATCAAGATTGGTAGTTAGGTTTGAGGCTATGCCTAGGACTGGGGGTGTGGTAATATCTTAGTATGCTCTATGTATGTTATCATTATATGCATAAGCATATGCTAAAAACAGTATTCAGACAAACACATAATGGTAATTGATAGTAAAGTCCATAGTATGGAGAGAGAATAATATATATTGTTGAAGATGATCTTTGAGTACTCCAAATAGCAGCTAAGCACCTCTTTCTATTATAAAACAGCCCAATATAAAAGTACTTTTCGTCATACATACCTTTCACTTGAAAACATAGTAAGATTCAAGCCATCAAAGGAGCAATATAATAATTGGGCTGTTTCTGTAGTCTGAGTACCCTCTTCAAATAACTGCTATTTAGAGAACAATGCCACTGATGTTAAATTAATTTGCACAAACAATGAAGCAGAACACTTCTATGTAAGGATTATTATATATTTATCTCAACTTAGTGAAGAGTTGCTGTTTTTTTGGACAGAGGGTTTAGGAAGAGGGCTGCTGCTAATTACCATAAAAACAAAATTATCCCGTATGTATAGGGGGAGGGTGTAGGCTGACCACATGCTCCAAATGAAGTAAGAATCCTTATCACAATCTGTCATTGCAAAGATGCGATCTTGGAACAGTCTTTCAATCAGCATATTTGGGCATTGTAATATTATCCCAATGAATATATCACAAAAGCTTCTCTACCTCTTTCGGGCTATACCACTCTGGGTACCAGACTCATTTGTTTAATGCCTGGCGGGGTGCCACTGGCAGCTTCATCTGAGGTTATAAGAGAGCCAGATGGGCATATCGGTTTTTTAAACTTCCATATAGCAGAGGAGGGTTTCAGATGCCCTACTTTAAGCTTTACTTCTAGGCTGAGTTTGGAGGCCTTATCAGAAATGTGTCTACTGATCAGGATCCGGACGTATCTGTTTTGGGATATCAACTGGCACTAGGGTCAAATGCAAGGTTTTTTATATAGAGCCTCAGGTCCTAAGTATTTCAAATGGGTTTGGTTCAAAATTACCAAAGATATCATCAGAATTTGGGGGGAAAGTTGCTCTAATTATTCTCTACCCTACATGCATGCCTAATCCCACTCTGAGAAAACCCCAAATTCCCATACATGTTTCACGATTTTTGGGTAAGGTGTCGTTTAGTCTAGAGTTAAAGACAGTTGGGCAGCTGTTTGATCTCAACAGGTTTTGTTCATTTTCTTTTCCTAAAACTTCATATGATCTCCCCTCCAATTCTTTTTTAAAAGTAGCTAGAGATATGTGATTTTTTTGCATGACTGTACTGAGCAGGCCACTTTGGAGAACTCTGACATTCTGTCTTATGTATGTAGCGTACCTGGCAAGTCATCTATTAGGGCACTGCCAGATCTTTAGTGCTAATAGGGATGATGATTACTCAAAGTTAGCTCCCAGATGGAGTATTGGCCTTAAATCTGATATTCTTTCTGAAAAAATCATTGGCACCTTCAAGATTATCAATCGCTTGGTCATTCCGTCATCTTAATGCTTCAACAATTTAAGACTATCTGTATGCTCTATTATACTCTCAAAAGAACTGCTAAATGGGGCAATAGCCAGGCTTCTGATAAGATCTATTGCCCAAAAGCAGGTCTGCTTACAGTGGATATTGTCCATATGTTTGCTAACTGCCTTGTATTCAGGACTTTTGGTCAGAGATGGTTCAGCTGCTTTCAAGTCATCTAGGATATGGTTTTCAGTCATCAGTTAGAGAGATTATGCTGACTCATAAAACTGACTGTAGTCCTAGGCTAAGAGCACTGATGTCTATTGCAATTATTGCTGCTTGGCTTTGTATTGCCAGATCTTAGATCAATACCTCACTCTCTAAGGTAATGGAGTGGTGGACACTTCTCTGTCAGATATATCAATTACAGTCTGCTATCTCAATGGCCAAAGGGCCCCAAGGGTGTGAAACACCTCGAGTTGTGTCAGGGCTGGTATTTTTAACTATTGAGGTCCTTTGTGTTGCTGTCTTGTTATTGTATCTTCTTTATGGTGTCTAAGCTTTGCTGTTTGGGCTCATTATTTCTTTTTTCTTTTGCTTTCCTTATGTAAAGTTTATAGTGATATTTTGTGATCATGACCAGATCCAAATAAAAATGATTAAAAAGGAATACTTCTTCCACTCTACTCAAACATGTTAGAATTTGTTTATAACACAAAACCCACTTCATCAGTGCACCAACTGTGGAATATATTTTCTGGAGTATTGTTTGACCCCAATAGCACCAGTTTGATAAATGAATAGAACAATTAACAAATAACCTATTCAACTGTTGTAACAAAGATGGATATATGTGGTCAAGTAAGGCCTATCTATAACTATGCAGAAAGTGTTGCAGCGCACAATTGTGTTTTCCAAGTGTCCATGCATACAGTGTAAAATAAGCATAAGAAAAGTGCATATTGATGTATTTGCAAATGGATTATCCTTATAGCACTTGCTCTAGCCCTTGGGATATGTCTCCAAAAGGTGAAAAGGCTTTCTTATGCAACCCACAGCAAAGCATCCGACTTACGGTCAGCCTTTGTGTTGGAATGTTTCTGGTACATCAGAATGTAGTGCTCTTCCACAAACAAGTAACTCTTACATTCAAATGGACTGTTCTCAGTTATCAAATGCTTATTGCATTCCTCAAGTGCTAAAAAGCCATGCTGGCTCTTTGGTTTATTCAGTCGGTGTCCTTTTCTGAACCTGTTGTTCTACAAACCTACAGAACAGGTTTGTAGTTCTTAAGTATCATGTTCTCCCTAACCTTAAGGCTTCATGTTAATATTGTCACAAGTCTAGAAGATACCAAAACATAATTGCACAGTTTTTCTATCTTTTTTTCATATTCCAATGAAAAAGAAGCAATTGAGGTGAGTAAAATTAGCTGAGCAGCTTGATGGAGATCACCAGTTCTGAAGGCAAAAGTAGGAAATAGTATGAGTGAATTCAAGTTGTGTTGTTGATTTATTTGCATATATATTCACATTAGCACAAAACGTAGTGGCTGATGTGGTGATGGGCTCTGCATATCCCCATTTATGTTTCAGATGTCAATAACATTGGTGGAGAGTTTTGCTAACAGAATTATTCTGTGAAATTGGGAGAATATGATTATTATTTGGAAGAGATGTGAGTCCTTGCCAGGTAGTAATGTCACAGTTCTGTTTCAGGTCCAGTTAGGTCTCAACGATTTAAACCTGAACGCAACCATTGGTAGCTTGGTAGCTGTAGCATAAAGCAGACAGACTTAACTTAGGAAAAATGTGCAAAGGATTTCTGAGTACAAAAACTGCTAAAAAGTGGAAAACACAAAAGAATTAAAATCTCTCTCCAATTAATGATAACAGAGACATTTTTAATGAACAAAAGACTAAATGGCCAAAATCCTAAAAGGAGAACAGTGACATGATTTTTTTACATTTGAATTAAGTTTCAAATTGCCAACCACAGGGAGCTGGTCATGCTAGACAAGATCAAAGTCAAAATTTAAGGCCGACTGTGATGCAGCGAGGGTTGGATACAGAGACCAGGATTGACCCGCTCAAACATTTTTCCCTCTCATTTAGTCTCTGAAATGGAAGTCAAAAATTCTCAGCAGATCAAGGTAGAAGGCTGTTGACAAGATGGGTCTCTTGATGATATATAGCTATCGGATAAAGTCTTAGGGCCAGATGTATCATCCATTTTTGCATTCACAAACGGTGCAAATGACCGTTTGCAAATGCAAAAATGCCTTTTAGCATTTATGAAAGGAATTCGCAAACCAAATTTAAGGAATTGCTAAAATAGTGATTCCTTAAAATTGCGAGCCCGTTTAGAGACAGGCAAATTGCGATTCTCTAAATAAGAAATCGCAAATAAGGAATACTTATTTGCGATTTCTAAACCACATGTAACAAGCAATTCCTTAATGCGAATTGGGTATTAAGGAATCACTTTTTCCACCAAGTTGAACTTGGTGGTAACCATGTGCAAATTTTCAAAATGCATTGGCATGTAACGCACACATGCCCCTTTGGCATGTGTGCGCCTCACATGTCCTTAAAAAAACTCTTGGGGTGCAGCAGAGTGGACCTTAGGCCCGAGCACCCTGGGGTTTGCATTTCCCAAATGTACGAATTCCAGTAAGGAATTTGCAATTCGGGAAATGCACAAAATTTGCAAAGAAGGGCCTAGAGGCCCATAGGTGCGAATGGGGCCGGTAGCGCAACTTGCAATTCAGTAATAACATTTGCGATTTTTATGAAATCGCTATTACCGAATCGCAAATATGATACATAGCATTTTGCGACTCAGAAATAGCGATTTCTTAAAAATCGCTAATACCAAGTCGCAAAAAGCTTTTCTGATACATCTGCCCTTAGAGAAGCAACTTGCTTTAGACTGTAAAGCTCTGAACAGAAGAAATGTTCACACCCAAGGAAGGTCCTTCGCCGGCCAGATACTTTTGGCGTGCTTCGTAATGGAGAAAATGCCTACCATAGGGCTTAGTCACTTTCTTAAAGCTTGGATTCCTCCAGTGGGTCAAGGCTACAAGCTGTAGCCCAACAGGGATCAGGGAAACCAGATATCTTCTCCGGGATGTCCTGCTGAAACAGATTTGTTCCTGTGGAAAAGCTCCAAGCAGGAACAACCTGAATTGACTCTTGTTTTCTGTCAGTTATCCAGGCAAAAGTCCTTGAACATATTTCTTAGTCCCAGCTCTTAGGGTTAGTAAGGTGGAGTACTCTTAAGGAAATCATTGGGGGTCATAACTCACTCCAGCGGAAGCCACCAACAGAGTCCAAGGCAGACTCTTCAAGAAGGTGGACTTATTGCAGCTTTTTAGTACAACAGGAGGTCAGCTAACTGGCCCTTAGAGTCCACTGATCAGTCATTGGTACAAGTGGGAGCACTTCCAGAATAGGGGTATCTCTCAAAGTTAAACAGCAGGTACAGTCCTTCTGTTTTCCAAGATCTAGATGTTCTGAAGAGAGTACAGGAGTGCCACATTTATGCCCAGAGCTAGCTCTGGCCACTCAAAAACCAATGGGGTAAATGTTCCCAGGGGTGTTCCTACCAAACTTTATAGCACCTCCTGTGTGTTATACTATAAAGTATACTGTAAAGTAACATAAAGTGCTGCTCTCTATCTAGAACCAACATTGCACTGCCCTTTTTCCCCATAGCAGAGCTCCCTGTGCCTACCCAAAGGTGTGGCTAGGAAAATGAGTAACCCCTCCTCTCTTGTCATTAAAAACCTCTCCCACTGGGATTAGTGCCTTGCTGTCTAGCAAGACAATTAAAAGTGAAGCTCTTTGTCCACTGCCCAGTAGCAATACACATCTCACCACAGAATAGCAATTAAAATACATTAAAAGCCATTAACAGTAAGGTGACACTGAACACTGGCAGAAAGGCATATTTCGCTTTCTAGAAACAGACATTTTGAAATAGTTATTTTAAATATGACTTGACCATTAGATTCTATTTTAAATTACTATTAATTTGAGTCCTTTAATTATTGTTCTAGCTATCCTAAACTGAGATTAGGCATTATAAGATGTTATAATGTACCCACTATTTTTCTATGTGACAGCCAGTCTTGCCACAGTTAAAAAAAGAGTTTTCCCTGCCAGGACATGTAAAACTTAATTACACATGTTCTACTTTTTAAATACCATGCATAATGCCCAATGGGCATTTAGGCCCTACCTTAGGGGTGACTTGTAAATATTACAAAAGGTTTAAGCTTGGTAATAGGTTTATTTTACCATATCAAATTTGCATTTTCAAAACTGCACACTCAGGCTGCAAGGGCAAGCCTGATGACATGCTTTGTATTGTCACTTTAGTGGTGGTACAATGAGTGCGGCAGTACACTACTGACCTTTACCGTACAGGGGTTATATGACGGAACACCGAATTTTAAACTACTACTAACCTTAACAACGAGGTCGGAACACCGACCTCGTCTTTACTACTAATGATTTTACCACGAATGCCTTTACAACGATATTTCGTTGTAAAGGCATTCCTGATAAAATCATTAGCAATAGGCACCATTCACCCTACATCCCTCACCCCACCCCCCCAACCCCACCCCAAAACCTAAAACCCCCTGACCTCCCACCCACTCCCCAAAACCAAAAACGCCCCACTCCCCAACCCCACCCTAAAACCTAAAACCCCCTGACCCCCCACCCACTCCCCAAAACCAAAAACGACCCACCCCCCCAACCCCACCCTAAAACCTAAAACCCCCTGACCCCCCACCCACTCCCCAAAACCAAAAACGCCCCACCCCCCCAACCCCACCCTAAAACCTAAAACCCCCGACCCCCACCCCCTCCCCAAAACCAAAAACGCCCCACCCCCCCAACCCCACCCCAAAACCTAAAACCCCCTGACCCCCCACCCCCTCCCCAAAACCTAAAACCCCCCACTTACCTGAGTCGTCACCTTGTCATCTGCGTCGTCCTCCTCAGCCGACTCCCTTGTTTGTACCTTAACCATGCATGTTCGTTGTTCAGGACATGCCTGGTTAAGGCACAAAATAACGAAGTCGTGGTTAAAGAAAGCGTTGTTCCGCTTTCGTTAACCAGGACTTCGTTATAAAAAATTCGGCATAAAGGATGTTTCCCCCGTACAGGACTGGGTGCACTGGGTGTCACATACTAGGGGCTTATAGGTAAGTCAAATGTAGTAATCAGAGTCTTTAACCAATTTAATGGTCAAAGCAATGCACAGTGCTTTGCTAGCAGGATCCCAATGGACAATGGTAAAACCATTTCATTAACATGAAGAACCAAGGAATCTGCAGAGGTTAAGAATAAGCTGCAGATCCCCCGAGGGCTGGCAGCTCACTGAGGGGCAGATACACCATGTACTGGCTATAGCCTTGAAGAGGAAGGTGGGTTGGGACAGAAGAAAGACAGAGAGACTGTCTTGGATACTTCTCAAGAGTGCTGACTTCTCTCCTCTTCTCTTCTCTTCTGCATGAAAGGTTTTACTTGTATGATGTCGGGAGGACCTTCTACGGAAAAAACAACATGAAGATTTAAATGTGAAAACTATTTCCAAACCACTACAAGCTTTAGCATGCTGGTCTGCTGTATTTGTGTGGGACTAGAGGTTAACCATTACCTCTCCATGAAGAGTACTACGGTGACATAACTTCTGCTCTATGGGACATCTTGATCAAAATAGGTCTTGCTTCAGCTTGTGGTTTGTAGTGTAGCAGATTATATTCTACAACACTTAGGGCCCAGAATAGTTACAAGTTACAGCATTAACTCAAATAACCCTCTTCTTACTCTCTCCTTCTATTCCTGATGTTACTTTGTTGCGGCTAAGCAATGAGCAGTGGGTATCCTTAAAAATGGTCATCTCTAGGTACAGCTTCAATGTCTTAAATTTGTGTGCCTTCTTGTCAAAATATGACAAGCTTGACCAAGGGCCTGATTTATATATTGGTGGTGACGGATATCCTGTCTGTTTATATCTAAATCCCACTGGATACAATGGGACATGGATCTCGGTGGACATCATATCTGTCACAGCTGTGACGAAGTAACCTCTCCATCAATATCTAAATCAGGTCCAAAGTCTTTGAGTATTTACTTAGGAAGTATCTGATCATCAATTATTTCTTTCATTATTCTGCTCACTAACCTAAATGTTTCTTGTTTTTGCAGGAGCGCTGCTGATGCAATGCTACATGAGCCAGGAAATAAATTAGCTCTTGTTTTTTTATCTCTTAGGAATATCAAGATGCTGATCTGAAGAAGAAACCTCCATCAAACCATGATGGATGCACCTGCATCAAGGTTTCCTGGAAGGGTGGCAGGGCATGGAGAAAAGACATTTTCCACAGATATCACATAAGGGAAGGGCACCAGCAGAGATGGCATTAACAAGATGCAGCAATATTGTATGTGTGTACGTTTTTGGTTGGTATTTGTTTAGTGAGAATCTATCCAAAAAGGCACTCAACACTCTACAAGGTGAAAGGCAAACATACAGTCATCAAGTGAAAATAGAGGTAGCTGGTTATTTGACTTTTTTAACAGAGTGGTGTATTATGTATGTGGTATTTGCATAGCACAGGAGAGGTAGCTGGTTATTGAATTGCAAATACATTGTGGTGTATTGTTCAGGGCACAAGTCGTGGGTATATTCAGGTGAATGGCATCCACTCACTATTTTTACAGGGTAGACACTGTCTACCCTGCCAAGAAGAAACTGGGCCCTACTGTAAAATGCTGAATGTGTTTCGGTGTAATTTTCAGACGCCGGGACACATTCAGAATCTGCACATTGTCTGTTTTCAATCAGAGCAACAACGTGCAGGCCATGAGAGGGTTTTCATAATTCAAGCTCCAGCTATGCCCAGAACAAAGGCCAAATTTAAGGAGCCCTTTGTTGGAGTGTCCAGCCTTGCACCTATTTGGAGCCTAACATTCTACATGTAAATGCAGTGGAGGGGAAACAAAGGATCACCGCTTGTTAGCACTTCACAAGTACTTAAGAGGGGCACACTTTGACTTTGTGCATTCCCTGTATATGAGTGATATGCATGCACTGCTGTAAGAATGTCAAATCAAATCAAATAATTAACATTTATAAAGCGCGCTACTCACCCGTGCTGGTCTCAAGGCGCTAGGGGAAAGAGGGGGTTACTGCTGCTCGAAAAGCCAGGTCTTTAGGAGTCTCCGGAAAGCGGAGTGGTCCTGGGTGGTCCTGAGGCTGGTGGGGAGGGAGTTCCAGGTCCTGGCCGCCAGGAAGGAGAAAGATCTCCCACCCGCCGTGGAGCGGCGGATGTGAGGAACGGAAGCGAGTGCGAGGCCAGAGGAACGGAGGAGGCGGGTGGGGGTGTAGAAGCTGAGGCGTCGGTTGAGGTATTCCGGTCCCTTGTCGTGGAGGGCTTTGTGTGCGTGGGTGAGAAGTCGAAAGGTGATCCTTTTGCTGACTGGGAGCCAATGCAGGTGTCTCAGGTGTGCGGAGATGTGGCTGTTGCGGGGTACGTCGAGGATGAGGTGGGCCGAGGCGTTTTGAATGCGTTGCAGGCGATTTTGGAGTTTGGCTGTGGTTCCAGCGTAGAGGGTGTTGCCGTAGTCCAGGCGGCTCGTGACGAGGGCGTGGGTCACGGTTTTTCTAGTGTCGGCGGGGATCCAGCGGAAGATCTTGCGGAGCATGCGGAGGGTGAGGAAGCAGGCGGAGGACACGGCGTTGACTTGCTTGGTCATGGTGGGAAGAGGGTCCAAGATGAAGCCGAGGTTGCGGGCGTGGTCTGCGGGGGCCGGTGCGGTGCCGAGGGCCGTGGGCCACCAGGAGTCGTCCCAGGCGGACGGGGTGTTGCTGAGGATGAGGACTTCCGTTTTTTCAGAGTTCAGCTTTATGCGGCTGAGCCTCATCCAATCTGCGACGTCCTTCATACCCTCTTGTAGGTTGGTCTTGGTGCTGGCGGGGTCCTTAGTGAGGGAGAGTATAAGTTGGGTGTCGTCGGCGTAGGAGGTGATGATGATGTCGTGCTTGCGTACGATGTTGGCGAGGGGGCTCATGTAGACATTGAAGAGTGTCGGGCTGAGTGATGAGCCTTGGGGTACGCCGCAGATGATCTCAGTGGGTACTGAGCGAAACGGAGGGAGGTAAACTCTTTGGGAACGGTTTGAGAGGAAGGAGGCGATCCAGTCCAGGGCCTGGCCTTGGATCCCGGTGGAGCGGAGGCGGGTGATTAGGGTGCGGTGACAGAAGGTGTCGAAGGCAGCCGAAAGGTCGAGGAGAATGAGGGCGACTGTTTCACCGTTGTCCATCAGGGTTCTGATGTCGTCTGTGACTGAGATGAGGGTGGTTTCCGTGCTGTGGTTGGTTCGGAATCCGGTTTGTGAAGGGTCGAGCAGGTTGTTGTTTTCCAGGAAGGTGGTCAGCTGTTTGTTGACGGTCTTCTCTATTACCTTGGCTGGGAAAGGCAGGAGAGAGATGGGGCGGAAGTTTTTCAGGTCGCTCGGTCAGCCGTAGGTTTCTTTAGTAGGGCGTTGACTTCGGCGTGTTTCCAGCATTCAGGGAAGGTAGCAGAAGAAAATGTCAGATGTGTTGGTCTGCCCCAGTACTTGCACTGAATAACAATTTAAATACTGCTATTTTTCATGTCTGTTATAACACTACTCATCAAAATGCAGGGTGTCAGAGTGCTTTAAATCAAACACACTCATTACATTGACATTCAATCACACATTTGTACATCAATATTCAGGATATGTTACATAAGACGGTGAGGGTTACAAGGTGTAGAAGTCACATATTGTCCTTCATAGTTCACTGCACTATATTAGAAAGAATACAGTTTCTGAGCTGCAAATAACAAATAAATCTCTGGGTTAAAAGCACTAACACATTTGCCTATCTATATAAAAATAAAATCTGTCCTCTATATATTACATGATGTGCTTTACAGGAGATACATTAACCATCTATGCTACTTTGAGTTAAAAAGGGCACTGGACAAAAAACACATCTTTGCAGCAAATGATTTAACCACCAAAGTTATCTTACCATTATTATTATTCTCTCAGATTTACTAGGAAACCAAAGATCTCTTCAGCAGGTGCCTTAACCCCATCTAATATTGTAAAATTCAGACTTTGCAACCAATTAGACAGAACAGATTTACTGTCCTGTTTCTCCTTGTTGCCAGTTTCTTTGTGGCAGAGTTTTTAAAAACAAATGTATAAGCTGAGGCACTGATTTTGCATTATGGTTGCACCCCTTGCCCGATGCAACCATGATGCAAAATCTCTTTTTGGATTTATAGTGCGACACAAATCTTGGTTGAGTTGATTTGTTTAAAACAAACATGAACGCAAGGCAGCACATCGCCCTGAATTGCGTTACCCTTTGTCAGGTAGTTGTAACATGCGAACAGTGTTTGTATGTATACTCATAATGCGCGCAAATGCACTCATGATAGAACTACTAAACATATGTGTGAGGTCTTTCTATCTAATGCCACTTCATATGATTTCATTTCTTGTAAAGTACTGGTCTGTGATACCACTTCCTGTGATGTCACTTCCTGTAATGCCATGCGCAGTCATGCACCGCAATTTCATTGCCTACTGCCTAACTTGGTAGTACCCCCACTTCTTTTTTTAGGACTTGTGCTCTGATAGTGTTCATATGTATGTGGAATTTCTATATCGCGAATCATGTCAAAAAGGCAGGGCACTGTGCAGTGTCAAACGCAAAGATACATTCAACTACACCTACAATTACACATACTGGATTGAATAACCTCACCTGTACCAGGTGAGTCTGTGTCCTAATCTGAATAGAATAATGTTATGGAGGAAGAAATAGTAGCATGCAGGTTTTTTGCATGTTTTCTGGAATATCCTGATCATATTTTAAACTGATTTTTAAAGGAAATGCCATGGCACTTCAAATCCCATTTTCACCAAAAAGGGGAGATTGCAGCTGCACATTTGCAATCGGGGCCTATCTTGCTGAAGTACTCTTGAAAGAAAGCGCATACTTTAAAAAGAGTGACCGGACCTTCATTAACTCTGGTTTATTTTCGTGACATAACACCTTGTGGGCTAAACCAAATCTTACACATCTGTTCACACTCGCTTTTAATGATCTGCCTCACCCTATAGTGCAGTCGTTTCGATAAGTAAAGCTCTTTCCTATATTGCTATTTTAGAGGTCATTGCTCAAGGAATATGTTTTCTTTTCGAGTCATTTGACATGTCAACGTTGTCTACCTTGGCTGACAAACGGAGGGAACACATGTCAACAACTTCCACGGCCTTTATTACCAACGCCTCAGCCTACAGAACGACCTCAGAATTATTCATGAATCAGAAATCCAGTTCGAGCTCGGCAGACGTGGAATCATGCGAATCTATCATTGAAAAGTTGTCTCCTGCCATCAGTTACTGCTTTTGCCACGCTTTTGCTGTTACCTGAAACTACTGCGCCTGGGCTCAGTTGGGGTTTATTCAGCCACCTCCTAATTGCTCCTCCAGTGAAACTTTAGCGTGTGATCCTTTTACTGTGAATCTGTCACATACAGAGTGTTCTCGGGATCGCAGGGCTGCCATTTTGTGGCTTAGCTTCTAATCCTTTTCACCCCTGACAGAATCATGGCAAGTGGACTAACACGTGTCCAGTGAACCGTCACTATCACATTGCCTAACATCTGCCTCCAGCCTGCATATTTTCATTTCAATACCGAATTAGGAAGTATAATGCCGAACTCTCCTGTCAAAAGACAATGCTCATCATCAAACTGTTTATTTATGAGAACAGCATCTACGGTGTGCTGGAAAAGCATGTCTTCACAACATAGAAGACGCTATTCTCGAGTTGGTTTGAGATTGATTATGGTGCCGAGCAGTTGTTAAAAGCTTTTCAGAGCACTCAGGAAGTTCTCTTCCAAAATGAGCTTTTATTTGTGACCCAGACCACTTTATAGCATGGTGAAGCTACGCGGATCTTGGATTTAAGATATAAAATAAGCACTGTAAGTGTTAATTTAAGTAATGTCTCTGCCGTCTGCTTGGTGCCTTAGGGGGTCATTCCAATCCGCCCGCCAGAATTCCCCCCTCCGAAATACCGCGCTGCGGTCAAAAGACCGCGGCGGGTATTACAAGTTTTCCCCTGGGCTGGCGGGCGGTTGCTGAAAAACCGCCCGCCAGCCAAGGGGAAAACGACCTTCCCACGAGGATGCCGGCTCGTAATCGAGCCGGCGGAGTGGGAAGGTGCGACGGGTGCAGTGGCACCCGTCGCGTATTTCTGAAATACTTTGCGGGGCCCTCTTACGGGGGCCCCTGCCGTGCCCATGCCATTGGCATGGGCACGGCAGGGGCCCCCAGGGGCCCCGCGACCCCCCCTACCGCCATCCTGTTCATGGCGGCTTTCCCGCCATGAACAGGATGGCGGTAGGGGGGGTCGGAATCCTCATGGCTGCGGCGCGCGCTCCGCAGCCATGGAGGATTCACACGAGCAGCGGAAAGTCGGCGGGAGACCGCTGACTTTCTGCTTCTGACCGCGGCTGAACCGCCGCGGTCAGAATGCTCGTTGGAGCACCGCCAGCCTGTTGGCGGTGCTCCCGTGGTCGGTGGTGACCCTCTTAGTGTTAAAGGTGTAGTATTGTACAAACCTACTCAGTAATTACTATTTTACCCCTAGAACTTTGAAGGAATGTGCTGTTTTTGACTGGAAATGTAGCAACAATTATTGACGTCTCTACAGTAAAATACAGAGCACAAGACATTATACATAGCGAACTAGAACTAATAAAAATATAACATGGCACACAACACAGTAAATTAATAAAACTGAATGCAACACAACAAATAAAGTACGACACAACAACTCAGTGCAATAATGCATTGCAAAAACATACTAGCACAAATAACACATCATTACCAAATCAAAATTAATCACAAAAATAAGCATAGACATTATTTGACAATAATACTAAGGACATCTATCAGCGCCAGTCTTTTTTTTTGTGATGCAGCCTCTGGCCTCTCCTAACATTTCAAGTAGACTACAAATATTTCTCTGGAGCTGTGCTTCTGTGGCAGCAGCAATGATATTAGTGCAAAGGTCTTTAAACTGGGGGGCGGGCACCCCTAGGGGGGCCTTAAGTGTTCCCGGGGGGGCACCAGCCTCTAGCCAAAAGAAGCATTATACAGAAATCAGGTCTTTGTTTAAAGCAGAAGCATGCTATTGCAACTTTAAAAAGATCTTTAAAAAGCTAACAGTACTTAACTGCCATGTTTAAATAGGTCTAGACATATTTAAACATTGGCATCTTTATAAAATAATTGTGAAAAATTCTGAGGGGGGCCCACTGATTTTTATTTTTCAACTGGGGGGGCGCGGCATTAAAAGGTTTGGAAACCCCTGTATTAGTGGCATGCAAAAAAGTGCTGGTATGACCTGGTAAGTCAGTCATGTGCCATCTAAATGTGAAAACATAAACATAAAACATAAACATATCCATACACCCCTTTAGACATGATTTTCATTACCAGTTAAATGAAATGTTATATATGGTCAATGAAGAGTTAACTTTTACTATGTGCTAAAAGATCCTCTTTAGAAACAGAATAAAAGAACACTTAACGCGAGTCTTGATGCATAGGATGAGCGTGTCAGTATTTGATAGATATTTTAATCCTGAAAAAACATTTTCCATTCACAACATCGAAGTGCATAGTGTCCTTGGACCCCAAGTCACCAAAGATTTCCACCAGAACCACCGTTCACTAGGATTTTCCCCTGAGTTGAAAAAATTGCACATTTGTGGCTGCTGATGAATATACTTAGGCAGCAGGGACGCCCTTTTCTTTTCACTGGTCAGCCCCTGGATGAGCAGTGACTGGCCTATGGAAACAAGATTCCTCACTCCTCCTTCAATTTACTTGAATCACCTCCAGATGAGCTTCGTTCCACTGGTGAGGGGGTGGTTGGTATTTGTCAGCAGTGGTGAGAGGGACAAGGGAGGGCAAAGAAGGGGGTTGATAAGGAGTTAAAAACATCACTTACGGCATGTTAATAAAGGATCAAAACTATGTCAAATGGAATCACTGGAGGCAGGTGAAAAAGGCACTGCTGTTGGTATATCTTTAGTACGTACAGCTCGATGTTCCTCTCTGAAGATTGGTACCCAGAGCCTGTGCTCATCTCTCCCATACCAAAAGCCAGCTTTGAATGCAGCAGTATATGTGTACTTTCTTCCACAGTAAAGGGTTTCAAAGTTCCCGCCCTTACAGTTCTACGTTTGGAGACAGATACATGGTGTTAGACTTTTCATTTGTGGCGTGGTTCCCCTTAACTTTTTGCCTCTGTTTCCCAGGTTGATGATGTGTGCTGAACTCTTTTTTTGCTGTTTTTGTTACTCTGGACACTTTACTACTGCTATCCAGTGCTAAAGTGCAAGTGCTCCTGTATAAACTGTGTATATAATTGGCTTTCAATGATTGTCATATTTGATTTACTGGTAAGTCTCTAGTACAGTGCACTAGAGGTGCCCAGAGCTTGCAAATCAAATGCTACTAGTGGGCCTGCAGCACTGGTTGTGCCACCCACATTAGAAGCCATGTAAACATGTCTCAGACCTGCCACTGCAGTGTCTGTGTGTGCAGATTTTAACTGCCAATTCGACTTGGCAAGTGTACCCACTTGCCAGGCCTAAATCTTCCCTTTTTCTTACATGCAAGACACCCCTAAGGTAGGCCCTAGGTAGCCCCATGGGCAGGGTGCAGTATATGTTTAAAGTAGGACGTATACTAATGTGTTTTATATGTCCTGAAAGTGAAATACTGCCAAATTCGGTTTTCACTGTTGCAAGGCCTGTCTCTCTAATAGCTTAACATGGGGCTACCTTTAAAAATGATTAAAGCGTAGATTCCCTTTGGGAGCAGATAGACATGTGGAGTTTGGGGTCTCTGAGCTCTGAGGAGAAGTGCTGCCTTGCCTGAGACTGTGCTTTGTGGAGCTATCCTGCAGTTGCTGCATCTGCTTGTGCCAGGGGACAAAGACTGGACATCGTGTGCCTTCCTGCTTGTGGAGAAATCTCCAAGGGCTTATCCTGAGCTTGCATCCTGTTGTTGAAGTCTCAGGGCCATCAAAGACTTCTCCTGCCGGCACCTGGACTCTCTGCTGAGACTCCTGCCCTGCCAAGTGGTGCCCTTTCCAGTTCCCAGGGCCTTGGAAGGTGAAGCTGGCAGACCAAGACTGAAAAGCCATGCACAGACCGCCGTGCAGGGAAAATATCGACGCACCTTCCGAGACACGGCTGAAAAATGACGCACTGCCAGCTTCGCAGCAGAGATTGACGCTCCACCAGCATTGCGGCTGGAAAATCAATGCACGTAGCTGGAAGCAAGACATGCAACACCTGCTGATGGAGGCTCATAACGTTGCAACTGACATTGCACAATTTTGCTGATACGTGCGGCAGGATATTTGACACAAACCTTCCTGGACGCGGAAAAAACGATGCAACCCCTTCCCAGACCCGAGTGCTGCCTGGATTGATGCATCACTCCCCTGCAGGGAGGAAAACCAATGCACAACGACCCGACCGGAGAAGGAGAAAAGACGCAATGTCTCACTTGTGGGTGAGAAATTGACTCACTGCTAACCTTTTTCGACACACACTCCCCTGTGCCTGTTATTTTCGTGCTACCCAGGTACTTTTCAACTCTAACATTCTTTTACCTGTTTTCTCAAAGATTTAAGATTTTTTATGAATACCTTGACTTGTGTATGTTAGATTTTTGTCATTTTGGTCTTGTTTTGATTGGATAAATATGTTCTTTTTTTTAAACCTGTGTATGTCATTTTGTAGTGTTTTCATTAAGTTACTGTTTGTGTTGGTACAAATACTTTACACCTAGCACTCTGAAGTTAAGCCTGCCTGCTCGTGCCACGCTTCCAAGGTGGTGAGCAAGGGTTAGCTAAGGGGGATTCTCCTTTACCCTGACTAGAGTGAAGGCCCTTCCTTGTACAGGGAGTAACCTGACTGCCAACCAAAGATCCCATTTCTAACATTGGTGATCAGCGGTTGGGATTGGACTTGTATTTTTACTTGACATACAATGATGAAGTGTACACTATTGTTTTCAATGCAGACCACTACGTGACCACATACTACTTGGAGGGGCTTTACAATCAGATTGCTTGGGAGCACTTGTACAGTTTCTGTTTTCCAGAGCTGTGCCAGCACCTGATTGTAGGAAATTACCATCTTGCCTGACATGTTACCCCCATTTTTCACATGTATGTAAGTTTGTTTTTGTCTGTCTCACTGTGATCCTGCTAGCCAGGACCCCAGTGCTCATAGTTTGTGGCCTGAATGTGTGTATCCGTGTTGTGGCTAACTGTGTCACTGAGGCTCTGCTAACCAGAAGCTCAGTGCTTATGCTCTCTCTGCCTTTAAAATTGTCACTATAGGCTAGTGAACATTTTCACTAATTCTAATTGGCACACTGCAACACCCTTATAATTCACTAGTATATGGTACCTAGGCACCCAAGGTAATGGGGTTCCAGGAGATCCTCATGGGCTGCAGGATTTCTTTTGCTACCCATAGGGAGCTCAGACAAATCTTACACAGGACTGCCACTGCCGCCTGAGTATAATAACACCCACGTTATTTCACAGCCATTTTACTCTGCACTTAAGTAACTTATAAGTTTTGGTCACACGCTCTGGACATGAAGGTTGAACTCTGTTATGACAGCGATCACTATCCTCTATGTCTTACTCTTTTTAACAAAGCATTTGGGAGAACTCAACATCTAGAGACCACTGATGTTCCGTTCCCTTCCTTAAACTCCAGGCAAACTCGTGTTAGTTGGCCAAAAGTTTCTTCTAACCCACTTTTGGTTAAACAAATTTATTCTTCCTTTCTACAGTTGTTCTCCGGTATTGAAAAGCAAGAGGTCGATAGTCTACCAATCATGGAACTACATGCTGAATTGATAAAATCCCTATAGAAGGTTTTTTATAAAAAAAAAACTCTGAGACACACTCCAGATGTTATTCGATCCAGGGAATGGTTCAACAATAACTGCGACCTTGCTAGGCTAAATCTTAAATTGGCCCTCCGCATGCATTCACAGGAGGAGATCAGGACCGCTAGAGTTAGTTACACTAAGGCCCTAAATCTAGCGAAGAAAAATTGGGAATTTGAGATCTGGCAGAAGCTGTTGGAGGCAGTAGAAAATCGCGACAAGAGTTCCTTTTGGAGGTTGCTGACTCACAGGCAACGAGAGGGTAATGTTATTCCTAATTTTCACATCCAGCCTGAAAGATGGGTGTCTCATTTTTCAGAGATCTATGCCTCTTTTGAGCAATTACATCATGAGACCTATGAGGGTGGTAATGTAGATCCTTAATCGAGGGTCCCCTGGAGGACATTGTTTTTACAATTGCTGAAACCACGGCAGCTATTAATTCCCTGAAACCTGCTAAGGCCCCCGGACCGGACAAGATACCGGGGGACCTGTTTAAGTCTGAAACCGTCATTTGGGCGTGGTACATTAATACTTTATCAAATGCCATCGCAGCAGGTAGCCCCATTCCGGACTCGTGGCTCGGAGCCGAAATTATCCCTATTCACAAAAAAGGAGATGTGGGTCTGCCAGCCAATTATCGCCCAATTAGCCTCATTGACAATCTTCAAAAGATTTTCTCAAAGCAAGTTCTTGATAGGTTAATGGACTGGGTCCAAGCTAACCAGGTTCTTTCCCCCCTTCAGGCTGGGTTTCGTCTAAAAATTTGCACTATGGACCAAGACTTTAGATTCTTTTTGTTACTTTTGAAATACGCTACCCTGGCCAAACAAAATTTGTATGTTGCTTTTGTTGACCTTAAGTCCGCGTTTGATCTTGTTCCAAGGCAAAAATTGTGGGAAGTCCTAAAGAAAACTGACGTCCCACTGAACCTGGTGCATCTAATCCAAAGATTACACAAGAACACCTATGCTCGAGTAAGATGGGGCAGCCAGGGGGAACTCACTGATCGTATTAACATCAGGCGGGCAGTACGCCAGGGCTGTATCCTGGCTCCTACCCTCTTCTCGTTGTTTATTAATGAAGTAGTGCAAGTTGTAACTGACTGTCGAAACGACGCCCCTACTTTGAATAATACAAAAGTTCCAATCCTTTGACTCCCTCCTGATCTCTAAAACTCCTATGGGCCTCCAGGCCCTCCTGGATAGGTTTAGTGTGTTTTGTGCAGATCATGGATTGGAACTTAACTCCAGCAAAACAAAACTTATGATATTTGGCCCTGGTAGCTCAAAGCGATGCAACATTTTGTATAATAAGGTTCCCTTGAGTAAGGTATGCTCTATCGATTACTTAGGGGTAAGAATCAGTAATGATATGAACTGGCAGGCCCAGGTAGGGAAAAGCTCAGCCCTCTTAGCACATAGGGCAGGGGCAATTTTGCGTTTTCAAATGTCTAATATTGAGAAAGTTGTTTCCCCTGCTATTAAAATTTATTTAGCTAAGGCTCAGAGTGCCGCGGTCTATGGTGCTGAGGTCTGGGGTTGCTCTAAATCCAGTAAGTTATCTGTGGGGGAAAAGAATTTTGCAAGATCACTCTTGGCATGTCCTCGTAGTACGCCCCTGGTCCCAGTGTTTTTGGATCTAGGGTTCCCTCGCATTTCCGATGTAATAGCCTTAAGGCCTTTAATTTTTTGGGTTCGTATTTGGACTACCCCCGAACTAGACACTTACAAGGAATCCTTGCAAGACTTATTGGACAGACCAAATGTACTCTCTATCCCCTGGTTCAAGCACATTTCAGAATGGTTCCATACTTTGGTACTCAGTCACTTTTGGAGCCAAACCAATAAGTTAAGGAGGGCTCACAAGGACCACCTGAAATCTGCTTACTGGTCCCATGTTAGGGAAAAATATCTGCTCTGCACTTCACATGGTAGACTGACATCGCTCTTCCTCGAATACAAGTGGTTTCCCCAGTTCGAACCCTTTCTGGACCTAATTACTGATCAACTAAGCAAAAGTTTGTTTGTTCGACTTAGGTATGGATGTCTCCCTCTGAAGTCTTTTTCCAGTTCATGGAGCTCCAGCCTGCTATCCGACAAATGTCCGTGTTGTAATGAATCTGTGGAAACAGTAGTGCACTTTTTGTTCATTTGTCCTGCCTATGGAACTGCCCGGCAGAAATGGCTTCGTGCCGTTTGTAGAAACATGGGGTTGAGAACATGTAAGGACGCCCTTAGGCTGATGTTAAGAGATTGCTCCTCTCCTTTAATTTGTGCGGTCAGCAAGTTCCTTGCGTCCGCCTGGTATATACGTACATACTTTTTAAAATAAAATAGGACTATAAGTGATTTGTTATTAATTGTTTTCTGATTTTACCTTATCTTACTTATTTGTTTTATAAATGTACTTTTTATAATTTACCGTTGTGGAAGCTAAAAGCAGTCAATCAAAGGATCTTTTACATTTCCCTTTTATCTACATGCCGGGGCATATATGTGAAGATATATCTGACTTCTTTTTCTCTTTGTATACTCGCAGATTCCTCATTTTTCCATTATTTTTATCTCTCTTTTATCACCTATTTTTTAACTCTGGTGTTATATATTTATTATGTATAGATCTTGATTTTACTGTTGTAAATTATTGCTTTGATGGGTATTTAGACCGAATAAAGCTTGTTTTGATGATGAACTTATAAGTCACCTATATGTCTAGCCTTCATTTAGTGAAGGTTAGGTTCAAAGTTACTAAGTGGGAGGGCACCCTGGCACTAGCCAAGGTGCCCCCACATAGTTCAGGGCAATTTCCCTGGACTTTGTGAGTGCGGGGACATCATTACATGCGTGCACTACATATAGGTCAATACCTATATGTAGCTTCACAATGGTAACTCTGAATATGTCCATGTAACATGTCAAAGATCATGGAATTGTCCCCCCATGCCAAATTTGGTATTGTTATTCCAATCCTATGCATCTCCGGGGCTCCATCATGAATCCCGGGTACCGCCAAACCAGCTCTCTGGTTTTCTCTGCAGCTACCACTGCTGCCAACCCACAGACAGGGTTCTGCCCTCCTGGGTCTGGGCAGCCCAGTCCCAGGAAGGTAGAACAAAGCATTTCCTCTGAGGGAGGGTGTTACACCCTCTCCCTTTGGAAATAGGTGTTAAGGGCTGGGGAGGAGTAGCCTCCCCCAGTCTCTGGAAATGCTTTGAAGGGCACAGATGGTGCCCCCCTTGAATAAGCCAGTCTACACTGGTTCAGGGAACCCCCCCAGTACCTGCTCTGACGTGACACTGGACAAAAGAAAGGGGAGTGACCACTCCCTGTCCATCACCACCCCAGGGGTAGTGCCCAGAGCTCCTCCAGTGTCTCCCAGACCTCTGCCATCTTGAATCCAGAGGTGTGAGAGCACAGTGGAGGCGTCTGAGTGGCCAGTGACAGTAAGTACGTCAGAGACCCCTCCTGATAGGTGCTTACCTGAATAAGTGGCCAATCCTTGTGTGAGGGCTATTTAGGATCTCTCCTGTGTGCTTTTCCTCAGATAACGACTTGAAAGAATTCACAAGAGTTCCTCTGCACCTCTTTCTTCGACTTCTGCCAAGGATCGACCGCTGAATGCTCCAGGACGCCTGCAAAAATGCAACAAAGAAGTAAGAAGCCAACCAGCGATGTTGTAGCGCCTAATCCTGCCGTCTTTCTCAACTGTTTCCTGGTGGTACATGCTTTGGGAGCTGTCTGCCTTCATCCTGCACTGAAATGGTACTCAGGAAGAATCAGGGGAGGGCCCTGAGGACTCTGGGGAGGGTTCCTCCAAAGACCTGTCAGCTAACAGGCCACTTAGTGAAGCTGGTAGTGGGAGGGGGTCACAGATTAGTAGGGCACATTTCACTCCAAAAGGCCAGGTAACTAGGGCCCAGCCAGTTAGAGACAGGTCCACTTCTGCCGATTCCCACATCACCTCTGTGCCTGAGAATTAACAAGCCTCCCACCCTGAGGATAACACCCTAGACAGGGAACTCAGAAAGCTGAAGTTGGAAGGGGCCAGACTAAAGCTGAGACGGCAGCAGTTGGCCTCAGAAAGGGAGTCTCTAGATGTAGAGAGGAAAGACAGAAGTTGGGTTTAGTTCCCCATGGTGGCAGCAGCAGTGTTCTTGATAGTAATCGTGGAAGAGTAAGAAAACAAGATTCAAGAAACCTGCACATAGTCCCCCCTTACAAGGAGGGGGATGACATAAACAAGTGGTTTGCTGCACTTGAGAGGGCCTGTATGGTACAGTTGGTCCCTCAAAGCAGTGGGCTGTTATCTTGTGGCTATCTTTCACTGGTAATGGTAGGGATAGGCTCCTTACTGTCAGAGAAAGTGATGCCAACAACTACAAAGTTTTGAAAGATGAACTCTTAGATCGATTTTACTTAACCACTGAACAATACAGGATAAAGTTCAGAGATACCAGAAAAGAGTCCTCTCAAGACTGGACAGACTTTGTAGACTGATCAGTGAAGGCCTTGGAGGAATGGTTACAGGGCAGTAAGGTGACTGACTATGAAAGCCTATATAATATTATATTGAGGGAGCATATTTTGAAAAATTGTGTGTTTGACTTGTTACAGCAGTACTTGGTAGACTCAGATCTGACCTCTCCCCAAGAATTGGGAAAGAAGGCAGACAAATGGATCAGAACAAGAGTGAACAGAAAAGTTCATACAGGTGGTGACAAGGGTGGCAGGAAGAAGCATGGTGAGTCTTCTGACAAGAGTGGGGACAAAGATGAAAAGCATTCTGAGTCTTCATCAGGCCCACAAAAATCCTCTGGGGGAGGTGGGTCCAAATCCTCTTCTAACAATCAAAAGAAGCCCTGGTGTTATTTATTTAAGAGTAAAGGCCATTGGGCAAGTGATTCCACTTGACCAAAGAAAAACATCAAGGCTCCCACTACCACAACCCCAAATGCATCCTCTAGTGCCCCTAGTATTAGCCGCGGTGGTGGGAAGAATACTACAAATAGCCAATCAAAGGGTGTAACTGGGATCACCATTGGTAATGTAGTTGGGGTTGGTCTTGTTAGGGAGACCACAGAGGCTGTTTTATTCTCTGATGGTGGCATTGACTTTGCACCTTGGTTGCTTTTCCCCTTAATATAGGTAAGTACAAGCAACTTCCCCTAATAAATGGTGTTGAGGTTGAGGCCTACGGCGATACAGGAGCCAGTGTCACTATGGTGATTGAGAAACTGGTTCACCCTGATCAACACCTACTTGGTCAGCAGTACGAAGGGACTGATGCTCATAACAACACTCTTAGCCACCCCATGGCTGTTGTTAATCTCAACTGGGAGGATTTACTGGTCCTAAGAAAGTTGTGGTAGCCACTGATTTACCTGTAGACTGCTACTAGGCAATGAATTGGAGACATCAGCTTGGGCTGAAGTGGAGTTGGAGGCTCAAGCAGCAATGCTGGGCATTCTAGGGCATATCCTTGCTCTCACAAGGGCTCAGGTCCAGAAGAAAAGAGGACAGGGAAGCTTGGATCCTGGAACAATGGTCCAAGTGCTCCCAAAAGCTTGGTGTAGAAAGGGTAAATCCTTGCCCACTATCCCTCCCTCTCCAGAAAATTCCCCTTTTGAGGAAGAGGAATCCATCCTCTCCCTGTGCAGAACCTATCCCAGATGAGCTGGCAGCAGACACTGCTGAGCTTTTGGGTGAAGGGGGGCCTGCTAGGGAAGAGCTGAGTGTAGCACAGCAGACCTGTCCCACACTAGAGGGTTTAAGACAGCAAGCTGTCAAACAGCAGAATGGGAATATCACTGATAGCCATAAGGTCTATTGGGAAGATAACCTCCTCTACACTGATTCAAAGGGCCTTTATCCTTGAGCTGCCAGGAGATTGGTCATCCCTTTGCAGTATAGGGAGTTTCTTCTAACTTTGGCTCATGATATTCCTTTGGCTGGGCATTTGGGCCAGAGTAAATCTTTGGACAGACTTGTTCCATTGTTTCACTGGCCCCACATGTCAGAGTACGCTAAGGAGTTTTGTCGCTCCTGTGTAACCTGCCAAGCCAGTGGCAAGACTGGTGGCACACATAAGGCTCCCTTAATTCCACTCCCAGTGGACGGGGTGCCCTTTGAGAGGGTAGGGGTTGACATAGTTGGCCCCCTTGACCCTCCAACAGCTTCAGGCAATAGTTTTATCCTTGTGATAGTGGACCATGCCACTAGGTATCCTGAAGCTATTCCCTTAAGGACCACTACAGCTCATGCAATGGCAAAAGCCCTCCTGGGAATATTTTCCAGAGTGGGTTTCGCTAAGGAAGTGGTGTCAGAGACAGGTAGTAACTTCATGTCTGCATACCTCATAGCTATGTGGAAGGAGTGTGGTATAACTTTCAAGTTCACTACTCCTTATCACCCACAGACAAATGGTCTGGTTGAGAGGCTTAATAAAACTCTCAAAGGTATGATTGTGGGACTCCCTGAAAAACTCAGAAGGAGATGGGATGTCATGTTGCCATGCCTCCTTTTTGCTTATAGGGAGTTACCCCAAAAAGGATTGGGCTTTAGCCCCTTTGAACTTCTCTTTGGGCACCCTTTAAGAGGTACCCTTGCTCTTGTGAAGGAGTGTTGTGAACAACCTTTAAAAGCCCTGAAGCAAGACATTGTAGATTATATACTTGGCCTGAGATCTAGGATGGCTGAGTACATGAAAAAGGCCAGTAAAAACCTTCAGGCCAGCCAAGATCTCCAAAAGCAATGGCATGACCAGAAGGCTGTTCTGACCCAGTGCCACCCAGGACAGAAGGTGTGGGTATTGGAGCATGTGGCCCCAAGAGCACTCCAGGACAAATGGAGTGGACCCCATCTCATAGTAGAAAAGAAAGGTGAGGTCACCTACTTGGTAAACCTGAGTCCCCTTAGGTGGTTCCATGTCAATCGCCTAAAACCTTATTATGACAGGGCTGACTTTACCCTGCTCATGGCAACTGATGAGGGGCAGGAAGAAGAGAGTGACCCTCTCCCTGACCTCTTCTCCACCACTGACGCTGATGGCTTATTTGAGAGACTGGTGCTTGCAGATTGCCTTACTGCTGAGCAGAAGGACAACTGCATAAATCTCCTAAACCCGTTCTCTGACCTCTTCTCACTGATCCCAGGTACAACTACCTGGTGTGACCACACAATCAACACTGCAGACAGTTTACCTGTCAAAAGTAAGAATTATAGGCAGCCTGGCCATGTCAGAGACTGCATAAAACAAGAGGTCCAGAACATGTTAGATCTGGGAGTAATTGAGCCTTCTGAAACCCCATGGGCTATCCCACTGGTGCTTGTCCCTAAACCTCATACTAAAGATAGTAAAAGGAAAATGAGGTTTTGTGTTGACTATAGAGGACTCAATCCAGTAACCAAAACTGATGCTCACCCTATACCCAGGGCAGATGAGCTCATAGATACACTGGCTTCTGTCAAGTTTGTAAGCACTTTTGACTTAACTGTGGGGTATTGGCAGATTAAGTTGTCAGAAGATGCATTTTCAACCATTGGAGGGCACTATCAGTTCCCTGTTATGCCCTATGGTTTGAAAAATGCCCCTGCCAGTTTTTAGAAGTTAGTGAACACAGTCCTGCAAGGATTGGAAGCCTTTAGTGTAGCATATCTAGATGATATAGCTGTCTTTAGCTCAACCTGGGATGATCACCTGGTCAACCTATGGAACGTTTTGGAGGCCCTGCAAAAGGCAGGCCTCACTATCAAGGTTTCAAAGTGCCAGATAGGGCAGGGGAAAGTGGTTTATCTGGGCCACCTAGAAGGTAGGGAACAGATTGCACCACTACAGGGGAAGATCCAGACCATTATGGAATGGGCTCCCCCTACAACTCAAACCCAGTTGAGAGCCTTCTTAGGCCTCACAGAGTACTATAGGAGGTTCATTAAGAACTATGGCTTCATTGCATCCCCTCCTAATGACCTCATAAGCGCAAAGATGCCTGAAAAGGCATTGTGGACAGCTAGCTGTCAAAAGGCTTTTGATGAGCTCAAACAGCCCACGTGCTCTCCACCTGTCCTAAAAAGCCATTGTTACTCCAAGAAATTCATAGTCCAGACTGATGCTTCTGAATTAGGGGTAGGGGCAGTTCTATCACACCCTAACACTGAGGGCCAGGATCAACCTGTTGCTTTCATCAGGGGGAGGTTGACCCCTAGATAAAAGCGTTGGTCTGCCATAGAGAGGGAGGCATCTTCCTGTGGTCTGGCCACTGAAAAAGTTGAGACCATACCTGTTTGGTACTCACTTTATTATTTAGACAGACTACAAACCTCTCTTATGGCTTAAACAAATGAAAGGTGAAAACCCTAAATTGTTGACGTGGTCTGTGCTTTGTGGAGCTATCCTGCAGTTGCTGCTTCTGCCTATGCCAGGGGACAAAGACTGGACTTTGTGTGCCTTCCTGCTTGTAAAGAAATCTCCAAGGGCTTGTCCTGAGCTCGCTTCTGTTGTTGAAGACTCAGGGCCATCAAAGACTTCTCCAGCCAGCACCTGGACTCTCTGCTGAGACTCCTGCCCTGCCAAGTGGTGCCCTATCCAGTTCCTGGGGCCTTGGATAGTGAAGCTGGCAGACCAAGACTAAAACACCACACACAGACTGCCGTATGGGGAAAATATCGATGCACCTTCCGAGACGCGGCTTAAAAACGACGTGCCGCCTGCTTCACGGCTGAAAAATGAAGCGCCGCCGGCTTTGCAGCAGAAATCAACGCTCCACCGGCATCGCGGCTGGAAGATCGATGCACATAGCTGGAAGAACGACGTGCAACACCTGCTGACGGAGGCTGATTACGTCACAACCCACATTGCACGGTTTTGCTGATACCGTGAGGCAGGATTTTCAATGCAAACCTTGCTGGGTGCAGAAAAACAATGCAATACCTGACGGACCCGAGTGCTGCCAAATTGACACATCGCTCCCCTGCGGGGAGACAAAACGACACACGCCAACCCGATGGAGAAGGAGAAACGATGCATGGTCTCGTTGGCGGGTCAGAAATTGGCACACCGCTTACCTTTTTCGATGCACATTCGGCCGTGTCTGTTATTTTGACGCTACCCATGTACTTTTTAACAGTAACAGTGTTTTACCTATTTTTTCAAGGATTTAAGACCCTTTTAAATTAATAACTTGACTTGTGTATGTTAAATTTTTGTCATTTTGGTCTTATTTTGTTTAGATAAATATTTTCTATTTATCTAAACCCGTGTTGTGTCATTTTGTAGTGTTTTCATTAAGTTACTGTGTGTGTTGGTACAAATACTTTACAACTAACACTCTCAAAATAAGCCGGACTGCTTGTGCCAAGCTACCAAGGGGGTGAGCGGGGGTTAGCTGAGGGTGATTCTCCTTTACCCTGACTAGAGTGAGGGTCCTTGCTTGGACAGTGGGTAACCTGACTGCCAACCAAAGATCCCATTTCTAACATTGGTGATCAGCGATTGGGATTGGACTTGAATTTGTACTTGACATACAGTGATTAAGTGTACACTACTATCTACTTGTCTTGTGATTTTGCTTTTTCTCTTTTTTGGATTTTTCCCTACTTCCAATTCTGTGGTAACCTTGATTGACTTTTGAACTTCATTGGGAACTTGTTTTCTGCATTTGGAACTTTGCACTTCTGTTGACATTTCATCATGTCTCAGTCTGGAGATGCATCAGCTGGATCTGCTTTTGATTTAGGAAACTGGAGAGTTACACAGTGGCCCAATTTTAACAGTTCTGTTAGGATCTTGCATGGCCTATTAAGAGCTCCAAAAGGAAGGAGGAGCTGCAAAAGGCACTTAGGGCCTGGGTCGCAGCCACGGAAGCTGAGGGACACACAGGAGATGAGGATGAGGGTTAGGAGGATGAGGAGGTGCAGAGTATTCACAATGGTATTGTGGGTGGGCCTGTTCTGTATGGAGGGAGGATCTCTAGGGCAGGTAGCAGTGTCTTACCTAAGGGTCTGACTCCTGAGGAGTTGCAGGACAGACAGGCAGAGAGGGCTCACCATATGGAGTTGCAGAACATGTGGATGGCCATAGAGGAGAAACAGTTGTTGTTGGCTCATGAGCTCAGCTTTAGGGAGCTGGATCAGAGGAGCCAGTTTAGTAGGGATGGTGGCAGCAACATCACAGTGCAGCTTGAGAGAAGGGTGCACATTCCTAAGGACCTTGTGAAGGATTACAAGAGGGAGGATGACGTACTGCTGTGGTTTAAGGGGTATGAGTCTGCTCTCCATATGAATCTGGGCCCTGAAGCTGATTTGGGAGGCGGGTCTGTGGAAGCACTTTGAGGTATAGGGAAGAGATACTCTGAAATCTTTAGGGGATCCCCAGGGGCTCACTTACCCTATCATGAAGGGCGCCCTGATCACTAGGTATGGTCTCACCCCTGATCACTATAAGCACAAGTGTAGGTCCTATAAGAAGAAGGAATCCCTAACATGGTTGGAATGTGTTGATTCATTCTGCAGGTCACTGGATGGTTGGGCGAAGGGCAGTAAGGTGACAAAATATGAGGGGCTTTACAATCTGATTGCTTGGGAGCACTTGTATAGTTTATGTTTTTGGGAGCTGCACCAGCACCTGATTGACAGCAAGCTGAATGACCCCAGGAAGCTTGTGCAGGAAGCGGAGTGTTGGGAGAACACCAGGGTCCAAAAGAGGTATATGGAGACCATGCCAAGGGTGGGCAGGGTCCCTCTCAGAACAAAGGGGGGTAAGGGTAAAACAGGGGGTGTTCGCTAAAGGGCCCCAATCTGATTTGCAGGGTAAGGATTCCCAGCCCCCCAGTGAGAAGAAGCCATGGTTCTCCAAAGGAAACCTGTGGCAGTGGGTCTACCACATAAGTGCTATGCATGTGACCATGTTGGTCTTGTGAGGGGGACCCCAAATGCCCCTATAGTACACCGGCATCCCCTGGTGCGCATTACCAGGGTTTGGCTAGTATAGCGCTTTGGGAGGAGTTGTTTCGAGGTTGGTGGGAGCCAGCTGAGATGACCCTTATCTCACTAGGGGATAGTGAGATGGTCCAGAGAACCCTAGTGCATGAGAACACTAAAAGGTACAGGCAGTGGGTGACCATCAATGGACAGAGGATGGAGGCTCTGAGAGACCCAGGAGCCAGTGTGACTATGGTGAGGAGTCACCTGGTGTCTGAAGAGCAGATAGATCTCCAGGTACTTCACCCAGTAGTTGCAGTAGACAATTCAGAGCGCCTGTGCACAGTGGCGCAGGTTCCCTTTGAATAGGGGGGGTCTCAGGTTCCTTGAACGTAGCTTTGAGTCGAAATATGCCTGTTGATTGTTTGCTTGGAAATGACCCGGAGGATTCCTCTTGGAAGGAGGTGGAACACAGGTTACACTTGGAGATGTTGGGTCTGCCTGGGTGGGTATGTATATCCACCAGGTCTATGGCAGCCTGTCAGGGTGATCAGGAGACCCTGGAGCCTGAAAGAGTGGCCCAGGTGTCCGCCAGAAGGAGAAAGGGCAAAGCGGGAGGGAAACCGGCCCCAGAAGTTCCCATGGTACAGAAGGAGGCTGAACCTGATAGGGAGGCCCTCGAATCTACAGGGGAACAGGTGGCTGAACTGGGTGAGGTGCCTGAGTTGTCAAAGTGGGAGCAGGAAGGGGGGCCCACCAGGGAATCATTCTGTGAGGGACAGAAGTCATGCCTTACTCTGGAGGGTTTGCGGCAGCAGGCTGCAGACCAGGCACCTAGCAAGGAGCCTGGATCACACTTGATTTACTGGGAGGATGCCCTCCTATATAGCGAGCCTAAGGTTCCTGAGCCTGTGTCAGCCTGTGTGCTGGTGGTACCCCAGTGCTTAAGAGCCTTCCCACTGGGTCTGGCTCATGATGTGCCTTTAGCTGGTCATTTGGGGCAGGACAAGCCCTTTGAGTAGCTTGTCACCAACTTCTATTGGTCCCAAATGCGCAGGCACTCTGATGCTTTTTGCAGGTCTTGCCCAACTTGTCAGGCAAGTGGCAAGAGTGGGGGGAAATGTAGGGCTCCCCTCCAACCTTTTCCTGTTGTCAGTACCCACTTTGAAAGGGTTGGCATTGACATTGTGGGGCCTCTGGATTCCAAGACAGACATGGGCAACAGGTTTATCTTGGTCTTGGTGGACCATGCCACCTGGTAACCAGAAGCCATTCCTTTAAGATCAATCACTGCCCCTGTGGTGGGCCGTGTCTTGATGGGAGTTTTTACCCACATGGGGTTCCCCAAGGAAGTGGTATCTGATAGGGGTACCAACTTCATATCTACTTATATGAAGTCTCTGTGGAAGGTGAGTGGGGTAACGTAAAAGTTCACCACACCGTACCAACCCGAAAGGCATGATTATGGGCCTGTCAGAGCCCTTGAGGCGGAGGTGGAAGGTCCTCTTGCCATGTCTTCTGTTCGCTTACAGGGAGGTGCCTCAAAAGGGACTTGACTTTAGTCCTTTTGAGCTGATTTATGTCCACCCTGTGAGGGGACCTTTAAGTCTGGTCAAGAAGGCTTTGGAAAAAGCTCCTAGTAGCCCCCCCCAAGGATGTATTTAGTTACATGCTGGCCCTGTGAAACCAGACTGCCAGCTTGAGGAGTCTCGCACATGAGAACCTAGAAGCAAGCCAGAAGGATATGAAATGGTGGTAAAACCAGAATGACACTCTGGTCGAGTTTCAACCTGGACAAAAAGTGTGGGTGATGTCACCAGTGGAGCCTAGGGTGCTCCAGGACAAGTGGACTGGGCCATATGAGGTGGTGGAGCGCAAGAGTGAAGTCACTTACCTGGTGAACTTACAGATTCCAAGGGACTCTTTATGGGCCTGGATGTTTACCGGCTCAAGCCACACTTTGAGCGGACCGAGTTGTCCATGCTCCTAGTGACAGATGACGGGTTAGAGGAGGAGAGTGAGTCTCTTCCTGCCCTCCTGTCTGCAGGAGAGAAAGATGGGTCTGTGGAGGGAGTGAACCTCACCCCCCCTGACTGCAGAGCAGCAGTGGGACTGTTGCCAGGTGTTGGGACAGTTCGCCTCACTGTTTTCCTTGATCCCATGGGTCAAACACTTGTGCACACATGATGTGGACACCAGGGACAGTACACCCATTAAACAAGAGGTTTATAGGGTGACAGACAAGGTCAGGGCAAGCATCAAGGAGAAGGTTTCCAAGATGTTAACCCTAGGGGTTATTGATCATTCCAGCAGTCCTTGGGCCAGCCCTGTGGTTTTGGTCCCAAAGGCTGCTGCTCCTGGTGCCACCCCAGAACTCCGGTTCTGCCTGGACTACCGTGGTCTCAATGCGGTCACTAAAAATGACACGCACACCATCCCCTGAGCTGATGATCTCATAGATCGGTTGGGAGCTGCCAAACACCTCAGCACGTTTGATTTAACATCTGGGTATTGGCAGATTGCCTTCACTGAAGTGGTCAAGGAGAGATCTGCATTTTCTACCACAGATGGGCACTTTGAGTTCAAGGTGATGTCATTTGGGATGAAAAATGCCCCAGCCACCTTTCAGAGGTAGGTCAACCACGTGTTGGCTGGGCTGGATGAGTTCAGTGCTGCCTACCTTGATGACATTGCTGTCTTCAGTTCCACATGGGAGGAACACTTGCAACACCTCTGTACAGTGTTTTAGGCCCTGCAAAATGCAGGCCTCACTATTAAGGCAAGCAAGTGCCTAATAGGGCAGGGTTCTTTGGTGTACTTTTGATACCAGGTAGGGAGTGGCCAAGTGGCACCCTTACAGCCAAAAACATGACACCATTCTGGCTTGGGAGCCTCCCAAGACCCAGATTGAAGTGAGAGCCTTTTTAGGTCTCACAGGATACTAAAGGAGGTTTGTCAAGGGGTACAGCACAATTGTTGCTCCCTTAACTGAATTGACATCCAAAAAACAGCCCAGAAAGGTGATCTGGACTGAGTTTTGACAGACGGCTATTGATGCACTGAAGGCTGCCTGGTGCACAGCAACTGTGCTGCAGGCACCTGACTACTCCAAGGATTTTTTTGTGCAAACAGATGCCTCAGAGCATGGTATTGGAGCAGTACTCTCACAGCTTAATGAAGAGGGCCTATATCAACCTGTAGCCTTCATTAGCAGGAGGTTATTTCCCAGCGAACGTAGGTGGAGTGCCATAGAACGTGAAGCTTTTGCTTCGGTCTGGGCGCTGAAGAAGCTAAGACCCTACTTGTTTGGGACTCACTTCTGGGTTCAGACCGCCCACAGGCGCCTCAGATGGTTAATGCAGATGAGGGGTGAGAATGCAAAACTGTTGAGGCGGCCATTTCCCTACAGGGGATGGACTTTATGGTGGTATGCCGCCCTGGCACAGAACACGCCAACGCTGATGGTCTGTCGAGATTCTTCTGCCTTAGTGATGAGAACTCCCATGAGGTTGGGTAGTTGCTCTCTACTTTCAGCTGGGGAGGGCACGTGTTAGACTTTTCATCCTTGGCGTGGTCTCCCCTAACTTTTTGCCTCTGTTTCCCAGGTTGTTGATGTGTGCTGGACTCTGTTTCTACCATTTTTGTTACTCTGGGCACCTTACCACTGCTATCTAGTGCTAAAGTGCAAGTGCTCCTGTATAAAACTTGTATATAATTGGCTTTCCATGATTGTCATATGTGATTTATTGGTAAGTCCCTAGTACAGTGCACTAGAGGTGCCCAGGGCCTGTAAATCAAACTCTACTAGTGGGCCTGCAGCACTGGTTGTTCAACCTACATTAGTAGCCATGTAAACATGACTCAGACCTGCCACTGCAGTGTCTGTGTGTGCAGATTTTAACTGCCAATTCGACTTGGCAAGTGTGCCCACTTGCCAGGCCTAAACCTTCCCTTTTTCTTATATGTAAGACACCACTAAGGTAGGGCCCTAGGTAGCCCCATGAGCAGAGTGCAGTGTATGTTTAAGGTAGGACATATACTAATTTGTTTTATATGTCCTGACAGTGAAATACTGCCAAATTTGGTTTTCACTGTTGCAAGGCCTATGTCTCTCATAGGTTAACATGGGGGCTACCTTTAACCTCTTAGCTGCTGGGCCTTCCACCCCTCCCCCCCCCCAGTGCTGAGCCCTTTTTTAGGCTATTTGGAGTAGTTGGCACTTAGGCCTTCATAACTTTTTATCCACATAAGCTATCCACGCCAAATTTACATCTTTTTTTTCCAACATCCTAGGGATTCTAAAGGGACCCAGAGTTTGTGGGTTCGCCTGGAGGGGACCAAGAAATTAGCCAAAATACAACTAAAATTTAGTTTTTTTTATAAAATGGGAAAAAAAGGGCTGCCGAAGAAGGCTTGTGTTTTTTTCCCTGTATTAACGCGTCCTTTTATGTTAATTTATTACACATTAGGACTCGTTTTAGGCCAATGAATCTTGTGAGCCAGTGGAGAGACACCGTAGGACGAGATAGCTAATCAATATATCAAGCAAAATATCAATAATGTCATCAATATTTATCACCACAATGCACTTTACTTTGGTTAAAGACATTAATCAATTAGACGACGCAACCATGACCTTTCAGTCATGAATAACCACACCTTTTGATAGAATTTTATGTATTTTATTCCCTATTGATTACAATCTACGAGCAAAAGGGTTAATCTCAATACCAAGAAGCATAATAACATAGTCACGATATGGCAACTGTGATAAGATTTCATTAATGAAAGAATCGCAAACATCAGAATATAGCACAGCATAAACATAGATCAGAATACAGCAGATGTCATATACGCGTCAGTTCAGCATAGTATAATGTCAGTCGTTTGTCTATTTGCGTCAGTCTAAGTGAACTCCTGTCCTAGCCACTAATTAGCATTAGCATGTTGGGCTTCATGCAAAACAATTTAGAACACCAATTTGGAAAACATCTGACTATGGTCTTTATCAAAACGAGCAGTTGGTACCTAGAAAGGAAAAGCAAACAGACAAATTACAATTGCATTGTTATAATTACCCTCCAAGGATTAGGTCAGCACACAGGTCAGTCTTCGTCTTCAGGACATCAGTCAAAACGCCATCAGTTTAAACTCAACTAAAGCCACAGGGGACACTTCCCTCATGAAGAGGAGAAGTGTAAAAATGGGCAGTTTATGGATGAGGATGGTTTTAATAAGTCTCAAAGTCACCAAACAGAGTGACAGCGTTTCTGGATAAAATCAATAGCATTCCCTACCTCGTTCTCTCGACTCTTCGGTGACATGGGTTTTTATACCTTTTTCCCCCAAAATTCTATTGGACATTTATTATACCACACTATCTTTAACCTATCAAATTAAACATTAGGTAATTCCAATTGTCACCCTACATTTATTCATTACATTTTGATTGGTCTTCATAATTGACGTCTTCTGAGGTGGCACGTCCGGGGTTACTTCATACCTTGGCACGTCTTCTCGGGTCAGCAGTTCCATTGTCCATTGGTTTAAACGTCCTTGTACATTACATTAATCTACATTTGTTTCAATTTGTTATACAAAACTTAAACTAAGGCACCAAAAATGCGGTTGAGAACGGAATCACAAAGATACATTCATCTTCCAAGTTGAAGAAAAATAACATTTGCAGGGTCATGGCCCTTTGCGAGTCAGCACACTGGAAAATAGAAAAAATGCATTTAATATGAGAGCTAAGCAGCTAAAACCCACAGCTCACGCTAACTTAAGGCCTATAAGATTTTTCAATATAAATGCAATATCGTAAATGTTAATATAAACTTGATTAACCATAACATGAACAATTTTAATCATCATTATTAGTTTGCGTATACATTGGTGGCCACACACCGTAATCACAATTCAAGTGCACGTTTAAGCAAAATCGCTTTTATTATTGTTTTCTATGTAGCATCGTTACGCATTAATATATAAATGTTTCATGTTAATATAGATTATATAAGCTACGCTCTCTCACCTGAAAATGGCATCAACAAAGGGTTTGCCGTGCTAAAATCACCATCCTCCCTGCTTTCAGGAACAGGCAGGCTTGAATCAGAAAACCAAATTTTTCAACAAAATGTTGGCATTTTACTGGGACATACTCCATTTTTACTATTTTTGGTGCATTCAGCCTCCTTCCAGTTAGTGACAGGAATGGGTGTGAAACTAATACTGGATCCCGGAAAGCTAAGCATTTCTGAAAAGTAGACGAAATTCTAAATTCAACAATGGGTCATTTGTGTAGATCCTACAAGTTTTTCCTACAGAAAATAACAGCTGAAATAAAAAAAGTATTGAAGTTGAGCTGAAATAAACAGCCATTTTTCTCCACATTTTACTCTTTTGAAGGCAAAATACAGATACGTTTGCTGGACTCTTCTGGTTGCAGGAATATAAGGCCTTGTAGGTTCATCAAGATCCTTAGGTACCCAGAGCCAATAAATGAACTGCACCTTGCAATGGGTTTTCATTCTATACTGGTTTACAACAATTCATTTGGTGAAATGTAAAGAGTGAAAAATAGGTATCAAGAAAACCTTTGTATTTCCAAAATGGGCATAAGATAAGGTGTTGTGAAGCAGTGGTTATTTGCACATCTCTGAATTCAGGGGTGCCCATACTAGCATGTGAATTACAGGCCATTTCTCAAATAGACGTCTTTTTTACACATTGTCTTACACTTGGAAGGAAAAAATGTAGAGAAAGACAATGAACAATAACACTTGTTGTGCTATTCTGTTTTCCCCCAAGTCTCCTGATAAAAATGGTACCTCACTTGTGTGGGTAGGCCTAATGCTCGCAACAGGAAAGGCAACATGGACAAATCACTTTTTTACATTGAAATCCGACGTGTTTTTTGCAAAGTGCCTAGCTGTAGATTTTGGCCTCTAGCTCTGCCGACACCTAGGGAAACCTACCAAACCATTGCATTTTTTACAACTAGGGGAATCCAGGATGGGTTGACTTGTGGGGCTCTCACCAAGTTCTGTTACCCAGAATCCTTTGCATACGTCAAAATGTGGAAAAATAAATACTTTTTCCTCACATTTCGATTAGAGAAAGTTCTAGAATCCGGGAGAAGCCACAAATTTCCTTCCACCCAGTGTTCCCCCAAGTCTCCCGGTTAAAATGGTACCTCACTTGTGCGGGTAGACCTAGCGCCTACTACAGGAAATGCCACAAAAAACAATGTGGACACATCACATTTTCCTAAAGAAAACAGAGCTGTTTTGTGCAAAGTGCCTAGCTGTGGATTTTGGCCTCTAGCTCAGCTGGCACCTAGGGAAACCTGCCAAACCTGTGCATTTTTTAAAACTAGACACCAAGGTGAATCGAAGATGGTGTGACTTGTGGGGCTCTCACCAGGTTTTGTTACCCAGAATCCTTTGCAAACCTCAATATTTGGAATAACAAATACTTTTTTCCTGATATTTCGGTGATAGAAAGTTCTGGAATCAGAGAGGAGCCACAAATTTCCTTCGACCCAGCATTCCCCCAAGTCTCCTGATTAAAATGGTACCTCACTTGTGTGGGTAGGCCTAGCACCTGCGACAGGAAATGGCACAAAACAAAACATGGACACATTGCGTTTCCTAAAAAAACAGCTGTTTTTTGCAAAGAGCCCAGCTGTGGAGTTTGGCCGCTAGCTCAGTCGGCACCTAGGGAAACCTACCAAACCTGTGCATTTTTGAGAACGAGACACCTAGGCGAATCCAAGATGGGGTGACTTGTGGGGCTCTCACTAGGTTCTGTGTTACCCAGAATCCTTTGCAAACCTCAAAATTTGACCAAAAAAACACAAATTTCCTTCCACCCAGCGTTCCCCCATATAAAAATGGTACCTCACTTGTGTGGGTAGACCTAGTTCCCGCGATAGGAATAGATCACACAACGGTCAATGTTGGTCCTTACATGAGGCAACTGTTGACCCTGGGGTGATCCATTCCTGACGCAGGCACTAGGTGCAGGCACCCAAGTGGGGTAGTGTTTTAATCAGGACAGGTGAAAAATCACTGGGTGGTAGAAATGTTGTGGATCCCAGCATATTCCTGTAGTTTGTGTGACAGAAATGCAAGAAAAACAGAGTTTTTATTCAACATTTCAGCTTTTCAAGGTATTCTGGGTAAGAAAACTTTGGGGAAACCACACAAGTCACTCCTCTGTGAACTCCCCCGGATGTCTAGTTTCCAGAATTGTTTGGGTTTAGTCCATTTCCCTATATGGCCGTCGAGCCCAGGACCAAAAACACAGGTGCCTGCCTTACAAAACCAGTTTGTTTTGTGATAATTTCCACAATACGAATTTGGTGGTGGAATTTGGGGCTGAACTAAATTGGGAGCTCCCAAAAGAGCACTTTCTCTCTGTGCTTGCAACCGCATTCACCTGCTCTCTGGGTTGGGCTAACGCTATTGCCCTGTTACACAGACTTTGCTTGCGAAGGGACAGCAGGACTGTCCACATCACCTCCCTCATAATTACTGGAAAAGGAGTTATCAAATGGGACTCCTCCAACTGAAAAATCACTCCCAGAGTTTGCGCCATTGTCCTATCCCTCAGATGCTGTCTCAGTATCTGCTGTCTCAGTCTCTGATCCTATGTCAGAGCTGTCCTCTATAACCCGAGTGAGGGCGTCAGCAACAGTCATCCAACAAGATGCCATTTCTGCTACTGGCTAAACTGTTGCTCTAAAACACTAGCCTATGTAGACAGTCACAAAATTGCTGATGTGTGTGTGATACGTGCAACAGTAGAGGTCACCTTACCTGCACTTCTTGCCTCAATCAGCACGTTCTTTAATATACAAAAAAAACACCTTGTCACATAACATTCATCATAGTCTTTAGCACCTCCTGCGCCCAATCCAACAATCATTATTGGTGCTCCCACGCCCATGTCCTCCTCCTCGGATTCCCTCATTACCACCCAGCAAAAGTGCCCTTCATCTCTCCATAGCCACCCCCAACCCCAGCACATACATTTCATTTGTATTATAGCGCAGTTAATGGATGACTTTACTAATGTACTCAGCTATTTACATAAAATACAGGTTTGCTCTTTGCAGTAGGCATATAATCCTTCTCTGCTTCTTTATGGCACTAAAACTGCCACTAGACAAATGTTTGATCCTTTTGTAGCAGAAACATAATCACAAGACTTACTTGACTTTTTTATTGCTGCCTAAAAGCTACAGTTGAAATGCGTCAGTTGAAGTATGTGTATTGCTTTGAAGACGCAAGCTGCAACTGCAAGATAATTGGTGGCAAATATATATATATATATTAAGGCTCACTGAAAGCACAACAGTGCACATTTCTGCTTTGGATGCCTGTGAACAAGGGCTGTTGTAGCCCGAAACACGTTAGGCAAGAACTGAGGAATTTTTGATGACAAGTCACTTTTGAAATAAAAAACGCTTGCCATGAGTGTGTCTTCAGCTTTGAGGGCAACCTTTTTGAAATACATGTTACACGGCAGCCTAGCCGAGGAGACTGCACCGCCACAGAAATGTTAAGTGGGTCTGCACAGAGTGACTGCACCGGTATGCGGAACGGCAAGAATTTGGTAATAAATTATTGACTGTTGCCATCAAGAGGCGCACTGGAGGTTTTTACATCATAAATTACAGATAAGCATAAAGTGTGCACACCCACTGAAGGGTAATATTGAGTGCTACTGGACTCGAAATCCCAGCAGTCAGTATTGGTTGATGGAAGGTGTGACCGGAGGCGAATGTTAACGATTAGCATGTGATTTAAGGCTCAGTGAAAGCACAACAGTGCACATTTCTGCTTTGGATGCCTGTGAACAAGGGCTGTTGTAGCCCGAAACGCGTTAGGTAAGAACTGAGGAATTTTTGATGAAAAGTCACTTTTGGAATATATAAATATATATATATATATATACACATATATATATGTATCCAGAATACTCCTTTAATTCATAAAGGATGGACAGCACTCTACGAGCATACAAGCTTAAATTTTATTTCACAAACAGGAACGCGTTTCGGCGTTACCGCCTTCTTCAAACTGAGGGTCGCCATCTTGGCTCCCTTTAAATATCATATGACCGACATCAGCAATACTCCCGTGCACAAACTACACAAACTAAAGTGCAATAAATAACAACACATAACAAATCAATAATTAAAAATCTCACATTCACGTCGTGCCTCCCTTCATTTTACATATTTAATCAAGTATCCTTTTCACTTGGTGCCTTTCATATCTAGCTCATCCTAATGATGACAGAGGGTTATACAATACCCACATACCCCATAGAATAGCGTAAACAATCTAATACAGCCATTTTCCACCAGATTAAAAATGTTTATGGTTCTCCGACTATTTCACTCATCTTAGACCTAGATTGTGATAATAATCATGAAATGTTTACTAAAAACTATATATTTTTTATCTAAAAAAACATATATTTTTTATCATTTACATTTAGTTTTGGCCCAATTATGTCATAACACAATATCATGATCTTTTTTAACACCCAATTCTTACAATCAAAATATCCATAATCATCTATACTAAATTTTTCAGTCAATCATAATTATACATACCCTAATTACATTCGATTTCCATTAATATACCATAACAGCTATAACTCCATGATATTGATTGTTCAATCAATACATTTTATACTCTAAATTATAAACATCTAATATTTGTAAAATACGTCTTGTTCTACGTATTAACTTTTAGGACCAACCTCATATTACCCTTATCAGTGTCGATCTGGGGTTAGAACCATCAATGCAGGTGAATATATAACTTCTCACTAGAATTTAGCCCATGTGGTTCTATGGTGTCTAATGCCAAAATACATTTGGACTTTAATTTTCTTAAGTTTTTCTCCCTGTCACCTCCTCGGATGTCTTTCTTTAACCCATCTATTACGCTATACCTCACATCTTCTACTCACCCTCCAAGAAACTCATGTATATGTCGAGCAACCGGGTAAGAATCATCTTTGTTAAGAATCGCTCTTAGATGTTGGAAAATCCTTTTATGTACTTGGAGTTTGGTACTGCCTACGTACATTTCGGAACAACTACATTTCAAGTTATAAACTACAAAATCACTCTTGCCATCATATCTTCCTTTAATGGTGTGTATTGTTCCTTCACCTCTGACAATGGTTTTGATATTTTCTCCATTCTTACATGCCTTACATTTCGAGCATTTATAAAATCCTTCCTGTGAGTTAAGCCAACTTCTTTTCAGGGTTGTTTGCTATCCCACATCACTCTTTACTAATATGTCTCTCATGGATGTCCCTTTCCTATTAGTAATCTGTGGCCTGCTCTTTAATTTATCTCCTATGACTGGATCACTTTTTAACATATGCCAATGTCTCTGTAAAAGTTTTCTCATTTGTATATGGGCAGTTTTGAAAGTGGTTATAAATCTCAAATTTCCTGTGTCTTTCTGATTTCCTTTCCTCTTTTTCCCAAAAGTATTGGTGCTTGCATCTGTAGAAAACAATAAGGTATCTCTCGATCTAGATTTTACTTTTCTGGTAGTCATCTTGAGAGTTTCACTAGAATACCCTCTCATCCTTAATCTCTCAATCATTTCTTCCTGGACATCATTGTAAGTCTTTTCCATACTGCAAATTCTTTTTGCTCTTAATAACTCGCCAAATGGGATATTAACCTTCAAAGATTGGGGATGATGGCTAGTCGCATGTAAAATTCTGTTCCCTGTAGTGGGTTTTCTAAATACTGTTGTTTCAATCTTATTGTTTTATATGCTTACTTTAACATCAAGGAATTCAATTTCTTATGAGTTAACTTTCCCAGTAAATTTCAAATTACAATCATTGATGTTAATCTCCTCTATAAACCTACTAGCAGTGGTTACATCCCCTTTCCAAAGAACAAAGATATCATCTATATATCTGATCCACATGATAATGTGCTCATTCCATTTGTCTAAGGGGAAATAGTTTAATATTTGTTCTTCCCACCAACCCATAAATACGTTGGCGTAACTTGGAGCAAAGCATGTACCCATTGCTGTCCCGCATTTCTGCTCAAATATCTAATTTTCGAAGAAAAACATATTGTGTTGTAAACACCACTGTATCATTTGTCTCAACATTTTGCTATGTTGGTCAAAATTTATAGATCTCACTCTCAGGAAATACTCAACCGCATTCAGACCTATCTTGTGTGGTATGCTAGTATATAATGATGTCACATCTAACGTCATCAACAGAAATTCCTTCTCCCAACTAACATCAAAAATTCTTCTTAAATAATCCGTATTGTTTTGCAAGTAAGAAGATAAATTTCTTACTACTGGATGTAGGAACGTGTCAATATATTGTGACACGAATTCAAATAGACTCCCTTTGATAGAAACATTTGGTTTCCCTGGAGGCTTATGTGCATCTTTGTGAATTTTGGGTATCAGATAAAATACCAGGAGTTTCGGAAAATCTTTAGATGCACCCGAGGATTTTTAACCCCCTCCTTGGTGTCAGGAACTTGGTGTGACCCTCACCAGGGAGGTAGTGAGGGCGTCGGCCAGTGTCTGACGCCCACACTAAACAGGTTAAAAATGATTAAAGCGTAGATTCCCTTTCGGAGCAGATAGACATTTGGAGTTTAGGGTCTCTGAGCTCACAATTTAAAAATACATCTTTTAGTAAAATTGATTTTAAGATTGTGTGTTTGAAAATGCCAGTTTTAGAAAGTGGGCATGTTCTTGCTTAAATCATTCTGTGACTGAGGCTGTTTGTGGATTACGTGTCTGGGTCAGTTTGACAGTTGGGCTGTTTGCGCCTTTTTCTAGAAAGTGACACAAAGGGAGCTCCTCTAACCATATTGAACCCACTCCCTCATATTACCTAGGTGAATTTTCACTTCTATTAAGGATGCCAACTGTACTCTTTTCAAGAATAAATATACTAAATAATATGATGGTCACAATAAAGCTGGAAAATTTCTTGCAAAACATCTCAAAATCAATAAAGAGAAGTCACATGATGAATCTATCAAGGATTTCAGGGAAATACATTTTATAAAATTCCAACATTTTAAATTGATTCACTGACTTCTATTCTAAATTGTATACCCCAAACAATACACCTAGCTTTGAGACTTTGGACAATGTTTTAACTCTGTCATTAAAAATTCAGAAGCCTTGTCAGACATAAGCACTGGAAAAGGATTTTACAATTAAAGGAATATAAAAAGCAGTTTCTATATTCTCTAAAGATAAAGATCCAGACACTGATGACTTCTTGATCAAATTATTTTCTAACTTTACAAATATCCTTGTCCCAAAATTATTGTCATTCTTTCAATACATTTTTCAAATGAGAAAGTTTTTAGTAAATTTTCTAAAACCAAGTCATGCCTTGTACCTGATTTGTTTTACCTTTCACAGTGTAAAAATGTTCAACCTAGCTCCCTCATTAATACAGACTGTAAAATCTTTGCACAGTTTTAGGATTATGTAGTAATAATGACATTCCTGATTTAGGTGGGTTAGAACAGTCTGTGTTAACTAAAGGAAAGTACATTACAGATGATTCTAGCACTTTCCTCACTGTGCTTATCAAGTGGTGGAACCCCGCTGCTGCGAAAGCCTTTGGCCATGTTAGCTGAGACTTTATGTTCGAGGTTTTAAGATAGCATGACTACTCCACAAATTTTACATTACAGTACTTTTCTTTATTCTGCCCCAAAACCTCCTTTTGTTGAAAAATATGCCCATCTTCTTCTTTTTTTGAGTTATAAACACAACATAATACACTCTCTGACAATCTGGATATAAATTAAGGCCCAGATTTATCATACTTTCATGCAGTGCAACGCAGTAACCCCCTTGCTGTGCTGCATTAAAAAAAGGGCAGGAATGCACCGTATTTAACATTATGGGGGTCATTCCAACCCTGGCGGTCATCGACCGCCAGGGTGGATGACCACGGAAGCACCGCCAACAGGCTGGCGGTGCTTCCCTGCCCATTCTGACCGCGGCGGTAAAGCTGCGGTCAGAAAAGGGGATCCGGCGGATTTCCCCTGTCTGGGCTGAATCTCCATGGCGGCGCTGCAAGCAACGCCGCCATGGAGATTCCGACCCCCTTCCCACCACCCTGTTTCTGGCGGTTTTTACCGCCAGGAACAGGATGGCGGGAACGGGTGTTGTGGGGCCCCTGGGGGCCCCTGCACTGCCCATGCCACTGGCATGGGCAGTGCAGGGGCCCCCTAACAGGGCCCCAGCATGATTTTCACTGTCTGCATAGCAGACAGTGAAAATCACGACGGGTGCAACTGCACCCGTCGCACCCCTGCAAGACCGCCAGCTCCATTCGGAGCCGGCTTCTATGTTGCAGGGCCTTTCCCGCTGGGCCGGCGGGCGCTCCTTTGGCGGGCGCCCGCCGGCCCAGCGGGAAAGCCAGAATGACCTTCGTGGTCGTTTGACTGCGGAGCGGCCAAATGGCGGTGACTGCATGGCGGGCGGCTACCGCCGCCCGCTGCGGTCAGAATGACCGCCTATATGTGGTATTTCAGTCTTTCTTTGTGCTTGTGCTTTTTTGCCTGCCTAGCACCAATGCAGGCACCCTTATGTCGGTGCAAGCATGCCTGCCTTGCAGGTAGGATTGTTTTTATTCAGGAAGGGGCACCTTCCTACACAAAATCAATACTCAGTGGGATTTTTCTCTTTTTATATGTGCTGCAAAATGCAGTACAAGTAGAAAGAGGAAAAAAACAAGGCAAATTAAAGATATTTATTCTCGTTATGCCTCCACTGGGGAGGCATAGCATTTTAACACATTCCAGGTCAATCACTAATGGTAAGTGTGGGAATGCACCAAAATACATGGGTAGGTGTGTGGGAATACCCATGCTCCACCAATGGAGCTCCTCCCTGGGGCAGAGTAATGCAAGGCAGTGGTTTACGCTGCTGTCAGTTACTCCGAATTTATCAAGCCATGCAAGGCCAAGCAAGGGGACCTTGCATGGCTTGATAAATCTGACTTTAGTGTTACGTCACCCGTGTGCCTATTTGTATGGTGCAAGGGTGACACAACACTATGATAAATCTGGCTCAGAATTTATTATTTATCTGAAAAATTTCTGCCTTTTCTTTATGCCCTAGTGCGGCCAACTAGATATTGTAACAAGATATAGATCTCCAGTGAGGTCTTACCTGCAACAGGCCCTGGAATTACTTGGTCTTAATGGAGCCTGGAAGCAGGCTATTAGTGACCAGGAGTTAAAAAAATTGGTTAAATCATCTACACACTTGTTGTCCATGCTTGACAACAAGGATCGCCTCTCTAAGTATAAGCATGGCTAGATGACATCACACAGTTAAGTTAGGCTGAAGCCTCAGAGTTACCTTAGTGAACTATATAGTGAGCTGTCCAAGTTGCTATTTTTGAAGCATATGCTGGTAATACTGTCAATCTTAAGCTATTTTCCCGCCTGGATCAGTCGTGAGTTGTAAAACATCTGTAGGTTATGTGGGCAGGGATAGGAAGATGTTATTCTTATACTCTGAATGTGCCCAGATTTGAGAACGGATCAACTGACGCTACTCCGAAGAATGTGGATTAAGGGGTATATAAGATCTTGCAGAGAGGCAGTGCTGTCTTGCTTTAAATCATTGGACATAAGGCTGAACTGTGCACTGGTTTGTTCCCTACAGAGAGTCAAGAAAAGGACCGAGGCAGGCCTGTATTTGTCACCAATGCGGGAAGCACCTTGGTGCTAACTAATGCCTAAGGCCTTGGTAGAATTATTCCAAAGGGTTCAGCTCACAGTAAAACATGTGATTTTGCAGGGATAGAATGAACTGGGGGATAATTTCATTGGGCCCGCTCTTAACCAGAACAGGTCCCCTCTTATATCAAGTGTAGTATTAGCTGTTCCCTATGAAAATCACTGGCATGATTGTAGACATTTGGCCATTTTGGCCTACTGGGGCCCTTTTGTATAATTTGTATTTAAGGCACATGACACTTCATAGCAAGTTATAGCTTAGCTTTCAGCACTACACTTTAACCCCTAGCCCCTGTGTTTTAGCCAAATCACAAAAGGGAAATACCCTAAGAGCATGCTAGCTGATTGGGGTATTTATGGGTCATTTGGAAAATAGTTAATTACTTGGGCTAGTTTTCAGAAAACATGGTGGCAGCAATTCAGCTGCACAGCAGTCATTATTTTATTTTTTATGCTACCTGAGGCTGGGAGAAGTGGGGAATCCCCAAGACCCCCTTAAACACTATTGAGCTTAACAGGCTTCAGACACGGTCTCACTTTTTATGCTAACTAAGCCTTTGGAAAAGTGGGGAATCCCCAAGAGCATCTTAAAAATGTCTGAGCTTACCAGACTTCAGTTTTTTTTCATTACCGTTTTAGCTCCAAACTTTGTTTGTGCACATTTGATGTACTTTAAGTATGGTTGTTACTGTGTCTTTTTTTGCAATGGTTTTAACAAATCAAGCAATAAAGATTATCTATCTTCTGCAACTAGATATTATTGAAATTATGTTTTTACCTACTATTAGTTTTGCTTTGGCCATGCTTCCAGTTATACTCCCTGTGAATGTTTTTCAATAAATTAAGAACTATCACTCTCCTTTTACACTTAAACGGGTGTAGTTTGCTTTATCTGAAATTCTTCCTCAAAGCCAGAATATTTGGCAAAAAATAGAATGATCACAAATGTATTCTTTTTCCTCAAGGTGTGCATTTACATGTCACAGAAGCCTAAAAAAATATCCTCATCCATTTTCAAGCACTCACGTTTTATGGCCAAACCTCTTCTTACACATACTATTCTGATGTCCAATTATACCCCCATTCCACTATTTGGTATAATATCAATATTAACCAGTCCCACTGTATCTTATTTTAGAGAGATTAGATAGACAAACATATCATATATATTGGTCAGTTAGTCCTAAATAATCAATTTATGTCCTTTCATGAATATGAAAATAAATTTGATGATTCTGTGCAGAATGTCATATTACCAATCTCTTTCACAACTACTACTGACATACACTGCAGATATTCCAAATTACATTTGTAATGCTCAGATTACAGCCACTTCTATATATAAACAGTTAATTGAAGTAAACAGTGATAGGCTTGCTATAGTGGGGTAGAATTATCTTGGGGAAAAAATCTTGGGAAGATTCTGTCTACCTCTATTTCGATAAGATGTGGTCAAAGAATTATGAGTTAACTTGCGCTGCAAGTACCACACAAACTTTATATTTGTTCTGTAATAGATTTCTGTTAGAAATGGGGTCTGTAGTTGGCAGTTGGTTTGCACCCTCTCCAAGTAGAGACCCTCACTATAGTCTGGGCAAGGGAGATACCCAGCTCAGATAACCTCTGCTCACCCCCTTTTGTAGCTTGACATGAGCAGTCCTGCTTATCTCAGAAGCAATGTATAAAACATTTGCATATAACACACAGTAATACAGAGAAAATGCTACAAAAGGACACCACACAAGTTTTTAAACAAATAGCCAACATTTATATGTATAAAACAAGACCAAAATGAGAAACATCGCACACACAGTAGTAAAGATGAAGTGAATAGCTCAGACAGCATATCTAACAGTTCAGGCTGACCACAGCTGCGAAGGCCCGCTATGGCGTAAAAAAAGACTGACAAACAGTACCTTGGAGATGTGATTTGTCGTGATCCTTGTGAAGAGATCAGGAGTGCGGCATCAATGGCACAGGTGGGCGCCTGTTCCGAAAGTCCTTGCAGGAGTCATCGGGCACTCAAATTCAAACATGTTGCAGATCAAAGTTAGGAGCACTGACATTGATGGCATCGGGGCTGCGGTGCAAAGTGGGATGATGCAACATGTGCCCAAAGGTCAGGCAGGCAGGCAGCAGCTCGGTGATGGCGTCTTGCGGCATTGGTGAGACCTGGGCTGTGGTGTGAAGTGGTGTGATGCGACATGGGTTATCTTTAGGTCACTATGAAGGCAGCGGCATTGGCATTGCTGCAGCTCTGCCATCATTAGGCCCAAGACGGCAGTGTTACGCGGGGCAGCCTCGTGAAGCACTCACAGGTCGCAGTGCAGGCAGGGGCAGGTTCATGAGCACTCACAGGTCGCAGTGCAGGCAGGGGCATCTATTGACGATGGTGAAGTCAATGGTGTCTCCGTCAGTGGACTGAGGCTGGGGTGCAGGATGGGATAGTCCTTTGTGTACCTCAGGAGCAGTGTTCTGAGGCCACAGTGCAGGCAGCAGCGTTTGCATCAGAGTAGAGTGTCATCATCGGGGATGCCAAGGCTGCGGTGTGAGCAAGGTGATGCAGAGTGGGGGGCCCATTGTTCACGGTGCAAGCAGCGGCTCAGTGAGGGTGTCAGGTGGCGATGGCAGTGAGACCAGGGTTGCGTTGTGAAGCGGGGCACGGCTCCGTACAGCATTGTAAGGTCACGGTGCAGACAACAGCGTCATTGATGGCATTGCAGTGGTTTTTCATCTGTTGCTTCACAAAACACAAATTTCCCAGTACTTTAGGCAGATGAATCTGAAGTCTTTGATATCTGTGAGACTACCCATCAGGACACAATTTATACTTCAAGCCCTTGGAGAAACTTCACAAGCAGGATACACAGCAAAGTCCAGTCTTTGTCCTCTTTAAGGCAGAAGCAGCAGCTGCAGGCCAACCCAGCAAAATACAAACAGAAAAGGGGGCGTACTCCTCCTCCAGCTCTTCAGCTCTTCTCCTTGGCAGAGGCTCCTCTTGATCCAGAAGTGTTCTAAAAGTCTGGGATTTTGTGTCCACTACTTCTACTCAGTTCTGCCTTTGAAGTAGGCAAACATCAAAGGAACATCACTCTTGTTCACAAGAACCTGCCTTGCCCAGGCCTGGCTCCAGACACACTCCAGGGGGCCACAGACTGCATTGTGTGAGGACAGGCACAGTCCTTTCAGGTGCAGGTGTCAGCTTCTCCCTCCTCACTGTAGCCCAGGAGACTCATCAGCATATGCAGGCTACACCTCAGCTCCCTTTGTGTTACTGTCTAGAGGAAATTCACAAACAGACCAACTGTCAGTCTGACCCAGACGTGGATTCCACAGGCAGGCAGAGGCACAGAATGGTTAAGCAAGAAAAGGTATACTTTCTAAAATTGGCATTTTCAAACTGACAATCTAAAAAAAAAAAAACTTTACCAAAAAATGTTTTTTTAGATTGTGAGTTCAGAGACCCCAAACTCTCTATCTCGATCTGCTCCCACTGGGAAACTTCACTTAATAGATATTTGAAGGCAGCCCCCATGTTAACATATGAGAGATACAGTCCTTGTAATAGAGAAAACCGAATTTGGCAGAATTTCACTATCAGGGCATATACAACACATCAGTACATGTCCTACCTTTTAAATACACTGCACCCTCCCCAGTGGGCTAACTAGGGCCTACTTTAGGGGTACCTGACATGTACAAAAAGGGAAGGTTTGGGCGTGGCAAGTGGGTACACTTGCCAGGTCAAATTGGCAGTTTCAAAACTGCCCACACAGATACTGCTGTGGCAGGTATGAGCCATGTTTACAGGGCTACTCATGTGGGTGGCACAATCAGTACTGTAGACAGACACACTAGTGGCATTTAATTTACAGTTTCTGGGAACTTCTTGTGCACTTTACGGGGGACTTACTAGTAAATCAGATATGCCAATCAAGGATAAACCAATCACTAATACAATTTAGACAGAGAGCATATGCACTTTAGCACTGGTTAGCAGTGGTAAAGCACCCAGAGCCCTAAAGCCAACAAAAACTGGTCAGAACAAATAGGAGGAAGGAGGCAAAAAGTTTGGGGATGACCCTGCAAAAAGGGCCCGGCCCAAAAATAGCTTTCATCTCTTTTCTCTCCTTATAAAGTAACGGCCTTTGATGATGATAAATTTGTACTGGCAACACTGATGTTATGCATAGGTTCTTTAGATCTATACAATTACAGAGTTTTGGTAAAAAGTATTGAGAAAAATATGGCTAATCATTCAATTTAGAAAAAGTGTGATTTAAAGGGTATCTTTCTTGGTGGTTTTTATTCTATTTGGTTATCAGATCATCTTTCTCAAAAATGTGTCGATCTTCTTATTGCTGTTGCTTTACAAGTGATAACATCCGGCTGGAAAGTTACTAGTAATATCACTTTTCCAACATTTTGATGTTTTAATGATCACAGATTAGATATAGCTAACTTAAACTTTACACAGGTGATTGTTAAAAGAATCAAGCTGTGGTCACACATGAATTTCTATCCAGAAAGTTTGATGATCAAAATATTCCAACTTGTGTGTTAAAGCCTCCCTTATTATTCATTTCTTCTATCTGATTGATATTAGACAGTTCTGTAGTCTTTTAAAAATATAGGCCCTCATTACAACCTTGGCGGTCTTTCGTAAAGACCGCTGAGGCTGCGGGCGCCAGAATACCGCCATTACTTGCGGTTATCTGGCTCCCTATTACAACTTTTGATGTGAAAAGTCACATCAACATTGCTGCCGGCTGGTAATAGAGCCGGCGGCAATGCTGATGTGCATCAGGTGCAGTAGCACCCATTGCACATTTCAGTTCCCGAAATACGGGCAGTAAAATGCACAATGGGGCCACGCCTGGGGGCCCCTGCACTGCCCACACCAAGTGCATGGGCAGTGCAGGGGCCCCCAGGGGCACCCGAGTCCCCTTACAACCAGCCTTTCCATTGCGGTGTCTACCGCCATTGTCAGGCTGGCGGTAAGGGGGGTGTAAATCCCCAGGACAGTGCTGCCCTGGCGAATTAAGTCCACCGGGACCGCCATGGCGGTATACCGCCAGTCCCTGCGGTGTTCCCATGAGGTCAAAATAAGGTGACTAGGACCGCCAGCCTGTTGGCGGTACTAGCGCCACTATAAACCTGGAGGTCACCAACCACCAGGGTTATAACGAGTACCATAGTTTTTTTCCATCTCTGTTACACAATATATAGGTTAGTGTTTTTATATTATTCCTTGTTCTATAGGGCATTTTTTTCTTTCTTTTTCTTTCCCCTTCTTATTTTTCTTACAACAAAAATATGTTAAATACTATTCCTCCATAGACAGTAGACCCAGATGGGTCAGGGGAACCAAAATTGGGGATACCCCACATGCACCTGAACAGACTTTGAATGGGATGGCCACTGTAGATCGTGAGGGCCAGCTTTGGTGATACCCAGGGAGGGAGGACTGGCTACCTGGATCTGGTGTGCCCATACCCCTTCCAAACCCTCAGTTAGAACAACTATAGCAGTGGCATGCTAGAGCTCCAGCATCAAGATCGTGACCGAACCTGTAGTCATTATGGGGAAGGAAAGGTTAGCCAGGTCAGCTCAGTCAAATAAAATTGTTAACTGCAAGCACACTGTGCCCCTGGAGAGCATGGCCAGGGAAGAAGTGGCCATGGACCAGGGAGAACAAGGTCGGAAACCATCAGATACTGCCCTGATGCTAGGGGACCTGATGAGGGACCTGATGACAGTGATAAAGTACTCCCGGGAGGAAATGGCCACGAAGATCAACTTGGTTGCAATCAAGGTCAATCTACCACATGTGGATCTGAGGAAAGTGGGGAACTGGGTCACTACAGTGGAGGAGTATGTAGGGGTCCTGCAACAGGTCATCCGCACCCTACAAAACACAGTTTCAGCCCCCAAAACACTGATGGCCTGGCTGGATAGAGGACTCTGAAGGGCGGTCTTGAAGGAATATTTTGAGATTCATAGGGTTCCTGGAGAAGGTGGATGGGCAATCAACAGGCACTGGTGTCCCCGCCAAAGCCTGTGGCACCACTGAATCCCAGCATTGCATGCCTGCTTAATTTCTGAAACTGTGACACTATTTTGCAGCACATAGGAGTACATGGCCTTCCACAGTTTAAAGGGAAACCCATTTCAATATTCCTGTATTACACATAAAAAGGTACAGAACTAGCGGTAAACTTTATTGTTTGTCAAAAAGCGAATGAGGGAGCTTAATCTTAAGGACAGTCTAATGTTCACAGCAAAGCTATGAGTTCTGTAAAGAGGGAAAGTGTTGTTCTTTTTTTACCTCGGAGGAGGCAAGTGACTGGTTGGACACCTTGACCAGGGACTCCCACTGAGGCATAACAGGAAGAGGGTTGATGACCCTAGATACACAGAAATATTCCACCCAGCAGTGAAACCGGAATGTATAAACGGTTAGTGGTGGGTTTGTTAGCACGTCTGACCTTAATAAGTAAACTTACAAGGGGAACGCAAATAGGTAGATGAACCTTTTGACTCGTTTAAGATGTTCTCGCCATAGCTCCAATACATGAACAAATAATCAATTTTCAATAATCGATAATCATTAGTAATCAATAATCAATGGAGTCAGTAACTGTCAGGCACCATGACCTTTCAGTCATGAATAACCACACCTTTCGTAAAGTTTAGTACTTTTATTTCCCTTATTTTAACAATGCTAAAGTCATGTAGATTAATCTCAGTATCAAATGAAACACATTACTGGTTGACCAAAATGGCGGAAGAGACACAATCTAATCAAAGCTTGAATCACAATGCAACGGTGCAAATCAAAAGCAGAGTCAGTTGCAATGAAGTAATCACATATGTAGAATTCAGCAAGATAACTCGTCAAAACATTAGTCTCTGTAATTTGTCAGTCGTCATGTGAATACCCTCATCTAACCCAGATTAGCATCAGCATGTTGTGCTTCATGTAAAACAATTTAGAACACACATTTAGAAAAACATCTAGCTATGGAAACTATCAAAACAGCACAGTTGGTAACTAGAAAGGAAAGGCATAAAATTGCAATTCAGTCACATTGTTATATCTATGTTTCCATGGTATGGGTCAGCAAGCAGTATCAGTCTTCGTCCTCAGGTCATCAATCGATCAGCAAAGCATCAGGCTCTCAGTCAGTGAGTATGAGCCCAATGACAAAATCTCAAATCTCTTCTTCTCCCGAAGTCACTCTAGATCTCTGGTCTCCCAAAGTCACTCTAGATCTCTGGTCTCATCGGCTGTCTTATATCAAAGTCACGGAAACTATCCCCTATTTCCCCATTGGTCAATCGTACATTTATATACTACCCAATAATATTTCTATACCAAATCTTTGAATTCCTCTATTTCGCTCTTCACATGAAGTTTATTGGTCCGCTTTATAATGTCCTCATCATCCGGCTCGTCAGTTAACACATTTGTTGCATCTTCATCTCCAGTCAGTGTCTTCATTGTTTGCATCCTGGGAAAGTACATCTCACACACATTACACACAAGTCGGTACAAGACAATCGACTTTTCATGGTTTAGTTTAATCTGTCAGCATTTTATTAAAACGCTAAGAAATACAGCTTCATTCAATCAATCAATTAATCACTTGTTAAGCGCTATACTCACCTGTTAGGGTCTCAAGGCGCTGGGGGGTTGCTACTGCTCAAATATCCAGGTCTTGAGTCGTTTCCTGAAGGTCAGGAGGTCCTGGGTCAGACATAGGTTGATGGGGAGAGAGTTCCAGCTTTTGGCGCCAAGGTGGGAGAAGGATCTGCAGCAAAGATGTGGTACGACGGCAGTGTTGGGATCGCTGGTGCTGGGTGGCGGGACATGGGCGAGGGTTGAAATCAGCTGGTCTTCTGAGATCTTGTTCCAGCTACAGCAAGGGATCTGTTGCAGCTGGTGGTGGGTTTCTGGAAGTGAAATGGAGACAGCGGTGTTCGGTCCAGTGGAGTTCAGTGGTATGGGTGAAGGTGATCGGGCTGCTGGCAGAGAAGATAGGGTTGAGTGTGTGGCCAGCTGAGTGGGTGGGCGTTGTGACGAGTTGTTTGAGACCGAGGTTGGCAAGGTTGTTGATTAGGGCTGAAGAGTTGCTGTAGTTGGCGTTCTCTAGCTGAAAATTCAGGTTGCCGAGGAGCATGTAGCCCATAGAGGCGAGGGCGTGGGTGCTGATTGTGTTGGCGATGGCGTTGCAGAACTGTGGTCGGGGGCCTGGGGGTCTGTAGACAAGGGTTCCTCTGAGAGTGGTGTTGGCGTTGATGTGAATCTGGAAGTGTAAGTGTTCTGCGGCATCAATGGTGCCATTGATGTTGGTTGAAATCCTGATGGTGCTCCTGTGAACTATGGCGATTCCTCCTCCCGGTTTGTTGGTGCGGTCTCTGTGGGTAATCTTATAGCCTTCAAGAATGGCTATGGCGATGTTGGGTTCCGAGGAGGTGTTCATCCAGGTTTCGGTGAGGAAGGCGATGTCTGGGAGGCTGAGGTGAGTCGGTCCCATATTTCGATGGCATGCTTGTGGATGGAGAGGGTGTTGAGGAGGATGCAGCTGAGGTTGTTGTGGGTGGATCTGCTGTGGTGCTTGGTGGCTTGGGTGCAGGTGAAGCTGCACATCCGTCAGGAGAAGGGTCCATGGGTGTGCCTCGGGGTGGCTTGGACGCTGGCGGTGGGGTGACCAGGGTTGAGGGTGTGGAGTTCCTTGGCTTTGTAGTGACATCTGGCAGCATGGGGAGCGCGTGGGCCAGGGGGTCTTGCCCTGGGTGCGGTTCAGGTGCGGATGGGCGCAGATAGGCTTGCCTCTAGAGCGCCTCCGGCGCACCACCGTCGTGCCCACTGCGCACGGCCGTGCAGCAGCTGCCATTAAGAAGGGGAGGATGGAGGGAGGAGCAGCTGGAAGGTGGGAGCGGTGGGCAAATGGAGGTGCGAGGGGTGTGGCACCGCAGGGGACGCAGCTGCGGAAAAGGAGAGAGCGGCTGAAAGCTGCAAATAAGCAAAGGCAAGGGAAAAGAGGCAAAATGCAGTAAAAAAGGAAAAAAACACGAGGAAAGAAGGCAGAAAGCAAAAGGTACAAAAGGCAAAGGGCACAAAAGGAAATACTATAACAGGACAGACACACAATACTTACAGCAACCACTAGACACCAGGGATGAGGCGCAGGCGGGTGCCAGTGGGTGGTGGAGGGCCTTGAACTCACAGCAGTAGCGAGGGTGGGGTCGGGCATGGAGGCCGTCAGGAGCTCCGCGGCGTGACGAGTGAAACCCGACCCAAAATTAGGTCAGGGGTCACTCTGTGCACCACACAGTGGCCGCCTTTAAGAAGGTTAGGTGGGAGGGAGAAGCAGCAGGGAGGTGGGAGGCGGGAGCGGTTGGCGAATGGGGGCGTGAGGGAGGCGGGACCGCAGGGGACGCAGAGGCGGGAAAGGAGATAGCGGCTGAGTCCCGCGAATAAGCAAAGGCAAGGGAAAAGAGGCAAAAAGCATCAAAAAAGGCAAAAAACACGAGGAAAGAAGGCAGAAACCAAAAGGCACAAAAAGCAAAAGACACAATGGAAATACAATAACAGGACAGACACACAATACTTATGGCAACCACTAGACACCAGGTATAAGGCGCAGGCAGGTGCCAGCGGGTTGTGGAGGGCCTTGAACTCACAGCAGTGGCGAGGGTGGGGTCTGGGCACGGAGGTCGTCAGGAGGAGCTCCGTGGCGTGAAGAGTAAAACCTGACCTAAATTCAGGTCAGGGGTCACTCTGTGCACCTCGCAGGGGCCGCCTTTAAGAAGGGGAGGTGGGAGGGAGGAGCAGCTGGGAGGCGGGAGCGGTTGGCAAATGGGGACGAAATGGGGGCGGGCCGCAGGGGACGCAGGGGACGCAGAGGCGGGAAAGGAAATAGCGGCTGAAACCCGCAAATAAGCGAAGGCAAGGGAAAATAGGCAAAAAGTGGTAAAGAAGGCAAAAAACACAAGGAAAGAAGGCAGAAAGCAAAAGGCGCAAAAGGCAAAAGGCACAAAAGGAAATACAATAGCAGGACAGACTCACAATGCTTACGGCAACAACTAGACACCAGGGATAAGGTGGAGGCGGGTGCCTGCGGGTGGTGGTGGGCCTCGAACTCGCAGCAGCAGCAAGGGCAGGATCGGGGGCACGGAGGCAGTCAGGAGGAGCTGTGCAGCATGAAGAGTGAAACCCAACCTAAAATCAGGTCAGGGGTCACTCAGTGCACCGCACAGCGGGTGCCATTAAGAAGAGGAGATGGGAGGGAGGAACAGCTGGGAGGCGGAGGCCGGAGCGGTGGGCAAAAGGGGCACGAGGGGGGCGGTGCTGCAGAGGACACAGTGGCGGGAAAGGAGAGAGCGGCTAAAAACCACAAATAAGCAAAGGCAAGGGAAAAGAGGCAAAAAGCAGTAAAAAATGCAAAAAACACAAGGAAAGAAGGCAGAAAACAAAAGGTACAAAAGGCAAAAGGCACAAAAGGAAATACAATAACAGGACAGACACACAATACTTACGGCAACCACTAGACACCAGGGATGAGACGCAGGCGGGTGCCTGCAGGTGGTGGAGGGCCTTGAACTCACAGCAGCAGCGAGGGTGGGGTCGGGGGCATGGAGGCAGTCAGGTGGAACTGCGTGGCGTGAAGAGTGAAACCTGACCTAAAATCAGATCAGGGGTCACTTGTTTCTGCATGAGGCCTGGAAAAACAAGGCCAAGACACTATCGACGTTAAGGCCTACAATTAATAAGCTAAAGCATATTTCATAACCCTAAATATGACATATTACTACATTAATCCAATACATTTTCATTATTTCATCAGTATTAGTCATTAATTAGTACATTTCGTGAACACTGGTGGCCAATCTTCGAGGTCACATTTTCAAACGTGTGCATTATTTTCTACGTTATTCCATTTTCTACAAAATTCAATAATTTAAAATACATAAACACTCATTAATAATTTCTAATTAAGACACCTGTTTCAGCAGGTTCAAGTGTAATTTTCAAATCTTGTCAAACGACGTGACCCCATTATACAAAAACTCTATACAACATGAACTAATTCCTATGTCATTGTGTGACTCAATCATTCATCCAATTTATGAAAAAAGGCACAGTGTTGAAACCTGCAAATTACAGGCTTATAGTGGTGTTAAATGTGGAAGCAAAATGCTTTGCGAGCATTCTGTTTCAGGACTTAAAAATGAGCCTCCGATTTACAGCTGGTTCCTATCACTCAAACAGGCTTCCTCCTTGGCTCAGGGAAAATTTAAAACTACCTATCTATTGCTGGTAAACAAAACTTACTCAGAACACATGCCCTATTATACAATGCGTTGTCCACTTCAATGTTTTAAAAAAATATTTAAATGTTTAAAGTTTATTTGCAAATCTTAACTAAAAAGAAAATTCATAGTGTGACAATACATAATGTTTTGCAGACAGTGAAGATTGCAGCAATTATGAGCAGGAGTAAATGCGGTAGCCTGTTTCCACCCACTGACCTAGTGGGAAACGCTTAATAACTCCAGCAGGGAGGTTGCTGTGAAGGCGGCGGCCACCCTGCCGGGAGTTTGACAGATGGAGTTTTCCGTCCGCCAGACTCAAAATCGGGCCCATTATAGAAGTCATTCGATATTGGAAAATACGTAATGAGGTTCTCTGTGTGGAATAAGGTTGAATAAGAACAGTGTAGGGGTGTAAGGGCAAAGCTCTCCATAGTTTGTGAATTTCATGACTTTCTAGATTTTGTGATGTCGAAAATAATGCACCTCTGTCTAAAATAGCATATATATTCAGTTCATTTTATGATAGGAAAATGAAAATGGTGGTTCTTTAATCAGACGGCAAAATATTTGTTAAAAAAGTAGTATTGCAATTGTGCTAAGATTATCTCAAATAAAAATTAAAAGTATGGTCCTCAAACAATAGCAGTAAGAGAACCTCAGGGTACAGACAGGAACAGAACTATACTGTACTAGATGTTGAAGCAGTGACTAAAGTAATAAAAACATTTTGGTTCTGCTGAACTATGCTTTTGTTTTCATTAAGCACGTAATTCCTAAAATGCATAAAATTTGGTCATATTAGTCTTATTAGTTCATAAATGCACGTTGCAATGTACCCATAGCCAGTCTAAAATGGCTTTCCAAATCACAATGTGCAATATTCAGTTCAATGCGATCAGAATGAGGACAGTACATTCAAGGAGAACCCATGTTCTTTTTCCAAATGCATCAAACGGTGGCGGCTCTTCCACTAGGGCAGAGGAGTATCGCCCCCCGCCAGCAGCAGCAGCGTCAAACCTTTTACAATAATACAAAAATAAACTATGATTATTATAATTTTATTATAAAAGGGGTGGGGCCATGGTGCATGACAGGGACAGAGGGCGCCTGCTGCTCCTCACAGGGCTCCGTTCCTGCATTTCCAATGCATTTGGTGGGATTCAAGGACAAAAATCACATGAAATGGGTGTTTAGCTCTGCGATGGAGGACTACAAAACTATTGCAGCACAAAATGAAGGAATTGTGCTAAAGTAATGAGGCCCTCATTTACAGGGTTTGCTGTGCTGCCCTACGCCGAAGTGAAAGCGCAGGAATGCACCAAGTGTATGCAATACAGTGCTTTCCTGTCCTTTCTCCCTGCACTGGCGCCATTTCAGCACCCTAGCAACAATCCAAGCACTCTTGCACCACAGTGCTAGTGAGGGGTGCTATGGTGCCTGTGTTGTTGGCAAGATTGTTTTTGTGCAGAAAGGGGCACTTTCTTGCACAAAACAATTCTGAGAGACATTTTTCTCTTTCTATGTGTCCTACAGAATGTTATTTCTCCTCTTTATGCTTCACCTTGGAAGGTGTAACGTTTTGGTGTATCTACAGGTTTACATGGTTTTGTAAATCTGAAGAAGTGTCAAAATCCATTGGGTGTTGCGTTGGAACACCCACTGCAATGCCCATGGAATGCCTCCTAAGCGCAGAGTAAAGCAATGCAGCCATTTTTGCTGCCTTGCCTTTTTCCAAAGCTATGAGGCACTTCAAAGCCATGCAAATTAGCTTTGTGTGGCGTCATAGATATGATTTTGTAGTATGCACTACAGAAGTTTCACAGTGACTCTCCGGTGGCACAAGGGTATCATAAACATGTCCCTGAGTGCTTTTGAGCCCCATCCTTCATAAAAGCAAAACCCTAATTACTGATTCTTTACTGCCATTAAGCTCGTATCTCCAGCGAGGTCCAGATAATGTCAGCCTGTTTGGGTTTCCATAAGTAGCATGAAGAAACTGGATCATCGAGTCCCTTTGGCCCAAAGGAATTTATTTACGCTGCACTTAAATATACAACATCTACATGTGATTGCAGGCCATTCTTTTCCACCCATACTAATCTGTACTCTGATTTACATCCGTGAGTAAATGGCTTCAAGCATGGAAGAGGTAGTTTGGATATATCCAGACCAACGACAGGACTGAAGTCTCTTTTTCTTTTATTCCGTTATCTATTATATTGTTTCATATATATGACTACATCTGTATATTCTAACATAATCAATTTATCATATTCAGAGTCATAACAATGTTACACTTTAAATCAAAGAAAGCCATTTCTCTGTCTTCTATTTTCCAGAAGTTATAAGATTACTTTCCTTCACATCAATCCATCATTTCACCACCCCTCTTCTCATTTCTGCACACTGTTACACATCCTTTGTCTTTTCATATTTTTTGTGGAATTGTAAACTTCGCAATATAAATCCCTCTCAGTTGCCATGGCTGCATGTGCCTCCCTTTCTTGCTCTACTTGGACGTTGGAGAGGTTATCAAATACCTCATAATTTTTCGTATTTGTGGTAGAAACCGGTTGAACTAAATAGATCACAATTTTGGGTGTGTTTGATGAAATATCTTTATTGGACTGTGTCAAGATGCAAAACAGTTTGTTTTATTTTGAAGTTTTTTTTTTAACTAGACCCAACTTCTATACTTCAAACGTTAGTTTAATGGTGGACAATCCCCTAATTGTGTCGACTGTATCATAAACTTTCCTGTTCGGATTATTAAAAAATATATTCACACCAAAATAGCTCTGAAATCTTTTTTCAGAGCTTTTTTCCATATGCTTGTGGTTGCATTTAATTGGAAATAATTAAAATTGCAAATGATGTACCACACTGGTTGGCTATGTATATTTACAATATTTTACTTTAATTTGCATTCAAAAATATAGCTAAAGACAAGTCTTTTGAAAGAAAGCAAACATTTACAATGAAAAGTATATTAATTGCAAGCTTTGTCAAAATGGGCGTTATGTTTTGCAGCCTTGCACTTCTGAACTATGTTCTAATTTTTTTGGTAACTCTTAAAACAATAGCACTTTTAAATCTGAGTTACATCTATAAAAAATCACATTTGTATTCTTAATGCAAATAAACTCCATTTAGGCTGAAAACTGAAATTACCAATAATTTTTTTTTAAATGAATGAGAGGTTTCAAATATGTTTAACCCTACTCCTTTACATGCCTACCGCATTTATCTTAACCAATATCAAGTTTCATTGATTTGCTAGCTTTGAAAAAACCCGTCCCACTAAAACAGTTCATTTCTAATTTGTCCTCCAAAACTATCATTTTGCAGTTACTGAAGCGGAAAAACATGTTCAAGGCCAGTTGGCCAAAAGCTGTCTCTATAATATTCATGTCAAAGCAGGTGCTGTGCTGGTATAATTTCAATCACACTCCCAAGGCTTCAACAGTTACCATCTTCGTTAGTGACTGCAATATATGTGCAGCTCCACTTGTGGTTTGCCAGGTTTGTCCCTACTACATTGAGTTTTTCTTCTGATTTACGGCCTGATTTATAGTCTGACACAAAAGTGAAGAATATTCGGTATGCCTTATTATAAGTGGCAAAGGATGTAGTGCACTTGTAATAACGCGGACAACCTATCCATCACATTTGTTGCACAGAAACCTGTCTGCCAAACTGTAAGCCAGGACCTTAGTTCCTTCACAAGAAGAAGCTCTATTTTTATTAGGATCACCGGTATGAATGTGACATCTCACCCGGTGATCCTTTAGTTCCACAAATCGAGCACTTGCTCTTTTAAGGAATTATCATGATTTGAAACAGCAAATGTCTAAAGTAACATGCAAGGTATAAAAAAAACTTCCAGAAATGTTGATGAACGTATGATCTCCTCCGGTGTCAACAAACGACATCATAATTAATCATGTTTGTCTCATTTTACTGAATTATATTGGCTTATTTTGCAACTGCTGGGCAGAGCTCACCAGGGATATTCCCAACTAAGGACTTGCATAGTTGCTCTATCCATGTTGAATCTTATAATTTTACTTTAAAGTCCCTAATATGCCCAAAAACATTGGAGACCTCTTTGAAATGTGCCCTTTCTGCAGAGCCACCTAAGACTGCTGGCCATAGCACTCTGTACACTTTAACCCTGCTAACCAGTGGAAAAGGTCTTGTGCTCCTCCTTTCAACATGGTACACTTGGTATAATCCTGAGTGGCACATTTAGTTTACTCATAGGTCCCTAGCATATGGTGCCAAGAGTACCTAGGGTTCATAAAATAAATGTTAACAGCAAACTTCAACACTTACCGTGCCCTCAACTACAGTGACTATGTACATTTTACTGCAGGCCTGCACCAGTAACCTGGCTAGGCAGGTCTTAATCACAAATTCAAACTGTCAAAATGTACCATTTTGACAGGGTTAAACCTTCCTTTTCGAATATTTATAAGACACCCCTAAGTCGGCCTTAAAGCCCATATAGCAAGGTGCTTTAGGACATGTAGACATTTAGGGGGTCATTTTGACCCTGGCGGTCACCGACCGCCAGGGCCAACGACCGCGGAAGCACCGCCAACAGGCTGGCGGTGCTTCCATCGGCATTCTGACCGCAGCGGTACAGCCGCGGTCAGAAACGGGAAACCGGCGGTGTCCCACCGGTTTCCCGCTGCCCCAGGGAATCCTCCACGGCGGTGCTGCAAGCAGCGCCGCCATGGGGATTCCGACCCCCTTCCCGCCATCCTGTTCCTGGCGGCTTTCACCGCCAGGAACAGGATGGCGGTAACGGGTGTCGTGGAGCCAATGGCATGGGCACTGCAGGGGGCCCCTAACAGGGCCCCATATTGATTTTCAGTGCCTGCCAAGCAGACACTGAAAATCACGACGGGTGCCACTGCACCCGTCGCACGCCTTCAACTCAGCCGGCTCCATTCGGAGCCGGCTTCCTCGTTGAAGGCGCTTTCCCCGCTGGGCCGGCGGGCGGCCTTCTGGCGGTCGCCCGCCAGGCCAGCGGGAAAGCCAGAATGGTTACCGCCGCCGGCGGGAGTCGGGATGACCCCCTTAATGTTAAGCATTTCCTTGCAGTTAAAACATCCTAAAAGCTATTTTCACTGTAGCAGACTTAGGCCCTCATTATAACCCAGGTGGTCGGTGACCGCCATGGTGGTCCTGGCGGCCGTAATCCGCCAGGGCAGCGCTGCAAGCAGCACTGCCCTGGGGATTTCGACTCCCCTTACCGCCAGCCTGTCCATGCCGGTAGACACCGCCATGGGAAGGCTGGTGGTAAAGGGACTCGGGGTGCCCCCGGGGGCTCCTGCACTGCCCATGCACTTAGCATGGGCAGTGCAGGGGCCCCAAGGCACAGCCCCATCGCGCATTTCACTGCCCGAATTTCGGGCAGTGAAATGTGCGACGGGTGTTATGCACCCGCTGTACATCAGCATTGCCACCTGTTCTATTACAAGCAGGCTGCAATGTTGATGTGACTCTTCTGCTGGGCCAGCAGAAAAGTTGAAATAGGGAGCAAGATATACCGCCAGCCCTGGAGGTAAACTGTCGCCCGCAGCCTCAGCGGTCTTTATAAAAGACCACTGAGGTTGTAATAAGGCCCTTAGTTGCTCCATAGGAGAGCATCATGATAAAATATTAGGTTTAATAAATGTTATCTCCACCTAGGAAACAGCTACCCATTTAATTTTTGGACTTTTTGAAATATTTATTACAAGCTTGATTCACTGGTAAAGTTGATTTGTAATAAATATTTCAGAAAGATGACTTTAAAAAAGGTTATGCTTGGTCTGCCTGATGTTCTGAAATCTACAGTAGCATTTTGTTCTCCCACTTTTGTCAGTCAGTAATTTGCATTTTAATAAGTGTGAATGAGGTGCGAACTTGCCCAAAGTACAGGGACAAAAGTCCTTGGGTGTGGGGAGGTGTTGTTGTGCCATTGGCAACATGGCCTGTGGGTTGGTCCCAAGCGTTTAATTAAGTTGAAAGTAGCATATCCTACCACGAAGCAGATGTAGCTAACACCCATGCATGCACCCTTATTTTCCCTACCCCAGGCAGATCGGCCTCCATTACACTGGTCTCTTGTTGACATCACAGTGTCAGATCCTGCTAAAGTGTCAAAGCCTGTTTGACAGGTCTGCTGAGTTTAGATGTAAAATTTGGGACCTACTTAAAATTAGATTTCTGTGCATATCTGGTTAATGAATGCTTAGCTTTATGATACCAGATAACTGTCTCTGAGTTTGCAGAGAGTATGGGGACTACCTAAAACTGTATTTTAGTATTAGATATGGGGTGATACTAAGATTACCATAGTACACTCCCACCACACACACTCACGCACAGAGCCCATGTTCAGTATGGCCAAAGACGTTGGCCATGTTGAAAATTTCCTAAGTGGGTAGGGTTTTCCTCAGGAAGCTTTAACCAATTAGTTAGGGCATCCCCAAGAGTCATTCCCATTCATTAGCTCCTGCCAAGCATGAATGTGAGATCCCCAAGCATCTATTTCAGTATACTCCCTGACTTGTAGAATATCAAAAGAGGACGGAATATGCTGTCTGAAACTTGAAAAGGAGCCTAGAAAACATGACCTGCTCTCCCTCTTGTAACCAGGTGTTCTGAATTGTCTCAAACCAGGAGGGGATGAAGTGAAAGGAATGCAAAGAATGCAGCACTCCTAGTCTGTGTAATGAATTTATTAAGGCACTTCCCAGGTTAAACAAAGATAATAACGTGAGCACATCAATGTGAATGCAGCAACACACATGCAACTCTTAAAATATTCACATCAGGGGAATAATAATATTCAAAGAAAATGCAATACATCAATAATGAATATATATAGTGAGCTAGCACACAGACACCTCATAGTATGATCTATAAAAGAGACAAGTATGATAATTCTCACAAATAACATTTCCTTCTGGTATATGCTCCCACCTCTCCTTCCAAAGTTTCATGATCTGAAGAATATTATCATTTAGGTGGTTCTTGAGGATGATTTGGAGATTCTACCCACACCTTATCACCAAGGTTTTTGTCAGTTGAGCCAAAACCTCCCTCCCCATGTACTGTAAAAAGGGCTGGGCCATTTCCCTTTTTCACTATTCCTCCATACACTGGGATAATTACAATCTGCGCAATTGTGTCTCCAGATTGCATTATCTGGTCAGTGTCCCCACTATTCAGGAGGAGGATTTTGAATTCTCCTTGGTAGTCTGCATCAATCACTCCCCCCAAGACCTGAATATCTTTGAGTGCCAACCCAGATCTGGGAGCATTCAATCCAAAATGCTCTTGCGGAATCTGTATTTCAACACCTGTTTCACACAGTGCAATGTCTCTTAGTTTCAAGGTGTAGGCCTTTAAGGCATGTAGATCAAGACCTGTGGATTCTGGTGAGACTCGGTAAGGAGCTAAGGCTCATTGTTTTATTTCCCAATACATTATGGTGTTAATTGCCACTTGAGGTTGTATCTGTAATGCTGGGGCTAACATTCACATAAAGGGAGTCTCTGCATTTGTCAGTGGCCTGTTATTTAAAATTTGGAGAGCTTCATTTAAATGCTCGCTCCAGTTTTTCAAGGTTCCATCTCATATTTTTCGGTATTGGCCTTTTAGCAGGCTGTTCATTCTCTCATTCAGTCTTGCAGCTAGTGGATAATATGGAATGTGATAAATCTACTCAATATTGTGTTGTGAACCGTAATCTTGTACCAATTTTCCTATAAAATGTGACCTGTTGTCACTCTGGACTTGGAGTGGTACTCTGTAATATATAACAATAATGAGTCCAGACTACTGATGGTGTTGTACTTGGTGGCACAAGGAATGGCAATCAAGTAACCAGAATAATTGTCCACTACTGGGCAAGCGTATTGACACCTGCGACTAGTTGGTAGTGGCCCAATGTAATCAATTTGCCATATCTGTCCTGGCAACTTTGATCTCCCCAACTGACCTTTGACTGTTTGCGGAACAGATCTCTGACAAATAGGATAAAGCATGATCACAGTTTTTATCAAGTCTAGGGAAATGTGCATCCCTCTAATCTTTGCACACCTGTAAGTGGCTTTTTCTCCCAGATGTTCACATTTGTGGTGTGGACACAGCCATCCCCACCAAGTCAGAATCTGGTGTCCCCACTTCTGCCTCTGAGATTTTGGCTTTGGTGTCTCCAAGGGAATTGAACCAGCATTCTAATGAGTCAGTGGGACAGTAGTCATCTACATGATACACAGTAACATTACTTTGCACTAGCATTTCCTAAATGTCTTGCCCCAACTCTTTGCCCCACACCTCCTTAGAATGTATTTGCCAGTTATGTGTATGCCATGTGGCAAACCAGGTGGCAAACCGATTGGTGGTAGACCAAGAATCAGTATAAATGTGACAATTCCCAGGCAATTCCTGTTTCAGTGCCTGATATGTAGCATACAATTCAGCATATTGACTACTCTTCCCTTCTCCTGTAGTAGATAACAACTTCTTGGTGACTGGGCTATATGACACTGCCTTCCAATGTCTTTTGGCTCCCACATACTTGGCTGAACCATCGGTAAACCACACATGCTTGCTATCCTCAGGGGACAAGGATTCAAATGGTTCCCCCATCTTACTGGTTACTCTTTTATCTGTGGCACCTCCTGCACCATCTCATCCTCCTGCACAGGGGCTTGTGACACCTGTTCATGTAGAGCTGCTATCTCTGCTGGTCCCACTCAGGCCATGTCCTGTATGTACCATTTCCAATGTAAGATACTAGATTCTTGTGCATGTCCTATGCAGTGAGTTTTAGGGGAACTCATCAACCACTGCATTATTGGACTCTCAGGCCTTAGAATCATATTATGACCTAGGGTCACTTGCTCAGTATCCATTAGAGCCCAGTAACAAGCAAGTAACTGTTTCTCAAAAGAAGTATATCGCTCTCCAGCATCAGGTAGATTTTTAGTCCAGAAACCCAGGGGCACCCTCGTTCTTCCCTGTTTTTGCCACATGCTCCAATTTGCATATTGCCCTTGAACAGTGACATGCAACTCAATGTCTCTTTCCTGTACTGGCCATAAATCTAAAGCCTGTTGAATCACCTCCTTTGCCAAGTCAAAAGAACACTGCTGCTGTTCTCCCCATGCAAAATAATGTTTATTTCTTGTCAAAATCTGACTCAAGTTAGGGATATGCTGCCCCCAAAAACCAAACAATCTAATAAATTGCTGCGTCTCCTGCTTGGTGAGGGGAGTGGCCAATCCCAAGATCTTTTGTTTCCCAGAATTCCACTGAATTCCTAGTAACTGTACTTTTTGAGAGGGTCCCTGCGTCTTTTCTGGATTAATCATCCACCCTTTGTTCTGCAGGAGTTCCACCACCTGATCCAACTGGATTTGCACCTGTTCTTGTGTCTCTTCCTGAATCATCACATCATCAATGTAATAGGTCAATTGCACCCCTGCTATGACAGATACTTCATCTAGGTGTTCAGCCACCAGCCTGTGACAGATGGTGGGGCTATGTACATACCCCATAGGCAAAGATAACATCTTAAGTTGTCTACCGCCATGAGAGAAAGAAAATTGTTCCTGATTCTCATGGGCCAGTGGTATAGAAATGAAAACAATAGCAATATCAATGGTTGCATACCAGGTCCATTTATGTCTTTGTATTCTTTCAATCAAAGTGATGGTGTCGGGGACTGCAGCAGTCAAAAGGGGTGTATATTTATTCAATTTGCGGTAATCAATAGTCATTCCATATCACACATCAGGTTGCCGTACAGGCCACAGTGGATTATTCCATTCAGTGGTAAATGGAGCCACTACACTAGCTTCAATCAACTCCTGTATAGTCTCACTTATTTCCTCACACTGTCCATAAATACGATATTGCTTTGGACAAATCACCTTGGTTGCTGGGGGTACCTTCACTGGGGGTGTCTTCAGATGCCCACCCTCATTGTTGCCACTGAAATGTATCTCTTTGATCCAAATTGATAGCAACCATTGTCCAAGTACAAAGTCATCCCCTTCAAATTGCAATTTCCAGTATATATTCTAGGAGGGGCACAATCAGAACAGCATATTCTCTTTTTGGTGTTCTTTCTTTTTTCATCTGAACAGTAGTCTGCATGGAAGGGGTTTGTTTTCCACCCAAACCTGTGATGGTGTAGTACTGACCCGTAAACATTTTGGGATTTCCATAAATTAATCTGGTATAGACTAATGTTTGGACCCTTTGAACATTTTTGTGCTAATCTGATTCAAACCTGTCAACCTTTGCCCAAGTCAGGTCTGAATATATGTTTTCATATCTGCGAGTAGATTCCTCTCCTTCCCTGTTCTCAGCAGTAAACCACTCGCTCTCCAAATTTTCCTCCTCTTTCCCTCATGAAAAAACATTATTCTCACTTGCTTTTCCATCTTCGTGCATCTTTGGCTGGCCCTGATTCACTTGTTTATTTTCTGTCTTGTTAACTTTCCTGCTGCCTTCCTTTCTGTCCAGCCTTCTCTTACTGTACATATTCCACAAGCTTTTGGTATCTATCCCATAAATCTGCTCCTTGTTGACGCCATCCTTCAGTAATGCCATAAACATGTCTCTCCTAGATACTCTTATTATCTGTGCAATCCTCAGATCTCAAGGCTTTCTCGCATTTTGTCCAGTCTCCAAGCTCTCCTAATTTACGAACTGCCTCCAACACATCTTTCATTGCCTGCCCTGTGTGGTTAATCAAGAAAGTCATTATTACTTGCTTGAAAGTTGGAGGAGTAAGGTGGATGATTTTCTTTTGCACTGACACAGAGATTGGTCCACCTAACATATGGTGAGCATCACCCAGGAAAATAGCATTTTTAATGTCCTTCTCCTTAATTCTCTGCATTGCATCTCTTAAGGTGTACCAGGGCTTGCCATTTTGTGGCCAATCTGACTCTTAAGGATACTTATGGTTGCACTGCTTGACTGCTAGCTACAGTAGGGTGAGCTGTTGGTTACCCTGCGAACCCCTGAATTGCTCCTCTATTATGGGGTCAGTGCTAAGAGTACAAAACTTAAGAGCGTCTACTATATCTAACATTACTCCTGTGTCACATAATCGCACCGTCCATGTAAGTAATGTTGCCCCAGATCACTGCTTGAATCTGTCTATAATATCATTAACTTCTTGCTGCGTGTAATTTTCTAGGGAGTGCATCTCAATTACTGCCAGATTCTGTAGTGTCCTGTATTTTTTGTCTAAATATTGGCTGTGCATGAACCACTTTTGGCCTGTCTGGCTCAAACTGCCCCTCACCTTTTTTAACTTCTTTATCAATGGAATTTGAAAAATCAGTAGATTCCCAGATGTGTGAGTTCCAGTTTTCGGGGTTCCAGTTTAAACCTGCCTTAGCAATAGCTAAAGGAACTTTCTTTTGATTGATTTTACTCCTTTGTTTCCGATACCTGTATTGAGCGACAGCTGCTTTTTCACCTACTGATTGATAAGTATCTGCCTCATCTTGCACTAACCTATTTTGACAAGACAGCATTGTTATATTATGTTTAGCTTCAAATAGCTGCCTTTCTAAATTGCTGGTTTTCCAGCTGCCTACATTTTTCATGCATTTTTCTATAGGCAGCTGATGAATCCTGCCCCTTCTACCCAGGTAGATCAAATCCCTGTTCTAGAGATACTTTCTGTAAACACAGTAGAACATTTTTTGGCTCAGCATCGCTAAGACAGCCGTCCTAGCTCTTGCATAAACCAGCACCAAAAGACCTTTAGTTTGCAACAATATTATAAGGTTCTTTCTCCCACCCAGGAATCTTACATGAAATCTGGGAAACTGCCTGGGAAACCACTTTTGATTTCTTGCCAACATTTTTTTACTTTTAAAACTTTCACTTTTAAACCTACCACCTGATCCTGCCAACTATGCCAATTTATTATGCTTTGCTTCAGACTGAGAGGGAATGAAGTAAAAGGAATGCAAATAATGCAGCACTCAGTCTGAGTAATTCATTTTCCAAGGCACTTCTCAGGTTACATGAAGATAATAACTGAGGCCCATAGTTATAGCAGAAGGACGGAGCGCGACGCTGCCCCAAAATTGGCAGCGCCGCGCTCCGTCATTTTCACAATAGCAGGGATGAGCCGTATTTAACTGAATTTGGCACATCCCTGTGCTGTCCACTGCCCTGGCACTAAATTTAGCTGCCAGTGCCAATGCAGGCATCTTTGCACCATCATGCAAGGATGTCTGTGTTGAGGGGTGTGATTGTTAATGTGTGAGAAGGTGTCCCTAATAGCGATTAGGCACTGCTGTGGGTGCTGCATAATGCCACCAGAGCGTCACAAAAAGTGACACTCCGTTGGTGCTAGGGGCTCATAAATATGCCCCCAAATGTGAATGGAACAACACATAGGCAACTCTTAAAATTAAAGTTGTGGAATAATAATAATAATCAAAGAAAATGCAATACATCAACAACAAATATATATAGTGACTATGTATACTTATGCATACACACAGTAAAGCTAGATATTAAGAATTAAAAATGCAACACCATGGGGCTTGAATCGAACATCATCCTTTGTTTGTCAATGACAAGTTGTGGAAGCCGTGACAACTGAGACAAAAGAGAAAGACCCCAATAGGAGTACTCTGAGCAATGTATCCACCATCAGAGATGAGTACCTCTTCTGTCAGTATCAAGCTTCCCCACCTTATATATTTTAAACAAACTTAAGAGGAAGGTTCTAGAAACCTCACTCCCTTTGAGTAAGTTGTAAAATTCAAACACTGGCCATATTAAGTCAGTGTTGCAAAAACACACTTGAGACAGGACAGATCTCACTCTGTAATTCCAAGACTGAGCTGTACTTTGCTCTGCCTTAAACATTCTCAGCCTGGTACATTCCTATTAGTATTGCCTCCCCCATGTTATGTTCCCTTCCCTTGTGAGAAAAGCAAAAACATGTTAACAGGCGGTGAGCAGAAAAAATACCTGTGCCACCAATGTGATGATGTTTGAAGCTAAGCTAAGCTAAGCACAAAATGGAGTCAGTGGTCAAGATGGAGCCAGTGGGTAAATACAGATAGCATTACACCAGGAAAAATAAGTGGATTCCCATTGTCTAAAGGATGAAATCCTGTCAAAGCTAGAAGACCACAACAAGCTACAATTCATATCTCCCATTCCCCTATTGGATTTTTATCATTTTGGTGTCATTTTGTTGATTACATTGTATTCCATTTTTCCAGTTCATTTGGGGATTTTTCTTGTTTTGCATTGTAACTTGAACACTGTTTCGGCACTGCATAAATACTTTACATGTTGCCTAGATGTTAAATCGGTCTGCTCTGTGTTATTGCTACCAGGGGGCTGCACTAAGTTAATTTGTTACCTTTAGGGGCTCACCTTGATGAGGATTGTGGTTATTACATGAGGTGAGTACTTACCCTCCTCAACTAATAATCCAGCACTCATTCTGCTGGACCTCTTTGCAACATTTAGTATCATGGATCATAATTCATCAATAACCTGCCTTGAATAATTGCCCAGATTAATGTGTTCTGAGCAATCAGGCCTTTCAGTCAAACTGAGATCTAGAAAAAAAAAATCAACTCTGACATACTTCAAATATTCGCCTTGCCAGCCTCTTTATAACCTTCCATTCCTGCATCCTAGAAGCACTTTGAATGTTTTTCACTTTCTTGCTGATAATCCCAAGTGCTACCTCGAATTAGTATTATACAGCTTGATATTTCAGCATTGTGGTAGCCCATCACATTTTCCATCAGTTTGATGCTGATATTACCAAAATGTAGCTAGAACTGGAGGTGCATCAATGATCATAAGCCCATGAATCTATTTCCTTTACAATGCACAAGGTTGCAATTCCTGGAGCCCCTCCTACTTCTCTTTAAAAGGTGCACTCCCTCGATGTTATTTTAGACATCAACCACTCTATTGTCTTTTCATGCTTGTTCTTTCTGTATTACAAGAGAAGATAAAAGCTTAAAGAAATGCAATGCTGAACTTGCAAGCTAACCTTACTTGAGGTTGTAATGAAGTAAAAAAAACACACAAGATCCTTTGAAATATCATCACACATGGGCTATAAAAGTCTAACCTCATATAACATTTCCATGAAAATAATAGATTTTGAAACCAGAATTTGTAAAAAGCATTACAAACAAAGGACTCCCAAAGGACTTTATAAGATGTCCAATGGCTGAAGAACATTCACACCATCTTAGCTTTTTCATTCTGGGAATATGGAGTTTGTGTGATGTACAATATGTAAGTGCTTTATAAGTAAAGTATGTCATTTAAACTACTTTTCAACTGATAAGTGAATTTTCAAACAATAGTTTATTTCATAAAACTAAATTTCACTATTCGATTTGTCCCATGTGCATTCCAAATAAAGTGCTCACGGAGAATGTTCAAGAAATTACAATGTAATATCACCTTTGCTGACAATTCAACCATTCTCTCAACTCCCATTTCTACATTACCACCAGGAACATGGATTACATATACATTTTATGAGTAACAGTCATAATTTCATCTTGGGTGTCATAGGCTTAATCATTTATCATTTTAAGTACAAATTTGCAAAAGAAGAAATACAATTCTTCCTACACATACTTTCCTCTGTAACTAGAATTGCATCCACAAATAAATAGGTTTCTAAATCTTTCTCATGCAAGGTCTTCAAAATTTATGATCTGTTTTGCCTTCATACATAGCTCCTCAAAACCCAAAGGTTATAACAAGTTTCCTCTGTCTGCTGATTTTCATCCAATAAAAATTCATCCCAAAGTATGCCACCAAAAATACTGGGATTAAATGTAGATACTTTAAATAGTGACCCAACAATGACTCACCAGAATGAAATGAAAGTCACTTGAAACCATATGCTCACCTGATTTGAGCTTAGAATAATCAATTACTCTGAGAAAAGCTGCATATTTTTAGCTGACTTGTGTAAGAAGGTGGGTTGTTTGCCTAAGTGAGTCTTACTCAGATAACAATTCAAAAAATTTGCAAGGTAAAACACACATTTTTGATAATGTGAAGCTTGTCCCAATCCCAGATAACAACAGCACGAACAGACAGGCTTAAAATAGAAAAAGGTGCAAAGTATTTAGCAATACTAATACAATCAAAAAGACAAATCAAACCTCCACAAAACATTCCGCAATCAATCTATAAACGTTAGAAAATATTTAATAAGAACCAAGACATTAAAATAACAAAAATCCAATAGTGGTGGCTGGAGATATAAATAAAAAAAAAATTAAGACAAAAAATCCCCCAAAAAGTAAGGTGCAAACCAGAAATCACAGTTTGTGGTTGACTTGTATCTAGGGGTAATTTCAGGCTGATTGCATTGTAGTTCAGGTCATATAAAATAAGTGGATCATCCCAGTCAAAGTATCCCCCTTCTGGCGGTGATGGATATCCCATCCATCTAAAATAAATCCCATAGGATACAATGGGATTTACATATTGTCAGACAGGATATCAGTCACCATTGTGACGGAGTAACCACTTCACCAAACCCTAAAGCAGGCCCTTTGTGTTTTTCATGGAAGTCAATTTAAAAAAACAAACAGCATTAGTGCACAAAAATAGGTATGACAATGCAAAATGAGACATTTCTCACAACTGATAATGCTGGTCTTTACCTCTACCCACTAAACTATGACCCCTAAAACATGACAAAATTTGCTAACCCACAATTGTCATATCTAGCTGTCCAGTAAGGCCATGTGATGTATGTGATGTATGTGATGCAGAAAAATACACAAGTGGCATAGGGGCATAAATGAACCTTACTGACAGGAAGAAACATATTTTTAAAAATTCAATAAATCTTGTAACTCACAAAGTAGAGTGCCTTATATTTGAATGTGGAACATTTAGAAATGAAGAACATGGTTTGTTGGTAGGATGACTAGCCCCCAAAAGCTATTTTCACTGCTTAGTGCTGTAGCTAATCCTGTAAGAAAAACTAAAGTTCAAATTACATTCTATTATTTTGGTTTCGTGAAAGATGCAGACATGTTAAACCACTATTTTTAATATTAATAAAAAAAAAGTTGATTCAATGATAAAGACAGATTTGTGATAATTGCACAGGAAGGGTAAAATTCTGAAAGTTAGACTGTCTGAAGCTCAAATCTGTCTGCCTCTCCAGTGGGCAGTAGTCTGCCAGTGGCTGTCCCTCCATCCATTCTTTTCCCTTAATGGGTTATGGCAGAAATAATTGTTTATACCTTTTGGCAGGAAGACTTGGGTGTGAAGCATGTCACTTAGTTCAGGAAGGACAGTTGAGAAAGTCTCAGAAACGTTATTCACTTTAAATTTGCTAGGGCTGAAGTTGATAATTAATTGTAAATAAAGCCCTGGGGAAGAAAAGCCTATTTGATGTGAGTGTACAGTGTAGCCAGCTATGCTGCATCCAAGTGAAAGAGGGAACTGGTCCCAGAACCAATGTGGTGTGGTTAAGGAGGAGCGGGCTGTTCATTTCCCTAGATACACCTCTGAGTGGGACACCAGCCACCTCGAAAGGCAGAAGTGTTGTGGTGAATCCATTTTTGTTTCCCTTTGGGACACAGGAGTCAGCTTCGCCTTTGGCTTGCAGCCTTGTGACCCCATCACCTAGTGACCTTTTACCTACTTAACATGCTCTGTTTTATTTCATTATTTATTTTAGCTTCTGCCATGTGCTTACTTTTTTAAAGAAATGTTTTGATTTTCATTATCAGTGCCATTCTGAGAAGGTGTCATTATTGGCGTCACTGTCAATGATACACGTTGGTATTGTCATCATGTCCCTTTCCCACTCACGTGTGATAGGAACATCATGCACACTCGTTAGGGATTGTTTATGCAATTTCAGACAACAAGTCTGCCACATTATCAGTTGTTAAGGAACAAAACTGTGTCAGGGATCCTACATGATCTGTATAAATACACCTCACACGGACAAGGTCATTAGAGGGGTTTCTCCCAGATGCCATTCATGCAGCACGTCACCTTGCCTCAAAACTCAGCCTTTGTGTCACCACTGAAACTGAACTAGAGACCTCATTCCGAGGTAACTAAGATTGGGGAGTGCTTCTCATGGACATGGTACTGCAGATCAGGTTCATCATACCTCACTCTCACTATGGTAAAGAATTAGGCTTTCTTGGTTAGAAAATTTACTTCTCATGTTTATTATAAGATAGTTGGGTTGTTTATATTCACAACTCTCACCTTCACAATTCTTCTTCTTTGACTGTTTAGTGTCCTAATCATTGCAGCACATGCATTTTATCATAGATTACAGACTTTTCAATAAACCTATTGAAAACTCTCCTGCATCTCCTTCATTGTCCATGAGAATATGAGATTTCTTGCAAGTGAGAGAAAAGTGTAACTTCCATTCCACCACAACTTCCCTGAGATGTCTAATCTAGAGTCCATGTGTAAGGCTGCCAGAAACCACCTTTGGTTTCTGAGTTTTAATGAGGTACTACTTGTGAGCTGAGGGGGTTGGGCCAACAGTTGTGACTTGGTGTATGAGTGACTCAGTTGCCCACAAACAGAAGTACTGTCACCACTAATCCAACAGTCTCAATTAGGAGCAAGAGTCTAACTACAACAGTGTTCTGCCATGCTCTTTTTTACCCAGAATGGTGCATGTTGAGATTATTTGCAGTAAGGCATGGATGTCATTGTTCTTCAAGAAACGTGGTCCCAACACAATCTGCCATTAACTTGGTTTGTGTGCTACTCTTCAAGAGTAGTTAGCCATAAGCGACTAGGAAGGCCAAGTGGGGGGGTTGGCTATATATTTGTCTTCAAACATAAGAATTGACATTGAAGAGCTTCCAAAAGTTGACCCAGATATACAGATAATAAAACTTACTAACTGGGCCTTGCAAGTCAGAACCCCTCTGTTGCTGGTTAATCTCTACATCCATCCAGTGCATTTCTGAAGAGGGCCACAATAGGAAAACTATTGACCATCATTATTGAGTACCTTCAGCTCTCCTCAGATTGGGACATAGTACTGCCTGGTGACTTCAACACAAAACATCCTCCAGGTTGTAGAGGATGATGAATCACTTTCATTTGATGATTTGAGCTGGAAAGTCCCAATTCAGATGACACTAAATGGCACTCATCATGATCAATTAGGTGTGTACCTACTAACGTCATTAGAATAATTAAAACTGGATGCATTTAATGAAAGATACCTATGAGATTCCCCCCCAAATTATACATAGTATGGTCCCAAGTCTTTATAAATAATCAATTTCACTGCAGTAGCTTTACCTTCAATCCCCTTGGTAAAGCAATTTATAAAAAAAAACATAGTTCATCTAGTGATCATGCTTCTCAGATGTTACAACTGAGATCTACCCTGCCATTTTATATTCAAGCTCCACCTCAGCCAGAAACCATCGGATCAACAAATTTAAATCAGCTGCAGCAGGCTTCAGAGACGATTGGGGGAGTTGCTACAACCGTCAAATTGATATTGACAAAAAGTAAAAATACTCACCCAGATATAATTAAGGCATGGGAGAGTTTTGGGAAAGATCTGTTAGCAAGCAATCCCAAGCAAATCACTACTGGCCACATCACTAATCTGGATCCTACCAACCCAATACCCCTTTGAAAACAATGCAGATTGCTGAAGAAAGAGGAAAAGAGGTTGGCAAGGGGTTTGAAAGCTCAATCACCCTCTCTGGGGACTTTTAAAAAAGGCTAACAAGGATTATAAGAATCGAGTTCGGAAGGGGAAAACAAATAGAAAGATCTCTTCTGGTCAAAATTAATATATATATATATGGTAAAGCAGACAAATGTCAGACAGTTCTGGGGAAATGGTTAACCACCTAGATTACAGAGGAAATCAAGTCAACAACTCAAATGTAATGGAGACTGCCTGGGTGAAACACCATTCAGAAGTGTTTTCGATAAACCTACAAATAAGTAATCTTTTTGAACCGGTAAGGGGAATAGTATTATCTCAAACACAATGTTCTCAAGATCCATTTGTGGTCGAAGAGAATTTCACTAATGCAGAAATTGGTCGTGTCCTGATGAAGACTCATTAATATGGGACCTCGGACCCAAATGACTTACTGCAAACCGTTTTCAAGGCAGATGCTATATTTTGGTCAGGATTCTTAAGATCTTTACACCAAGAAATTAGAAAAATTGACGCTATTCCAGAGTTCAGGGATGGTTCTAAAATTAATCCGATCTATAAGGAGGAGAAAAGGCCAACCCAGATAACTATAGGCTCATAGCCCTCGTTGATGTGGAAGCAAAGTATTTTGCCTCACTGATCCTTGCAGATTTGGTGGATTGGCCCAAAAGTAACAACATTGTCCCATTCAATCAAACAGGATTTAGGAAAGGATTGGGGACAACAACAAACATATTTGTGACATCTTTTCTTGGAGGTCAATGTCGATGAATGAAGAATAATCTTTATCTAGCATTCATTGACTTCAAAGATGCACTTGATCGGGTTAATAGGCAATTGCTTTGAACTAATTTAAAGCTATCGGGCCGCCCAGATTCCCTGTTAAAGGCAATATTACTATTATATTCAGATATGTGAGTTCAGGTAAAAATCAATAAGAGTATAAAACTCTAGGGGAAAATCCCCACATATTCTGGCTTGAATCAAGGGTGTGTGCTGGTACCACACCTATTTAATCTTTTTATAGCGGATCTTTCTCCAATTTTGAATAATGTGAACTTACATTCGCCACATGTAGGAAAAGGCAGTAAACTGTTAATTTTAATCATTTCTAGAGGATAAAGTTAAATGTAGTGCTCGTACACATGCTTGGATGCTAATAAATCATTGTTCTATCTTGTCTCCGGCATCTTACCTCTCAGTCCATTTTCCTGCATGAATGAAACACACCTTAATGCATCTGCGGTTAGGTAATATTCCAACAAGGACTAATATTCCATTGTGAAGAAATCCCATCTTACAGACCTGCAGACACTGTGGCTGGCATAAGGAAGACTTAATTCATATTGTTTGTATCTGCCCCAGTCTGCAAGAAATTTGGCAAAAATGTTTAAAAAACGAGTTTTAAAGAACATGTTATTTGGATTTGCAAAGCTGCTATCACATCATGTCTAAACATGCAGGGCCCCCATCTAAACTGCAAATTTGTGAGATCTGTGACCTTAGTTTTATTATAAAATAGCTGAATGTAGTTTAATAAAGAAGGAAAATATGTTAACTACATCCTAAACATACATGTTTATAACACTATAGGCAATATGTGCATTCAGAGTACTTGGGAAATCCAATGTTTAAAATCTTAAATCAAATGGTCTGTTCATATTTCAATGGCATAATTTGGCTCTTCTTTTTCTTATTATTGTATTTAGATATGTATTAGATTTCCGGTACTCCCATTTGACAATGCACTTCTCAGTTGTTACAAAGAATGAAGAATTGACACTGTAACTAGGCTTGAAGTTTTCTAGCTGATTTTATTCTCACATTTGTGATCTATGTTTTATTGACATATTTATTAGTCTCAAACCTCCCAGATAATTCATTTATTTTCTCAATGAACGTCGTCAAGAGGTTAGAACCATAGAATAACAGTGCCCTTGAGAACGTGGCTGTTGTTTGTTATATTAATGTGTTGACAGGAAGGAATATCTTTTTATTTAATTATAATGGATTATATTCAAGTAATGATGTTGACTGCCTAAATTGTTATGGTTAAAATAACTGAAACAATAAATATGACATTGAGAACCTTGAACAGCAAAGCAAACATGATGTGCTACAAAAGTGTGTTTGACCTGGGGAATTTTTTTCTCATGGGTTAGGGAGTGTTCATGAGGCACATCCAGCCACTGACCAGTGAATTCCACAAACGTGGCACCTCATCCCCAGTTCATCTGAACACTTTCTGGTCCTGTGGAAGAACAAAAGTGGCCAACACTTGCTGTTTATGACATTTCTCTAGACTTTAGGAACTGGACCTGTTCCCTACTTTTACACAGGACTGAGAACAGGACTTCAAGGGTCAATTGACTAACCTTCTGCGTGGCTAAAGTGTCACAGCAAACTTCAAGAGGCCCTTTCTCCTGAAGTGACAAGTTTACCAGTTGCAGGTATACCTGGACTGGGGCCTGCTGGTGGCCTCTTTTTAGAGTAGGTCATGGCCCCTAAGTGTTGTCCGTGAGGTCTCAAAAGCCTTAGAACAGAAGAGGAGGAAATACTCAATAAAGAATGAAAAGTTGCAATGCTTATAAGTATATGTAGGTTTCACATACAAAAAGTATAGAATTGATTACGTTAAAAATGTAAAGTTGTAATATAAAATAATATACAAATTAAATTAAATCAAGCAATTAACCTAGTCAATAAAATATAATTTATTTGACTTACTGTTTAGAGGTTTAAAGTAAAACTAATGAAATAAGACAATAAAAAGTAAACTTACAGTCTGATTACAAGATTGGCAGTTGCACTGCTGTACCACTGCGGCAGTGGTCCCAAGAAGACCACTGCAGTGATGGCCCCATAAAGACCACTGCACCAGCGGTCTCCTGTCTGCCGTATTATGATGTATTCAGCCTAAGCATTGACCGAATCAACCAAGTGCCTCCTGCCAGCAGCACGGCGGGCTAGAATGCTGGCGGTGCATACTCCTTTGCCATCATGGCCGTGGCTAACCGCCAAGCCGCTTATGAAAAAACAGTTGTACAAGTGGTCCCTTTGCAGCGGTTACATGATGGTGGCAGACCAATTTGGTACTCTCTAAACAAATCACCAGACAGTGCCCATTGGATGAATTTAAAAACAAAACAGCTGGTAAATTACACTACAATAAGTGTCACAAAACCGCAATGTCCTGTATGTTCTCATTTCAGCTTTTGCCATTGTGTTGTCTATGTCCTTTCCTAACATGAAATACCCAAAGTATCAGAGATGTTAGATTGTCAATGTGTATTGTTTTACATAACATTACATATATCAAATCTCCAGTATATGCCATATGTTAGAATGGGGTCTGTTAGTGTGCACCTAATAAAATAAACTCCCAGGAACCTTGCTTAGTGTCAATTTGTAAATGTGTGGTCCAACCTAACTACAGTTTGGCAACATGTATGTAAGACTAACCATTTGTCATGTTTTGGGAAGTAAAGAGAGTAAGATGACTACAATTACCATTAGGCTCTGCTGCTGTAACTCACAAGAGGCTATTGTGCTCTTGCCCATTTTCACTTGTTTGCCTTGTCACAACTGATGTTCACTTATCATGGAGTCTACTATTTTTCTAATGTTAGGAGTTAGAAGTGACATGACTACATCTACAATTAAGGGCAGTTTCTGTAATTCAAAACAAGAGGCCATTGTGCTCCTGCCCATTTTCACTTGTTTGCCATGCCACAACTAAGGTTGACTTCTCTTGGACTGAGCAATCTACATGTCATGTTATGCTCAGAGACATGTGTACCTACCCAGCTTGATGTTGTCCTAGTCTCCTCAACTGAAACAATTGATGGCATGAATGACACCTTATCAAGTGTGTACATTAATTATTTGTAAGTCACTAAGCTGCTTCAGTTGATTGGAAGTGGCAGGTAACCCAGTGATTCTGCACTGCTTATATGATAACTAATGCTACACATGCAAGTTGTGTGTTTTCCTGTATCATACATAACTAGGCCTTGAAATGTTCAAATACACATGTTATGTCTCTACTGTGCTGGCTTAACTGTTTGTTTCATGTGATGTTCATTCCTTAATCTAACATGCAACTTATCAGCACATATAATCAGCTGCTCAATTCTAATACATGTTTCAACCTCTACAAATGTCTTGTCAACAAGTTCAATACCATGGACATTTATTACAATAGGAAACCCTATGTATTAATATTTTCCTATGCCTCTACTTACTATGACACAAAACATTTGGATGTAGATTCCACACCAATAAGAATGTTCTCTATTTTACAACAGAGCGATCTGGCAGAGCACCTGGGCAGACATTTTATACAGAACAGACTCCCAACCCACCCATCAGTGATGACAACACTCCTTGACATGTGGATGTGAATGACGGACATAGCACATCTGGTCAGCCTGGGCAGATGGCAACAGTGACCCTCACTGTGCCCACACCAACACTTTCCACCCCAGCTGCAACAACATCTCTGCCACAGTTAGTCAACACTTGCGCCCCCCCAGACCTGGATCCTGAAGTGCAAATCACCAGCCCTTACATAGAGGATCCAGGTTCCAGTTAGAGAGGAAACCCCGGGCCAGGGGCACAGGCTCGAAGGGGTCTGTGGGAGGGATACTGTGGGACAGCAGAGTGAGGCCACTGGGGCCACTCACAACTAGGGCACCATCAGCCATGTCTTGGGTGTCTATCAGGAGTCCCAAGGGGTGATGGGTCAAGTACTTACCGAACTCTGGGAACTCCATGTACCAACAGATGGAGGCCTATTACTCGAACATGAGCTCCCTAACAGGGGTGCTGATGGACATCCATATAACCTGGAGCAAGGATTTTCCACCACCGTCTACCTCTTCCAATAATGCAACTGCATCAAGCCCATCTACATCTGTGGCAGCCACAGGAAGGTGATGCATAGGGTAATCTCCCTGTAGGCCTGCAGTTCCTTGGATGGTCCCAAAATGAGTCTTTTGAACTAATTGTAGCCCTGAATGCTTTTACATAGACTATGGCCCTCATTATGACATTGCCGGTAAGTGCCGCTTACCGCCATGCTGGCTGCTGCCAAGTCCAAGTCTTGGCAATCATGCATCCTGAGGGCCTGGCAGGAGTAGCAGGAGGACTGGACTCTGGTAAGTCAAATATTTACTACTTTCACCCCCCTACTTGCATGCCATCCCATACCACCACCCCTACCCTCACCCCATCAACCCACCACCTCACATACACCCCACCATCACAACCCACCCATCCCAGTACCCAGCACTGCATGTAACAACAATGCATGGACCCTACTCACAGCCCTGCATGGACAGCCATCACCACAGCATGCACACTAGTGACAATCACTTAGCCAACCAAATAACAACTCACAAAAGCCAAAGCTGCCTTGATAATAGCAACCATAGAGGGAAACACACCCATGCACAAGATGTCACACGCAGAAACAATAACACTGCATTTATATCCCCACAGGACCCCCACAGAACGCTACTGGAGAGGAGGTGCCAGCAACATCCAGTCCCCCCACAGAAGAGGCCCACAGTGATGACAGCAGCTCTGCACGCCTGGATCAGGATGGCCTACCTGGCCTATCAGGGACCTCTGTACAATCGGTTACCCAGCCACAGTCCCATACCACCACTGAGGCTCCCCACTCAGGAAACACCACCACAGCACCCACCCAGCGGGCCCATACCACTGTCCCCAGGACACATCAATCAGCAGTATGTCCACCACTACAGGGACACCAGGCAACCCCACAAACACAGGACGATCAGGGACCTGGGGTCAGTGGCAGTGGGCACATGGTTCAGGGGACAGAAGCACAGTACAACAGGGAAGCTGGGAGGACTGCTGGGAGACAGGGGGAGGACAGGCCCAGGGAACTGACTCTCCACGAGGCACTCACCAACATCCTGGGAGCATACCACCATTCCCAGGAGACCATCGGCCGGATACTGGCCAAGTTTCAGGAGACCCAGCGGCTGCAGGAGGGACAGTACCTGGGGATCAGGGAGGACCTGAGGGACATCCACACCACCCTGGTCACAATTGCAGGGGTGCTGACAGACATGGTCAACACTATATGGGATGCTGCTATTCCTCAGGATATAGGCATCATGCACAGAGCCAGGATACTTTAGATTCACATGGGAGATGTACTGGTCCTCCAGGCAGACTATCTGCACATTCATAGAGTGAAAGCTCTTTCGATTTCTGTACACCTGTTCATTTCTCCGGGGGGGGGTAAAGGAAATATGTGTACCATTAATAGCACCAATGATATTGGGGATATGTCCCATTGCAGAGAAGTCAGCCTTCACTGTGGCCAAATCCTCCACCTGGGGGAAAATGATGTAGCTGCACATGTGTTTCATCAGGGCAGACAATACTCTGGTCAGCACATTTGAGAACATAGGCTGTGACATCCCTGCTGCCATTGCCACTGTCGCTTGGAAGGAGCCACTTCACAATAAATGGAGCACTGATAGGACTTGCACAAGAGGGGGGATCCAGTGGGGTGATGGATAGCTGAGATCAGGTCTGGCTCCAATTGGGCACACAGCTCTTGGTTTGTGCCCCTATCAAGTCTGTAGGTAAGGATAATGTGCCTCTCTTCCATTGTTGCCAAGTCCACCAGGGGTCTGTACATGGGGGTATGTCTCCATCTCCTATTCATCCTCAGCGATAGATCTCTAGGATGAAAAACGATGAGCAGATGGTCATATTCAAACATATCCTCTGAGTAAAATTCCTTGCATGTTGTGACAGAAGCAGTATGTTACCATGTAGTACTGTATATGTGCCTATGTCTGCTGTGACACAGTAAGGTGCCATGGCCTGGTCCCCCTTGAAATGGCGGCCGCCTGACCTGTGTGGAGGGACAAGTGGAAATGAGGTAATTCCACTGACGTTGTGGACCGCTGTGCAACACCTCATTGGTTATCATTGGGCCCTATGGGTTCCAGTAGCCAATGGTGATGTACGCCGGCGGTGACGGTACGCACCGCTGCGGCCGTGACCGGCATTTGCTATCTGTTCACTCACTTGCTGCCTGACCTTCAACAGGAGAGGACTTACACTGCAAGTGCTGCTGTGACCTGTGTCTGGAAGCGACCATGGCTCGAGTGTCTGGGGAAAGGGCCCCTGCCTTCACTTGGGAGGACTTGGAGAGACTAGTGGATGGGGTCCTACCCCAGTACTGTTTACTTTATGGTCCTCCAGACCAACAGGTGAGTATACTGTGAGGACGATGCATAGGGCATGAATGCATGGAGTGCTGTGAGTGTCTGCCTTGTGTAAGGGGGGTGGCTGAGGGGTCCTGGGCAGAGTGCTGCATGTATGGTGGTCAATATATGTGCGTAAGGGGATGGGAGGGATATGATCGGCCATGAGTGTAATAGGCCGGACGGTATGGCTGATCCCATTTCTTATGTATCATCTTCTGCAGGGCAGCGCCCATCATAAAAAGGCTATTTGGTGTGCCTTCGCCAAGGACATGCAGACCCTGGGGGTCTTTGACAGATGGATCACCCACTGTCGCAAACGGTGGGAGGACCTGCACTGCTGGACAAGGAAGACGGCGGAGGCCCAGCTGGGGATGGCCTCTCAATGAGGAATGGGTGCCCGTCGAAACCTGACGCCCCTGATGTTCCGCATCCTGGCGTTGGCATATCCGGAGTTGGATGGGCACTTGAAGGCATCACAGCACCCACAAGGGGGTGAGTACAGTTTCAGAATCAGAAAATTGCGCGTGGCGAGGTGTTATCTGGGTGGGGAATGTGGGTCTGTGGGTGCCCCTAGGCCAGGACGAACATGGCAGGGTAGGATCCAATTTGGGCAGGCTCTGATGCACTCCAGCTCCAAGTATGCAAGTGGACATCTACTACTGGGCAGGGTCCTGTGGGTTACAGGTGTGCTGCTATTGGCGTTGGACATTGTACTCCATGGCCTGGTGACTAGCATTATAACTGGTAGTGCTTGGCCTAGTGCATAGGGCTGTTCCATGTGTATTGTGCATGCCAACAGTGGTGTTGTTGCTGGCTTTGACCAAGTGTATCCTCTGTCTCTTCCCTCCTTTTTGTTTTGTCACCCTGTTCTTATGTGCATTAGCATCATCTGGCGGAGGAGCAGAGGCACCGGCGATGGAGGGAGCTGCATCTCACATGGCCCATGAGGCCGAATCCACCTACAATGAGGGCACCAGTGGGACAGACGGCGAGGGGAGCACCATGGAGGAGACTGGAGGAGCCAGTTCTGACAGCGACACCTCCTCCGATGGAAGCTCCTTGGTGGTGGCGGACACTTCTGTGGCCACCCCAACTACAAGTACAGGTGCAAGCATGTTTCCTGTGCCCGCTCACCCAGGAGGGTGGCCATCTCCTTCGCCCCAGGTACCTCAGGCCCTGCCCCAGTTAGCCCTGCTGCCCTCAGTGAGGAGTCTATTGACCTTCTGCGATCCATCTCAGTTGGGCAGTCAACCATAGCGAATGCCATCCAGGGTCTGGCAGGGCATTTGCAACAAACAAATGCATTCTTGGAGGGCATTCACTCTGGCGTGGCGGCCCAATAGAGATCATTCCATGCTCTGGCAAATACCCTGATGGCAACCCTTGTCCCTGTCTCTAACCTCCCCCTCCAACTTCCTCTACTCAGTCCCACTCCCCTCAACCCCAGCCTATCCCAAGCACAGCATCAGACCAGCATGCACCCAAATCAACACACAGAAGTGGCTCAGGCAAACACAAGCACCACACTTCATCCCACAGGCAGTCACACAAGCACCATCTAGATGCAGACACACCAACATCCACTGCCTCCACTGTGCCCCCCTCCTCATCATCTTCCACCTCCCTCCCAGTAGTGTCTCCACTCACACCTGAATGCACTACATCCTCATCCACTACCTCGATCATTAGCACGCCTATCAGTATACGCCCCTCACTAGCAGTCACCACCCCCACATCCATGCACACATCCCTGTGTCCTCTCCCACTGTGTCTGTGCCCCCTCCTCCCAAGGTACACAAACACAAGCACTCAGACACCCAACAGCCATCCACCTCACAAAAGCATCCAGCCCAAGCACCTGCACCCAAACACAGCAGACAGACATCTCTTACCATCACCCACTCTTTCTCCACTCCCAAGCCTTCACCATCTTCCAGCCCCAGTGCCCCTAAAAAGTTTTCCTCTCCACCCTTGACCTTCACTTCGGGCCCGCATGGTCAGGACCCAGGCTAGCACCTCAGCCACCCAGTCCACGGCCACAGTTGTTTCTGCAGCCACTGCAGTTGTGAGAGGCTCAGAGAAGACACCTGTCCACACAGCCAGTGTGCCAGCACCAGCTGCCAAGGGCAAAAAGGCAGCACCAGCTGCCAAGGGCAAAAAGGTACCACCAGTTGGCAAAGGCAAGGAGGGACCACCAGCTGGCAGAAGCAAGGAGGCACCATCAGCTGGCAAAAGCAAGAAGGGGCCACCAGCTGCCAAGGGCAGTAAGGGACACCAGCTGCCAAGGGCAATGAGAAAGCCACAGACGCCGCAGGCAGGATGGATCTGGAGCCTGGTGCTGTAGCAGCATCTGTACAAGCAACACCAGCCATGGCACTTCAGCTGTCCGAGGCTCCGGTGGAAGGGCTGGAGCCTCCCCCCACTACAGGCAGCATCTCTGCCAGCAACACCACCTGCACCGCCGCCAGCACCGCCAACTGCACCACCACCAGCACCACTGTCAGCAGCGCCAGTGGGCAGCCATCCGAGGATGCAGGGGAAGGGCTGGAGACTCCCCCAACCACAGGCAGCACCACCAGCAGCACCGCCACCTGCACCGCCACCAGCAACGCCACCTACACCGCCACCAGCACCGCCACCAGCACCACTGCCAGCAGCAGCAGCCCCAGTGGGCAGTGTGTAGCTGTACCTCCACAGGCTGTAGTGGACCCTGCAAAAACTGTAGGTGTGACACCGAGGTGAGAGACTGTGACCTTGCACTCCCCAAGATCTGCATCACAGGGCACAAGGCCCCCTGCAGAACCAGTGGAGAAGCCATTCACTTGAGAGACTGTAGCCTTATACTCCCCAGGACCAAGCAGTGGGCAAACCACCCGCTAGAGAGACTGTGGCTTTGCACTCCCCATGACCAAGCAGTGGGCAGATCACCCACTAGAGAGACTGTGGCTTTGCACTCCCCTGGACCAAGCAGTGGAAGGACCACCCACTAGAGAGACTGTGGCTTTGCACTCCTCAGGACCAAGCAGTTGGCAAACCACCCCCTAGAGAGACTGTGGCTTTGCACTCCCCAGGACAGAGTGACGGGCATGTGGCCCCCTCCAGGAGCAGTGGGGTTGTACCATCTTCCGGATGAGGTGCCACCCTTCCCCTTCCCCCTGAGGTGCCTGTGTATTTTCCACCTGATGCCCCAGCAGTGTTCTCTCCGTATTGAGCCAGTAGTCAGGTGGGGCCTTGGCCTATGTGATATGTGTAGGAGGCTGGCCTGGTTTGTAGTGGGTACCTTGGATACTTACACCTTATACCAGGTCCAGTTATCCCTTATTAGTGAAACGTAGAAGTGTTCTAGCAGCTTAGGCTTGATAGAGGTAGCTATAGCAGAGCAGCTTAGGCTGAACAAGGAGATATGCAAAGCTCCTGCAATACCACTTATAGTTACACAGTACTTATACACAATAAAAGACAATACTCAGTGTTACCAAAAATAAAGATATTTATTTGGGTGACACAGTACCAAAATATCTTAGAGACAATACTCCTTCTGGAGGTACGTATTATACACAATATATACATTAGACATCAAAACTAGACAAGAAAATAGTCATAGAAAAATGCAAACAGTAGGAAATCCTATTGAATGCAATGGGAGAAAATAGGTCTAGGGGCAACACAAACCATATACTAAAAAAGTGGAATGTGAATCACAAATTCCCCCTAGACAAGTGTAGTGTGTGCAGAATCACTGGGAGAGTAAGAATACAGTAAAGGTAAGTAAATTACCCCACCCCAGAGCCCAGAAAAGCCGAAGTAAAGTACTGCAACTTTCCTTAGGACACGCTACACCTCGTTTTTGGGATTGTGCAGGAGCCAACCATGTCTGCAAAGAAGAACTGCTGGATTATTGTACCTGAAGACCTGCAAAGGAAGGGGACCAAGTCCAGAAGTCGAAAGAATTTCTAGGAAGGACAGGAGCCCCTGCCAATCCAGAAGAGGGTGCAAAAGAAGAGTCCCTGGTTAGTTGAAGACTACAGAAATGCACCCTAAGGAGAGACACCCGGCTCTCAGAGGAAAAGTTTTTTTCTGCCTTCCTGGGACTGGGCTGCCCAGACCCCAGGAGAGCAGAACCCTGTCTGTGAGGTGGCAGCAGCTGTAGCTGCAGTGCAAGCCTCGGAGAGCTGGTTTGGCAGTACTGAGGTTCCATGGTGGAGCCCCCAGGACACATGGAATTGTCTCCCCAATACCAGATTTGGAATGGGGGGACAATTCCATGATCTTAGACATGTTACATGGCCATATTCTGAGTTACCGTTGTGAAGCTACGTATAGGTATTGACCGATATGTAGTGCATGCGTGTAATGGTGTCCCCGCACTCCCAAATACCAGGGAAATGGCCCTGAACTATGTGGGGGAACCTTTGCTAGTGCATGGGTGCCCACACACTTAGTAACTTTGCACCTAACCTTCAGCAAGTGAAGGTTAGAAATATAGGTGACTTAAGTGCTACTTAAGTGCAGTGAAAATGGCTATGAAATAGTGTGTGCACTATTTCACACAGACTGCAATGCCAGTCCTGTGTAAGGGTTTGTTTGAGCTCCCTATGGGTGACAAAAGAAATGGTGCAGCCCATATGGATCTCCTGGAACCCCAATGCCCTGGATACCTAGGTACCATATACTAGGGACTTATAAGGGGGGTCCAGTATGCCAATTGAAATTGGTAAATGTAGTCACTGGCCTACAGTGACAAACTTAAAAGCAGAGAGAGCATAAGCACTGAGGTTCTGATTAGCAGAGCCTCAGTTACACAGTTAGGCACTACACAGGCATACGCATTAGGCCACAAACTATGAGCACTGGGGTCCTGGCTAGCAGGATCCCAGTGAGACAGGCAAAACACACTGACATATCATTTATTATCTATGAGCACTGGGGTCCTGGCTAGCAGTATCCCAGTGACACAGTCAAAACACACTGACACACACTCACAAACAGGCCAAAAGTGGGGGTAACCATGCTAGAAAAAGGCTACTTTCCTACAATATGGCCCTGTGGCCCACGGACATTATGGACTGGGCAGTGTCCCTCCATTTGTATATATTGTAGATACTGTTTTGTGCTTTGAGGACGTATTTCTTGTACTTTATATTATTACACTGACTTAACTCACTTCCTTTTGTCCTTGCATTATTCCTGAGAGGTACGGGGTGGATATGTAATGTTGTTGCATCTGTTTGTGTGTATGTTGTTGGGGTGTTGCATGTTGCATGTGTGTGTCACTCTCTTTTTCCTCCCCATCCCTTGTGTGCCGCCATTGGTATTCCTGGTGGAGGAGGAGGTAAACCAGCATGGGGAACACCTGTAGTTCGGGCTCCATGGCATCGTGGTTCTTCCTTGAGTGTCCAGAGGTGAGTCGTTTCCCTTCTGGGTACTGTTTCCACAGATTGGCTTGTTGTAAGAGGGTGGGTGGTACATTGTCTTCCACCTGTCTGTTGGCGGTTACCGCCACAGGGATTGTTTCTACCACAGTGGTGGTCCATGTGTTAAAGTGTCTGTCTATGTTGGCGTTTTTTGCTATGGTCAAAATTCCATTTTTTTTATCGCCGGCCTGTTGGCGGTATTACCGCCGATTTATCACAGACTGCCAGGGTTGTAATGAGGGCCTATATTTGGAATGGTGACTGAGGTAACTCCTGACGTGGTACATTCTTCCATTGGCCCACACTGCCAATTTGTGACATTTACTAATGACAGGTCCCTTACTCCCACATGCCTGTTATCAAATTTTCATAAGTCATGGTTGCACTGTACAGGCCTATTGCACAAGCAATAAATGTACAATGCAGATAGTTGGCTAATTCTGAAGAGATCATTATATATGAATCACTAGCTTTATTACATTAAACCAATCAAACAAAACGTACCATTGTATGTTGAATGTCATATCATAACAGTGACACATATGGTAAACTGTGTGTCCTGTGATGCCAGTGCATACCACACAAACTCAATCAGATATAGTATGATATTCCATTAAGTAGTAGACATGTCCACATAGAGGAAGCTCTCATGACCTACATGCCTGTCCTTTCATTGTGACCTAGTTCTTAGGATGTAGTCTATACTATGGTAGTGTACCGTTCAGAAGGTCACAATGGTGTGTTGTGTTTCAGCTCAAACCACAGTACATGTTGGTTGGCGTTTGGCCGTGACCAAGGTTGAGAAAAGTTAGCAGATGACTACAAAAGTGTGTTATTAATGTCCCTGTACATTTAAACATGTGAGAATTACACTTAACAATTTAAAAATGCTTGTGTTAAGTGTATACGCAATGTGAGTTACCCAAACAAATATCCTGACATAAGCAGTTATGATCTGTTTATTCATCTATTGCATCCGTACAGGTCTACTCCTATCAGAAGCAAGCCATTTGGAAAACCATCATCTAGAAGGCACGGACCTTGGTGGGGTCTATCGCCCACACAGTGTTCATTGCCATAAAAGGTAGGAGGACTGAGACACTGGCCCCAGTGAATCACGGAGGTCCAGCTGGGGCTGTCCTCCCAATGTGGACGGGGCGCATGCCAGACCCTGACCTCCCTAATGGCCTACATTGTGGTGGTGTTCTACTCAGAGCTTGATGGGCGGTTGAGAGACTCACAGCAGCCACATTAGGGTGAGTCCGGGCCAGAATCATTCATGTTATATTACCAACTTTGTGTGTTACAGGCAGGCATCTCCCCATGAATAGGCATGCAAAAAGAGTAATTATTAGTGTAGGTCTGGTCGTAGAAGCCCACATGAAGATTAATTGTTTGTGTTAGTCTGGTAGTAGGTTCATGCTGATGTTCAGAGTTCAGTCAACTGCCAATTTACTTTCTTGACTTGAGCAGACACATGGCTGAGTACAGTGAATAATTAGTTCATATTGTTTGATGCTGTATGTGACATTTTTTACCCAGCAGGCCACTTGTCTTCAGTGTGTCAAGAGTGATGCTATCTGACTACTGTGTTTCATGTAATGGTCCTCTTACATGGGACATAGCATTCAGTGCACTTTGGGTGCAGTCACTGAGTAATACTTCCCCTTGGTAAGTGGGGAATATACATTTACATGAGATACCAATCATCACTGGTACCATCAGTATTTGTGCCTACATGTTTGCATGTGTACACTTAACTTTTGTAATATCATTCACACTAATGTTTCACACATGATCAATATGTTTTAATAGGATGAAGTCTGATTCCATCACATATGTGTGTGTAGACCACACTGTTTTGGAAAATAGTTATATGTGATGGGTATACAGTTCATGTGTTACCACAGACAGGAGTCTGTAAACATTGGTTAGTGAGTCACACATACCCTAAGCTATTACTAAATGTCGTTAGTCATATCTAACTGCTGAAGCAATGAAGGAAATGACAGGTAGACCTACTGTGATTTCTCACGATATGAATTTCCATGCCATTGGTGTGGAATTATTCAGTTAAGTGGTTTGCACATTTTTATTTGTGAAGTTTCATTAACTGATTGTTGACATGCATCGGGGAGTGACATGCAGAAATGTGGGAATCATGTGAGTGTATACAATGTAATTTGTGTTTGCATAAAAAAGCACAGTGATGTGCCTTCCCATTAGGAAATAGATTAAACCACCTCTTCAGGTAATGGAGATTCCCTGAGCCTCAATAACATTCAATGCACTATTGGCTTTTAGCTAAGCAATGTTAGAATGATGTTCTCACCATTACCAATCTGGACTGGGGATGTCTCTAGGCCTAGCTGATTCATTATACTGTGGATATTCGTAAGCAACTATCCCAGACATTTTGCCCAGGTTGCCTCCAGTTTAATTTTAAATGCAACATGCGATACATAGTGAAGGTATATAAGTACAACTTTCATGAGAGTATTCTGACAATGGACATATTAGGTCGTTACCATTGGAAAGTTTCAACAGTGTGACATGAGTTTTTCCATGTCACCTTATTTCTGCTACTGTACATCTTGCTGCAACATATTAGTTGCCAACATTTCATCATGATATGATATTAGGTATATGAACATTTGCTGATTGCGGGGCCTTGTGCGGAATCTATAGGAATGGCTTCAGCATTGCCATACTATTTGATAATATCAGGTTACTAAGGTCTGCTTCAAGAGCACAACTATTTAAGGTAATGAGGTCTCCTACTTGATACATGGGTATTGTGATTAGACAACTTCACTCATGCAGTTGGAGGTGTCTGAGATTATGAATTGACTGTGAGCAACTGTTTACAGGTCATGTAGCATGCATGCATGTGGTAATGCTAATGTTGAATCCACTTTATTGGAACTTGCAGCTGGGTTCTACTGTACATTTTAGTAATGTTCTGTGGTCAAAACCGTTGACAAAGTATGTTCTGGAACATGCAATAAACCTAGTTGTATTTGTCATTTCAGCCTCATCCCAGGCAAGCAGAGGACACAGGGCCAACCTCTGTAGGGAAGCAGCTGACCACAGTATCTCTGGTTGAGAGACAACAGAAAAGGAGGGACCCATTGGCCCAGAGGGTGAGGAGAGCGCTGCAGAGGACACACATTCAATGTCCTCACCATCAGAGTCAAGCTCCAGTGGACACACCCTACAGGTGGTGGAACACACAGAACCAGTTCCTACACCATCCTTGTCTGCCCCCACTCTCCCATATCCACCCTCTCTGTTGCTCCCCACTAAGCTGTTCTGGGTGAGCCATCTCCCTTGCTCCAGGTACCTCACTTCTGTCCCTGTTACCCCTGTTACCCCCACTGCCCTGAGTGAGGCGGCTATAGACCTCCTGAGAAACATTTTTGAGGGTCATACGGCACTATTGAATGTCATCCAGGTGCAGGGCAGCCACCTCCATCAGATGGTGGCCTAACCAGAAGGCATCCACAGTGCTATGTCTGCCCTACAGAGATCTTTTCAGGTTCTGGCCTCCTCCCTCACGGCAGCCTTTCACTCATCCCAAACTTTTGCCCCACCTCCTGCCTCTTCCCCATCCAATTTCCCTATCTCCGTACCTGCCCCAAGCACACTCACAAATAAGCACGTATACACCTCAACAGCCCCAAGCGGCACACAAAAACAGAAACACCACAAAACACACAAGCATGCAACCACTCACCAGACACTCCCCCCTCACCACCAAAAACACCCCCATCATACCCTCCAATACCACACTCACAGACCCACCCACCACCCCTACATACCCCAAGACACCACACCCAAAGACCCATCCACCATACGCAACATGTGAACAAACACCACACCCAAACCCACAGACCCATCCACCATCCCAAACATACCCCCAGGCACCACAGCCACACACCCATCCACCACCCCAACATTCCCCCAAACACCACACCTACACCGACAGACCCATTCGGCACCCCAACATACCCAACATGATCCCATCACATACCACCAAAAATGCAACTACCCACACAGAAGACACCTAGAAAACAAAAAAATAATACTTCTGACACCCAGACAGCAGTAACAAAAACACACCCACCCTCAACCTCCCAAGCCCTAATTCTACATGGACATCCTACCCATTTTCCCAAGGAAAGTTTATTATTTACCCATGACCTTACCCCTGTCAAAACCACCTCACCAAAGCAAAAGGGCCCCCCTCCACATCCGACTCTATCCCTTCTAAATCCAAACCTCCCCTGTGAAAACTGATCCCCCACCACTAAACCCAGCCATACTCCACCAAAAAACAAAGCACCTTTCAAAGCCAAGGACATCCCAACCAAAGTCAAACACACCGCTCTAAAAATCAAACTCACCTATCCCAAAATTCACCCCACCCCTCCCAAGAGACACTATTGAGGTGCCTGAACTGCCTACTAGATGCCCCTTCCTGGGGAGGCTCACATGGCAGTGTTATGAGAGGCAGGTTTACTGGCACAGCAGTGTGCTGGAAAACACATTGTATTCTTGGACTAGCCAAAGGCCTTCACATTACTACATGTATTTATTATTGTAAATAAGAAATCATTTCCTTCTTTTAGTACACGTTAGTCCTGCCATTACTTTACTACCATTTTAATGTTCATGTATACTTTGGTATGTATGACTACCGCTGTGTTTGTTTCACCCTGATTGATGATCCATTTCATGTGGTTAGTCTGATCTGACTTTGGAACCAGTGCTAAGCTCACAGAGGACAAAAGGAAATGTTCAGTGGATGGATATGCGAAAGGTAATCCAATTGGGGTTGGCATTGCATTGGGTGTTATTTCATACAGTAAGTATTTCAGCTTGGCTTGGCCAATGTCAATATCTATTTGGTTGCATTTCTCCCAGTGATGTAGTTTGGATATTTGTTTAATGTGTGTAAGCTAGAGATTTGTTTCTCCACACATGGGGGGTGTTCAATTGCCATACCTTTCTATACATTAAAATAGACACCTGTCCATTTTCATGTGTGTACCTTACATGTCTTTATCCAAATGTGTGAGCAATGCTGCTACTACTGTGTTTGCTTTCATGACTTGCACTTGCACATTTCCAACATATGCATGGCACTTGGTTATACTATTGGTTGTCCCTGATATACTTTTTTTTAGGCACGTGCAAAGCATAATGTGGCGCCGGTCATTAGCCTTCCAGGGGACCCCGTAGTAGTGACATACCTATTCTGCAGAGAGTCTTTACATTGTGAGCTTTAAATGTTTTTCACACTGATTATTTTGCATCCCTTGTACCTAACATTACCTTGAAATGTGGGTGATATGTGAGAGTCCATTACAGAGATTTAGAAGAGAAGGTGTGTTTCAGTTTCATGACACATCTATGCAGATATCTCTTTGATATCACAACAGGACCAAGCAAGTGAGCAATGTGAGGGTAACACTTAGATTAATAGGTATGATATTGATGAGGGGGTGCTATTGTGTGACACAATTTAACACACATATCACTATCCCTGACTATGAGATGTGAAAGCATATCGACTTTTGTGTAGTGTGGCTTTACAGCGTCAGTGACCTGGCCAAAGAAGATATCGCAGAGCTGTGATTGGGTCATACATTGAAAACAACTCTGAACAAGGGCCCACAAAATATATTTGGCCTAGGGACCACAAACCCCTTAAAAGGGCAATGGGGGGCATGATGCAGCAGCTATTTGCTATAAAGTTGATCTCAATGGGTCAGTGTTTAGCTTACCATCAGTTGTGTCCATGACGGTGTTGGTTTTGGGAGTTATCAAGCACCACAAGCAGTAGAAGTACAAGTACAATGTGCTTCATGGCAGCACAGGATGTGTAAAGCTTAGGACAGGTGTGTTTCTTCCTTATATTCCTATCTTTCTGCAAATTCAGATGTGGTTGTTGGACGTCCACAGTCATGTCGGCGGGAAGGTACTTTGTAACTGGTCCTGCAGTAACACTGGTGGTCTACCCTCTGACAGACGCATTGGCCATTCTCACTGCTGCAGTCTAGATTTGCTGGTGGTGTAGGCGGGACTGCGGCAGTCATTCGTCTGTATAACTGCATGCATCATAATACTGTGGTTCAACTGCCAATACTGCGCTGGTGTATCTGATACCGCCACAGCAATACCAAGCCAAACTCGTAAATAGGTCCTTAGTCAAATAACTAATATGTTTTGGGAAAATTGATTGGATTTAACATTTTTAATAAATAAAAAAAAAAAAATGCATACTTGTCAAGAGATTACATATATAAACGTAGACACATTTTGAATATTTTACATAAAAGCAAACAAGGAAGCAATTAGAAACTATACAATTATTAGTAATCTGAAGTTCTGCTTGAGTCAGGGTTTCCATGGAAAAAACATTTTTCTTTTCTAAATAGCTTTGCCTCTGTCCAATGAATCTGCATGAAACCTCCTAAAATTAAATTGATCTACTTTGAGTCGTCTATGGTAAGTTCTATGCGGATCCAACAAACGAAGGACCTGATTTAAATGTTGGCGATAAAGGTCCCACGTCACTTTTTCAACTGAAAAACCCATCCGCCCGCTACGATGATCTGGCTGCCAAATTTAGATGTTGCTGGTCCCATAGGTGATAACCTGCATTTGTCCTGCCGTCTCCGCCAAGAAACCCCACACACATCGACAGTACCATTGGAAATAGTGGCGGAACGCCAGTCACCTTTATCTCAGTGAAGATTTGGATGTGTCTTACTGCCATGGCAATTTTGGCGGTCCAACCTCCACACTTGAGTTGGTGGATTAGGGAGAAATAAGGTAAAAACTTACATTTTCTCCTGATTCTACTTCCGTTTTTGACTGGACACGACTGGACAAGACCTTCTGTCGCTGCTGCCACTGACCCACGTAGAAAACAAGAACCCTCCCAGCACCGGACTCAGAGGTAGATTAACCACATTGCCAGTGTGCATTGGGCGGACACTGCACATGAGGTCGGGACCACTATAGGCACTTACATGTAACAGTCATTTTTTTTTTATTACTGTGACATGCATATGTCGGGAAGACAAGTGTGTCCGGCATGGATGGGGACACACTTGCACAACACACACATCCCACATATACACACATGCTCATTATGGAGTCATAATCCATTGCCAAATGAATGCTGGCACCACAATGATTGTACAATCATACTTGACAACTGTGTCCATGTGTGAGCATTTCAAGGAAAACTGTACTACTAAGTTTGTGCTTCCAGTTGTGTGTCTGAGTCAGCATATGTATGTGTATGTGTGATTCGATTGGTTCGCTGAGGTGGATAGAGCTGAGTGGTTGATGTGGTTGTGTCTGTCTGTGTGCCACTTGCATATGGGTCCAACATTGTTGTGTATGTGTGGTTGTGTGTTGTGTGCTGTGTGACACATTCAGGAGAGTGTTGTGTGACAGTTGTTGTCATGATGTATATAGTTGTACCTTATGTGAGTGTGCTTTTGTAGATGAATGTGTAGTTGTGTTGGTTGTTGTGGTTGTGTTGTGTGCAATGGTGTGTGTTGTGCCATGGATGTATGGCAATGGGTGTGTTCAGCATGCACAGGGTGTGCAGTGTTGAGCTCACAATACATAATGGTGTGCATATGGTATGTTGTGTTGGTCAGGAGGACACACATGGCTAAGGTCGAGTGTTTGTGTGTGACTTATCTGTATTCTATTGCCACTGCCATTGTTTGATGTCCATTCGGTCCTGTGGCAGGATGTCTCCCTCAGCAATCCATGGGTATGATACTGCCTGCACAGCTGAAACATCTAAATATGGTTGGCATGAACGCCCCTGCTTGACAAATAGGAAGGGTGCTCCATCGTGGAGGTTTTCAACTCAGCCACAATACATCTAAATACGGTGGCAGAACACCGTCAACTCAGAGGAGTACTCACGTCTGCCGCTGTTAGAAATTGGGTATCTGGTTGGCTAGGGTATGCACCTCAGCCAAGCAGAATCCACCGCTCTAGTTAGGATGAGTAGGTTACACACCAAAAATAACCTGTGCTCACCCCTGGTAGCTTGGCACAGAGCAGTCAGGCCTATCCTCAGAGGCAATGCGTAAAACATCCGTGCAACACATGCACACAAGCAATGCAAAAGAGATTCCACACAGTGTCTGTAGAAAAATATATGCATATAGTGTATTTATATTTAAAACATAATCCAAAATGCCATAAATCATAGTATCATGCCCACTATGACAATCTAGGTTCACTGGCAATGCAATGCTCATACATTATGACATTCTACGGTGAGTACTGAGGACATTTGTGCAGTTGACAATGAGTGAGAACCCTTAAATTATCAAAAGGTCAACATAAGCACCAAGGGCATGAAAATTAGCATAGCCCCTTGAGTAATCCAAAAACCCATGTAGGCAAAGTATACCTGCGAGTCCCCAGGGCTCCTAGTAGGTGATATCCGGTAATCCTGCAACAAACAAGGGACTCTAAGGTTCCTGTGTATATGATACAGCTAATGCGGTCCCTGGCTTTAGAACTCAGAGAGAATTATGTTGTCAGAGAAAAAAGCATTCACCTCTGGTAGGTCTTATATGGGAGTAGTTGGAGGAGACAGAAAGGGATAGTGCTAGGCACGAAGGTGAGCTTGGCTCCCGACTTAGCTCTGGTAGTAGTAGGGCCCCCAAGGAGGATTCCGATGAGTGGCAAGGAGGCACAACATTCACCACCAAGGGCCAGTGCAGGAGTCGGGCCACCCTGAGGGGGATTCCGTCAGGTGACAGAAATGGGCACCGCACTCACCACAAACAGCCAGTGTGGCTGATGTGCAGGGGTGGGGGACCAAGAATACGCTCACCACTAGGTAAGTCAGGGTTTACAGAAGCTCCCCTGCCATAGATGGCCCCTTATGGGGAAGTGTGGAAATAAACTGCTCTCCATGTGCTAATGCTGAAAAGAGGCCAAAAAGCAGGAGCCAGCACTCCCACACACTGGGCTCCACAGAGACATTCAGGAGGACACAAAGGCAGGCAACAGCAGATGAGGAGGCCAGCACACAACAGACATATAGGGGTGATTCCTATAGACAATCATGCAATGCTAGCCCAGTCCAATACCAGGGCACAGTGGCTCAGCAGGGCAGCAAGCAGAAAAACAATCCTGATGGGTACTTTGCGCCACCCTGCAAACACCAGGTTGCAAGGCAACAATCAGAAGAGCAGTCCAGATGAGTCCTATGGCACAGTGTAGCATTCCTTCTGGCAGAGGTTCATCCCCAGTTCTAAAAGATCTCAAAAAGTCAGGGAGCAAGCCCCTTCTACTTATAATAAAAAATAAATGCCTTTGTTCAGGGGGGTTAACTTCAAAGGAGTCCTTTCAAGTTAAGCATAACACCCTTTCAAACCAGTCCTGTCTCCAGACAAGCAGTAGGGGGTAATCGCTCTATTGTGTAAGGGCAAGACACAGCCTATTCATGTGTAAGGCGTGAACAACCCTCCCTCTCCCCACCCCAGGAAGACTATTATTATGCAGATGTCTCTTTGGTCACTCCTAGCATCTTCTGTGTAATGGAAAATGTGGATTTGAGTCAGTCTGCAAAAGCACTAGAATTATAAGCACAGTGGTGATAAAAAATCCACCTACTCCATGAGCAGGATTTATCACTACCATTCCAAACATACTAAACATTCCCACGCTACTTCTCATTGATCAGAAGATACCACTTAGACAGATGTCAGGGACAGCACTCACAGTTGTGAGAAACTAAATAGGCTATTTGTCACTACAAGGACATGTAGTTTGTAAAGATATATGTCCTACCTTTGAGATATACAGCACCCGGCCCATAGGGCTAGCTAGGACCTACCTTAAGGGTTACTTAGGTGTAACAAAAAGGGTGTTCTGGCCTTGGCAATTAGTTTGACTTGCCAAGTCTATGTGGCAGTAAACTGTGCACTCAGGCCCTGCAGTGGCAGACCTGAGACATGTTTGTAAGGCTACTTCTGTGGGTGGCAATATCGGTGCTGCAGGACCACTAGTAGTATTTAATTTATAGGCCATAGGTATATAGTTTACCACTTCACAAAGGACTTGCAGGTAAATTAAAAATGCCAAACAGGTGTAAACCAATTCTACCAAGTTGTAGGGGAAAGAGCGCATGCACTTTAGCACTGATTAGCAGGGCTAAAGTGCCCAGACTCTTAAGGCCAACAAAAAGAGGGTCAGAAAAATAGGAGGAGAAAGGCAAAAATGTTTGAGGATAGCACTGCAGAAAGGGCCATTTCAACAGCCTCATAAGCAGCTTGGTGGTAATAATGTAAGGGTCTAAATCAGGCCCAAAGTCAGTGGAAAATGTGAGTCTCATTTGTACTATTTCCTATTTTAATTCTGATAATTGATCTTTCATACAGAAAAAGACTATTACCACATTTGGCATGAAGTGAGAAATTTTCCCAATGAAGTATTATTCATTTTTAGGTTTGTTGTAAATGGATTTAGTACTTGAGTAGTTGAGAAATCAGCGTTTTATGAGGAGCTCTGGTTGGGCAAGAAGCAGATACAATTTTAGAAAGGTTTAGAATATCTGGTCTGCAAAGGATGTACATATATGCTCAAATTCAAAGTTTTAAAAAGTACTCAAACCATATTAGCTGAGAGAGCTTTTCTCCTATTGACCATTTTGAATTTGTGGACTAAAAGTTTAATCGACTGATCTAAAGCAGGATTTGAGGATGTATGTGTCCACATATAAGCTAAAAATAAAGAAGATGGGTATGGCCTTAGATCAGACCCTGTGGCCAATCCTTAGACCTCCCGTCGTGAGTTGGGCAAAGGGCCTGGACAGAGGCCAAGCTATATGGCTACCACATCTGTTCACACCAAAAGCCATGTGTAGCAAGGGTTGCACAATTTTAGAGGGTGGGTTCAAGGGACTAGATGATGCACCCAGTTCCACTACACAGTGCTTAAGTACTGTTCATTGAGGGTTGTGTGCCTGTAGAGGATTTAATGGGGGACCTTGACTGGGGTTGAGCCCTGCTGCTAACCCCAGATGTGCATGACTGAACATAGTGCAGATTGGCAAACCATTGAGGGTTTGCAGACAGTACCCAGGTCTCAGAGCCAAATGCTGTTGACTGTTGGTGGGTGGGCTGCATTCAGAGAGATCAGTGCAGGGAACTCTAGAATATAATCAAAAACCCAAAAAAACTCAGTGGAAAGAAATAAAGTTTAAAGTGAATTTAAGGTTGTCTTTGTTATAGCAACTACGTGTGGATTGTTTCTCATAGCATAATGATCCTAACTTTGAAAAAAATTTCAATAGTGGTGGATAAACTATTCCTTGACATATCATGTCCCAGGATACATCTGCAGCTCATATCTTCACCTAACACCGAATTTAAGAGTATGTTCAAAAGCAAAAAGTTGCAGTTCCATTGTGTTGCTGTTTTATGTATATTGGGGATTGGACCTATGCGTAGGTATCATTTTGATGATAATAGGTTTTTAGCTACCTTAGAACCTGAGAAAATAATATATGGACGTTCGATCTGTCAGCCCTGGTGTGGTCTTCTCCCCAACTTTCTGCCTGCTTGCCTTCATTTTTTTGATGAAATGAGTTGTTATCAGCATTAGGACTCTGTACTCCTTACTACTGCTAAACAGTGCTAAAGTCCTTGTGCTCAATCCCCTAAACATGGTTAAATTAGTTTACACCTGACTGGCATATTTAATTTACTTATAAGTATACCATATTTCTAGGGCCTACAAATGAAATACACCTATTGGGCCTGCAGCACTGTTTCTGCCACGCACTTAAGTAACCTCTTTAACATGTACCAGGTCTGTCATTGCAACCTGAATGAAGTTTTAACCTGTCAATTTGACTTGGCAATATAACCCATTGCCAACCCCAAAACTCCCCTTTCATTGAATATAAGTCATCCCCTAGGTGGGCCCTAGCTAGGGTAGTGTGCATTGTAATTAAAAAAAACTTGGTCATGGCCTGCTAGTGAAAAAATCCTTCAAAATTGTTTTTCATTACTGTGAGGCCTACCTGTCCCATTGGCTCACATATGGGTGCCTTATTATATTTACTAAGTGCTAACTTTCGGTTGAGAACAAATTATCATTTTCTGTATTGTACCTATAAAATTGTAATTAAAAATTATCTTCAAGAGGAAAATCGGATTTTAAATTACAATTTTGAAAATGTCACTTTTTAAAAGTTCCAATTTTTATGCCTTTAGCCAATTAGTTCCTGTAACCTCCTGTGGGTCGCATTCCTGGGTGTAACTGACAGTTAAACTTTGTGATTTTCTCCCAGACAGTCACACAATGGAGAGTTTAGATGTGCCTGAATGGGTTATCTGCTGGCAGAATGAGGGCAAATCTTTACACAGTCCCACTTGCAACTGAATAGACTATTCTCTGCCTTCACACAAAGGGCTTGCCACCTCCACATAGTCTCTGCAGCCAGCTTGGAGCCAGGTTAGGGGAGTCAGGCAATTCCATGCACTTCAATGAAAAACCTCTAGAAACTTCTTCTACTTTCAAAGAAGGCAACAAGAACAAAAATAGGGCCCTCAGACCTACTCTTCAGTTCACTACCTGAACCTGTAGAAGGTCTCTCAGAGGAGTTTTGCACAGCTTCTCATTATCCTAATGAGGCTACAGGATTTGGGTGGTAGGATCACATAGATTGTTGGGTACTAAGAAGAATTCCACACTATGGGGGTCATTCTGACCCTGGCGGTCATGGACCGCCAGGGCCAACGACCGCGGGAGCACCGCCAACAGGCTGGCGGTGCTCCCATGGGCATTCTGACCGCGGCGGTACAGCCGCGGTCAGAAACGGGAAACCGGCGGTTTCCCGCTGCCCAAGGGAATCCTCCATGGCGGCGCTGCAAGCAGCGCTGCCATGGGGATTCCGACCCCCTCACCGCCAGCCTGGTTCTGGCGGTTTTGACCGCCAGAACCTGGCTGGCGGTAACGGGTGTCTTGGGGCCCCTGGGGGCCCCTGCAGTGCCCATGCCAATGGCATGGGCACTGCAAGGGCCCCCTAACAGGGCCCCACCAAGATTTTCAGTGTCTGCCAAGCAGACACTGAAAATCGCGACGGGTGCAACTGCACCCGTCGCACCCCTTCCACTCCGCCGGCTCCATTCGGAGCCGGCATCCTCATGGAAGGGGGTTTCCCACTGGGCTGGCGGGCGGCCTTCTGGCGGTCGCCCGCCAGCCCAGCAGGAAACTCAGAATTACCACAGTGGTCTTTTGACCGCGCAGCGGTATTCTGACAGCAGGACTTTGGCGGGCGGCCTCCGCCGCCCGCCAAAGTCAGAATGACCCCCTATGTGACCCCTGTTGGACTAATCCAGGTTTGCTGGCAGCGCCTCATCTCTACCAAAGAAGGGATAACTGTGGCAGCCAGGCGCATGACAAGAAAGACTCCTCAGGGGAATTGTGGTTGATCATATCTCATCCCTTTCTCTCAGTTACTTTAGTTTCACACAGGTAAAGTCAACAGAGGCAGAATATAGTTCAATAAGGATTTATTGAAGTTACTGCATCTTAAATAAAATGGCATGCATTGCAATAACTAAGATTAAAACACAATGAAAACAAAAGCAACATTGTGACAAGGAGAGTTAAACACAAAAATAGACCCAACAAACTGTCACTAGGAGTGATACATAGTTTTCCTACCCAAACTATGGTAGAGCACGGCATGATAAGCCTAATCTGCCTTTCAGGTTTCCCCCTGGGAAGGCATAATCTCCCATACATGAGCAGGGAAGCCTGTAGTCCAGAGATACACTGTCCCCAAGTAGGCCAGAGGTTCGGAAGTCTAAACAATCAGCTGTAGCGAAGGCAATCAGCAGTAAGCATGCAGTCATGGTCGTCTGGCCGGAATCTCCCTCTAACGTGTATGGGACAAAAGAGTGGTTTTATAATAAAACAGTTGACATTCTAAGAAAGGGTCCCTAAGTAGAACTGTGTATGTTTCTGTTAATGTTGGAGACACAGCGTACCACTTAAGCAATGCTGAATAAAATGTATCTGGGCTAACGTGCACAATGGCAGGCCTAGTTTGCTAAAATAACATGTCTAAATAAATTATACAACACTCTCCCCTTACCGGTTCAAAGGTGGTTTAAAGCCTAAATTAAAATAAACCCTAATAAAATCTATTCATAAAAGAATAAAAACATAAATTTCAATAATAACAAGTTAAAAGACACTTAAGCATGAATGAAAAGATGGACAATTTAAAACATCAGTAGCGATGCAAAAGAAACCAAATTCAAAAGTCAGTGTCATTTTTTAAATTGCCTATTATGTCTGGGACAATCAAAGCCAGGAAATGTTCTACTTTGGCAGGTGGTAAAATATTAAATTTCTTTCCAAGGAAAACCATAGAGCACTCTTGTTCCAAAGCCTGAGCTCTAGCTGAGACAGCAGCATTCCGTGTTGTGCCCAATGTTGAGTCAAGAGTCACATTGTCCACACAGGGCAACCCATAGATGGCTTCCCGTAGCAAATGCACCCTCAATGCACATGTCTGGTAATGAGCCCTCATTGAGAACATCAACAGATCAGCATCCAATGAAAGTAAGCGCAGCGTAGAAAGACAGACTTTCAGTGTACATTTGAAAAGGCACCAAAGGCATTGAAACACCGGCTGCACACAATCCAAAACCGATTGGAATAATAGAGACCAGTAGCACTCCAGTTGTTCCAGGAGTGGTGCTCCGAAATACTGCATCATGCGTTCACAACACAGTTGCGCTGGTGGAAGCGCTTTAAGTCCTCCTTGCTGTGAAGCGACAACCATTGCCCAGGAAAAATAGCAACAGCAAGATGCCACCTTTTATAGCCAAAGTAAACGGAAATCCCCGAAAAATACTCAAAAATATTGAGTGCATGGCTGAGGGTGTTAGGTCAAGTATAGAGCCCAAGGTGTGAATGAAACTAGAACCAACAGCCTTAAAGAAATGCACATTTCCAGTAGTCCTGAACGTTTTGAATATTCGACCCACGAGTTCACCAAAGTATCTCATAATAATTGTGCTTAAAAGGGACTGAATCTCTGCCAATTACTTCCCAAAAGCACATAGGGGGTCATTCCGACCCTGGCGGTCCATGACCGCCAGGGCCGGGGACCACGGAAGCACCGCCAACAGGCTGGCGGTGCTTCCAGGGCCATTCTGACCGCGGCGGTAAAGCCGCGGTCAGAAAAGGGGATCCGGCGGTTTCCCGCCGGTTTTCCCCTGGCCCAGGGAATCCTCCATGGCGGTGCTGCTTGCAGCGCCGCCATGGGGATTCCGACCCCCTTCCCACCATCCTGTTTCTGGCGGCTTTTACTGCCAGGAACAGGATGGCGGGAACGGGTGTCGTGGGGCCCCTGGGGGCCCCTGCACAGCCCATGCCAGTGGCATGGGCAGTGCAGTGGCCCCCTAACAGGGGCCCACCATGATTTTCACTGTCTGCTTAGCAGACAGTGAAAATCGCGACGGGTGCTACTGCACCCGTCGCACCCCTGCAATACCGCCGGCTCCATTCGGAGCCGGCTTCTATGTTGCAGGGGCTTTCCCGCTAGGCTGGCGGGTGCCCTTTTGGCGGTCGCCCGCCGGCCCAGCGGGAAAGCCAGAATGGCATCCGCGGTCTTCTGACCGCAGAGCGGCCATTTGGCGGTGACCGCATGGCGAGTGGCGACCGCCGCCCGCCGCGGTCAGAATGACCGCCATAGTCTCGCGCGCAGATGTACTTTCCACATGTTTTTGAAACAATAAAGCCTTGAGTCTGCTCAATTTGCACATAGTCTCTGCAGCCAGCTTGGAGCCAGGTTAGGGGAGTCAGGCAATTCCATGCACTTCAATGAAAAACCTCTAGAAACTTCTTCTACTTTCAAAGAAGGCAACAAGAACAAAAATAGGGCCCTCAGACCTACTCTTCAGTTCACTACCTGAACCTGTAGAAGGTCTCTCAGAGGAGTTTTGCACAGCTTCTCATTATCCTAATGAGGCTACAGGATTTGGGTGGTAGGATCACATAGATTGTTGGGTACTAAGAAGAATTCCACACTATGGGGGTCATTCTGACCCTGGCGGTCATGGACCGCCAGGGCCAACGACCGCGGGAGCACCGCCAACAGGCTGGCGGTGCTCCCATGGGCATTCTGACCGCGGCGGTACAGCCGCGGTCAGAAACGGGAAACCGGCGGTTTCCCGCTGCCCAAGGGAATCCTCCATGGCGGCGCTGCAAGCAGCGCCGCCATGGGGATTCCGACCCCCTCACCGCCAGCCTGGTTCTGGCGGTTTTGACCGCCAGAACCTGGCTGGCGGTAACGGGTGTCTTGGGGCCCCTGGGGGCCCCTGCAGTGCCCATGCCAATGGCATGGGCACTGCAAGGGCCCCCTAACAGGGCCCCACCAAGATTTTCAGTGTCTGCCAAGCAGACACTGAAAATCGCGACGGGTGCAACTGCACCCGTCGCACCCCTTCCACTCCGCCGGCTCCATTCGGAGCCGGCATCCTCATGGAAGGGGGTTTCCCACTGGGCTGGCGGGCGGCCTTCTGGCGGTCGCCCGCCAGCCCAGCGGGAAACTCAGAATTACCACAGTGGTCTTTTGACCGCGCAGCGGTATTCTGACAGCAGGACTTTGGCGGGCGGCCTCCGCCGCCCGCCAAAGTCAGAATGACCCCCTATGTGACCCCTGTTGGACTAATCCAGGTTTGCTGGCAGCGCCTCATCTCTACCAAAGAAGGGATAACTGTGGCAGCCAGGCGCATGACAAGAAAGACTCCTCAGGGGAATTGTGGTTGATCATATCTCATCCCTTTCTCTCAGTTACTTTAGTTTCACACAGGTAAAGTCAACAGAGGCAGAATATAGTTCAATAAGGATTTATTGAAGTTACTGCATCTTAAATAAAATGGCATGCATTGCAATAACTAAGATTAAAACACAATGAAAACAAAAGCAACATTGTGACAAGGAGAGTTAAACACAAAAATAGACCCAACAAACTGTCACTAGGAGTGATACATAGTTTTCCTACCCAAACTATGGTAGAGCACGGCATGATAAGCCTAATCTGCCTTTCAGGTTTCCCCCTGGGAAGGCATAATCTCCCATACATGAGCAGGGAAGCCTGTAGTCCAGAGATACACTGTCCCCAAGTAGGCCAGAGGTTCGGAAGTCTAAACAATCAGCTGTAGCGAAGGCAATCAGCAGTAAGCATGCAGTCATGGTCGTCTGGCCGGAATCTCCCTCTAACGTGTATGGGACAAAAGAGTGGTTTTATAATAAAACAGTTGACATTCTAAGAAAGGGTCCCTAAGTAGAACTGTGTATGTTTCTGTTAATGTTGGAGACACAGCGTACCACTTAAGCAATGCTGAATAAAATGTATCTGGGCTAACGTGCACAATGGCAGGCCTAGTTTGCTAAAATAACATGTCTAAATAAATTATACAACACCCTCCCCTTACCGGTTCAAAGGTGGTTTAAAGCCTAAATTAAAATAAACCCTAATAAAATCTATTCATAAAAGAATAAAAACATAAATTTCAATAATAACAAGTTAAAAGACACTTAAGCATGAATGAAAAGATGGACAATTTAAAACATCAGTAGCGATGCAAAAGAAACCAAATTCAAAAGTCAGTGTCATTTTTTAAATTGCCTATTATGTCTGGGACAATCAAAGCCAGGAAATGTTCTACTTTGGCAGGTGGTAAAATATTAAATTTCTTTCCAAGGAAAACCATAGAGCACTCTTGTTCCAAAGCCTGAGCTCTAGCTGAGACAGCAGCATTCCGTGTTGTGCCCAATGTTGAGTCAAGAGTCACATTGTCCACACAGGGCAACCCATAGATGGCTTCCCGTAGCAAATGCACCCTCAATGCACATGTCTGGTAATGAGCCCTCATTGAGAACATCAACAGATCAGCATCCAATGAAAGTAAGCGCAGCGTAGAAAGACAGACTTTCAGTGTACATTTGAAAAGGCACCAAAGGCATTGAAACACCGGCTGCACACAATCCAAAACCGATTGGAATAATAGAGACCAGTAGCACTCCAGTTGTTCCAGGAGTGGTGCTCCGAAATACTGCATCATGCGTTCACAACACAGTTGCGCTGGTGGAAGCGCTTTAAGTCCTCCTTGCTGTGAAGCGACAACCATTGCCCAGGAAAAATAGCAACAGCAAGATGCCACCTTTTATAGCCAAAGTAAACGGAAATCCCCGAAAAATACTCAAAAATATTGAGTGCATGGCTGAGGGTGTTAGGTCAAGTATAGAGCCAAAGGTGTGAATGAAACTAGAACCAACAGCCTTAAAGAAATGCACATTTCCAGTAGTCCTGAACGTTTTGAATATTCGACCCACGAGTTCACCAAAGTATCTCATAATAATTGTGCTTAAAAGGGACTGAATCTCTGCCAATTACTTCCCAAAAGCACATAGGGGGTCATTCCGACCCTGGCGGTCCATGACCGCCAGGGCCTGGGACCACGGAAGCACCGCCAACAGGCTGGCGGTGCTTCCAGGGCCATTCTGACCGCGGCGGTAAAGCCGCGGTCAGAAAAGGGGATCCGGCGGTTTCCCGCCGGTTTTCCCCTGGCCCAGGGAATCCTCCATGGCGGTGCTGCTTGCAGCGCCGCCATGGGGATTCCGACCCCCTTCCCACCATCCTGTTTCTGGCGGCTTTTACTGCCAGGAACAGGATGGCAGGAACGGGTGTCGTGGGGCCCCTGGGGGCCCCTGCACAGCCCATGCCAGTGGCATGGGCAGTGCAGTGGCCCCCTAACAGGGGCCCACCATGATTTTCACTGTCTGCTTAGCAGACAGTGAAAATCGCGACGGGTGCTACTGCACCCGTCGCACCCCTGCAATACCGCCGGCTCCATTCGGAGCCGGCTTCTATGTTGCAGGGGCTTTCCCGCTGGGCTGGCGGGTGCCCTTTTGGCGGTCGCCCGCCGGCCCAGCGGGAAAGCCAGAATGGCATCCGCGGTCTTCTGACCGCAGAGCGGCCATTTGGCGGTGACCGCATGGCGAGTGGCGACCGCCGCCCGCCGCGGTCAGAATGACCGCCATAGTCTCGCGCGCAGATGTACTTTCCACATGTTTTTGAAACAATAAAGCCTTGAGTCTGCTCAATTTGTCAAAATTCACATCAGAAGTAGCAATATGAGTCCAAATGCTACTCCTCCTTCTTGTGTAGGGGGAAAGAGGACATTGCCGCAACATGTGACAATTTGGGAGACCAAAACGACATAAGCTATTCCGGATCGCATTTTACAACAGCTCTCACTGTTAAGGAGCACAGAGCTGCCATTTGAGAGCACCTGGAACACAGGTCTAATTAAAGGCATTGGAACTCCCTTCAGATAACAAGCCAAGTTTGCCACCGAGGCATTACATGTCCTAAGCAAGGACAGCTGTTTACAAACCATTGAATGGCTCACAGAAGTTTCGCATTCACTACCGCTAAGAAAGACTTCTTTCATGTCATTGAAACATTTGTACAAAAGGGAAGCTCCCACACCTTGTGTAGGCTTTCATATCTGCCTACTGGAATGTATTTCAAGCAGAATGTGAATTGAAGTGTTGAAATAGACAGATTTAAACCCTGTGTATTAGCCGTTCAGCAGATAGTATTTCAGCCACAGTAAAAGGCAACGTTTCTAATTTCCCGATATTCAGCATGACATAAGTCGCTTCCTTCTTAGCCAATATTGGTTGTTGTTAAATTATATTAAATGTTAAAAATATGCCCCTTGCGCTAATGTGTTGCCAGGGAAGGCGCCCTGCTTTCAGTGTTTGTAGTATCCAATCTAACTGCATAATGGACCTTAGCTAACTCTGTCCATGGTGTACAGATGACATGTCAATCCGTACTATGTCTATTGCACAGGATACAATGTTATTTAAAGTGTATATCCAGTTGGACAAGGTGTTAATACCATTATCTACAACAGCTAATGCTTTCTGTAAATTGTTCTGATCAATTTGCCTTAACTGGGCAGCCGCTTCTTTTTGGAAAGTTTCCAAATTTCATTATATACTGCATATAAGAAGCGTTTTCTTTATTGTCTTCTGGGGCCTAACAGGAAATCCTTTAAATCTGTTTTGTTAGACAGGAGACTGAGGTGTTCTTTAACAGCGTCTAGTGAGGAACTTTTCAACCATTTCTGCCATTTGTTTTAAACCCCCCCTGAGGACTTTACAAAACATGTATGGCACCCATTGGTGGCCACAGGCCACAATAATCACCCACATTGATGTGAAAGTGATGTGTGAAATGTACCATTCTGGACCCATTCATCAACCTGATCTTCAGATGTGTTGATATATATTTTCGCCATTTGAAAAATTTTGCAGGGGCAGAAATACTGCGTACATACAGTTCCTTAAATTTAGCCAAGCCTAAGCAACTTGTTTGTTGTGCAGTTTCATTTAAAAATATAATTTGAACAGGTATCAGGCATGCTCTAAATAAAGCTTCCTTTCCCCTTATTTGCCAATTTTTTGTTCCCCACACACTTTTCAAGTCTATCAACTTCAATCAGTAGTCATAGCGTTCAGTAGCCAACCAGGAAACAAAGGAATCAGAATAAATTAATTTTGTATCAGTCAATAGAACGAGTTGATTTTCTATCACCGGCAATTTAAAATAATATGACTCAGCATTTTTAACATTGTGCCCAGAGAAATATGCAAAATTTTCAGTATACGTTTTGGGACTCCCCACTGGTGGAGTCAGACAGTGTTCCCACTGTGTGTAATCAAAAATAGTCTTTGGGGTACTTGCTCTGAGAATGAAAAGATGTCCATAATAATTGTTACAGAACATTTCTCCATAATTTTCTTTGGATTGATACACATCCTCATTTTCAAATACAATATAACACTGCAAATCAGACATCATAGAATTAACTGTTTTCCCAATCATCAGAAACTACTCTGGGTGTATTTGCATAGTTCAGGGAAAGTTTTAAAACATATGGAATTTGAAGGACCTCCGTAGGGCCATATATATCAAATAATACTTTATCCCCAACAATCCCATCATGAATTGGTATAGCAGAAATGTTCACTAGGGACAAGTCTCTGTGGACAATGTCGTTTTAAGACCTCATCCACCACTTTAACTGTAGAGCTTTCAGAAAGATAATGACCATGTATTAGTAAGAAGAAAATTATGATAAACCCAGTCCAAAGGAGGGAGGCAAGTACAGTTCATAAAAACCATAGATAGTTCCATGAAAGACTGAAATTGTTAATTTTGAGCAAAATGATTCGCCTACGTGCACTTGACAGTTCTGTTGCAGTAGAGGCAGATGAGTCAGTGAAAGTGTCATTGATGTTGGCAAAATATCCAGAAGCAGTTTGTGCAAAAATTGGAGCCACGTTTGGAAGAGGAGAACTTGCAGAAGACTCCCTCATTAATTCATAGCAGACTATGCCATCCGTTTGTGTAGAATTTGAATAAGATTGATAGATATTATTGGTTGTATTTGTAGTAGTAGAAGTTAGTGGATCCAATGAAAGCTCATTTTCCACCCTCCCCAAGCTCGGAGAGGTGTCAGTGTGTTACTGCTTAGAACCTGTCGAGGAACATTCTGCTCTGTAATGAGAGGGATTTGGGTACTACCCAGGAGTCCCCTAGGTCTGCAGTGCAGGATCGGCCATATGGGCTTGACATTGTTGATGGAGATGAAGCAATTATCTTAAGAACCAGGCAGCGGTTGTAGAATGACAGTTCTGTTACTGTGTATTCCCAGGACTGTACCGGTGCATGGCGGGAAGGACCAAACTCCCTTTTCACAGCAATCTTTTCACACACTAGACCCCCAACTTTTGGAATGCAGCTGGTAGATGTTATTGGTACATCCTTTATTCCCAAGGAGGAGGCACTGGCAGATGAGTTGTTGTCACAGAACTGTTGTAAGTCCTGCAAGACCTTAACACGTTCATTCATGTCAAAGGGTGTATCGGCTGCCTCCTCACCATTTCTATCAAGATCTGGAACATATATTTATATTCCAAACAGGCATTCGTATGAAGTACGCCCCCCCAGGGTCCTTCTGGGAAGATTGTTAGGTGCTCTCTGGATTCCATACAGGTGTGTGAGCCAACTACAACCAGTGCCTAATACTCTGGCTGTTAAGAATTGCTTTAAATCCCAGTTTCATTGTTCCACAACACTTTTTCCCTTGGGATCAAATGGAGACGAGTAATGCAGTTGAATCCGTAATGAAGCAATGGTGTCCCTGAAAGCCCTTGAGGCAAAAGCTGGGCCCTGGTCTGAGTGGAAAGCCACAACAGCATATGTGAGGATAAAGACTTGCACATCTTCAATAACAGTTTGAGCGTCAGCCGAGCTTTGTGTCCAAACCCATAGATATCTAGAGCATGAGTCAACAGCGACTAAAATGTATTTGTATGCACTATAAGGTGTTAGGGGACCACAATGGTCCAAGTACGCACATCGCAATGGTTTGTTGCATATTAGGAGGGGTGTCTTTGGTGGGCATTTGGTTGTGGATTATTTTATTTGCTGGCAGATGTCACAACAAAGGACACACTGCTTGTTCTGTTTGCAGACACCTGGCCACCAGTAACATGCTTACAACAACGATATTGTAGCCACCAAACCAGTATGGGCAGAAGCAACTCCCTCATGCGCTGCTTTGATAAATTCTGATCTTTAGTCTTTATTGGGAATCACACGATTACCCATCCCTGATATAACTGCTAGGGCTATATTAAGTCATGATATGCAGTAGGAATATTTACCAGGATATGCTTTTGGTAAGGGCATGCTGACAGCCGAAGTTATCACAGCTGCCAGTGCTTCATCACCTAATTTTGTTCTAGAACAACTTACTGCAGCAACAGAAACAGTAGCCACTGCTGATTTGGCTGCTTCATCAGCCAAGGTGTTGCCTGCAACATGTATTCCAACATGCTGATGCCCTAGTGTATGTGCAAAATGGACGTTTGGTAACTTTTCCTTCAGATTCGGTAGTTTCCCCCACAGAAGTCGGTGTTTAATGGTGCTTTTTTATGAATCTCTGAACCCATTCTGGCAGGAGTAATGCAGATATTCATTGAAAGACTGGACACAATAGTTAAAAGCACAGACAAACAACATCATCTGCTCAGGATCCGTACGTTACAGTGCCATCATCAGAGCCTTCTGCTCTGCAAGTTGTGCAGTACGGTCCTCTGAGTCTGCATGTAAGTATGTTGTGGATGGAAACTGCCATATTTCATATAACCACTGACCACTGCGCAGGTGGTGGAATATTGATGTTTGGTGCCTATAGCTGGTTGGGCTGATTCATCAGTATACAAAATTGTCTGATATTGTTCAATAGACAATGTGTTTGCTGGAACTGGATATTCAAGTTCATAGTGCAAAAACTCTTGGGTTTATAATTTTGAATCAAAAATATAGTCAACATCAGTGGCCATCTGAGATGTTGCCCATTGGATTCAAAGTGGATATAATGTTTTAGCGTTAGGAATGCTAGCTTCAGTAACAGCCTCAAGGGCTGGAATGGGGGATACAACAATGATGTGTTTCCCCTGTGCCAGAGGTCTCTTTTTGATGACAGCCTTCTGAACAGCAGTGAGAATTTTCTCAGTGGGAGCAAAGCATTGTTCAGCTGTAGAGTACAAATGTGGTTTGTATGCAATCGGGACGGTCTCACCCTCATTGAATGTCACATATGTAAAACCAATGGCACCAGCAACTATTCTGATGACCAGGTGTTTTTATTTTGTCCCTTGTATGTAGGTGTTTTGCTTCAAGCATGTCTTTTTGTAATAGCCTGAGAATGTGTGTGTTTGACTGTCCATTATTTGCTGGTAAAGTCAGGACGTATTAAGTCATATAATGGTTTAATGCGTTGTGCATCATCTGGAATGTATGTTCTGCCAATATTTAAAAAGCCCAATAAGGACTTGAGCTTTTTTATTGTGATTGGTGGTTGTAATTGTGCACATTTTTATAACAATTGGGGTGTGAGGCCCTCGCCTTCGTCTGATAATTTGTTTCCCAGGAACAGGACACTAAGGAAAGCTATTTTAGTTTTTTTTTTATTGAACTTAAAGCCGAATCCGGCAACTCCTACAACAATGCGGGCTACCCATCTTATATGTTGCATGAAGTCGTCGTTCATAAGGTAGATATCATCCACGAATGACAACGCCTCATGGTCAATGTTGTGTAAAATAGATGTAGTACAAGCTGAGAACCGTCCTGGACTGTTCTTGTACCCTTGCAGTAGTCAGTAGAACTTTTTCTGAGAGCCTAAAGTGCTGAAGCTTGTTAAGTCCCTACTTTTAGGCGCTATATTTTGGCAGAAGAACCTGTTGGAAACATCCAGGGTCATTTTGTGTTTTTAAACCACTATATTGTGCAAAGTGCTGTGTGCATTTTGTATAGCAAAGGTGTGAGTATGGCTATTTATCTGTAGTCTAAAAGTATTTTGTAGAAATGGTCAGGTTTAGCAGAAGGGAACAAAGGATTGTTCATTAGTGAGACACAGGATTAAATTATGCCCTGGTACAATAATTGTTTGAGAATTTTCCTCACAGGTGCTTTAAAATATTTTATTGGATATTGGGGTTGAGGCTGAGGTTGGGATTTAATTGGTATTACATGATGGGGGAATCTTTATCCCACTCTAAGTTGTTGTGGCATAACGCAGGTACCTGTGCCACTGCCCAAACAATGGCAGGAATTTTTATGAGCTTTCTGTGAATGAGGGGAGAGAAAGATTTTTCAATAATCTTTTCTCCATAATTCTGGTGGCAAATCTTTTTCGGGCAGTAAAATATCATAAATAGTGATGACTCAGTCCCAAAAGATAGCATCAATTGTGTGTTCAATGTCTCCCTCTAACTGCATAGTTATTTTATACACCCTGTTGGGCGTGGAGACATGCATGTTTGCAGTCTCAACTTGTAAGAAGTCATCAGTTTCTTTCACCTCCAGATGCTCTTGAAGATCCCAGCAAACTATTGTGACCTCTGCTGCACTGCCTAGTAGAGCTAGTGCACACTTCCGGTTCTTCAGTAAATTCTCTTCCTGAGTGGCATGTCATATTGCAACAGCTGCCACCTTTTTCTTTTGAACTGGGGGTTTTGTTGGGAAAGTTTCTCTTCCTTCTTAACAGAAACTTCAGACGAGTGTTGTAAGTCTTTTCTCGGTTTCACTTATTCTGTTCGCTGCTCTAACCACCCACCTCTCTCAATGCGTTTTTCCAGTGAGTCACAAAAGGAACAAGATTGGCGTGTATCAGTATATTGATATCTGTCAGGCGTTTTTATATCATCTCTATTTCTAAGATTAGATCTATTTTGAGGGGTCTCCGAATGCGGAGATTCTCCCTTTTGTTTTTTAGGTGTTTCTTGTTTTTTATCCCAGTGTTTTTTGGAACTTCAGATGCTTGCTTAGTAGAATCTGTATTTGATCTACCTTGTAATTGAGTTTTAATTGTTCTGGCACCAGACTATTTCGACCAATAGTGGAGAAGGTCTCAGCAATAATATCTGGCAGTTCACATTCTTGATCCTGTACAGGAACGTCCTGGAGCTGCATGCGCACTGCTAGTGCGACTGCTTACCCTTTAAGGTTCATTATTATGATTGAAGACACAGTGGCAAAATTGCCCATTAATTGCATCCCCAAGGCCAGGGCCAGGGCAGCCTCATATTCGTCTTGAATTTTTTTAACACCTCCAGAAGATTGGCAAGTCTTGGTGTACCATGTGTGGTAGTATAGAGCGTGACAAATACTGTGCCCCATGTGACTCAAATGGCAAGCACATGTTTATCCTGAGGATCCGTATGGGGAAAAACTGCTCCCAACGCATTTATTTTTTGAGCTAACCAAAACAGAATTTCCCCCCACTTGCGGGTGCTTTACCCATAATCGAATGTACATGGGTAATGCCTGGCGTAACTGCATGTGGTTGCGCTGGGGTAGCATGTGCTGGGTTAGTATTTAGTTTTTGCATTACAAACTGTACTAACAGTCTCTATGTTCCAGGGAGCTCTGTATATAAGCGGCAAACCTCAGCTACTGCTAAGGTTGCAGCACCAGGCCGCATTGTATATGTGGCCAATAAAGGCCAGGATGGGCCGTCATTGCTTAGAGGACCTAAGCTAATGTGTAATACTGTATCTGGTAGACCACCATCAAGCCAATTATTATGGTATTGAGAAGATAATGCTATTTCTAAATATGCATAAGCTCTGTATTGTGCAGGTATGTTTGCAGATGTATAGTAATGTAATTTGATTTTGTTCCCATCTACTGCTGGAAAATTGACCCAAGAATGAAATGTTTCTGTTCCATAGGCTGGATGAGCCTCAACAACAAATGTGACTTGATCCCCCTGGGCAGTTAGGCCATTTGTCAATACGTGTGCAGTAAGGGGCGGTCACATATTTACTGGAAGAACTAACCATTGTGAGTTTGCCAAGTTAATGGTAAAAGTTTTTCTTCAGAGATAAGGACACCAACTGGGAATTGATCCTTTTAGGGTTCAAGCTTAAACAACGTTCAGTATTAGATAGGTACTACCTACTTAGCTGAGGAGAAAATCCTCAATACAACAGACATCTCCGTATTTAGTACAGGGTTGTCTTTAGCCTTTAGTGAGACAGAGATACTAAGGAGGATCCAAAAATTAGTGCTTGACTAATCGTTGGCGGTGCCATGTCGCTTAGGTTCTCATTAACCTAATGAGGTTACTGGATATGGGTGGTAGGATCGCATAGATTGTGGGGTACTAAGTACAGTTCCACACCATGTGATGCCTGTCAGCTTAATGTGGGTTTTCCGGCTAACTAGCTGTGCCTCATCTCTACCCAAGAGCAGGGACGATTGTGGTAACCATGCGCATGACAAGAAAGACTCCTCAGGGGAATCGTGGTCGATCAGATCTTGTCCCTTTCTCTCAGTTACGTTAGTCTCACACAGAAAAAGACAACGGAGGCAGAATCTAGTTCAATAAAGACTTATAGAAGTAACTGCATCTTAAATAAAATGCCATGTATTGCAATAACTAGGATGATAAATGTTAGAAATGGAGTCTCTAGTTGGCAGTTAGTTTGCACCCTGTCCAAAGTAGGGACCCTCACTCTAGTCAGGATAAGGGAGATACCCGCTCAGATAACCCCTTCTCACCCCCTTGGTAGCTTGGCATGAGCAGTCAGGCTTATCTCAGAAGCAATGTGTAAAGCATTTGCACATAACATACAGTAATAAATGAAAACACTAAAAAAGGACACCACATCAGTTTTAGAAAAATAGCCAAAATGTATCTATATAAAACAAGACCAAATATGATAAAACTCCAACGTACAGTAATAAAATCATGAATTCTGCAAGATTTACTCAAACATACAGTTCCTTAAAGTTGATAGCTTTGGGGTTATCCCGGCATCGTGATCAACAAAACCAACAGTTCAGGCAAGCTGCGGGATGGCCAGCCAGCGGATGTGTCGGGAAGACCTGAAAACAGTACCTTTGGAATTGCAGGGCATCATGATCCTCACAGGGAGCTCTGAGCGGCATCCCTGGCATTGCGGTATCAGTTCCGGAGTTGGTGCAGGAGTCATCGGGCCTTTGAAATCAAACGCGATGCGCATCGAACTCCGGGCTGATGATGTCAGGAGCGCTGGCATGGATGGCATTGGGGCTGCGGTGCGAAGCGGGAGGAGGCGACATGTAGTGTCACCAGGTTATAGTGCAGGCAGCGGCATCATTGTTGCTAAAGCACTGTTGTCAGTAGACCCAAGCTGGTGGTGCGGGACAGGATAGCGCTTTGTGATCCTCACTAGTGGTGTCCAAAGGCCATGGTGCAGGGCAGGATGCCTGGTGACATTACTGGAGTCAATGTTGCTGGCTTGGCTGGACCGGGGCTGTAGTGCGGGATGGGACAGTGCTTTGGGGACCTCACAAGCGATGTCCACAGGCCGCGGTGCAGGCAGTGTCAGCGGTGTCAGCAGGAGCGGCGTTGCCAGAGATGCCCAGGCTGCAGTGTGAGCAGGCGATGCCAGAGTACGGGCCCACAGGTTGCGGTGTGTGAGCAAAGGCTCAGTGAAGTCGTCCGATTAACGGCATCGGTGAGACCAGGGTTGTGGTGCAAAGCGGGCATTGCAGTTCTGTGCGGCATCGCAGGTCACGGTTCAGGCCAGCGGCATCACTGGAGGTGCTGCAGTGGTTTTTCCTCTTGAACCGCACAAAACACATGGTGGCATTAGGGAAGGAGGGTGTTGTGCCTCAGAACATGATGCTAGCCTGGTTAGAGACAAAAAGAATGCCTCTAACTAGACTAGCACCATTACCTGGTGCAAAACCACCAAAAACATGACTCCTGCCTTAGGAAAGATAGGAGTCATGCCCACCACCCCAATGGCCAGCACAGGGGTCACACCCACTTCCATGGTACCACTGTGTATAGAACTGGACTTCTGACCCCACCAAACCAGTACACTTTTGGACCTGAGGACATTCTGCCAGGAAGAACTCCTGTGTTGTTGAAGGGAATGTCACTCTGATGGACTCTGCTGGACATTTTGGCTGGACTCCTACTCTGCCATGTCTGTCATGCTGACCTCCTTGCCAGAGACTGAGAAGGACTGGACCTGCTTCTCTACATCCCCAGAAAAAAAGTGACTCCAAAGGCATGCTTGCTTGCCTCCTGTTTTGAAGTCTCAGAGACATCAAAGACATCCTTTCCATCTACAAGCAGCACCTGGACTTTGCTTGCTGCAAGTCCTGCTCTACCAAGTGGACCCTTGGAAGTGAGTAGAGAGTGCTCAATCTGCTAGAACCTGCACATCGACACTGTTGTGCCAATCAGAAACGATGCATCGCCTGCTGCGAGATAGGGCTTGATGCATCACTGCTGCTGATGGGACCGGACTGGCACATCACTGTTGCAATTGCTGCATCACCTTTGAATCCACCACTTTGGAACCAATGATAAGCTGTCACTGCATGGAGAAGAGTGATATGTCGCTCCTCCAGTGTGGATTAACCCATTGCATTTCATTTGGAACCACTTCATTTTTAACTGGTACATCACACTCAGAACTGACACATCGTAGCAGCTGCAGTGTTGCACCTGATTTCTCCATACAACTGCTACGATGTGTCAGCTCTGAGTGTGATGTACCAGTTAAAAATGCAGTGGTTCCAAATGAAATGCAATGGGTTAATCCACACTGGAGGAGCGACATATCACTCTTCTCCATGCAGTGACAGCTTATCATTGGTTCCAAAGTGGTGGATTCAAAGGTGATGCAGCAATTGCAACAGTGATGTGCCAGCCCGGTCGATCATCGACGCATCTCAAGCTGTGACAAGGATTCAGTTACTTTTGCTCAGCAGGCCCTACATGGGTCCTGTAGCCGGCCTGCACTCCATCACGGGCAGCACAAACTCTTTATTTTGTCCTACTCCAGTGTGTTCTAATATCTCAATATGCGCTTATTGCTTGAAGTGTGGATTAAATGCACAGAGTTCCGCTACAAGGAATTTCACAGAGGGGAAAAAAACTCTGCAAACGGATAGTTTTGTAAACTGCCAGCTTGCACTGTTTGGTGCAAGTAGTGTGCTCCACATTGCAAAACAAGGGAAAACGTCAGCACACGGTCACCCTCGCATGTGCCATCTTATTTTTCCTATTCTGTGCATGATGCTGGGCCTACTTTTCAATCCCTGTTATATCTTAGCCACACTTACTTTATCCAACTTATTCTCACCAGTTTTAGATTTATTTCTTTAGTATGTGGACTTGTGTTGGTGTATTTTACATTTCTATGTATTTTTTATTTTCTGTTTTTGTCCCTTTGTTAGTTTCCCGCTAACTTCTGATTTTCTCCCTTACTATTCCTTCTCTTCCTTCTGTCTTTTTTTATATTTCATCCAGCCCTATGACAGAATGTAGGAGACAAGGCAGCACCAGTGCAGCAAACGATGCCACCCTCTTCTTCGTCATCATCACCTTCTACCATGATTTGACTTGTGGCTGATGTTTCCCAGCTCTCCTCACCTTCAACTCCATGTTCAGCAAATTTTGTAAGGTGCTACGCCTTACTACTCCTTGCATATTGTATGATGTTTTTTCTTGTGTGTCTTTTTGCCTCCAGTACCATAATGTGAAACAGGCTTACCTCGACTAACACTTGTGTGGCAAATTGCGCATATTGCAATGGTTTCCTCCTGTTTGCTAAGATTAAAAAGTCCCAAACTGGGGAGGAGTACTTTCTTAGTGGGTCACTGTCAGTCCCTGGAGAAGATCTGGAGATAGGTGGGTGTGTCATTGATTGCCTCTCTGCAGTGCATGCTCCTAATGAGGGAGGGGTCCAGCTGGGGTCTTAGAAATACGGGATCTGGAGATGCTACCTGTGCCACATTCCTCAAAAGAGGTTGAATAGCAATGTCAGACTTCTCTGTGCAGGCTTCCACAATGACTGGCTAGTTTTTGTCATCCTCCTCACCATCCCCTTCCATAATTCTAAGGCTTTCAGGACCTTTTCTTTTCCCTTGCCTTTCCTGGCATCTCCCCAAATCCACTGAGTTTGTATTTAGGTTGGGGTGGTGCTGTTGGTGTGGGAGTGCTGCTCACAGGTTCCTCACCGGAGAAACCTAGTGCGGCAAGCACTCGTCTCCCGAAAAAGATTGTGGCCAACGCGTCATTGGTGGAAAGCTGCTTCTTCTCACTGACCACTTTTTTTTCTTAGCAACTTGCTTTGGGGTCATCTTAAAGCTCTCAGTTGTCAGAGGCACTACAATTGGGAGAGATTAGAGGACTGATGTCACTGCAGAGGCATTCTATGTGCCAGTACTGTTGGTGATGTCTCTTCTTCTCTTGTGCACCTGAAATCAAACAAGCAAGAAAAACACTTAGTGAAACATGGCTTAATACAGACAAAGGCAATATAAATGCAATTGGTTACTCAGGCAATAATAAATCTACCACTGTAAAGTCAAACCACACCATATCACAGTACAAACAAGTTAATTTCCAATCGGTATAACACAACATACAAATATGGCTCTTTGTCTATGGCCATCTATTCTAAAGAAGACACCCGTGGCAGTCAGGGAACTGCATGGGTAAATGGAATAATCTTAAAACAAATGAAGAGTAATATGCTCCTACGGCAGGCAATGTGGTCTATAGGGAAATGGAATAAATAATCATTAAAAAAATGAACAATGCTCATGTGCCGCAGCCAGCGTGTCCATGAGGGAATGGAATTATACCTAAAAAGCAGAATGCTGTTGTGCGGCTAGGCATCTATGGTGGATGGATGGATAGACAGATGGATGAAAGGATGGATGAATAGATGGCTCAAGGCAAAGTAAAAAAATAAATAAATAAAACAAACAAAACTATTAAATTAAAAATAATTCAAATATGAAATACTGTAGTTTTAAAAGCTAAAATAAAATATAAGAAGTCAAAATTAGAAAAATTAAACTATCTAAAATAAAAATAAAGAAATACAATAAAAAATAAATTAAATAACAATTAAAAATTAAAATAGAATCTTAAAATAAAAAAGATAAATAATTGTTGATGTTTGTATGGGAGGATGATAAGAAACCTATTGTGAAGCAAAGATTTGCAAAACAAAAAATGCAAACATGCATGTAATATAACTTTTAAAAGCATTGTTCATCAAATTCGTATTCATAATATATATATAAATATATATATATATATATATATATATATACATATATATATATATATATACATATACTACAATGATTCCCAAGCATATTATTAAACCGATATCACATCCATCCATGCAAGCCTATGACAAGGGCACACTGGCTGGTATCAAAAAATGGCTCCAGCGACATGGTCAAATAACAACAGTGAGCAAGGAAGCATGGAGAACAATTTACACATGCAAGCATATGGGAAAGACACACTTGCTAGAAGCACAAAATGGTCACCAGCCACTTGGTCAACCAACAACAGTGAGCAATGAGGCTTGGAAAACAAAGAACACATATAAGCCTATTGCAAAGACACACTGGCTGGATGCACAAACTGGCCACCAGCCAAATGGTGAAACTGCAACAGCGAGCAAGGAGGCATGGGAAACAAAGAACAAATGCAAGCTTATGGCAAAGGCACAATAGCCTGATGCACAAAATTGCTGTTAGCCACATGGTCAAACAACTACAGCAAGCAAAGAGGCGTGGAGAATGTTAGAAACGGGGTCTCTGGTTGGCAGTCAGTTTGTACTCTGTCCAAGCTTGGATCCCCACTCTAGTCAGGGCAATGGAGATACACACTTAAGATAACCCCTGCTCACTCCCTTGGTAGTTTGGCACATGCAGCCAGGCTTATCTCAAAGGTAATATGTAAAGTAGCTCTACCAAAACACACAGTAATACAGTGAAAACACTACAAATAGACACCGCACCAGTTTTGAAAAATAGCCGTTATTTATCTATATCAAACAAGACCAAAATGACAAAAATTCAACATATACAAGTAAATTTATGAATTTATAAATTAAAAAGAGTCTTACTCCATAGAAAACAGTGGATGTGTTGATGTTACACAAAGTACCTGGTTTTCATCTAAAATAAAGCAGCACGGGAAGGCGTGCATCAGAAAAGTCAGCAATGTGTCGGTTCCTTACCTGCAAGTGAGGTCGTGGATCGTTTCTTCTCCAGTCGGGTAGGCATGGCATAATTTTTCTCTCCCACAAGAGAGCAATGCATCGATTCCCAAGCAGGTTCATATTGATTTTGATGCCCAGCAATGATGCATGCAAAATCCATCCACAGGTTGATAAGTAACCACTCTGTGGGGGGTTGCGTTGATTTTATCAGCCTCAAGTGGGTGTTGCATTGTTTTTCCAGCTGTAATGCAGGTGATCCACCAATTTCCCAGCCATCAATGCAGGTGGTGTATTGATTTCTCAGCCGCAATGCGGGTGGTGGGTCATTTTTACAGCCTCTTTGCAGGTGATGGGCCTAGAGTGGGCACCACTTGGCAGGGTAGGAGTCTCAGCAAAGAGTCCAGGTGCTGACACAGGAAGTCTTTGATGGCCCTGAGACTTCACAACAGGAGGCAAGCTCAGTCCAAGCCCTTGGAGACAATTCACAAGCAGCAATATACCACAAAGTGCAGCCTTTGTCCTCTTTGAGGTAGGAGCGGCAACGGCAGGCCAACCCAGCAAATCACAGGCAAAGGGGCAGTACTCCTCCTACATTTCTTCAGTTCTTCTCCTTGGCAGAGGTTCCTCTTGAGTCCAGAAGTAATCTAAAAATCTGTGGTTTTGGGTCTACTACTTATACCTCTTTCTGCCTTAGAAGTAGGTAAACTTCAAAGGAAAGTCTCTGTTGTTTACAAGATCCTGCCTTGCCCAGGGCTGGCTCCAGACACACACCAGGAGGGTGGAGACTGCATTGTGTGAGGGCAGGCACAGCCCTTTCAGGTGTAAGTGTCAGTACCTCCCTCCACTCTAGCCCAGATGGCCCATCAGGATATGCAGGCTACACACCAGCTCCCTTTGTGTCTTTGTCTAATGGAGATTCAAAAACAGCCCAACTATCAGTCTGACCCTGACAGGGAATACACAAGCAGACAGAGTCATAGAGTGGTTTAAGCAAGATAATCCCCACTTTCTAAAAGTGGCAGTTTCAAACTGAAAATTTAAAAAACAACTTTACCACAAGATGTATTTTTAGATTGTGAAATCAGAGACCCCAAACTCCAAATCTCAATCTGCTCCCATAAGACAAACTGCACTTAAAAGTTACTTAAAGGAAGCCCCCAGGTTAACCTATGAGAGAAAGGCCTTGCAACAGTGAAAACTGAACTTAGCAGTATTTCACTGTTAGGACATGTAAAAACACACCAGCACATGCCCTGCCATTAACATACACTGCACCCTGCCCATGGAGCTACTGTGGCCTACATTAGGGGTGTCTTACATGTACAAAACGGAAAGTGTCGGGCCTGGCAAGTGGGTAGATTTTGCCACGTCAAACTGGCAGTATAAAACTGCACACACAGATACTACAATGGCAGGTCTAAGCCATGTTTAAAGGGCTACTCATGTCGAAGGCACAACCAGCGCTGCAGGCCTACTAGTAGCATTTGATTTATAGGCACTAGACCCCTCTAGTGCACTTGACTAGGGACTTACTAGTAAATAAAATATGCCAATCATGGAAAAGCCAATCATATATACAATTTATACAGGGAACACTTGCACTGTAGCACTGGTCAGCAGTGGTAAAATTCCCAGAGAACCAAAACTAGCAAAAACAAAGTCCAGGACACAGTCAAGACATAGGAAGCAGAGACAAAAAAAGACAGGGGGGATCATGCCAAGGATTGCCAGGTCTAACAGGGGACAGAAAATACAAGCAAGCCTATGGCAAGAAAACATTGGATGAGTGCATGAAATGGCTGCCATCGACATGATCAAACAACAACAGTAATCAAGGAGGCATGGGTAACAAAAAACACATGCAAGCCTATGGCAAAGGCACACCGGCTGGATGCACAAAGTGTCTTCTGGTCACATAGTCAAACAACAACAGTGAACAAGGAGGAATGAGGAGTGAACAAGGAGGAGTGAACAAAGAACACATGCAAACCTATGGCAACCGCACACTGGCTAAATTCCTTCCAGCCACATGGTCAAACACGCAACAGCGAGTAAGGAGACAAGGGGAACAATAAACCCATTCAGGCTTATGGCAAATGCACACTGGGTGGATGTACAAAATGGCTTCCAGCCACATGGTCAAACAATAACAGCAAACAAGAAGGCATCGGGGAAGAAAGAACACATGCAAGCTGATGGCAAAGGCACACTGGCTGGATGCATAAAATGGCTATCAGCCACATGGTGAAACAGCAACAGCAAACAAGAAGGCATGGGGAGCTAAAGAATGCATTCAGGCCTATGGACACACACTATACAAAATTGCCCCTGGCCACAATGCAGGGATAACAATAGTGGGTGATGACAAACACTCACAAACACACCCACACCCACACAGACACACACACACACTGGACAGAGAAAGGAGGCAAGACATGAAAATTAAGAATTAACTGAGGTATAAAACATTTACAACAACACACATCCTCCTGTACATCAACTATTGCCCCACATATACACTTTTTACAGACAAAAATAGCAAACATTTGTAATTTAATCCAATGCTATCCCTGCCCTTAATGAAATTTAAAAAACATATAACAAAGAAATATTTATTTAATGGACAAATGACTAGTACTAGGCCTACTGTCTAGATGTCCTGTTCGAAGTCTATGACACATAGTAAAATAAATTAGTAGTGCAAATGTAACAAACATATAGAAAAGGTACTGAACTATGCAACATTTGTCTTTTATAAAAGGTGGAAAAAGGAATGCCAAAAAATTAACGAGGCCCTTACTTAAACACCACAGTTAAATTTAAAAATCAAATAAAAGTGCAAAGAAATACTGGTGCATGCCCTATCGTACAAACAAAGCCCCTTATACAGTAGATTTTGAACTTATTAGTGTGATATCATAAAAACAAAGGGCCCTATTACGAGTCCAGTGCTCACACTCGTGGTGGCAGTTGGACCATTATGGCTGTGTCGGTCCAACTGTCACATTACGATCCTGCCAGTCAGACCACCAAAAGACCACTGTCTCTACAAGGAGACAGTGGTCATAGTTATAATAAACCGCAGCGGATTATAACCATGTTCTCCACCAGCCTTTTCATTGTGGTTCAAACGTCATAAAAAGACTGTCAGAGAACAAGTGCAGGGGGCCACATGGCATGGGCAGTGCCCAGGACCCGACTCTCCAGCACCATCAGAATGTGCATGTTCTGCTGTGCAGACAGTGTTCATTCTGAGGGTGCGAGGGAGGCCCTCTGTGCGATGGCATTGGAGTCCGCTTCATGTGGAACCGAGTCCAATGGCGCTGCTCATTTTCCACTGGGATGACCGGAACAAACCTTGGTTTCCGCCGGTCAGTCCAGTGGAAAACTCATAATGGGGTCATTGAGGAGACTGCTAGCACCATGGTGGTCTCCTCATCAGCAGTTTGGCGGTCAGGTTTTCCCGACTGCCAAACTTGTAATCAGCCCGAAAGTCCTCAAATCCAAAGATATATTGTTAAGCAGACAAAGAGAATCATCCTTTTACCATGAATTCCAAGTGAAAAGTTACCAGGAGATAGACAAAGCACTAGTAGGAGCCTGCGAGGCAGGAATAGGAAGTTGGAGTCCCTGGGGCACTTCGTTCCTGTTTTAAGAAAAAGTTTAAAAAACATTCTTGCACTAAAAAACAACTTGTACAGTCTTTTAGAGAAGAAAATCCAACTGAGAATCTCTTTTGAGTAAATCTATCTGCTTTTTGAGTAGAAAATAGACTCGAGGTATGTTCACACTTGCCAGAGGCACTGTATCGGCACAGTTGCGGCTGGATCCTGTGTGAGCAGGTGTGAAATCTCTCATTATCTTGCAAGTAGCCTGAGAATATTGTGCCACTCATGAGCGTGTGTTAAATAAAATCTCCCAAGTGCACATAGAAAAAAAAACACTTTGTGCCGGATGGCAGCATTTGAGAACTCCGCACTATGCCTGAATTCTGAAAACTCTGTAAGAGCTACTTGAGCAGAGCAGAGTTTTCCACCTGGATCTAATTGCTTCTAAACCCTACTAGCACCATTATTCTTTAAACATTCATATCTCAACTATTATGTATTGGAATTTTGCTGAGTTGGTCTTGTTTTCTTCTTTAAATTAAGATCTATTTTTCTATCCTGTCATGGATTATTTGCATGTGGTGTATTACTGTTTTAGGTGTTGTACAAATAATTTCTACATTGCCTCCTAAGTTAAGCCTGCATGGTCTGTGCCAAGCTACCAGTGGATGAGCATAGGTTGATTTATGCTGGGTATCTGGCTTACCCTGACTAGGATTGTGATTGCTGCTTGAAGAGGGTGCATATCAATGACAACCAGAAACCAAATTTTTAACAGTGTCAGTAACAAACATTTCTTCTCTAAAATCCAGACCTATCCAGACATTTGTGTTTAGGCATAGACACATGATTCTGTATTCTATTAATGTGTTTTGTTCTCCAAGAGCAGCATTATGAGAGGAAGGAGCTCTGTGCCATAATCAAACATAGCCTAGGCACTAAAGTTAATCTTTTAAATCCGTCTCTGTCCTCCACCCAGCGCTAACATGTGTTGGTGTGATAAACAATTTGTGAGTGTGGGTGTGGGATAGGTAGTACAAAGGCGAGGCCATTTGATCTATGGAGTAATGGGTGACAGAAAGTGTGCACCAGGGTTGACTTTGCAGTTTGATTATTTTAAAACACTATAATGGAGCTTGAGGAAAGTGTTCACCAAATCATTAGAGCCAGTTTGACAGTTGACAACAGAAGCTTTAGAAACATGATATATTAAACTTTTCAGTGGGTAAGCCTCTAAGTTTGATCATTTGTGACTTCTTTTTGTACCTTGTTTGATCTAGATGAGCTAGTAATGTGGTGGCGGTTTAAGATTTGGAATGAAAAAGAAACGTGATAACGCTCCCCTGATTTCGTTCAGTGTTTTTAATGTTTTTTTTTTTTTTTAAAACAGTGATACATCATAAAAAATCACATAGCTGGTATTTTCCCAGTGACTATAAAGATTTTACTATTATTTATGTTCATCTCCTGTTATTTCTATTTTCAATTCTACCATCCATCCTATGCTGAATTCCATTCATTGCATCTTTCTCATGAATTTGCTTTTTCCAATGATGTTTCATAATTTCTTTCATCTCCATGCCTGTTTCATTTACCAGTACTCAAACTTCTTTTTTCCAGACAACGAGTCTGACTTTTTGTGAAAGATATGTATGGATGGAGATAAATTGCACCTCTAAAAAATGATTTGACTTTAGCACATGAAAAGGTAATGATGAGCATATAACACATGTTCTTTTATCTATTTTAGGACAAATGGCAAGGATCATCTGAATGAAGATGTTTTACTTAGAATAATGTGCACATATACATTGTGGGATTGTCAGAGCTCTCTTAATGGAAGTCGGTATCACACTGCCCTCCTCATGGTCAAGATACTAAGTAAAGACAAGGCTACTGCATGTATTATTGCTGTCTGGTTTGAGTTTATTTCTGTGCCACCAGATCACAGGTTGGAAGCCTACTTAGGAATTAATATGCATGTTGCGTGTTACCTATAAATCCTTTAGTGACAGCAAGCTTCAGAGGTAGTAAAGTAACCTACAGGCCTCCATCATCCCTTGGGCCATTTGCTTTGGCAGTTTACACCATGAATTATTTTTTTATTTTAATTTGGGTTGTGTGTTTTGTTTATTGTTGTACAAGGACCACTAAGCATTGATTTTTAGTAAGCTTGTGGGTCTTTATGTAAGGGCTGCATAATTGCTGACTGTGTGTGAAAGTTACTTTAATGTACTATTTGCAGTGTGCGTTGTTCTAGAGCCCTTTCTGTCTGCGGGAAAGAATGTGAGAACAGTCCATTATGTTTCCAATAAATGTGGCTAAAGTGGTTTTTATGGGTAATGTTCCCATGTATCAGGCCTCATTTCCGGACCATAAGTTCCAGGATTTATTTTGATTTGGAGGGCAGTAGGAATTAATACATGCTGTACTTGTGGTTGTTGGGTCTGAACCATGAATTCCTTACACATCAACTAAACAGTAAACCACAGCAATAGGAGGTCAGCCATGATCCAAAACAGAAATGGATGTAGGCCCTGGCAGCCCAGAGACAATTTGGGATGTCAGAAATCCACATTCAATACCTTGCCATGGACACATTAGGTCCTCACAAGAGCATCCCTTGCAGAACAGTGCCTAGAAGTAGTAGTTTCAATTCTATTGCTTTGACACCAGAGGACAAATACGCGGGAACAGTGCAAGAGAATCCAGTGTTTTCTGAATTATATTGAAAGGCAAATATTCCCTTTGGATGTGTTTTACTGTTTTAACTGAAACCCAGACACCCTTCACATAAATATGTGCTAAATGGTGAAGTCACAGAATAGCATAATTGCAGGTCCTGGTTAAAGAGTGAATATTATTTATCAGTGTCTTTTTTCTCTGGTTAGCAGAATCACAACCCTTTCCCATTTGAGGCCAAATGCTGACATCTCTACATGGCATTTGGCCTTACAGATGATAGCTTCACAGCTATGGCTCACAAATTATGAGCCTGTGCCATCCCCCCATCAATCTCAGATGTCTAGAAATACCATAATGAAAGAACATTATCTTAAAAGGAAATAGTGTTGTTTCATTTCAGGAGAGTTAAAATGACAAATAAGTGGGATATGGAACGCTAACGCCCTCAAAGTCTTCTACGGTTCTACAGCTCAACATGCAATGCAGATTCAGAAGTTAAAACATTGAAAACATTTTAAGAATGAATAGATGAAATCCATGATGTAATATGTTTTGATTCTTACGGCAAGAACAATTAATAAACTTCAAGCACATTATGTAGTGGACAATAACATTGTTTATGCAAATTATAGTAAAACACAAGACACTGTTACAAGAATAGAAGTCAGTGGACACAAGAAAGACATTGCATTTGAGGGAGGACACAAAGCCCCAGAGGAAAGTGTGCATCTTCTGAAAAAGATAGAATAGTCTCTTGCTGGCTGGTGAAGTTAGTGGAGTAGGAAGTTGCAGCCACACTCACCTCTGGTACACTGTCACCAGTCATGTAGGGAAAGAGAGACATCATAAATGTAATGGCAGTGATTATTTGCAGCCAACACAGCTGCATCCACATATCCCGTCCATCCTTTTCACTTACATTCTGCAGTCAAATATTTTTAGAAAACTAGGAGGACTAGCCGGCTGGCCATGATGAAATGAAATACAGATTTTCAGTTATTAAGCCATATTTCTTCTTAAATTCCGGATGATCATTTTTATTTTATAAGCTGTTTTATATTAGGGAGGAGGTATTGGAGAGGGTGAGTTTGTTTGTTGTTGGGACTCGAGTGGGTGAAATGTGGCAAGGAAGACTATTTAGTTAGTTTGTGTCTGGTTTGGTTTCTTTATTGAGGGAGCTGGTATGGTAGTTTGGGATGAGGTTTCTAGTTCTTGTAACTTGTAATACGTAAAATACATAAAAGTCTTATACACATAATTGCATATTCTTTTATATTTTTCATTACTCACTTAACCCCTTGGATGCCAGGCTTTTTCCCACCTCCTGTGCCAGGCCTTTTTTTGGCTATTTGGGGCAGTTCGTGCTTAGGCCCTCATATTTTTTTGACCACATAAGCTAGCCAAGCCAAATTTGCGTCCTTTTTCCAACATCCTAGGGAATCTAGAGGTACCCAGACTTTGTGGGTTCCCCTGAAGGAGGCCAAGAAATTAGCCAAAATACAGTGAAAATTTCATTTTTTTCTAAAAAATGGGAAAAAGTGGCTGCAGAAGAAGGCTTGTGTTTTTTTCCCTGAAAATCGCATCAACAAAGGGTTGGCGGAGCTAAAATCACCAGCTTCCCAGCTTTCAGGAACAGGCAGACTTGAATCAAAAAACATAATTTTTCAACACAAATTTGACATTTTACTGGGACATACCCCATTTTTACAATGTTTTGTGCTTTCAGCCTTATTCCGGTAAGTGACAGAAATGGGCCTGAAACCAATGCTGGATCCCAGACACCTAAACATTTCTGAAAAGTAGACAAAATTCTGAATTCAGCAAGTGGTTATTTGTGTAGATCCTACAAGGGTTTCCTGTAGAAAATAACAACTGAAAAAGAAAAATATTGAAATTGAGGTGAAAAAAACAGCAATTTTTCTCTATGTTATACTCTGTAACTTTTTCCTGCAATGTCAGATTTTCGAAAGCAATATACTGTTACGTCTGCTGGACTCCTCTGGTTGCGGGGATATATAGGGCTTGTAGGTTCATCAAGAACCCTAGGTACCCAGAGTCAAGAAATGAGCTGCACCCTGCAGTGCGTTTTCATTCTATACTGGGTATACAGCAATGCATTTGCTGAAATATAAAGAGTGAAAAATAGCTATGAAGAAAACCTTTGTATTTCCAAAATGGGCACAAGATAAGGTGTTGAGGAGCAATGGTTATTTGCACATCTCTGAATTCCGGGGTGACCATACTAGCATGTGAATTACAGGGCATTTCTCAAATAGACGTCTTTTTTACACACTCTCTTATATTTGGAAGGAAAAAATGTAGGGAAAGACAAGAGCAAATAACACTTGTTTTGATATTCTATGTTCCCCCAAGTCTCCCGATACAAATGATACCTCACTTGTGTGAGTAGGCCTAGCGCCCGCGACAGGAAATGCCCCAAAACACAACGTGGACACATCACATTTTTTTTAAGAAAACAGAGGTGTTTTATGCAAAGTGCCTACCTGTAGATTTTGGCCTCTAGCTCAGCCGGCACCTATGAAAACATACCAAACCTGTGCATTTTTGAAAACTAGAGACCTAGGGTAATCCAAGATGGGGTGACTTGTGGGGTTCTGACCAGGTTCTGTTACCCAGAATCCTTTGCAAACCTCAAAATTTGGCTAAAAAAACACATTTTCCTCACATTTTGGTGACAGAAAGTTCTGGAATCTGAGAGGAGCCACAAATTTCCTTCCAACCAGCGTTCCCCTAAGTCTCCCAATAAAAATGATACCTCACTTGTGTGGGTTGGCTTAGCGCCCGCAACAGGGAATGCCCCTAAACACAACGTGGACACATCACAATTTTTGACAGAAAACAGAGGTGTTTTTTTGCAAAGTGCCTAGATGTGGATTTTGGCCCCTAGCTCAGCTGGCACAGAGGGAAATCTAGCAAACCTATACAGCTATGGAAATTAGGCACCTGTGGGAATCGAGAATGGAGTGACTTGTGGGGCTCTCACCAGGTACTATTACCCAGAACCCTCTGCAAACCTCATAGTTTGGCCAAAAAAACACTTTTTCCTCAGATTTCGGTGCTGCAAAGTTCTGGAATCTGAGAGGAGCCACAAATTTCCCTCCACCCAACATTCCCTGAAGTCTCCCAATAAAAATGGTACCTCACTTGTATGGGTAGCTCTAGTGCCCGCAACAGGAAATGCCCCAAACCACAACGTGGACATGTAACTTTTTCCCAAAGAGAACTGACCTATTTTTTGCAAAGTGCCTACCTGTGGATTTTAGCCTCTAGCTCAGCTGGCACCTAAGGATTCCTAGCAAACCTATACATTTATGGAAAGCAGAGACCTGGAGAATCCAGAATGGGGTGACTTGTGGGGCTCTGACAAGGTTCTGTTACCCAGAATCCTTTGCAAACCTCAAAATATGGCTAAAAAAACACATTTTCCTCACATTTTGGTGACAGAAAGTTCTGGAATCTGAGAGAAGCCACAAACTTCCTTCCACCCAGCGTTCCCCCAAGTCTCCCGATACAAATGGTACCTCACTTGTGTGGGTAGGCCTAGCGCCTGCGAAAGGAAATGGCCCAAAACACAACGTGGTCACATCACATTTCCCGAAAGAAATCAGAGCATTTTTTTGCAAAGTGCCTAACTGTGGATTTTGGACTCTAGCCCAGGCTGCACATAGGGAAACTATGAAACCTATGTGTTTTTTAAAACTAGACACCTAGGGGAATCCATGATGGGTTGACTTGTGGGGCTCTCACCAGGTTCTATTACCCAGAATCCTTTGCAGACTTCAAAATATGGCAAAAAAAACACATTTTCCTCACATTTCGGTGATAGAAGTTCTGGAATCCGAGAAGAGCCACAAATTGCCTTCCACCCAGCATTCCCCCAAGTCTCCTGAAAAAAAATGCTACCTCACTTGTGTGGGTAGACCTAGTGCCCGCGACAGGAAATGCGCCAAAACACAACATGGACACATCACATTTTCCCAAAGAAAACTGACCTGTTTTTTGCAAAGTGCCTAGCTTTGGATTTTGGCCTCTAGCTAAGCCAGCGCACAGGAAAACCTAGCAAACCTGTTGAGGAAGGGGTTACTTGTGGGGCTCTCACCAGGTTCTGTTACCCAGAATCCTTTGCAGTCTTCAAAATTTGGCAAAAAAAAAACACTTTTTCCACACATTTTGGTGATAGAATGTTCTGGAATCTGAGGGAGCCACAAACTTACTTTGCACCCAGCGTTCCCCCAGGTCTCCGAATAAAAATGGTACCTCACTTGTGTGAGTAGAACTAGTGCCTGCAACAGGAAATGCCCCCAAAACACACATGGACACATCACATTTTCCCAAAGAAAACTGAGCTGTTTTTTGTAAAGTGCCTAACTGTGGATTTTGGCCTCTAGCCCAGGCGGCATATAGGGAAACCTACCAAACCTGTGCGTTTTTTAAAACTAGACACCTAGGGGAATCCAGGATGGGGTGACTTGTGGGGCTTTCACCAGGTTCAGTTACCTAGAATCCTTTCCAAACCTCAAAATTTGGCAAACAAAAACACATTTTCGTAACATTTTGGTGATAGAAAGTTCTTGATTCTGAGGGGAGCCACAAATTTCCTTCTACGCAACATTCCCCCTGGTCTCCCGATAAAAATGGTACCTCACATGTGTGGGCAGACCTAGTGCCCGTGGCAGGAAATGCCCCAAAACACAACATTGACACATCATATTTTCCCAAAGAAAACTGACCTTTGTTTTAAAAAGTGTCTAGCTGTGGATTTTGGCCCCTAGCTAAGCCAGCACATAGGAAAACCTAGCAAACCTAGACAAATCTGAAAACTAGACACCTAGGGGAATTCTGAATGTGGTGACTTGTGGGGCTCTCCCCAGTTTCTGTTACCCAGAATCCTTTACAAACCTCAAAATTTGGCAAAAAAAACACTTTTTTCCTCATATTTCGGTGGTGGAAAGTTCTGGAATCTGAGGGAGCCACAAACTTCCTTCTTCACAGTATTCCCCCAGGTCTCCCAATATAAATGACACCTCACTTGTGTGGGTAGGCCTAGAGCCCGTGACAGGAAATACCCCAAAACACAATATGGACACATCACATTTTCCCAAAGAAAACTGAGCTGTTTTTTTGCAAAGTGCCTAACTGTGGAATTTGGACTCTAGCCCAGTCGGCACCTAGGGAAACCTACCAAGCATGTGCAATTTTTAAAACTAGACACCTAGGGGCATCCAGGGTGGGGTGACTTGTGGGGCTCTCACCAGGTTCTGTTACCCAGAATCCTTTGCAAACCTCAATATTTAGCAGAAAAAAAAACACTTTTTCCTCACATTTTGATGATAGAAAGTTCTGGAATCTGAGAGGAGCTACAAATTTCCTTCCACCCAGCATACCCCCAGGTCTCCCGGTAAAAATGGTACCTCACTTGTGTGGGTACACCTAGTGCCTGTGACAGGAAATCCCCCAAAACACAACATGGACACATCACATTTTCCCAAAGAAAACTAACCTGCTTTTTGCAAAGGGCCTAACTGTGGATTTTGGCCTGTAGCTCAGCCAGCACATAGGAAAACCTAGCAAACCTGGACAAATCTGAAAACTATACACCAGGGGAATCCAGGATGGGGTGACTTGTGGGGCTTTCACCAGGTTCAGTTACCCAGAATCCTTTCCAAACCTCAAAATTTGGCAAACAAAAACACATTTTCGTAACATTTTGGTTATAGAAAGTTCTGGATTCTGAGGGGAGCCACAAATTTCCTTCCACGCAACATTCCCCCTGGTCTCCCGATAAAAATGGTACCTCACATGTGTGGGCAGACCTAGTGCCCGTGACAGGAAATGCCCCAAAACACAACATTGACACATCATATTTTCCCAAAGAAAACTAACCTTTGTTTTGAAAAGTGTCTAGCTGTGGATTTTGGCCCCTAGCTAAGCCAGCACATAGGAAAACCTAGCAAACCTAGACAAATCTGAAAACTAGACACCTAGGGGAATTCGGAATGTGGTGACTTGTGGGGCTCTCCCCAGTTTCTGTTACCCAGAATCCTTTACAAACCTCAAAATTTGGCAAAAAAAAAAACACTTTTTTCCTCATATTTCGGTGGTGGAAAGTTCTGGAATCTGAGGGAGCCACAAACTTCCTTCTTCGCAGTGTTCCCCCAGGTCTCCCAATATAAATGGCACCTCACTTGTGTGGGTAGACCTAGTGCCTGTGACAGGAAATGCCCCAAAACACAACATGGACACATCACATTTTCCCAACGAAAACTAACCTGCTTTTTGCAAAGGGCCTAGCTGTGGATTTTGGCCTCAAGCTCAGCCAGCACATAGGAAAACCTAGCAAACCTGGACAAATCTGAAAACTATACACCAGGGGAATTTAGAATGGGGTGACTTGTTGGGCTCGCACCAGGTTCTGTTACCCCAAATCCTTTGCAAACCTCACAATTTACAAAATAAACACTTTTTCCTCACATTTCGGTGATGGAAAGTTCTGGAATCTGAGGGAGCCACAAACTTCCTTCTACCCGGTGTTCACCCAGGTCTCCCAATAAAAATGGCACCTCACTTGTGTGGGTAGGCCTAGTGCCGGCGACAGGACATGCCCCAAAACACAACATGGACACATCACATTTTCCCAAATAAAACTGAGGTGTTTTTTACAAAGTGCCTAACTGTGGATTTTGGCCTCTAGCCCAGCTGGCAACTAGGGAAACCTACCAAAGCTTTGTGTTTTTTAAAGCTAGACACCTAGGGGAATCAAGGATGGGGTGAGTTGTGGGGCTCTCACCACGTTCTGGTACCCAGAATCCTTTGTACACCTCAAAATTTGGCAACAAAAGAAACACCTTTTCCTCAAAATTCGGTGATGGGAAGTTCTAGAATCTGAGGGAGGCACAAACTTTCATCTACTCAGCATTCCCTTAGGTCTTCTGATAAAAATGGTACCTCACTTGTGTGGGTAGGCTAGTGCCCGCGACAAGAATGAATCACACAAGGGTCAATGGTAGTCCTTACATGAGGGCTACTATTAACCCTGCAGTGATCCATTCCTGACGCAGGCACTAGGCACAGGCACACAAGTGGGGTTGTGTTTTTATCAGGACAAGTGGAGAAAGACTGGGCGGCAGGAATTTTGTGGATCCCTGCACATTCCTGGAGTTTCTGTGATGAAAAATCAAGGAAAAATAGTGTTTTTAATCAACGTTTCACATTTGCAGGGTATTCTGGTTACTTTGTGAATACCAAACACGCCACACTTCCATGGACCGCCTCGGTTGTCTAGTTTTCAGAAATGTCTAGGTTTGGTAGGTTTCCCTATACTGCCGCCGACCCCAGGACCAATTACTCAGGTGACTGCCTTACAAAATGAGGCTGCTTTGTGGGAGGTATTTTTGATGTCTGCACTATCCATTTTGGGTACTTCCCTGTTGTGGTCACTTGCCTACCCACTAAAGTGAGAGCAATGTTTCTCTCTTGAGACTTAATGTAACGCTGGGTGGTAGAACATTTGTGGCTGCCTGCAGATTTCCGGACTTTCCCTCATTGAAATACAAGCAAAAGTGTTTTTTAAGCAAATTTTGTGATTTCCAGAGGATTCTGGGTGAAGGAAACCTGGTGACAGCCACGCAAGTCCTGCACCCTTGGACTTCCCTGGTGCTAGTATGTCAAAGTTAATCCACCTGGTTGGTTTGAGCACCTCCAGAAATTATAGTTTGAAACCATGAATACTTTTCAAAGTATATGAATATTGAAACCAAGCCTTCAAAGGTGGGCCATAAATCTGCATCCAGGCACCAACCTCTTTATGGTCCATTCACACTAAATTCACGCACAAAAAACAACCCTTTCATACTGTCAGCCAAGGGCCCTATCCAACCAATCACTGCACTCACATTAACTTACTGCTGCCAGACAAGGGCCCATCACATTCATATGCCACAGGCAGGAATAAGTTTGACTACATTTTACCACCTGTCAAGTAACCGCCTCCTTCTTCCTGAACAGTACCAAAGGCATGCGTAACAAAACTTTACTAATGACTCCCATGACAGTCACCCGAGGGTCAGGAAGATATGTTTTTCATGCACCTTTAGTACACTCACTGTGCTAAATCCAACTCCTTTTAGTTTGTGAATGGCATTTGGGGGTGTTGAAGTATGCCGTACGAAGCGATTCCTCAAACTGAGCAAGCATATCTACCTTTGAAAATAAGGCAGATATACTGGGGAATTCTTGCGATGTTCCCTAAAGAGGTCATAGGCTTTGAAAAAGGGTAGAGTTCGGCACACAGGGGAGTCTGTGAGAATGTAGCATATATCCCATCCAAAATGATGTACTGTGCTGTGACTGTAATGCACTTATCATAAAGTAAATTGAACATCTACTAAGTTCTGATAGAGAATGAAAATGAAAAGCAGGTCAAACACTGACCCATATGTGTCATTGTCCTTCAGTGCTGGGATAGCACCAATGGGTTTGAATCCATAGGTGTGGATGATGTACATCTGTACCACCTTTACTATCTGCCTTCTACCTGTGCAATATCCCTGTGAAGGCACACCTACCATAAGCATTCCTTACCCATTCATGTCTGTCCTCATCAGAGTCGTGACTAATCTTGTATAATTGGCAACTGAACCTTTACTAGATTGTGGATGCAAGTTGGGGGTGTCCGATTATGCCTTGGTAGGCCTATCCCTCGAACTGAGCGAACATATCTACCATTGAAACTTAGGCAGACATGTGGTGAAGAAATCCTAAGGTCTCTAAAGTAAAAAGTCAAACAAATATCCTGTGGGACTCATTCACCAACACTTCTACTTTTGCTTTGAAGGTGAAGCTACAAATTGAGTTTGCAAGCTTTTAAACAAGTAGAAATATTGGTGAATTTGTCCGACAGGACATTTGTTTGACTTATTACATTTACTGTGGTTCTTGTTGGCAATCATGGTGGTCCTTGTTTAGCATACATAAGTTCCCTAACAAGTATTTAACATTCAGTCATGCATTTTTTACATTTTGCCACACAGGGTACTCCGTGACAATACGGTATATGTTCTGTCCACTAGTATGTGCAGTATGGGGACTATAATGCACGTTAATTGAACAGAACACCTACCACGTTCTGACGGTGGATACAAGTGTCAAGCAGGCCATAAGGAAGTCCATGATTTCCTGAAGTAGATGAAGTAAAATTCTGTGGCTGCTTGCCTAACGAAGCAGTGGCACCTGGACGTCCGGTATCCATGCCAAGACACTGAAAGGATTACCCAATGGCAGCTCCATCTCAGTTGATTTCCCAGAACTTTGCTTTAGTATGATACAATGTAAAGCAAGTAGGGACACAGAGGCCTGGTTGAGATGGGCACTGGGGATAGTAATACAGAGTCTCCTGCCGCTTTCATGCTTCGAGCACACTTTACAGCGATGACATTGACAATCCTTTTTGGGTGTTTTAGAAATGCGATCAGCAAAGTGTCGCTACTGCAGACTTGCCACATCCTGTAGAATATATGAGGTGGAGGCTGATAATGCTTCTGTTACAGCCGTGAGGCTTTCAATTACAGACAACTGGAAGTCAAGGAAAGTCATGAGTCTTCCTGTGGTTGTCCCATGGTAAACAACATACGCATTGGATGTTGCCATCTGGATCGGGTGGGTAAAAAGTTGTTCGCACCAAGTGAGAGTTTTAAGACACGCATTGTATGGTTGAAGAACCTGGTCGTTCTCATCCACTCCGCCCATGTACTTTTTGTAATCAAGTATACAGATGGGCTTTTGGACTTTGGCCATCTGACCTCAAACCGTGATGGGGGAAGTGCTCTCATCATGAATTGTAGTGAGCACGTATACATCACGCCTACCCAAGAACTTGACTGCGAACAGTTTGTTGGAACGCAACGCAGTACTCTGGGATTTCTGGAGCTTCTTCCAAACAAGCTCCTGCAGGAATCCTTTGCGGATACAACAAACTGTACCGCAGGCCACAGTGCCAGCTTTGTGGAGTTCACTGAACAGCTCTACTCCTGTATAGAAATTGTCCACATAGTCCACATAAAGGTTGTAACCTTTGTGAAGGAGTGGCTGGAAAAGTTCCCATACAATCCTACCTGTGGCCCTTAATGCGGAAGGGCAACCTACAGGGTTTAGGGTAGAGTCCTTCCCTGTATATACTCTGAAGCTGTACAAATAGCCAGAAGAGCCCTTACACAGCATATACAGCTTTATGCCATAGTGAGCTCTTTTGCCCGCATTGTACTGTATGAACAGAAGCCGTCCTTTATACAAGAAAAAGGACTCATTGACTGCTATATTCTTTCCAGGAGTGTAAAAAAATGATTTATATATATATATACACATATCAATAGAGAGAGTTGTCTCTCATTAAATATATATATATATATATATATATATATATATATATATATATATATATATATATATATATATATATATATATATATATAGAGAGAGAGAGAGAGAGAGAGAGAGAGAAAGAGGGCGAGAGAGAGTCTTACTTTCTACATACCTTCTATTTATTTTTTATATATGTGTGCTTTCCCAGGGGCCGAAAATGACCCCATGGCAATGCACAGGTGCATTAAAAAAATGCCCCATAGGAAACATATTCCCTAGGGGGGCGCCATTGTCCCCAAGGGAAAACTATTTAACACATTACCCCCAGGGGCCCATGTAGGAGGGGCCGACCCAACATTTTATTTTAAAACACATTTATTTCATGCGATGGCACCCCCCAGAAGAACCCCAAGATATTTGTATTACATTTTACTGCCCCCATGGGAGTGTGGCCACTTATATGGGGGCCAACTCCCCCAACCAAGATCCCTGGTGTCTAGGGGCGTTTCTGTGATCCAGGGCCAGGAAACAGTGCCAGGAAGGCATTGATCGAAAGAGGAGAATCTTCCCTTCCATTTAGGCCTCCCTGGCATCTGGGGAGGCTGTTTTGGCCTTTGTTTCCCCACTGGAGATGAGAGAGGACATTTGCCTACTTCTCTGTGGAGAAAAATGTGATGTCAACGTGCGTCGTGGTACCCTGATGTCACAGAGGAGTGGGTGGAGACGCAGAAGTTCTTCCTTGTCTCCGTGGTAATAAAAAAAAAATCCTCTAGTGCATTCACCGGAGGATGTTATAACCCCCTCCCTGGTGTCGCCCACTGGTCGTGACCCGCAACAACTATGTAAATATGTATTTGTTCTATGTTCAGTCCATTGATTCACAGAAGTCAACATTTGTTGCTTTCAATTTTATTCTTCAAAAATGAATTTTCAACCCAGCCAACACGTTTTGTCCTTCCAACAGGACTTCAGAGGGATCTTTTTCTCAGCAATCTGTTAAAAATCTCCACTTCATAAGTACTGACCAGTACATATCTTTTGGAAATGTCCCTTCTGCAGGGTCACCCCCAAACGTTTTGCTTTCCTCCTTCTCCATTTCTGACCTAATTTTTGCTAGCTTTATGACTCTGCCCACTTTACCACTGCCAATCAGTGCAAAAGTGCATATGCTCTCACCTGAAAACATGGTGACATTGGCTCATACCCAATTGGCTTCTTTAATTACTTGTAAGTCCATAGTCAAGTGCACTACATATGCCCAGGGCTTGTAAATTAGATGCTACTTGTGGGCTGCAGCACTGGTTGTGCCACCCATATATGTAGCCCCCTAACACTGTCTCAGGCCTGCTTCTGCAGTGCCTGTGTGTGCAGTTTCACTGCCACTTCCACTTGGCATTTACAAATTTAAAAGAACTTGCCAATCATGAAATTCACCCTTTTCTACATATAATTCACCCCTAATTTAGGCCATACATAGCCCATAGGGCAGGGTGCTATGTAGGTACAAGGCAGGACATGAACATGTATGTTCTACATGTCCTGGCAGTGTAAAACTCCTAAATTCATTTTTACAGTGCTGTGAGGCCTGCTCCCTTGACAGGATAACATTAGGGCTACCCTAATATACTGTTTGAGTGGTAGATCCTGATCTGAAAGGAGTAGCCAGGTCATATTTAGTATGGCTAGAATGGTGATACAAAATCCTGCTTAATGTTGAAGTTGGATTTTATATTACTATTTTAGAAATGCTACTTTGAGGAAGTGAACATTTCTCAACACTTAAATCCTTCTGTGCCTTCCAATCCACATCTGGCTAGGTTTAGTTGACAGCTCCCTTGTGCATTCCCTCAGACAACCCCAAACACAGGATGCTCTTGCGTACATCTGCATATTGAATGGGTCTTCCTGGGAGGGTGGAGGGCCTGACACTTGCATGTCAAAGGACAGTAGCCCGCCCTCACACAAAGGACTGCCACACCCCCTACTGGGACCCTGGCAGACAGGATGGAACTGAAAGGGGACCTTGTGCACTTCTAAGCCACTCTTTGAAGTCACCCCCACTTCAAAGGCGCATTTGGGTATTTAAGCAGGGTCTCTGACCCTACCAACTTAGACACTTCTTGACAAGACACTCTTGTCACAGACACTTTCTGGAGAAAAGAACCTGAACCAGAACGTGCAACCTGCCAAGAAGAACTGCCTGGCTGCCCAAAGGACTCACCTGATTGCTTTCTGAGAAGGTTTGCTACCTTGCAGTTGCCCTGCTGCCTTGCTGTTCTCTGGCTGTGCCGAGAAGTGCTCTCCAAGGGCTTGGATAGAGCTTGCCTCCTGTTCCCTGAAGTCTAAGGACCAAAAAGACTTTGAAGCACAGCTGGCAGAAAACAATGCACAGCCTGCATCGTGGTGAAAAATTCCCCGCACATCGAACCGGAATGACACAGCCTGACTTTGCAAGGAGAAGATTGAAGCAGCGGCAGCTTAGCGACCAGTTATTCGACTCACGACCCACTGGATCATCACACAGCCGAGCCGGAACGACCCAGTCCAACTTCCTGAGAGGAACTGACGCAGCGCCTGCCATGCAGTACAAATTTCCATGCAACTCACACCGGATCGATGCAGCCCCTGTGACTTCGTCCTGTCAGCACCAGATTTCAATGTATCTCCACATACCTGGTCAATCTAAACAGTGATGTAGCATATTAAATGTTGACATATGCCAAGAACTTGGTAGAGTACTTAAACAAATGTATGCTTTGATTATGGATGACGTTTGTATTTTTTTAACATAATATTGCTGTTTGATCATCTTCAAATGCAGGAGGTACCCAAAATGTATCATTATGTGTTGTTTGAAGGCAAAATGTGACGGTGTTTAGAGAATTATCACAAATAGCACCTGTGAGAACAAACTTTGAATTATTTGGGAAGTGAAGGCAATGTGAATATTTGGACGCATTTCACATATTCAAAATTAACACAAAATATAAAGCAAGCTATTGATGAGGAATGTGCCAAGATATTAACAGACATTTGTTTTGACATTGCAAAACAGGAAGCAAAGATCGTGCCGATGACATGAAATACTAAAAAAATCCTAACATAGATTCTTTGGCTAAAGGTATGCATTTCCTTCTTTCACAATCATAGCCCGTTGTTTTTTCAATGACAGCTATAGCAGAATGTGCACAATTAAACTCTGAAATCCTACATCTGGAAAAATAAACAATTATCCATCTTCCTTTTAAAAATGAAGTGAAGAATCAAAAAACAAAAAAAGAAAATAATTAGTTTCACGTACAACAGGACTTGAGAAAGACGTGCAGCTAAGTAAAAATTGGCATGTAATGTTATGTTTAAATTACAATGTAGATGAATGACTAGAAAATAGTGCCATGGCATTTGTAGTAGACTTTGACTGCAATAAATTCAATGTCTTGATTATTTCCAAATGTAATACGTTTGACCCCCATTAGAGTGCAAAAACACAACTCTTAATGCACAGCGATATTCTTACTTATGAAGGATTTATATATTCGGAGAGATAAGTTTCCAATTTATGTGGCTTATGTAGTAACACTACACAAATCCTAAGGACTAAGGGCCATATTTATACTTTTCGACGCACAACTGTGCCAACGCAGTTGTGCGTCAAAAAATCTAACGCCGGCTAACGCCATTCTGAAGCGCCATGCGGGCGCCGTATTTATTCAATGACGTTAGCCGGCGTTAGCCGGCGGTGCTGCCTGGTGTGCGTAAAAAAAAATGACGTACACCAGGCAGCGCCGGCGTAGGGGAATATGGAGCTTGGGCGGCAAAAAATGGGGCAAGTCAGGCTGAGGCAAAAATATCGCCTCAACCCGATTTGCGCCATTTTTTTCGACTCCCAACCCCCATTGAAATGACTCCTGTCTTAGCAAAGACAGGAGTCATGCCCCCTTGCCCAATGGCCATGCCCAGGGGACTTCTGTCCCCTGGGCATGGTCATTGGGCATAGTGGCATGTAGGGGGGCACAAATCAGGCCCCCCTATGCCACAAAAAAAAAAAAAAATTACTTACCTGAACTTACCTTATGTTCCCTGGGATGGGTCCCTCCATCCTTAGGCGTCCTCCTGGGGTGGGCAAGGGTGACAGGGGGGGTCCCTGGGGGCATGGGAGGGCACCTCTGGGCTCCTTCCGAGCCCACAGGTCCCTTAACGCCTGCCCTGACCAGGCGCTAAAAAACGACGCAAAAGCGGCTGGACTTCATTTTTTTTGACCCACCCACTCCCGGGCGTGATTTTTGCCCGGGAGTGTAAATACGGCGCACATGCCTCGGAGTCAATTTTTTAGACGGGAACGCCTACCTTGCATATCATTAACGCAAAGTAGGTGTCCACGCTAAAAAATGACGCAAACTCCATGGACTTTGGCGCTAGACGGGTCTAACGTCAAAGTATAAATATGGAGTTAGTTTTGCGTCGGAATTGCGTAAAAAAAATGACGCAATTCCGGCGCAAACAGAGTATAAATATGCCCCTAAGTTTAGATTATGCACTCAATAACATTGTTTCAACTGTATTCAAAATGGTATGCAAATGTTGTTCTAACTGGAGTTAAAAAACGTATCGGACTATAAATTATCGATTTTGATGAGACAAAAATAAACTCAGGATATAGGGGGTCATTCTAATCTTGGCGGGCGGCGGGAGCCGCCCGCCAAGCGGGAACCGCCAGAAGACCGTACCGCGGTTAAAAGACCGCGGCGGTCATTCTGAGTTTCCCGCTGGGCTGGCGGGCGACCGCCAGAAGGCCGCCCGCCAGCCCAGCGGGAAACCCCCTTCCACGAGGATGCCGGCTCCGAATGGAGCCGGCGGAGTGGAAAGGGTGCGACGGGTGCAGTTGCACCCGTCGCGATTTTCAGTGTCTGCTATGCAGACACTGAAAATCTTTGTGGGGCCCTGTTAGGGGGCCCCTGCAGTGCCCGTGCCATTGGCATGGGCACTCCAGGGGCCCCCAGGGGCCCCACGTCACCCGTTCCCGCCAGCCAGGTTCTGGCGGTCAAAACCGCCAGAACCAGGCTGGCGGGAAGGGGGTCGGAATCCCCATGGCGGGGCTGCCTGCAGCGCCGCCATGGAGGATTCCTCAGGCCAGGGGAAAACTGGCGGGAAACCGCCGGCTTCCCTTTTCTGACCGCGGCTTTACTGCCGCGGTCAGAATTGGCCTGGATGCACCGCCAGCCTGTTGGCGGTGCATCCGCGGTCCCCGGCCCTGGCGGTCTATGACCGCCAGGGTCAGAATGACCGCCATAATAATTTGTGAAATAGATATGATCCTCCTTATGGTTAGTATCCTACTTTGTTAAAACATAAACTGTCTTTTAAGAGAAAAAAGTAAACAAACTACATTGACAAAGAAGATTTGGAAGTACCTAAAAAAACAATCCAGAAAACAAAACACAAGGAAAAGACAGGACATCTATTTCAAAATCAGAATGGTAAAAATTGTTACAGAAATGTAATAGTTAATCTTCTTTTTTACTTACCATCTGTCAATGAAATTATCCACCAGCTTTTAGATCAATATTTCTGCAAACCATTCATAAATCAGCCTGAAATGATTATGTCAGATAACAACATATGTCAGTATGTGACTCATATACAGGGGTTGGACTTGAAATCCAAAAAAGGGAGACCATTCCTCAACTGATCTCTCTCTTTCCTCACACAGCCTTTGCATTTTCCAGCATTTGTCAAAGGCAAAAATGGAAATGGTAAAAATTATTTTCTCCTACTGTTGAGAAATCATGGAGACGGGTATTAATAAAACTATTTCTGCACTTCTCTGTGACAATGGAATATGCTCTAGTTCTCATAAGAAATGCTCAGCAAGCCCCAGACACCCCCTTAAAATCACCTATACCCCGCAAATATGCATGACTACCAAAAATGAACACATAAGGACCACTAAAGCAGGTCCACAAAAACAAAAAATAGAGGAAATCAAACTTAGCTGGGGCGAAGATGGTAACCAGCTACAGAAAAAAAGAAAACGGAAGTCCTTCTCAGGAAGTGAGGTATTTGTACTCATATGGATAAGGGCCATCTTGAATTGGGAAGAAAAGCTATGTTTAGTAATTAGGTTCTGCTTGAATGGAGATAAACACATATGTAAGGACTATGAGAGGAAGAAGGGTGAGGAGGTTATGGGCTCTAGTTATCATACAAAATGCTATTTTGATATGCCAGGTGTTGAAAAATGGGTTATTGGTAAGGACAGGTAGGTATCTATACTTAGCAATAGTCCACTAGCATCCACTTAGGTCCAGTTAGGTCTCATTAAATTAAACCCTGCTCAACCTTTGATAGGTTGGCAATGAGCGACAAGGCTTAACTTAGGAGACAAATGTGTGAAGCATTTAAAAATAACAAAACAATAAATAAGTAAAACACAAAACACAATAAAAATCCAACACCAATTTATAAAAATAGATTATATTTTTATCTTTCAAATGACACCAAAACGATTATTAATCGGATAAGGGAAACCGGAAATATGAATTTTTAAAGAATTATTGCTTTCTAGCGCATAGAAGCAACAAGCGCTCAAAGGGTTAAAAAAAAGTCACACTGAAAAGGAACAAAGGGCTAGATGTATCCTGTTGTCCAATAGCGATTACCTAATTGTGATTTTTTGTGAATCGCAATTAAGTAATTTCTATTGAAATGTATGAAACTCCAGGAGTTTCATACTGCGATTCGCAAAGGCTCGCAAATGGACCTACCTCATCAATATTCATAAGGTAGGTTGCAATTTGCGAGCCATTTGTGAATGGCTACAATCACAGGGATGGTGGCCTGCTGGGCTCAGCAGACCACCATGTCTGTGATTGCTTTTTAATAAAGCAATCTTTTTTTTTTTTAAATGCAGCCCGTTTTCCTTATAGAAAAACGGGATGCGTTTAAAAATGAAAAATGAAAAGTTTCAGTATATAGTCGCAAATCCAATTAGCCATTTGGCAACACATTACGGAATCGCAAATTGTATTTGTTACATACCAAAACTCATTTTTGCGATCGCAAAAATGTTTGATACATCTGACCAAAAGTCCAGAGTTCAGACCACCCACGAGGCAACACTGTCACACTTACTTTCAGAAGTGTTTCTTGATTCAGAAAAGTGGTCCACAGCACCAGCCAAGGGTTCAGAGGCTCTGAGTTGCCTCTTGGGGTCTGGGACTGCAACTCCCACAATGCACCTCTTCAAGTTATAGAGTTGCTCCAAACATCTCTAAACTTCTGGATCTTCTTTCAGAGGACCTTTTTGGGTCCTTGAAGTGTCCACAACTCGATCCAAGGTTTCAGAAGCTCTGAGTTGCTCCTTGGGAGTTGGGACTACAATTCCCAGAATTAACCTGGTCAGAATCCTTAAATTGCCACTGGACGCTGGTCAGCTCGGCTCTGCTTATAGGACCTGATGCAGGGGACTCTGGGCAGCTCCTTTGTACCTGTAGCAAACATGGAGTCCCTTTTTGAAGCAATAGAAGAAAGGCAAAGTTCTTTTAGTTTTAGTGGTGAAGCCCAAGTGTGCAGCTGGTGCAGTTCCTTAGAGTGCTGTGTCCAGGTGCAGGTCAGGGGTCCAGCAAGGCAGTCCTCTTCTTATGACATTCTTCCTTTTGGGATCTTGTAGGAACTGAGGTGTGGGTGAAGCTCTGCCATATTTATCCTTCCTCCTGGGGGAAAAACTGGGGTTATGACGCTTAAGAGGATTTTATAAATTAAAATAAATTCTCCCCATTTTAGCCTATAGAGGCCTTTCACTATAATGCAGGAAAACACATTTGGCTGTTTTACCTCACCAGGGCTTATAAAACTATTTTTATAAGGTCCCTGCTTATAGTTACATGGCACCCAACCCTAGGGGCACATAGGGCACACTTTAGGGGTGACTTATATGTACAAATAAGTTAGTTTAAGACTTTGGAAGTACTTTTAATTCCAAATTCGAATTCACATGTAACTTTAATTTAAAAGCAGCAGGCCTGCCTTTAAAATGACACTGGGCACCTCAGCAGTGCACCTATGCGTGCACTACCTATGCAGGGGTCCCTAAACCTACATGCCCTACCATATACTAGGGACTTATAGGTAGGTTGACATAGCCAATTATAATTATCCTCATTTGCATACTGATTTTACACAGAGCACAGGCCCTGTGACTGGTTAACAGTAACCAGGGCACCATCAGATTCAGGAAAACACAAGCAAAAAGTGAAAAATGGTGGCAAAAAGTCAGGGTTGCCTCTGCAATCAGTCCTGTTTTCTCACACCAGGTCTCCACAAGGTAGATGGAGGGCACTTCAGTTAAGAGGTAAACAGGATCTTCCTCAATAACACCAACAAATGCATCCAGTTTTATATCTTGCTATATCACAGACACTTTAAACACAAATGCTCTTTTTAGAGTAACTGAACATCTACACTATCTGATTTATATGTATCATATGTGAGAAAACAGGGCTTCTTGTGATGCCCCTCCACTACTTGCCCCCATTTGTGACTGGTACTGGTTTTCTCTGAATTTGATTGTGCCCTGGGCTCTACTAACCAGGCCCAGGGCCAGTGCTCTGTTTAAAAGGTGGATGGTAGTTAAGTATAATGACAATTGGTACTGACAACCTGACAACCTACCTGCAAGTCCCTAGTATATGGAAGGCATGTAATTTTAGGGGGCAAATAGATTTAATGCACTTAAGTGTGCATTGCTGTTGTGCCTGCTGTCATTTTAAAAGCCAGCCCTGTCTCAAAGGCTGCTTTTATAATAAAACTATGCCCAAATTTAACTTTGGAATTAAAAGTAGTAAAAAGTCTTAAACTACATTATTTTATATAAGTCAACTCTTAGGTCTCCCCCAGGTACCCCGAGGGTACGGTGCATTGTAATAAAAAGCAGAAATTATGTTTTATAAGCATTGGTGTGGGGAAAACTGCCAATTTCATATTTCCCCATTATAGCACTTCTAGCTTCATAGGCTAACATGGGAAGGCTTTATTAAACTTTAATAAAGTCTATTTTTCACAGGAGTGAGCTAGAACAGTCATTCAAAGTGTCAAAATAATAGTTACAATACATCCAACAACTTTCCAAGGTTAGATTTATTATTACTATTATAAGAAAGAAGTTATAGAACTGTTTTCCTAAAGTTACCTAAAACCGACCCTGTAGTGACCTCTACTGATTGGTCAGCTTCTGACAGGCTGAGCCAAGCTGTTCAGATGAGCTATAAAGTGGGCCGCGCTGAGCCGAAGGAGACATCTGATGGGAGGAGAGCTGCAGCATCAGGTGCCAGGACAGGAAGGGGGCTGGGTAGCCAAGGTGGTCTTAAAAGGTAGTTACAGCAGTGACTAGGCCCACCCCCACTTCCTACACTCCCTGCCAAATGGGAGCCCCTGTAATTGAATTTGGTGCTGGGCTTGAAGGGGAGTGTAGGGGAAAGTTAGCCACACATGTGGGTGGGCTTAGACAGACCTGAACTTCAAGAAGAGATTTACTTTATTTGGGATTTTTGTGAAACAGTGATTTCTTGGATAAACATGTGCCACACTTCTAAGGAAGTTGTCACCAATGATGGTGGCACACTAAAACCTCATTGGTCAGGGGTGCTCCCCTGCTTGCCAGCTCAGAAACCTGGGTTCTCTGTTGAGACCTCTCCCCAGAGTTACAAGCATGCATAGTTGGGTATTGAGAGGGAGTACCCTCTCCACTGAGACCTCATTCCAGATTGAAAGGCTTGCATAGTAAAATGTGGGAAAGGAGTGGACTCTCCCCTGGCATGTCTCTGCAGTGTGATGAGTGTACATAGCAGAGTATGGAAATGAAGTGGCCTTTCCACTGAGACATCTCACCTGATTGACGGGCATGCATAGCACTGCATGGGGAGTGACTGACCTCCTAATTGATATCTCTCCTCAGGGTATTGGGCATGCATACTAGCTTGTGAGGAGAGAGTGGCCTCTCAACTGAGACAGCTCCCCAGGCTGACAGGAACTAATAGTAGGGTGTTTGGAGGGATTGGGCCCTCCACTGGGACCACTCTCTTTAGTGAAGGGTGTGCCTAGTAGGGTGTAGTGAAGGACTGACCTCTCTACTGACAGTACTTCACAGGATGACAAACGTACATATTAGGGTATGATGATGGTCCGACCACTCCACTGAGACTCTTACCTAGGGTATCAGGTATGTATAGTAGAGTGTGTAAAGAGACTACTTACCCCTTCCTGCTTTTCACGATCCCTCAAGATTCCTATGTGATTGCAAGAATTAAAAAAAATACAGTTTGCTTTATCACAGTACTTATGCCTTATAGACCTCCTCTCAAGTACGAGGGGGCAGTATTATTCCTTCTTCCAGGCCCCTTATATAGCTTTCTCAATTCATTCTCACAATACAAGTATTTATTTAACAATGTACAGCAGTGGTGGCCATTTAATTTCTGTTTCGTCAAAGACCAGCTAATCAGGGCAATTGCTTCATATGAAAACAAGGCCACTAGACCAATCAACTGGCTAAATTTTTCATTTTTTAATTTGTGTGACCACTGCAGTTTTGCAAGACTCTCACAAACCCAACAAATCCTTTTGTGCCTTAATTTCTAAAAAGAATACTAAACATATTTACACTAAATCACAAACAGCATGCTTTTTGGATCAAGATATTGCTATCTGCCAAATTTGGTGTTGTTTCTTTCAGGAATTTTTGCACTCACTCTATGTATACATGTGTGCGCATCTCTCTCTCTCTCTTCTCTCTCTCTATTTATATATATATATATATTTGGTCATAAATAACGACATGCCTTCCTGCCGGTGCAGCATTAGGGTTATGACCAGAACCCTGAAGGGAGGAGAAGTGTTGTAATTGTTTCCAGGTGTGGGAATTTTGTGGACTATCAATCCCAGAATGCTGTGTATAAAGTAGGACGGCAGGAGAGAACCGGAAAGGGCAGACAAAACCTCCTGGAAGAAGACATTGGGGGTCATTCTGACCTCCGCGGGCGGCAGAAGCCGCCCGCCTGGCGGGAACCGCCAGAAGACCGTACTGCGGTCGAAAGACCGTACTGCGGTCGAAAGACCGCGGCGGTCATTCTGAGTTTCCCGCTGGGCTGGCGGGCGACCGCCAGAAGGCCGCCCGCCAGCCCAGCGGGAAACCCCCTTCCACGAGGATGCCGGCTCCGAATGGAGCCGGCGGAGTGGATGGGGTGCGACGGGTGCAGTTGCACCCGTCGCGATTTTCAGTGTCTGCCACGCAGACACTGAAAATCTGAATGGGGCCCTGTTAGGGGGCCCCACGACACCCGTTCCCGCCAGCCAGGTTCTGGCGGTGGAAACCGCCAGAGCCAGGCTGGCGGGAAGGGGGTCGTAATCCCCATGGCGGCGCTGCTTGCAGCGCCGCCGTGGAGGATTCCCAGGGGCAGCGGGAAACCGGCGGGACACCGCCGGTTTCCCGTTCTGACGCGGCGGCGCGGTCAGAATGCCCATGGGAGCACCGTCAGCCTGTTGGCGGTGCTCCCGCGGTCGTTGGCCCTGGCGGTCCATGACCGCCAGGGTCAGAATGACCCCCATTATGTTGAAACACATTGTGGTGTCCGATGGAAAGCTTTTGTCAAGGAAATAAATGAAGAGTAATTATTGCAGCCTCTGGGAGTGCAGCGTCCTTCTGTGGTTATTTATGAGGGTTCTAGTCTTAATGCTAATGCTGCACCGGCAGGAAGGCGCATTGCTATTTCTGACCAAGTATTTGTGTTTGAAATACTGAAACAGTGACAGTGCCCGGCATCAAGGACTGTGGAGAATTTTGGAGTGAGCGAGTAAATATTGATTTCCTGCGTGTGTACATTACACTGGAAGATATGGAATTGTGATTTGACTTCCAAAAGCTCCTGGTGCTACCCCAGAATGGAAGGCACTATCTCACCAGAAACATATGGTGAGCAGATGCCTCTCAAGTTTTTTATATTGCTGATGTAGACCTGAATATAGGGTCCGGGGTCTGGGTGTTTACTTTAGTTTAGATAATGAAAGCATGTTGAGCAAGAAATGGATTGAGGGTTTAAATCTTGCATGGAACCAAAGAGACATTCAAAATGGTGTTTTAATGGGCACGATTTGTATGAACGTAGTGAATTGACAAATTACATATACTATCTTAATTTGGAGTGAAAGATATGTGCTTAAAGAGAAAAACTTTGCAATGTGTAAATAGATGAAAAGATGTGGAGGATGACATTTATGTAAGCACAGACTTTCACGAGGATGAAGGAATGCTAAAAATTGAAAATGCATGTTACCATACTACTGAAAGTGAAATGAATATGCTGAACGGAGGAGAAGTGTTGTAATTGTTTCCAAGTGTGGGAATTTTGTGGACTATCAATCCCAAAATGCTGTGTGTTTTGCTAATAACTTTGGTGCTTTGTTATTTATCTTCCCAAAATTGTCCAAGAAAATCCAATGCTCACTTAAGCCACTCTGTGGGAAGTTTCAGAGTGATCCATCAGAAGGGGGCTAGGAAAAACAGGGCATTCCCAAAAACATGTTTTCCCCATTCATTTTTCTATAGGGATTTTGGATAGAGATAGCACCTAAATAATTTGACAAAGTTACACCAAATTAGGCAGAGAGGTGGCATTTGGTTCAGAAGGAGTCCCTTTTATTATTTGATGTAAATGCGTTCAGTAGTAGTAGAGAGAACTTTATTCGACTTTCCAACAAGTCATAAAAGCAACAGATAAAAACACATCTTATATATAAAAAAGAAGAAAAAACATAATAAATACATTAAAAAGAATAAATACCAAGGATAAGATACATTGTCGTATTAATTAATCCAATCACAAATGTTAAAATAGCCTGATTATGTTGACACCAATACACCCATAGACTTTCTTGCAGTTATTACAGAGCATAGGAAATTTGCTAAGATTCTGCATGTTTCAATTGAGGATATACGCAGTGCAACACTGTCGCAAGTTAATAGATCTTAAAAAAGGCACTAAAAATGCTTTCTCTGTTTTTCATAAAATTTCCAAAAGAGGACCACGTGTATCATAGTTTGAGCTGCCTTTGCGTCACAGGGACATGGCCCTAAGGATACACTCCAATCATTCACAGTCGGAAAGGTTACTAAATGATGGAACGTTTCTAACCTTAATCTTGTAAGGACAAAACGATACCGGGGTTTTACCACGTTTACCAGATAGGGCTGCATGCCCTCTGTGGACAAGATTAATTGGTTAGACACAACACTACACTTCTTTGATTCTACTTCCCATCGCTGGTCTTCTAAGTACTTCAAAGTCAAGGCCCTCAGATCCTTCCTAGTAAGTCTTTCCAGTAAATCTGGATTTGTGTAATATTCTTTGTGGCCCATGTTTTCAAAAAAGGCCATAGTATACCTCACCCATGGGACTCTTAAAGAAGGTATAGATGCCATGCAGTCACGTAAAATTGCCTTGTTTAGTCAATATGTTCTGAAGTCCAGACTTTCTGCCATAATAATATTGGCTGTATCTTTATTAAGTCAACTAGGAAAGAAAGCCCTAGTTCAGCATGACTGATGTACGACAAGTATCTCAGGAAATCATTTTCCACCGTCTGGATCGGGTTACAATTAGTGTATCCCCAAATACCTGATCCATACATGGCGGCAGGGACACACTTGGCTCTGTTGACTTTTACCATGGTCTGTGGGGTGATCCCCCCTAACCTTTTTGAGAAACTCTTGAAGGCCGCCGTTGCTTTCGTGATTTGCGCTTTTTTAATTTTCACACAATGTGCTCAGGAACCCTGTTTATCAAACATTATACCCGGGTATGAAAATGTTCTGGCTGTATCAATTTTCCCATCTTGTGTAGTGATGTTATAGATCTTGCTCAATTTCCTACCGCAATTCATTATAAACGTTTTAGAGTGGTTATCGGTAAGGCCCAGGTCTGTCATAAAGGTTATACAAGTGGTCAGAAGTTTTTGGAGGGCTAGAGGAGTCCGGGCCATGAGTACAACGTCGTCTGCATAAAGTAGAGCCGGGACAGGGCGATGACCTATGTGGGGGAGATCTTTACATTTACTTATCAGTTCACATTCTAAATTATTCATATATAATGAGAACAAGAGTGGAGTTAATACACAGCCTTGTCGTACTCCTCTGTGTATGCCAAAGGGCCTGGTACATTCTCCTCTTGCCCCATTTCTCATTCTTGCTCTACAGCCTGTATACAGGTCCCGTATGAACTGAATTATTGCTGGTTCTACCCCTATGCTATTTAAATGTCCCATAATTTTCCGTGTACTACGCAGTTGAATGCTGAAGATAAATTTCTAAAGGTCAAGTACAAGTTGCACTCCCTGGTCTTTGTGTATATTCCATTTATGATATTTAAGTTCAGGCCCTGTTCCACTGTACCTATTCCTGTGTGGAATCCATACCGTAATTCAGATAAAATGCCGTTTTCCTCTGCCCATGATTGCAGTCTATTCAAAATAATTCTCCCCGCTAATTTGGCGGATGTATCGAGTAAGGAGATTGGTCTGTAGCAGGCTGGATTATGGTGATCGCCTTTTTTATGTATAGGGACGATAATGGAATCTCGCCACAATGGTGGCAATCCCTGCATACAGAAAACCCTCAGTGTCTGCATCAATATGGGGCCCCATATTTGTGTGTTTTCCTTATATAAGTCTACCAGAACACCATCAGGGCCCGGCGTTTTCCCTGCTTTACTTGAGTTTATGGCTTCCACTACCTCCTCTAGACTGAACTGAGGTCTTGTAATCATACCTGGGCCTTCCTGGACGACTAAGCTCATTAAGGGGTCTACTGGTTCTATATCACTAGCCTGGCAGTATATCTTAGAAAAGTATTCAATCCAATCCTCTTCTGAAATCGCAATTTCCATTCTAGGGACATGTCTGTCCCCTAGGGCAGGGGTGTTTATTGTTTTCCAAAAGAGGATATTATCCTTTGTAAGGCTAGCTTTGTGTAAGGTTTCCCACAAGTTTCCTTTAAGAGTGGATTTCCTTTTTTTAACGGCTGCCTTATAATCCTGCCTACGCAAACGTATTTCATTCAAGCATCTTGTTGGGGCACTTAAGGCCTTTTTTAATCTCTTATGTGCTTTTGTACAATCATGATCAAACCAGCCCTTTTCCCTTTTCTGTCCTGCCTTTCCCGCTTTAATAATAAGGGCTTCTTTCACACCTTGTGTTATCACCGAGAAAGCGCTTGAGCATTTTCCTGGGTCTATGTCGTCACTAAGGCAATCTGCAAAGGGTTGGTTATGGTCACAAATTAACTGTCTCAGTAAGGCCTCTGAATCTATCTGGGACCATCTCAATGTGTATCCATTACGCGGAGCAAGTTCAATATCATTTACTGACGACACAGCTTTGTCCTCTGTTGCCAGTATAGGGGCAGTTAGTGGAACTTTCAGGCTCTGGGGGAAATGATCACTTATCGCAATATCATGGAGTGTATAGTTGATAAGATAATGTGCAAAGTGAGAAGACATTAAAACATAATCAATCACTGTGTCAGCGCCCCTCCTGTTAAAAGTTGGTTTGAACTGTGGGACTGCAAAATAAAGTTCATTTACAAAAGACAAGTTATATTTCTGGGCCAATAAGTTCATCGCATCACCTTGCATGTTATGTGAGAAATGAGGCCTCAAGCCAGTGTCTTCCATTTCCCAACCGCAAACCTTCTTCGAGGTTTCTTTACAGAGGTGGACATTAAAATCACTGCCCCATATAATAAGGCTTTCCCGTCTAGTGTTTGCACATTTTTTCTCTAAGTCCTCTCCCATCTCTATTCAAATATTGGGAACTTCTCCTAATGGAAATTGATGATTACTAGATGGGTCTTCTGGTCCAGATTACTCTCAATCATTTGGAAATATACTCTCGAGACTTGCATCTTTAGATTTGATAGGGGGAGCTTATTGGATATAGATGTGCATAAACCCCCTTTCGGCCCACCATGTTTAAGCTGTACTGCTGGTATATGGAATGTTTTGTATCCATTTATGTGGACAGGATTTATGAGCCAAGTTTCCTGAAGGCATAGACATGAGAAATCTTCAATGAATTTCGTCCAGAGCTCATGACTGGGCTTATTAGTTGAGCCTGCCACGGTCCAATAAAGTAAAGCTATTTCCAGTTTCTGCTGAACTTGACAATGTAATTTATTTGTGGGTCGGGGGGATATGCCTCCGTGGGATGTATGAATTAATGTCGAGGGGGGATCTCTCTGACTTGACTGCCTCCCTTCCATATTTGTTTCCGATGCCATTTCATGTGGTGTCTCTTTCTTATTCATGCTGAGTCAATCTGGGCCTTCCAAAGTTGCAAGGGGTTCAAATCTATTATGAGAAAGAATGGTATCAGGACTAGTTAAAGGTATTTTGTGCGCTCATTGTAGATTATCAAAATTATGTCCCACCGGACTTTGATAGAAAAACCCCAGAGGTAATAAGGAGATTCCTTGATAGGTAACCTGCCTAGACCCTAATTCACGGATAATTCTGTCCACTAGATCTGGAGATTTAAAAGAAAGAACCACACAATCTCCCTCCAATGCTTTCTGACTATTTCCTATACACTTAATTCTTCTAACCATTTTCATATCATCAAAAGGGACCCCACCATTCTAGAGTCCAAGCGTTTTGCTATCCAATTGAGGGACTTATTCCTCAAAGCTGTCCATGATTCCCGTTGCTGATCAGCTACGGGTGGAACATTAGCCAGGACCTCTACATATGGTGTTGCCTCTGGGGGGAGATGTAGAAAATCACTTGGTGTATATAGAGGCTTAAATAGTTTTTGAGGAAATCAAAATGTATAAAATGTATAAATATAGGTACGCAAAGGATTTGCCACCCCCCCATCTCGTGCTGAGATCTGATTGGCTGCTATCACTTCAACAAGGAAGTTTTGGCAACCATGTTGTCCACACAAAAAAGAATTAAAAAAAGTAAAAGGGGCCAGAGTATGTACACCCTGACCCTTTAGCTCTGGGGTCCTAAAGAGACCGCCCTACCCACCGGGATAAAAAACATTTTTTTTTTTTAAATCTCCAGAAGTCAGAGAAGATCTGTGGATACAGGAAAAAAAATAAAAAATAAAAGAAATGAAGTGCAGGCTCCCACACTTTGGAATTCTGAAGCCACTGGGTGGGCCAAGTCACTGGGTCATTGCTAATATAATGCAGTGGGGCATCCAGCCCCCCCCGCCCCGGAGCCCCAGCAACCACCACCTCCCCGGGGTTAAAAACAAAATTAATGCAGTGGTGACAACCCGCGCGCAGCCCCGGGGACCACCATCTCCCCGGGGCTTTTATCTAATTCTATGCATGGGGGCACGTGGACCCCCTGCAGCCCTAGGGACCACTACCTCCCCAGGACTTCAATTTCATTCTATGCGGGGCTGTGTAGACCCCCCCCCGCAGCCTCGGGCCCCTCACCTCCCTATGGCAAAGACTAAAAAAAGAAATAGGGTTCATTTTGGACCCCCACAGCCCTGGGGACCACCACCTCCCTGGGGGCTTTTTTCTTGGGAGGCGGGCAGCATAGGCCCCTTTGAGGAGCCACTGATGGCCCTGGGGACCACCACTTCTTATGGTCGGTTCCTGAAATGTCCTTGGTGCCCACCACTTAATGGACCACGAATCACCACAGCGGACACTCAACAGCAGTCAGCAATTGTTGGTGCACTCCGCTGCGGTATAATTGGGAACTGAACACCAACAGAAGCCAACATTGACCAGATTGAAAAACCCACAGCTGACACATATGCACACACTTTACACACCCACCAACATCAATATAAAACACCCCTAACACAACCCACAATCCTTTGCAGACATGAAAAATTAACCACACCTTGCCCACAATAGACAATACAAGAACTGCACACACAAACCACAGCCACCTATTCACCTCTCACTCATCACACATCACACACCATACCCCAACACCTATCACACTCTGCACAATACACATATTACACCCACCACACAATAGGGATGTCCCCACAGAAGAATCCCTGTTTCACAGATGAGGAGTTGCAGGTGATGGTGGAGAAAATCATTAGGGTAGAGCCACAGCTGTTTGGTGCACAGGTCCAGCAAATATCCATTGCCAGAAAGATGGAGCTATGGCAGAGGACCATGGACAGGGTGAACTCTGTGGGAAGATATTCATTCACAAGGGATGACATTCGCAAGAAGTGGAACAACCTATGGAGGAAGGTGCGTTCTATTGCATCTCGGCACCAAGTCGCCATCATGAAGACTGGAGGTGGACCCCCACCTCCTCCCCCACAGTTGACAGCATGGGAGGAGCAAGTCTAGGCAATCCTGCATCTTGAGGGCCTCACTGGAGTCACTGGAGGCCTGGACACTATTAAGTCACCATTAATTCCCTGCCTCCACTGATATCTGCATGGCATCTCACCCCATCACCCTGACTCCATACACCCCACTCCATCCCAAACAGTGCACCACCCCAATAACCACCCTCAACTGTGTACCCCTGGATGCCTTACCCACTGCAAGCACACCCCTCCTAGCACTGTATGCACAAACAACAGCAATGCATGGACAGCTTGTAGTACTACCAATCCCACAATCAATTACCATACACTAACCAAAAGTGGGAGGAAAACACCTAACCAATTGAGGAAGCCAGAAGTGCCCAATATGTGACAGACAATGACTGAAAAAAAAAACACTTACAAGTCCACAGCTGCCCCAGCTAATGTTATCAGTGAGCATGTGCACGGTATCCCAGTCCTCCACCAGAAGATGCCTTCAGTGATGGCAGAAACTCACGATGTCCTGATCTTTATGAACTCCCTGGCACATCTGGGACCACTGGTCAGTCAGCTTCCACATCCCACTCCCAGTACACCACAGAGCCCACCCTCTGACTCAAACACCACAGCAGCCAGCCAACATCCACAAACCTTTGTCCCCAGGACATGTCGATTAATAGTGTGCCCACCTGTACAGGGACCAGAGTCGACACCACACAGGCAAGACAATTAAGGTCCTGGTGTAAGTGGGAGTGGGCACACTGTTTAGGGGACAAAGGCACAGAGGCCCATGGCTAGTGGGAGGGCAGCTGTGCACCAGGGAGAGGCCAGACCCAGGTAACTGACTGCCCAGTGGGCACTCACACATGTCCTGGGGACATACCAACAATCCCAGGACAGGATGGACCAGGTGATTACCATTTTGCAGGAGAATCAGCAGCTGCAGGGGGCACACCACCAGGAGGTCATTCTGCAGTTGCAGGCCCTAAATGCCAACCTGGCCTCCATTGCAGGGGTGGTGGGTGACATGGCCAACATGATGCGTGAAAATAGAGTACACAAGCTTGCCATTTTCACTAGCCAGTCCACTCACCAGCCAACAACATCTGCTGCAGCTAGTGGCCAGGAGGACCTGCCACACCACTCACAGGCCACCAGCACCCCCCTGCAGAAGCGGAACCAATCCACAAACGTTCCCTGTGACCCAGACAGACACCTGAGACTGTTGCCAAGGCCAAAGCCACCGTCAGGATATGAGCCCCTCAGGAATGTCCTCCTTGTGTGCCACTGACTCACCTTGTCCACTTTGGTCTGCCAGAGCTTCTTTTCCTATGGCCCCATGGACAATAGACCTGTGGTACAAATGAACTGGGCCACTACACTGAAGTTGTCATCCTCCATCACCACACCCTATTACACCATCCCATCCTTTATGTCACCTAAATTAACTCCCTTGAACACAACTTGATTAATTGTGATTTATCATACACCAATTTGCAATGTGTTGAACTGCATTATCCTGTGCAAATTTCCTATAGTGTGTGAATCCATCCAACAAATGTGTTTAAGCAGTCTGTAGTAATCACATCAGTACCCAGTTGTGACCGCAACAACATCTGAAAAAAGGGAAAGCATAAATGACAATCAATTGAAAAGTAAAGGTAGTGCTTGGCACAACACAGCAGGCACACAGCATTCAACTGTAATGGAGATATGAACAGAAGTACAGTCTTACCTGAGTGTTATTGGAAGTACTGCTGTATTATATGTGTCTTGTTGCCCACATCTTCCTCCTCCTCCTCCTCATCACTGTCTACAATGTCCTCTGCTACCATAGGTGCATTGTCTATCCCCTCCTCCTGCAGGTAGGGCACATGATGTCTGAGGGCCAAAATGTGCATCACGCAGCAAGCCACCACTATCTAGCAAACCTTCTTAGTCACCTAGAAGTAGTATAGGGCTCCACCTGTTAAATGGAGGCACCGTAACCTGGCCTTCAGTAGACCAAATGTACGTTCAACAACCCTCCTGGTATGGTCATGTGCTTCATTGTACCGATTTTCTTCCCCTTGAATTCCTCACTGGGGTCAACAGCCAGGAGAGGTTTGGGTAACCAGAGTCACCTGGAAGTAGTGAGGGACACAGAATATGTGACAGAACAACTAGGTCCTAAACAACTATAGCCTAAACCACTACTGCTAAACAACTAAAAAGTCTCTACAACTAAGTACTGAGCAACTACTGTCTAAACAACAATTGTGCCTCAATAACAATTGCCTGAACAACTAATATATATATATTCTAAACAACTAATAAACCATAAAACACTACAAGAAAACCTTACCTTAAAATTAGTTGTTCAGGCAATTGTTATTCAGGCACAATTGTTGTTTAGACAGTAGTTGTTCAGTACTTAGTTGTAGAGACTTTTTAGTTGTTTAGCAGTAGTGGTTCAGGCAAGTGATGGTTTAGACCTAGTTGTTCAGGATGTTTCCCAGGGACACACATTACTCATGTAAACTGGCATGGAGTAGAACTTCAGTTGGCATACACTGACATATGTTGGGTGAAGACTCAAGTTCACCTATGAGCCACATTCTCTGCAGTCGTGCATTCACCTGTGGGGCGCAACTATTCCTCAACACGCGGCATTATGTACAGATCTAGGAAACGTGGCAGTGGCACGGGAGATGTATTGATCAGCAAGGCACACCATCTGGACATTTAGAGAGTGGTAACTCTTCCTATTGCTGTGGAGGGACCTCCACAGCAGCCTGGGAGGGACCAAGGCGATATGGGTCTCGTCAATGGCCCCAATCACATGTGGTAAGTGTTACATGGCATAGAATGCAGCATTCACAGTGGGCAAATCTTTAGTCTGGGGGAATGAGATGTAGCTGCTCATTGTGACATTCCTGCAGCCAAGCCCACAGTCACCTGGAAAGAACCACTTGCCAGGAAGTGGAGCACTAACAGTACCTGTACTGCAGGGGGTATTGCTGTAGTGCTATGGTTAGCAGGAATCAGATCTGTCTCCAATTGTTGACACAGCTTAGTAATTGTGGCCCTTTCCAGACGATAGGTGAATATGATATGGTATTCCTCCAGTGTAGTCAAGTCCACTTCCTGTCTGTAAACGGGTGCTTTCCTCCTCCTCAGCAGTGGTAGATAACTTAGTAAACCAAAAATTAGATGAGTGTGACTATAGGAAGTATGGGCACACAATATCACATGTCACAGAGCATGAATGTATGTAGCTGACTGGAATTGTCTTGGTGTGTACCATCAATATATACAACACATTATTATCCGCCATGAATCCCAGCATTAGAATTGAAAACCACCTGTCCTGTATGCAGAGAGAGGTGGAAGTGACCTCACTCCTCATTGGCCATCATGGAGCTCTATGGAGCACAGGGACCAATGATGATCAACACTGGTGGTGACGGTGTTCACCGCCGTGGATGTGACCGCTATTTTCTCTGTGCCACTTCACTTGATTCCTGAATCTTTACAGGTCAACACCTCTACTGTGTGTGCTGCTATGTCCTGGGTCTGGAACCCGTGATGGCCAGTGCAACAGGAGAAAGGGTCCCAGCCTTCACATCAGAGGAGTTGGAGAAGCTTGTGGATGGGGTCCTACCCTTATATGGGCAGTAGTGTAGGCCTCCAGACCAACAGGTGAGTACCTTATGGGTACGTTGGATGCGACATGGCTGCATGAAGATGTATGTGTGTGCTAGCAGTGTGTCATTTGTGGGGGGGATTTGACTGCATGCAATGTGTATGCAGAGGGACGGTTCAGATGTGTCCTTAATTCCTTAATGTGGGATATATATGCAGTATGTAACCCATATCTGTAACAGAATGGAGTGCTGAGTTCATGGTGTCTATTCATCTGTGTTCCCTATGCAGGTCAGTACCCATCAGAAGAAAGGGTTGTGGTGTGCCATTGCCAAGGACGTATGGAACCTGGGGGTCCATAGCCAGCAGAGTACCCACTGTAGGAAACGGTGGGAGGACCTGAGACGCTGGGCCTGGAGGACAGCGGCAGCCCAGCTGGGGATTGCCCCCCAACGAGGGATGGGTGCCCGTCGGACCCTGACCCTCCTAATGGCCCACATACTGGGGGTGTCCAATCCTGAGTTGGATGGGCTCTTGAGGACATCACAGCAGCCACAAGGTGGTGAGTACATACTGTGTGGTATTAACATTTTGTTGCCTTCCATGGGGTTAGGGTACAAGGTTCTAGTCAGAGGATGCCCCAATATGCCGTTTCAGCTATTCTTGTGGAGTTCTGCTTAGCAATGAAGGGTGGTATGTATATTTGGTATTGGTAAGTGGCTGGGATACCATGGCAGACATGCCTTAGTGAATCCTGGTAGTTGTGCAGATAGTAGTGTTTGGGTTATTTTCTGCTGTTGTTCCCAGGTAATGGTTTGTCATTGTGTTACATACTACACAGTGTTAGTCCCAGTGAGTGAGTATGATGTGTATGCCATATGTACTGTTGTTACTGTGATTGACCATGTGCTCCCTTTCCTTCTCCCCCCTCTCTCCTTTTCTCATCCTGTCCTTGTGTGCATCAGCATAATCTGGCAAAGGAGCAGGGGCACTGGCGAGTGGGGGAGCTGCAGCCCATGGGACCCAGGAGGCAGAGTCCACCAACGCCGAGGGGACCAGAGGTGTGGAGGGCGAGGGGAGCACCGTAGGGGAGACTGGAGTTATGACATCTGACTCAGATTCCTCTGATGGAAGCAACCTGGTGGTGGCAGACCCCTCTGAGACCACCCCAGCTACAACATCTTCTGCCACCTCATAACAGTACCACCCTCCTAGTAGCTTCCTACCCAGTTGCCCGTGCCCACTCACCCAGGAGGGTAGGCGTCTCCTTCACCCCAGGCACCTCAGTCCCTGCCCCAGACAGCCCTGCTGCCCTCACTGAGGAGGCTGTTGACCTCCAGAGATCCAAAACTGTAAGACAGTCAACCATAGTGAATGCCATCCCAAAGGCAGCAATGCATTTTCTACCTGGTGGGCTTTCACTGTGGCTTGGCTGCCCTACAGAGATCGTTTCAGGCTCTGGCCTCTTCTTTGACAGCAGCCAGTGTCCCTGGTTCTTCTGTTCCCCCTCCAACTACCTATTCCCAGCCCCAAAGCCCTCTCTCCCAACCCATCCCACACACACAATCAGACAAGTATGCACTGAAGGCAACAGACAGGACCCACACATACAAGTAAAGGCACCACACTTCACTCCACAAGCACATACACAGCCAACACACAGAAGCACATACAACAACAGGCACTGCCTCCATTGTCTTCCCCTCCTACTCCTCCCTCACAGTCATATCAACACACATACCTGCATGCACTGCAAAATCAGTCCCAGATCCTTCTACCTGTACAGCTTTGCCCACAGTCACTACCGCAGCAGACTAGCACCCCATTCACCACATGCGCAGTCACCACCACCACCATCACAACCACATGCAGCACACCCATCTCACTTGCAGACACCACAGCAACATACATACACATGTCCTGTTTGTCCTCTCCCTCCCTGTCTGCCCACCCCTTCAAAAACACATAAATGCTCCCACTCAGAGACTCAACAGCCATCCACCTCACACATGCACATTGTTCATGCATCTGCAACCAAGTCCAGCACACCGACTCCTCACACTACAACTCCCTCTACCTCTACTTCCAAACCTCCTCCCATAGCCCTCCCCATTGGACCTTTTCCTTTCCAGCCTTGACCTCTTCCCCCAATCCTGCCCTTAGGAGGGAGATCCCTCTCCCCCAGCCCAGCACCTCCAACTCCCAGTCCACTCTTGTTCCTCCCCCTGCAGCTACACATGCAATGAAGGGGCACAAGAGTGGCACTCAGGCCCCCACCCCAAACAACCACTTCCGTCCCCTAAGCAAAAGAACAAGAACCGGCCGCCCCTTAAACTCAAGCCCAAGGACCCCTCCCAAGAAGAAACCCCCACTCCACCCTGCCCCCTGAGGTGCCTGCCTACCATCACCATGATGCCCCTGTCCAGTGGAATGACTTGGGCTGTCAGGAGCCAAGTTGGGCCTTAGATGTTGCCCTGTGTCTTTTGTCTGACATTGGACTGGCCAATGGCCATTTGTATATAGTTGCCTCTTCAATTGTGGGCGCAGGTCCACCTACTTACAGATATTGGGCAAAAGGTATGTGTCCTGGCTTTCTTTACTCATGGCTTATTATTGGTGTAGGATTTCTCAGCAGATAGTTCTTGGTGTGTGGTATGTGTGTATGGTGTGTGTTGTGCGTGTGTGTGTCACTCTCCCCATCCTCTCTTGTGTGCTAGATGGCTGTACTCACTGTCCTCGTTTCGATCGGCGTTGCTGCTCCTGGACTGCCATCACATGGGACAGCATCAGCAGCATTTTCAATTCGGGCTCCATGGCGGCCGTGGACTCCTCAGTGTCCCTGGATGTGAGTATCTCCTTTTATGTGATTTGTTTCTGCCAGGCGTTTGGTTGCTGTGGTACCGCCCGTCGAAATCCTGGCGGTCTGCTATGTCATTATATGGTGGGCAGAGTTTTGTCTTCAGCCAGCCTGAAGGTGGCAACCGCTGTGGTCAGTGGAAGGACTGCACTGGCGGCTCAGGTGGTACATTGGCTGTCTATGGGAGGAGGCACCACCAGCCTGGCGACTGAACTACTGCCATCGCCAGCGTGGCGGTCAGCTAACCGCCAATGTCATGATGAGGGCCATAGTTACATGAGGTAACGCTAACTATAACTGGTGAATTTCTATGGTTTGGTATGTTTAAAATGTTGGCCTCACTATAACGTTACTGTAACCTTTGATTTTTTAAAGTGAATTTCTATGGTTTTTTACATTTCAATTTACTAACTATAACGTTCATGTAACCTGTGTTTTTTTCAGTGAATTTCCAAGTTTTTTTTAACGTGTTGTAATTTATACCAGGTGGCTATCCCTGCTCCAAATAAAGTCTAGCCCCGGAGCAAATGGTTTGCTCACTGTTATTGTTTGACCATGTGACTGGTGGCCATTTTGTGCGTCCAGCCAGTATGCTTTTGCCATAGTCTTGAATGTATCATTTGTCCCCAATGCATCCTTGCTTGCTGTTGTTGTTTGTGGAACCATGTGGCTGGTGGCCATTTTGTGAATCCAGCTAGTGTACTCTTGCCACAGGCTTGAAGGGATGACTGTAATATCAGTTTAACAATATGCTTGAGGGACATTATAGTATGTGTATATTATAAATATGATTATAAAGAACAGTGTTTTTATTACATGCATATTTTTCATTTTTCATTTGCACCTCCTTTCCTCACAATAGGTTTCTTCTACTCCAACACAAACATCAGCAATTATTTATCTTTCGTTTATTTTAATGTTTGCATTTTATCTTTTAACTTTTCATTTTATTTTAATTGTTTTAATTTTTATTTTAGATTATCTAATTTCTGTTTACACATCAACAGCATTCATTTTTTAATGATTATTCTATTTGCCCCCAGACCTCTTTTCTTGCCATGGGTGCACACTAGCCTTCAGGTTTTGCTAAGGATTATTTTATTTACCCATGCACCTTCCTGACTGCTATAGGTATCTCCTTTAGAATAGATAGACATATAGCAAAGAACTGTGTCTGTATGGTGTGTTATCCTGATTGGAAATTAAATTCTATGGTATGGGGTTGTGGTGTAACTTTAAAATGGTAGGAACAATTGTCATTTATTATTTAAGTAACCAACCACACTAATATTGCTTTTGTTTGTATGAATTCAAACTGCAACAATGCCATGTTTCACTAAATGTTTTTCGTGCTTGTTTGTTTTTAGGTGCACATGAAAAGAAGAGACATCACCTGCAGTACTGTCAAACAGAAGGCCTATACAGTGGCATCAGTCCTCTAATCTCTTCTGCTAGTGCAGCTTAGTGCCACTGCCAACTGACAGCTTTAAGATGGCTCCAAAGAAAGGGGCTTCCAAGCAAGTGGCCAGAGAGAAGAAGCAGCTTTTCACCAGTGGTGTGCTGACCACAACCTTTTTTGGGAGATGTGTGCCTGCCGCATATGCGTCCATGGAGGAACTTTGTAACAGCACTCCAGCATCAACAGCACCACCCCAACTTAAGCCCGAAACCATTCTGTCAGTGAGGCAGCCGCTGCAATCATGGCAATGCTGATGAGCAGTAATGTTGAACTGGATTTGTCCCTTTCGCAAAATAGTACCCATTTATTCAAGAAACAGAGCAAAGTGGACAGCAGCCACAGCCAGCAATATTAGATTTTCCTGAAGTTAGAGCAGAACAGGAGATTGAGCTGAGTGCCGAGTAAGAATCTCCTGTTTAGAATCATTAGCTCCCAGATCTCCAGCAAGTAAAAGGAAGGTTACTCCACCATCTTCTCCAAGCGCCACTTCTGATGATTTTGATGAGGGGGACATGGAGTGGACCCCAGCAGAGTCTGGGAGATGCCAGGACAGGCAAGGGTAAGGAAAAGTTCCTGAAAGCCTTGGAAATATGGAAGGAGATGTTGAGGAGAATTACGATGATGAGCCAGTCATTATGGAAACTGGATTTGAGGAATCCATCATTACTCCTCCTCTTCAACCTGCTCCAATGGATGTGGCACATGTAGCACCACCAGTTCCCATATTTGAAAAGACCCAGCTGAGACCTGCATCAACCCCTACCTCATTAGAAATATGCACTGCAGAGAGGCAATTGTCAACACACCCACCTACTTTCAGGTCTTCTTCAGTGATTGGCAGTAGACCACTAAGAAAGTACTTCTCCCCACATTGGGACATTTTTACGCTTGGCAAACATGAGGAGAACATTACAATATGCTTCCTTTGCCACATGCGTTTTTGTAGAGGTAAGCCTGGTTCACGTTCTGGTACTGGAGGCCATACAACCCATTTGAAAAAAGCATCACTCAATCCGGGGGGGGAGGAATACCTTATAAAAATTTCTGAACCTGGTGGTGAAGGTGAGGAGAGCTGGGAAACATAAGATATAAGTCCAATCAGGGTGGGAGGTAATGATGAGGAAGAAGAGGGTGACATCCTCTTGCAAAGCATCCCTGTCCCCAGCAGTGCACCAGAATCACCCGCCTTAGTGACCACACAATGGCACAAGAAGACACACAGTCAGATGGAGACACCACAGCATTCAGTGACAAATCATGGAGAGATTGACCATGATCAAAATGAACCAACATTTCATACCCCAAGATTGCACTGTTCCTGAAACAGCACAGAGTAAGAAGGTGGATGATTGGACAGAATCAAGTGTGTTAGCTAAGCAACTAATGGGTGAACAACCTTTGAGGACAAACTCTACTTCCTGGACTGAGTATGTCAGTGCCACTATGAAATATGTTAATTATGTATTGTTGATCTTCTTTCTTTGAACAAAAAGTAGGCAGTGGAACATTATGTTTTTGTCTGATTTATGCTGCCCCACCATTTTTGTCACATTCATGGCCAGATTGGAGGTAGACCAGTGTGCTGTGTTGAATTCTCCACAATTCCTTCATGACATTGGAGACAATGCCTGCCTCCGGCGCATGCCCATCTTTTTTGCGTCACTTAGCAGGGTTGCCTCAGAAGATCATTGGTTTTGCAAGACTACCAATGCCAAATTCCAATGTGTTTCCTTTGCCAAAGATACAGTTGTGCACCTATCTCTGTGCTTGGATTGTAAGAGGTAACTACAACTATTGCACCCATGAGTGAGTGATTGTGATAGATGATTGATAATTCACAGAAATTCATGAACATTTGTGAATTTTCGTGAATATCATGCACCGTGACACAAAATGATATTAAATCTATAATTTGCCCTAAAACACACCCCTCGGGTCAGGGTACCTTCACCACTTTCAATTTGAATTTTCATCCCTGGGGACAATGTCCCTTGAAATAAATAGCAGTCACAACTTTTTAGTCAGGTTGCGGTCAGCCAATTGCAACTCTTCTTTTGGTATGTGGATTTGCGAAAATTCAAAAAATTTCACTAATGTTGTGTGACCAGAGATACATACATTAATTTGGCTTTAAATGTCTCCTAAACTACTGTATGTATTTACACCAAATAACAAAAAGCACAGTCTGCTTACTGGCAGCTAGCTTTCTGCCAAATTTGGTGTAATTCCGTCCAGTATTTCAGGCTGTAGACGTGTTGACAGGTCCTATGGGAATTACCATCGGAAATGCAATACTTTTTGAGCCTCCTTTTTCTCAGACCCTGCTTGACAGATTACCCCAAATGATCTTGTGTGCATCAAGAATCACCAGGCCACTCTTTCTGGAAAGTTTTGTGAAGATCCGCCAAACGGTGCCAAATATATAGACAAGTAAAAAAACGATTTTTCAAGGGACATGATCCTAACTATAACTACCTAGTGGCGACCGCTACAAGGTAATATATATATATTCCCACCAGGAATATACATAGATAGTACCTAGTGGTGTGTTATAGTTAGGATCTAGGCCCTTATTATGAGTGTGGCAGTCAGACGAGCGGACCGCCAAACTCTCGGGATGAGACCACTGTCAACGCGGCAACCTCACCCCCGGTTGTATTATTATGTTCCCAACGGGATGACCGGTAGGAACATCATATTACAATATTCCTGCCGGTCAGCCCGGTGGGAACAGTCCAGCGGTATTTATCTCAGCTCTCTTAGGGGACCCGGGGCCAATAGAGTAGCAAAACAACACAATTGGAATGAACAATGTCTACAAAGTAGACATTGCACATTCTCACGATGCTGGGCCCCAGCACTTCCGTTACGCCAGCATTTTCATGGCAGTTAAACTGCCAAGAAAAGGTAGGTGGAAAGGGGACTCATGATCAGAATGGTGGTGCTGAACTCCGCGCCTCTGTGGCTGACCACGAGTCTGACCGCCGCCAGCCCACTAGGAACCATGTTTCTGGCAGGGACAGAGATCCCCTGTCGGTCAGTCCTAATGTGGTGTTAGAACACCTAAAGTGCAGCAGTCCAAGCACCACTAAAAGGGTGGGGGGTCTCAAGACCACAAACCTCATACTGAGGATCCTAGTTTCTATAGAAAAATAGATTTTTGTTTTGCTAATAACTTTGGCGACTTTTGATGAATCTTTACAAAATTTACCAAAAAAATATGATACTTCAGCATTTGTCTAGAACATTTCCAGGTGATCTGTGAAGCGGGAGCCAAGAAAAAAAAGGTGGGTCCCAAAATGCTTTTCCCCCAGGCATTTTTCTTTATGCATTTTCAACAGGAATAGCGCCTGAACCAGTAGATGGAATTTGCAGAAAGGTAGCTCTTGGTTGAGGGAGTGCCTGAATCCATTCAGTAGTTTTTGAAATATTAAAGTACAAACAAATTTGTATATATAGGGACACAAAGGCTCCACAAACCATCATGCTTCAACAAGGAAGTGTTGGCAGCCATCATTGGACTCGGCTGCACGGCCCCCTGCAGCCCTGGGGACCACCACACCCTGGGGCTAAAGTAATAATGTATGCAGGTGCTGCACAGCCCCTCTGCATCAAGGGACTGCCACCTCCTCAGGGCAAAGATAGCAGTCAATATGGTGGGTCTACATATTGCCCTGCAGCCCAGAGGACCACTACCTCCTCAGGGCAAAGATTTAGTTGTGTGCTGGGGGGGCACATGGCCCCCCTCAAAGAGCCAAAGATGGCCCTGGGCACCACCAACCCCCAGGGCAGTCTCCTGCTATGTCCTGGGATGCCCACCCCAGGACATAGCTGTTTGCTTTCCCTTGGTGGGAGATCACATCCCCCACCAAGCAAAACCAAACAGTGTGTTTCCTGCCAGTGGGAACATAAGCGTTGTTGCCAGACTGGAACATCACCTGCTACTTTTTCTAAGAAGATTCCACAGTTTTGCCCGAAAGTTTGGTCTCTTCTAAACCGCAGTGGAAGCCTTAATTCCCCCGTGATCCCATTGATCCTGCTTGCAGGAAGCAGCAAAAAATGTGGGGGCCCCCGGACCAATAATGGCTCCAGGAAGGGGAACGCACAGCCCCTCTCCTTTCTTTTTTAGGGCCAGCCCCCGGGAAGTGGTGGTCCCTAGGAACTAAAATATCTCGGGGTATGGCCACGCAGCCACCTTTTTTACAAGTTGTCTAAGCCCCGGGGAGGTGGTGGTCCCCAGATCTGAATATGTATTCATAGCACTGGGTGGTGGTGCAGCCCTCCCCTTTTGTAGTTGGCTGGAGCCGGGGGATGGGGCCCCTAGGCCCTATTTGACCCTGGAACGGGGGATGTGTGCCAACCTCCTAACTTGCCTATGTATGGGCTTAGATCACATGGCCTGGCTGTAGGCCAGGCTCTGCAGCCATTCACCCACCAAGCATGGCCTAAGGCAATGGGAGGAATGGATGTGTGGGCCTGCAGGGATTTGGCTGCAGGGTATTGCCAGTGGCCAGGCTCTGCAGTCAACCCACAGCATGCACATCGGAAGGCTGTGTATGGAGTGGGGGTTGGCAGCCAACAGGGTGTTTGGTGCAGGGCTGAAATCTGCAAGCCAGGCCCGCAGCCGATCCCCACCTTGAACAGCTGAAGGCTGTGAAAGGCATGGGTTTGGGTGCCTAGGGGGGTTGGGGTCAGGGCTTGGCTTCAGGGTAGAGGGGTGGGAATTGGGCAGAGACCATGACTCTGATAGTTTTGTTGAACCCTTTGAACTAATTTTGGCCATTGGTTGGTGACAGGGTGATTTATTCGGGGAGAGTGGTGGACCATTTGTGGGTGGAGAGGGTAAGTTTTCTTACTTGTATATATTCCTTCTTGAAACTGAAATTTGATGAAGGGAAAGATATTCCTATATCTTATGCCTGGAAATGTATTTTGTGTTTTACTTTTACTTTCCAGAGCTGTCTTTTCACGCAGTAGGTTTTAATCCAATTATCAATGTGTATACAGTTAGTTATACTTAGTTATTCCCTTGTCCTACTACCCCCTGGATCAATATTGACCATTTTGGGAATATGCTGCCATTGCCTATATTGCCTACAATGGCCTAGATGAACAAGAACTTACTTGTCTGCATTAGAGGCAGGTTACTTGCTAACTAAACATGTTCATTTCACTCCATATTTGTCTTACATGAATAGATGAAGAGGTGGCTGCTACTTCACTCTCTACCTTACTGCAGGGATTTCCAAGGTGCCTTCTTAATGGTGGTGGCAGTGAATAGCAGTGAAGGCATCACAAGCGAGGTCCCACTCCGACCTAGGTGAGCTCCAATTGGAGGACTAATCAAAAGTAATATCCAACACAGGCAATTAAATTGGAAGAAAAACGCAGAGTGAGTGGGTCATATATTTGTATCATAGCTTTAGAAAGACTGAGATCGGACTACTGCCACCATAACACAACAAAGAATTGCAGATATTATAACCACAACTAGCAACAGTAACCTACTGTGTGCAATGGGAGCATTGAATTAAATGTCAGGAAAAGTGTACTTAAAGTCTGGTGTGGCAAGGTTAAGCATTCACACAGCACAAGGCCTGAATGATGATGTTGATGAATGATGTTCTTCTGCATCTAAAATATGAATCCCTTTTATGCATAGCTGGGTAAGTAGACCGGTGTGAGCTATTGCTCAGGTAATAGAAGATCCCGCAGTGAAGTGGTATTGCATGGAACACGATCTGCCCCCAAGTGTGTGATCCATTTATGGTATAAATTAAGTTAATAAATCACACAGCCCAGGGGAAGAGGGTTAGGGTTTTAATGAATGAATGGGAAAGGGGATTTGAGGAAAGTTGTGAAAATGACAAACACTATACAACACAACCACAATATTCATCAGTGTGATGAGCAGCACATCATCAGCAATCTATTGCTGAAGGAAACAAAGGATTGAGAATGACACAGTTCCATAAAATGCATTGCAATTAGTCCTTCATCCCAAGTGGCCCAAGTTATTATTAAATATCTAAACACTCTGTAATCTAGGTTTGAAAATACAAATTATGGAGGAGTGAAGTTACCCTACTCAGTTCTGAAAATCATGATTCTTAAAAGAAAAATTATAATGCATTGCCAATTTAGGAGGTTCATCTGTATTCTTCTCAGAATGTCTTTCACTCTTGGGTGCCAAGCTGAAGTGATATGGTAAGTAAGCAGAAGTGTTATAATTTTGCCTGTCATGAATGTAAGAAAAATACCTGCAAATTGTAAAACAGAAACAGTATTATTGAGTCAAGCAGAAGGACAGGAGGTAAGCTTCTTGAGGAGTGTACCAGGAATACTCAGAGGCAGCGCAAGAACATAAGAGGAGTTTCACATTTGAGCCAGCAGTGTAACACACACATTCAGCCACATTTACCAAATCAACACACCTCTCTCCAGTCCACAAAGCTGAGGCCTCATCATGGCTTCCCATTGAAGTTGACAGCTTCCTTCTTCTGGCTCTTGAGGTAGTCCCACCCTGAGTCCTTACATTCTCCTCATGACTCTGAGTTTTTCCGTCCCACTCCTGACCCAAGTGAAATAAGGCCTATAGCACACTGCTTTTGCAGAACAAGTAGAGAAATAGAACGGAAGTATTTTGTGTAGATTTTTGTTTGTTAACTAAAGTGACTGTTCTGGTCTATGATGAACCAAAAGTGGACCCTGCTGGTAAATACTGCTAAGTTATAAAGGCACAATAACCTTCCAAAAAATGATCACCCCTTAGGCCCCAAACATTGCAAATCATCCAAATCAATTTTAGTAATTAGTTGAACACCCTTCCTCACTGTCTGCCACCACAGAAAACATCAATCATCACTTACAATCACTCAAGTAAATATTATCACTCATTTGTGCAATAGTTATCTTTTCCAATCAAAGCACGGTTGCAAATACACAATTCAATCTCCTTTTTGATGCAAGAATTTGGCAGTCTTGTAAATCAGTGATATTCTGGGGCAGCCTTGCTAAGTGATGAAAAAAAGGAAGGCCTGGGATGACTTCTTCACTGCACATTCGTCAAACTCTAACCTGACCAGACATTTGCCTAAAAAGGTAAGGCAGCATAAGTCAGACACACATAGCTATATAATTTTCATATATTTTTTTTTATTTTTGGCAAAGAAAGAAGTTAGACGATTGTTAGAGGATGGTTCTGACCATCAGATCTGCCCTGATTTTTTGATTTTTTACCACCTGGTTTTTGACTTTTTACTGTGAGGAAGCCTCCTATGAGGTGACTCACGCACAGCAAACACATGGTAAAATGGACTGTGCGTGTTTACCGCTGGTGCCGCCGTGCTAAGGAAAGGCTGCTGTGGTGCAGCAAGGGCAGAAGGCCCCGGGCAGGTTACATGTGATCATGGGTGCGTCTGGATGTGCACCCATGTGAGGGCTGTGGGAGGAGGATTCCTGGTGTGCGCAGCCCAAGATCTGCGCTTAGGTAATCCTGGTGCAGGAGGAACTATGCAGAGTGGGTGGTGACCTGCAGTAGGTCTCATGAGAGGGATGCACACATGTGAGGGAGAGTTAGTGTGCTTACTGTCTTTTCACTGTAGGGACACTCAGTTCAATGCCAATGTCAGTGTGCTTAAGGTATTTGCATTGTGGGGACACACCATTAAATGTCAATGGGGAAGGAGGGCCTAGGGTTAAACTCCAGGTCTCTGGGGTCCACCAAGACCAGAGTCACACCAAAGTACACTGTAACCTGTAAGAAAAGAATGATGCAGTAGGTTACAAGAGCATAGTTGTGCAACTTATGGGTCATCCATGGATGTCATCTTTCTCTGACTCAGCTCAGGATTAGGGCCAATTACTGCTCTATCCAGTTGCTTGAGCAGGGCCGTGCATCAATCAGCTAGCTGTCATTCCGTGCCAGGAGCAGGCTGGAGAGGCCCTGTGAGGAATGTCAGTGAGGAGGGGCTGAGACTTTCAGAGCACATGTGGCAACTAACTCCTGGAGGATGCCATTTTGAGCTATCCCAGAAGACTGTGCAAGAAGGATGGGACGGGGGCAAGGAAGTGATGTGGCACATCTGGATAGGCCAGAGGTGCAGACCTGCTGGAAACTTCCACCCCCACTTAAAAGGTCCTGCACAGGGGAGAGCTCTCACTCTTGGCTGTGCTTCACTGCTGGACACTGGGACTGCAGACGAGCGTCATGGATAACTGGAAGGAAGAACCTCCTGACTGCCCTTGGGGCAGGGACTCTGCCCCTGAAGGATTCCAGGCCTGCGAGGCGCACTGACATTGGCATTGAACTGAGTGTCCCTACAGTGAAAAGACAGTAAGCACACTAACTCTCCCTCACATGTGTGCATCCCTCTCATGAGACCTACTGCAGGTCACCACCCACTCTGCATAGTTCCTCCTGCACCAGGATTACTCTTTTGAGAAATTCCTGCACAACCAGGTTGATGCAATGTGCCAAACACAGGATTCTGAAATAGCCACCTTCTTCCATCGCCTTAATCATATTAATGCCATTGTCCATAGCAACACATTAAATTTTGAGACCTCTGGGTCTCAGCCATTCAAACTCCTTGCTGTTGAAGTATCCCAAGATGTTTAAAGCTCTATGGGATTTCTCCATGGTGTACATGGCTACTGTAGCATGCCGCCGAATACCCTCAAAAGAATATTCAGCGCTGAGACCTGTAGATCTAGTATGCAGTGATACATGTATAATTGGTTGCTAGACAACTGGTCCACATGTCTGTCATCAAGTGGATAGTGTGAACAGTACTTGCCCAACCAATTGCATCACATGATGACGGAGCACTGGAAGAGCAACTCTGGTAGAAAAGGTCTGCCTGGGAATTTTCCGTTTTGAAATGATTTTGGCCACACATTCTACATTCCACAAAATAACATTTGAGGAGGTCTATTGGTGACATTTTAGCCAGCTTCCCATTGTACAAATGTATCATTAGGTGGTTGTGGTCATACGATCCCTCATGCCGAAACATGCCAGTAATACTAGCTGTTGGAAAATGGGTTACTGGTAAGGGTAGGTACGTAGCTACACTTAGCAATAGGTCACTAACATCCACTTAGGTCCAATTAGGTCTCAATAAATTAAACTCAGCTCAACCCTTGGTAGATTGGCAACGAGCGACAAGGCCTAACTTAGGAGACAAAGCATAATGCATTCAAATATAACAAAACAGTAATTAAATAAAACAAAGAAAACAGTTTATAAATCCAAAACCAATTGATAAAATTAGGAAATATTTTAGCATAAATATGGCACCAAATCGAATAATATTGGGTAAAGGTAATCCAAGGTAGTCCTTCTTCTCCTGTAGTTCTTCCTTGTAGGGACCTGAGGTGTGGGTGCAGGTCTGCCAGTTTTATCCTTGTTCCTGGGGGAAAAACAGGGGTGTCCTGGTTCCCCAATCTGGAGCAGGGTCCTTCCCCCTGTGATGACCACTTCCTGGGAAGTGTGCCAAAAATCAATCCCAGGGAATACCATTCCTCAAAAATCCTTTATGGCTGAAAATTATTTTTGGAGGTTACATCTGTCTGAGCCCACCCACTGGTGTGGCTAAAAACCCTAAACACACCCCTCGCCTGCCCTCTCCTAATCATCTAATCAAGGGAGCACCTAATTGTCTGGGTTTCAGGATGTGAGAGAGGTGCTGGGTTGCTCCAAATGTCCCTCCCTGAATTTGAAGACCAGTTTGGCAGCCCTTCCTGCTTCCTCATCTGTTGACAGAAGATCTCCTCCCCCAGGCACATCTCTTTGTGTTGAGGCCAGGCCTCTTCACACCTCATCAAGGCAGCCTGGCGAGGATGCCAGACGCTGGCCAATCAGAGCAAAGCAGCAAAACACTACAGGGTTGAAGTTGGTAACTTTTTAGGTAAAGTTTCAAACTCTTTACCTGAACAAGTTATATCAAATCCAACAATTGTAAGTTGTGGGATTTATTATAACAACGAATTTGATACCAAATGTGAGGAATCTGTCACTCAAGGGGACTTTAAAAATGAAAATAAATTCTCCCCATTCTAGACCATGGGGGCCATTCACTACAATAAGGGAAAAATGAATTTGACTGTTTTATCTCACCAGGGCTTATAAAACTATTTTTATAAGATTCATTGCTTATAGTTACATGGCATCCACGCTAGGAGCACATAGGGCACACCTTAGGTGCGACATATGTAAAAAATAAGGTAGTTTAAGACTTTGGAAGTACTTTTAATTCCAAAGTTGAATTTGCATGTAACTTTAATTTAAAAGCAGTCAGCAAGGCAGGCCCGCATTTACAATGATACTGGGCACCTCAGCAGTGCATCTATGGGTGCACTACCTATGCTGGGGTCCCTAAACCTACATGTCCTACCAAATACTAGGGACTTATAGGCAGGTTAATATTGCCAATTGTAATTAGCCTAATTTGTATACCCACTTTACACAGATCACTGGCCCTGGGACTGCTAAGCAATACCCAGGGCACAGCCAAGAGTCAGAAACAACCAGTATCTGTCCAAAAAGTTTGGGGGTGACCAGGGCAGAAAGGAGTATTTTCCTACAATAGCCTGGATTTTTTTCTTTTTTGGTGGGGTCCAATCCATATCCAGATCAACAGAATGGGTGCTTAGAGAAGTTGGTGGAGTACCCTTCCTTTTTCTTGCTGTAGATCTGGGAGCCACTGATTGAAAAAGAGAGATTTTTTATTGGCAGGAAGCTCAACCTCTTCTTCTAATCTTACTTCAGGAAGATCTATTATTGCTGGTTGTGGCTGCGGCTGCTTTCCAGTTTGATCAGTTTCCTGAAACAATTGGGTATGAATTTGCAAAAGGCACAAGTACAATTCAACGTCACTGTTCATCGTCATAGCCATGATTTCAGTGGCTGCCTCACTGACAGACATAGGCTTGGGCTTAGGTTTGGCTAGAGCCATTGATATAGGAATACTGCTCCCAGCTTCCTTCCCGGAGACCTGCAGGTACAACTTTCTGGAAAAAGGTTTTGGTCAGCACACCAGTGGTGGAAGACTGCTTCCACTCACAGGCCACTGCATTTGCAGCACTGTTCTTTGTGCCATCTTGAAGATGTCAGTGGCATTGAAATGCACAAGTGGAAGAGATTAGATGAGCTCTCATCATGTGTTGTGTGGTCATGTGTCTTTGTATAGGCCTTCTCTCTGGTAGTACTGCTGGTGATTTCTCCACTTTTGTGCACCTCAATGCAAACAATCAAGAAAAACATTTAGGGGAAGATGTAGGACCATTTCATTGTGTGAGTCTCTAATTGTGATTCATTATGAATCGCAATTAGAGACTCACAATGTGAAAATATACAAATGTGTCTCAGACACATTTAGCGATTCCTCATGGGGCAGCAAATGACCTACCTCATTATTATGCATGAGGTAGGTTGCATTTTATGACCCCACTGGGAATGTCTGCACTCATGGGATTGTGGCCTGCTGTGCTTAGCAGACAACTATGTCTGTGATTGCGTTTCAATAAAGCAGTTCTGTTTTTAAATGTAGCCCCTTTTCCTCAAAGAAAAACAGGATGCATTAAAAAAAAAATGAAAAGTTTTCTTTTCATTTTTTCAGAACAGCTAGTGGTCCGTGGGATCACTGCTGCCCTGAAAAAATAGTTTTGCATGCATTCACAAAGTGGAAGGGTTCCCATCTGCCAATGGGTTAACACAAATTTGAAATTGGTTTTAATTGCAATTGTTTTGTAACTGCAATCACGGTCACAAAACAATCACACAGTGTGTCTTGCAATTAGGAAGGGACACCCTCGGGACACCCCCTTCCTAATTAATTATAATAATAGTCACAATCCCTATTTTGCGAGTCAGCACCTAAGTACCAACTCGCAAAATAGGGACGGCATATCGTACCTGGCCTTTTTGCAGTCACAAACGGGGACTATTGCCTTTTGCGACTCAAAAAGGTATCTTACGTCAGGCCCTAAGTGAAACGTGGCATTGTTGCAGTTTCAATTAGATCAAAAGAAGCAATATAATTTAATGTAGTTGGTTACTTAAGTTATTATTATCCTAAATTTTAAAAACAATATATCCAGCCATTTTAAAATCAGACCACATCACCATAGCATAAAATGTCCATTCCAATCAGGATACCAACACACGGATGTAACTCAGTGCTTTATGTGCACCTATTATAAGGGAGACACCTGTTGCAGTAAGGGAGGGGCATGGGAAAATGGAATAATCCTTGTAAAACGAAGGCTGCATTGCACTTATGGCACGCAATGGGACTTAAGGGGGAAATGGAAGTGTTTAAACAAATGAATCCTGCAAGTGTGTGTGCGGTGCACCTAATATGGCAGGCAGGTGATCCAGGGGAAAATTGAATAATACCTAAAAAAATGAATGCTGTTATGAGGGTGTGCACATATGGGAGTCAGGGGGTAACACATGGAGGCAAAATGCTAAACAAAATAACAATAAATCAAAAATAAATGTAAAAGTTAAAAGGAAAAAAGAAAAGTAAAAAGAAAATCCAAAAAGAAAAACAAATAATTACAAAAATAAAGTTCATTGTGGATGTAGTGCAGGTGTATGTGAAACTCATGGGGAGGCAGGAGGTGCAGGTGAAAAATGCAAAAAAATGCACAGAATATAAAGCACTGTTCACCATAATCATATTCATAATCTACACATAATCATATTCATGATCAAGAATATTATTATTAAACTGATATCGGGGAAAAGTAAAACAAATGAACAAAACAAAACACCATAGCATTCTTCGATAAGTCTCCCAAGAAAATTCATTTGAAAACTGTCATAAACAAAGAGTGGCTGCACAAAATGACCACCGGCCACATGGTCAAACAACAACAGCAATCTAGGAGGCTTGTAAATCAAGGAACACATGCAAGCCTATGTCAAAGCACACTAGCTGCCTGCACAAAACTGCTGCTGACCACATGGTCATATACCAACAACAAGCAAAGAGATATGGAGCACAAAGCATATATGTAAGCCTTTGGCAAAAGCACACTAACTCGCTGTACAAAATCATCACCAGCCACATGGTCAAACAACAGCAAGCAAGGAGGCACGACCACAACAAAAAACACATGTAGGCATATGGTAAAAGCACACTTGCTGGCTATACAAAATTGCTATCAGAAACATGGTCAACCAACAAGCAAGGAGGCATAGAATAAGGAACACATTTAGGCGTACGGACACCGATTGCACAAAATGGCCCCTGGCCAAATGGCATGGAGAACAAAAGCAAATGATGGCCCACGGCAAACACACTCACACACACACTGGCCAGACTAAGGTGGAATGGTAACACTGAGAAAAATGCTGCCATTAATTCAACAATGCCAAACATGAAAATTAACTGAGCTATAAACATTTTACAACAACATACACCCTCTCATGGCATTACATATTACCCCACCTATGGACAAAAATGTGAAATACAAACAATAACCCACATTCTTAATTTAATCCAATGCAATCCGTGCCCTGAATTATGTTTTTTGTAATTACAAAACAGATACAGCAGAAATATTTCTTTCATGCATTGATAACTAGTACTGGGCCTACTGGCTAAATGGCCCATTGGCAGACTAGGTCACATAGTAAAATAAATGAATATTACAAATGTAACAAACATGAGAAAATGTACTGAACAGTACAGCATTTTTCCGTTACAAAAGATAAAAACACTAAAACAACTTGGACAGTCTGTTGGAGTAGGACATCCAATTAGAAACATCTTTTCATGTAGATTTAGCTGCTTCTTGAGTAGAGAATCTGCTCGAGGTGCAGATGCAATCAATTGCACTCACCAGTGGCACGGAAAATGTGCTGTCATGTCCAGAAGGTGCTCTAGCAACTGCAAAATCTTGTGTACACTTGCAAGTGGTCTAAATGTATTGTGGCACTCGCCAGCATGTGACAACACAGGTCTTGTGTGTGCCAACAGACAGAAATTACATCACATGCTGGATGGCAGAATTTATTGAGAACTCCACCTTACATGCATGTCATGGATTTCCTGAATTGTGCCAACTCCACGAGCAGAGTGATTTTTTCCACCCATCCCTAAAAGACATGTAGAAACAAATACATAACAAATAGTATATATCCTAATTTGCATAAGTTTTCTTTGCATGCTCTCAGGCTCACAAAATAAAACTGGCCCAACAAACCAAACAATAAATATATTTCTTATGTACTCTCTGCAATAAAATGAAGAAATGACCCGCCAATGAACCACAGAAGCTACTATTTGGAGGACATTATAATTGGCCACTTGGAAAAAAATTTTTTAAAGTTTTATATCTATAATAATGATTGCTTTAATTCTGTTCGGCCTTCATATGTAGCACTATGGATTTCCTGAATTCTGCCAATTCCGCAAGCAGAGTGATTTTTTCCAACCCCCCCAATGGACACGTATAAACAAATACATAACAAATAGTACATATCCTAATTTGCATAAGTTTTCTTTGCGTGCTGTCAGGCTCACGAAATAAAACTGTCCCAACAAACCAATCAATAAACATATTTCCTATGTACTCTGTGCAATAAAATGAATAATTGACCTACCAGTGAGCACAGAAGCGACTAGTTGGAGGGCATGATAATTGGCCACTTGGAAAACTATAATAATGATTGCTTTCATTCAGTTCAGCCTTCATATGTACAAGTATCCTATTAAAAGGAGCAAGGAAGCCCCAAAAAGAAGCTAGACTGCATACCTAATGTTTCAGATTTACTGCCTAAACAACTAAAAGACCCATTTAGGGTCACATGCTCATGGAAACCTTTGAACAAATACATAACAAATAGAATACATCTTAATCTACATATGTTTTCTTTGCATGCTTTCTAGCTCACAAAATAAAACTGCCCCAACAAGCCAAACAAAGGCCAACTTCCGTATGAACTCCTGTGCAACAAAATGGAAATGTGAGTTACACAAACTACTATATGGAGGACATAATAGTACATTTGGAAAAAATGATTGACTGTCATAAACTTTAGGCTTCATATGTAGCACAATCCTACAAAAGGTAGCACGAAAGCCCAAGAGATGAACTAGACTGCAAATGTAAAGTTTCACAATTACTCCATGAGCTAAGAAATGTATGGTTTCATAAATACAAAATTATATAAACCAATAAAGAAGAGAGCAAGAAGAAGAGACAAATACCTTTTCACCTTCCCATGTTCAATAAATAACCACCACAATGTGAGCAGGTCTGAGGTAATCTCTTGATCCCATCAATAACCTGTGTTAGTGTGATCCAGGACTATGTTAGTTCTTTTTTAGAACATTTTTTTAAATTGGGGTTAACCATGTCAAAAGAGGTCCTTTCACACATGCAGATCACAATGTCCTTTTCAACTATGGGCCTATTTCTCTGCTTCTAGCTCTATCCAAATTAGTTGAAAAACAGTGATTAGTCAGTTTAACCATCATCAAGCTAATAATCTTGTCCATGACTCACAGACCGGTTCCAGGCATTATTAGAGCACTGAGGTGGGCCCAATGGAGTCAATTAATTTGTACAACTAAGTCTTGAGGGGAAACGATGTAACACAGCCTTTGTAACTGGCAGTCTGGGTTTGGACCTCGTCGTCAGCGCAACGTCCTGTGATTCTAGACAAATCACTTAATCTCCCCATGCCCATGGACAGCGCCTTGAGACCCTAACGGGTGATAAGCCATGTTATATAAATCTACATTTCATCTCATTTCATTGATCATCAATAGTCCTTTTATTAGATTTGGGCTATAGTGTTTAATACATAATCGCACTGTATATTGCTTCAGCGATTAGCTGACTGTGGCATTTGTGTAAACGGGTGTGTTAAGGGAATTGTAGCTACACCAGTGGGTGGGCTCAGCTAGATGTAAGCTCTAAGACTGAATTATTGCCATCTTGAATTTTGGAGGAATGTTGCTCCCTGGGATTGATTTTTACCACACTTCCCAGAAAGCTTTCCCTCAAGAGGATGGTGGACTGCACGTGATTGAACAGGAGCAAACCCCTGCTTTCCACTCCAGGAGCAAGGATAAATATGGCAGAGCTGCACCCCACTTCAGATCCCTACTGGAACAAGACAGGAAGAAGAAGGACTGCCCTGCTGGATCCATGACATGCACCTGAACACTGCACTCAAAAGGAGTGCACCAGATGCACACTCTGGGCTTCACCAAGAAAATACATTTGCCTGGCTTCTACTACTCCAAGAAGGGAGTCCCTGTAAGCTACAGGTAGAAAAGAGGTTACCATGGTCCCCTGCATCAAGCCCTGCAAAATTAGACCCGCTGACCAATGGCCAGTGATCATTTAAGGATTAGAACCAGGTGCATTCTGAGAACTGGAGTCTTAGCCCCCAAGCGGCACCTCAAAGCTTCTGGAACCTTGGGGTGAATTGTGGACACCTGAAGGACCTGAAAGGTATTTCTGGACGAAGATCCAGAAGTGTTGAGCAACTTTGGAAAAAAAGGTCCATTATTGGACTGACACGATGTTATGAGTCAAGCCAGCCAACATCGACTGTGACCCATCCTGGCATGCAGGTGCATCCTGCTGAAAATCTCCAGTGCCCCAGACTTCCAGAATTTGACAAGGGGCCCATGGAAAGGCAATCCGACGATGTCACATCAAAATCAACTTGCTGAGGAGGGTCATCTGACATCGGGGAATAAAAGCTCCAAAAAGTTTCTACGTCTGAAGGTAAACATTTGACCTAGGCTTCCCGTGCATTGTAGCCGAGGAGGGCTCCATCGAGGTCAGCTTCAACTTTCAACTTGGTTCCGGAAAAAGATTTCCATCCCAAAAAAGCTTTCAACTCCGAATGTAGAACACTTGATTGAGGCCTCCTGTGATGTGTATCTAAATAGGGCTCCAGCGAGGTTGATATCAACTTGTGACTTCTCTCTGGATAGTGAGAAATCTTCAGAAATTTGTCTAAGGGTGGAGGTAAAACTTTGACCGAGGTTTTCCCTTCACTGTGTAGCCAAGCAGGGCACCATCACAGTCAGTTTCAACTTTGGGCTTTTCCCAGGTCGACGGCAGTGAGATATCCAGAGGGGTGCTTTCGATTTGCAGTAGCTAAAAAACATTTCGGCCCTCATTATGACCCTGGCAGTCAGTGGTAATATGGTGGAAAGTACTGCCAACAGGCTGGCGGTACTTTCCACCATATTATGACATTGGGGGTTTTGCTGAAGCTAAACCTCCAATGTACCACACTGACCACCACAGTGGTAATGGCCGCCGGGCTAGAGATATCAATCTCTAGCCCGGCGGCCATCACTGTACCGCCTGTGGGATAATGACCTCACCTACTGCCATGGTTTTTTGTGGCTTCCTTACAGCTGCAAAAACCATGGCAGTAGGCACTATCAGTGACAGGGAATCCCTTCCCTGTCACTGATAGAGGTCTTCACCACACCCATACCCTCCCCTGATCTCCCCTCATGCCCCCTTCCTCTACAAACCTCCCTTCATTCACGCCCCTCCCTTCACACACGCATACACGCATACACACACACCCATACCCACATTCATCCACGCATGCATACATCCATTCACAAACACACCCGCACACACTTTCATACATACACGCATTCACACAACACAACATACACGAACTCACACATCCATACATGCACACACATTTGACACGGATCACACACCCGCATACATGCACACACAAACATTCACACATACACACACAACACCCACCACCCCCTCCCCTGTCAGAGCATCCACTTACCTGTGTTTAGGGGGTCCTCCAGCAGCAGCGTCCGCCAGGAGAACACTGCCAGGCCGTATTATTCCTCATAATACGGCTGGCAGAGGTCTTCTGGCTGGCAGCAGCGCTACCTTACCGCCATCCGCCGGCATGGCCACAGCTGGATTTCCGCCATCCTCCTGGCGAAATCCAGCTGTGGTCATAATACGGCGGACGGCTGGTATCCGCGGCGACGGACTTTTGGCAGCCGTCGCCGTGGCGGTAGGTGGTTGTTACAGCCAATGACATAATTGAGGGCCTTAATCTTTAAAAATTCATATCTCTGGTTCCCTTTATTGGATTTATGTTGTTTTAGTGTCATTCTAACGATAAAAATATAATCTATTTGTATAAATTGGTTTGGGATTTTTATTGTTTTTTGTGTTTACTTATTTACTTTTTTGTTGTTATTAAATGCTTTACACACCGGTCTCAGAAGTTAAGCCTAACTGGTCATTGCCAAGCTACCAAGGGTAGAGCTAGGTTTATTTTCTTGAGACCTTGACTGGATCTAGTGGGGGTTGGGGTCTATTGCTAAGTGTAGGTACTTACTTATCAATAATCCAATTTCCAACACTGTATGGCTCCCGTGGCAGATATTGTTCAGTCTCTTGGGCTCAAGATGTTGTCCTATCCAGAAGATGCTCAGCTCTTGATGTCCTTTTCTGAGGCCAGTAGTAATTTACAGCATTCCTCCTAATGTTGCTTGATGAGAGTGGCAGAATGGATAAAGCACAGCTGTCTAATGCTAAATGCACTAAAAGCTGAGGTCATACTTTTCTGCTATTCCTCTTCTATTTGGAATAGCGCCTGGTGGCCCACAGAACTTGGCTCTCTTCCCTCTCCTGTGAAGCTTACCAGGAATCTATGGATCAACTTTGATAATGGCCTTTCCTATGCCTCGCAGGTGAAGGCTGTCTCTCGTGCTTGTGTTTCAATTTTAAAAAGTCTTGGAATAATTTTGAGCCTCGTCCCTGAATTCACCAAGAAAACTATTTTAAACTCTTTGATTACTTCCTGCTTTGATTATGCAAGCATTCTGTACCGCGCCCTGTCAGATTATCTTCTCCAGTACCTTCAATTGATTCAGAAGGGTGCTGCTTGGCTGCTGCTCAATATTCCAAGACATGAATCTATCTCTGGCCAACTAAGGTCTCTACATTAGCTTCAAGTGCACAAATGCATTTCATTTAAATGCTTCCTGTTTACTTTCATATTTCCCATCATAATGGTCTTGTCTACCTAAGGAACAGAATTCAGCATTATGCTTCCTCTATATCATTGTGACCTTCTAATCAGTTGCTGCATGTGGTTCCAGTTCTTCCTCGTTCCCGCCTGGGTGGCCAATGGGTTTCCGATCTGACCCTGAAACTCTGGAATGGTTTGCATTAAACATTCAGGTTTCTCCTACTGAATGTTCCTTCAAGAAAAGCCTGAAAACCTGGATATTCCAGTCCTGCTAGTCCTGTCTAGGGAGCCATCATTTCTACTTTTTTGTCAGTCGCACTGGGGGCGTCACCAAGACAGCCGTGTGCTTTACAACTGGTATAGTCAATATTAAATCAGCTGAAGGGGAGTCTGGAGAAACTGATGGAGCTGGTTTTCTTTGTCTTGGAGAAGGAGATGACGAAGAAGATAAATGTGATGAAAAGCCAAGCACATCCTACTGTGCAGAGAGTGCAACATCATTCTGTACAGTAAGTACAATTACCTGCTCGGCTTCTGCTTCTATCTTAGACTCCCATTCTGTAGCAGGCTATAGAATTTGTTCTTTTTGACAGTAAGATTCTGATTATCGGGACAATTCCAATCCAGACTCGTTTGTCTCAGCAATAATTACAGTCAACAAAACACTGAGAGATAGGGGCTTTCATTTTGATGGTACCATAGACCCAAGAGTAATTGCAATGCCTTCCTGCCAGCACAGGGTGCAACAAGTACCACGTGTTGCACACCTTGGTATAAAAAAGAAGAAGATTGGAAGTCAGCGCACTTTCATGTAGTGACATGTGTCTCCTTACTGTCTGGTGTCTTGGATGTGCTGGTTTCTAGATTGCCATTTTCTTGATTTCTCAATGGTTAGCATATGTGTCTAGACTCGGGTGTCAGCAAATTCACAGACTTGTCTCAGTATCGTCCACCTACAAGCAATAAAAAATAAGAAGGAAGACTGTTATTGTAGAGTATGCATTACATGTCATTGTAATACACAATTATATTATCATGTGTAAACTAGTTGGTAGACTGGGCCCTACGTTATACAAAAATCCTTCCTGAAGTTCTATATTAAACAAATTTGACAATACAGAGCTGCCATACCTGGTTAAATGAAAATAATTAGAGAGCTTCATTGAAAGGTAAGTAACAGACTGAGGGGCATATTTATGAGAGCTTTGCATCATGCTTGCGCCGCCAAAGGGGTACATGTGTGATACAAACCTATAAGTTAGATTTCTAAGTCATGCAAGACCACTTTACTTGGCTTTGAATGGCTTCAAAAATCTGGAGTAATGAAATGCAGCACAAACCACTGTGCTGCATTACTCTGCTCAAGAAGTTCCATGACCATTATATGGGTCTTCGCATATAACACCCATGGTGTTTTGACACATTTCCAGATTTACCAGACCTGCTAAACCTTGGAATGAACCAAAAATATACTACTTCTCAAGACAGGCCTAGGAGGAGAATTTTCTTCTTGTTGCTTCCTCTTTCTATGTGTACTGTTCCCTGCAGCACATAAAGAAAGAGGAATATGCCTCCCAGGATTGTTTTTGTGCAGAAAGGTGCCCCAATGCAGGCCTCTTTACACCATGGTGCTAAGGGGCCTGCTTTGGCGCTACCAGTCCATTGTGCACTAGAGCAAGGGGAAAGGGCAGGTTTTTGCTGCATGCCATAAATATGGTGCATTCCTGACTTTTCCCAGTGACAAAGTGCAGTGCAGCAAGGTGACTTTCTGTGCTGCACTTCTCAACTTTGCAATAAGTGTGGCCCTGAAACATGAGAACACCAATAAAATAGAGACCTTTTCTGAGGAACAGCAGAGTGCAGAACGTAGCAGATCACAAACAGGCAGTCATTGGGCATTTATTATTTTATGAAATCAAAAACTAACCCTCATGTTAGGAAACATTAGTAATATTGGGAGCTGTGTTTTATTCAATGCCCATGGATACAATATGGGAGACTAGCAAAAAACAATAAGTAATTCAAAATAATAACAATGGCCCACCAGGCCAAAAAACAAAAACACAAAATGTATTTAAAAAAAACAAAAGGAAAATGAACGCTATTAACATGCACATAATACCCTCTGAAGAAGGATTTTAAAAGCCGTCATTAATCAACCATCAAACACACTGGCCTGGCAAGAACATAGGAGTCATGGAGTACCAAGAGAATATGACTACGTAACACACAAGATAGTTTCACAGATTAGCAAATGAGTCCTTGGTTTAGCAAGGAAGAAGGAAGCACATAGACCAAGGGGAAAATGACTGCCTTCCCTTGATCCCCTTCCTACTCCACTACCAACTAACACGTCAGCATTACATAGTAAGGCTTGCATACTTATCTACTAAATCTTGGCTAGGTCCATCCACAGGCCTAAATCCAGCAGCACAGCAGCAATGAAAATTCGAAAACAAATTGTGAACAGTAGAAAATGAATGGCCAGGACATAATCTCCCAGATATTCCCTAGGACAGCACAGGAATATGCAAACTGGTAAGAGATTGAAATTAAAATAACCCTTACACTAACAACCCAGTCAATATCCCCATGTCTAGGGCTTTTAAAAGTTGCAGAAAAAGGACAATATTCAACTCTCTCACATACATACACACACATTTGGCAAAGTGACATACAAGTAGATGGTGAAGGAGAAGTAAGTAGATAATAAACAAAAATAGCTACAAGTCGGGACCTTGAGCCCTCAGACCTCCTGCAAGTACATGCAAACAAAAAAATACCCCAAATTAGCATGCTTTCGTGAAAAACGTTTATAGTCTATAGCAGTCAAGCAAACCATGTCAGGCAAATGTAAAAGGCTACATGTCATTAAAAATATATCTGGGCAAAAATTAGGGAAAAGAAGGAAATATATCCGACCACTCAAAAATGCCCATTGCTCCTACTCTCTTGTCCCTTACTCTGTATATAAGCCTCCCATGCATACGCTAGTCACGGCCCTTCTGTAACAAGTAAACAAAATGAAATACAGTTCAAAAAGAAATCGTTGGTATCTGCCGTTGTAAAAAATAACAGCCATCAAAACAAATATCCTACAAAACCAGCCATCAAAAACAAATATAATAAATAGAAAACGACAAAGGAGTCAACAAAGCACGGATAAGAGACAAAAGAACAGGAAAAGAATGTTGCTTGTTACTCTCTGTGGCACTTACCTTCCCCAAAAAAATAAAAAAGGACTTGCGCTAAAACGGACCCTCAACAGTGGTAACCGGCAAAATGCACAGTGACACAAATCTACTGCATATATCCATCCAGATGTGAGACGTGTTCTGCTAATGCTGATAATGATCTTCCCACAATACCTCACGTCACACACCGTGGTATACCGGCATACTACCTGAAAGTGTGAGACATACCCAATTTAAGAAACGGTTGGTCGTTATTTTTTTAACACAAACTTTACTGCATTTCCAAATAAAATCAAGTGCTAAGATTAAGTAGCGCGTAGCGAATCACCTTATCCACATAAACAACAAAACTGGTGAAGTCAGTGTATAGCTCAGTAACAAATATATTCACTGGTGAATGAAGAATATCATGTCAGGTTTACATTTCGTGTTAGAAGAAAAAGGCTAAGAAACTACAATCCTTTTGATTTGAGAGTTTTGAACAAAAATATCAAATAGGAGCAGAAAAAACAAAGAAGCAAACAATATAGTAGTGAGCAGTACACACCAGTTGCTGGATAGAAGAGGGAAGCAATGGTATTTATTATATAATGTAGATGATGAAAGTATATGCATAATCAAAGGCCTGTGATATAAAACAAGAGTTTACACAAAGGTGGTCATTTGGATATTGGTGGTAAAAGCCGCCCACTGCCGCTGTGACAGCCACCAAAAGACCGCCATCACGGCTATCATCCATCCGCCAGACTATGAGCCCTGCCGGACTTCCGCCACAAGAAGGGCAGAAATCCGGCAGTGATCAGACTGATGGACAGTGGTAAGCTAGTGCTGCTACCACCAGCACCGCCACATCAGAGAACTCTGCCAGCCGTATCATGACCTGTGATACAGCCTAGCAGTGTTCAGCTGGTGGGGCGCTGCTGGCAGTAGCTGCACCCCTTCCCATTCCCTGCCAGACCACCTCCCTGGAGCAGGAAAGATGATCGTCCCACAGGGGAGGGGGGTGGGAAGATAGGAGGCATGGGGTGCATGTGTGTGTGTATGTCTGGAAGAATGTGTGTGAATGTCTGTATGGATGAGTGTAAGTTAATGGGTGTATGCGTGGTGCATGTCTGTGTGCATGTGTGGGGGCTGTGTGGATGAATTGGAGGGGGTGGTGGGCTTAGTGTGTGTATGGGGGAGTGTGGGGGGTGCATCTGAATGTCTGGGGTGGGGGTGTTAGTATGTGTATAGGGGTGGGTGGGGGTCTGAGTTTGGATGGAGGGGGTGGGGGTGTCAGGTATGTGTTGGAGGGTGGGGGAGCCATCTAGAGGTGACAGGGAAGGGATTCCCTGTCACCAGCAGGGCTTACCACCATGGTTTTTGTGGCATTGCTAATGCCACGGAAAACATGGCGGCAGGCTGGCTCAGAATGCCAGGGGCGGTACTCAGTCGGCCCCGAGGCTGGGGGATTCACATCCCTGGCCCGGCGGCTCATTCGGCCATGGCAGTATGAATGGTAAATTGGCGGGTTGGAGCCAACCCACCAATCTCATGATGTGGCAGTATTTACCACCAGCTTGTTGTCGGTACTACCGCCACATTAACGCCAGGGACATAATGAGGGCAAATGGTCCTCATGACATTGGCGGTAAATCCCACTTACTGCCGCGGTGACAGCCGCCAACATACCGCAGCGGGGACGAACATCCGTTCACCAAATTATGTCACACACACACACCAATCCAACAGAATACTGCCACATACACAAATCTGTCAGCCCAAAGATCAGTGCGAACACCCATACCGTTATGCCAACAAAACAACGCCCACCACATTATGACCCATGAATCACCATGGCAGACATTCAAAAGCAGTAAACCATTGGCAGTACACACCAGCATGCTCAAAAGGACACCCATATACTAAACTACAAAACACAGGCAACTACCAAAATCACACACACCTGACACTCATACACACACCACATCCACCCACAGCACTATAATGCACACACCAACATCACACACAACCCTTTACGAATAAAAATGATTGGCACCAGACTGACACCAAGACCATTGCAACAAGACACACACACTACATAGACCCACACATCTCTGACGAACCACATTTCACACACCCAACCACAGTACCCAACCCCCACACACTTACACAGACCACGCAACACCCATGTCCTCACAATGGCACCCATATTTCACAGATGAGGAGTTGCGGGTCATGGTGAAGAAAATAGTCAGGGTAGAGCCACAGCTATTTGGAGCACAGGTGCAGCAAATATCCATTGATAGGAAGATGAAGCTTTGGTGGAGAATTGTGGACAGGGTGACGACATCAGGAAAAGGTGGAATGACCTACGGGGAAAGGTATGTTCCATGGCAGCAAGGCACCAGCTCGCCATACAGAGGACTGGCAGTGGACCCCCACCTCCTCCCCCACAGCTCACAGCATGGGAGGATCAAGTCTTGGTATTACTGCATCCTGAGGGACTCACTGGAGTTGCCGGAGGACTGGACACTGGTGAGTCAACATGTACTACTTATTACCCCGATACCTGCATGCCATCCACTCCCTCACCCTCACTCCCATCACTCCACTCCATCACACACAGTTCACCTACACATATGACTAGCCCCAATACCAAGCGCTGCATGCTATACCAATGCATGGACAGATTTCCCAGCCCTGCATGGACACCCATCACAAAAGCATGCACAGCATGGAGAACTAACAATCACACAATACATCACCATACACAAACAAAAGTGGCAGGGCAACAGCAACGGTAGAGGGGAAGATAGGGATGTACAATATGTCACAGACATGAAGCATAATACATCACTTACATACCCTCTGGTGCCCCAGCCAATCCCAGCAGAGAGAAGGTGCCAAGATAAACCTGTCCCCCAACAGAAGATGCCCCCAGTGATGACAGTAACTCTGGACTTCTGGATCTGGATGAATTACCTGGCCCATCAGGGACCACTGGTCAGTCGGTCACCCAGTCCCAGTCCACCATAGAACCTCCCCATCAGTAGCCAATACTACAGCACCCATCCAGTGTCCCCACACCTCTGTCCCAAGGACACGTCAATCAGCAGTGTGCCCACCTGTACAGGGACCCCAGTCCACACCTCACCCCCCAAAACAATCAGGGACCTGGGGTCAGTGGCAGTGGACACACCGTTCAGGGGACAGGGGCACTGGGGAACAGGGGCACTGGGAGGACTGCTGTGTGCCAGGGGGAGGACAGGCCCAGGGAACCGCCTCACTAATGTCCTGGGGCCTACCAAGAATCCGCCTACTGAGTGGTACAAAAACCTGTGAATATGTTTGGGTGGCATTTCAAGTAACCCCGTCTGCCACACTTTGCTCTCGGCTGATTACGGCCGAAAGCCAGAAACACGTGTCTGGAGATACGGCATTCGCCGCACCAAATTATGGTGAAAAACTTTCCTTGCCCAACTTGACCTCTCCCTTCCCCATTTCCCCATCCTTTTGGTAAGAGCAGGGTCCCAACGACCAAGCCCAGTACCTGAGCCAAACAGTCCATGGGGACAGTGGAGGCACTCTGTGACCTTGCACTCCCCAGCTTTGGGAAATGGACATGGAGCCCCCTCCAGAACCAGTGGGCAAGTTCCCCGCTTGAGAGACTGTGTCCTTGCACTCCCCAGCATTGGGAAATGGGCATGGAGCCCCCTCCAGGAGCAGTGGGCAAGTTCTCAAGTGCAGCTGAGGTGCCCCCCACCCCTTCCCCCTGAGGTGCCTGTCCACTTCTGAGATGTTGCCCCTGCACAGTTTGTGCTGACTTAGTCAGGATCATGTTGGCGCTTGGACTGTGCCCTATGGCCATCTGAGCCTTACGTACTTTGGACAGGGCATTGGCCCTTTCTGGACAATTGTTCATATATCTTTGCTCTAAAATTGGTTTATATGGTGGCTGTTGCCTTGCTATTATAATTTCAGTTCTGCCGATCTGTAGTCCATGTATTATTATGCCGTGTGTCCTGTGTCATTCGTTTACATCTGCTACTGGTTGTGTGTATGGTATGTGTGTGTCTGGTGTGTATCCTGCATGTATGTGTCACTCTCCTCTTAGTCCGTCCCTCCCTTGTGTGCTAGGTAGCTGTACTCACTGTTGTCGTCTTCATCAACGTTGGTGTTCCAGGTGGCGTAGAAGAGCATCGGGAAGACTTGCAGTTCCGGTTCCATGGCGGCATTGGTCTTCTGCGTTGGTGAGTCTTTGGTCTTCTGTGATATGTTTCCGCCAGGTTTTTGATGGCGTTCTTACTGCCTGGAAATCGTGGCGGTTTGCAGTGTCATAATATGGTGGGCAGTACCTTGTCTTCTGCCTGGCTGTTGATGGCTACAGCCATGGTCAGTGGTGTTAACGCCCTGGCGGATGGTGTGATACATTGGCTGTCTATGAGAGTTATCACTAGCATGGAAGTGTAGATGTAGTGAGAGATGCAAGAAAGGAATGTCTAGAGAAGGCTGATTTAGAGTGACTGTTGGATAAGCTCTAGGCAATAACTTTGAAATTAGAGGCTCCGAAGGTGGGCATTTATGGTGTATTTTCTCCTGCAGTTATTTATTAAAGGCATCCCAAAGCCACCTGGGTCCGCAGGAGCCGTGGAGTTTAGCACATAAATTGTTACTGGTGCCTCTTACAGAGCATAGTAAATTCCATCATTTATCAAAGGGAAGTGCATTTCCGGTGGGAAATAACTTTTTTAGTGCCCAAGGAGAGGAGGAGGTCTACTAGCGATGTGAGTGGGTGTCGAACACCACCAGTCAGGTATTGGCACCTAATCCCAAGATCGCTTTTAAGAAATCAATCTCTAATGTGACTCCTGTGGTCTGGGGTAAAAGGTCTTGAAGCTTAGTCCATACTGGAAGTGTTAATTTGTGTGCACAAAACATGTGTTGATGAGCCCATATACCCTCTCCTCAACACCAATAGGTACTTGAGTCCCTCAGTCCCAGCTTATGAAATCTGTCTAGGGCCCAGTATGTTTTGTGGGTGAACCAAGATCTAGATAGTGCTGGGGTGATCTTGGCCTCGAATGAAGAATTCCCAATCTTTTGCCACATCTTTCCCTTGAGTTTGAGAGAGCCCTATAGACTGTAGAAGATGTTTCCACTTATGGTTAAAAAGTCTCAGGGCCTGTCCATTGGGTGTATCAAGGAGTTTGTACAGATGAGAAGTAGTATGGCCTCTTTTCTTGAGGGTGCCCAAGATTCCAGGAAGGTTTTGGTCATATGGGGGCGTTTTAGTTTAATCAGTACACTTTTGAGTGGTAGAAATTTGTAGAATTCAGCGTCCTGCAGCTCAAATGCCATCTGCAAGGTGAAAAATGGGACATGATTGAGACATGATCATAGATCATTTATAGTGTTTATACCTTTTTGAGCCCAAGTTTCCTAATAAAGTCATTTCCCATCCGTTTTGATAGTGCAGTTAAATCACAGGGATCCTAGGGATGAGGTATGGAGTCAATGTTCTGGGTGTTTGTCAAGTATAAGGAGTAATGTAACGTATCCAGTATTATTTGTCTGGAATGACATAAATCAAAATATTATGAAGTGTGAGTGTGGAGCTAAGAGGCAGGAGTGCTGTGAGACTGGTTTATATATGGAGCCAGGGAGGTGAGTTAGGTTCTTGTTGGCGCAGCCAACATGCCCCATGGAAAAACAAAAATGCTCTCTGGTAACAGGGATAATCCGGCATCTTTAGAGTTTTCATGGAAACTCTTTTTTTTTTTGTTTTTCTGTGTGAATTCAGAGATAGCAGTATCCCTGACTTACAGAAGGAAGAAGATAATTCCCCTGAGAGCATGCTAGATATGAAGTTAATTAGTGGGGCATCATCATTTTTACCATTCCCACTCTCTCCCACCAAGTTATATTTTTTGGGAACCATGTGTTAAGGAGATCTTTGGTTTTGGTCAACATTTTTTGTTCATTAAGTGTAATGGATTGTTTAAGCTTGGGAGTAAACCATTTGTGCAGATATTTGATGGCTGTCAGTTGCCACTTTAGGTCATAGTCACTGATTACCTCAAAAGTGCAGTGTACATATTATGGGAATACTTCTGTTTTATATTTGTTTAAGGAGTAGCCCGTTACTAGTGAATATTTCTTTCTTTCATGATGATGAGTATGGCTTGAGAGGCAACTTTATGAATAATAATACATCATTTGCATAGACTGCTACCACTTGTCTGGCAGATGAGAAGCTGATACCAGGATTATATAGGCTGTCCCTAAAGCTGGAGATTAGCAGTTCAATGGCTAGTAGAAAAAGCAAGGGCAAGAACAAGCGCGTTTGGAGAGTACCTTGTGAGAGTTTAAAGGGTTGGGACAGGTGACCGTTAATGCTACACTCTGTTGTGGGCCTGACTAAAGGGCTATAATCATGATTTTGAATTGCTCTACAAGGGGATATCTATGTAGTGTGGCATGTATAAAGGCCCAAGAGACCTTGTTGAAGGCCTTTACTACATCAAGTGCCAGAGCTGCTGTTGGTGAAAGGGATAGTTTGACAGCATGTCCTAATGTGTTCGCCATGAGTCTGCCTTTCATGAAGCCTGTCTGAGAGTTCGGTATCAGTTGTCGGATTACTTTCAATCAATGAGCAACTATCTTTGCATAGATTTTGCAGTTGATGTTAATAAGGGAGATTGGTCTGTAATTTCTAATGTTTAAGTGGTCTTTCCCTTCCTTTGGAATCACTAAGATAGTGGTTTCTGTGGCTGGGCAGAGAATAAAGCCTATTGAATCATATATTTTTCAAAAACTGCATCCATGGTGTTTATCACTCGATTAGTAGACATTTGAGCCTGGGGCTATCCAAGATTTAATGGAGCGTGTGGCTAAGATGATTTTCTCTTCTGTAAGCGGCTTATTTTTGGCAAGGGAGTCTTGATGATAAATTTGAAGAAGGTTACAGGAGCCAAGATATATGTTAATTTTGGCAGAGGAGGTGGGTGTATTGGAGTTATAGAGTTCTCTATAGAACCATTTAAAGGAGTTAATAATACTGTTTGTGAACTATGTGACCCTGCCTTCTAGACTTTTTATGGCCAATATAAGGGATCAGTTTTTTGTGAATTTAAGGTAGTTAGCTAGTGATTTCCCAGCTTTTTTTGTTATTTGAAACACTTTTTAATAAAATGACGTTAGCTACATCAATCCATTTCTAGGCTCTCTGGCTCAGAATTTGATTATATTGGTATTGGGCTGAGTGTAGCTTGGGCAGGAGAGATGAGCCTTTAGATTTTATAAATTGGGTATCCAGAGTTTGAATTGTTGAACGTAACTCTTTGAGGCAGTTAAACAAGTCTTGTTTTTTCAGGCACGCAAATTGAATTAATGTCCCCCTTAATGTGGATTTAAGGGCATCCTAACAGATTGTAGGGAACGAGTCACGTGGGAGGTTTTCTTTGAGAAGATTTATGATGGTCTCAATTATTGATTTGTTGTTGGAGTCTTCTAAGAGATCATCGATCAGATGCCACTGATGAGGTGGTGGTGTTGGGTATTTGAGTGTAAGCTGGACTTCACAAGGAGGGGAACCCCAAGCCATGCCACTTCTAAGGGGAAGAGGTGCCAGGGGAAGCATTATGATCCTGTTAAGACAGGAAAGTTCCAAGAACTTGCCATGGCCGGCAAGTGTTTTTGTGTGTCACCAGCCTGGACACAAAAGAGGGGATGCTGCTGCCTGCTCAAAGCAGCCTCCCCACTGGTGGTCAGTCCCATAGGATTGCTAGTGTAGGTGTTGGTGTAGGTGTTGGGGTGGAATTTTGCCCAGGGGTAAGATCAGGATACACAGAGGTCACATTAGTGCCCGTGGGTGGGTGAATATTACAGCCTTGGCTACCTTACCTCCCAACATAGAGAGGTATAGGCAGAAGCCTAAAGTCAATGGGACTGAGGTGGAGGCTCTGAGAGATACAGGAGCCAGTGTGACTATGTTCACAGAAAAAAAAAAAAAAGTTTTCCCAGAGCAGGTCTTATCTGGTGTATTCACCAGATGACATATAGAGACAGTAGAACCAAGCTCCACCCCATGGCAGTGGTGAGCTTACAATGGGGAGGTGTGACTGGCACTAAAAAGGTAGTAATAGCTCCTGCCCTTCCAGTACAGTGTCTGCCGGGAAATTATCTGAAAGCATCTGAATGATCAGAGGTGGAAAGAAGGGTCCATGCACAAATGTTGAAACTCCTTGAATAGGTGTGTGCTGTGACGAGGTCACAGGCAGCAAAACAGGGAATTGCTGGACCTGCACTCAAGAGCAATAGGACAAGCCTCCAAGAGCAAGAGAAAGGGCACAGTGTCTGGCTTGCCAGCCCAAACAAAGTACAGAGGTTCTGGAGGAATCCAATCCTGAGGAGGAGGATCTGGCTTCTAAGGGAGGGACCACTCCCCTGCAAGCTCTGCCTGACTTGGCAGAATTGCAAGGAATAGGTGGTCCCTCCAGTAAAGAGATGTGTGGGACAAAGAGAGTGTCCCACTCTTGTGGGCCTGCGGCAGACTGCCTCAAGGCAAGAACAAAGGGATGTTAGTAGTCCCACAAGGTTTATTGGGAGGATGGAGTTCGCTACACTGAGGAAAGGGGTCCCAAACCAAGAGTAACAGGACAGTAGTGGTCCCCTAAAAGAATAGAGAATTCCTCCTAACTTTAAGCCATGACATTCCCTTAGTAGGCCATTTGAGGCAGACCAAGACCTGGAACTGGTTGATCAACCATTTTTACTGTCCCGATATGTCAGAAAAGGTCAAGGGGTTTTGCAGCTCCTGTATCACCTGTCAGGCCAGTGGCAAGTTCACCACCCCCTATCATCCCCAGACCAATGATCTGGCGGAGAGATTTAACAAGACCCTGAGGGGCATGATGATGGGTTTGTCTGACAAACTTAGGAGGAGGTGAGAAGTTCTCTTCCCATGCCTGCTGTTTGCATGCAGGGAGGTACCACAAAAGGACAGTTGGATCCAGCCCCTTTGAGTTATTGTTTGGGCACCCTGTAAGTGGCCCATTGTGTGTGGTGAGACAGTCTTGGGAGAAGACTCTCAAAGAGTCCAAGCAGAATGTGCTTGATTATGTGCTGGGCCTGCAGGGACATATTGCTTAGTACATGGAAAAGGCAAGCAGTAACCTGGAAGCCAGCCAGGGGCTCATGAAGCTTTGGCATGACCAAAAGACTACCATGCCTGAGTAACATCCAAGTCAATTGGTGTGGATTTTGGAGCCCTTGGCTCCTCTGGCCCTCCAGGCCAAGTGGACTGGGCCCTACCCCATTTTAGAGAAGAAGGGTGAGGTCATCTACCTGGTGGACCTTGGCACACCCAATAATCCCCATAGGATGCTTCATGTAAACAGACTGAAACAATTCCCAGACAGGGCAGACATGACCATGATTATGGTCCAAGATGAGGGAAATGAGGAGAGTGAACCTCTGCCAGACCTCGCCTTCACCAATGTACAAGATGGGTCAATGGAGGGAGTAGTACTCTCCCTCAAAATGTCAGCACAGCAGCAGAAAGACTACAGACAAGTGTTGGAATAGTTTGCTGGGCTATTTTCCCTTACACCTGGGCTCACCAATTGGTGTGTCCACGACACTGGTGACATCTTACCTGTCAAAAATAAGTTGTACAGGTTGCCAGACCAGGTCTGAGCCAACATCAAAGCTGAGGTAGTTAAGATGTTGTAGATGAAGGTAATTGATAGTCCATGGGTCACTCCAGTGGTGCTGGTACCAAAACCTAGTCCCCAAGGTGTGAAAAAGAGCTCAGATTCTGAGTAGACTATAGAGGTTTAAATGCAGTCACTAAGACTGAGGGTCACTCCTTACCAAGAGCTGATGAGCTCATTAATAGTTTGGGGCTGCTACGTTCCTGAGTACATTTGACTTGACCTCAGGATACTGGCAAATTGCCTTAAGGCCAGGAGCTAAGGAGAGGTCAACATTTCCACCACAGAGGGCCACTTTCAGTTCAAGATAATGCCCTTTGATTTGAAATGCCCCTGCCACCTCCCAAAGGTTGGTAAACAGAGTCTTGCCTGGGTTGAAATCATTGAGCGCAGCTTATGAGGATGATATAGCTGTATTCAGCTCCAACTAGGAGGATCATCTGAGAAAATACACAATGAGGGACCCCTCTAGTATCACAAGAGAAATTTTGAATACACAATTCACATGGAAAACTAATTATACATATTAGTCCATATGCAACAGACCGGTCCTAAATTCAACCAAAACGATGAGTCCAAAGTTTATTCAGATTGTGATTACACATTAGACAGTCCGAAATCCAAAGAAATTTGTGGTTCCAGCCAACACGTGTTTCGTCTTGGGAAATGTTTATATCCCTTACGACTTCTTCAGGGCTAGAAATCATGAACAAAATACACGAGTTAAGACCAATATGCTCAACCATCAAGTTCGTGATACATGTGTGTCAAAGCCCAAGGGAGGTGAAATTTAGATAATATAACCAACTACGCTAAGTGAGAGAAATGAATTCAAGGTTAGTACCTGATAGAAAGCCTAAATGCACAAACCCGTAACAAATAAAAATCATACCGCACACTCTATAAACATAATAAACAAATTTTTAGTTAGAATCCAGAAACCAGCCACATGCCACCATAGTGCACCACCGTGTCCACAAGGCAACTAATTGTTAAACCAAATACCTTATTAATCCACTAGAGCTTAACCAACCAAGCTATATTGCCAAATGTAATCCGACATGTATCTTATCCAAATGGAGTTTTGATCTGCTGTTGAGAAATAAAGAACACAAACACTTCAGAAAGCTAGAATTATCATATTGTACCATAAAAGTCACCCTGATATGCACAATATACATGAACAATAGCCCATCAACAATTCATATATAGTAAAACAACAGTATACTGGTAAATATCACTATACTATATATATTTAAATCTTTTAGAAGGAAAGTATCGATTTAGGGTAGTCTCGCAACAGTTAATCGTTCAATTCCCAACAACAGCACACAGTCAAACTCACCCCAATCTTCAACAAATAGCATCTGTGATCCGAAAACGGCGTCTCCGTGTGCGGACGCCTAGCGAGTGCGCTAACCATGCGCACATGAACCCGGAAGTAAATATACTTCTGGGTTCCCACGATCCACAAAAATAGAAAACGGACTTGAAAAAACGCCCCGAACTAAATGCTACCAGATACACCATGATTAGCCCGATCATATATTAACCAATGTACCTTTATGGCTAAATAAACACAAATCGTTTGATAACAGAATTATTATAGACTGGTACAAGTCAAGCTTAATGAAAAAACTGCTGCAAATGCAATAAAAAACAATAAATAAAATCAAGTACTCTTATCACCAGCCACTAGACGTTATAAAGGAAAGACACTAACACCACAGATTCACAAGATTTCTCAGTGAAACACCTGGTGGTGTAAACAGTCAGGAAAAATTATCTTATTTTAACTTAAATAACACTACCAATACTAGCACGTAAAGCCACTGATAACACTCCCAATAGCCAAATTAAGGAACCTAAGCGGATAGTAGTACAAAAATATGAATGCAAGTGAGACCCCCATGTTTGCTTAAGACCTATGATGTTTGAGAATCTTGGTATTTAACTCATGAGTACAAATATGTCATTACACAATCAAACAGTACTTACAATAAAACCACAATGTTTAAGTCAACATATGCAAAGTCAACATCTCAGTGTAATGAATGCAACATGCTGTTATCACAGAGAGCCGGAAATTAGTCACCCAAAAAGAATTCCAATTCTCTATCGGAATTTAATCCTGATTCCACAGTTCTTAATTTCATGATCCATAGGGAGGATCATCTGGTTCATGTGAGGGAAATGCATCAGGCCATGCTCCAGGCAGGCCTAGCTATGAAGGTAAGCAAATGCCAGACAGGTCAGAGATCAGTGGAGTACCTGGGCCACCCTGTTGGTAGAGGCTGTTAGGAATGGAGTCTCTAGTTGGCAGAGGTATACACCTTTTTACAAGTAGGGACTACAATCTTAGTAAGTGTAAGTCACAACACAATCCAAATTATCCTGTGCCCACTCTCTGGTAGTTTGGCACTGAGCAGTCAGGCTTAACTTAGAAGGCAATGTGTAAAGTATTTGTGTAATAACTCATGAAGTAACAAAGTGAAAACACCACACAAATACACCACAGAGGTTTAGAAAAATAGATAATATTTATCTGAATAAAATAATATTTATCTGAATAAAATAAGGTCAAAACAACAAAGCTCCAAAAAGCACAAGTTGAAATACCACTTTTAAAAGGTTTAAACAAATCTCAGTCCTTTCAGATAAACAGTTGTTCTTTGTTACAAACAGTACCTGGGATGAGTAAAAAATAATGATGCACGGATGCTGCAGAAGAGGTGATGCGTGGAAAAATAAGGTATTGAATTGAAATTTCTGGTGTGGCACAGACGATGCGTCATTTCTTTCCACACAGCAAAGGGTTTGCATAGTTTTTTTGGCATGTAGTCTTGGTTCCCCACTGCGATGTGAGGATATTTTGATACCTATGGATGATGCATTGAAAATCCTTGATGTGCTGGAAGAAGGAGCAGGTGCTGTGTCGATCCGGTAGGCGATGGGTTAAATTTTTCATGGCAATGTAGGCATTACATTGAATTTCCATTCGGGAAGTCGGTGCTGTGTCATTACGGTCGGCGGTGCAGCGATTTCTTAGCTGCAATGCGGGCCTTGCATCAATTTCTGCAGGCTTTGCATTGATCTTCGACGCACATGGAGTTTCTTGAAGAAGTGAAGTCTTTGTTGGCCCTGAGACTTTAGAAACAAGGGGCAAGCTCAATACAAGCCCTTGGAGAGCACTTCTGAGGAAGGTAGAGTCCTCCCAGCAAAGTCAGAGGCCAGCAGGGAAGCAGATTAACAGCATGGCAGCAGTCCTTTCCAGCAAAGCAATCCAGATGAGTCCTTTGGGCAGCAGGCAGCTCCACTGACAGGGTGCAGGTATAGGTCCAGAAGTGTCTGAGTTGGTGGGGTCAGAGACCCAGCTTCTATACCTAAAAAATTATTTGAAGTGGGGAGACTTCAAAGGGTGGTTTTGAAATGCACAAGTTCCCCTTTCAGCCCAGTTCTGTCTCCCAGGGTCCCAGTGGAGGGTTTATCAGTCCATTGTGTGAGAGCAGGCCACTGGCCTTTGAAATGTAAGTGTCAGGCCCTCCACCCTTCCAGCTCAGGAAGATCCATTCAATATGCTGTTGAATGCAGATGTGACTGAGTATCCTGTGTTTGTGTTTGTCTGGGTGAAACACACAAGGGAGCTGTCATGCAGCACAGACCAGACGTTGATTGGAGACAGGCTGTAAGGCACAGATGGTTTTAAGTGCAGATAAATGCTCACTTTCCAATATTGGCATTTCTAAAATCGTTATATTAAATCCAACCTCAGCAAGAAGCAGGATTTTCTATTACCATTCTGGCCAAACTAAATATGACCTGGGTACCTCTTTCAGATCAGAATCTACCACTCAAAAGGCTATGAGGGCAGTCCTAATGCTAGTCGGTGAAAGGAGCAGGCCTCACAGTAGTGGAAAATGAATTTAGGAGATTTTCACTAACAGGACATATAAAACACATATGTGCATTTCCTGCCGTTTACCTACATAGCACCCTGCCCTGTGGGTTACCAAGGTCCTCCATAGGAGTGACTTATATGTAGAAAAAGGGGAGGTTAAGGCTTGGCAAGTATTTTTAAATGCCAAGTTGAAATGGCACTGAAACTGCATACACAGGCCTTGCAATGGCAGGCCTGAGACATGGTTAAAGGGCTACTTATGTCAGTGGCACAATCAGTGGTGCAGGCCCACTAGTAGCATTTAATTTACAGGACATGGGCACATACAGTGCACTTTACTACAGACTTATAAGTGAGTCAAAAATGCCAAATAGGGATGAACCAATGTTACCATGTTTAAGGGTGAGAGCATATGCATTTTAGCACTGGTTAGCAGTGGTAAAGTGTGCAGAATCCTAAAACCAGCAAAAAGAGTGTCAGAAAAGTGGAGAGTTATAAATAAATCAAAAGTTGGGGGATGATCACCCTAAGGCTGTCAGGTCTAACAGAGGCTATGTACAGCCTCTCCAGCCCAAGATCCACACCATCCTCAATTGGGAGGCTCCTAAAACCCAGACTAAGGTCAGGACCTTTCTTGGCCTTACTGGGTATTACAGGAGGTTTGTTGAGAATTGTGGGACCATTTTGGCCCCTTTGATAGAACTTGCCTCAAAGAGGCAGCCAAAGAAAGTTATTTGACCTCCAGAGTGTCAGAAAACCTTTGACACTCTGAAGAAGGTTATGTGTTCAGCACCAGTATTACTGACTCCTGACAACAACAAAGAGTTTACAGTGCAAATAGATAATTCAGAGACAGGAATTGGGGCAGTGTTCGCAGGAGTTAATGAAGAGGGCCAGGATCAGCCAGTTGCTTTCATCACCAGGTGACCACTCCCCAGAGACCAAGGATGGAGTGCCATTGAGAGGGAGGCCTTTGCTGTGGTCTGGTCCCTGAAGAAGTTGAGGCCATACCTGTTTGTCACTCACCTCCGTGTTCAAACTGACCATAGTCCTTTCAGATTGCTCATGCAGGTGAGGGGAGGGGCAAAACTGTTAAGGTGGTCCATGTCTCAACAGGGATGGACTTTACATTAAAACATAGACCTGTGATTGCCCATTCCAATGCATATGGCCTTTCCAGGTTTTTCCACTTAGCTGATGCGGACTATCAGGGTGTTGATTAGTACCCTTCGCCTTTCATCTTTGGGGGGCAGTGTCGGAAAGTCCTCCTTTTTGCCCTGGTCTCACCCAAATGTTTTGGACATATACTGTTGGTTACTGATTCGTGGCTGTGCCCTCGTACTGCTAACCAGCCCCCGGGAAAGTGCTCTGTGTAAAATGGATTATGCAAATTAGGCTAATTATAATTGGCTGTATCAACCTACCTATAATTTCCTAGTATATGGTAGGGAATGTAGGTTTATTACCCCATCATAGGTGGTGCATCCATTGGTGCATTCTGAGGTGCCGATTGTCATTTTAAAGGCAGGCCTGCATTACTGTCTGCCTTTAACTTAAAGTTAACCCCAAATTCAACTTTGGAATTAAAAGTACTTCCAAAGTCTTAAACTACCTTATTTATACATATACGTCACAACCAAGGTGTGCCCTAGGTGTCCCCAGGGTTGTGTGCAGTGTGCCGATAAGCAGGTACTTTATCAAAGATGTTTAATAAGCCTTTTTGAGAGACAAATAGCTAAATTAGTTTTTCCCTATCATTGTGAATGGGCTCCATAGGCTAATATGGGGAGACTTTATTTTAAAAAATAAAGTCCCAAAAGGAGCTAGACATTTCAAGTTTGGTTTCAAACTTATTGATATAATAGATCCAACAACTTTCCATTGTTGAATTTAATATAACTGAAAGTTGCCAGTTTCAGCTCTGTAGTGCCCTTCTCTGATTGATAAGTTCTGAAGTGGCCTGGGCTGAACAAAAAGGAAGTGCCTGGGGGAGAAGAATTGTCCCACTAGTTGGTGAAACAGGGGTGGGAGAGAGCAGCCAAACTGTATTTCAAAGGAGGGAAGATCATTTGGGCCAGCAAGTAGACCGCCCCATTTCCTGCAAAACCAGACAGCCAGGTTTCCCCTGCTTAGATTAGGAGAGGTCTGCATAGGGGTGTGTTAAAGGAAACTTAGCCACACCATAGTGTAGGCTCAGCAAAACCTAACCTCTGAGGTTGAATTTCTGCCATTTTGGATTTTTGAGTAATGTTGCTCTCTGGATAGATTTTTGCCAGGCTTCCCAGGGAGTGGTCATCCAAAAGGGGGGTGGCCTGCCTGTGATTAGATGGTCCCCTCTCCCTGTTTTTCATCCCAGGAGCAAGGATAAATATGGCACAGCTATAACCACACTTCAGATCCCAAAAAGGAACAAGACAAGAAGAAGGACTGCCCTGCTGGACCCCTGACCTGTACCTGGACATTGCACTCTGAAGGACTGCACCAGCTGCACACTTTGGCTTCAACACTAAAATGACTTTGCCTGTCTTTAACTGCTTCAAGAAGGGACTCCCTGTTTGCTACAGTTAGACAATAGCTGACCAGAGTCACCTACATCAAGCACTGAAGAAACTGACCAGATGCTACTGATAATATTTGGATTTGAACCAGGTGCATTCTGGGAGTTGGAGTCCTAACCGTCAAGGAGCAACTCAGAACTTCTGGAACCTTGGAGTGAAATGTGGACTCCAAAAGGACCTTCGAAGACCTTCTGGAAGAAGTTCCAGAAGTTTGGAGAAGATTGAAGAACGTTTGGAAAAAAGTTCCATAAGTGACCAACCTGACGTTATGAGTCAAGATGGCTTACGTTGACAACGACACGGCCTGAATTACACGCTCGTCCACTGAAAAGTTCCTGAGCCCCAGACTTCAAGGAATCCACTGGGGGATTGTGGAAAGGCAATTGAACAATGTTGACTCAAAATTAGCTTACTCTGGAATGTCGTCTGATGTCAGAGAGAAAAAGCTCCAATAAAATGACAAAGTCCGAACGTAAAAAGTTGACCGAGGCTTCCCACACAGTGTGTCTGAAGAGGGCTCCGGGGAGGTCGGATCCAATTTCAAGTTCAGCTCGGCCAAAGATTTCTATCATGAAAAATCATCTAAGCCGAAGGTAGGATTCTTCACCGAGGTCTCCTGCAATGCATATCTGAAAAGGGCTCTAGGGAGCTCGGATCCAACTTGTGACTTCATCCCGGCGAAGAAACTCGCCCTGAAAAAAAGACTAAGTCAGAAGGTAAAACTTTGACTGAGGCCTTCCACTCACTGTAGCCAAGCAGAGCGCCATTGGTGCCGGCCTCAAGTTTTGACTTTGCCCTGGTCAAGTGCAACCTGTGCCCAGATTGGCACTTTTAGTTTTGATGCACTAAAAAACATTTTATCTTTCAAAATTCATATCTCCGGTTTCCCTTGTTTGATTTTATTTGATTTGTTGTCAATTTAAAGATAAAAATATAATCTATTATCCCTTTAGTATATTGTGATCTTGAAGAGACTGGTGGAGGGCCAGAAAGCCCTTTCTAATTATCAATGTGTCTTTTGAATTTTCCTGCTTGATATTGAATTAGGCTCAGTTGCATAAATAATGCTGCACTTTCCTAATATGTGTGAGAATAAAATCTGTATGCCGGTATCTTAATGGTCAGAAGACCATGGTTCTGGGAGGTGAGTTGCGGACATTCGAGCAACGTTTGCCAATTGGCACTCGGTAGGCTAGTTCTGCCTCTGCGTCCCTGTCAAATTTGATATCCAAGGTGCGGAGTAACCAGGCATCCAGAAATCCAACACAGGAATTATCATTGTCTTCTACCCTTTGAAGTGATCCAAATGTGCAAAGATTACCTCTCTGATTTCAGTCTTCCAGTTCAGAGAAACCTTTCATCAGGGTTTTAATCTTGATAGTGGCAGCAACCACTTTTGATTTCTCAGTTGATGTAGAATCCTCCAGCATACTGTTCCTCATTTCTGGTTTAGTGATTCTGCTAGCCATATTTTGAAAGTCATTCTGTGAGGCTTGAAGATCATAATTCATGGCATCTGTTTTTGCTTTTGTTTTTTGCTCCAAGTCATGTAGAATGCAGTCGCTGAAGGATCATATCCAGGCTGACACCTGATTTAGATTTGATAGTGGATTCCGAGAATGGGAGGTCTGCCTTGGTTTGTTTTAGCGAGGATTTATTTCCCTTACCATCACTGGGGTCTTTACCCTTATGGTCAGCCATCAGGGAAGTCATACAGAGTTCCAGATATTATTATACAGTTATTATAAAGTTGTGTGACTGCACCAGATGTCTCTATGAGCAAACTTGATCTTTAGCACTGAAAGTGATGTATTTCTAATGAACTTGTATGGCAGTAAGTGGATTACTGAGTTCCTGATGAAGTCTAGTATGTTGTTTACTTTTGAAACAAATCAGTAGGATGTGCAAGAGTGTACTTGTAGGACAGAAAATGGGTTCACATTTAACACAGAATGAACTGCGCAGAGAGCGCAAGCAAATTCTAGAGTGGCAACCATTGGGGTGTAGGTCGGTCTCCGTTTTCAGAAAGAATTCAGATGGCAAGACCGTGATTACCATTTAGTTTTCCTTCGAGGGCATGATGGGCGCCAAAAAGCACAGATCTGAGTGTGGTGCGAGAGATTCATGATGAGTGCTCATGTATGATGGAATGTAGTGTTCGGCCAGATCTCCGGATAAACTCATAGTCAATTACTATAGGACGATGACGGGAATATTTGTACATGTGTAGGGAAACGGTATTTTTGACATGCTGGCATGAACACCTATTTTATGACCTAGAGGCTGGGGCAACTTGGAGGACGTAAACACTGGCTCACTTGCTGGTTTCCAGGCACCACACTGACTTTGGAGAATTCCCGTGCACTGAAATGGCCCTTTGATGTTATAGATCACGCTCATCTATGTGCTCGCTGGGAGCTTCAAGTGCTGAATAGGTGATAAGAGTCCTCGGTTCTTAGGTTGTCACAGGCCTTTGCACATGCCGTATGTACAATGTTTGTAGCTCGTGAAAGTGCTTTGAAATTTGGAAATACTGTTGGGTGCACTAGTAAAGACTGCTTGCTGCTGTCTGTAGAGAGCCAACCGGGCTCTCCTTTCTGTTTATAAGGCGTTCCGCGCATCCGGCTGGAATGCGGAACCGAGCTGGTTTAATAAACTCGGGGCTGCACTGACGCAGTTCCCCTTGAGACTGCAGCCCTAAGTGTGCGTGTCCTCATTTCGTCTGCTACATGTTGTGGGGCCCTGCAACCTTACAATGGCGACAAGCGGGTTTTCGACACTCCCGCGTCGCAACTGAGCTGCCCTCCGACCTCTGAAAAGACATACCCGACCGCACCTCCTGTGCACCATGAAAAGGATAAACCAAGGAGCGCCTGGCTAGAAAGGCGCTCGGCTGTGTGGAAGAGGCACGCTGCGCCCGGCGGTAAGAGGTTTGCCCGCCCCTCCCGGGTATGAGTTTCCTGGCCTGAGCCAGGCGCCTCGTCGTTCCCTGCTGTGGCCAGCGAGAGAGAGTGGCCGTGGCCATCTAAAAATAGCGACTTTGCCGGGAGGCCCAGAATCAACATGGGGAGGCTGTGTGTAAGGATGCACGCGCGTGCCTAGAGACCGGCCACACAACGCACAGGCTGTGTTCCCTGGGGAGGGGAACACAGCACAAGAGCCAGAGGGGCAGGAGCCCCGAATAAGAGACAGACAAGGGCAGAAAGCCCTGACAGATATTGGAAAAGAAGAAAAAAAAAAACCTGAAGACACAAAAAAAAACAAAAACGAAACAAAACAAAAGGGGAATATGAAAGAGGGGTAGACCCAAGAAAAGCTAGAAGGAAATAAATGAGAGGATTTGTTTTTGTGTTCTTTTCTCTCTATGGATAATAAATAACTACAGTTAAAGGTGGCCTAAAAAAAAAAAAAAACGGGGAAATCATAAGAAGGGACCTAGAACGCAACAACAAAGCGCCTACAGACTGTGAGACATCATGAGTGCCCCACTGCAAGAGAACCCCCAGCTGCCTGCGCAAGCAGGCACCAGTACTCACTCCTCAGTCACTGCGCTGCCCCCATTTAGCCAACTGATTGACCCGGCCACAGCTTTGCCAAGATGGCGCCTATGGTTCAACCGATTAGAAAACTACTTCTGTGCCATTAGAGAGACAGACGGGCCGTGTGCTGATCGCTCATGCTGCGCATGGGGGTGATGAGCTGCAAGAACTGTACGATGCACTCCCAAACACAGGTGATAAATCGGACTTCAACGTGGCCGTAGAAGCCCTGAATAAAAACACTTTGACCCACAGCTGAACTCAGACTTTGAACACTTCAAACTCCGGCAGGCTCAACAGACAGACGTTGGGTCGATGGACATGTTCTATGCACGGCTAAGGAAGCTAGCAAGCTGGTGTGTGGGCCTCAATCAACAGGAAGAGATTAGAGCGCAGATTATTCAAGGGTGCCGATCGAACGCACTAAGGAAGATCATCCTACGTCAGCAAGGCAAACCCCTTGACGATATTCTGGTTTTGGCACGTTCAAACGAACTATCAGCAGTGCGGGCGGATGCTATGGCGGCAGTAAGAGGACAATCACTGGCTGCTGCGTCAACCACACGTCCAGTCCAGGTGAAAGAAGAGCAGATAGACGCCATTCAGACTCGCCAATCGCCGGAACGAAAAGAAAACTTTGTCAGACAGAATGCGCGCAACTGCAGGAGTTGTGGGTATGAACACAAACCACCAATGGTGTGCCCGGCAAAAGGGAAACCGTGTGATAAGTGTGGCAAAGACTATAATTTTGCCGAAAGTGTGCAGGTCAGGAAGAGGCTGGCAAGGCAACCAGAAAGGAAGGGACACCAAGGTCCGAAGCATAACCAAAGAAACCGATGAATCCGGTGAAACCATGGCTCAGAGACCTCCAGTCTTCGAGGAAGATGAGGATGAAGACGTCTTTGTAATCTCATTCACCGGTGGAAGACAGCAGAAAAAGCGACCACCACCCATGAGTAACGTCCAGATCAATGGCAAGTCGGCGACGGTGCTCATGGACACGGGGGCATCGGTGAATGTGATGGATGAGACTCTATTCAAGCAATTGACCCCAACACCCTCACTTGCCCCAACTACCACTAAAATATGCAACTATGGGGGCCGAGAGCCGCTTCCTCTAAAGGGCACAGTGGAGGTCCAGCGGGCAGGTTTCTACACAGGCAAGATTCTATGTGGTGACTGGAGAACGAAGCACTCTGTTGGGGTGCCACACTGCGGAAGAGCTAGAACTAGTATTCTTTGCGCGACAAGTGTATGACTCCCATGCCGAACACCTAGTCAATGAGTTTCCGCAGCTCTTTGAGGGGTTGGGGCGACTCAAAGGTAAACGTGTCAAGCTACATATAGACCACCGGGATACGCCCATTGCCCTCAGGCATCGACGTGTTCTGTTCCATTTGCGACCAGCAGTGGAGAAGGAGCTACAGCTACTTGAAGACCAAGGAGTGATCGAAAAGGTCGTAGGGCCTACACCATGGGTGTCGCCGTTGGTGATTGCGCCAAAGCCTAAGTAACCTGGTGCCATCCGTCTCTGTGTCGACATGCGCCTTCCCAACAAGGCCATTAAAAGAGAGAGGCACATAACACATACGATGGATGACATCATAGCTGATTTGAATGGGGCACAGTGGTTCTCGAAATTAGACCTCAATGCTGGATTTCATCAGCTGGAGCTGGAACCCGACAGTAGGAACATCACCACCTTTTCAACACACCTGGGGCTCCGGCGGTACAAAAGACTGAGCTTTGGGGTATCTTCGGCTGCCGAAGTATTTCAAAACATGATCAGGGAGACGCTGTCAGGACTGCACGGGGTGATCAATTTGAGTGATGACATCCTCATTTATTCAAAAACTAGAGAAGAACATCATCGACATCTTAGGGCGACACTGCAGAGGTTGTCAGAAGCAGGTTTAACACTCCATAAGAAGAAATGTGCTTTCTATCAGACGTTGGTGGAGTTTTTTGGCTATATTTTTTCAAAAGACGGTCTACAGGTGGACCCTCGCAAAGCTGATGCCATCCGTCAAGCACCAATTCCGAAAACCCCCACAGAAGTGAGAAGTTTCTTGGGCATAGCAACCTATTGTGGAAGGTTCATTCCACAGCTTGCGACCATGGCAGAGCCTCTAGGACAGCTCACCAAAGCTGGTCATCGGTGGGAGTGGAGCCCAATGGCGGACAGGGCGTTTGCTGACATCAAGACAGCGCTACTAGACAAATCAACAATGACCTATTTTAACCCTCACAGATGTACTGAGGTGGTGGAGGATGCAAGTCCAGTGGGTCTCAGCGCTGTTCTCCTCCAGGACCAGAACCCGCAGGAGTGGGTTCTGGTTGTGTATGCCAACAGAGCATTGTCTTCAGTTGAAACACGATATGCCCAGATAGAACGAGAAGCTCTGGCGATTCGGTGGGCGTGCAAACATTTTCACCTGTATCTATATGGCCAAGAATTTCAGGTGGTGACAGATCATAAGCCTCTAGTCGCACTGTTTTCCGGGTGCCCTCGCTTGGCACCCTCCGCAGATAGAGTGGTGGACTGTTCTGCTGCAACCATACAGGTTTACCATCATTTATTGACCAGGAGCAAATAACCCGGCAGACTACTTATCTCGCCACCCATTCCCAATCATGACCGCCGACTGTCAAGAGATCGACGAGGAGAGCACAGAGGTGTTTGTCAACATGGTGGTAGAGTTGGCATGTCTCAATGCCCTAGGTGTAAGAGACATCGTTGATGCCACCAAGGTGGACATGGTACTCAACCAGGTCAAAGAAGCACGGAGTCACTGGAAGTGGAAGCTTTTCTTGGAAAAGACTAACGTAGCCAACCACAAATGCAAATTAGCGATGCAGGGGATGTGGAGGGTGTGAGATGAGTTGTCCACAGATAGTCAAGGACTGGTTCTTCGAGGAAGAAGAATTGTACTGCCTCAGAGTTTGTGGTCCAGAGTGGTGGAACTAGCACATCAGGGCCATCAGGGCACTGCGAAAAGCAAGGCAAGATTGCGGGCCAAAGTGTGGTTCTCTGGCATGGATAGTCAGGTGGACGAATTGGTGGGGAAATGCCATTCATGCGTCATCACATCAGGGGAGCCACCCTGCTGTCCAGTAGTCACTGAACCGGCTAGCACAAAGCCCTGGACAAAAGTGAGTATGGATTTTGGGAGTTTCCCGGACGGGCGGCTGACTGTCGTCGTCATTGACTCGTGCACCAAGTTCCCTGTTGTTGATGTGGTGGTGTTCACTGAAGCCAGTGCTTCAAAAGGCATTTGCTATGTTCGGGCTTCCTGACGAAGTCAGAACAGACAATGGTCCACCGTTCAATGGACAGGAGTTTCTGTCTTACCTGAAAGGTTTAGCCATACATCATCGTACGGTCATGCCCTACTGGCCGCAGGCCAATGGCGATGTCGAGAGGTTCATGCAAACTTTAAACCGAGCACTCAGAATAGGTGTTGAACAAAGAGCAGACAGTGAGCAATGTCTACAACAATTTCTATGTGCCTATCTTCAGACACAGCATAGTACTACGGGGTGTGCCCCGGCCGCACTTATGTTTAAAGTTCTGCCTCAAGATTGCATCCCGGCTGGTCCTCAGTGGACATTCCCAGAACTGGATGTCGAAGCCACTCCGCAACGCAGAGAATGCACTAATCGAAAAGCTACGGAATGACGGCGATGTCGGTACCGGGGCTTTCAGGAAGGGGATATGGTGGTAGTGAAGAACTGCCGGCCAGGGGGAAAATTCCAAACTCCATTTGAACCGGAGCCCTGGCAAATTGTCAGTGTGCGGGTGCCATGATAACAGCCGCACGAGGCAGGCAGAAAGTAACTAGGAATATATCACACTTCAGGAGAGCAGGGGTTTCGGCCACATCCGAGGAAGAAGGAGAGATCGATGACTCGATGGTTGAACCCCCAGCTGCGGAGGTACAGACCGAAGGTGCTCAGAGAGTGGCGCCAAGTGCACGACATCTTCCAGATGAACATGCTGGCAGTGGAGAATCACTTCCCAGGGGTGGATGTTATAATCTACGCCCCAATCCTGTGCCGAACAGCCAGCTCAGAGACTTTGTTTGTACCCTGGGTCCCTAGAAAGCAATGTTGGACCATTGTTGCCTGATCACCAAAGGGGCGTCGTACCCTGGGATGTTTGTATCCTTTGTTCTGTTTGTTATTCTTGTGTCTTTTGTCTCATTTAGCGGGGTTTGGCTTTTCCTACATATTTTTTCTTCTCTTCTGTGTGAAGTAAAACATGGGAGGGATGTAGAGAGCCACCCAGGCTCTCCTTTCTGTTTATATGGCGTTCCGTGCGTCCGGCTGGAATGCGGAACCAAGTTGGTTTAATAAACTCGGGACTGAACTGACGCAGTTCCCCTTGAGACTGCAGCCCTAAATGTGCGTGTTCTCATTTCATCCGCTACACGTTGTGGGGCCCTGCAACCTTACACTGCCCTGGCTGCTGGAGGGGTTGACAGTTTAACCTGAGGATCATCCGTATGAGAGTGCAAGGGAGAATGATTTGGCACTGTTAGCAATATTCAGTTATTTTGCGAATATGCCAGGAGTCAGGCACTTAATGAGAGAACTCTGCACTCGGGCCCATGTAACTAGCTTCGTACCTCTCTTGCTTTGATGTTAGAAGACGCTGGAGGCTCTACAATAAGCAGCGCTGCAGGGAGTCGCTATGTTATTTCTGTATCACAGGAGCGGGGCGGGGTGCCCAATTCAGCCAAATCGCTGGAATATTGCAGCAGTTTTCAAGACATTGCACCCCTCGATGTCTGCTACATCCCTGTAAGTAGGCTTCTGAAATTTGGTGAGCCGATTGCACACCAAAGCGTTAGGATCTGCAGAGACGGGCATGGAGTAGCTGAGTTATGCTGCCATCTTACCTGGGCCCAGGCAATGCCCCCGAGAAACTACAATCCTTAATCGAACATAGACAACTGCAACCAGACCCACCCCTCAACTTAGCATCATCTCTGTATAGCTAGGTACCTCTGTATCTTGCAAGTGGTTTGTGGTAACAAATAAAGGGTGGTCACAGTGAATACTATGCATACCATGGTCTAACAGTTGTAGTGGGCTAAGTCATGAAAGCTAGACCGAGGCATGTGGGGTGATGTGCGTGTGCATCTCAGCAATGTGGGGGGTGCATGAGGTACAGCACACCCTTGGGTGTGACATAGGCAATAAGCCACATGGGTCTGGACATCCTGTGGATAGGGCCCCACCAAGGACCACTGTCAGCCCTTATCAGAGTTTTGGGCTTTGAAGTATTACAACAGCACATCCCATTCCATCGCAATGGGTCACCTGCCAGGCCCCTATGCTCTTTCCTATATAAGACCTCGCTTTCCACCTGACCTCAGCTCTCCACCTCCGCCCGCCATTGCGAGGCCAGAGACGTCATCAAAGACATCTATCACCGTGATGAAACTTACCTCCAGGTTGGTTAGCAATAGTGACATGAATTCCTTAGGAACTCTTGTTGCTGACCCACAGCATCATCAGCTTTTTTACCTTGAATAGAGAATGTGAAGAAAGTGCCTAAATTTAACACTGGAACTGCAACAATACCAAAAGAATATCACTTCCACTCTTGAAATACACCATCCTTGTAATGACATTCCCTGACATAGTATGGCCTTCAACATTATCAACTTTTTGCTCTACGGTCAAAGGTCATGAAATGTAGGAAACGTATCATTTTCTCCTCTCTCTACCACAGATAAGACCTTCAGTAGTCCCAGTAATATAATGTGCTCATTAATCCCTCCGGGGAAATAGCGACAGCAGTGTGATAATCCTTCATTTTAAATGGACAGAATGACTTGTTGCTGTTTAGCAATTACTTACATAATCTACTGCAGCAAGACGGTATTTAGAGGATTTATATGGTCATAAAATGCAAAAATATTCTTAAACTGTATAAAAGAGTGTATGTCTGTTTGGATTTGCCATTCCTTATTTTAGGCAGTGATTGGAATCTTTTTGAAGCATCGGTGTATATTCAACTGTGGTAAACTGATTCAGTTTAATATAAATGTGTGATTATGTTGGAAAAAGTATAAAATGAGGCAATCCATTCACGAAGGAGTTATGGATAATATTCAGATTCACTATTCAAGCTCCGATTAAAATACGTCAACGCAGTAAATAGGAACGTGTCTGTGCTCAGAGGCCGTGTCATTATTGCGTTATAAATAAGTGATGCCTCAAGCCTTGTTAGGATGTTCGACAGTAAGTGAGCATGAAAACACTTGTCTGAAGACGCATGCTTGGATGAGATATTTTACTAATTGTCACAACCTGCCACACCGACACTAAAACGGGAACAGAACATTCAGCACTGACAGAATACGAACTAAGTAAAGGAAGTTTGTCTTACTTTAATTGTGTTAATCAGATTCAAGAAAATTGGGGAAGGTTAAATAAAGAGTTGCTGATCATTCGAGTGTTTACTCGTGGATATTTGCTGGAGGTAATATGTTCTAAGGGTTCATAACCTGTGCTCCGGGGAAACTTGGGGTGGGGGGCGCAACACCTACCCGGGTGTTCGTTCACGACTGCTTAGGAAATTAAATCGTAATGACATATTAATAAGATTCACATAACTAAAAATATTAATAGTGAACATTTTTAAAACGTTTGTAAATGTGAAGGAATTTGTAATTGGGGACTGAAAATTAATTTGGTGTCCTCATATTGAGTCACCGGTGCAGTGCAAATGCATGGAATGGAATATAGTAAAGGGGATGAGTAGCCTCAGTTGAATTAAAAAAGGCTACACTCCTCCAATTAAAATGAAAAACATGATTTTTAAATATTTGTACTTGAATTAAATTAAATATTTCATCATTTGTGTGGTTGTCCGTCTGTTAGATTAATGTTTGTTTCTGTATTTTTGTGTATTGTTTTGACCTATAAATCATTAAATTTAAGCTCGATTCCTAGCTTCCAGTAATGAGACTGTGAGAGTCCTTGGACTGTAACAGTGACTCAGTAGTGGTCCTTGGATCACCATAATGGTTAAAGCGGGATCCAAGCAAGTGAAATTGTTAGCAACCACTTGTCTAAGAGCCAGAATGGATCCACGAAGCCAAGCATGGGAGTGATCTGAAAAAGGCTTATTACATGTGTGAAGAGGTATGTATGAGTATTGGATGCAGTATTTGTGTAGCACTAACTTAGCCATACAGGGGAACACTGTACATTTTTTTGGATTACTCACCATTTCATTTAATACTTTGGGTTAGTTGCATTCATATGCACGACTTTCCAAAATCAAAACATGTCCACTTAATTTTCATTTCCAAAAGTTGCAAGCAGAATGGGCAAGAAGAGAACGAAAATGCATCGAGTTCACATACATTGCATTTTGTAGTGAAATTCACTTAGAGAGTCAGTTCACAGCCTGTGGCAGTCTGAGGCCAATCCCAACAGGGTACTGGGGGACAGTAATTCATGCGGGATTTGACAAGAGACCATGCCAAAAAATGTGAATGTATTTACCTCCATCTGAGCAATATCAGTATATGGGACGTTGCGGATTTGATCAATGACCTCACCATTTCAAACTATTTTCGGTTTAGAAAAATTTTGAAAAATATGTAATCCATCAGAGTTTTCAACTAAATGTGCACTTTACCTAGGAAACTAGCAAAGAAAGCAGACTGAAGAAATAGCACTAACAACCGAATGGATTCTAAACCCTGTATTTCCCGTCGTTCTATTTAATTTCTATATCTTTTCTTCTCATGCTCTGAAATGACCAAGTAGCTTGCCTGCGTTGCTGCCCAAAACTCCTAAGTACATAAACAAAAAATGATTTCACAGTCAGCGTATCAGTGGTAACACTAGTGACATCAGCTATCACATCTCATCAATTACACCACTTAAGACTTTTAATTCTCCACTCCTAGATGTCACGGTGCTTGAGCCTTGGCACAGGACATAGTGCTCTATAATTGCCCAGGCCTGTACTCTGCACAATTTCTGACAAAACATCTGGTCTCTGACCCTGGTCTTCTGGCCTTTAAATGAAGTTGCAAGGTAGAAGAACCAAATCTAACAAATATATGTCTTTGAAAAGAAAAAAGAGAGGCGAAAGAATACTGTATTTACACGCAAGCCCCATTATATTTAATTGCAGTTAATTGTAATTAGAGTGCTGTTGTTCCACTTTCAACATATATATGTCCTCGTATTTCAAGTTATACCATGGAGACATATATTGATACTTTCATCAAAGAAATGCGAAGAGCAATTCTTTGTAGCACCATTGATGTCATCATTGATGTCAAAATGACCCGGGATGAGGGTTGTAAATCTAATTAGACATGTTTTGTTATGTCTGTCATGAATCGGACGGAACCATCTCTGATTCAGGAAATATCGATGATCGCTTCCACAAAACACTTGTCTAAGTCCTATGTATAGAGTCACGTGTGAAGAATCTGCGATGTTTTTTGTTGAACTCAACCGAAAGGGCTCTAATGACCTCCTGATTTCCACGTTCCACTGTCACCTCTTTTTCCCAAAGATGCTCACAGCTCAAAAGATATTTCAAGACAACACTCTATAAAACACAATAAATAAATATATATCCAAGACAATCACGGACATAAGTCCTCCAGACATGCGAAGTGAGGCCTCCAGTCACCATTGCCAGCAGGATATCGTCTTTGGCAGCACAGTTGCTATGAAAGCGTGCAGCTAATGGTCCATTGGTCATTCCAAGAAACATCTTGTTACAGGGCTTGAATGTTGTTTTTGCTTTGCTTGCACTCTTTCTTTCCACAATACCAACTTGTCACTGACTTCAGTTGTGTCCAACAAGTACTGTCAGAGGATTTGGCTATTTAACATAGGATGTGTCAATTATTCCACCCCAATGGGTCCTGGGTGCACGGCGTGACCTTTATTCAGGCCTTACATGCAGCTTTCTTTCCTTCAGTGCTAAATGTGCATGGGCTTAAAATATACCGAGGTAGTAATAGGCAAAAAGATTTGATCTTCAAAACTTTGAAGTTCCCCTTGGCTCACAGCCATGGCTTTTGGCCACACAATGCTGTATTCCTGCACCCAAGTGCCCACTGGACACAGCCCTCAGGCAGCCGTTTCTGAATCTATAGATCCATATGGGAATTTGCATGGAAAATCAACATATACAGGCTTTATATCCTTTCAACCTTTCCTCAACCAATTTGCATGCTACTTTTTAAAATCAAATTTAACTGCCCATGTTTTGATTTTGGAAGCCATTGTTTAGATTTGTAATACATGGCCAATTTTGTGAACACTACCGCAAATGTATTTTGTATGGCAGCACAAAACATGTACAGGTACTAACTATTCCAGGGACAAGGCAAGAGTCTGTATATTGAAACAAAGGCATAATGTGGCTTATGGCTCAGGCTAGGCTTATGGTAAAGGGTAGACTTGTTGGGTAGACAGGTACAGCCATAAAAACCCATCCTTAGTTTTCCTGCAAAGTCAAAATGTACATGCAGTCAACACCAAATCTAGCCATTTTTTTCTCACGGAAAATGATATTTTCCACCCCCTTTAAAATCACCTTAATTATTCCTGGGTGCGGTGTGTGACTTGAGCCATATACCCAATAGCTCAGGAATGCTTTCAGGGAGTAAAGTCTTGGACATCGAGAACATTATAAAATGGAGAGTGGAGCAACATGTTTGGCTTCCAGATTCTAATAAAATATATTGAAACCTGCATTGCGAAAATGTAAAACTTCTTATATTGAAACCTGTTTGCCACATCGTCAGAATTTCAAGCTTCTTATATCCTTTTCAATTAATTTACACACTAATCGAATAATGTACTACGTGTGCATGCCATATTTAGTTGGATTTCTCAAGCTGAGCTTTCTGTAGCTCATTCCAGAGTATTGACTAATGCGCAAGACAGTTCAGAGTATTTAACACATTTGATCATCATTCTTCGAAAAGTTTTTGGAGATTCATCAAATGTATCAGCAGAAGTCAATTAAGAACTCTTGTCGTTTCTGTGATATATATTCGATGTAGTCCTACAAGTCCTGCATTATAAGGAAGTCCTTGGGAGTTCCTTTGCAAACTCATAGAACACTCAGATAACTTAGAATGACTTTATAGGGTAAGGAAGGCGTATAGTATTCCACGAAATACATAACTACATCATCACCCTTCCCCTCGTTCTCTTTTAGATTTTCTATTCTCTCACTCTTGTATATAAAAGTTTGCGTTGCAGCTGCTTAGAATTGTGTGGAATATGTATGTACCCTGATATAAAAATAAAGCCAACTGTAGCCTGTAACATACTTTCACAAATTATTTAATCAGTGCAATGTGACACTTTAAAGCGGACTTTACCTCAGCTTGTGTGAGAACATTCAGATAGTTTTGTTTTCTTCTAATGAACTCCAACAGTGCAATAAATAAACATGCTGTCATAAATATCTCCTGCTCTTCTAAGTATGGTACATTTTTACGTGGGATGTGGCTCAGAAAACCGACCTGAAAGCTAAAAATGTATTTAATTGTTTAAGGAGTAATTAATTGTGTTCAATGACCTCCATTGGGCAATGGATACTCTTTGCTGCTTCTAAATCATATTACAGTTAGAGGGACAGCTATGTCATATTTATTGGTAAAGTTCAAACATTCAGTACCATGCCAGTTACATTAAATGTAGCCCAATACCACTGTAAATTAAGTAACTGTATTAATAAACACATTCACAAATGTATTAATACAGTGCAAATGTCAAATCCCATGTATTTCTGGGTTCAGTGGAAGCTGGAAAGTGCAGCTGGGGTGTATGCTCACTTCAAGTCTTCTTACTTCTGTAGGAGTTGCTGGAGCCAGATGGCTTTTGGCTGGTAGTTAATCTATTCTGCATATGTAAGGGACTTGCTTTTGGATGAGTGTTGCTTCTTTTCAGCATCCACTAGCTGAAAGCTCGGGGGAAGTGGTCGCCCCCAGAATCATCTAGGTTCTTTGAATTGTCTGGCTTAATGTTCAATGGTGTGTTGGCTACATAGCTGTGGCAAGCTATACAGAAGTAATGCTGAGGTCCAGTAGCAGGCTGACGTGTGTCAAATAGGAGTAGGACAGCAATTGAGCCTTAACATACTCAAGAATCAGTGCTGAAAAAGATACTGTTAAAGGGGGCAAGAGATAAATACTGGTCTATTGGAAAGAATACAGGGAAACCCTAAATACCAAGTAGCTCTAGCCCCAGGAGGTTGGGAACGTGGTGGAATCTGTCAAAGGTGAAAGACCCATTAGTGCTTTAGGGCAGCAGTTTAATTTTGGTTTGCAGATGTTGTCGGAGCATCATAGGTGGAAAGCAGGGCAGACTCAGTACTTCATTCAAAGTGAAAGCTTGTTTCATGACCAGACAGTAGTTTTTTTTCATGAAGTTGGAAGCTGGCACCCTCTTTCGAACAGTTTAACTCAGAACAGCATCCTGGAGTTTATTACATATAGTTGGCTAAGGCTGTTGGATCAAACATTTTGTACAGACTTCTGTATGAAGTCTTGACGTAGATGTTATAGGTACATGAGTTCCCAGAACTGTTGCCACTAGTTCTGGATGGAGGGCAGAAGTTGTAGAAAGTAGGATGTCCTGGATGTTTTGAAGAGGTCATGTATCATGTGTGGAGTCAGCTGAACCACTAGATTTCGGCAGGTTCTTCATCTAGGAATGGTGTTCAAATAGGGCCATCTGCTGTTGTCTGCCTGCAGAAGCTATATCTTTAATCAAATTCAGTAGAGCTAGATTTCTAGGAACCTTTCTCATGAACGTTTGTTCAAGGTTCTTTTGTTTTAGAGCTATGATGATCTGCAGTGGTGTTTCAATAGGCTTGGTAGTAATGCATTATTATGATGGTGCCTTTTAACTTGTACATATCTGTGGAAATCCAAGGTACATCTTGGCATAGGCACTTGCCTTCGGAGATCTGTTTGGACTAGTTGAGTGTATTTGTCTTTCTGAGCAATGATTTGTGGATCCACGGGTGGTGTTGGAGACATATTTTATCAATTTTGTCATTTGTTTTCTTTCCATTGACATAGCAATTCAGTGATTGATGGGTTTAACCTAATACTTTGAACCATTATGTCTTTGGTCAATGTTTTTGTTGTATGAACATAATAATGAGTAGCAGTCCATCAAAGGTTTTATGGAACCACTTATAGAGGTGCTCTACTTCTGTTGGTTGTTTGACCATCTGGCTGTAAGGTGAGAGCCTAACGTGATGAGTTTTGTTGATTATTATTGCTGTAATAGTTGTTACTGTAGGACGGTTGACAATTAAGAAGATGAAGTGGTGGCCACTTCAGGTGATTTCTGTTACATGGATGAATTCATATGCAAAGGGGATTTCATTCAAGGTGTAGTCTAGCTGATTGTGTTGGTTAAGAGCCAATTTAAGAGAAGAAAAACACATTTAGTTTGATCAGAATGATTTTTGTGAAATATTGAGATGTCTGTGGTAGCATCTAGGAAGGATTCTGTAAATGCTCTATTTTCAGAGATCTATCTAGCAGAACAAATGAGAATGAGAAGGTGAAGTGAGTGAGCAGCTGGCAAGCGATCTGCTTCTGCAAGTTTTGAAAGCTTGTTGTGCATAAGGTGTGTTCAAAAAGATGGTTTGTCCTCTTCCAGTCTCAATGGAATGATTTCTGGTAAGGAATTTGTATTCCCTGTTGATGAGCTCATGAAGAGTAGTGTCTCGTTGGTAGTGGCACCAGGGCTCCATCCTTCTTATATGCTGTCATCTTTTCTTCAGGCTCTGACTGTAAAAAAATAAAATGACAATTCTGTGAGTGTGCTTGGCTGTCAATCTGATTCTTGCTCAGAGCAAGGGTGTAAGGAACCATGCTGAGATCCGGAAAAAGGCTAACTGTATGGGAGCTCTTGCTCTCTGCAGTTACAAGGGGATTCAGAAGGAGGAGTTTAGCATATACAAGCGAGTAGCTGAAAGCTGGAAAGGAAAGTACGACAGAAGCAGAGGACAGAAGCAGGGGGAAATTAGACATGACTGAGTAAAGCCTGCAAAAGACAAAACTAGAAAGACAATGCAAATGCAATACAACAAACAGCAGCAAGGTGCAAAGTAGGAGAACAGTAGGCAAACCATCTTAAATGATAGTATGCACACATCTTGGAAAATGATTTTGCAATGAGGAAAAGGAATTTATAATAAGGCAATGAACAATTAAGCTCATGGAATCTCGGTAGTCATCCAGCGGCTGTTATCAAAGAAGAGCACTGGGTGAGTCTCTCGTTTCCCTTTCCTGTTTCTCTCTGCCCTGAACAACTCATATGCATCCTTGGACAGGGACATTCACATTCATAGTACTTTATTCCCTCTCTCTCACCATGTTATAGCTAAGTCTCATTTGAGACCACTACATCACTCCATCTGCCCATGTAGTTTGTCTGCCTTCCGCCTCTCTCATGTCTGCCTCTCACTTCTCTACCTTGTTTCCCTTTCATCTCTCTTTCCCGAGCATGTGTCTCTTTGTACAAAATATTGAAAATCTTATTGTAAAAATGAGTCATCCAAATGAATTGAACAAGGCTGTTGTTAGACTTTTCATCCTTGGCGTTGTCTCCCATAACTTTCTGCCTCTGTTTCCCAGGTTGTTGATGTGTGCTGGACTCTAATCGAGCTGTTTTTGTTACTCTGGGCACTTTAGCACTGCTAACCAGTGCTAAAGTGCAAATGCTCCTTGACAAAATGTGTATGTAATTGGTTTATCCATGATTGACATATTTGATTTATTAGTAAGTCTCTAGTACAGTGCACTAGAGGTGCCAAAGGCCTGTAAATCAAATTCTACTAGTGGGCCTGCAGCACTGGTTGTGACACCCACATAAGTAGCTCTGTAATCATGTCACAGACCTGCCATTGAAGTGTCTGTAGGTGCAGTTTTAACTGTAAATTCGACATGGCAAATGTACCCACTTGCCAGGCCTAAATCTTCCCTTTTCTTACATGTCAGGCATCCCTAAGGTAGGCCCTTGGTAGCACCAAGGGCAGGGTGCAGTGTATGGGTAAGGTAGGTCATATAGTAATGTGTTTTTTAAATGTCCTAACAGTGAAATATTACTAAATTCGTTTTTCACTGTTGCAAGGCCTGTCCCTCTCATAGGTTAACATGGGGGCTAACTTTGAATCTGATTAAAGTGTAGATTCCCTTTGGGAGCAGATGGACATGTGGAGTTTGGGGTCTCTGAGCTCACAATTTGAAAATACATCTTTTAGTGAAGTTGATTTTAAGATTGTGTGTTTAAAAATGCCACTTTTAGAAAGTGAGCATTTTCTTGCTTATACCATTTCCGTGACTCTGCCTGCTTGTGGATTCCCTGTCTGGGTCAGTTTGACAGTTAGGCTGATTGCACCTCACACTAGACAGTGACACAAAGGGAGCTGGGGTGTAGCCTGCATATCCTGATGAGCCATATGTGCTAGGAGGGAGGGGAAGAGTGGTCACTCACACCTGAAAGGGCTATGCCTGCCCCCACACAATGCAGTCTCCAGCCCCCTGGTGAGGGTCTGGGGCCTGGCCTGTTGCAAGGCAGTATTTCACATTCAAGAGAGGCTTTGCTTTGAAGTAGGCCTACCTCAAAGGAGAAATTGGGTATAAGAAGGGCACCCAAAACCACAGACTTGAGAACACTTCTGTAAACCAAGAGGAACCTCTGCCTGGAAAACAGCTGAAGAGCTGAGGAAGAAGAGCTGCCCTGCCTGTGACTGTGCTTTGTGGAGCTACGCTGCAGTTGCTGCTTCTGCCAGAGTAAAAGGAAAAAGACTAGACTTTGTGTGCCTTCCATCTTGTGAAGATTTCCAAGGGCTTGATTTAGAGCTTGCCTCCTGTTGTTTGAAGTCTCAGGGACAGCAACAACTTCTCCCTGCCAGCACCTGGAGTCTCCGGAGAGACTCCTACTCTGCCCTGTGTTGCCCATCCAGTTCCTGGGACCCTGAAAGGAGAAGCTGGCAGCCAAAGAGGAAGAAATCCATGTACAGAATGCTGTGCGGGTTAAAGATCGACGTGACTTTGATCTGCGGCTGGTAAATCGATGCGCGGGCGGCTTCGCGGCTGAAAATCGACCTCGCCTGTAACTCGACCGAAGAATTGACGCACAGAACTGGAGAAACAACGCTCCACATCGCAGATGGAGGCTGGGGAGATTGCAACCCACGCTGCGTGGTTTTCAGATCATCGTGTGGCTGGATTTCCGACGTAAGTACCACTGGGTGTGCAAAAACAACGCAAGGCCTGCCCGGACCCGAGAGTGCTGACCGGATCGATGCATCACTCTCCTGCGGAGAGAAGAAACAACACGTCCCGACCTGACGTAAGGAGAAAAAACGCAAGGTCTCACTAGTGAGTGAAATCAATGCATCGCAAGCCCTTTTTGATGCACACTCGCCCGTGCTGGGTTATTTTTGATGCACCCAAGGTTCATTTTCACACTAACACTGTTAGTGTGTGTTTAAAACTACATGAAGCTTCTTTTTGCTTTTTAATTGATAACTTGACTTGTGTATTGTGGATTTTAGTCATTTTGGTCTTGTTTTGTTTAGATAAATATTCTCTATTTTTCTAAATCTGTGTTGTGTGATTGTGTAGTGTTTTCATAGGTTAACATGGGGGCTAACTTTGAATCTGATTAAAGTGTAGATTCCCTTTGGGAGCAGATGGACATGTGGAGTTTGGGGTCTCTGAGCTCACAATTTGAAAATACATCTTTTAGTGAAGTTGATTTTAAGATTGTGTGTTTAAAAATGCCACTTTTAGAAAGTGAGCATTTTCTTGCTTATACCATTTCCGTGACTCTGCCTGCTTGTGGATTCCCTGTCTGGGTCAGTTTGACAGTTAGGCTGATTGCACCTCACACTAGACAGTGACACAAAGGGAGCTGGGGTGTAGCCTGCATATCCTGATGAGCCATATGTGCTAGGAGGGAGGGGAAGAGTGGTCACTCACACCTGAAAGTGCTGACCGGATCGATGCATCACTCTCCTGCGGAGAGAAGAAACAACACGTCCCGACCTGACGTAAGGAGAAAAAACGCAAGGTCTCACTAGTGAGTGAAATCAATGCATCGCAAGCCCTTTTTGATGCACACTCGCCCGTGCTGGGTTATTTTTGATGCACCCAAGGTTCATTTTCACACTAACACTGTTAGTGTGTGTTTAAAACTACATGAAGCTTCTTTTTGCTTTTTAATTGATAACTTGACTTGTGTATTGTGGATTTTAGTCATTTTGGTCTTGTTTTGTTTAGATAAATATTCTCTATTTTTCTAAATCTGTGTTGTGTGATTGTGTAGTGTTTTCATTAAGTTACTGTGTGTGTTGGTCAAATACTTTACACCTAGCACTCTGAAGTTAAGCCTACTACTCATGACAAGCTTCCAAGGGGGTAAGCAGGGGTTAGCTGAGGGTGATTATCTTTTACCCTGACTAGAGTGAGGGTCCTTGCTTGGACAGGGGGTAACCCGACTGCCAACCAAATACCCCATTTCTAACAGGTGTTGAAACTTTTATGCCATTGGATTGTAATAAGTCATATGGATGTGTTAGCAAATGTTTGAAACAGCAGACTACGCCCAATTAAACAATTCAGTGTTTGCAATTGTGAAACAAATGCTCTATAACTATCAATGTCATATTCCCTTAAGGGCTTCATTGTTCCATCACAACAGCTATGTATTGGTCATTTGAAAATACAGTTCTCAGTCTTTTACTATAGCACAAGACAATCACTTGCCTGTTTTCTTGTTAGGTTTCCTCTCAGGTGCATAAAAGTCTGTAGGGCAACTACTGCAAATGTTTGAGGGTCTCCACTACACTGGTAGCTTAAGTCTGAAGAGTCCAGATTCTGGGTAGATGTGAGGTCTTTTGCATGGCAGTTATGTACTACATCCCTCCACTGGTGGAAGAATACCAGCTCCAGACCATTTACTCAGCTTCAAGAGTCAGATTCTGAATATTTGGAGTTATTAGAAGTAGATATTCTTTGGAGACGAGTGAAAACACAGCAGGATCTTTGATATGGAAGGAATGCCCCCAAAGGGAGATGCTGAGAAAGTCAGATCTGTAGAACATAAGGTAATACAATGCTTAATGGGCAATAGAGTACAAGTGCAGCAGACAGCATAGATGTGTTAAAGACACCCAGATGTCTAACAGCCCTGCCTCCATAGCCTACCAGCCTTGCCTCTCTTTTTATATTTTAAAATTTGAAAGGGTATCATCTTCCAAAGCCGTCTATAGCCTTTTAACCATATTTTTCCCTTACTCCACTCTTTCCCAAACCATTTTGAATTTATTTTACATAACTAACTTCTCAATATGTGGTCATTGAAAGTTTTGCCCATGCCAGAAGAAGCCTCCTAAACCTTCCGCATGGAAGAAGCATGTAAAAGTCACTTAAAATAAAAGCACTGTCAGAAGAGCACACAGAGGAGACGTGATTTGTGTGGTCAAGATGTAGGATTACAGAGAGATAACTAGCTGCATGTTAGGAATGTATCATGTAATAACCCAATTTAGTTAAATGATGGATGTTTGGTTTGAGTTGATTTTGCTCTTTTTTGCTCCTTTTGAATTTTGGCTGGCATTGTGTGATGGAAACTTGAACTGCTACCGCCACTTTCATGCACAATTGTTGCCTTTCAGTGCTGTATCTGTTCTGTGTGCAAGAGAAGCTCCACTATTGCTGGTTTGTGCTGTATCTGTTTTGTATGAGAAAATGTCTGTCTGTTGCATTTCCCTACTCCTGCTCCATATTACATTTTTACGTCTTTCATAGTTGACTGTACTGCTATTTCATCTTTAGTGCAAGTTTAATCTGTTAACTGCTAGTGTTGGTCTGCTGTGTCTGTGAGTCAAAAGTATTTGCGTTGTTGCAGTGTGTATTGGTTGTATATGTGAAAGGAGTCTGTTTGATTATCACTTCATCATGCAAGCTCATTATTCTCCCTAGTGTGATGGATGTGTCATATCACTGTGACTCAGTAATGGAAAAATGCATTCACTCTTCTTCTAAATAATATTAATAGATCATCATAAGAATACTTATTACGTGTGTACATGCAGGCCCAGTGGTCAAAGCAGAACAAGGAAAAAAAATACCCAGATGTGCTGAAATAATACTTATCTATTTTTATGTAGTGCATGTTGCTACAGTTATATTCTCTCCTAGCACAAAACATGTTAATAATAATCAGCTCAGCAGCAGTATTGTTCTAGTTCTTTATAGATGGAAAGCTGAGCTTCTCCTCTAGGTTGGAAATATGTTTTTCCCAGCTTGTGCAGAAGACTTGCATTAGCCCACCTATCAGTCTTACTAACAAAAATGTAAGCTCTTATCAATATGCAACCATAAAGACTCTGACTGTTAAGGTTGTATTATAAGTGTAAAAAAATATATTGCTCTGTAGATGTTGTAAAACATTCTGGCATATTAATTGCCACTCTTTATAGTTAAGACGGTTGTTAGTGGATTTTCCCCACTGTCCATATCACACACTCACCTGGTTCTAACCAAGAAACAATGCTGGACCTCCAATTCCAGCTGGGCCAGCTTAGAAAACAAGTAATAACTGGCTGGTTCTATTAACTGCCCTTATAGGCAAAGGGGGCTGGGATAATACAAGAAAACATGAACTTGCACCACTGGAGGGACTGCTTTGCTCTCTTCTGCACTGCCTAGTTGGATCACGGCATTCCTGGACAGCATTATCCTCAATGTAGGGGTGTACACTAAAAACAACAAAAGGCAATGTTACCCATAGGTTCCCAACTCAGAATGATTTATCAATGGTTTACACAATAATAACACTTCCAGACTTCATCATAAATATCCCAAGAGAGAGAGAGAGAGAGAGACAAAACTATTACACGAATTAACTAGAGATTTCCTGCACTTTAGAATATACAGGGACCAGATTCAAACTTGGATAAAGATTTAAGCTCTAGAAATTTCTCCCAAAATACTAGATACAATTTGTCAAGAAACACAGAGGCAAACTTTTAAGATGGGTATCATTAAGTTTGGAGTTCTACAATGCAAGAGTCCAGAACTCTGGGCCTTGGGGTTTGATACTCCAGCAATGTCCAATGGCATGCTCACACCTTCATAGGCATCAGTCTTTGAATTACCTGTTAACCTATGGATTATTGCGCACTAACCTGAGTAGAAAGTACTTAGCATTGTTTAGTACTTTAACTGGAATCAAAAGACAACAGACGGCTTCAAAGCAGAAACTCAATAGGAGGCAGAATCTAATGATCACAAATGAATACACTAGAAGTGTAGCAGACGCCAGGATCACAGGATCATCAGGAAGGTTCAGAAAAGTAGAGCACTGGAGGTGCCGAGGGACTCAGGAGGTGAGTGCAGGGATGGTGCTTGCCCAGAACTTGAATGAGGCCAAGTACCAATACAAGTTTAGAGGGGATTGTATGTGGAAGAAAGGATAGTTCTCAAAGGCACATGTGCTACATGGAAGCATGAATAATCCAATAAACCTCGGGATGATCATGTGTTAAAAACCACAGATATGAGGCCTAACAGGTGGCAGGCAATGGAGACTAACAGGTGGGAGGCCATGGACTCTATTAGAGACAAGAAGGCTCCACAAGAGAAGGATTACTTGGAGTGCTCGGGACAGGAAAGCATCACAGAGGATGGATGTCATGTGCCTACTGAGTAAAACTCACAGCACATAGGTTACAAAATCGAGTCATGACAGTCTAGATTTATTCATTGTAAATTCTATGGCTCATTTTTCTGGATATAGGGGTAGCATTTCATAAACGGAAGAGACAATGTGTTAGCCTAGAATGAGCCTGCAACATAAAAGGGGAGTCTCTTTCATATTGTAGACTGCCCCCTTGAGGCTCAGATGACCCCTTCCCCAAGGTCAAGATATAAAAAAGGGGAACAGAGTGCATGGGCACCCCCGCAAGCATCCTTGAGGCCCCAAGGCCCCCATTTTCCGGGGCTGATACATAAGTAAGGTTAAGGGGTGAGGGGCCCTCCTCCCAAAGTCATTATGATATCCCAGGGAACCCCATCCACCTGAGACATGCTTTAAATTGAAAGGAAAGGATGCACAGCCTACCTCCCCAAGCCTCCTTGAGATTCAGGGACCCCATTTCCCAGGGCCAGTTACAAATTGAGGGGAGTGGGTGTACAGCCCACCTCCCCAAGCTGTACTATACCACAGGGACAACATCCTGTAGGGTAGACTCAGTGATGGTTTTCCATGGACCCCACCCCCAGGAACACCATTGTTTCCCTTCCCATGATAGTGCAGGCAAAGAAGTCTAACGTGGTCCCTCCTGGCAGGAGAGGAAAGCTGCTGCCGTTGGGTAGGAACACAAAAGTTTCTCCCTGCCCTTGTCAGTAGGAAGACACAGAATTGCTCTGTTCAGCTGAAGCAAAAGAAAAACTACTCACACTGGGTGGAAATCAAAAATCAAAGTGATGGATGGGTTTGAATTAATTTCAGCAACTGGCGCTTGCTCGGGCTGCATTGCAGTCCATAATTTTTCACCCACTACACCATCTCAGTTTGGAACCAGCCACATGCAAATTTGCCTTGAACCCTGGTCTAATGGGAACAGTTCAGCACCAACTGCAAGGCCACTTATTCTCTAAACCAGAACACAGTCCACCCAGGATCTGTTTAGCCCTTATTATGGGCTCATCAGCCAAGTATAGCTTGATGTTGGTGGCACAGCAAGCACAGGACCCACCACTAGACATCCCAGTCATACTTAGGGCATCAAAAAAACAAAATGAAGAATGGGTTGCTTCAATTAACCCCTTCGCTGCCAGGCCTTTTCCCCTCCTGTGCCAGGCCTTTTTTGGAATAGTTCTCGCTTAGGCCCTCATAACTTTTTGTCCACATAAGCTACCCACGCCAAATTTGCATCCTTTTTTCCCAACATCCTAGGGATTCTAGAGGTACCTAGACTTTGTGGGTTCCCCGGAAGAAGACCAAGAAATTAGCCAAAATACAGTGAAAATGTTGTTGTAAAAATAAATTGGAAAAAAGGGCTGCAGACAAAGGCTTGTGTTTTTTTTCCCTGAAATTGGCATCAACAAAGAGTTTGCAGTGCTAAATCACCAGCTTCCCAGCTTTCAGGAACAGGCAGACTTAAATCAGAAAACCCAATTTTTCAACACAATTTTGGCATTTTACTGGGACATACCCAATTTTTACGATTTTGTGTGATTTCAGCCTCCTTCCAGTCAGTGTCAGAAATGGGTGTGAAACCAATGCTAGATCCCAGAAACCTAAACATTCTTAAAAAGTAGACAAAATTCTGAATTCATCAATGGGTAATTTGTGTAGATCCTACAAGGGTTTCCTACAGAAAATAACAACTGAAATAAAAAAATATTGAAATTGAGGCAAAAAAACAGCAATTTTTCTCTAAGTTTTACTCTGTAACTTTTTCCTGCGCTGTCAGAGTTTTTGAAGCAATATACCGTTACGTCTGCTGGACTCTTCTGGTTTCAGGGATATATCGGGCTTGTAGGTTCATCAAGAATCCTAGGTACCCAGAGCCAATAAATGAGCTGCACCTTGCAGTGGGTTTTCATTCTATACCGGGTATACAGCAATTCATTTGCTAAAATATAGAGTCAAAAATAGGTATCAAGAAAACATTTGTATTTCCAAAATGGGCACAAGATAAGGTGTTGAGGAGCAGTGGTTATTTGCACATCTCTGAATTCTGGGGTGCCCATACTAGCATGTGAATTACAGGGCATTTCTCAAATAGACGTCTTTTTAACACACTGTCTTGAAAGACAAGGGGCAATAATGCTTGTTTTGCTATTCTATGTTCCCCCAAGTCTCCCGATACAAATGGTACCTCACTTGTGTGGGTAGGCCTAGTGCCCGCGACAGGAAATGCCCAAAACACAAAGTGGACACATCACATTTTCTCAAAGAAAATAAGGGTGTTTTTTGCAAAGTGCCTACCTGTGGGTTTTGGCCTCTAGCTCAGCCGCCACCTAGGGAAACCTACCAAACCTGTGCATTTTTTTAAATTAGAGCCCTAGGTGAATCTAAAACAGGGTGACTTGTTGGGCTCTCACCAGGTTCTGGTACCCAGAATCCTTTGCAAACCTCAAAACGTGGCTAAAAAAATACTTTTTCCTCACATTTCAGTGACAGAAAGTTCTGGAATCTGAGAGAAGCCAGATATTTCCTTCTACCCAGCGTTCCCCCAAGTCTCCCGATAAAAATGGTACCTCACTTGTGTGGGTAGGCCTAGTGCCCGCGACAGGAAATGCCCCAAAACACAAAGTGGACACATCACATTTTCTCAAAGAAAATAAGGGTGTTTTTTGCAAAGTGCCTACCTGTGGATTTTGGCCTCTAGCTCAGCCGCCACCGAGGGAAACCTACCAAACCTGTGCATTTTTTAAAACTAGAACCTAGGGGATTCCAAGATGGGGTGACTTGTCGGGCTCTCACCAGGTTCTGTTACCCAGAATCGGCAAACCGCAAAATGTGGCTAAAAAAACAATTTTTCCACACATTTTGGTGACAGAAAGTTCTGGAATCTGAGAGGAGCCACATATTTCCTTCCACCCAGCATTCCCCCAAGTCTCCCGATAAAAAAGGTACCTCACTTGTGTGGGTAGCCCTAGTGCCCACGACAGGAAATGCCCCAAAACACAAAGTGGACACATCACATTTTCTCAAAGAAAACAGAGGTGTTTTTTGCAAAGTGCCTACCTGTAGATTTTGGCCTCTAGCTCAGCCGCCACCTAGGGAAACCTACAAAACCTGTGCATGTTTGAAAACTAGAGACCTAGGGGAATTCAAGCTGGGGTGACTTGTCAAGCTCTTACCAGGGTCTCTTACCCAGAATCCTTTGCAAACCTCAAAATGTGGCTAAAAAAACACTTTTTCCACACATTTCCGTCACAGAAAGTTCTGGAATCTGAGAGGAGCCACAAATTTTCTTCCAGCCAGCGTTCCCCCAAGTCTCCCGATAAAAATGGTACCTCACTTGTGTGGGTAGGCCTAGTGCCCGTGACAGGAAATGCCCCAAAACACAAAGTGGACACATCACATTTTCTCAAAGAAAACAGAAGTGTTTTTTGCAAAGTGCCTACCTGTGGATTTTGGCCTCTAGCTCAGCTGCCACCCAGGGAAACCTGCCAAACCTGTGCATTTTTTAAAACTAGAGACCTAGGGGAATCCAAGACGGGGTCACTTGTCGGGCTCTCACCAGGTTCTGTTACCCGGAATCCTTTGCAAACCTCAAAATGTGGCTAAAAAAACACTTTTTCCTCACATTTCGGTAACAGAAAGTTCAGGAATCTGAGAGGAGCCACGAATTTGCTTCCACCCAGCGTTCTCCCAAGTCTCCTGATAAAAATGGTACTTCACTTGTGTGGGTAGGCCTAGTGCCCGCGACAGGAAATGCCCCAAAACACAAAGTGGACACATCACATTTTCTCAAAGAAAACAGAGGTGTTTTTTGCAAAGTGCCTACCTGTGGATTTTGGCCTTTGCCTCAGCTGCCACCTAGGGAAACCTACCAAACCTGTGCATTTTTTTAAACTGGAGACCTAGGGGAATTCAAGACGGAGTGACTTGTCGGGCTCTCACCAGGTTCTGTTACTCAGAATCCTTTGCAAACCTCAAAATGTGGCCAAAAAAACACTTTTTCCTCACATTTTGGTGACACAAAGTTCTGGAATCTGAGAAGAGCCACAAATTTCCTTCCACCCAGCGTTCCCCCAAGTCTCCCGATAAAAATGGTACCTCACTTGTGTGGGTAGGCCTTGTGCTCGCAACAGGAAGAGCCCCAAAAAACTATCTGGACACATCAAAATTATCAAATAGAAAACTACCTGTTTTTGCAGGGGGGCACCTAAGTTGTTGGTCCTGGGCTCAGTCGCCATCTAGGGAAACCTACCAAACTCAGACATTTCTGAAAACTAGACACCCGAGGGAGTCAAGGGTGGTGTGACTTGCGTGGACCCCAAAATATTTTCTTACCCAGAATCCTCAGCAAACCGCAATTTTAGCTAAAAAAATCACTTTTTTCCCACATTTCTGTGTGGGATCACTGCACCGGGACAAATTTCCTACCACCCAACGTTCCCCTCAGTCTCCCGGTAAAAATTATACCTCATGTAGGTGGGCCAAGTGTTTGTGACAGGGAAGAGCCAAAAACACGTTGAAATTGTGGGGGAACCAAAGTGGGTCCAAAAGGGCAGTTTGAAAAAAGTGCAGCAGAAACTTTATCGGTATAGATGAGACAATGATGGGTGGTAGAAATTTTATGGATCACTACAGATTCCGGAAGGTTCCATCACATTAATGTGGGAAAAATGTGTGCTTTCCAGCAAAGTTGCAGGTTTGCAGGGCATTGTGGGTAAGGAAATGGTGTGGGGTGCATGTGAAGCACACCACCCTGGAATCAACTAGATGTTTAGTTTTCAGATGTGTCTAGGTCTTGTGGATTTTTCTACATGGCAGCGTCCCAAAGTAAAAAAAAGTGCAGCCCTCACCATTCCAAGTGGGACGATTTTGAGAGTTACCAAGCTCTCATGGCCCAAATGTAAAACAAAACCCAAAAATAATCAAATGTCCTCTTGCTTGCCATGGGATTAGATGTTTTAGTGTGCGTGGCAGAGCTGAAAGACTGTTAGCCCCTTCAGTTTGGGTGGGGGCATAACCAGACCCATACTGGTTGGTAGCCACCACCCTACTATTTTCTTTTATTTTTTTTTATTCCCTGGCACCTAGTAGACTTTCTGTCCCCCCGGGGTGTGGATTGGGGGTAATTGTCCAATCTGCCCACTGGTGGGCAGAACAACTTTGGCCCCATTTATTTGAGGTGGGGGTATGGCCATACCCCAACCTCTTATTTTGAAAAACCAATCTTCCCTGGTCTCTGGTGGGCTTTCTGCCCCCCTTGGGGGCAGACGGGCCTTCCAAAATAGGCCAGTCTGCCCCCAAGGGGGGCAGTTATGGCCGACAGTAATGTGCCCCCATGGGGAGAGACCCTTCCCCAAGGGGCTGCCCCCTCCAAACAAAACACACACATACACGCACGAACACCAATCCATGGTGTCTAGAGGTTTCTGCCTCCCTTTGGCCTAACAGAAATGGCCTAAATACAATTTGCCTCCGAGGGGAGCGACCCTTGTCTAAGGGGTCGCTCCCCATACATAAAAAAATAAAGTAAATTAAAAAATATATATATCCCTGATGTCTAGAGGTTTCTGCCCCCCCCGGGGGCACATCCGCCTAATTATATTAGGCAGATCTGCCTCCGGGGGGGCAGAAAAGGCATACAAATATTTTGCCACCCCCAGGAGTGGCCCTTGCCAAAGGGGCCGCACTAATTATATTAGGCAGATCTGCCTCCAGGGGGGGCAGAAAAGGCTTACATTTTTTTACCCCCCCCCCCCGGAGTGGCCCCCTTCTGAGTTAGTATAAAAAAATAAAAATTCCCTGGTGTCTTGTGGTTTCTGCCCCTGGGGGGGCAGAAATGGCCTAATAATAATTTGCCCCTCCGGAGCGACCCTTGCCCAAGGGGTCACTCCCCAAACATTAAAAAAAAAAAAGTAAACAATTTTTTTTTATCCCTGGTGTCTAGTGGTTTTCTGCCCCCCCCCCGCCAAGGGCATATCGGCCCTATAATTATTAGCCAATCTGCCCCCGGGGGGGCAGTTATGGCCTAGAAATAATTTGCCCCCCGAGGAGTGGCCCTTGCCCAAGAGGCCGCTCCCCTTAATTGAAATAACAAAACAAAAAATAATTTGGGCAGCAGAAATGCTCAGAGAAGCCTGAAAGGAGAGGAAAGGACTTTCCTCTCCTTTCAGGCTTCTCTGCCCCCTCCACGTGATCGGAGGAGAAATGCTTTGCATTTCTCCTTCGATCGGGCGCTGGAAGCTGAGCTTCCAGCACCGAGGGTAAGGCCTCTGATGAGGCCAGTGTGAGAAAGCGCGCTGACGTCATCAGACGCCAAGGGGTGTCACGGGGGGTGGAAGGGGAAGCGATTCCCCTTTCATCCCTGCCCAGGGGAGGGGTGTGCCTTGCCATCGGGGGGAGCGCTAGCGCTCCCCTTGGGGGCCAATAGCAGGACAAGGTGATCTCGTCAAAGGCACTGGGGAACCGGCGCCTTGGACGAGATCACCTCGTCCAAGGCACACAATGGGTTAATCTCAGCCACTGTCGATTGGTCTGCCGTGCATCCCAATCCTTTACTGTTTGTGCATTTTGCCGCCTTAGTTTGGACTCAGCCATATGCAAATTAGCCTTGACCCTACTCCTTTTGGGAACAGTCCAACTCAAAATGCAAGTTTAGGTCCTCCCTGAACCACAATACAAGAAACCCAAGACCGGTTTCACTCTTAATATGGGCTCAACAGCCAGGTAGAGTTTGATTTAAGTGGCACAGTGAGCACAAGATGTCTGGGCATTCCCTACACACCTAGGGCATCAAAAACCTAAATGATGAATGGGAAGCCACTGGAACTGCTTAGGAATGCATACCAATCCATATTTTTTCACCAACCATGCCACCTCATTTTGATCCAGACATATATAAATCAGCTAATTTAGAACTGAAAGGTGGGTAGTTGTGGTATAATAATTGCACCTCTTAAATGGGCTAGTCATAGGGGTTTGTTCTGAAAATAGAGTAATTTATACAGGTGATCACTTGGTGTCCACTACCCTACTATCCAGGGGTAGATGCCTGACAATAAACCCATAATGTCTATTATACTTAAACAAAGTACAGAAAGATGCTGAAGCACTCTTATAGTAGTCCACAAAATTAGATTCCCAAAGTGGGGTATGTAGAAAAAAATCCAAAGGTATTTATTCAATAAAAAGTTTGTAGTATTTCCAAAGATATATGTGCTAATGACATAGAAAAACAGCCAACACATGTTTCATCATAACAGTGACTTTTTTGAGGCTGTAAATGTAGAAATGTGGTATGCCAGGAAATCATAATATTTGGCCATAGAGTTTTAGGTTTACCCTGTCAAAATGTGGTCCTAGGTGTGTGTTTGCATATATATACATATACATAGAAACATATAACCAAACAGTCTCCAAATGAAGGGAGCCTCCATCCCTGCAGGGCGGCTTTGAAATGGGTTTGGAGCATCCCATAATTCATATCAAACCAAAGAAAATTTGTCAAAGCCCAATTTGATGAAGTACCGCCATTTATTTCTAGGCAGTCTTTCCTGACATGTATCAGCTTTTGCAGCCTTGCTCATGGGTAACCAAATCAAAATGCGAATTGTTGGGTGCCTTAAATCATTATAAGCAATTGGCCAAAAGTGTAATCCTACTATTACCGCGCCGGTAATGTCAATGCAATATTACACTCTGTAATGTCTATTTAAATCTTGCTTAATAGCATCTAATGTTTCAACCAAGTGCATGTTTGTTCAAAAGTAAAACAGTCACAAATATTTTTCAAAATTGAGGCTTAGTTTATATGTTGCCAACCTTGCTCAATTTCACTGCTGCCAAGAACAAATCCATGTCTCTCTTCCACCTCACAAGTAGAAAGGAGTTAGAAGGAAAGAGGAGACAATCTCCCCCGTCTCCCTTTCTCACCTTCGTGCAGTGATTCCCAGGACAATTCTATTGTGGTACTCAAGGGTGAGCGGATCATGCTCCCCAATTGAAATCCAAACAAACAGTCTTGAAATAAAGGGAACCCCCATCCCTGCATGGCAGCTTTAAAATCAGTTTGGAGCATTCCATAACTCAAAACACACCAAAAAAAAACTTATCAAAGCCCAACTTGATGAAGTACCAGCATTTATTGTAGTCAAAATGACACCATGTTTCTTGGCAGTCTTTCCTGACGCATTTTGGCTTTTGAATATATATATGTACGTATATTACTTACTAGCGGTTGGTTAGACCTAGTTTCCTTAGGAAGAGTGTTTTTTGTTTTGAAAATAACTTTTGTGTCACTTGACTAATCTTCACCAAATTTTCAAAACACATACTTCGGTTAGCTCAGCTGCTCCCTTGAAAGTTTTGGGGTGATCTGTCAAGTGGGGGCTAAGAAAAAGGGGGGTCCCAAATGCGTTTCCCCATGCAGTTTTCCATAATGATTTTAAACATGACAACAGCCCGAACTGCCGTATGGAATTTGACAGAAAGCTAGCTCTTGGTCCAGAAAGCACGCTTTTTGTGATTTGATGTAGTCCCATTCAGTAGTTTCTGAAATATTAGGATAAAAAAAATATAGATATACAGGAACGCGTATTGTCCACCGATCTGGACTCATATCTACAGGTCCAAGGGAAACACAAGGCCCTGATTGGCTGGCCGCAACCTGACAGAAAAGTTGTGGCTGCCATTTTGTTTGTCGCATCTGCTGGGGGGTGGGAAAGGAAGATTACAAAATTGCATAAGGATATGGAAGCAACAAGCCAGGGCACACCAACAAATTCCAAGTCATAGATCCAAGTGGTCAGTCAATGAAGATAGGAGTCCAAGAGGTAAGTAACAGCCAGACATTTATTGGAGTATACACCAGTGTGGTAAATATTCAGATCAAAGACCACATGTAAAGCACAAGATCCAACACGAACAGCCAACACGTGTTTCGTCTTCTAGACTTTATCAAGGCTTACAAGGGTAGGTGTAGCGAGTAGGCGTTCCATGGGAGGTGTAAAGTCATCCTAACTTAAATGGAATAATGTAAACTGGCGGTGTAATTGAGACTATCAGGCCATGATAAGCCTGAAAAATCAAATGTCTCCGTGCCCTGACTGACCACTTGGATCTACGACTTGGAATTTGTTGGTGTGCCCTGGCTTGTTGCTTACATATCTGATATCCTCACTGACTACCCAGTAGTTAGTGATTCTGGACACCTGTGGTGGGAGGTGCCCGGCTGGTTGGCACCCACTGGACTTCTATATTGTTTTTCTTCAGAATTGACTGTAAGGACATCAATCTGTAACCCTTGTTGATGTGCGAGCATTGTGGCATTTTCCACCTTTGCTTCTCTTTGTACCTCAAAAGTGCATAAGGGGTTAGTATACAGCTATCCTGACCTCAGAGAAAACATAGAGGGGTCCCTACAGGATCCCAGATGGGCAAAAAGTTGCCCTTTTTATGTCTGATCCATGGATCCAGGCGACATAACCGTGGACCCAGAGGGAAAAAAAAACATCCACTGCATCCAACCTCATGCTACACACGGTCAAAGGCCATGGGGAGCTTGGGTTTTAGTGCATGCAGGAGGGTTGGCCAGCTGGTATGGCCATAGGCCATGCCCTGCGACCAACCCCTGCCACACCCGGCCAAAGGCTGCGCATGGTACTCATTATATTTAAGTGTGTGTGAGTATGTGTGCTAAAAAACTCCATAGAAATTCCCTGAAAAAACAAAGGTTGCAGGGAAAATCAATATGTATTGTTTCTTCAACATAATGAGAAAAATCTAAGCATTGCCTAAGCGATGCCTTCTACTTGAAGCTAATTTCTATATGCTGCTTCCTGTATACACATCATTATAGACTTTCTCCATTGTCAATGACCGAATAACAACTGGACCACCAATAATTGTAGAAAGTATATCAGCCACCGTACCATTTTATATTTGAGTTCTAAATTCATCATTCAAAATACTATACCTTTTAGACAATTCATCATAGATTGCAAAATAGCCTGCTTATTCTATTTCTAAGAGCATTTTGCAAAAGCTTGTGGACCATCATCTATCAAAACTTATTTAATTGAATTACTTTAAAGTTTTTCCGTGTTTTTTCCATGTGACATAAGTTAACCAATAGTAAAGTGCTATATGCATTATTCTTCGACCTAAGGTACTGAAGAGTATTATAACAAAGTGCATCATGCAATTGTGCAGGAAACATTTAGTAAAGTGCAGTTTAGTAAAGTGCTTTAGCCTAATCATTAAACGACTATCATTCATGACACATGTAAATAATACTCATCAATCAAAAACATTTTCTTAATCAAATTATTCCTGATAGTGATTTCATAGATCAATTATATACAATACTAAAGCATTTTTTATCTGGTAATGAGCAGTAAATTATATCTCATTATTTCTGTGAATCTCATTGCATGGAATACTGAATGCACTTCACAAATGGAGGACATGTATTTCTGCATCATTATTGTTGCCCTGTAGGAGGCTAGCATGGTTTCAGTGGGTAGCTAAGGTACTTACACCCTATACCAGGTCAGTTATCCCTTATTAGTGAAATGTAGGCAGTGTTCTAGCAGCTTAGGCTGTCTAGGGGTAGCTGCAAAGCTCCTGCAATACCACTATAGTTACACAGTACTTATACACAATAAATAACAATATTCAGTGTTACCAAAAATAAATGTACTTTATTTTAGTGACACAAGGCCAAAAATATCTTACAAGCAATACTCCGTCTGGAGGTAAGTATTATACACAATTTATACACTAGTAACCAAAATCAGGTAAGTAAACAGTCATAGAATAGTGCAAACAGTAGAAAATACAATAGATTGCAAAGGGCCTAGGGGCAACACAAACCATATACTAAAATAGTGAAATGTGCATGTTGAATTCCCCCTAGGCAAGTGTAGATTGTAGAGGGGTGCTGGGAGTGTAAGAAAACAACAAAGGTAAGTAAAGTACCCCACCTCAGATCCTAGGAAAGCAGGAGTAATGTACAGCAAGTTTCCTCAGGACACACTATGAGTCGTGATAAAGGATTATGCAAGAACCACGCAAGACTGCAAGCAACAAACAATGGATTCTTGGACCTGAAGACCTGGGGAGAGAGAAGACCAAGTCTAGAAGTCGAAGAAGAGTTCAGGAATAACAGGAGCCCCTGCCAACCTGGAAGAAGGTGCAAAAGTGGATTCACCTGTCAGAATAAAAGTACAGAAATACACAAAAGAAGATAGCTGCAGGTTTATGCTTAGTGCAAGAGATGTCCCACGTCAAGTTGTTGGATGCAGGCTGTTTGCGTTGCTGGATTCGCCAACAAGCCTTGGTTTAAGCAAGTACTCAGTTTGCGTCAAAGAGGAGCTGACTGGACCCAGGAGGGACCTGGGTATCTCACCTACGACTGAAGAGACAGTGGGGGCTCTCAGCACTTCAGAGAGCCTTCAGAAGACCATGCAGCAGCCATATGAGTCCCAGAACATGGGGACAAATAAGATGCAAAGTGCGATAATCGCAGCACTACACTGGAAGGTTCCACGCCGCTGGAGAACAACTCAGGGAGCTGTGCATCACAGGACTGAGTGCTGGGGACCTAGGCTATGCTGTGCATGAAGAACTTTTGGAAGAAATGCACAGAAGCCCAAGGACCTGCAGAAGACGCTGTGCAGAGGGGTACTGTCGCAGCACTGGGAGACAAGCTCTTACCTCCACCAAATTTGGACAACTGGACCTTTGGACAGTCTGGGTCACTTCAGTCCACCACCTGTGTTCCAGGGAGCATGCTCATTGCCAGGAGAGGAGTCCCAGCGTACCGGTTGTTGTCGCAGAAGGGTGCCTGCTGAAGCAGGAAAGTGACTCCGTCACTCCACAGGAGATTCCTTTGGTTCTTCTGGTGCAGGGTGAAGACAGGCAGTCCTCAGAATGTGCACACCATGGAAACTGTTGCAAATGCTGGCTGGAGTTGAAGTTGCAGGTCACAGGAGTCATCCTGGATACTTTGTTTCAGTTACAGCGGTTCCTGGAACAGTCTGCGGTTGATCTGACGGTCAGAAGCTGAAGCAGAGGAGTCCTGGAGCAATCTTGCTAACTGAATCTGAGGAAACACCCAGAGGAGGGACCCTAAATAGCCTTGAGTGGGGGCATGGCTACCTACCTAGGTATGCACCTACCAGGAGGGGTGTCTGATGTCACCTACTGGCACTGGCCACTCAGAGGTCTCCAGAGGGCCCCCACACCTTGGAATCCAAGATGGCTAATGCCAGGGACACACTGGTGGAGCCCTGGGCACCACCTCTGGGGTGGTGATGGACAGTGGAGTGGTCACTCCCCTTTCCTTTGTCCAGTTTTGTGCAAAAGCAGGGGCTGGGGTTCCTGGACTGGTGTAGATTGGATTGTGCAAGGAGGGCACCATTTGTGCCCTTCAAAGCATTTCCAGAGGCTCTGGGGGGATACCCCTCCCATGCCTGTAATACATATTTCCAATAGGAGAGGGTGTAACAACCCTCTCCTAAAGGAAATGCATTGTTCTACCTTCCTGGGATTGAGCTGCACAATCCCTAGGAGGGCAAAACCTGTCTAAGATGTGGCAGCAGCTGGGGCTGCAGTGGAAACCTCAGAGAGCTGGTTTGGCATTATTGGGGTTCCACGGCGGAGCCACCAAGGTGCATGGGATTGGCTCCTCAATACCATATTTGGATTGGGGGTCAATTCCATGATCTTAGACACCTCACATGGCCATATTCAGAGTTACCAATGTGAAGCTACATATATGTATTGACATATATGTAGTGCACACTTATAGTGGTGTCCCCACACTCACGAAGTCTGGCGATTTGGGCTTGGACAATGTGGGGGCTACTTTGCTAGTGCAAAAACTTTGCACCTAGCCTTCAGTAAATGAGGGTTAGACATATGGGTGACTTATAAGTTACTTAGTGCAGTGGAAAATGGCTATGAAATAGTGTGTGCACTATTTCCCTTAGGCTGCAGTGGCAGTCCTGAATAAAGGTTTGTATGAGCTCCTTATGGGTGGCTAAAGAAATACTGCAGTCCATAAGGATCTACTGAAACCCCAATGTCCTGGGTACCCAGGTACCATATACTAGGGACTTTTAAGGGGGGGTGCAGTGTGCCAATCAGAATTGGAATCTGGAGTTACTAAACTGTAGTGACAAATGTGGTATGTAGAGAGAGCATAAACACTGGAGTTCTGGTTAGAAGATCTTCAGTGACACAGTCAAACATACTGACAACACACACAGGCCACAAACTATGAGCACCAAGGTCCTGGCTAGCAAGATCCCAGTGAGACAGGCAAAACACACTGACAAATAGGTGTTAAACTATTCGCCCTGGGGTCCTGGCTAGCAGGATCCCAGTGAGACAGTAAAAACACACTGACAGGCACTCACAAACAGGCGATGCTAGAAAGAGGCTACTTTCTCACAGGCCCCATGGAGCTTCTGTTCATCAAAATCCGTCTGAACTCTTGCCTCACCAATTCTAACTCTCTGTCCCCTCCTGGGGGATATATTCCTATAAGTTTTATGCCATGGCATTTGAACCCCTCCAATGAACTTTGTTGAATCTGCATTAAATGACTGGCCATTGCTTTGCTTCTATACCTGTTTTTTTATCGTTCTTACATGTCGTAAAATCCTTACCTTTATTTCTTACTAGTGCTTCTAATATATTGCTTAACACATTCACATTCCAGAAGAAACTCAGGATTGCATGTTATTGTTTCTTTTAACTTAATTTTCCATCCTTCCTATGTATTACATTATGTAATGTTCTGCTCATATAGACATGTTTTGCAAACATCACATTTTATGAATCAATTTCCCAAATTTCTCAATCATTCAGTGAAGTTTCTCTCAGGGTTATAAAAACTATGTGTTGAAATATCTCCCAGGGTAGCTGTTTTACGATGTGATGTTGGGTTGTGGGCCTACAATGTCCTTTATGCTCTCATCATGTTGCAGGATATGCCAATTCTTCCTTAAGATCTTTCTTATATCAGAATGTGCCAAATTATATTCAATGAAAAGTACGCATGCATTTGAGTTCCAACCATTGATTGCACCTATCGTTAATGTATCCTTTTCTTGTTGGTTCAAAAGGGATTCTCTATTCTTCACTTTCACCTTTCTTAGTGCATTATCTAGGACGCTTTGCGAATAACATTAAGCCCTGAATTTTCTGATCATAGTGGAAGCTTCCTTATCAAACTCCTCCTGACGTTAAGCAGAGTTTTCAAGTGGTTAATGTCTGGCCATATGGAATACTTCAATTTAATATTTTTGGGTGCCCACTATTGGCATGGAGCATAGCATTGTCTGCTGTTGCTCTTCAATGAATTGTAATTATAGGACATTATCGTTTACATTTAAAGCAACATCCAAAAATGCTGTGTGGTTAGCACTGTATGTTTCAGTAAATTTGATATTCAGTTTATTTTGATTCATAAACCTTATGAACTCCTCAAACAAAAAACATTTTCCATCTCAGAGAATAAATAAATTATCAAAAAAAGGTCCTGATGACCACGTGCTCCATAAATGTATGATTCTCCTCAGCCCAGCTGACCTCCTTTTTCCACCACCCTATAAATACAGTTGCATAGGTGGGGGCAAATGAGGTCCTTATGGCTGTCGTCTGCTGCTGAAGATGCAATTTATAATCAAAAATAAATATACTGTGTTTTAAAGAATATCTCAGCACTTGAATTAGCATTTGAATATGCTCCAAACATTCTAATGGTCTTTTGCTCAGAAATTACTCATAAGGTGAAATACCATGGTCATGATTGAGCGAAGTATACAATGACACCACATCTAGTATCATCATCATTTATCTTGATATTGATGGAAACTGATCAATCTTTTAAAATAATAATCATCAGTGTCCTTAATGTAGGAGGATAAAGTTGTTACATGTGTATTGAGAAATAGATCTAAATACCTCAACGTGTTCTCTGATAGAGTCCCAATCGATTTCACAATAGGTATTAGTGGAGATCTTTTTGTACTATAGGAAGCAAATAAATAGTTGCCACTTTTGCATAGGTCATTTGAAAATACTCGTATTCTACCATTTCAAGTAGGCCATCATTCAATCATTTAGTTAACAATGTATGGTTTTCAGTTTCCATGATTTTTAGGGGATTATCTTTTAATAGGAGATAATCTTCCACATTCTTAACAGTCCATAAGCTTCCAAGAAGCACATTTGAATATTCATAATTACTATCTTGCCCCCTTTATCCAATGCTTTAATTATTAGGGATTCGTTGTTCTTTAAATCATTGATGTCTTTCCAATCATCCCAAGTAAATTTGACTCCTTGTCTCCATATTCTTCTCCTTCTCTCTTTTTAAAAAAAAAAATATCTTTTTCTTTTTCAGGTATACATATAAAGAGAAATAAAGCATACATTATTCTTCAGTAGCATCCATCCTTAGCAAACTATTCGGTTTGGCCTATAAGATCCAGACAGCCCTGTTATCAATCATCAATAAATGAAAATATTAATTCATATTTAATTTCCTTTTCTTCTATTATAATCACTTTGAGATTTCTGTTATTATATATATTGCATATACTATATTGACAAACATTAGTTACCTGCATCTACCGGCCTCCCCTATTCGTAACTTATAGCTCCTCTAAATATTGCCATATTGCTGAGAACCTTTTTTTTCCACCAGTTTTACATAATGGGAATAGTCTGTGTACGCCATAACTTAAGTATAAATGATCAAGCTATTGTAAAGACGATTGCTACAAAATATTTTTGTTATTTTGTTAGCTTACATGTTTGCTCGGAAAATCCAAACAATACTATATTTGAATCAAGCTCATTCCTAAAGGTGAAAGTGAAGGTATGATTTATTACCTCCTCTATTCCCAACCAGAAAGTTGTTAAATTGGGGCAATCAAAAAATACGTGAAGCCAATTCCCTCTTGCATCCTGATGACAACAAAAGCATTGATCAGAAATTGACAGGAACATTTTATGTATCTTTTCAGGAATGTGATAGACTATCCATCTAGAAAGAAAAGACATTCTTTTATAGTTAGCTGCCCTCAAAGATTTGTAGCCTATTTCAGAAATAATTATCCACTCTTCATCTGATATTAAACATTGTTGTACGAAGAATATTATCTCTGAATTCTATAGTTATTGCCAGGGTGGGTCTCTCCACTAGCACCTTGTACCAATTTCCTGTACCCAGTACTTTACTTCTGATTAGAGCCCTCCTTATTGGGTGTTCTACCGTACTTGCCTGAAGTGAAATAGTATTGAGAAAATGGGAGATCTGATAAAAACTCAGAAAGAGTCTTGTTTTCCTGTCCCCAAGTCTGGTTACAACCTCTTCCCAAGTGATATGTCTATTTCTTACTATAAAAACTTCTATCTCTCCAAACCCTTTGCTGTTCCATTGGGTAATCGCTGCTTCCGGAAGATGTAAGCCAAAGTGTTTACACTCCTGTATTTGTAGATAGCTAAAGTCTGGTGGTATTTGATATGCTTTGTGTAGGCGCTCTAATCTTTTACTAAAGTTGTATATATACTTATAACACATTTTATGGGGGAGTTTTGTCATTTTTATAAAAGCTGGGAGACTTATTGCTAATTCTACAATCATTCTATTCAAAAGGAAATCATCCATGGCTGCTTCGGTAACTAACTGTCGTGCCAATATATCCTGCAATGCGGCTTGATAGTAGACTTGAAATTAAGGAAGTGCCAAACCCCCTTGGTTTATAATCAGCTGAATAACTGAGAGTTTCATCCGTGTTTTTTTCCCCTCCATATGAAATGTCTTATCGTGGTATCTAGTTCATGAAAATAAGAGCTGTTTATTCTTATTGGTACATTATTAAATAGAAAAAGGAAACGTGGGAGAATTGACATTTTGATTAAAGAGATTTTCCCAATCAGAGTCAATGGTAAAACTATTCATCTATGGAGGAGTGCTTGTACTTTTGTAAGCTTCTTGACATAATTAAGATTAAACAATCCTTCATATTACTTTGTGACATAAATTCCCAAGTACCTTACAGGTGCAGATGAATTGGCTTTCTGTTGCAAAAAATACAGGATATTCTCTAGTCCTGCATTGAATAGGAGAACCTCAGTTTTGTTTTCATTGATCTTATATCCCCTTATTTGCGTGAACTCATTAATCTTATCTAGAACTCTTTGTACATTACCAATCTCTGGTTTTAGATATGAAATGATGTAATCTGCAAAGAGTTTGATTTTAGGCATCTCCGGGACTGGTGCAATAGTATCCTTTAAACTGCATATTATGTGAGCGAGAGGCTCAATGAAGAAGGCAAAGAGTATCTGAATTGTTCCTCTAACATTTGAATTCATAACAATTCTAGCCTGAGCACCCTGATATAGCCGCCTTATCATGGAAGCAAACTGCAGAGGGAAGACAAATTTAGATAAACTTTATACCAAGGCTTCACAATTTACTAGGTTGAAAGCTTTCTCTGCATCTCACATAATGACTAGTGCTGGGGTTATGTTGACCGAAAAATTGTCAATTGCCTGTAGCAAAAAGTTTGTGTTGGATGTCATCGATCGACTAGCTACAAAACCATTCTGATCTTTATGTATTAATTGCGAGGCAAACGGTGAGATCCTGATAGCTCAGACCTTTGTTAAAATTTGATAATCTGCGTTTAGCAGACTAATTGGGTGATATGTGTCGGGTTTCAATGGAGTTTTATCTTTCTTTAGAAGGCTAATTATTATTGGTTCTTTGAATGTTGAAGGTATTTCTACTCCCTCCAGTATTGCATTACATAATTCTGTCTAAAAAGGTGTGAGGTCTTTGCAGAAAGTTTGATAAAATTCTATTGGAAAGCCATCACCACTGCAAGCTTTAGCACTTTGTATTTCCTGAATAGCTCCCTTGAATTCTGATAGCGTAATCTTCTGTACTACATCGCTTCGAGTCTCTAACGTGGTTTTAGGTTGCACGATAAGGCTATATTATCGACTTAGAAGTGAGAGTGAAATTATATAGTCTTTCCCATAAATTCTTGAGTAATGTGACATAAACACTTGAGCTATATCCTTGTCTTTATTAACAATTATATTAGTCTTGGGGTCCTGGATTTGGTGTATTGTCTGCTTTACCTGTTTTATACAAGTGGTCCAAGCTAAGTATTTGTCTATCTGTTGACTTTGTTCATAGAGCTGTTGCTGATAGGCCCTTGATCTAGCTACTTCTTCTAAAATAAGAAATTCTTTAAGCTGAGCCCTTTTTTGGTTAAGAATGCGCCTTGCAACGTCATGCCCTCCTAATCTGATACATTAATCTTGTCTATTGCAAACTGTAGTTTGTTATATGTAATTCTCTTTGTCGTAATTGTGCTACTTTAAAAGAAATTATTTGCCCCTTAGCTGTCGCATTAAATGCTTCCCATACATTAAAGAGGGATGCCAAGTTTCAATTCAACTGGAAGAATTCCTTTATGAATTTTCTCATATCTGAGACCCACTGCTGATTAGTTAGCAATGATCTATCGAACTGCCATCTAGGTCTCTCTTTGGTAGGAAAATCCATTTCTACTGTTGCCGTAACCACGGAATGATCAGAAAATGCATTTGCCTAAATATCTGAATCTAGTTTCTTTAATGAGTGGAATACTAAAAAGAAATCTATCCAAGAGTCAGACTTATAACAGTGTGAAAAACAAGTATATAAAGTGACAGCAGGGTGTTCTTCTCGCCAAGAGTCTGTTATCTGGAAATCACTTTTCATTACATCCAGAAACTTTTTAGTTTTAGGTTTTAATTGCCTTTTCACATGATTAGAAGTATCTAGTGTTATATCTTGGATGTAGTTAAAATCGCTTCCCATAATAAAGGGACCCGTGGCACTCATTGCTATGTTATACAGTTGATTTAATGGCTCTACTTCATCCGTAACTGAACCATAGTAATTAACCAGGTTAACTTGGACTCCTGATTGTAAAACTTTGAGCCAGATCCACCACCCTTTGGGGTCTCTAATGATGGCTTTTATTGCCCAGTCTAGTCTGTTACTGAGGTATATCGCTACCCCTCTAACTGCCCTGCCAGATGACGCAAATAAAGCTAGCGAGAACTTTGGGATATATATATATCTATATATATTGGGATTATTACTTTTTAGATGAGTTTCTTGAAAGTAAAGAACATCAGGATTAACCGATTTTAACCATTTCACCATTGACTTATATTTCTTCCTATTTAAAATGCCATTCACATTGCAGGAAATGACTTTAAGCTTCTCCATTCTTATTAGTTAGTTTGTTAATCATTCTTCTCCAGCCTAAGCCGATATATGCTACTTCTTGATAGAACCTGAATTTTCTCAACTTAGGGGGCTGCATCCCCTTCCCTTCCCTGTAACCCGACTTACCCCCCTCCCTGCGTGAAAACCAACCCCACTTTCAAGGTGGCTTATAACTGGAGCCCTCCCGTCTGGGCGAACCACGGCCACTTACCACCCTCCTTTACTACCCCATGTAGGTGCCTTGACATGGCACCGAGTCCACGAAGGCAGTGGAGGCTGTAGATACATAACATAATGGTAGAATGCAGTATAACTCCTCAAAAATCTTCGAACACAAATCCCCCGAATTAATATCCAGTTCAGCCAGCCCCGTTGCCACTACTTATTGCATGAAGCAAAGTTTTTGCCGCCATCACTGTGTGGATTATATTTGAGCGTCCCTTAAAAAAAACTTTGACCTTCAATTACTGGAACAGACCACCCTGAGCCCCAGCTTTCTGAAATGCTGGAATAATTTCTCTCAATTCCCTTCCCCTTCGAGCATCGGCAGCAGACATATCGGAGAAAATTTTGAAAGAATAATCACCAGGAATCTGATGTACTTTGCACTTAATTGCCTGAGAGAAAATTTGTTATTTTATATGATAATCGCCAAAGTTCACCAAGATTTTGTTAGGATATTTGGCGTTGAGTAATTGTGTTGCTCGGACACGGTGGACGCGCATAATGGAAAGATCCTGTTGATCATCGGCTAGGTCCGGAAGTACATGTTGTTTAATAAGATTTGTGATCAATTCTATAGTAGTCTGCCCATTCTCACGCCCTTCTGGCACACCCATAAATCTTAAATTGATCTATGTGGGTGATTTTATGCATTATCCAGGCGAATCTGCAATTCCAAGTTATCGGCTTGACATTTGGAAACCGATGGTGCTAACTGGGCACTTACATCCTCCAAATCTGAGACTCGCTGTTCTACCTCCAATATGCACAAATTAAGTTGCTGCATGTGAGTATTTATTGAGTTTAACTGATTCTCAATTCTATGATTAGCTTTCATTTGTGAAAGTTTCAAAGACTTCAATTCATTTAATATTTGGAGGAGCAGGAAATCCTGCGGTTGTGCATTTGACTGTAGCGTCTCCTGAAATCCTGTGGGTGGCAGTATCTGCACCTTCCCCTGTTGGCTCTGCTGGTCCAGCAGACATGCCATTTGAGTCTTAGGATTCCTGAAAGAGTTGGTTTCATTTATATCCAAGCCATTTAGAACCAAAGAAGAAAGTGTACATTCCAGTACTGCTGGAGTGTTACTGGATGATTGTGGGCCCAAACAGGTCTCCATAGCGGTTGTGACACCCCTGGCGAATAATGGGTATAGCTGCTTCGGAGGGCTGCCGCCCTCCTCAGGGTTGCACTTCTCTGCTAGTGAAGTTGGGGTTGAAGTAATTTTTAACTGATTGTCTGGTTCTGGGTCTTCCAAATTAGGTTTTGCTAACGTACCATAATCGCCAGGGTTTGGCTGGTGTAGGCTCGTCGAGCTAACGGCTATAGTGGATTGCAGATCCATTTTAGCTGTGGAATGATGTCCCATTTTACTCGTAGTAGGCTCCTTGCTGGCCATCTTCTCTGGGAGTAAAGAGTGCTTATTTTTAATACTGCGTACTGTTTTTATAGACTTTGATGAGGGGCAGCCCTTTTTCTGTAGATCTCTGGGAGAGTGTATCATCACTGACAGGGGGAGAAACCAATATGTATCAGTATTGTATTTCCATACCTCTTTCTGGGTAGCCAGAGACACCTGAGGGCCACAAGCCGCACCTGTGACACCACAGGCCACCTCTGTGATTCCTCAGTGTGCACTAGCAGCCCAGCGACAGGACCTAATGTTGTTTCCTGATGGGAGAGTTGAATCTGTTTTGGCCGGAAACGTTGAACTTGAAGCTCTGTATTAGGTATGGTTGAAGGGGGGGAGGGGCAGGGAAACCTATTTACTACAGGGACCCCCTAGTGGCCCCATTGGTCCCTAGTGTGGAGGGTACACCACTGTAGGCCTCCCCCAGCCTTCACACTGCGTCAAATGCTCTTGTGCCTTTCACAATGGCACTTTCTCAACTTTTTATTAGGGGATGGGGGGAAAATACCTTAGTTTTTGTCTCTTCTTTCAGGAGCACCCTGCCTCTCCCTCGTACCTTTTTACCAGCTTTTGTGAGCCTGTTCAGAGCCGCAGATCCAGATTCATAAGGGCTGTCGCGCCGTCCATAGATCCTGTTAGAGTAGTACATATGTCAGTGAGAGCGCATCTGACGCAATGGAAACGCTGCTTCCTCCAACGCAAGTTCATTTTCCTCAGCCGCCGAGCATGAAATGAGCTGCAGATGCGGCTAATCGATCGTATTGTTGCATCTCAATATTGTAACCCCTCTCCTTCTCAATCTATTAACATCCTCCACCAGCATCTCTTAGAACAGGTCACATTTATTGCCAACTAGTTATCTAGGAAAGAATTTACTTTTTGGTTTGCATTGACTGGGCATCATATCATTGTTGTTAAATCCTATTCTGCTAAGGATCTCCTTCTCTAACAAAACAGATAGTTCATCATCATTGTGGCAGTTCAATTGAGTAGCCTTACTTTGATTTTCCAAATGCCTAATCTCTATTAAATCTAGTATATAGTTGATGGTAAAATGTAATATTTTTATTTTGTTCTCAGGATTGTTTTCTTTCTTTCAGAGATCCACTGGTAAAGTAATTATTTAACCTTAATTTCCTGATAGTTTTGTAAATCTCAATACACAGGTTTGTGAAGTCCAAGGCAACTGATGGGCAGAATATGGTACTGTTTGACAAATCTCCACAAAAGGTTCCAAAAAGGTACTACTTTTCTCCTTTTTGTGAATGGAAAATATCTAGGTGATATGTCAAGCAAGGTTTAAAAAAAAAGGGGAGTCCAAAAATGCAAAATCCCCATGAATTTTCCATAGACTTCTTTAGATAGGGCTGCAGCTAACATGGTAGAGCAAAATTACACCAAATTTAGCAGGAAGCTAAATCTTTGTCCGTAGATTGTGTTTTCTGTGATTTGGTTGGAATCCATTCAGTAGTTTTTGATAAATAATGGTACAAAAATATTTGTATTTCTGGATGGTTGGGTCTTTGCCAGATTCAAAATTCAAAAATAGAGTGTTCTGATTGGTGTAGGGAGTGTTTTCCCCTTGGGCCAATTTTCATTGACTGCCAGCTACCATTTTTAAGGGTATGGGAGCTCTTGGCACCCCTCACCGAGCCAGTTTCAGCCCAGGGAAACCCATTATCTGGGGCACAAATTAATTGTTTTTGAGGGAGTTGCATATTCTCCTTCTGAAGCAAACGGTGGCCAAAAGGATCACATCCCCTGGGGCCCAAGTGAAGGGCTCTTTAAAAGCTCTGGAGAAGCCATCCATCAGGTCTATAATTTAACTCTAAAGGAAGGGGCATGTCCCCTCTCCCGGGTCCTTTAATGGCTTCAAGAACCCCATTTCCTGGGGCTGGCTCACATACAGTGTTCCTGGGAACCCACCTCTGGGACACAGCAATGTCCCTGCCTGCACTGGCATGGGCATAGAAACCTGTGCTTGCTCTAGGCTGGCTGTAGCATATTCAAATCTCCCACCAAACCGTAGCAAACAAAAAGTCTGCCACCAGTGAATGGGAGCTTTGCAAATTCTCCTGCCAGCTGGGAGCAGATTTGAGATCAGTTTCCCTGTCTGTGCTAATGTGGAGAGGGAAACAGATCAACAGACTGCTCCACCTGGTGATCTAATCTTCTAATGGTCAGCTTTCTTGGAAAAAATCATAATTGATTTTCTCTCTGAAAACCATCACAAGTTCCACCAGTATAATGCATTGGAAAAAGCAAGAAATAGAGCTAAAATAACAATAACAGCTGTTATTGCCTTATTGAGGAAAAAAAGGAATAGGATACTAAGACTTGCAAAGCAGAATCCAAATGATCCTTGTATCCAAAAAGATTTAAAAGACACAAATAGCTCATGTAAGAAACAAATGTGGGATGAAAAAGCAAGGAAAAGGCAGGATTTTGGGGCAAAGGCCTTATTTCTAAGCACAAAAACGAACTCCCAGGCATTCTAGAAAATGGTAAATGATTTAAAGAAACCCCCTACGACCATTACCAGCTAGGATATGTCTGAATCGTCCAGGTTCGAGGGTTCTAACTCAATATTTTAACCTAGCAAAAGATAGTAAAGAAGTGGTGCCCAGCCAACGGCAGCTAATAGGGGTTCACAATCAGGGTACTGTGAACACTTTAACTCGCCCCAAGCTCAAAGATGGAAACGATCTAATGTTTACGGTTGCCCAGATCACTAGACCTATTAATAAGGGTAGGCAGGCTAGGGCTCCGGGCCCAAATGGGATTCCCAATGCCTCATACAAAACAAACCCAGGTTTTTAGGCAGAGAAATTGGCCGCGGTTTTTAAAAATGCACTGGAACTTGAAGATATTCCAAATTCTTGGAAGGCGTCATCTTTCACCCAATTTTTAAAGGTGGATTTCGTGCCAACCCCGAGAACTACCGCTTAATCACCCTAACTGACTCAGAATCCAAATACTATGCTGGTTCCCTTCTGGAGGATCTCAAGAGCTAGACATCATTCTGGTCAATCAGACAGGTTTCATTAAAGGGCCGGGAACAACGGTAAATATTTTATCTCTTACCAACATTATAGGTAAATGTGATAAAAATAAACAACTCTGTACGTATGTTTTGTTGACTTTAAAACGCATTTGAATTGGTTCAGCGTAGCCAGTTATGGGCAAAACTAACCCAATGGGGTATTTGGTGCAGCTATGAAGAGGTATTCAGATGTTATATACTGATACTTGGACTAGGGTGAAAGTAGGGGATTGCTCTTTCCTATCAAGTAAAATTAAGACCTAGCACGGTCTTAAACAGGGTTGTGTGCTTGTGCCCTATCTTTTTGTATCAGATCTGTCCACTGTGTTAAATGGGATAAATGCACACCCTCCAAAGATTGGGGACCTCTCTATTTCTAATTTGCTATATGCGGATGATGTAATCCTTCTAAATCACCCCAAAGTAGGATTACATTGATTGATAGTGAAACTAGCAGAATTTGCCAAACAAAGTGGAATTTGTATAAATGAGAAGAAAACGAAAATTATGGAAATAAGTTTAAAAAAATACACAAAACATATAAATGGTATCTTGAAGGCCATGAACTTGAACAAGTAAAACACTAAAGATACCTGGGGTAATATTTGATGAGAATGGGTCTTTCACTTCCCAGAAAACTGAAAACACGAAAAGGGAATGCTCTGCTGCTTGCCTTTCGTACCCTGCAAGGATCAAAAGATGGTCCTAGCTATCGCCCTTTGTTTCAAGTGATATCCGCTAAACTAGTTCCTATTATCACCTGTGGTAGTGAAGCTTTGAGGGGTTAAGATGCAGTTACTCTGAATTAGTTAATTGATAAAGGTTTTAGAGCTCTTTTTCATCTTCCAGTGAATGCATCTCAGGACCAAATCAGGTTGGAATTTGGGTATATGAATCAATTATTTGCAAGATAGGACACCTATATTAAAGTCTGGAAACAGGTTCAACAAGCAAAGGGAAGTGGGTTAAGTCAAGCACTCTGGCAGGAGTTGAGATCAAACTCAACCTCTCCATTCTGGGTATATTTAGACCAAGCCTTAGATGATCTGGGGACCAACTCTCTGTGGAACGAGAACTTAGCTCTCAATGCCTTTAAAAAAAATATGAATCGTATTATGAAGGAAAAGTCCTTGGCTATGGACAAAGGTCTCCTGGCTGAAAGATCGCACTCTTGAGTTATAATAAATGAGTATAAAACTATGAAATACCAGCAGTACCTGGAGTGAGGATGATCAAAGAAAGAAATAGATCTATTGATTAAATATCGATTTGGCCTTCTTCCAGGAGGTTTTGTTACTCCCCCCCGGGAACGTTCTGGTTCTAATTCCCCCCTGTGTCCTATGCAGGTGTGGAGTTGGGAACCTTATACATTGGATCTGCATATGCCGAGGTTTAAAGCAAGATCACAGAAGATATCTTAAAGAGGCATTGAACATGAGGAATATATATATGTGTAGGCAAGCGGTAATCACTAGTTTTAAATCCGATATTATCTTAAATGCAAGATTACCAAAATTTTTAAGACAGGCGTCCAAAACAATGGATGTCCAAGGAAAAATTAATTCAAATGAGGGTATGGTATGAGGTTGTGGTCTTTTAATTGATTAGGTACAAATTCACACGGGCCAAAGGCAATAAGGTGGTTGCGTCTTGGTAGCTGCCGCTTACAGTATCCAGTATTAATTATAAGTTATTGGCCAAGTGTACTTCTTATGAACCAATATTAGAGGTTAGGTTTCATTGGTATAGGTAAAGCCTAGCTAACTTAAATTTATAACTTGAAATGATTTTGCACTGAAAGAAGTTTAAGGCCCTCATTACAACCCTGGTGGTAAATGCCGCTTACCGCAGTGCAGAAGACCGCCAACATACCGCTGCGGCAGTGGAATTCCGCTACAGCTATTATGACCCACAGCTCGGAATCCGCCACAATACAGACACCCACACAAGTCCACCACACCAAAGGTCAGTGATAAACTGGCGATAACAAAACCTCCACCGTCACGCCAACAGGAATACGCCCACACTATCACGACCCACGAATCAATGCGGCGGTCTTTCAACCGCGATTATCCATTGGCGGTACACACCACCAAGCTCAAAATACACACACATATACAAAACACAACCACATTGGACAATTCGAAATACACACACCTGATATACATAAACACACCACACCCACACACTCACAACACTTTAAAACACACACCCACATTACCCACAAACCCTTACTACCAGAAATTTGAAAGCAGGCCAGAGAGAGACAGTACCTAAAACAACACCAGCATCCACAGACACACAACACCCTCACTTACACAACATCCACCCACCTCAAACAACACACACCAACACATCCCCTCACACATTACAACACACACTACCTCACACATCACCCACATCACATCATGGCACCTCAACGACACCCCAGGTTCTCTGAGGAGGAGCTCAGGGTCATGGTGGAAGAAATCGTCTGGGTAGAGCCACAGCTATTTGGATCACAGGTGCAGCAGACGTCCAATGCAAGGAAGATGGAGCTATGGCGCAGAATTGTTGACAGGCTCAACTCAGTGGGACAGCATCCAAGAACTAGGGATGACATCAGGAAGAGGTGGAACGACCTATGGGGGAAGGTGCGTTCTGTGGCCTCCAGATACTAGATTGCTGTACAGAGGACTGGCGGTGGACCCCCACCTCCTCCCCCACAACTAACAACATGGGAGGAGCAAGTCTTAGCAATACTGCATCCTGAAGGCCTTGCCGGAGTAGCAGGAGGACTGGACTCTGTAAAGGCAAATCTTTAATACCATATCCCCCACTCCACCTGCATGCCAACACATACCCACACCCTCACCCACACCCCATCACTCCAACAGCTCTCATATGCCCCACTATCACAACCCAGCCCTGCATGCAACACCAAAGCATTGACACCCATCACCAAAGCGGTCCCTGAGATCCAGGAACAAGACAGAGAACATTACCAAGACCCCCGCCAGGGAAATGAGACCCCCCTGAATGTCCCCCTTCTGTCCCACTATGTCACCCTGTCCATCCTTCAACTGCCATTGCTCCACTGCCTATGCCCCTTTGGACAATGCACCTGTGAAACAAATAGACTGGACTCTGCCATGGACATTCCTCCACCATCCCCCCAGCCCATTTTACAACCCCCTCCACTTATTAGCACATAAATAAACACACTTCAATCACAAAACAATCTGGAGTCAGTCTGTGCTTTCACAAACGTGTAATTGCAATAACCATGGAATATAGCAATGTCAATTTACTTGTGAACATACCGATGTAACACAGCTGTAGGCCTGTAATTGCAACCTCTCAGAGATATAGCAATGTCAATGTTCATGTTCAAATACCAATGTTACACAGTTGTAGGCCAGCAGTAAACATAGCAGAGGGCACAAAGTGGGACCCACATCTGTGAAATGGAAAGGCAAAGTGACAAGTCAGGGTCCATACACTGAGTGAAAAAGACAGACTTATGCTAGCTCCAGAAATTGTATGAGATGTGGGAGGCAGTGACATCTTCTTACCTGTGTCTCACTAGAAGTATTGCAGGGTTATGTTTTGGTTGTCGATATCCTCTTCTTCTGCCTCCTCTTCTTCACTGTCCACAGGCTCCACAGCTGCCACAAGACCACCAGCTGGCCCATCCTCCTGCCGAAAAGGAATCTGCCATCGCAAAGCCAGGTTGTGCAGCATACAGCAGGCCACCATTATCTGGCACACCTTCTTTGGTGAGTAGTAGAGGGAACCACCTGTCATATGGAGGCACCAGAATCTGGCCTTCATGAGGCCGAAGGTTCGTTCGATCACCCTCCTAGTTCACCCATGTGCCTCATTGTAGCATTCCTCTGCCCTTGTGCTGGGATTCCTCACTGGGGTCAGTAGCCATGACAGGTTGGGGTAACCAGAGTCACCTGCAAATATCGAGGGACAACTGTTAGACACACACTAACCCTTAGGGACAACCCCATATGCAGACACCTATTCACACTGTATTGGGTCCTTGGCCTCACCTACTAGCCACACACTGTGCCTCTGGAGTTGCCCCATCACATAAGGGATGCTGCTATTCCTCAAAATGTAAGCGTCATGCACTGAGCCAGGAAACGTGGCATTCACATGGGAGATGCACTGGTCTGCCAAACACACCATCTGCACATTCATAGAATGGTAGCTCTTCCGGTTACAGTACACCTGTTCACTCCTACAGGGGGGTACCAAGGCCACATGTGTCCCATCAATGGCACCTATGATGTTGGGGATATGTCCCAGGGCATAGAAGTCACCTTTCACTGTGGGCAAATCTTCCACCTGAGGGAACATGATGTAGCTGTGCATGTGTTTCAGCAGGGCAGACAACACTGTGGACAACACGTTAGAGAACATTGGCTGGGACATCCCGTATGCAATGGCCACTGTTGTTTGAAAGGAACCACTTGCCAGGAAATGGAGTACTGACAGGACCTGCACTAGAGGGGGTATCCCTGTGGGTTGGCGGATAGCTGATATCAGGTCTGGCTCCAACTGGGCACACAGTTCCTGGATTTTTGCACAATCAAGTCTGTATGTGACTATTATGTGTCTCTCTTCCATTGTAGACAGGTCCACCAGCGGTCTGTACACTGGAGGATGCCGCCATCTCATCACCTGCCCCAGCAGATGTGTCCTATGGAGGAGAACAGCGAGAAGAGAGTCAGCCAACACTGCGGTATCCCAAAATGTCATTTGCACAAATTTATTAATCTGCAATGTGCCTGTAATTGTGAGTATTCCAGGCCTACATAGGTGTGACACAGTTATTATTAATGCCATGTTGACCCCTGAAATGGTGGCTGCCTGACCTGTAAGGTGGGACAAGACGATATGAGGTAACTGCGCTGGTGTTGTACACCGTCGCGGTGGGCGGTCGAAGACCGCGGTGCAATTCTGCATTGGTTAACATTGGGCCCTATGGGTCAGAGGAGCCAATGACGATGTACGCCGGCCGTGACTGTACGCACTGCCGCGGACGTGACCGCCATTTTCTGTCTGTTCACTCACTTGATACCTGACCTTCAACAGGAGAGGACCTACACTGCAAGTGCTGCTGTGACCTCAGTCTCAAAGCGACAATGGCTCATGTGTCTGGGGAAAGGGCCCCTGCCTTCACTTCGTAGGAGTTGGAGAAATTACTAAATGGAGTCCTCCCCCAGTACACGCATGTTAGACCTGACAGCCTTAGGGTGGTCACCCCTAACTTTTTTCCTGCCTCCCTGCACTTTTTGGACACTGTTTTTGCTGGCTTTTAGACTCTGCGCACTTTACCAATGCTAACCAGTGCTAAAGTGCATATGCTCTCTCCCTTTAAACATGGTAACCTTGGATCATACCTGATTGGAATATTTAATTTACTTTTAAGTCCCTAGTAATGTGCACTATATGTGCCCAGGGCCTGTAGATTAAATGCTACTAGTGGGCCTGCAGCACTGGTTGTGCCACCCACTTAAGTAGACCCTTTACCTTATCTCAGGCCTGCCATTGCAAGGCCTGTGTGTGCAGTTTCACTGTCACCTCGACTTGGCATTTAAAAGTACTTGCCAAGCCTAAACCTCCCCTTTCTCTACATATAAGTCACCTCTAATGTGTGCCCTAGGTAACCCCTAGAGCAGGGTGCTATGTGGGTAGAAGGCAGGACATGTACCTGTGTAGTTTACATGTCCTGGTAGTGTAAAACTCCCAAATTCGTTTTTACACTACTGTGAGGCCTGCTCCCTTCATAGGCTAACATTGGGGGTGCCCTCATACAATATTGAAGTGGTAGCTGCTGATCTGAAAGGAGTAGGAAGGTCATATTTAGTATGGCCAGAATGGTAGTACAAAATGCTGCTGACTGATGACATTGGATTTAATATTACTATTCTAGAAATGCCACTTTTAGAAAGTGAGCATTTCTTTGCACTTAAATCTTTCTGTGCCTTACAATCCACGTCTGGCTCGGTTTAGTTGACAGCTCCTTGTGCATTCACTCAGACACACCCCAAACACAAGGTACTCAGCCTCACTTGCATACATCTGCATTTTGAATGGGTCTTCCTGGGCTGGGAGGGTAGAGGGCCTGCTCTCACACAAAGGACTGCCACACCCTCTGCTGGGACCCTGGCAGACAGGATTGAACTGAAAGGGGACCTGGTGCACTTCTTATCCACTCTTTGAAGTCTCCCCCACTTCAAAGGCACATTTGGGTATAAAACAGGGCCTCTGCCCTACCACCTCAAACACTTGCTGGAGAAGAAACCTGAACCAGAACCTGCATCCTGCCAACAAGAACTGAGTGACTGCTCAAAGGACTCACCTGACTGCTTTCTACAAAGGACTGCTGCCTTGTTGAACTCTTGCCTTGCTGCAGAAGTGCTCTCCAAGGGCTTGGATAGAGCTTGCCTCCTGTTCCCTGAAGTCTCAGGACCAAAAAGACTTCTATCTTTCAACTAGACTACTTGTGCACTGAAAAAATCGACAAACAGCTTGCTCAGCGGTGAAAAATTCACGCACACCGATACGGAAAGACGGCGCTCGACCCCGCAAGGAAAAGATCAACGTGATGCCTGCGGTGCGACAGGAACTTCTGCGCACGGCCCGCCTGGACAACGCCGCCCGACTTCCAGGGAGGAAATCGATGCAGCACCTGCCGTGAGGAAGAAAATTCCATGCACAGCCCACCGAAACGATGCGCAGCCAGACAACAAGCCCAGGATTCCACACACAGACCCCGGGGCGTCTGAAAACCCCGCGACCCACAGAGGAGACCTGTCTGCACGCCGGAAATCGACGCACATCTTCCCCGTGTGAAAAATAACGACAGAAGTCCGTGTGTGAAGGGGCGAAACCGATGCACACACCATTTTTCAACGCATCTCCTCTGCGGCCCTTTGCGGGGATTTTTCACTCCAAACCAGGTACTTTGTGCTTGAAAGAGACTCTGGGGGTCGGGAACCACCAGAAGACCGTACCGCGGTCAAAAGACCGCAGCGGTCATTCTGACTTTCCCGCTGGGCTGGTGGGCGACCGCCAAAAGGCCGCCCGCCCGCCCAGCGGGAAAGCCCCAGCAACGAGGATGCCGGCTCCGAATGGAGCCGGCGGAGTTGCTGGTGTGCGACGGGTGCAGTTGCACCCGTCGCGATTTTCAGTGTCTGCCAAGCAGACACTGAAAATCTCAATGGGGCCCTGTTAGGGGGCCCCACGACACCCGTTCCTGCCATCCTGTTTCTGGAGGTGAAAACCGCCAGAAACAGGATGGCGGGAAGGGGGTCGGAATCCCCATGGCGGCGCTGCTTGCAGCGCCGCCGTGGAGGATTCCCTGGGGCCGCGGGAAACCGCTGGTTTCCCTTTTCTGACCGCGGCTGTACGGCCGCGGTCAGAATGGCCCCAGAAGCACCGCCAGCCTGTTGGCGGTGCTTCTGCGGTCGTTGGCCCTGGCGGTCCATGACCGCCAGGGTCAGAATGACCCCCTTTGTTTGCTTTTTACAAACTTAAGACACTTCATATCACTTTTCAGTGATATCTTTACAATTTCTTATTGCATCTTTAATCGTTTTGACCTGCAAATACCCAGATAAATATTATATATTTTTCTAAACACTGTGTGGTGTACTTTTGTGGTGCTATATTGTGTTATTGTATGATTTATTGGACAAATACTTTACACATTGCCTTCTAAGTTAAGCCTGACTGCTCAGTGCCAAGCTACCAGAGGGTGGGCACAGGATAATTTGGATTGTGTGTGACTTACCCTGACTAGAGTGAGGGTCCTTGAATTGGACGGGGGTAACCTGACTGCCAACCAAAGACCCCATTTCTAACAACGCAACTGTACGGTCCTCCAGACAAACAGGTGAGTACACTGTGAGCATGCTGCATGGGCAATGCCTGTTTTGAGTGGTATGGATGGAAGATACATGGGGGGGCTGAGGCCTGCCTGTGCGGAGGGTGAGTGTATGTGCGTCAGGGCAAGGGTGGGAACGGGGGGCAATGAGTATGACGGTCCGGACGGGTAAGTAATGTCCTTCCCCCTGTACCATTCCTCTAGGTCAGCGCCCACCAGAAGAAGGGTATTTGGTGTGCCATCACCAAGGGCGTCAGGACCCTGGGGATCCACCAAAGACGGAGCACCCACTTCTGGAAGAGATGGGAGCTCCTGCGCCGCTGGAGCAAGAAAACGGCGGAGACCCAGCTGGGGATGGTCTCCCAATGTGGGAGGGGTGCCCATAGCACTATGACCCCCCTGGTGTTCCGGATCCTGGCGGTGGTTTATCCGGGGTTGGATGGGCACTTGAGGGCATCACAGCAGCCACAAGGGGGTGAGTACACTCTCATTCAGCTGACTTTGTGTGCATTATGAGGTGTCTGGGCGATGGAGGTGGTCAGTGAGTTCCTCTAGGCCAGGGCGATCTTGGTAGGCAAGGTCCCTTGTGAGGCAGGCTATGTGCCACCCCAACCCCACTAGTGGTTAGAGCCATCTACACCTAGTTAGGCTCCTGTGACTTCCAGGTGTGCAGCAATTGGGCTTAGGCCTCGTACCCCATGGGCATGTGATTAATCTAGGAACTATAAGTGCATGGCGTAGTGCAGAGGGCTGCTCACTGTCTGTTGTGTCCGCCAACGGTAGTGGTGTTGCATGCACTGAACATGTCTTTCTTCTGTCTCCCCCCCTTTTTGTGGTCTCCCTGTTCTTGTGTGCAATAGCATCATCAGGCGGAGGGGCATTGGCACTGGAGCAGGAGGGAGCTGCATCCCACTTGGCCCTGGAGGGTGAAGCAACGGAGGGAGTCTGAAGCCACCAGTGGGACGGAGGGCCAGGGGAGCTCCACGGCGGGGACAGGAGCAGAGACCAGCAACAGCGACTCCTCTTCTGATGGGAGTTCCCTTGCGGTGGTGGGCCCCTCTGTGCCCACCCCATCAACAGGTACAGCCGCCACCCCCCCCTACCAGCAACACCCTCCCAGCAGGCCCTCAGCGTGTGTCCCGTGCCCGCTCACCCAGGAGGGTGGGCATCTCCTTCACCCCAGGCACCTCAGACCCTACCCCAGTCAGCCCTGCTGCCCTCATACCTGGAGGGCATTCATTCTGGCCAGGCAGCCCAATAGAGAGCATTTCAGGCTCTGGCCTCAGCACTGATGGCAGCCATTGTCCCTGTGTCCAGCATCCCCCCTCCAACCTCCTCCACAGAGGCCCAATCCCCTGTACCTCAGCCTATTCCAAGCACACCATCAGACCAGCATGCACACACATCAACACACAAGAGTGGCTCAGGAAAACATAAGCACCACACATCCCACAGGCACTCACACAAGCATCATACCCATGCACACATACCAACATCCACTTCCTCCACTGTGTCCCCCTCCTCCGCATCTCCCTCCTTCTTCCCAGTCTTCTCTCCACTTACACCTGCATGCTCTACATCCTCAGCCACTACCTCCATCACCAGCACGCCCATCACCACACACTGCTCACGTGCACTCACCACCCCACTACCATTCACACATCCCCAGTGTCCTCTCCCAGTGTGTCAGTGAGCCCTCCTCCCAAAGTACACAAATGCAGGCACACACCCACCCAACACATCCACCTCACAACAGCCTCCAGCCCATGCACCTTCACCCAAATTCAGCAGACGTACACCTCCTACAACCACTACCTCTTCCTCCACTCCCAAACTCCCTCCATCTACCCGTCCCAGTGTGTCTAAAAAACTTTTCCTGGCTAACATTGACCCCTTCCCTACACCTCCACCTGCCCGTCCTTCCCCTAGGGCCAGGCTTTCCAGGTCCCAGCCCAGCACCTCAGCCACCAAATCCCCAGGCACAGTGGTGCCAGCAACTGCGGTGTCATGGAGTGCGCCAATAATCAGGGCTGCCAGTGTGTCACGGAGCGAGGGCAAGGACATTCCGCCACCTGCCAAGGTTAAAAAGGTGCCCACATCCCAGAGGGAGAAGCCGAAAACACTTGCCACCAAGGGGTCAGCAACAATGAAAGGGGATAGTGGCAAGACAACTGCACCACCATCAAAGGTAGGGGAAGCGCCAAAAACTGAAGGGCAGGTCAGGAGAGGGCATGGTGGCACCGACTGAGGGACCAGTGTCACACCTTCTGTCCACGTCCACGCCAACCTGCATGGTGGTGAACACCGCCACCTGCACCGCACCTGCACGGCCACCTGCCACACGTTCGGTATGTCTACAGCCGCTGCGACAGTCCCCACCCTCTTCCCCAGTGGGCAGCCATCCGAGGCTGCAGGAGACATCCAGCATTCTCCCTCAGCAGGTGCTGACACATACCCCGCCGCCACAGACCCCGCCGCCAGCACCGCCGCCACAGACCCCACAGCAAGCACCGCTGCCACAGACCCCGCAGCCAGCACCACCACCACAGACCCCGCAGCCAGCACCGCTGTCACAGACCCCACAGCCAGCGCTGCCACGACTGACCCCGCAGCCAGCACCGCCACGACTGACGCAGCCGCAAGCACCGCCACTCCTGACACCGCTGCAAGCACTGCCAGTGGCCCCGCGACATCCTCGGGCAGTGGCACCACCGCAGACATGCCTACCATCCCCAGTGGTCAGTCGTCCAAGGCTGGTGGTGAGTTCCAGGACCCTGGGGAGCTTCCATGATCCATTACTGTCATCACTGTTGTCACCTGCAGGTGGAATGCAAAGCCGCAGCAGTGTGGGATATGTCGCAGCCTCCATGGTGTATTATGCTACCTGTACCTTGGCAATCTCGTGGCACACACACCCAGGTGAGGGAATTGTACCGGCCACACTGCACGTGGAGCACTCTGGGCACCAAGCTCTCTCCAGAACCAGTGGAGTATCACATCCACTACCTCAGTCCTTGGCAGGATGAAGCACACTGGGCACAAAGCCCCCTCTGGAACGAGTGGAGAGGTACATCCACTACCTCAGTCCTTGGCAGGATGAAGCACTCTGGGCACAAAGCCCCCTCAAGAACCAGTGGAGAAAGGCATCCACTTGAGAGACTGTGGCTTTGCACTCCCCAGGATAAAGCAGTGGGCAAACCACTCGCTTGAGAGACTTGAGAGACTGTGGCTTTGCACTCCCCAGGAGAAAGCAGTGGGCAAACCACCCACTGGAGAGACTTGAGAGACTGTGACTTTGCACTCCCCAGGATAAAGCAGTGGGCAAACCACCCACTGGAGAGACTTGAGAGACTGTGGCTTTGCACTCCCCAGGATAAAGCAGTGAGCAAACCACCCACTGGAGAGACTTGAGAGACTGTGGCTTTGCACTCCCCAGGATACATCAATGGGCATGGAGCCCCCTCGTGCAGCAGTGGTGTTGTGCGTTCATCTGTCTGTGGTGTCCCCCCTCCCACTGAGGTGCCTGTTTCATTTCGATCTGATGCCCCTGCAGTATTCTCTCCGTTTCTAGTCAGGTATCATGTGTGTGCTTCGCCCATGCATTTTGGGCCCAGTGGTCCACGGACAATGATTGGTGCACTATCTGGACTTGTGTAGTTGGTGTACTTAATTACGTTTACTGGATTTTGAACTTTGCTAATGAGATTTCACATGATAACATTTATCAAATCAATTCCTTTTGTCCTTGCATTCTTCTAGGGGGCTGGGGGGAATGTATGTGTACTGTTGTTGCATGTATTTGTGTGTATGATGTTGTGGGTGGGGGTGTTGCGTGTTGCGTGTGTGTGTGTCACTCTCTTTTCCCTCCCCCCTCTCCTGTGTTGTAGGTGCAGTACTCACCATGGTCGTCACCGCCGTCGTTGGTGCTCCTGATAGAAGAGAAGGAAGACCAGCATCGGCAGTATCTGCAATTCGGGCTGCATGGCGTCCTGGTTCCTCGTGGGGTGTAGAGAGGTGAGTGTTTTCCCTTCTGTGTACTGTTTCCGCCGTGTTTTTGTTCACGTTGATTCCGCCCCGGAAAAGGTAGCGGATAGGCATCTTGTGATAGGGTGGGTGGTACATTGTCTTCCGCCTGTCTGTTGGCGGTTTGTTTGTACCGCTGTGGTGGTCGGAGTGTTAAAGTGGCTTTCTATGTTGGCGGTTTCCGCCACAGTCGTAATCCCATTTCTTTTTTCACCGGTCTGTTTGCGGTATTACCGCTGCTTTAACACCACCCGCCAGGGTTGTAAAGAGGGCCTAAGTGCTTTGAAGGATTTCATTTAGAATTAGGTATTATAAAAAAAAAATTATGTGATTTGATGGTATCTTATGAAATGTGTATTGTGAATTGTATCTTATTATGGATGGTGTAAAGTTTTTATTCACTAGTATGCACTTTAATCAATAAAATTGAATCAACCAATAAAATCAAAACCTGGAGGGGGCAGCATAAATAGCAGGTCCCTAAGGGCCAGTGAGATGCCAGCTTCTGCAGAATATGGGGAGCTGGTTGGGGCCGAGAGCCCCTAGGATTCCCCCTGCAGCCCCTAACGTGCTGTTCGTGGGTGATGGGGGTGGGCACCAGGGTACCCACCTACATGAAAGTAAGACCCCAGGGGATGGATTCCCTGGGGCCACCATAGGCTGAGGGAGGGGGCTGTGTGTCATTGCCCCTTTAAAGTAAATATGAACTTGGAAGAAGTGCCCCCCCAGGGCCTAAGGAGGCTTGGGGAGAGGGGCATATGGACCCACTGCCCTTCAAAATAAAAATGGCCCTGGTGGATGGGGTCCTCAAGACCTACTGAGGCTTGCGGAGGGAGGCCTTATGCCCCCCCCCCCTTTTATAAAACAGACTTCTTGGATGGAGTCCTCAGGGACAAATGAGGCTTGGGGAGTGGAGTGATGCATCCCCCTCCCTTTAAAGTATATACTGCTTAAGGGATGAGTTCTGCAGGGCATAATAATGCTTGGGGAAGGGGGAGTCATGTGATTGCCATACTGTTTGTGACCCCTTACTTTTTATGTAAATTTCAGCCCCGGAGGATGTGGTCCCCTGACATTACAAGGCTCAGGGAGGGGGACCACATGCCCTCTCCCTTTATTAATTACTGGGCTCCGGGGGTGGGATCATCAGACCTAATAAGGCTTGGGAGAGTGGAGCTACACATCTCTTATCCCGTTTATAATGTAATGGTTTCCCAGAGATTGTGCCCCTGGGGCCTAATAAGAATTAGGGAAGAAGGTCACATAGGTTCCTCCCTTTAAAGCAACAGAAAAAAACAATGAGATGGTTCCCAAAGGCCTAAAGAGTCTCTAGGATGGTTGCACATGGCCCCCCTTGCCTTTTAGAAAATGGACAGCCTCAGGGGATGGGGCCTTTGGCACGACTTCAGCTTGAATCGCTGGTCGGAATTGCACCAAATTTGGCATAAATGTACCTTTTGGTACGCAGATTGTGCTTTGACTTATTTGAAGTCATCAATAATGTCTTCATGGATGTCACTGACAATGTCACGAGTGATGTAATATGTGAGGCAATAAGCAGTGCATTCTGGGGGTGCAAGTTTTAGTTAGCTGAGGTAACTATAACTGCTGAATATCTATGGTTTTGTTCATGTGAAATGTGAGCATACTATTACGTCTCTGTAACCTATGCTTTATGTGTGTGTATATATATATATATATATATATATATATATATATATATATATATGTGTGTTTTGCCTCCGGGTATGGGAACCCTGGGGCCCAGTGCAACCCTATGCTGTGGTCACTGAAGCAATGCCTGGTGTGGGGTTAGCAAACTGCTGGGGTTTGGCCACAGGGTCTGGTGACAGGACAAGCCCTGAGGCAAACACCCCACTACGCATAGCCAAAGGCTGTGTGCAGCATGGGTTAGACTGCCTGTGGGGAGTTGGAAACTGGGCTTTGCTGTAAGACAGGACCTGCGGCTAACACCACGTCACACGTAACCAAGGGCCATGGTGGCATGGGGTTGGCTGTCTCTGGGTGGCTGCCTGTGGGGAGCTGGATGCAGTGCCTGACTGCAAGCCAGGCCTTGCGTACAATCTCACACAACATGCCATGAAAGCCATGTGAAGCGTGGGGTTGAATGCCTCCAAGTGGGTTGGACACAGGGCTTGGCTGCAACCCCCTTGCTGTGCATGGTGGGAGGCGATGATCAGTAAGGGGTTGGCTGTCTGTGGGGAATTTGATGCAGCCAGGGCCTGTGGCGAATCCTTCGCCGCACAAGACCAAAGGTGGTGCGCAGTGGCGGGTTGCCTTTAAGTATAGTAATACAATATTACTTTACCTTCAGAAACGCTGGAAAGTAAATAAAAAACAAAGGTTAAACTAACTTTAGAGTTAGTTGTGAGGATCTGTTTTTGTTTTTAAAAAAACTAGAAATTCATTGAGGAAAAAACAAAGGTTAAAGTAATGTGTTAGGTGAAGATGTCTGTGACAATATTGATATTTTAAACTAAAACAAAACAAAGTACTATAGCTTGTGACTCCGTCCTGCTAATGACCTAATTTATCATTGATGTCATCATCCAAGCTTTTTTTGAACAGACTACTCTAAAAACTAGTATGCCATTAAATGCCTGAAAGAAAGTACAAAATAGCTCAGAATAATATGAAGCATCATTAATGCCATCACAGAAACCACTCCCTTAGGTGAAGCAAGCATTTGTTATGTGCAACATTGACCGTATACCAGACACTTCACCGGTAGCCTTGTTCACTTTGGCAATTAACTATAGATATAAGACAATGGAACTCTTCATTGTACATGCTGTTCAATATGTATACAACTATTCAGAGAACACCAGGTTTCTCAAAATATTCAACTTCTATTCCAAAACTAGTGCCCTTCTCTGGACAGTTTTTTTGTTTATCAAACCCCTCACAATCACCACACCTACATTGAGAAATTATGTGGACATGAGTAGAAAAGTGGGTACTGTAAGCATCGTTTAGCAATGGAGATAATTTATTTTGTACCACAATGCTTGCACACATGAGAAATGCACCAGAGTATTAAAAAAGTATTTACTAAGAACAATGACCCTCCATGCAACACTTGTCAAAAAAGACACAAACCGTTTAAAATAACAAAGATCTGAAGGTGCTAAATAATATACTATCTGCAACCTTCAAACTGTGGTGGAAAATGTACAAATAGCCCATCTTTTGAAGCAAAAGCAGCACAGTTCCTTCCTGGTGTGCACAGTCTTTTATGTTATGTAGAAATTGTCACATTGTGATGATTCTGTCTAATAACGGAAGGCTGCCTATAATAGTTAGGATCTAATATGTAGGGTTTTTGCCCTGTTATAAGCTTTGTTTGCAGAGCCAAAAACCTATGTCAATCATACGGGACACAAATGTCCAAATGTCATCTGTACGCAGAGTGACTCTCCAATACAAAGATTTATAATGTGTCAATCCTTTTACTCACCTATGATGCATGGGGAGCACATTCGTTTTGTAAACTCTTACACCCTTTCACTGTGCACAGGATGTACAAAATTAGATAGAAAAGTAATATGGCAGTTTCCTGCCACTATGTAAGCTCGAAACTACACTAACATACTCATTGGGTGATGTCATCAGTGATGCCATCTCGGTTGTCATTTTAGATATCATCACTGATGTTATAAATTATGTCATAGAACATGTTATGAGTGATGTAATATGTGAAGTCATAATCAGTACATGGCGGGCACAAATTATAGTTACCTTGGCTAGATATAACTGGTGAATATCTGTGTTATTTTTAGTTCAATACATTAATGTTGTCATCGACATATTCACCTAACTATAACTTTACCACTATAAATTAACTAACTATAATATTACTTTCACATTTATATCAATGGGTCGCCACTGGGCATTTATAATTAGGTCAGGGTTTCCATAGTAAATGCCTTTTTCGTTTTATTAATACTTTTTGGGCTGTTAGATACATCTTCATGAAACATTCAAAATTGATTCTCTTTTTTACCATGTTTGTGAATGGAAAGATTTGGGTTGATCCATCAATCAGAGGCTGATAAAAAGTGAGAGGGGTTTTCCAAAATGCACAATCCTCATGTGGCTTCCTCACACTTGGTCCATAAATCATGTTTTTTGTGATTTGCTGTAAATCCATTCAGTATTTTTTGAGATATTAAGACTCTAAAATAGTTGTATATTTTGTGTTCGAGAGACTCTTACAAGAGTCCCTTGAACCCAATTTTGAAAAATAGAGCATACTGATTTGTCAATTTGCTTACATGCAGAGACGTTCCTGCGGGGAGTGATAGTTCTGATTGGCTGTAGGACTCGGGGACTTAGTATCCCGTCCTGCATTTGTTAAAAAAAGATAAGCATAAGGAGGCAAGTAGGTATCCTCTGTCCCCTAGCCTTGTAAGGGTGGTCCCACTGGGCCCACATATGAAAAATATGCAGCTATTTCTGTCTCAGTCCAGCAGGTCTCCTGCAGACCATGGAAAAATATAAAATGTCTGTCCTCCATTTAAAAAAAAAAAAAATGGGGATTGGGGTTGGGAGTGGGGCTCTCCTCTCTGAGCTAATTGTGAGCCCCAGATACCTGATCCTTTGGGGCCAAATTTAAAAAAAGGTTAGGGGCTCATAGGCCACTGCACGAGCTGATCATGGCTATTGGGAAGCCATGCCACGGTACCCAATACATTAATTGCAGGCGGGATGTGCGTTCAGCAGTTTAAAAAAAAATGAAGTTGAAAATGTATGTATATTTCATGCTGTGGAAAATACTTGGAATTAACAGATCTTTACAGAAGTTTGGATTAGCAGCCACCACATCAACAAAGATGTGGTGGTAGTTATATTAGGACTAGGGGACATAGGGCCTCATTATGACCCTGGCGGTAGAGAACCGCCAGGGCCAACGGGGGCGGGAGCACCGCCGACAGGCCGGCGGTGCTCCCTTGGGCATTCTGACCGCGGCGCTTTGGCCGCGGTCAGAAAGGGAAAACCGGCGGTCTCCCGCCGGTTTTCCACTGCCCCTAAGAATCCTCCAAGGATCCGCCGCCGAGGGGATTCTGACAATCCTTACCGCCATCCTGTTCCTGGCGGCTCGCCCGCCAGGAACAGGATGGCGGTAAGGATTGTCGTGGGGCCCCTGGGGGCCCCTGCAGTGCCCATGCCAATGGCATGGGCACTGCAGGGGCCCCCGTAAGAGGGCCCCGCTAGTATTTCACTGTCTGCGTAGCAGACAGTGAAATACGCGACGGGTGCAGTAGCACCCGTCGCACCTTCCCACACCGCCGGCTCGATTACGAGCCGGCTTCATGGTGGGAAGGTCGTTTTCCCCTGGGCTGGCGGGCGGCCTTTTGGCGGCCGCCCGCCAGTCCAGGGGAAAACTTGGAATACCCTCCGCGGTCTCTGGACCGCGGAGCGGTACTTTGGAGGGGGGAAGTCTGGCGGGCGGCCTCCGCCGCCCGCCAGACTCAGAATGAGGGCCATAGTCTAGTGTTCTGGTAAAAACAATATATAGAGGGCAGGGTTAGAATACCCTGATTCTTACGCCTAGTTTGGATTCCCAGAGGGTGCTCTCTGGGGGCAAAAGATTGATTTTTTTCAGCGCCTCTGCTGATCCTCAGAGTGCTGGTACCCCCTTATAGTAGGTGCTATAGTTGCACATTGTGGGCTAAATAATGTTTAAAAAGACTCAAAGACATTTATAATGTTTTTTTTTTAACTTAATGCTTTATTGACAACATGTTGTGACAGTCAATAATAATAGAACAGTGCAATGTGTTAATTTATTAAATAAACTTTTTTATGCTTAGTTGTGAATTCTTAACAAAGCTGGTCTTCTTTATATATGTTGATGTGCCTACCCTTTGACAAAGCCAATAGGCCTTCTAAGATTTATGTTTCGGTGTTTTGACTCTTTTACAAATCTAGTAGTCTTCCTTATGTAAAATGACACAGTGTATTTTGTTACATGACATAGCTCTGCATGCCCAAGGGAGGGCATACTGTCGCTCCAGGCCAGATCCTATGCCCAAGTCCATGCCCCACATATCCAAATGCCATTCATGGTTTGGGGTGGGCATCCACAGGGTTGAGTGCTTGGCCTGGCCATAGTTCAGGCCCTGTGCCCAACCCTCAATTTATATTTGAGAAGCAGCAAAATCAACTTGAAACAGGTTTTAGAGTACCTTTTCTACCCATACAGACCGTTTTTTTAACTTTACATTTTTTCTCAGCAGGAAGCAAGTGCCACAGATACTACAACTTCCTCTTCCTCTCCAGAAAGCAGCTCCCAGAGCTTTACTCACCGTTCTTCTTTTTTCAGTTGGCTTGTCAGGGGAAATTATCACTCTCTTCCGTGTCTGCAAACCTTGCTGTAATACCTTTGAAATGTAAGGTTTTTGAGTAAGAAATCAAGTAAGTTAAATAACGTTTTGATACTTTTGTAGCTTAATGGAGGCACAGATCTTTGGCCTGGGGGACAGTTTGCATGAGGCACCTTGATGTGTGCCATAGACTTTTCTAGAGATGTTCTGGTGGCATTAGTGGACACACCCTTTGATCTGTGGATTTTTTTACCTCAGAACTTTTCTATTCCTCCTTCCCACAGCACCTGCTTTACCACCAGTTGCAAGAATATCAAGCTGGGTTGCTAGGTTCTCCAGTTAACCCTCAAGGGTATTCCTTTCAGTCTTCACCATGAAGTTCTCTCTGACACATACCTCCATCTTGAAAGGGATGGTTCTTGTCCTGTTGTGCAAGTACTGATAATGACCATGTCAAAAAGGTGAATGGAGGTCTCAGACCTATACTGAGCCTATAGCTCTTGAATATCTTTTTTCAACATGACAAGTTCCAAATACTTTCCTCGAGCAAATGTTTGCTAGCCCACAATGCAAAGGGACTGATTGGTGTCCCTGGATCTCCAGGTGGCATATTTGCATTTGCCAGTCCTCACTGCTCACAGGCATTTCCATCATTTACCCACCGGGTCACTCAAGTTTTGCCAATGGTGGCAGCCTCAATCAGAAGGTCTGGCATCTATGTATTTCCATACTTTCATAAGTGGACAGTGAAAACAGACTTCCTTGCTCTTGATAAGGAACAACTTCAGGGTACCATGATCCTTCTGCATAATGGGGCTTTTTATCAGTTCTCAACTTCATCCCTGTGTAGATGCTGGCCTTCATAGGTACAGCAAAGGACATAATCTGTTTTCAGGCTTTTCCTTCTCCTCAAAGATTTGGAAGTATTCACAATATAATTATGATGTTTCTGAATCATGATCTGAACCAAGTTCAAAAATTCTCCGCCTAGTGTGTGATTCCTGTTGATGATAAGTGCAAATTGTGTGTCCGGGTCCTTCAGTGTTGCCAAAGGTGATGGTGGCATCACCGTCTGGCAAATATAGTCTCTAGTGCAGTCATTCCACTCTGTTCTCCAACCTCCATTGATGGATGTGTCTCCAAATATTTTGAGGATTATCCATTCAAACCTGTGTAGTCATGCACCACTGTTTGGGATGCCAAATTCATTTATGCCTTTGACATAGTGAATATCACACTACATAGACTTGTTTATTCTGTTGCTGTATCACATAAATATATAAAAATAGTATCTTTTGGCAAAATTGTCTATGTAGCATAATATTCTATTGAAAACTTGTGACATCACCAGGTGGCAGGAAATTATCATCTTCCCAGCCACGTGACTTGGATTTCTATATCTAGAAAATTGACATTGTTTGATCACTAGACCCACCAACTGCCTCCGGTAACAGGTACATTTTGGTGGTTGTGGACCATGTCACCAGGTACCGAGAGGCAATACCCCTCAGGACAGTCACTGCTCCCACAGTGGGTAGGGTCCTTGTTGGTGTGTTCACCAGGGTAGGATTCCCAAAGGAGGTTGTCTCAGGGTCAAAAACTTTATGTCAGCCTATCTGAAAGGAATGTGGGATACGTGTGGTGCTACCTATAAGTTCACCGCCTCCTATCATCCCCAAATCAATGATCTAGTGGAGAGATGTAACAAGACCCTGAAGGGCATAATAATGAGTTTGTCTGACAAACTCAGGAGGAGATGGGATGTTCTCCTCCCATGCCTGCTGTTTGCATACAGGGAGGTGCCACAAAAGGTCATTGGATTCAGCCCCTTTGAGTTACTGTTTGGGCACCCTGTAAGAGGTCCTTTGTGTTTGGTGAGAGAGTCTTGGGAGAAGCCTGTCAAAAAGTCCAAGCAGAATGTGCTTGATATGTGCTGGTACTGCAGTCACCCATGGCTGAGTACATGAAGGCAAGAAGCAACCTGAAGGTTAGTCAAGAGCTCATGAAGCTTTGGCATGACTAGAAGGCTACCATGCTAAAGTATCACCTAGGTCAGCTGGCCTTTGGCTCATGGGGCACTTGAGGGCAAATTAACTGAGACCTATCCAATTTTGGAGAAGAGGTCACTTACCTGGTGGACCTTGGGACCCCCAAGAATCCTCATAGGATCCTGCATGTGAACAGACTGAAACCCCATTAGGACAGGGCAGACATGACCATGCTTATGGTCACAGTTGAGGGAAAGGAGAAGTGTAAACCTTTATCAGACCTCCTGTCCAACAATGCACAAGATGGGTCAGTGAAGAGGGTGGTACTCTCTCGCAAATTGACAGCCCAGTAGCAGAGAGACTAGAGGCAAGTTTTGGAGCAGTTTGCTGGACTTTTCTCTTTGACCCCTGAACTCACCAATTGGGGTATTCATGATATTGATACTGGGGACAGCTTACCTGTCAAAAATAGGTTGTACAAGCTGTCTGACCAGGTCAAGGCCAACATCAAACCTGAGGTAGCTAACATGTTGGAGTTGAAGGTAATTGAGCCCTCTGGGAGTTCTTGGGCCAGTCCAGTGGCACTGGTACCCAAACCCAATCCCCAAGGTGAGAAAAAAAGAGCTAAGATTTGTTTTGTAGACTACAGAGTTCTAACTGCAGTCACTAAGACTGATGCTCACCCTATACCTAGAGCTGATGAGCTCATTGACAGGTTGGGGGGCTGCTTGGTTCCTTAGTACATTTGACCTGACCTCAGAATACTGGCAGATTGCCTTAAGTCCAGGAGCTCAGGAGAGGCCAGCATTTTCGACTCCAGGGGACCAATTTCAGGTCAAGGTGATGGCCTTTGGCTTGAAAAAAGCCCCTGCCACCTTGCAACAGCTGGAAAATAGAGTTTTGTCTAGGTTAGAGTCTTTCAGTGCAGCTTACCTGGATGATAGAGCTGGATTTAGTTCCATTGGGAAGACCATCTGGTCCAACTGTAGGAAGTGCTTCAGGCCCTTCTGCAAGCAGGCCTGGCTATTGATATTGAGGCAAGCAAGAGCCAGATAGGGCAGAGTTCAGTAGTGTACATGGGCCACCTTGTTGGTTGAGGTCATACACAGCCTCTCCAGCCCAAGATCCGGACTATTGTGGATTAGGAGGCTTCTAAAACCCAGACTCAGGTCAGTGCCTTTCTTAGCCTGACTGGGTATTACAGGAGGTTTGTTCAGAATTATGGGACCAAAGTGCCCCCCAGCAGAATTCACCTCAAATAAATAGCCTCAGAAAGTCATTTGGACCCCAGAGTGTCCAAAAGCCTTTGACTCTCTGAAAAAGTTTATGTGTTAAGCACCAATGTTACTTGCCCCTTACTACAGCAAAGAGTTCACAGTGCAAACAGATGATTCAGAAGAAGGAATTGGGGCAGGGTTAGCACAAGTCAATGAAGAAGGACAGGATCAGCCAGTTACCTTCATCAGCAGACGACTACTCCCCAGAGAGAAGAGATGGAGTGGCATTGAGAGGGAGGAATTTGTTGTGGTCTGGTCCCTGAAGAAGTTGAGGCCATAACTGTTTGGTACTCACTTGCATGTTCAAACTGACTAGAGACCTCTCAGATTGCTGATGCAAATGAGTGGGCAGAACCTGAAATTGTTAAAGTGGTCCATTTCCCTACAGGGGATGGACTTTACAGTGGAACATAGACCTGGGAGTACCCATATCGACGCTGATGGCCTTTCTAGGTTTTTCCACTTAGCTGATGAGGACTACCAAGGTGTAAGTTAGTACCTATCATCCTTCATCTGGGGGGCAGTGTAGGAAAGTCTTCCTTTTTTACCCTGGTCACCCCCAAACCTTTTGGACAGATGCTGTTGGTCACTAACTTGTGGCTTTGCCCTGGGTACTGCTTACCAGTCCCAGGGTCAGTGCTCTGTGTAGAGTGGATATGTAAATTGGGCTAATTATAATTAGCAATGTCAACCTACTTATAAGTACCTAGTATATGGTAGGGCATGTAGGTTTAGGGACCCCAGCATAGGTAGTGCACCCATAGGTGCACTGCTGAGGTGCCTAGTATCATTTAAACACAGACCTATCTTGCTGGCTGCTTTTGAACTAAAGATATATGCAAATTCGACTTTGAAATTAAAAGTACTTCCAAAGTCTTAAACTACCGTCTTTTTACATATATACGTCACCCCTAAGGGGTGCCCTAGGTGTGCCCTAGGTGCTCCTAGGGTTCGGTGATATGTAACTATAATCAGGGACTTTATAGAAATTGTTTTATAAACCCTAGTGAGGTAAAATAGCCAAATTATTTTTTTCCGCATTGTAGTGAATGGGCTAAAATGGGGAGACTTTGGTGGTCATTACAACCCTGGCAGTCGGTGTTAAAGTGGCGGTAAAACTGCCAACAGGCCGGGGGTAAAAAAAATGGAATCACGACCATGGCGGAAACTGCCAACATAGACAGCCACTTTAACACTCCGACCGCCACGGCGTTACAAACAAACACCGCGGCGGTAACCGCCAACAGACAGGCGGAAGACAATGTACTGCCCACACTATTACAACAGTCCAATCCGCCACCTTTTCCGGGGTGGATTCACTGCGAACAAAACCACAGCGGAAACAGGAGTTGGAAGGGAAAACGCTCACCTCTACACACCCCACGAGGAACCAGGACGCCATGGAAGCGGAACTCCACATACTCCCTGCCTTTGTCTTCCTGCTCCTCTACCAGGAGCATGAACGCCGGCGACGAAGACTACGGTGAGTACTGCACCTACGACACAGGGGAGGGGGGAGGGAAAAAAGAGTGACACACTCACACGCAACACCCCCACCCTCAACCACAACAACACACACACTAATACATCATGATGCATTACAGTTACATTCCCCAACCCCCCCGGAAGAATGCAAAGACAAAAGGAAATGATTTGAACATTTCTAATCTATTAAAATCCAGTACTCAAAAATATATATATACACTATAAACAAATATATACACCAAGAATACAAGTCCAAGGTATTCCACCATTAAAGTCCGTGGACCACTGGGCCCAAAATGCATGGGCGAGGCCCACACAAGATACCCGATCAAAACGGAGAGAACACTGCTGGGGCATCAGTTCGAAATACAACAGGCACCTCAGGTGGAAGGAAAGGGGGGGCACCACAGCCGGATGAGTGCACGACCCCAGATCCACGAGGGGGCTCCATGCCCATTGATGTATCCTGGGGAGTGCAAAGCCACAGTCTCACAAGTCTCTCAAGTGGGTGGTTTGCCCACTGCTTTATCCTGGGGAGTGTAAAGCCACAGTCTCACAAGTCTCTCAAGTGGGTGGGTTGCCCACTGCTTTATCCTGGGGAGTGCAAAGCCACAGTCTCACAAGTCTCTCAAGTGGGTGGTTTGCCCACTGCTTTATCCTGGGGAGTGCTAAGCCACAGTCTCACAAGTCTCTCAAGTGGGTGGGTTGCCCACTGCTTTATCCTGGGGAGTGCAAAGCCACAGTCTCACAAGTGGATAACAGTCTCCACTGGTTCCGGAGGGGGCTTGGTGCCCAGAGTGCTTCATCCTGCCAAGGACTGAGGTAGTGGATGCCTTTCTCCACTGGTTCTGGAGGGGGGCTTGGTGCCCAGAGTTCTTCATCCTGCCAAGGACTGAGGTAGTGGATGCCTTTCTCCACTGGTTCTGGAGGGGGCTTGGTGCCCAGAGTGCTTCATCCTGCCAAGGACTGAGGTAGTAGATGGGATACTCCACTGGTTCTGGAGGGGGCTTTGTGCCCAGAGTGCTTCATCCTGCCAAGGACTGAGGTAGTGGGTGGCTTTCTCCACTGGTTCTGGAGGGGGCTTGGTGCCCAGAGTGCTTCATCCTTCCAAGGACTGAGGTAGTGGATGGGATACTCCACTGGTTCTGGAGGGGGCTTTGTACCCAGAGTGCTTCATCCTGCTCGTGGCGGCCCCAGTAGCGTCAGAGCTTTTGGCGCTCATTGGCCTGCGGTGCTGGTGGCGGCGGTGTCCTGTGAAGTGGTGCTTGAGGCGGCAGTGTCCTTGGTAGCGGTGCTGGTGGCGGCAGTGTCCTTGGCAGCAGTGCTGGTGGCGGTCTTGTCCGCCGTGCAGGTTATCGGCGACTTGCCTGTCTTTCTGTGCCCCTTCCCCACCTTGGATGGTGGCGCAGCTGTCTTCCCACTCCCAACTGTACTCCTGGGAGAGGCTTTGGTGGTAGATGTTTTGCCTTTCTCCCGCCGGGCACTGGCCAACTTTTTATGCTTTTGAGGTGGGGGACTGTCCGTGGTCTGGCTCCTTGGCATACTGGCTGCCCTGCTGTTTGGCGCACTCCAGAAGCCGGTTACTGCTGGCACCACTATTCCCACTGATGTTGTGGCTGAGGTGCTGGGTTGGGACCTGGAAAGGCGGGCCCTAGGGGACTGAAGGGGTGTGGGAGGTGAGGGAAAGAGGTCAAGGTTGGACACTAAAAGTTTTTTGGACACACTGGGATAAGAAGATGGAGGGGGTTTGGGAGTGGAGGAAGAGGTAGTGTTGTAGGAGGTGTACGTTTGGTGACTTTGGGTGAAGGTGCATGGGCTGAAGGCTGTTGTGAGGTGGATGGCTGTTGGGTGGGTGTGTGGCTGCGTTTGTGTACCTTGGGAGGTGGGCTCACAGACACACTGGGAGAACACACAGGAGATGTGTGAATGGTAGTGGGGGTGGTGAGTGCAAGTGAGCGGGGTGTGATGATGGGTGTGCTAGTGATGGAAGTAGTGGATGAAGATGTAGTGCATGCAGGTGTGAGTGGAGACGAGACAGGGAGGGAGGGAGGAGGGAGACGTGGAGGAGGGGGACACAGTGGAGACAGTGGATGTTGGCATGTGTGCATGGGTATGATGCTTGTGTGAGTGCCTGTGGGATGTGTGGTGCTTATGTTTGCCAGAGCTTCCCTTGTGTGTTGAGGTATGTGCATGCTGGTCTGATGGTGTGCTTGGGATAGGCTGAGGTACAGGGGTTTGGGTCTGGGTACAGGAAGTTGGAGGGGGGAGGCTGGACACAGGGACAATGGCTGCCATCAGAGCTGAGTCTGAAAAGCTCGCTGTTGGGCTGCTTGACCAGAATGAATGCCCTCCAGGTATGCATTGGTCTGTTGCAACTGCCTCTCTACATCCTGGATGGCATTCAAAATATTAGACTGCCCAACAAATAGGGACCTGAGGAGGTCAATGGCCTCCTCACTGAGGGCAGCAGGGCTGACTGGGGCAGGGGCTGAGGTGCCTAGGGCGAAGGAGATGCCCACCCTCCTGGGTGAGCGGCCACGTGGCACACGCTGAGGGGCTGTTGGGAGGGCGGTGCTGATAGGGGGGGTGGTGGCTGTACCTGTAGATGCGTTGGGCAAAGAGGGGACCGCCACCGCAAGGGAGCTCACATCAGAGGAGGAGTCCGTGTCGCTGGTCTCAGCTCCTGTCCCTGCTGTGGAGCTCCCCTCGATCCCACTGGTGGCTTCAGACTCCGTTGTCTCGCCCTCCAGGGCCATGTGGGATGCAGCTCCCTCCTGCTCCGGTGCCACTGCTCCTTCGCCTGATGATGCTAATGCACACAAGAACAGGGAGACCACAAAAAGGGGTGGGAGTCAGAAGAAAGTCATGTTGAGTGCACGCAATACAGCTACCGTTGGCGGACACAGAAGCCCCCTGCACTACGCCGTGCACTTTGAGTTCCCTAATTAATCACAGAGACATGGGGTACAAGGCCCATGCCCGATTGCTGCCCAAATGGAAGTCACAGAAGCCTGACTAGGTATAGTTGGCTCTGAACACAGGTGGGGTGGGGTGCCACATGGCCTGCCTTACAACAGGACCTTGCCTACTAAACTTGCCCTGGCATAGGGGAACTCACAGCCCACCTCCCCCACCCAGACACCTCCACTGCACGCAGAATCAGCTGAATGGGAGTGTATTCACCCCCATGTGGCTCCTGTGATTCCCTCAAGTGCCCATCCAACTCCGGATACACCACCACCAGGATCCGGAACATCAGGGGGGGCATGGTGCAACGGGCACCCCTCCGCCGTCGTCTTGCTCCAGCGGCAAATGTCCTCCCATCTTTTATGGCAGTGGGTGCTCCATCTGTAGTGGACCCCCAGGGCCCGGACTTCCTTGGCGATGGCACGCCAAATATCCTTCTTCTGGTGGGCGCTGACCTACAGGAATAGTACAGGGGAAAAGGAGAAGATATAACCGTCCGCACCGTCACAGTCATTGGCCCGCATCCCTACCCTTGCCATGGCGCACATGCACTCACCGTCGTTTCATTCATGCCTCATTCTCCCCCCCTATCTTCCATCCACACCACTCCACACAGGCATTGCCCATTCGGCGTGCTCACAATGTACTTACCTGTTTGTCTGGAGGACCGTAGAGTAGCGTGTACTTGGGGAGGACCCCATCCACTAGTTTTTCTAACTCCTCAGTGCTGAAGGCAGGGGCCCTTTCCCCAGACACATGAGCCATTGTCTCTTCCAGACTGAGGTCACAGCAGCACTTGCAGTGTAGGTCCTCTCATGTCAAAGATCAGGTATCAAGTGATTGAACAGAGAGAAAATGGTGGTCACGTCCGCGGCGGTGCGTACTGTCACCACCGGTGTACATCGTCATTGGCTCCTGGACCCATAGGGTCCAATGTTAACCAATGCAGGATTGCGCCGCGGTCTTCGACCGCCTACCGTGACGGTGTACAATGCCAGCGCAGTTACCTCATATCCCGTTGTCCCACATTACAGGTCAGGCAGCCGCCATTTCAGGGGGCCACATGGCATTAATTTTAAATGTGTCACACATATCTAGGCCTTGCATACACACTAATACAGGCACATAACGGTTTAAAAAAATTAAGGAATAAAGTTGTGTTAATGTATCTCAGTGTTGGTTGACCCTCTGCTCGCTGTCCTCCTCCATAGAGCACATCCGCTGGGGCAGATGAGGAGGTGGCGGCGTCCTCCGGTGTACAGGCCGCTGGTGGACCTGACAACAATGGAGGAGCAACATGTAATTGTCACCTACAGACTTGATCTTGCCACAATCCTGGAACTGTGTGCCCAGTTGGAGCCAGACCTGATGTCAGCTATCCGCCATCCCACAGGTATCCCCCTCTAGTGCAGGTGCTGTCAGTACTCCATTTCCTGGCAAGTGGGTCTTTTCAGACGACAGTGGCCATTGCATCAGGGATGTCCCAGCCTATGTTCTCCAACGTGTTGTCCAGAGTGTTGTCTGCCCTGCTGAAACACATACACAGCTACATCGTTTTCCCGCAGGTGGAGGATTTGCCTACAGTGAAAGGTGACTTCTATGCCCTGGGACATGTCCCCATTATCATAGGTGCCATTGATGGGACACATGTGGCCTTGGTCCCCCCGCAGGAGTGAACAGGTGTACAGAAACCGGAAGAGTTACCATTCAATGAATGTACAGATGGTGTGTTTGGCCGACCAGTACATCTCCCATGTGAACGCCAAGTTACCTGGCTCAGTGCATGATGCTTACATTTTGAAGAATAGTAGCATCCCTTATGTGATGGGGCAACTCCAGAGGCACTGTGTGTGACTGTTAGGTGAGGATATGGACCCTATACAGTGTGACTAGGTGTCTGGGTCTGGGGATGTCCCTAAGAGTTAGTTTGTATCTAACAGATTTCCCTCGACATTTGCAGGTGATGCTGGGTACCCCAAACTGTCATGGCTACTGACCCCAGTGAGGAATCCCAGGACAAGGGCAGAGGAATGCTACAATGAGGCCCATGGGCGAACTAGGAGGGTTATAGAGAGGACCTTCGGCCTCTGGAAGGCCCGGTTCAGATGCCTCCATCTGACAGGTGGTTCCCTATTCTACTCACCAAAGAAGGTGTGCCAGATCATCGTGGCCTGCTGTATGCTTCATAACTTGGCTTTCCGACGACAGGTGCCTTTTCTGCAGGAAGGTGGTCCAGATGGAGGTGTTGTGGCAGCTGTGGAGCCTGTGGACAGTGAAGAAGAGGAAGCAGAAGAAGAGGACATCGACAACAGAAACATGATGATCCAACAATACTTCCAGTGAGACACAGGTAAGAAGACATCACTGCCTGCTACATCTGATATAATTGTTCTACCTCTCATCTGTCTGTCACTTTCACCCAGTGTATGGACCCTGAGTTGTCACTTTCACTTTCAATGTCACAGATGTGGGTCCTACTGTGTGACATCTGCTTTCTTTCCGCATGGACTAGAGCTGTGTGACATAGGTATGTTGACAATACAATGGATATAGCATTTTCACACAGTTATTGGAAATACACATTTTCGAAAGCACAGGCTGACTCCAGATTGTTTTGTGATTTAAGGGTGTTTATTTAAGTGCTAAATATTGGAGGGTGTTGTAAAATGGTCAGGGGTGATGGTGGAGGAATGTCCATTGCAGAGTCCAGTCTATTAGTCTCACAGGTGCTTTGTCCAAAGGGGCATGGGAAGTGGAGCTGGGGCAGTTGATGGATGTACAGGGTAACAAAGTGGGACAGTAGGATGACAATCAGGGTTGTCTCATTTCTTGGCGGGGGTCTTGGCATTGTTCTCTGTCTTTGTCCTGGATCTCAGGAACCGCTTGCGGAGTGGTTCTCCATCTGCAGGGGGTGGGGCGCTGGTGTCGTGGTCCTGTGGCAGTGCCTCCTGTCCACTAGCACCAGCAGAGGTGGTGGGCAGTTCATCATCGAGGCTAGTGCCAGGGGCCCCTTGTCGTGCCACAGTGTCCCTCCTGGTGTTGTCAAGTTCCTTCAGCACCCCTACAATGGTGCCCAGGGTGGTGTTGATGGACTTGAGTTCCTCCCTGAACCCCAAATACTGTTCCTCCTGCAGCCGCTGGGTCACCTGAAACTTGGCCAATACCGTTGCCATCATCTCCTGGGAATGGTGGTAGGCTCCCATGATGTTGGAGAGGGCCTCGTGGAGAGTGGGTTTCCTGGGCCTGTCCTCCCCCGGTAGCACAGCAGCCCTCCCAGTTCCCCTGTGTTCCTGGGCCTCTGTCCCCTGAACCGTGTGCCCACTACCACTGCCCCCAGGTCCCTGGTGTTGTTGGGGTGGTGGGTTAGCCTGGGTTCCCTGTAGTGGTGGACACACTGCTGCTTGACGTGTCCTGGGGACAGAGGTATGGGCCCACTGGGTGGGTGCTGTGCTGGTGTTTCCAGGGGGGAGGCTCTGTTGTGGCCTGTGCCAGTGTGAGGGGAACTGACTGTCCCGAGGTCCCAGATGGGCCGGGCTGGTCATCTAGATCCAGTTGGACAGAGCTGCTGTCATCACTGTGGACCTCTTCTGTGGGTGGAGTGGACATGTCGTGACCCTCCTGTCCAGTGCTTGCATTCTTGTGTGGGACCTTGTGTGATAATTGTTTAGGGGTGTGTGTGGGTATGTGCAGTGGCCATGCATTGGTGATGGGTGTCTATGCTTTGGTGTTGCATGCAGGGCTTGGTGTTGGGATGGGTGGTTTGTGATAGTGGACATCTGTGAGGAGTTGGAGTGATGGGGGTGAGGGTGAGGGTGGGGGTATGTGATAGCATGCAGGTAGGGTGGGGGATGTAATAGTTAAGATTTTACTTACCAGAGTCCATTCCTCCAGCTACTCCTGCAAGGCCCTCAGTATGCAGTATAGCCAAGATCTGCTCCTCCCATGTTGTTAGTTGTGGGGGAGGAGGTGGGGGTCCGCCGGCAGTCCTCTGAACCGCGATTTGGTGTTTTGAGACCACGGAACGCACCTTCCCCCGTAGGTCGTTCCACCTCTTCCTGATGTCATCCTGTGTTCTTGGGTGCTGTCCCACTGAGTTGACCCTGTCCACGATTCTGCGCCATAGCTCCATCTTCCTAGCTATGGTGGTGTGCTGCACCGAATAGCTGTGGCTCTACCCGGATAATTTCCTCCACCATGACCCTGAGCTCCTCCTCAGAGAACCAGGGGTGTCTTTGCGTGCCATGGGGTGGTGTGGGTGATGTGTGGGGTGGTGTTTAGGGGTGTGTGGTGTTTTGTGCGTGGATGTTGTGTGAGTGATGGTGTTGAGTGCCTTTGGATGCTAGTTTGTAGATGGTGGTTTCTCTCTCTGGCCTTCAGTCGCAATTTTGGTAGTAAGGGTTTGTGGGTGATGTGGGTGTGTGCTTTATATTGTATTGGATGTGTGGGAGTGGTGTGTGTATGTGTATCAGGTGTGTGTATTTTGAATTGTCCAATGTGGTAGTGTTTTGTAAATGTGTGTGTATTTTGAGCGCGGCGGTGTGTACCGCCAATGGAATATCACGGTTGAAAGACCGCTGCGTGGATTCGTGGGGCGCAATAGTGTTGCCGTATTCCTGTTGGCTTGACGGTCGAGGTTTTGTTATCGCCAGTTTATCACTGACCTTTGGTGTGGCGGACTTGTGTGGGTGTCTAAATTTTGGCGGATTCCGAGCTGTGGGTCATAATAGCTGTGGCGGAATTCCGCGGCTGCGGTGGTGTGTTGGCGGTCTTCTGCACGGCAGTAAGCGGCATTTACCGCCAATGTTGTAATGACCCCCTTTATTTTAATTAATAAAGTTAAAAAGGAACTAATTATCTATTCAATTATGTAGTGGTATTAAACTTATTCTTATAATAAATCCAACATTTTGCCATTGTTGAATTTATTATAACTAGTTCAGGGAAAGAGGTTTAGAACTCTACCTGAAAGTTTCCAACTTTAGCTCTGCAGTGCCCTTCTGTGATTCGCCAGCCTCTGGCAGCCTAGCCATGCTGCCTTGATGAGGTGTGAAGTGGGCCGGGCTGAAGACAAAGAATGTGGCTCAGCTGATGGGTGAAACAGGATGGGTGAGAGCAGCCAAACTGGTCTTCAAATGATGGAAGGACATTTGGAGCAGTTCAGGACCTCCCCCATTTCCTGCAAACTCAGACAACCAGGTGCCCTCTTGATTAGATTAGAAGAGGGCAGGAAAGGGGTGTGTTAAGGATTCTTAGCCACGCCAGTGGGTGGGCTCAGCCAGACCTTACCTTCAAAGTTCAGTTTTAACCATTTTGTATGTTTAAAGAATTTTGCTCCCTAGGATAGATTTTTGCCACACTTCCTAGGAAGTGGTCAGCCAAGAGGGTGGTGGCCTCCCAGTGATTAAACAGTTGTTCCCCCCTGCTTTTCACCACAGGAGGAAGGATATATTTGGCAGAGCTGCACCCACAGGGAACAACCACTCCGCCATGCAACCTGAACTGCATGCCTTCCCCATGGTCTTCTAAATCTGCTCAACCACGAACACCAACGCCGGCGAAGACGACGACGGTGAGTATAGCCGCCTAGCACACAAGGGAGGAGGTGAGGAAAAAGAGAGTGACACACACATGCACAAGACACACACAGCCCAACACCATACACACAACCAGCTGCATTACAATTTTGTTTTACCCCGTATCTCGGATGACTAATGCAATGACAAAACGATTTCGCAAAAGTGATTGTAATGAGATCAACACAGCATGAAAAATAAGTTAGGCAAGATAATAGATATATACATATGTACAGAAAAAGGGACACAACCCAGTCCATTATTTGCGTAGTCCACATGGCCACAGGCCAAAGTCCAAGGCCACACATGTCACCTGCTTCAACACGGAGAAAACACTGCAGGGGCATCAGTTGGTAAATAGGCAGGCACCTCTGAGGGACGGGGGACACCTCAACCGGGAGATGATACAGGACCACTGGTTCTGGAGGGGGCAACATGACCTGTGCTTGGTCCTGTGGAGTGAAAGATCACAGTCTCTCATGTGGTTGTCTCACCCACTGGTTCTGGAGGGGGCAACGTGCCCTGTGCTTGATCCTGGGGAGTGTTGGGCATGTGGGTGTCTTACCCACTGGTTTAGGAGGGGGCAACCTGCCCTGTGCTCTTGGTCTTGGGTAGTGATGGGCCACAGTCTCTTGAGTGGGTATCTTGTCCACTGGTTCTGGAGGGCGAATCATGCCCTGTGCTTGATCCTGGGGAGTGTTGGGCATGTGGGTGTCTTACCCACTGGTTCAGGAGGGGGCAACCTGCCCTGTGCTCTTGGTCCTGTGGAGTGATGGGCCACAGTCTCTAGAGTGGGTGTCTTGCCGATTGGTTCTAAAGGGGACATCATGCCCTGTGCTTGATCCTGGGAAGTGTTGGACATGTGGGTGTCTTACCCACTGGTTCTGAAAGGTGTATCAACCCCTGTGCTTGATTCTGGGGAGTGTTGGGCAAGTGGGTATCTTACCCACAGGTTCTGGAGTGGGCAACCTGCCCTGTGTTCTTGGTCCTGGGGAGTGATGGGCCACAGTCTCTCAAGAGTGTGTCTTGCCCACTGGTTCTGGAGGGGGCATCGTGCCCTGTGCTTGATCCTGGGGAGCGCAAGGTCACAGTCTCTCAGGTGAGTGTCATACCCACTGGCTTTGCAAGGGGCAGGCAACACAGCAGCCCATGGAGGCGGGATTACATACTGTCCACCGTTGGTGATGGCTGCACAGTGGTAGTGGTGCTGCTGGTGGGGGGAGGCTCCTGCCCATCCCATGCAACCTCGGGATGGCTGCACAACCATGGTTGGTGGTGGGGGCTCCGTCACAGTTCCTGCCTCATGCCCCTTCATCTTCCTGTCTGCTGGTGCAGGCTCCTTTGTCTTCCTGGCAGTTGGGGCAGGCTCCTTTTCCTTCTTGCCTGCTGGGGCAGGCTACTTGGTCTTTCTGGCAGCTGGGGCAGGCTCCTTTCCCTTCTTGCCTGCTGGGGCAGGCTCCTTGGTCTTTCTGGCAGCTGGGGTAGGCTCCTTTCCCTTGAGGCTGCCTAATGCAGGCTCCTTCACCTTCAGGACATGTGGCCTGGATCCTTTTCCACCACAAGTGGGTGTGGTGAAGACTGGGCCCGTGGACTGTGTGGCTGAGGTGCTTGGCTGGGTTCCTCCTGCCCTGCCCATTTGTGAAGGATGGGGGCGATGGCTAGGGAAGAGGTCAATGGTGGATAGGAACAGTTTTTTAGGGACATTGGGGCAGGAAAAGTGAGAAGAAATGGGAGTGGGGAAGAGGGAGTGGTAGTTGGAGGTGTCAGTCTGCTGCTTTTGGGTGCAGGTACATGGGCTGTATGCTGTTTTGAGGTGGGTGGCTGCTGTGTGTCTGAGTGCTTGCATTTGTTTACTTTCGGAGGGGGACAGACACAGTGGGAGAGGACACAGGGGACGTGTGCATAGCTGTTGTGGAGTGTTTGCCAGTGATGTGTGTGTTCTGCTTGGTATGGTGATGCTGGTAGTGGATGATGATGTAGTGCATGTGAGTGTGTCTGCAACTGTATGGTGTTTGTGTGAGTGCCTGTGGGATGTAGTGTGGTGCTTGTGTTTGCCTGTGACACTCTTGTGTGTTGTCTTATGCGCATGCTCGTCTGCCTGTGTCCTTGGAATGGGTTGGGGTTGAGGAGAATGGGACTGGGCAGGGGAAGTTGGAGAGGGGAGTGTTGAAACAGGGAGAATGGCTGCCATCAGAGAGTAGGCAGAGCCTGGATTGATCTCTGTTGGGCCGCCAATCCAGTGTGAATGCCCTCCAGGAATGTATTAGATTGTTGCATTTGGGCTGCCAGCCCCTGGAAGGCATTCACAATTGTTGACTGCCCTACAGAGATGGATCTCAGGAGGACAATAGCCTCCTCACTCAGGGCAGCAGGGCTAACTGGAGCAGGGCCTGAGGTGCCTGGGGCGAAGGAGATGACCACGCTCCTGGGTGAGCAGGCACAGGAAACTCGATGAGGGGCTGCTGGGAGGGCGGTGCAGATACGGGGTGGCGGATGTACCTGTTTCTGGGGTGATCACAGAAGTGTCCGCCACCACCAGGGAGCTTCCATCGGAGGAGGTATCTGTGTCAGAACTGTCCCCTCCAGTCTCCACTGCGGTGCTCCCCTCGCCCTGAATCCCACTGGTGCCCTAAGCGTCGGTGGACTCTACCTCTTGGGTCCTGAGGGATGCAGCTCCCTCCATCGCCGGTGCCTCTGCTCCTCCACCAGATGATGCTAATGCACATAAGGTCAGGATGACAAAACAAAAAGGTGGGTAAGAGACAAAGGATACACTTGGTCAATGGCTGTACCAACACCACTGTTGGCGTTCACAGCACCCTCACAGACAGGGAACAGGCCTACACAATATGCCATAACACTGCCAGAGAAATAGTTAGCAGCCACGGCATGGGGAGGGGCACACACCACCAAATGCAGCACACCTGGGACCCACCCAGCCCTGAGCAGTTGTGGATGCCTACGAGCTACGTAGCAAGATTTTACCTCTGAACCCTAGCTACCGGGGACCTACGATGCAATGTCAGGCCTGGCCTAGGGGCATTCACTGACACACATCCCCCAGCCGGATACCACCCTACCATGCATAAGTTGTAATGATGGGCACTGTACTCACCCTCTTGTGGCTGCTGTGATGCTCTCAAGCGCCCATCCAGCTCAGGATAGGCCACAGCCAGTATACGGGCCATCAAGGAGGTCAGGGTTCGACGGGCACCCCTTCCTCGTTGGGAGGCCATCCCCAGCTGGGACCCCGCTGTCTTCCGTGACCAGCGCCTCAGGTCCTCCCATCGTTTGCGACAGTGGGTGCTCTGCCTGCCATAGACCCCCAGGGCCTGCACTTCCTTGGCGATGGCAAAACAAATACCCTTCTTTTGATGGGTGCTGTCCTGCAGAGGCAATACACATAGAAAAATTGAATTACATTAACAGTCCTGCCTGTTACACATATGGCTCACCATACACGTTTCCATCACCATTGGCACACACATGGCTCAGTACACAACCTATATGCCGCCCAGAGGACATCTACCCATCCCCTTACACAAAGCCTTCACACACACCACTCCATGCATTCATGCCACATGCATCGTGCCCACAGTGTACTCACCTGTTGGTCTGGAGGTTGTTCAGAAATCCTAAGAGTTTCCACTCCAAGAATGTACAGATGGTATGCTTGGCATCAATAATAAGTATCCTGGGTTGGTGCATGCCTTTGTCCTCAGGAATAGCAGCATCCCAAATGTGATGGCCCATCTACAGAGGGACAGGGTGTGGCTAATAGGTGAGCCCTGGTTCCCATTGATTAGATGTAGGTATATGGGTATGGTGTGGGCCATATGGGATAGTGTGTGGCTAAATGTTGTCCCTCAATATTTCAGGTGACTCTGGTTACCCCAACCTCGCATGGCTGCTGACCCCTGTGAGGAATGCCAGGACAAGGGCAGAAGAATGTTTTAATGAGGCCCATGGGAGAACCAGAAGGATAATTGAAAAGACCTTTGACCTCCTGAAGGCCAGGTTCTGGTGCCTCCATCTGACAGGTAGATCCCTGTGCTACTCACCCAAGAAGGTCTGCCAGATAGTGGTGGCATGCTGCATGTTGAACAACCTGGCCCTAAGACGCCATGTCCCATTCCTGCAGGAGGAGGAGGCTGGAGATGCCCATGTGCCAGCAGTGGGCCCTGTGGACAGTGAGGATGAGGAGGATGAGGACAAAAGAACATAAGTGATCAGACAGTACTTCCAATGACACACAGGTAGGACAGTGTTACTTCACATTTCAATTACATTTGTTTGAATTTCTGTGGCACTGGCATGCTGATTTTTACCACCTCTATGCCCACTTACTGTTCCCCCTGGCAATTGATTTTGCAGATGTTAGTGACTTCACATATACTCCTGGTGTGATCACTGCAGCCAGCTACAGGCCATTAACCTATGCTCATTTTCTGTACAGGTGAATTGCAATGTTTGCACCTGTTTCAATGGATACATAATTCATGTACATGACATACTCCAAACTTCTTTTATTCCAAGGGTGTTTATTGAAGTGTTAAAATAAAGAGGGGCAAGTGCAATGGGATGGGGTGATGATGGAGGAAAGTCCAGGTAATTGTTCCAGTCTGTTTGTAGCACAGGTGCATTGTCCATGGGGACATAGGAAGGGGAGC